>NC_088181.1:12903916-14103916 GCF_028769735.1 Zonotrichia leucophrys gambelii
TAGATGAGGAAAAGCACTTAAATATCATTCCATCAAACTAAATTTTTAACTACAATTTTTTACAGATAAAATGTGTTGGGAGGATTCAAAGAAGATTAGAGCTCACCTAAGAAACAGTATTCAAATTTGAACAGCTAATGGAAGCCTGCAAAAACTGTTAATGTCTATATCTTTCCTCTAAGGGACTTAGATTTCAGTATTCTTATAAAAACACATTGAGCTGATTTCATTTCTGTGTCTCCACAGACTTCATTCTTGTAATTTCAGTAAGTGTTATAAATGTCATTTTAAGTATTATAATGCTAATCCCTACTGACAATAAGGTTCTAAAGCTCAGCTTCCATTACTAAGGTAATGTTTACCTCAGATAGCATATAATTGTTTGCTTTTTTCACAGTAAATTCTCTGTTCCCAACTGCTTAATCAGCCATGGAAAAGAGAGAAGACTTTCATACTGTTTAATGTTCTTGTGATTACATTAGAGTACCGTGTAAACCCACATCAGTGGATCTTGGGAAACAGAATTTTTTTGTTTGTTTGTCCACAATTCTGAAGGCGAAGTATTTTGAGCAGTGGTCCTTGCAATGACATGAATCATTTATTAATATAAATATCATGGATATGGTATAAATCTTCTCGGCTCCTGAACTCTCAGGACATTTCTTCATTGCCTGAGTTGGAATCAGCAAGGACTTCCTAGAGCCTTGGTATAGTTCAAATAATGAACCATATTCCAGTCACAGGCAGTGTATTCCCTGCTCTCAACAACAGGAGACCAGTGTATGCTTTCTGTATGAGCTGTCTGCTGCATCACATCAACCTAAACAATATTTTATTATGCTTTATGGAAGTTTAAAACTTCTCTCCCTTCTAACACATTCCAGAGGACATGGTTGGGGTTGGCTCAAGGACAAAATTTGGCCATTCTGCCCCTTCTGCCCGATGCCAGATGCACTCATGAATAAAGTTGTGGAGGAGACTGGCTTTGTTCAGGGCCAGGGTGTGTTCAGCAGTGTGCCTGTCAGTAACCTGCTTAGGCAGCAGCACATCAACCCCTGCTTAGGTCTGTAAAGCCAGGAGCAGTGTGGGAGCCCACAGTGCTGGGGGGTGATGTGGGGGTGGTGCTCAGTGCAGGGCTGCACGGGGTCAGTGGACTGATCTCAGCATTGCCATCTAATCTGTATTATCCTTGAGCAAGATCCAAACCCATGTCCCTTCTCCCTGAGGTGAAAACTGCACCAAAATTGGACCATTGTTTCAACATCCACCACAGAAGGTTCATCACCAGCTTTCCATATCTTCATGTTAGCTGTATCACTGGCCAGCTGGTGTTTTTGCAGAATCTTTTACTTGACTGACTTCCTCCATGCATTTAGAGGTGAGCTAAAAATAAGAACTTCATGGGCAAGACAGTGTATCGCTTACCAGAAATGCAAATACGTATAAGAGCTGATAATAAACATAAATTCATTGGCAACTAATGTAGTTAAGTACATTTCTACTTTGGACAAAGAGCACTGAAGTCTGTAGGAGTTCTGCCTGTACAACCATAACATATCACAAGCTGATTACTCAGTGAACAGATGTGAACCTGGACACTCAAGTATCATCTTGGTGAGAAGATTGCCTTTGGGTTTCAGATTGTTTTAGTGCTTGGGGGCTTGGAAGGATCACAGTGTGTGCTCAGGCCTTTTGGCCTTGCTGTTTTCAGCCCCTGCACTGCTGTCTGCCCACAGCAAAACTGAATTGCAGGTGGTCAGCTGGCTGCTGAATAACCTGGCGGCATTTGGGCCACAAAGTCCAAATTACCTGCACAGAGTCCCAGCAGCTCACTGTGTACCAGCAGCATGTCTTGTGCAGCTTTTATTTCAGGGGTTCAACTCCAGACCAAGCAATTGCACTGCCTTTCTTAAGTAGAGGTGTGGAAGAGGAATTAGGGGTGCCCATGGTTTGCATCTCTGAGCAGTTCTGAATGGCACAGGGCTGGAGAGTGCATTGTGCTCCAGGCTGGTGGGAGGATGAGGAGGGGGAGGAGGATGGAGGTGGAAAGGGCCCATGTGCACGCTGGCCCTGGGCATCCATCCTGCCAGCAGGTGGGCAGGAGAATGTACCTTCTGTAGTATTTTTAGAACAAAGTTAATATTTTAATGATAGATGGTTTGTTTTGATGAGTTTTGAAATGAAGCAGTGATCTTGGCTCTTTGAAGGGAAGTGATTGACCCTAAAGATTCTGCCTTTATTTTAAACAAAAAGCTGTGGTTTCATTTTCCTTCACATGATCTCTGTAAGGGGTCATTTTAAGGATGCATGAAGCACACTTACAGAAGACAGGAGTACTTTTTTTCCCCAGTAAAATATTCAGCCAGTGCTCTTTGTCTCTCCCTGAGAACATTGCAGGATCCAGGAGCATTAAGTGAGCCACAGATGCCAAACCAGGGGGAAAAAAAAAGAAACAAACTATATTTTCTGCTCATCTGTGGAGTGAGGATACCACAGGCCCAGAAGCACACGTTGTGAAGCAATTTCAGTCGTAGCTGAGTGCCTGTTTTCCCCTGGAGCACAGACTGTAAAAACCTTAAAAACCTTGGTTTCTATTTCCTTAATATTCTGGTTTTGAAGATGATATTGTGATGAAGAAAGGAAGAAGAATGTCCTTTTTAAAGTTGTTCTCATTCTTTTTAATTAGAAGATTTGGAGAAGATTTGAAGTAGGAGAACCATGTGCCAGCTTTTCAACGTATTTGTAAGGCATTGATAACTATTTCATTTTAGAGAGAATGAGACATGAGCACAATAACTTGTGTTTGAATCTGTTACACCCAGTGTAAATCTGGAGTAACTCCAACATTCTGAAGTCAGCATTCTTAGTCTGCGTTTATCTCCCTGTAATTGGGATGGGAATCTGCCCCACTCTGCAAGAGGCTGCAAAGAGCTCTTTACCTTTAAATCTATCCCAGTTAAATTACATGGGGCCACAATGTATCACCTACATCCTTGACTATTTTAATACAAAAATATAGTTTAAATCTCCCTGGATTTGCTGATCATCTTGGGATTTCTAAAGATACTGTTAGGCTGTAATACATGTAGAATATCAACAAAGAAAAAGGTCTACAGTCAATTTCTCTGTATTAGAATAAATAATTTGATTGTGGCATAGTTTTAATCTTAGCACTATGCAGCAGATTACTGGCAGCCACACCTATGGGTCCACACCTTTGGGTGCATACAGCCTGTGGTCTTCTGACCACTGCAGCCTTGCAGGAAGTGCTTCCTTTGGACCTGTGTTTGTGACTTCACAGCCTGTGGCCAGAGTAATGCTGTTCAATACGGTTTAATTTATTTTTTTTACTGCACTTCGATTGTTTGTGCTCTCTACTAAAGCATAAGGAAGGCCAACAAGAAATAGTGCTAAAGACAAATTAGAGATATTTGGCTCTCTTAGTGGGTCATCTCCCGGGTGAGTTGAGCAAGGGCAGGGTACAGAGGCTCCATCTGCGGACGCCTCCTCTCCTCCATCTGCTGGGTGGACAGCGGGCTCGGCTCGCTGCACAGCAGACGGAACACGGACGAGCAGATTTTTCCAGACCAACCCAAGTGAATCTGACTACCCAACAAATGGCTCACTTGGCTAACGGGGAGGGGGCAGCCTGCACATCTACAGGCTGGGTGACCGTGGATAATTCATGCAACAACCCAATGCCTTTCTTAACTCTGCTGTAAAATCGAGTAAAAATAACACAGTTACAGTGAGGTGTCACATCTTGGCCAGTAATGAATGTTCTCTGGGCAGAACAGACTGACCCTCTTACAGAATGGGCATGAGCAGAAGTATTGTGTGCCACTGCGAGCCCCTCAGCTGACAATACACGTTGTTTTTCTAAGCTGGTATACAAAGTATTGAACTCTTTAGAAATCTATTTAAATATATGGAAATAATTTATTTTTCCAATAATATTTCCAAGAGGAAAATTTCTTTTTCCTGTTGTTGTGAGAGGGGATAAAATTCTGATCCCATTAAAATCAACTGAAATATCTTGGTGCAGCTAGGACTTTGGATAGCTACAAAGACATTTTATAAAGTTTTTCTTTTCCATAGCAGATCCTTATATTCATAGAAATAAGTGCCATGCCACACCTGCTTCAGACTTGTGAAAAACCTCAGTGTGAGATATAGTAGACAAAGATGAATGTATATTTTATTTGCATTGTTTTAAAAGGCAGCAGTTCAGAGAAATCTGAGGAGGGAGGGAAACATGGAGGAACTCATCCCTTTCCTAATAATTATCATTAAAAATTTTATAAAGAATAAATACCTGCCCGACTCTGGTAACAATTGTATAAAAAGAAATGTTAAAAGCAGTAAATGGGAAGAAAAGTTTGCTGAATAAATGGCGAATTTGCTGAGGAGAAATCACAACACTATTTCAATGTGTGTTCACCTTGTACCATGGAGTTTGTACAGAAAAGTTAACTTGGCAGCTAAATACTAGTTTGGAGTCCCTTTAGAATTATTTTACAAAGCAAGAAATGGTTCAGTTTTGAAGGCAGTAAAAAGGAAACTAATGCTTGTCATAGAAAATCTTTTTTTTTCTTTTTTTTTTTTTTTTAAGTGTTAAAAGCAAGTAAGCCCCTAGTGGTCTTAAATAATTTGCGTAAGTACACTTAGCACATTCACTTCCCTGGGAGTGCTGATTGGGTACCAATATATTAGTCCCTTGAAAAAGGAGAAAAGAAGATAATGAGAGGCAGGAATGCTACCTTCACAATAATTTCCCGGTATTCTGCTTTCCTCAGAGGTCTGGTGTGTGGGAGCGCTGACCACCTCGATCCTTGGGCAGATAATAGAGTCACTTAGGAAATGAGAGACGGCAAATGGCAATTTGAGGTGGGAGGGATGGCTCCAGCGGTAAATGGCACGCATTAGGACAGCCTAATCACTTAAATGCAGCCTATTAGTAAGTTTAGCTGAAGATGTTAAAAGAATCCTTGCAGCCTCTCTGCTGGCATGTTTGGAAGGGAGCTCAGTTATGAGACTATTAAAATGTTATTTTGATAATTAAGCCCACAGCTGTTGTGAGGGCGTTGGGGGCACGAGCTGGCGCAGCAGCCGAGCGCACGGCGGCGCGGGGGGCGGGCAGGGGGAGAGGAGAGGAGAAGGGAGGAGAGGAGCCCTGGGAGTTCCTTGGCACTTGGGAGAGCTGTGATGGCCACCTCCAGCACACAGCAGGCTCAGCTTCCCGCGGGAAGGTGCGAAGGCAGGAGGAGCTGCTCCCCTGCTCTGCCGGGATTTGCGTCTCCGCTTTCTGCAGCGGGGCAGCTCTAAGGGGCAGGGCGAGGATGGGTCTGCCAGGATGTCTGGAGTTGGTTTGCTTTGGTGAAGGGATGGATCTTGGCTGGGCACAAAACTTGTGTCTGAGGGAGAAGGGCTGCAGGCAGCAGCACTGACACTGATGGTGCGGAGGTGAGTGTCCCCATGTCACATGGCAGGTGGGCAGCAGCACCCAGGTTACACAGGGGCCCCTTGCACATGGCAAGTTGTGCACCAGCACCAAAGGGGACATGGCTTACTTGAATGGGTTCTTCAAAATTAATGGCAAAATTTTGGTTGTTTTTGGAAGTGGGATCAGGCTATGATTGTGCTCAGACCATAGGTACATCTGTCCAAACAAACAAACTGGGTCTGGACCCCAGCAGGGTCTGGTCCCTGGGAATTACCCAGAGTTTGCTTTAGTACTTTAGGTGCTCACTAATTATGCAATAATAAACCCACAACCAATTTCACTGTGGCAGGTGATGTGAACTATTTTGCAAACATAGAGTTTGCATTTTATTTTGTGTATACTGCTACAGACAAAACATGCATTGTGCGGTATGCGTACAGAGTTTATCCATGCCACCCCAATCTCCTCTTCTGCGTTAAAATTAGGATGATTTGCAGAGTTTATCCACATTGAGCAGGATATAATTGCCCAAATTTAGGCTGTCCATCAGGACAAGTAGTAAATTCACCTCTTGTCTCTGTGTGTCAGTGGTAACCTTTCCACAATTGCTCCTCTACCCGCAATGCAATGTCAGTTGTGGTCCCTTGTTGACTCCCTGCCTGCACATGCTCACTGAATACAGAATCAGAAAACAATATGTGTGATTTTATAAAATAGACCACATAAACTGAATGTAAAATGGGGGAAGTTAGCCTTTTGATGAAAAGGGAAATTAAACCCAAGTATGGCTCCTGCCCCAGTATCAAAAATTGTTGAACTTGCAACTTTTCAGCCATCTCCTGCTTTCCATGATTACAAAAGTGTCTTCAGTAACATCTGTACTTCTTCTCAATTCATATATCATGGAACCAGGCCAACTTTTAAAATGTTATAAATTACACCAGCTATGTATCTAAATTATTGCTTTTCAGCTCAGCTTTTGATTATCAGCTGGTTTATATATAATTATAGCTACTTTCAGTGTTGATCTTTATTAACATCCAAATGACATTCATTTTTCTTCTTTTAGAAAATACAACAAAATAAAATAAACAGCCCTTTGAAGTTTTGCCAGAATAGACAGGTATTACCTCACCTTCCTGGGAGGTCCATGCTGAAAATTAACTGATAGTTTCTGCTCTACCTGTGAGTGATCTACTGCAAAAAATGTTCTCTAATCAGAATATGTAGTTTGAAGTACATTGAACATTTCTGTGTTTGATATTTCCACACAGCATTGTAAACATCCTGTGCTCTGTGCCAAGCAGACAGACAGCCTGGGACACTGGGTGTGAAGGTGCTGTGCACAGTTTGTAGGGGTTTGCAGAGGGTGATGGGGGGCTTTGAACCAGTGATATCTGTTGGGGCAGGTGACCCACCCTGGTGTGTCCTACCCTGATTTCATACAGGTTTTATTTCCTCCAGTTAGTTGAGGTTATTTTTGCTAAAGATTAGTGGCAGTCCTAATGAAGTCAAGCAGGAATCCAGTACCAGCAGCACAACTGGGGCCAAGGTGTGCTTAGCAAGAAATTGTTTACAGCTGTGATGTTTAGGAGAATCCAAACTTGAGATGTGTGAACCAAAAGAAATCCAGGAATGATTACCACGGAAAGAATCTTGGACTTAGAGCTAGACAGTGAGATTGTCTTAGTGTGAGCAGCTTGACCCCACCATGGGATGGAAAACCAAGATGCCAGGAGACCAAGGCAAAGGAAAATGCTGTATTTAAGGCATGAGATGGTTACAGCATGGGTCAAGGATTTCACAGTTGAGACGAAGTGAAAGGATAGATTTTTGTTGAGGAATAAGAGGGCTTAACACTACAATAGTATGTTATTACAAATCTGTTGAACTTGTTTTAGCTTTAGGGTGTTTTGATTCCTGAAAAGCAAATTAATTACATAGTAACTCTGAAATCCTGGCTTCCTTACCACCAGGAAAAGGTTACTCTTCCCTTGTGGCTATTTCTTATTACCACCTTGTGATGATAAAGTATTTGGCACATGAAAGTCAGATGCTTTAGAGATTACTACATGAGTTATTAGCCTATCTATGTACCTGAAGTATCTGTAATGGTATTAATTTCTGCTGTTCAACCTTTGTAACAGGGAGCATCACTTGACAATTGAGAGGAGATGCATCCTTTTCCCAGAACCAAGGCCACAATGTGACCTTCTAACAACCTTGTAAAGAGACATCTTCACACACATGGGCCAGACTCTTCTGTGCTGTTTTTTACAACACCTAGGCAGGGACTCTGGCCCTCTCACTGATTTCTGTTGCTGTCATTCCAGCTTATGGAAGACATAGGTGAAAGATGAGCCCCGAAAAAATATGAAGAGTTTTTTGGGGAAAAAACCCTCTAGGATAGCCATAGCACTGGGGCAGGAGGTGAATATTGTCAAGAAAAGAAACGGAATGTTCTCATTAGATCTATTTCTACACCACTTTCTGCTTAAAGAGAATATTAAATGTCCTTTAGGCAACACTTTGAAAGTACCTTTTCCTTTTTTCAGATGGTGTAATTAAAAGCCATTCATTTGGTACCTAAGTTAGGAATCACCTTTCTCCTTGTTAATTAAATGCTATAGCTTACTAGGGCTGCTAAGTGCCCAGTTATTGGTGACTTTAGGGCTTTCAGGAAGAGCCCTGGTCAGAAGTGCTGGACCCTCTTTGAAGCAGTCACTCAGATAACAAATACCTACACTCTTGTTTCATTCTGGGGGATGATGATTATAACCTCTTGTTCTGAAGGGGGTGCCATCCTTTGTTGCCCATGTAATAGCTGATGGCAACTCATTTAAATTAGATGACTTGTCCTCTTTATAGTGCCCATATACTTATGGACAGCATTTATGTCTTTATAGGTGGGTTTTGCTGATTTGTATGTGCATCCATCCATCTATCTATCTATCTATCTATCTATCTATCTATCTATCTATCATTCTATCTCACACAGCCCTAGCCATTTGTTCTCAGGGGGTGGGTGTGCTCTTTGAAGAGAGAAGGTCTAACCACATTTTCTGCCTCCTCCCTCAGCCATGACCTCTTGGACTGCCTGAAGCCATTAATTCTCCATTCCAGGCTACTGTGAGCACTGCATTTGTTGCAGTTCATGGCAAGTGTGTTCTTATGACACAAAAGGATTCTGCAGTGAAATACCAGCCAGATATATGTTGGGTTTATTGTTTGTTTTTCACCTTCTAAAATGCCAGTGTAAATAAAAGAGCTGCAGTGTTGTGCTGCGTGTCCCCAGCTGAGGCTGGACGGAGGCCATGGCCGTGCCCTTGCTGTGGAGGCTGGCATCAGCCCCTGGCAGGAGGCACAGCTGCCCCAGGGCCTGGCCTGGCTGTCCCCTGGGGCTGCTCCTGCAGCAAGGATGCAGGAGGGCATCTCCAGCCTAGAAATGTCCCTGAAATTGTCTCAGCACCTGGAGACCTGCAGGGATTTGGCACCAGCCCAGCTCCTGGGCCGCCTATGGATCTCTCTTGGGCTGAGGCAATGTCCACTCCTGGCTTATTTAGGCAAACAGAAGTGACATGCTGGAGAAACATGAATAGGCTTTTGTGCACTTCAGAAAAGAATTTTAACATAACACCTTTTCTTTTTTTTGGAAAGTGCAAACAGTTTGCCCCCAAATCTCAGGAGCTAGACTTTGTAGTGTCAAGGACTTCTTCTGTCAGTTTCTACTTAGGAAAATGCCTTGAGTAGAGATCTCTGGTTATCTGTTTTATTTGAATTACTGAAATTACATCCTGCAAAATGCTGATTGAGTTTGGATGAAGCTAAATTTGGGTAGTGAAAAATGACCACTGTAAAGAAAATGCTGGGAATGGCTCCTCTGTTCAGCTCTGTGTAAGGTTCTCAACAAGATGTTTCCATTTTTAATTCTCCCTATGCATCTGTGAGATAAAACATTACATTTTAGCTCAGAGATTTCTTTGTCCTTTACTCTTTTGCTTTCAGTACTTAGGCACACAATTCCTAAGGCTCAGTTGCTAGGTATAAAAAATCGAAGGCAATTTTCCTCCTCAGCAAAGGATTTCTAAAATTCTCATACCTTCCTTAAGCTACAGCAGAATAATGGGAGGCTGGTGGTGCTGTCGTGGTGCCATTAGCTCCGCTGCTCGGTAGCTGCACATCAGCACAGTAATCATTTTCAGATTTACAAGCATTAAATATTTTAATTTAATGCCTTGGCTCTCTTGTAATTCATGCACTTAATTATATGATAATTACTCAAATGAAAGAGATACAGCTGCTGTTGTATCAATTCTTCTAGGAATGTGAGATTCTGGAAATGGCCTTTGATTTCAGGGTTTTATTTGCTGGTTGTTTTTTTTTTTTCCCTGGTCGTTTCCAAAAGCTAGTGGGCACTTAGAGGTAATTTTTTTTTTGAGTGTGTAGACCAGAGGTGAATTTCAGGTAATGTTACTTTCCTTGCTTCTTTTCCTGGAGCATGGCATACATTTGGCAGCTGAGGGACTGGGCACTGTGCTGGCTGTTTTTACTGCTCCTTGCGGATTACAGTCATTAAAGCAGAGGCACTAAGGCAAAGCTTCCCCAGTGCAGGACCCTGCTCCATTGGAGATGGCTGCAGAAGGAAGTGAACTGCAGGAAAGAGGTGTGTGTTTGTGTACACGTGCACATAACTGTATAGAATTTAATACCTTCGTAACGGGCCAGTTGCCCAGTGCAAGCACTGCACAATGAAATCACATGATAAATTAAAGTATAAAGGTTCAGCCAGGCCAAATAGACCACCAACAGGAACAAAAGGATTTGGCACAAAGGCAAACCCAAGTGACCTCAGAGGAGAAGGGCAATTAACACACCGGGTGAGGAAGAAAAGAAGAATGTTTTTGTATTTGTATTAGCAAATGCAAAAAAAGGCAGTCGGTTCAAGGAAGGGAGCCCCTAGAATCTGGGAAGGTGACACTGTCCATGAGGACCACATAGCTGTCAGTCCAGAGCTGTGGCACCTCTTCTCTACAAGGAGATCTCCTTATGGGCATCCTGCAATAGATAATGCCTCAGACTCCCAATTTCTGCTTTCCAGCTCTGTTCTTAACTGTTTGAAATACATAACAGTAGGCTTCTCTTAGGAAAAGCAGTAATTACAAGATGGTGGAAGACCATCTTGTAAGTAGTAAATCTTCTGATTTTTACTATTTTGGTTTAATCACGTCTCCAGTGCTCAAAGATGAAAAATTAGCTTTGGTATATTCTTCAGTTAGGACATGTGCTAGTGAAAGTCTCCATAAAGTTATTCAGAACTTAAATTACTTCAGATCTCTGAAAACTGTTCCACAAGTATGTGCAGCTTGCTCTGTGGGAGGGTAAGTGCCACATCCCTGGGAGCCGGCGCTGGCTCGGGTCTGGCAGGAGGGCCATGTTGAGCTGCAGCCTTATGAAACTGCTTGTGCTCTGTACAAATACTTGAAACCTTCCATACTGAGCCCCTTCCAGCGTATCAGAAAAGAAGGAGCATTTTCAGCCCTTGTGTATTCAAAGGAAACGTGGTTGTGGGCAGGCAGAAAAGAGACTGTTCCCCCCTGTGAGGCTGCTGGAGCTCTCTGGGATCACTTTCTGCAGGGCTCTACTTTGTGTGTTTTAATTTCTGGTTGTTTGCTGCTGCTGTATCTTTGGGCCCAAGGTGATTAAAAGGTTCAGTGAGCTTTCAGTGCTTGACCACAGGGCCTGCCCTTCTTGAAATGATTGTGGGGCCAGCCAGCAGCATCCCCTCAAAGGGGGAGTTGCTGGGCCTGAGCTTCTGGGCAGGCATGGAAGAAGTGCCAGACAGCCACTCACAGCCAGCACTGGCACATCAGCAGTGCCATGATTTGCTGCTACTTTTCTAGAAAACAGAAAAAACAAGAGACTGTTTAACAGTGATCACAGTAAAGTTTTGTGAAAACACGTTGCAGCCATATTTAAAGTTTTTGTTGTTGGTGGTTGTTGACATGTGAGATTATGTTTAATCCTCCAGGGACTCCGGATATTTTGTAAGAATTGTAAGTGTAAATATTTGGCAGTAGTTTCATATCCGTCCTTTCCAAGTCCCAGTGGAACAGCTGATGCCGGGTTACTGTACTGTGTGGAGTTTCTGTTGGTGGCAGTAGCAGATTTAACACTTCTACAAAGTGGGATTTTACTTTATGAGTATTTGAAGTTTGTCTTGTGTATGTGTAGTAATTGCTCTGCAGCATGCTTTCTTGGAAATGAATGAAATACTTGTCCAGTTTCTTAAAAGCTGTAAAGGAGAGGCAGAGCCAACAACAAACCTATCGTGATTAACAATACACAGAGATGTTTTTCATTGCTAAAGACATCTAGTATAAAGCAGAAATATTTAGTTGCCTGGCTTGTAGTCTGATTGTCAGACTTACAGCAAGGCTAAATCCATTCAAACAGTTACTGGAAATTGGTATTTGAACTTGTGAACTCAGGAAAAACTCCTAATCTGTGCTGAGGTTTCTGGCATGTCCTTCCAAGCCCCACAGCCTGTTGTCTTGAGCTTTCCTTTAACTCTCCAGAGACCTTGGTGTCTGCTTTTCTGAGTTCCTGCCTAAATAGAAGTTGCACCAAAAGGGTTACAAAATTTTAAGCCCTGTGTATGCAGACAATTTTCAGCTAGCTTACAGCAGCTGTGGAGTCGTGCTGATAGATTAAAAGCAGCTCCCAGCCCCAGAATGAAGTACATTAGAGCTCCTGCTGAGCCGAGCTGGGGTGAGGCCTACACAGCTGTCATTTAGGCCAAGTTTCCAACTGAAAACTGAAGAAAAGGATGCAACTTAAAGAAAAGTTGTATTTTAAAATAAGGCATCTGATTATTAATCAAATATAGGCAGGAGCTCAGTTGTGCAGTAGGTTTCAGCCTCAACAGCCTGACACTTGGGAAGGTAGGGAGGCAATTTTCAAGGATCAAGAAGGGGCATGTCCAGTCAAAGGCTGTTACTCAGTGACACTGTAAAAATAATCCTGTTTTTTTCTGTACTTGTCTCTCTCCCTGAAAAAATAAACAGAATACAAATATTCTTGAACTTGTTGCATGTCTGAGTGAGAGACTGACCAGCTCGCACAATTGCTTTTTGCTGATACTGACCTCAAAGCAGGGCTGATTCCTGAGGGAGCGTGCTCATTGAAATCTGCAGTTAGCAGAGAAGTATTTAAAGCACAGAAATCTTTATGGCCTTTCCTCCATTTCCCAGTGTGACTTTACCACAGGAGAGGTGGTCCCCAGTAGCATGACAAGTTCAAGAAATCTCATGAGCACAGGTGATCCCTGAGCTGCCCACCCTCTACCCCGTGGATCCCACGCCCCACACCGTGTTGATGCTCACCCTGACACCCAGCTCTGTTACTCCTCTGCACAAGCACTTTTAGTCTCATCCCAGCAGCACAAATGAACCAGTGCCTCTTGGTCTCCACTACCATGACCAGGAGTAGTCTGCTTGTTCTTGATGCAGGCCAGTTTCCAAGTGGCTTCTCAATTTTTAATGCAAGAGGGTGATTCACGAAAAACTGAGTGATGAACATGAATTAATTATATTATCACATTGACTTACTTTGGCTTCAGAGGACTTTTGTACCCATTTTTCATTTAATTTGCTTGTACAGTTACCACTGCTCTGTCCCTGCTCCTCACTTATAAGCTGACTGTCTCACAGTATTGCCTGCAAGTGCTGAAGCCAGATTTCCTCCTGTTTCATTTAAAATAAAATATTCAAAAATATTTGTTTAAAATACTGACTTTTGTCTGTATATAGTGTGTAGTATGAATAATTTGTTGGAGTTCAGATACAGTGTTTCAGTTCTTATCAGATATGTATTACATGAATTTGAAAGTATGCCCTCTTGCTTGCTTTCTCATGTATGGTGCATAATGAATTTCCAGCTTGGCAGAAAGGAAAGGATCAGAGTGGGAAGCAGAGTATACCATGAGGATTTATCATGATACCAGTGAAAGCAATAAGACAACTCTGGGTAATTTCTTGGTTACTGAAGTAACAGTCTCATTTGGGAAAGGACTGTAAAATAAAGAACTTGCATTCTTCAGCTAAAAAGCAACTGTCAGTCATTAATTAGGCTGATGTTATAGGTGGCTGGTTCTTGTTTCTTTGCTTATCCCAAACTACCCAACATTTTTCAGCATCATCCAGCATTAATATTAACATGTGTAAACCTATTTTTTGTACAGAAATTTGGGATAATTTGGATATAAATGTATGTATGTAGTGAATTGAAAGGCACAGTAAGGCCAGTGAGATCAGTTTGTAATGTGAACAGTAAACAATGCACTCCAGGAGTGCAGGTGGACCACATCAGTGATCTCCCCAGAACACTCAAAACAGAAATGGTAATTTTCTTTGGGACCTTAGATCTGAAATTTGACTCATGAACCCATTGTAATGTGATGGTTTTTAATATATGCACTTTGGAGGTGATATTCCTCTGTGGGACTGTGTACATGTTCACACAAATCCTGTTATTTCATATTATTTATTCATATTGACAGTAGTAAAAGATGGTTGTTACTTGTGTGCAGACTAGAGCTAATGCAAATTCAGTAATCAGCCCTTAAGTACAGGGGAAGTAACTCAAAGAGAAAGCTCTCCATTTGGCTATTGCTGTGAATCACCAAGCAAATAAAAATGTGAACTTCTGAGTCTATGTGGAATAAGTGTTAACTCAGTATCCTCTCCTTGGTGAATGCAGGGCACATATGTGCATGTGGCCTCTAGTAGAGTCAAGTAAGTCACCTCTACCAGCCCTTGAAAAACAGGACTGGCAGGACTTCCTGCTGTTTGTAGAACAAGGTTACTAAGCTAATCCAGCATTGTCATAAAAATGTAATAAGCACTTGTAAAAAGCTAAATATATAAATTATTAAGTGCTAAATGCTATTGTTTTTTATTTGTGATTTTGAAACCAGTCTGATGAATGTCCTTAGTAAACATAGTTGCAACAAATGCATATATTACAAGGCTTTATGGTAAGAAAATGAAATTATATATAGTGCAGCAAAAATGCGTTTTAGGTCTGAACCATAGAATACCACAGTTAGTGGAAATGAAACTTGTTACCACTCTGTTGCTCTTCAAGAACAGAGAATAGTATTGTATTATGAGCAATAATTACAAAAACAAACAAACAAAAAATCATAACAAAAATTTTCATTTTTTAGAATTTACAGAATTTAGCAGCTGTTACTTAAGTAATAGGTTGAATTTTTGAGGATCTTTTTCTCACTCAATTTAGGACTGATATCCTGCAATCTGCATCACTTTGGAGATTTTAATTTTTTGTTAACTTCCTAGCATGGACAGTTGTAGGTGAATGAATCAGTGTATAAAGAGAATTAATGTGTTTGAGATTTTGGAAGGAGGTTTTTTGAGAATTTTGTTGGAGTTTTCATTTTATTTTATTAGGCTTGGAATATTTCTAGCTATCTAATCTCATCTGAGCACATGAGGATCTGAATATTACATATTTACATTTTTGAGACATGCATCAATTTTTATAAGTTAACATGGCAATTTTATATTTGCCAGAATGCAGAAGCTTTCTCCACTTCTAAAAGGTTTATTTTCATTAAGCTATGAATGCAGAAGAGTGTCTGTCAGGTTTTTTTTTTGCATTAGCCTGGCTGGTTTATCTTAAGCATACTCAGTAGACTTGCCTCAGTTTTTCTCAAGCTATTGTTCTTTTTTACACCGCGTTTGCACACTGCAGTGCATCTGGGGAATTTCAGCAGTCGGAATATACATGAAAAGAGACCCGCTCTACTTTCATAAGGTCCCTGGATGAATTGGACGAAACCTCAAGGCCCCATGGTGGAGCCAGAGCCGCATTCATATTCCTTGCCATCACCACACATATGATAGCATGAAGCCCAGACCAATCGAAAACTTGACAGTAAGCCTTTTGATTTTGCGGGGAAGCCTTCATCAAGCTGAGAGAGGGAAGGGAATATAGCCCAAACTGGACTTCATACTGTGGCAAGTTTGAAATCCCAGCCCAACCACAGAGCTGCTTGATTGGAATAGTTGGAAACTGTGTCCAGGAATCCGGCAGCAAGAACTTGGCTTTCAGTTACTCCTGCCTTTTTAAAGGAAAACTCACCATATGGGTCACTTGGAAGCCTTATTTATTTTGTCAGGATTTTAAATATGTACACTCTTGCAAAGGATAGTTTTAGTGTGTAGTGTTTGCTGCTATACAGTTCTGCTCCACAGCAGCTTTGTTTCTTAGCCTCGTGGTGGAACTCTCTTGGCTAAAGCTTCCACACTTTGATGTTTTCTTCTAGGCTGTTTCATTATTTGGTCCTTAGTCTACTTAAGAAACAGAAAGAAAAAAAAAAGCAACCCTCTTTTACACCATATTTGTTAGTATTAGCTGGTCCTTTAAAACATTATGCCTGCCCCTGTCTTGTAGGTGTGGTATGAAACTGATCTCTGCTTATTTATCTGGGAATTTCAGCAGTATGTCAGAATTGCTGTTGAACGTATGTGTCATCAGTTATGCCACTGAATAACTATTATTCTTCATCCTTTTTGGGCTGCTGTGTCTGGGTGCTGGCACACCTTGCTATCTGCAGTGGTGCCTTTGGATTTGCAAATGGAAGAGCTGAGCACTTCGTCCTGAGGGAGATGGTGAAGCCTCTGCTGCCCTCCCCCCAGAATACTTAATTTTAAACTTTAATTTTAAAACGACAAAGCTTCTGCACTTTTGGTGCCTATCTAGAACTGCATTTTATTCATTGTCACCCCTGGAATTGTGATCCAATTATGCTCCAACCCAGTTCTCAGTCAGACAAAACTCTTGTTGACTTTCATGAGAGTTTGTCTAATTAAAAGACGAGTTGGGAGTGCAGAAGAGATAAATACCAGAAGCATGTAAAAGTGGCAAACTGATAGATTTGTGCTTTGTGTCAGAAGGTCATCCCTATAACACACTTTCCTGATTGCGATGGGAGACTTCTTTTCCATGGAGTGGTACAGAGTCCCCCCTTCAGTGCAGTGGTGCCTTTTATAGACTGCAATTCCTTATGGCTGAAGCAGAGTGCAAAACACACAATATTGTCTTGTGGCAAGTAAACGGGAGTGCTGCTACTTTAAAATGTTTTGTGGGGTTTTTGTTTGTGGTTTGGTTGTTGGCGTTTTTTTTTTTTTTATTAATCTGTAGCAAGACTTCTTTCTGGCAACCCCCCACTACGACAAAGGTGGGGTGAGGCTGGGAAGGTGTGTGGGACACATGAGAAGCCCAGCTTGGAGCTCAGGAGGGGTTTATCTGCAAGTCCTCCCATCCTCCCCTCCAGGGCAGCCGGGAGTGCAGCTGGAATGAGGTGCTGGGTTTGCAGTGCCTGCTGCTCACACGCTCTCCAAGGGCTGTGCTGGCTGTGAAGCAGAGTGGAGGCTTGGTGCAGATCCATCCCTGTGGCATGTTAAGGCTCTGTTGGATTGGCTATTCAGCAGTGTTTCCTCAGCCAACATTTTGGGTTTGGTTGATTAGATTATTTCTTAATACCACAACACTGTATAAGAGCATTTACTTTAGTTAATAAGTTTTAGGGTAAGCTGCAAGGTTCAAATGAATCAATTTTAAGCAGAGAACATCATTAGAAAATTATTAGCTTAGAAGCTTAATGTTAAGGAGGAATCTAAACCAGAACTTTTAAGGTTGAATTGTATAGTATTCAAATGTCTTTGTAGCTTTCACAATCATCTCCAAAAACCACCAAATTTAAGACTATAAAATTGAATCTGTGTACATCTTAACCCCATAACTCATGCAAATACATGAAAATTGCATCATATAAAAGCATACGCCAGGCATTAGGATGTTATCTCTGTTGCGTTGTATTTAAATGGCTGCAGAGTGTAAACATCCCAGGCTCTGTACACATCCAAAACAGAGGCACCATTCTGCAGGTCTGCAGAGAGAAAAGCTCCATGTGGTTCTTACTGGGAATTGCATTACATTGTATCCCAAAGGGTGCTGAGTGCCCAAAGCCCTGGCCATGCCCCTGGAAGAGCAGAGTGCTCCCACATCTAGAGAGGATGACTCTGCAGCCTCTTCCTCTTCTGTTCCTCAGCTCTGCCAGGTAGGTGCTGCCCACAGCAGAGCCATTCTCACTGCTGTACACCCAGCTGCTTCCCAGGAATTTTGTGAAACAGGAGCATCCCATGTTGTCAAGAGTTAATAATTATACCAAATATATGCTCTGTGATTAAATAACGCGCAGCTGGAAAAATTAATCACATCTTGCACTGAGAAATGCTTAAGACTTTTAAAGCAGCAATAGGTGCAGAATTTAACATTTAAAGATCCCTTGAAATGCCAGGGAATGAATATAAATGACTTGGTGCTCTATAGTATTTCGATACAGTGATGCCAACCAATGGAAGTGCAGGGTTTGATCCTGCTATTTTATAATAGGCTAGTAAATATTTTATTTTGTGCCATGTTCCTTTCACATGTAATTTTAGTCCAAAACCACCACTCCCTTAATAAAGCAGAAGTTTAAATTCATTAATTTTTTTAAAGGGGTGATACTGTCTGTTTACCCCACTGCCTGGGCACAGGAGAAGAGGGATATTCTTTTTGCTCTATGCACCTTCCCTCTTTTCTCAGCTTGTCCTGCATTTTAGGATTTAAGGCTTTATTTTTCAGAAAGCTTGTCCCATTGAAGAAAAAAAATATAGTGCCATTTTGTTTGCTTTGCTGAAGGTGCAGACCTGAAGAATCAGTGCTGTGTATAAGCTGCCTCACCCTGCAGTTTCTCTTACCAGGGGCTCATTTGTATGCAGAGGGGATTAGTCAGAATTTACTGTAGCTTCGCCCTGGGGAGCTGTGAACTCCCTAGGAATATGCTCTGACGAAAGCGTGCAGTTGGTAAGATTAGAACAAACCCTTCTGCTACAGAAAGTGCCTTGGTCACTCACTAGGCCTCCAACATTGAAATCATTTTCATTTATAACCTTTTTGATCATTCAACCTCAAAGAAGCCTTGGCTTTTATGACAGCTTGCACTAAAATTGCCCAATTATTTGGGGGGGCGGGGAGGAGAGGAGTGAGTGAGAATCTGAAAACAGTCAGATGTGAGAGACAGGGCACTTGATCTGCGCTCATGGCTTTTCCTTCCCTTCTCCTACCAATATTTTTACAGCTGTTGACATATATTGAGTTACATGTGGCTGTGCCATATCCCCATGGTATAGTTTCAAAGATCTGTTCACCGTAAAGTGTGCTGTTCTCAAGTAAATGACTCTGACTTCAAGAAAGCACAGTAGTTTAAATGTTACTATAAATACAGGAGCTAAGACATTTTAATTATAATTTTTGAGTTATACAGTGCTCTGTACGTACACGAGGCATTTACTAAAGGCTGGGGATGTGCTCAGGTTACTGTGCTCTCTCGTGGATAAGGCAGTAATTGCAAGCAGCTCATTCTGCCGATCCCCTTTATTTGTGTGTATTTGCACAGTGCTTATTGACAATGAACATCTTGCATTTGGGAACTCAGCTGTGGGAGCTACAGAAGAAAGAAATAAAGGCAATTCAGAAAAAAATTCAAATTCAGATTCAAGAGAATTTTTTTCTTTTGAGATATCTTAGGAATGTTACTTTTGTCAGAATGTAACTTTAGTTAGGAAATATCAGCACATCTATTGTCCTTTTAATGCCCTTCCAACTCACATCTGGTAACTAGGGCAGATTGAGAATTCAGTACTAACAGATCTGTCAAATTTTTGAGAAAATCCCAGGGTATGGGTTCACTGCTGATTAATTTTTTCATCCGTGTAGTAGCATTGGCTTTGGTGAGGTTATTCCTAATTTGCTCTGATGAAAGAAAGAAAAACCCTTATTGTCAAAGTGGGTGCTGCTGTTGTGGGGATAAACAGCTACAAGGTGTGGGGAAAGCACAGATAAGCAGCATTATGTGCCAGCAGGTTTGTTTTTATCTGTTAGTGGGTTGGGGGTGTTATTTCACTTTTTAAGCTTGAAAACAAAATGTTATAAAAAGCTTTTACAACATTTGCCCTTGTGCATCAGTACCAGTTATGCACAGTAAAGGCTTCTGCCCTGGCTGTGGAGATCTGATCCTTTTCCTTTGGGCTGGGACAGGCAGCAGAACGGTGAATGTAAGCTTAAATAATTTTGCAATATGGTGACATCATCCTTCAGAGAGTTTTGCTATTAAGATCTATCAAATCAAGTATCAATAGGGCTCCCTTCATGAATTTGTCTCCCTGCTTTACCTGTGACACAGTCATTGTAATGGAGATTTCAACTATCTCTGCTATTACTTCTGCAGTAAAAGCAGCTCCTCTCAGTGTTTTCAGGTCCTAAACCAATATTCACTATAAGCAGTAAAAAAAAAATCTTTCAATGACTGAAACTAATTTTGGATCAAGCTTTTACTGCAGGCTTGGATGCCCATCATTGCTGATGGCATGTTTTTGGTCATGCAGTCTACCAATCTACATAAATTAATAAATAGTATGCATAATAGATAGCGCATGTATAGTGAACCACATCTCATGGTTGCCCTGAACAACTGCTGCAGTTTTTAGCAGCATTTCCCATGGCCTTGACTAGAAAAGCTGCTAAAGTTGGAGCCTCTGGGCTTTGTGGAAGTCCTCAGTGCCATTGCCAGCAGATCCTCCTTGGCCATTAAGCAGTGCTTCTGTGTCACTCAGCCAGGGAACACTATGTACTTCCATTTAAAAACTGTTGTGAAGTCTCCTGAGTAGGAACTGAAAACTGTGGACCACCATCAGAGCTATGTCCTCTGGCCTTTCCCCTCCAAAATTGTAGCAGTCATTTTTTAAGGTGTTTTTGAGTAGCAGTGGGAAAGCACACGAGCTGCAGAGATTGTAGGAAGGCACTGAGAGCATCTAACCAAATCTTAACGTCTTTTACTGGATTTGGACTCAAATCTTTGTGTGCTTCCTCTGCTTATAACTTCACCTCTTTTGTGAATCAAACCCAGCCTTTCTGTTGTGCAAATTGTACAGGAGAGTGAGGTCCAGAAAAAGATTTTTTTCTCCTTCTGAGCACCGCTCGAACTCTTACTTGTTCTTGAAGAGAACAAGACCATTCATCTTTAGCACCTTGCAGGTTGTTTTTTCTTTCAAAAACTTCTTTCAAAGTCAGAGTGTAGGCAAGTGATCTGAATGATGAGAATAATCCCTGTTCAGATGTACCCAGTCCCTGGGCAACATTTGAGATGGCAAAGGCCATCCGTTTGCATTCGCCTTATGGACATTTCTGTATTTGACACCTTCTATTTTCCATGCTAGTTAAGCAGCCTTCTTCCTGAGAGAAGCACTAGGAAGCTTTGATAACACTTTATTAATACTTAGCTATATACAAATGAAGTGTTTAATTGATTGATTTTGTGGATATTTTTGATTATGTAAATCCAACGCAAGCAATACTAAGTCCTGTTGCTGGAAGTAGCTCACAGACCAGCTACCTTGCAGGCAGATGTCTGGCAGTAAATTCATCAAAGGCTTGCATGTACAGTTCTTGGCATTTCTTTTCATTATCACAATTATAACGGAGTACAGATGAGCTGGTTTTCCCCTACATCCTGTTGGATGGTTGCTTTTGAGGGAGGAGCCCGGGTGCAGGCAGTGTCGGGGATGCAGCATCTTCCTTGTCCGTGCAGCCACCAGGGACACGCTGGCTCAGGCAGGCTGGGGCTGGGCTGGCCTCGGGGTCTGGCAGAGAAGGGCAAGGGCATCTCAGGCACTCCTGGGGCAGCCAAGCGAAACAGGCTCCCTCCTGCAGCCTGAAAAGCTGGGGCACATTCCCCTCCTCTGCCTTTTAAATGACTTGTATTTGTCCAGTCTGCTTAGGCTAAAATTTAAGATTTGTATTCAGAGGTGCTGACTGACACATTTCCTTTATGAATTCTTGTGGATTGCTATTGATTTTTTACTGTGGTTTTCAAAATCCTACTTC
Organism: Zonotrichia leucophrys gambelii; assembly: GCF_028769735.1. Taxonomy (NCBI): domain Eukaryota; kingdom Metazoa; phylum Chordata; class Aves; order Passeriformes; family Passerellidae; genus Zonotrichia; species Zonotrichia leucophrys. The sequence continues at coordinate 12,925,374 of NC_088181.1, forward strand.
TAGGACTCTAGAGATTTCCCTGCTGCAATAATAATGTATTGTCATTCTTAATATCTCAGCTTCTTGACACAATATTCATATTAAAACCACAAAAAAGCTACATTAGAGTAACACCGAGGGTCTGCCTGGAACCCACCAAGGCAGGGGAAATCAAAGTCAAGGCTGAAAATTAGGGCTGACACTGTGAAACGTATCCCATCGTACTTAAGTACTGGAGTTCATCTGTGATTGCAAGATCACTTGCATTTGAGAGATGGATTCCTCTGTACAGCAGGAATGAGTTATGATGTGTTGTAAATCCTGAGGATTAACTGTTGTAGTTGAGAGTGCCTATTTTTGTGGAGAGCTACATAAGCCAGCATTATGGAAACTGCTTTAACATCTTTTATGAAATTTTGTTCTCTTTCACAGACAGGGCTATTAAAAATTCATTCTGCATTTCTGCCACTTGCATAACAATTCTGGATCAGATTGTTCAGGTCAATAAGGAGAGAATAGATATGTCACAGCATTATTTGTATGAGCTTGTAGCCATTTTCCCCTTAACTATGTTGTCCCAAAAACATTTTGCAGATGTGCACTGTTTTTTATGAGTGTGATAAACAGTTTGATTTATTCACCTCCATGAGTAAATGTGTTGTGTGAATGTTTGTGGCACCATGGAGCTATTGGAAGGCCTTCCATTTGACCATGTCTTTTGACCTTTCTCATATTGTCTGTTTGGGAGCTAAATTTTTCCAGTCACAGTTTTTCATGCTAAGTAGGAGAGTTTACTTGAGTTGTTCATTGGCCTCTCAGTGTGCTATGTGGAACTCTGTGGAGTGTCAGGAATGAGAGTTGAGAAATAACAGGGAAATATCCTGTGGCTGAGGAGAGGCTGGGAGAGCATTGCATGCTGGTGAACTTCTCCAAGGGATGTGGGCTGCTCACTGGCACAGGGTCCTCTGCTGCCATCACCCTTCACCAAAAGGGAACAGAAATATTCTGACAAAATTAAACAAATCAAATATCTAGGTTTATATTTTAGAGGAAAGTGTTTTAACAATATTTTTATTAATGGGTTTAGAAAAAGCTGTTTGTGCCCCTTTCCATCTGCTTCTCTCTTCTGTTATTCATGCTCACATGAGAATCCATCTGACACTACCCCTCCTAGCTCATTAAGGCAATGTGAAGGGGTTTCTTTATAAAGGAGGATTATGGGTCATTTGCATACATCTAGGATCTGCTTTTTGGTGCTGGTTTGAGCAGTGAACAGGTAGGGGCAGGAAGTTGACACATGGATTCCCATCAGAGAGGAGCATTCAGACCTTGTGGGCTGAAGCACCTGGGAACTCCACACATGTGGATATGCACAGTCTGTGCAACATGACCTGGCAGTCCTGATGGGGCTTCAGGGGCACATGACCAGGGGTCATTTTGGTGTAGATGTTGACCAGCTTTACTTGCTACCTGCCTCTGAAGACATCAGTGGACTAAACTGAGGTTTTGGTGTAATTAAATGGAACTGTCAAACACCAGAACTGTTCTATGTGCACAGAATATCCCACTATGTTTGGATATTCAACAGCACTTGAAGAATTTGTATATGTTGTTTGCTATGAATAGTCTGATACTGAAAAATAGAGCATCACCCCAGCTGCTTTCATAGACATGGCAATTTCTAGATTAAATTAATTTTAGAAAGACCAGATGAAGTTACAGCTTTACTGGAAAGCTTATTTTCCTCTGGAGAGATGGCTCATGCCTTTCCCTGACCAGATACATCACTCTGCTGGCACTTTGCATTGGTTAACACAATTCAGAGGGTAAATGCTGGTAACTTACTGAGTCAGCATGCAGTTATTGGTTCTTGAACCTACTGCAAATCACAGTTTTTATCATATCCACCAACATCCCCAAAGTGCAGTGTAAATGTTTGGAAAAGATCAGTTACCGATTGCATGTTCCATCAGGGTAAGGTATTTCTCCTGAAAGTGTTAAACCTCATAATCAACAAAACTCTTAAATAGAGAAAAAAATTAAAGATGGCTTTAACAGATATGTGCCCCAACATTATCACACCAGACCAGTTTAATGTAAATTCAGTACTTTAAAAAAAAATTGTTTTTGTTTCTTTGAAATTATGTATGCCTGAGTTAATCTTTCAAGTGAATTATAAATCCCTGTAAATGCAGCTAGCATTGGAATGAGTTATAGTTACAAAAATCGGAATGAAGATAAATCATGTTTCCTTGGTGAAAATCTAATAATAGCAGTCCATACAACATTGCTCAGATATAGATCCCCTGTGATTGTGATGTGCTCTGAGGAGCTCATGCTACCCACCCTTGAGATCAAGGTCCACAAGGTTCAATATTGGGCACTTTCAGTGCTTCAAGAGTTTTATCAAAACTATGACACTTGGGGTAGTGCAAACAGACATGCACCGAAAACACAAATGGAATTGCATGATTTTGGAAGAGGCAAGGTGAGATTTTTTCACTTTAACAGTGATGATAATCCTGAGTGTATTTAAGCATCTCAAGGTCAATGGCAGCTTCGATAACCTGTGCCAGAACAAGGCTTTTTTGGGGAGCTGGGGGTGGATTGGCAGTACAAAGATGCTGTGTAAAAGCATGGGTGAGGAGGAGCAATGCAGCTCCAGCAAGGTGTGCTGACCCCTCTGACCTCATGCCCTTCACAGGAATTAAACTTGTTGTTTTACAGAGTCAGACCTTTAAAAAGAAAAAAATCCTCTGAGCCCCTCACCATCCTTTTCTAGAAGTGTATTGGAGAGCCCTTGCTAACACGGATCTTGGAGAATTGTTAGTATTAAACCGCTGTCAGATTACCAAAGTGTAACAATGTACAGGACCTGCACTTTCAGCCACTGTCTCTTCAGTGTGTGGATGAATGTCAAAGGGAATATTTTGTGTCAGTTCCTTGTGACCCAGATTCCACAGAAGTCTCTTATAAAATAATCTTTGAGGAAACACTACTCGCATGTCCTAAGGACACCTCATCCCCGTGAACCCAAAGGCAGGAGTGAAGCTGCTGTGCACTGCAAGATCTGTGACTTTCTATCTGAGAATTTTGGTCTTGTTTGATAGTTCAGCCTTTGTGCCCTGCAGATCCATTTTAAATTGTCTGAAGCAGGAATAAATCTATTACAATGACCACCATTTAAAAAAAAATAATATAAGATGGGTCTGTGAAGAGGTGTTAAAGAGTAGAAATGAAAGGCAGAAGTTGTAAGAAAAACCTGTTCATTGGACAGACCTGCAATGCAGTAAATAATAACCTCAGATATGAAAGACAGCCTGTTCTAGAAAAAAGGCAGTGGAAAGGACTTTTTTTCTCTTTTTTTTTTTTTTTTTGGGTCTAGGGGAGAAAAGGTCCTTTATTCTTTGGTAACTTTTCTGATTTTAAATATGTGCTTGTCTGGTCATGAGGAGCAAGGTCATTCCTACTGCTCAGGGCCTAGGCTTTGTGCTGGTGTTGGTGGGAGCTTCTCTCCTCTATCCTTTTCCTCCCTCCCTCTATCTCTCCTTTTCTTTTTCTCCTGAGGTGCAGATGGCCACATTTGCAGGTTAACTGGAACAGCTGGAGGCACATTATTAGCTTCCTGCTGCTAACTCATATTTGCTTAGATTTTTTTTTTTTTAACAGCAACATAATTTACAAGTGGTAGGCCAGTGACAAAGCTGGCATGTTCTAAATCCGCATCTGATTTATATAATGCTGTTGCTTATCAGTGAATGAAGTCATAATTATTGCTTTGTACCATTAAATAGCATAAATATATAAACTGTTACACAAATTGCAGCAAATGTTTCCTCTAGGGAGCTCTAGACAAAATTTTAATGTAGTGCATTTGTCTGTGGTGGCAGTTTCTATGGTATATAATAATGTTGATAAATTTTACTGTAGCAAGTGACATTTTATAACATTAATCCTGGTGGTAAAAATCTGATGAATACTACAGCTGTAATGGTAGGTACAAGAAGAAAGAGAGCTTTTGACACCAAGTGAATTGATTTTAATAGTGCTTTAGAGCTGCAAAGCACAAGGATGGTGCAGATATGGTAGATGCTTCACTGAAAGGGGAGACGACTCAGGCAGGTGCTGGACAGCGAGGCACCAGGGAGCTTGACTTGATGATGGTGATAATTAATTCTTTTAAAAATCTTTATTGATAAATAGTTTCTCTGCTTTGAAAAGCAAAAGGAAACCAAATGGTGAGATGAAACCATTTAAAATGTCCCCCAGTTATTGCAACTCAGCACATATAAGTGAAGGCACTGTGCTGGGTGCTGTGCTCAGACGCTGTTCCCTGCCCGTGCTGGCAGCTGCTGGGCACAGGGAATGGGCCAGGGGACAACTGGGCAACTCGTGACACAAGGACTGCCATGAGAAATCCTTCCTCTGACTCTGAATAGGGTGGTACAGGGGGCCTTAGCTCCTGTCAGTAACAGCACAAGTGATGTTGTGGGCTTTGCAATCCTTTAGAAATTGCCATTGTGTTGCTCTGTGATCCAAGGCCCGGTGCCTGGGCTGGGCTGGCCCGTGCTCTGTGCAGGCAGTGGGGTGGCACAGCACTGCCAACGGTGCTGGGCACAGCAAAGTGCCCACCAGAAAGCCCTGGGATTGTCACCACTCATGCCTGAGGTGCCTGGCTTCAGTCATGGCTGAGAGCAGCTGGTGTGCTCCCCTCCTCAGAGACACCTGCCAGGCATGGAGACAAAGGGGGCAGCCCCAGAGCGAGCCTGGGCTGTGCCCTGCCTGTCCTGCCAGCTGTCTGAGGATGGTTTGTTTTGTTTTTATTCCTGGAAATAAGGAGTACTTATTTTCTCCAGAAAAGCTTTTAAAAAATAAATGGATAGCTCAAAGGAGATTCCTCATGGGCACTGTACTTGGGACACTTCTATAAAAATGGAGAGCAGTGTAGTTTTTTACTCAGTCATTTAGATTGCCATGACCCTTCCCCCCTGAAAAGTGGTTTTTTTTCCTGTTTTCTTCATGACATGACTTCTTTCCTTTTCAAATTCATGTCTCTGTTTCAATAACATCAAAGATAGATCTAGATGGTAAAAATTGCAGCCCCTGGCCATAGGGAAAATCCCAGTGACTTCAGACTGAAGAGCACTGAGGCTCCTGACACACACCGTGGCACGTTGACAGCATTTTTGTTGTGAAACCCTGACATGTCCTATATGGGTTTTCCTTCAGCTGTTTGCTTCCCGCATTTCTAGCATTTCACATGCCCCCAGTAATTATCTTCCTTTCTGAGAAATTGTATGTTTTTTCCTGCCATCCATTAGCATGAAGTTTCTTGAGTGGTTGGGGATTAGTCACAGTTCTCTCGGGGGGCTGAAGTGCTGATGCTGGAACAATGTATAAGGAATTCTCCCCCAAGAATGTTGTGCCTCTCTACTCCTCTGCATCACGTGGGGAGGAAGAACAGAGGCTGAGTAGCTGAGTAGGCCCCCCTGCCTGGTGGCTTGGGGGGTGCTGGTCTGTACACTCCACCTTGGAGAGATACCCTGGTGCAGGCTATGAACATTGCTACTGGCTTAAGTGGTTGGAGTTTCAGACACCAGCACTGCTGTAAAAACACAAACATGCCTGGGAGCCCTGCACCTCACCTGTGGTACAGGAGGCACTGCGTTACAGGCAGAGAGGGGTGGGAAGCCCATGGCAAGGGCAGTTTCCTGTAGGAATGGCCGGGCAGTGACAGGGATGGCAGCAGCATTGCTGTGGGACAGCCGTGCTCCATCTTCCTTTGCTGGTCTTCCTCCATCAGAGCTCTCACTGCACCACGGAGCAGTCTCTGGGATGCTCCATCTGCAGCCTTCCCTTTGCTCCAGCTGCTGGCCAGAGTGGCAGGGGAGGGAGCAGAGCTCTATGACGGGTGGTCTCTGTCCCTGGGGAGGATTGCAGTGGCAGTGCAGTGTGGCCATGGCTTTGGAGCCCTGAGATTTATTTTGAATGTGTATTGCTTGCCAGTGTTACACTTAGTGAAATCCTGTACAGTGCAACATGGCTTGTCCACAGGTGAAAAAGTGAAAAAGTAATTTTTTTCTCATGGCTCTGCCATTAACAATTTTAGAAATAAAACCCATCTTATAATGGAAATGTGGCTCTCTGGAAATGTGAATCCTAAGCCGCTTGTCTGTAATGACTAAGTGCTTAATCAGCTCAATGCACACCTGAATCATGGTTAATAATAGTAGGGGCTGTACAAGCTTTGTTATGTATTCTGCAATACTGCAGTGATTCCCAGCTCCCTGTGAAGACCACCAGGCAAGTCCCAGCACCAGGCATGTCACAGAAACCGTGTCAAGTTCACACCTCACCCTCTGCAGCACCAGTGGGTGCTGGGGCTGTGAGTAGGCCTGGCTGTATTTACTCACTTCGGCATTTTAATGCAATTACAAAGATGTTGTGTGTCCAGCCAGCTTGGTCCATGGCAGTGTTTGGTTTGTCTTTAAGAGATGGTGAAGATGTGTTTGATGGCTGTGCATGAAGCAACAGGGCCATCTAGAACAAAAGCCTGTGTTACAATTACTTTATAAAGTCGTTCTGCATTTGTGTGTCTACTAGAAGCACTTATGCTTAAATGCAGTGTTTGATTTTTTTTTCAGCTACTCTAAATAGATCATCTTTACAGACCACAATAAAATGTTTGTGTAATGCTTAACTGTACATTAAGTAAAATCCTGCATTAGAATATCCCTGTATAATTTCTATTGGGTAAATAAGAGCATAAAGACAAGTATCCCCACAATTCCCATTACCACATTCAGCACTTAGTTACATTAGAAAAATGAGGCATTGTTCTGCCAACTTTTGTTTCCCTCCATTTGTGCTACTTACCACTTATGAATCCAGCAGGCCGACCCATGCAGCAATTATTTCTGAAATCCAGCTATCATGGCACACGTGGGTACCCCAGCACAGCTACTGCCAGGGCTCCATGGCTAGCACTGGGCTCCTGTGCTCCTGTCTAGAGCATTATTGGCCTGAGCTGGTGTATAACTAATCGCATTTGGAAGGTGTAGGTGTAATGTTGTCTGCTGAAGCATGATTTGTATTGCATTAAAGCATCCTGGTGGTTTTAAACAGGCTAAAGGGGATTTTCAGCTGTGGTCAATTACTGGGCTGCTGCACCAATGGTGTGCAGGGTATTTGGGTGCTCACAGGAGCCTGTGTTGTACTGACACCTTGCCCAGGCCTCTGCAGAGCAGCTGAAGCAGTTATGTGTTTGTTTGGGACCATTGTGGGTTTCTGAGTATATTACAAAGTTTCTTTCTATACTCTTCTGCTCAACTGTCCTGTGCTTTGCTCCGGGAGGTGTGCAAGGTGAGCATATCTTCTCTTCCTCCTGAGAGTGAGCACTTGGACTGCACCTTCACTGCTGTGCAAATTGGCAGAGCTGGATGTGCTCCCTTCCCCACCCTCCAGGCAGCAGGAGGGCAGGGGCAAGGCCAGCCACTGCTGTTCAACTCCAGACCACGGCATCTGCTTTACACAGGGGATGGGGGCAGGAACCAAGGTTCAAAGCTGCCTCTGCTTGTATGGAGAAATCAATATTTAGCCATAAAACCAGAAGAGGCATGTTTGGGAATCACAGCCTGAGCGAAAGGGTTCCAGTATTGTCATAGAAGATAAAACAAGAGGAAAACATTTTGAATTTACTCTTTGTGTATTGAGGCCTTTTATTATTCATCAGTAAGTAAATATAAGCTAAGGGAGTGATTTGTTTCTAACAAGCTTATAAAATACTAGAGTCATTTGTGAGTTTATTGGAGTGCTGATTATAAACATTCCCTCATGCACACTCCTTTGTGTCAAATTAACATTCAAAATACAAATATTGTATCTTTGAATATTTTTGTAATTTCTTCCCAAGTATTTGAAATCTTCGATGAGAGACGATTGATGATGTTACATGAAAAGTAGCCAAGTGCTCTGTCACAGTTTTGGACATATTTTTCATTTCTTTGGCATTTGCTTTGCTCCTGCTGTCTCTTTGAATTGCCTGCTTCATGCTCTAGCATTTGGATTTTGATACAATGCATAATTGATGCTCATCTAGTTGCAAAGATTCAACTGTTGTGTGTGCCACGCTGCCTGCACGCCTCTTCCTGGGATGTGCCCCACAACCTGCCAGGACCTGTGCCCAGTGGAGGAGTGGCCATTCACACTGGGGCTGGTGGCCTTGGATGGGGGCAGTTCAGGCACATGGCTGGCACCAGGCCATCCCAGGTCTCCCAACACACTCCCTTGAGGAGCCGGACTTTTCTGATCACACCTCAGGACTGATTTTGGAGTTCCTCTTGTGCAGCAACGCACTTTCTGTTGGCAACCATAAGGAAGAGAGATGCAAAGAGTAGGCATCATCTACTACTCATCATACCCATCTATAGGATGAGTAGTAGATGCTTCAGACCATTCCTAGGCAATTTTCAAAAAGGATGGGCTGTGTGGGGAACCATCCCAAGGCCTTTTCAGGTGCTGCTGGTTGAGACTAACAAGCTTTAGTACATAGATCTGGGCAGCCCTTCTTGCCTCTATGGCTGCAGACTTGCCGCTTCACCCCCTCAATACAGCAAGTGTGTTTGTAGTTCAGTGGGGCAGACCTTTTATTTTACAATTTTACAATTTTGTTTTCTCCCATTCCCACTAAAACATTCCCCGTGTTATCGGTACTCCTTGCTTTTCCTGTCAGCATGTACCTTGTTTTTATTAAGCAGAGGAAAATCCTGCAAGGGTGGGTCTTAGGCTAACATTATTATAGTGGCTGCCATTTAAAAAGTCAATTTTGCCTACAGGCAAAGTATTGTTATCAGAGTTCATACCTATTTTGCATATATACAATTGTATCTTCCCTGCCTCTCTGGGGTGATAGGAGCAAATGCCGACTTCTTAATGCTGATTGTTGAATCTGAGGTTAAAATAAGAACTCACAAAATAAAAAAAAGAACAAAATGGTGGATGGCAGGTCTCTGACATAGATAAACCTTTTTGGTTGAAGCAGGAACTCCATGATGGCTTGATTGAGAATCTTATTTTGTTTGAAGGCCCAGCTGAAAAGCAGCTTGATCTTTCCTCTCCTTTTTCATTCCTTCATTGTAAGTTTTGCAGGGCTGTGGAATGTGTTTCTTCTCATGTGGACTTATTAGGTGGACACCCCCAAGTCTCTTTCAAGTTCAATGATTGCATATCAGGCCTTTATCTGCAGCAATCTGAAAACACGTTTGGATCTTTCCAAGCCACCTCTGCATGGCTCCAGTTGTACCATGCACACCCTGAAAGCACCATCCTGCTGGGAACATCTTGGTGCTTCATTTTGGGATGAGGCCTGGGGCTTGGCATTTTTATTTTTTTTTCAATTTAATTTAATTTTATTTTTAAATGTAACTTCTGAGAATGAGAGGAGTTGCAGAGAGCCCAGGACACCTTACAATGCTAAGAGCATGAGATCTAGGTGAGTTTAAGCAAAAATAGCTCTGTAGGACTCCTGCTCTTAATGAGCCATCAGAGCCTCCTGAATGTCCTTGTGTTTTGATACCTTGTGTTTTTGTGGCATGCTCACACTTTCAGGTGGCTGCTTCAGCTCTACTGTAGGACTGGCTCTTCCAGATCACTTTATTTAACCAAAAATACACATTTGCCTTATCTTTTACACTATGTTTTCTGTCACAGACCACATATGTTCTCCAGAGTCTGTCTACAGTGAGAGTTTGCACATGGCTTTCCTCAGTGGATTAAAAAGCTAATGGCATATAAAATGAAGAAAATGTGTTTCTAAAAAAAAAAAATAAAAACAAGCTGGCCCTGTTGTGCACTGACAGAGCCATGTTATGACTGCCAACAGCCATATATGCCTGACTGAGCTACAGACATAGTAAAATAGAAAGGAATTTGTTTACAAAGGCAGAAACCTAAGTCTTCTGAGTTTAGCATCCCAGAATAAGGTTCTGCCCATGCTTCCCTGCCACGGGTGCCCCTCCCAGCTCTGCAGGATGTGTGTGCTGGTCTGAGCTCTCCTTCTGTGCAGAGCTCAGGGCAACTGCTTCAGTGCTGCCTGTCCAGCTCCAGATCATCCATGAAGTGTGCAAGCTGGCTGGCTCACGTGTAAAGGGGTATGAGTTTGATATTAGGTTTTGTGCATTGTAATCCATGTTTGTATGTTAGATGAGCACTACCCAGAGTCACTTTACAGTCTGTGTTGTGCAGAGCCCTTGCTCAGCTGTGAGATCTCTTCCAGAAAGTCACTGGGTAGCAGTGACTCTTCTTATTCAAGATGAAGCTGGCCAGAGGGTTTGATTTCCACCTGGACTGTGGAGAGTGAATCAAGCAAATTGCACCAATATCAATGAGAGATGCTCTGTACATTTACTTGTGCATAATCCCACAGTACAAGAATATATGTCTCCATAATGCAGAGATGCTTAAGAAATTTTCTTGTTTTCATGCAGATTCTTCTTTTTGACTGCTTTAAGGAATATCATGTGTTACTGCACCCTGGGATTCCTGATTTAAAATATGTCTCATAGGGGAGGTTCATTCTTTTGGGCATATTTGCACTTAACGAGCTCTGAGGGATATTCAAGCCATGCAAAATCAGTTACCTGTCTTAGCCAGCCAGACCTTATTTAGTCACCCTTGGCTCTCTGTGTTTGCAGTGGCATCTCATTTTGACATCTCCAATAACTGGTTTGTGTCCCTGTCCCTGGGGAGAAGGAGGAAGGAGGCACATGGGTAGGGTGGGGAACAGGAGCCTCTCTGGGGCTGGGCTGTGACATGAGTTCAACCCTCAGATGAACATGTAAGCTCTGGTGCAGTTGTGCTGAGTGCTCATGTCAAGATAGCTGGGTAACCATCATTTTTATTTTCTAAGAAAAAGCTGAGAGGTGTTTCTGGGTTTTTTGCTTATCTGTAGGTATTTCAAAGAAATTTGATCTTTTGAGTTGATAACAGTGCCATAAGAGATTGCTTTTTAACCAGAGACTTCTCCCTAGGAATACTGTTTCTTAATAAGACAACAAAATTAATACATATTTAAAAGAAATGCATTTATTTGAGTAAGTGGTGCAAATTGCCCCAGCATTATGGGGGTGCAGCATTTGGCCAGTCTCTGAGTGGTAGGTGATCTGCCACAAAAATAATGCTCATGGCTGGTTTTCAATTGCACTTTTAACTCTGTGCCCACTGCACCATTTCCCAGATATCTATATTATTGCAATCTTTTATTAGACCATAGCTGATACTGCTGTAAAGTTTACATTGCTGGATACATACTTCCATGTTTATGCAGAATTTGCAATATTAGAATAAGGACCCTTATGCCAATGCACCTGTACTCACTCAAGAGGCATTGCACCAATGCAGGGATAATAGAATATTTCTTTGCTGATAGAAATAAAAGTCTACCCTCCCACTGAAAAAAAATAATTAAAAGTTGACATTTAATATGTTTTAAAGCCTGAAAGAACCTTCAGTGTTTCTTGGTTAAATTGTACATTTAGGTGGGGTTTTTTTAGGAGTTTTATTTCTATTTCTCCTTTTACCGGTTTTTCTGCTTCCCTGCTGCCATCATGGGAACTGTTTATGCTTTCTCTTACTCTATGCATTGCTGAGTGTAGTTGACAACAACTGGCTTGTAGCCTGTCATGTTAATTATATATTATTAGAGAGCACTAATCTGATGATTATTTACACGATAGATTTAAAGTCTATCATGTCAATGTGTGCTTGGGAAATGGCAATGTGAACATCAGTGATACACATCCGTGGGAGTTGGTGTTTTAACAAACACTGTGTGCTGTCCCAGGAGTGCTGGGCTAGCTCGGGGGGCTGCTCACCCTGCCCTGCACCCCAGCTCAGGAACGTCTGAGCACTCAGAAATGCAAAATGCACCCAGCAACAAGGCAAATGCCTTTAGAGCAGTAGTTGTGGGATGCAGCTGCCCCCCTGCACCCAGCCAGGGGAGGGAAGGCTTTGCCTTTGGCACCTCGTGGCTGGCGGCTCCTGGAGCTCTGGTGGCCTCTGTGTGACCACGGTCACTGCACGCTGGCACTGCAGGAGGCACGGGTGGGATGTGCTGGGGAGGGGGCACCTCACAGCTCTGGGGCCTGCTGCTGAGGCTGGGGAGTGTGCCAGGCCTGCAAAAGGAGAAAAAAAGGGCTTTACACCTATTTAAAGTAGGTTTAAAGCTTTGCATGTTTTTAAAGCATCGGCATATTCCAGTGGGATGTTTAATAAGAGTATAATGATGTTTTAATTTTAATTTTTAATTTCACAAGAAGAATAGATGCCAAGTAGATGCTAGTTATTGCTGTTTGTCTGTGCTGAGCTGTTCTATGTGATATTGTCAATAGCATGAGAGGATGAATGTGTTCCTGCTGTGCAGCAGTACAGGGAGCTGCTCCCAGGGAGGAGAGCAGGAGCAATAAGGTGTATTTAGTTTTCAGCAATATGATGGCATGAGGGAGGATAGTGCAGGGAATAGGCTGTGTGGCCATGGATTCAGGGCTGTGTTACTTCAGTTTCCTCAGGTATTGACATTAAACTTGAAATAACACAACTCTGAGTATTTCAAAACATTGAAATACATGAGTTGAATTGTGTGGGAATTAGGTGTTCTTACTAAATTCTAGTTATTCCTAGAGGTTCTTTAGTCTGGATAAAGCTAGTTCTGTGTGTGGTTGTATGGACTTGCACACTCAGAGCATGTGTTTTTTTCCTGTATGGGTTTTACATTTCCATTTTTCCATGGAAGCCAGTGGAGTTATTCCTTAATCAATTATTGTGAAGGAGCAGTCAGACCTATCAGGCTTCAGTGCACAAAAAGTTTTAATATAGGCTATTAAAAAAAGGCATCTTCAGAGAAAGGCTGATAAAGTGTGAAGTTATTGTGCTGAAGTATTGTGTGCACTTCTATAAATTATGTTTATGCAGTTTCTCAGATTAATATCTAAATCTAAAATAAAGCTTTGCAGGCAGGCCCCTCTGGGGCTCTGCAGACAGAGATAGATGATGCACAACTCCATGAACTCCTTTGAACTTTCAGATTTTATTTTTCTTGTAAACTGAAAATTAAGTTGATGAAGCTGGGCCTGGCAGCCCCATCCCGTGAGTGTGAGGCTCAGCCTCCCCCCAGGAGCAGTGGGAGCACACAGCCTGCAGCCAGGAGCAGGGCAGGGGCTCTGGAGCAGCACAGGAACTCGCAGTCAGGAGGAAACTCCCTTCAATCTCATCCCCAGTCCCTCTGGGACCATGCTTCTTTTTGATGGTCATTTTAATATTGCAGTGTACTGACATATACTGGAGGCAGTGAACTTGCAAGCTACCCTATAAATAATTTGGCATCTAATTCTGCATATTTTGAGCTCGAGGCCCCCTAAGATGATGAAAGAGTTTAAAGCCCGTTGTGTGGTTAGGCTAATTTAGCATGGAAAAGAATACCTTTTTGAGCCTGTAGAAGTACATCACAAGTAACCCTGGAGTTTGTTACCAGGAATCCATAGGAATTTCCTCTAGCACCAGCAAGTCCTGTGGCTTTTGTCCCCCAATATAGTCCCTGATTTCCTGAATCCATTTTCCCCAGAGAGTCTCTCCACCTGAAGAAGAGCAATTGCCCTTTGTGCTGATAAACCCTTGTCTGGGCTGCCCATCCTTTGGAAAACTATGATAAACAGACTTGATTTTAATGACTCTTATCTATAGGCAAATATAGGGAAAACCAGCAAATTACATATGAATGCATGTTGGGAACGCTGTATTTTTGCTGGTATTCCTTATATAGTTTCTAGAAAAATCCGAGCCCCCATGTTATCATTTTTCATTAAAGTGATGTTTCTAACCACAGTGGACAGCTCTCATATCCCTTGAAAACTTATAATAGTAAAATTGTCATAAGGATGAAGCAGAAATGCAAGATTTTATTAAACAATCTTCAGCTCATAAAAGACATCAGTGTTGTGCCATTCTAGATCATATAAATATATTTCAAAGCAGAATCATATTTCAGCAGAGAGATAAAGCACAAAAGAATATGATTAGTGGATACCAACATAAAATATTAAACCATCCAAGAAGGGGTGTAGGTGTGTGTTTATCCACACAGGCAAGTCAGGGGCTGAGAGCAAGGAAAGATTTTGGCAATCTATCAGTGGAGTCATGAGCACAGATATCCATGGCATTGTGTGTGTGTGTTGTGCGGTGGCAGGGGGGTTTGGCATGGTTTCTCACAGCGCAGAGCCGGGTGTTTCCTCACAGCCACTGAAACCGCTGAGGGAACATGATGGGTGTCTTTAGTCTGGCAGAGTCGTCAAAGGGAGATACGAGCTCTACCTGGATAAATAAATAAGTATAAATAGTTTTCTTTCTGATATGTGACCAGATTATTTTCCAGTTGATTTCCAGCCACGGTCCCAAGGGGGCCACAGATCAAAAAAAGATAAGGGTCAGTTACAAGGTTGAGCTCATTCGGTGTTGCCATAGTAACTGACCTCCAGCATCCCTGGGAGGACGACACCCAGCTCCCCAGGTGACATTTCTGTTGCCACGCCATCAATCCGCTGCCTTTCCCCGCCCAGGCTGCCTGATGGCTGTGCTGCAGAGCGCCTGGTGCCACTGGCAGTGCCGGGCTGAGCGCTGGCTCTCCTTGGCCCCAGCAAGGGAGTGCGGGATCTCCTTGGCCCCAGCAAAGGGGGCCTGGGCTGTCCTTGGCCCCAGCAAAGGGAGCCTGGGCTGTCCTTGGCCCCATGCTGCCCCAGCCTTGGCCCCATGCTGCCCCAGCAAGGGAGTGTGGGCTCTCCTTGGCCCCAGCAAAGGGAGCGTGGGCTCTCCTTGGCCCCATGCTGCCCCAGCAGGAAAGGACCCAGCCGCACCCCCAGGAGCAATTACACAAATGCAGTGCAGCAGTGTGGCCCAAAGGTTTGTGTCACAGGTCATGGGTTTAGGCAGCAATGGTGAGGAGGAGGTGTTGACCATACAGCGGACATTGTCTTTGTCCAATGTGACCATCTGCAAATTTGCCGTCCCCTTGCAGCAGTTGCAGTGTGTCTTCAGACCTTCGTTTTACTTCCATCCTTGGATTGTTTTGAATGAAAACCAGTGGTGGAGTGGTGCAAAGCAGATGAGGGATCAAAGTGGTTCTCTGCAGGCTTTGTGTTTGAGTGGAGTGTCCATTACTGCTGCCCTACCCTGGTTCCAGCCCCTTGCTCCTTCACAGCCACATCGAAAAAATTGCTGGGCAAGCTCCTTTTCTTACATTATAAATTTTTCCCTTTGATTTGTTATTTACTGGGAAATGAATTGCATAAACAGAATAGTTCCATGCAGTTTTCATTTTATTTCCCTGTGTTCATTCCAATTCCTATTTATTTCTACCATAATTAGAGCACACGGCCCATTTAATTCTACCAAATTTATGATCTAATGGACAGAAGAAGGTTCTCTGTGAATACAGTATATTAATGCTTTGTTACACTGAATCACAGTATTTCAAAGTTCATTAAAAGCACAGTTAACTCATGGATGTGAACATCTGAGTACAGGGAAGAAATTCCCTTTTATTGGCTTAATTTGGTGCAGCAGAGGAGAAATATACTGGTCTGGAAAGATATAGTGTGAGATGTACATGTTGTTGTCAGCAAGGAGCATCAGATTATCTTACATGATCTCTCAAATTAGGACTATTGCAGTTATTCTGTAGGGGAAAATTTTTGCTTTATTAAATCGAGTAGAAGAGCGAAGTTTTAACTAATAGTAAAGACAATGCCATCTTGATATTTGGTGTTCAAATCTACTTGTTGGTATAACGTGTCAGTACACGACAGTGTTAACATGTACTTCCACATTGCCATTAATATAGTTATAATTAGAAATGCAGCTGATACAGTAAATGGGTTTAATACAGCATTATTAATTATACTGCATCCTCGCCAGGAGGCTGCTGGTGTCGGTTCTCTTAGAGGCTTAGAGACTCATTGTAATATGTATTAAGTGCACATTGCTGCAGCAGAAATAGCTTCATGGAGAAGCATATTCCCACTCTAAAATGGGCAGGATGGCAGTGTAAGTGCTACTAAACACCCTATCAACATATTTAAAACTATCCTGCAAAGGCACCCGGCCTTGGGAACAATGAGTGACGTGCTCTGCCACCGCGGTTCAGCTGGGTCTGGCAGCCCACTAATCCTCACTAACAGGCAGTAAATTATGTACCTCCAAATTTATACAAACGCCTGCCTTTGACATCAGCGGGCACCACCCAGGTTTCACCTTCAGGATTCAGATAATCAGCTCTCATTCCTACTGGCTTCCCTCAAGACCAGTATGGAAATAAGTATGTGTCTGCCAGGGATCAAATGCTTTTGGAGACAAAAGTAGGTACTGAAAACATTACAGGATACTATCATCTCCCCATGATACTTTTACACAAAGCGCTCTGTTCCTCTTTTGGCCTGACATAGTTTCAGCCTGACAGAATCCAGCAGGCCTGCTTGTTTTAAACAAGAGCACATCCTATTATTTTTTTGAGAAATGAAGTGTAAAATTAATGCTTATTATTTTGAGCTCAGGAAAAAAAGGCAAGAAACCCAAGATTCTTGTTTGCTGTGCATTGCTTGTTTAGTCCTGTAATCATCTGATCCCTCCATAGATACGCTTATGAAGAAATGGGAGAAGATCTGGCATAACAAACTGTAAAAATCTGCATTTTATTTTACAAATGAGAGGGGCTGCATAATTCACTTGAGTTATGTAGGTCTCTCATAGATGCTTGTCATGCTAGAACAAAAAAGGCGAATAAGAATGAGGGAAATGATGATATGTTTGCTGTTGCCCAGCACCACACATTTGACTGTCACACCACATTGTCAAAAAGCCTCCTTGCAGGTACCTAGATGATCTTATATAATTCAAGGAAGTTATTCTCCAAAGGTGACTGAGTATCCCTGTACATGTGCTGTGTTTCTGTGTAAAATAATATGCTGTAAAATGCCATAGAGGAGAGAGTGATTATAGCAGCAATTCTATCTATATCTTTGGGCATTTTCATATTTTGAATACACATGCATGAAAAGAGAAACGTTTGTCATGCTAACCATGGTACTTTTTCCCTCTTTTTTTCTTTCTGGATGGTTTTATAGACACAAGAAATACATAATGGACTCCTGTGGGAGTGGAATAAAAACCCCCACCGGTGAGGAGAAGGCCTTATAATTCAGAAGTGGATTTGCAAATCAAAAGGTCTTGCCTCGAGTGGGATAAATTTCCAGATCTGCAGGAACCCATTATGTTTTATTATTTTTCATTCTAGTTTTAGTTTGTTTGTTATGGGTTTAACTATTTAAAATACTGCAGGGATCAGCCAAGAAAATACACAATCTCTGTTACCTAATTAAACATACCAAGCTTGTAAGGATTTCTTTAACTGAAATGCTGAGCATTGTTTGTTTTTCTTTTCTTTTTTTAGTTTTACTCAAATTATAGATATTTAGGCTGGAAAAGGAGCAGCAGTCTAGTCATCAGTATGTGTCCATCTGTATTTATGAACACATGTGCTCACACAGGACCATAGGCTGTACATGAATCACTGTTTTCCAAACACCCAGTATGTAGAGGGTAGAAAATTAATGTCAAACATGATTTCTCTGATTTATTCGTAGAAGGCATTTGTTCCATTCCCCCCAGTTCCTGCTTTGTCCTCTGCGGGTTTATTGCAGCAATTGGTTGCTGTACACAGCAGTGTGGCTGGGCATGCTCAGCATGAGGCTCATGTCCCTTCCCATCTCTTCTCCCCTCTGGAGCAGGTTGCAAAATTCACACAAAGCCAGAACTTTTCAGGCAAGGGTCTGATGGGAGACTCCAGCCTTAGGCCACAGTGAGGGGAGAGGGCCTGCTTTGGAAATGTACACACTGGAGAGGGCAGCGTGCCCGCCCGTGGAGGCTGCGCAAGCGGAGCATTGCAAACCTCGGCGCGCCCTAGAAACATCCCAGTCCCTGCTTGTGGCTCCCAAGGGAATCCATAGAGCTGCTGCCACGGAGCTACCAGCCCTTTCATCTTTCTGTTCCTGGCTCTTGCCTTTTCTCTTTTTATCTCCTTCCCAGCTCACCTGTTTACATGTCCCCACGCTGCCTCCCCATTCCCCCGCAGCTCTGGTGCAGCGCTCACTGTGGGCACCCACTGCCACACGGGTCCCAGAGGCAGCACAGGCAGCTCCTGCTGTCCAAGCCTTGCACAGGGGCCTTGGGATCCTGATAGTACCAAAGGCTTCATAGCAAGAAATACTTCCCTTCTCTTTAGCCCCTTTAAAAATAGAAAAAGCTAATTTGAAGCAACTGTAAGTAAAGACCGCGCTCATGAGGGCTCACATTATTTGTAAGAACCAAATGTATTTGGCAAGGATTAGTTAATGGGGTAATGTAGTAATTTCTTAGCAATCTTGGAACTAAAAATTAATAATCTTTGATATTTGAGGATGTAAAAATAAAGGTGAGTGTAGAACAAAAGAAAGAATTTGTTTAGTTTTTAAAATGTGTTTTCAGGAGAAGCTCATGGGCTGCCACAGTGAAGGAAAGAACCATTTTTAGGGAGTTATTTGCAGAAACCAGTCACAGTATTAAAACCTTTTAGGTAGTTTCTTTAGGTAGTTTTTATAAACCACATGCTATGTTTTCTAAAATTCTTCAACTCCCTCCCTCCCTTCTCTTAAGAAAACCAAAGCATTGTTTAGTTTTATGTGTGAAAATTGCTTTAACATGACTTCAGTTCCTCAAAAAAAAAAGCTCAACTGTACCCAGAACCACAAACTTCAATAAATAGAGAAGCATATTATCTTGCAAAAGTGGTAGGCTTGAACCAAGGGTAATAATTATTGCTATTTCACTGAGTTCAGTTAGAATATAGACACATTTAAAATGGGCCCTGTGTATTCAATACTGAAGATATGTGACAAGGAAATTCCGCTGTCAAATTACATTTAAATACCTTCAGTGGTTTCTCTACACCTTGTAAAAAGCCAAGATATACAAAAAAAATTTACACTGACACTGACACTTTGCTCTCAGCTCCTGCTATTCTCCAACACTTCCTTGCTCTCCTGTATGTCTGCAGTGTACTCTGAGGTGAAGACATCACTTCAGCCCTCTGTCAGCGCTGGTGGCTGAATCCACACTATTAAAGTGCTTTTAAATGCTGTTTGACTCTTTAATCCCCTGCAGCCAGGGCAGGGCTGCTGTCC
Organism: Zonotrichia leucophrys gambelii; assembly: GCF_028769735.1. Taxonomy (NCBI): domain Eukaryota; kingdom Metazoa; phylum Chordata; class Aves; order Passeriformes; family Passerellidae; genus Zonotrichia; species Zonotrichia leucophrys. Next base: position 12,944,612 of record NC_088181.1, read on the forward strand.
CTTTGTGGCAGGGCTGTTGGGAGCCCTGTGTTGGATGGAGCTCCCAGCACAGCCGGGCTGTGGGGGCTGCAGCCCTGAGCTCCAGCAGCCCCTCCTGCTCTGGGGCTGGGGGTCCTGGGGCTCCTGGGGGCCTGTGCCCAGCACAGGCCTTCCCACCGGCTGCTGCTGCCTCCCCGACGCTAATCTGCTGTGTCACTAACAAGTTGTATCATTTGAACCTTGCAGAGGAAGGCATCAATCATGAGTGCAAGCTGTGTAACCAGATGTTTGACTCTCCGGCAAAGCTCCTGTGTCACCTGATTGAGCACAGCTTTGAGGGGATGGGAGGCACATTCAAATGCCCTGTTTGTTTCACAGGTAAGACAGGGAGGCCAAGACAAGCCTCAGCGTGCATGGCTAGATCCAGAAATGACACTCGGGGGATTTGTAAAATACTGTATTCCTTTCCCTGGGAAAAAGAAATACTGTGCTTGGAAATGTTCAGATATCCTCTGTCTGAGCTGGGGCTCGCTCTGCCGAGCAGCTCTGTAGTGTCTGACACCGAGCAGCACTGCCACATGCAGTGGGCTCGGCATGGCCCCCACGCCTCCAAACATTTACATTTCGCCAGGTGACTCACAGGTGCTGTGTGTTTGCAAGGGCAGGACTTGCAAGGGATGAACCTGCTCTTGCAAGCCCTAATTCACCTGAGCAAGGACTCTTTAAAGGCCAGGTGGTTCATGATCTGCTTATAGTGCTGAGTAAATGGGAGTAAATGTTTGATAAGACCAAATTGTACAACTCTATGGTTTCGCTAGCTGCTGTCTCAGAGGTTTTTTTTAATCCAGTTTTCTTACAGTAGTACATTTCAAAATTCTGTCTGAGAGCCTGCTAGGTATTCCTTCTCTCTAGATCATTTAAGCTGTCTCATCAGTGCAAATGATCATGGGTGAGTCTTGCTTTTCCAGGATCTGCAGGGTGCATGCTAAAGGCTGCCTTTTATACTCTCTTCAACACAGTAGTTAACATCTGCATTTCCGATCTGTTTGAGAGATAAGGATGGTGTAGGTGTCACTGTGGGCCTGTTGTCAGTAAAGGGGCATGGCAGCACCTGCTATTCCTTTAACTTTGGTGGGAATAAGGTGAACCTACATTCTTTAGGATTTGACCCACCTTTTGAGAAACTGCTTTTTGTGTGAGCTTGGAGTTAATATATCCTTTCTGAAATGTGCTGTAAAAAATTTTGGATGCATTTGTTAAATTCTGCTGAAGAAGCCATTTTCACATACAGATGGCCATTCATGTAAAGTGACACAAAAATTAAATCAAATATAGATATATTTTTTACCAGCTAAAGCTGTGGTTCAATATATTCCGCTTCAAAATTTCCCTCGGTAAAATCAGAATTGTCAATCCAGAATCATAATGCAGATGCTGTGATATTTGTGATGTTAAACAATAATATTTTTCTTTTATACTGAATGGACAACCTATTTAAAAGATCTAAAAATTGTGGCAAGCCTGCCCTTTCAGATTCACATTTCTGCCAGAAATGCTGTTCTGGGCCATGTATCTTCCAGACCAGCCATCAATGCTTCTCCTGGCCCAGTTGTCCTGCATTAAAAATGCATCTGATGCACCTGCCATGGGCCCAGGGCTCCCCATGGGAGCAGTGACGTCCTCTCTTTGGTCTGAAGGCTGAGTTCTTCCAGTTACCTGGACAGTGTTAGCTTTATGTGAAATATCAAAAATCCATACAGGATGTAAAGTCTGTTAGAAGTAAGCTGACTGTCAGCCTGGAGACTCTAAATTGACTACTTGTAAGGAAATTCTGCTGAACCAAGTGTATCAGCACTTCTCTGGCAGATATCCTCGGACCTTTTACAGTTGCAGAGACTCTGAAGTGCAGTTTGAGACGAGGTGCCTTATATGAAGCAATCTCAACTAACAGCACTCTGTTGTTTCAGTTTTTGTACAGGCAAACAAACTGCAGCAGCACATCTTTGCAGTGCACGGGCAGGAAGACAAAATTTATGACTGTTCCCAGTGCCCACAGAAGTTCTTCTTTCAAACAGAGCTTCAGGTATGTTTACAACAGGAGTAAAAACAAAGCTAAAGCTGTTGATTTCTCTGTGCAATTGTCACCCTTGTGCAGCATTTAGAAAAGGTGCCTAACCTTGGTATGGTCTCTTCTGCTTTTAAACAGTCTCTCAGTCTCCTCCTGCCTCCTTGGGTGCCTGGAGGAGAAAAAGGTCTCTGAGCATGGCTGGAATAAATAAATAAATAAGACAAGACAGATATCATGATTTATGAGTATTTCTCTTGACAGTAGTGTTGCTACATCCTTACATGTCTACGTCAAACACCTTGTAAATAATTTCTTTTTCTCCATTAATAATTTAGGGACTGATTAACATACAAAGACTAAGCAAATGGTAGCTGCCCCATCCCCTTCCCTGCTGCTAAATCATAAGTAAAGGAATTTTCCCTGCTGAGTATGAGACAGCGTGGGTGCATCTCGACACGATGCTCAGGTAGAGGCTCCTCCCAGGCAGCAGCACATTGCCAGGCTGGGCTCTGCAGCCCAGGCCTCCCACACCACTGTCCCTGGCAGCTCTGGGGCTGCAGCCCCAGCAGCTGTAGCCTCCACAGAGCCAGTGCTTGGCTCACACCCGTTCCCAGGGGCACAAATCCTTCTGCAGGGGCTGAGCCCTGACCTGGGCATGCTGCTGCAGCCATGCTTGGAGCCCTGGCCCCAGAGGCCTCCTTGGAGCAGGGAGGCTGGGGTTAAACCCCGCAATAGCCCTGGTGCAGAGCCCACAGAGACACTGAAGCTGCTCCATGTGTGTGTGCAGGGCTCCTCTTGGGCAGCGGAGCCCAGAGCCTGCCCTGGCACAGAGGTGCCCACCCTGGCTGCCTCCTCACACCCATCTCACCTGTGCAGCATGGCCACCAACACCACCCCTCCCATTCCCTGGGAAAGGCAGTCTTTTTATAGAATGGTACCATATGCCTCATTTAAATGTATTAGCTTTATAAACCACGATTTACTTAAACTTTGGAGGGTTTTTATTTATCTTGCTGAATTCCCAAGCTGCTGCCTCTTGTGTTGTGCTGTCATGCTGTGGAAGGATGGCTGATCTTTTCACTTTGTTGATTTTATATTTTTTTTCTCCCAGGGGATCCCGCCTTTCCCTTGTTCTAGCGACCTGATTTGCATAAGTGTACAAAAGTTTTAACTATACCTTGTTAATATTTTAATAAAGTCAGCAGATTTTGGGTTTGTGTGTTCTCACTATGAACGTTTTATGAAGGCAGCAGTGGCTTGCAAAGACAGCTTTGATTTTTTCCTCCCATATCTCCTTAAAAGTGGATTTGGTCAAAATGCCAGCACAATTAAAATGGGAACACTGGCTTCCTAGGCCACTGCATTAACCTTTAGAATCAGATGATCAAATAAAGAGAACCTGGTTAAATTATAGTCTAAGCAGCCTATTTTTTGCAATTACAGATTTTAATTACATAGTGTTTCAATTCTGAAGTTTTGTGCATTGCACAATTGCTGCAAATGTCAGCTTTAATCATATAAATTAGGATTGTAATTTTTCAGTTTTTATGCAGGATTTTTCTGCACTCAAATTTTTTCTGCTTATAATAATGCATAATAATTACATGAGTAGTTTTGAATGATGTTGGCTACATGAAAATGCAATACTTAGCTGCACAGTTTTAGTCTTTATTTCAGTAGTGACTCAGAAATGTGTGTTTACTTTATGCCAGGGAATTTACTAATGCAAATATTGGAGCCAAGGAGGACACAAAATGTGTATAAATCAGTTAGAAATGTGTAAGACTTTTGAACCAGTTTGCCTTTGCATGATTATCTCATTAGTTTCTGGTGTGTAAGCTGCCTGCTCTAAATTCCTCAACTGTTGGTTATATTTTCGTTGAGTAATGAAGATTTAGTATTATTTTAGTGAACCAGTTGTTCAGCTGCTACTTGGGGTTAAATCTGCATAAACCTTTCTGTGTCTTTAACTGTGCAATTATCTTATGTGGGCAAATCAGCCTCCATCAAGGGGTTCTGCTTGATGGATTTGACTGTTCAGCTCTGAACTTGCTTTCCTACTGGCATGAAATAACTGGTATCAAAACCTGAACCTACGCACTGTTTTCCTTCTTTGTATTTTCAAGTGAAACCACTGAAAATACACTTTAAAAGATTGAGCATTCAACTATTTCAAGAAGAAATTCAGAGTGGGGTGCTTGTAGAAAAGCAGGAAAAACAAGGAAGGTGGGGAGAATGACAGGCAGCAAAGGGAAAAGGTAACTTTTAGAGATGTCACAGGCTGGCTTGGACTAGCCTTACTGATTTTTGAACATTTCTTTTAAACAATGTGTGTGCCATGTGATGAAAAACTGTAAATGCTGCTGTAAATATGCCTCTAGTGGCTGGTGCAGATACTTCTTTGGTAGCTTCATGCTCTGGAAGTGTTCAAACCCTCTTTGTGCTGCTGAACCTAGTAGTTGTATTTTAATATAGGTTTTTGCTTTGAAGTTTACACCGTCTGATGGAGCTGTAAAACCAAGGCTTAGGAGCGCTCCAAGGAACTGAACATGCTTTATAAATGGTGGGAATTTTGGTGAGAATCTGGAGCAATGAGTCAGTGATGTTACTTTGATGATATTGCCACAAGAAAAGAAAACAGAATGCTACTTAACTCCTTACATTATCTCACTGGAAGTAAGGAAGGAAAACATGGGAAGGTTAAGCATGAAACATAGAGGAAAGAGTATGTGTGATAGCCCCACACACCCTTAGGGCAGAAGAGGAAAGGCTGGCAGCTCTGTGTTTTTCACATCCTCACTTTGTACAATTGACAGCTATGAATATCATGAAATTCTCCTGGAAAAAGGGTGAATTTATAGCTCATATATAAAACACCAAGGCTATGGCATTTCATTCCCCCTACCGAAACATGCTCACTGAAACAAGTGTAGAGGTGCAGGGTTGGGGTTTCCTCACATGTAGGGCAGAAGGAGCCCTTTCAGACAGATCCCCATCTCCAGGAGCTGTGCTGGGAACTGCTGGCCCAGCTCCTCAGAGGCAGCTGGAGCCATGGGCACTAGGACATGGCAGATGAGCTTGCTCTTTGACAAGTGAAGTTTTGATCTTTGCTATTTAAAATGTAGCAGGGAACCCTGCCTGCCCCAAAGACGGGTCAGAAATGGGGACACACAATGGGGGCTGAGAGTTACATTTGTGCTGTGATTCACAGCAAGGAGAGATCCCTCCTCAGGTGTTTGCATCGAGAATTGTACTAAGCAAATTGTGACTGAGCAGTGGTTTTCAGAGAAAACTTGAGAAGGATTTTTGTGTGTACTCTTTTGCCACACTGCTTTTCCAAGGAGCCATCACATAACCGGTGAAGTATTTGTATTTAAAGGATTAATTCCTGCTGTTTGCTTGTGTACTGTTAATCACACTGTTTCCTCCTAAATGATTACAATTGATGAAAACTAAGGCAAGGGATGTAATAAACAATGCGCAAATAATCCAGGTACCAAGGGAGCAGGGTACCTGCCAGGTCTTTCCTAGCACAGGTGTTCAGGTGTTTTATTGCCTGATATGAATAAAGGGCTTTCTTTTCTGCTCAGATTTGGAGATATGTCAAACCACTAAATTAAGAGAGCTTCACTGGAGGAATGTGCTGTCATTTGAAATGCCCAGTTTTTTAAAAGTACACATATCAAAGGAGCTACTATGGCTCATTGGCTAGCACTGTGGTCTGTCTCCCCTCTCATTTTATTTCATGTGAAAAGCTAGCAATTTTCATATATCCATAAACAGGAATGAGCTGCTGCACAGAAATTGCACTCATTATATTAATAATGATTTACCATGAATGTCCTCCAGGGGCTTGATTTGGTCCACATCAAAGTCCTTGGGATTCTTTCTGCTGATTACAGCAGATCAAGCCCTAAGCAGGTTTTTTCTTTTTAACTGTGCTTTTAATATCAGCTTGATGTTAGATGTGCCACTTCAGACCATAGGGCTGTGAGGACATAGAGGGCTGTGACAGGTGAGGGGACAGCACAGCGAGCTGCCCTGTGGTCTGATGTGAGCCAGTGGGGGACACACCGGAGCTGCTCCGTGCCAGTGCTGGCCTCCCTGGGAGGGGGCAGTGGGGAGCCACATGTGCAGCTGCTCATGCCAGTGGTCCTTGGGGCCATCTGGGTGCAGCAGTGTCCCTGAGGCACAGAGGGGAACCAGAGCCCCTTGGCTTGGCTGGGAGCCACCTGCCTGCAGGCGAGCCTGCAGGGCTGTGTCCAAGGCTCCCTTCACCACCACTGGAGCACTGAAGAAAGACTTCAGCAATTTTGAGTCGGTACCCAGCCATATCTCCAGCTCCTATTTGAAAAATGGACTTTAGCTACTTTCTGGGGGTATAAGAACGCTTACTTAAGCAGAAGTAAAATTTTTCTTTCAAGCAGCCTTGTGCTTGCAGCAGTGCAGAATCTCAGTGTTTCTGTGCCCCAGTGTCCATTCAGGCAGTGAGAGAAAGGGAATTCCATGGTATCTTGAGGAAGTTGCAGAAAATGTTTCTCCTTGAGAATGTGTGGATGGCAGGACAAATGGGACCTGAAATGTGGCTCTATCTCAAAGCAGTGCTTTCACTTGATATAACTTTTGCTGTATTTCAGGACTTAGTGTGGCTTAGATGGCAAACACCAAGAGCTTCTTAGTGAAAACATAACACAAGCTCTTTTTAAATTTCACACAAAGCACACACAAGATCACATGTGGAATTAATTTTCTGCAAGCAACATCCTTTTTTTTTTTCTTTTAAAACAGATTTTTTTATCTTTGCATTTTCTGTTTTGATAGGCTTTTAAAAACCAGTTAGCTGGTTTTCCTTCTTTCGTACTTTTATTTTTTAATTTTTAAAATTTTTAAATGTCATTCCTTCTTTAAAATCGTGAAAATGACTAGTCAGTTATCCTAGCAGATTTGGCTAGCGTTTCTTAAAAAAATGTTGCTGTGGTGCTTGGAGTATTGTTAAATTTTAATTATTAGTAGTTACAAAGCTAATAAATTACAAGACTACCAAAATCTATTCCAGCCATATTGCTGGGTTTCATTCAGACACAGTCAGATAATTATAACTAACAATAATTAAAAATTAAAAGTGCTGTAGGCACATACCCATCATGTTGAGTCTGCCTGCCTGAACGTTCTTTATGGACTGCAAAACCACAAGTTTTATCTGTGATCTGTTTTCACAGTAGGGAAGAGTTTTTACCTATAAGGTCTCTGCTTTTCAATGTGTGTGTTTAAATTCAGAGGAGGAGGAGGAATTTATGGCTGTTAGAAACTTTAGGGTTAGGGACAGGCTCTGGTAAGGACCAAAGCTAAGAAAGTCCATTGCAGACTATGTGGGGCTGGTGCTGGGTGTGCAGCAGCTGCAGCTGGGGCTCTGTGCAGGGGATGCCAGAGGTTTCCTGGGCCTGACATCCACAGAGGTCAATGTAAGAGCAGGGGCTGCTCACACACCCCTGTGTGGTTTGTCAGGGAGCACCTTCTTCCCCTGCACACAGGCAGGGGGTGTTTGCTGGGGCTGCTGGGACAGTAATGGAATCCAGGCCATGTGGCCTCTTTGTGCGGCCACCTCTGCTGCAACAAAGGAGGGTGCAGAAAGCTTGGATTGCCCTGTGTGTGGTGTAGTGCCAGGGTGTAACGTTTTCATTTGGACAGATGGTTCTGATCAATATATTGCTGCATCTTTATCCTGTGTGAGGTCTCTTCAGTGAGAGGCACAAAGATCTCACCTGAGATGAAGATATGTCTGGCACTGGAGCAGCATGGCCCATAACAAACACTTAAACATTAGGGCCATTCTGTGGCTGGCCTGGCTAGCAAAGTGCACACAACTTCACATTAACATGTGCAGAAAACCCAGCAGCCGCGCAGAGTGGAGGAAAAGAGCAGGGAGCCAGGTGAAAGGCATCGTTTTAGCCATTAATGCACTTAAGCGCACCCAAGTGTCAACATGTGTGATCAAGTGTAAGGAGGCATGTCGCTGCAATGTGGCAGGGCTGGCACACACACGGGGCTTCCTCCAGCAGAGATGGCACTTGGAGCTGCTGCTCAGGCTGCCCAGCTAAACCCGTCGTTGCCTGTCATCTATGCCCTAGGGCAAGGGTCCAACCAACTTTTGCGCAGGCACCATGCCATCCCAACAGATGGGCAGGAGTGTAAGCCGCCAAGAGACAATGTATATGCATCAATTGTGCTTATTGAAAGCACAATTCCTGGCTGGAAATGTTCAAATGTCTATTTATTTTGAGATAAGATGCCTTTAGTTAATGGGTAGGGAAATTCAAAGCTTAGCTTTGAATTAATTTCTTTATATACCTTACAAAATATAATGGAGATGTGGAAGTGTAAGATGTGGTGATTATGGGGAGATCTGTTAAAGGTCTGTTGTGACACAGAATCCTCCCTTTAAGTGACTCAATGTGCCAAGGTGCTATTTGCCTCTGAGTACCAGAGACCAAATTTTGTAGGTGCTGCACATAACTGTACACATCTCTGGCTCAATACATAGCGGTATGCAAGGAGCCAGCCTTTTGCACTGGCAGATTTTCCTTTGCACACAGGTGTACAAGTTCACCTTCCCTCTTAGTGGAGGAAAACACTTTTACTTTTTGAGGCAATGAGGGTGATACATTAATCCAGAACAAAGCTAGACTAGTTTACACATCTCACAAAAGAAATTTGTTTTCCATGTGACTAAAAGAGAGGAAAATCATATAATATGCTTTTATATTTGACAGCATTGCTGCCCACCAGAAAGGATAAATTATGGAAGCATCCAGAGAGGAGTCTGTATGCACACATTAAAGGGTGTTCCTTTCGCCTACTTGTTAGCTTTATTCAATTAAGACTTGTTAGTGTTTGTGAAAGATGTGCTTTGAAGACCCTTCTGAATATACAATTTGATATTTATAAGGATCCGGGCATACTATATGTAAATAAATAAAGCAGGAATGTTGTACTTCCAGATCCATTAATGCATTCCCCTCTTCATGTCAGCAGAGCACAGGGGCTGTGTTAAACATCCATCCTGACCAAAAGGAGGAAGCACAGGAGAAGAAATGAGAAATGGATTTTCTTTCAGAAAGACCAGATTGCACTCTCTGGTCTGGCAATAACAATTACTAATGACATTTAGAGAGAAATTAAGGATGAGAAATGCAAGTTGGCATTTCAGCAGTGCCAGTCAGTAACATTGCATCAGAGCTCACAGGAGAGATGAGAAAAAGTTTAGGGATGGAAAATTAATTTTGTTATGTCAACAATTAACAAATACCTTTTCTTCATTCTTTACCACACTATCACAAATTACCACTGTGATAGTATTTAGCAGCTCCTCAGGTGAATGAAAATTTCAGCACTTTGAAATCCTTATTTCTAGAGTCAAAAGCACATGTTTATGTTTTGCTGTGTTTTGTTGAACAATGAATGATAGAAAGAGGTTCAAACTGACCAAGGAGAGAGAGCATGAGCTCTTGCATGTGTATAGCAAGAAAATTATGTGGATTTTCTATGCAGATGTCTGTGATTCTTAAAACCATGAATGAATTAAGTTTATCAGCACATTTTCTGAGGGTTTTTTTTTTTTTTTTCTGTTTTGTAAATTTGGAAAGGCAAGGTTGAATAATATACCCTGTTCCATTCTGGACAATTTTGGAGGAGCCAGACATAAAGCCCTGGAAACCTCAGAGCTTTTATTCCAAAGCCCTTCACGTGTTCACAAGGTGACATCCCTGTCCCCACAGGAGGGTGGTAGGAAGCCCTGCTTCCTGCTGCAGTGTGGAGAGGCTGGAGCACAGGGGCCATAAGCTGTGAGCACAGGGGCTGTGAGCGTGGCCATGGCACAGCTGGCTGTGCAGGAGCAGCGTCCTCAGGGACAGCACAAGCGGCCACCCCTGCCTGGCCCTGCCGCGCTGGGTAGCACATGCCTTTGTAAGCAGGGCAGAGCCCTTAAAATAGAAACAGAACGCTTGTGTAACATGTAGACAAATAATTTTTTTTTCCTTTTGTTTTCTCTCTGAAATGTCTCGTCAGAGATTTTCTTTGCTGGTGGGAAGAGATGTCTGATCCAGCCCCTTTGATTTTCCCCTGCTGTAGTGGCTGCTGTGGAGCATGGTTTGGGGTCTGAGCACAGACTAGCTCTGTTGCCTCCTGTAAGTGTCGCTAGCATCCAGAGGAACTGACTGTTTTTCAAAGCAAGAGGGATGCTGCACTGGAAAGGGCAGAGTATAAGCATTATTTAAAGAAAATAGTGGAGCTTGATCAGCCTCAGTTTTAAGGAGCTCATCGAGGGTGCTGTACAGCATCCTTTTAAAAGTTCAGTCTCTTCGTTTGCTTGGAAAGACTGAAGTGGGGATGCTTGTCCAGACATAACAGTATATGCCTGAGTGTTTTCACAAGAAATGTCTAGATCATTAAATATAATAGGTCTCAGCTGCAGTTTTGATCACTGAAGCATGCACACAATTCATCACAGCAAATTAGGTACGTCTTTGTAACTTATCTTTCTGCAATTTGCTGGCACTTCTAGAGAGCTGAAACTTATATTGGATGTGCTGCAGAAGCCATTTCAGATAAAATATTCTGTGTTTATTGTTGGAGAACAAGGATTCCCTAATAACAAAAACATGGAGCAGTGTATGTTTCTGCTCCTGCATCTTGCAGAACCAGCAGTAGTACCAGCAGAGATCCCCAGCCACATTCATTATTTATATATTTCAGTGAATTTCTTGTCTGCAGTAAAAGAGATATAAGCTTCAACATCAGTCTGTGCCAAATTCTATGCTACAGCCCATTCAGAAACCTGAGACAGCCGTGGTTCTCAATCATTACACAGCCCATTTATCTGATTGGAGTTTTGTCCTCTCTGCCTTGCAGAAATGTTGCATGTTCTTTAAAAGCTGAATTTGACCTTTGGAAAGAAAAGGCATTTGCTATTTTAATTTTAGGGGGTTTTTTTAGAGAGAACCTGAGCCTACTTAAATGAAAATTGGCATTGAAAAGCAGCAGAGTTATTGAAAAGCACTTACTTTATTACTAGAAGGGAACAGACGCTAGTGGACTCAAAAATTACATTTCAATGGACTCATCAGTTTCAGTCACTAGTTAGTCTGTGAACAGATGGATATATTTGTAGCAGTTAACATGAATTTATGCCCTGGAATTTTACATTTGCCCTAAGAGCACTGCTATCTTAGTTGCTGCCTTGAAGGGTTTGGAGATTAATTTTATTTTTTGGAAAAAAGATATGTTTGTTTCTAATCGCAGAGATTTCTTACATCATAGAAATCACCTTGGCTTTCAGAAATATGAATGATATATAGCTTCTATGTAAGGAAAATGTTGTAAAAGAATCCCCAGTACAGCTGCTGCAGAAAAAATAAACATCTCAGCCTAAACCTAGATAAACCCCTATGGACTGAGAAAATAATTTTCAATAACCAGATATTTTTAACTCTGTGTATGAAGGTAGTAATCACAGTCACCTGTATTTGCATCTAGGGTCTGCCACAGTCTAATTGCTTGTCTCTTTCCACCCCCACCCCACTAAATTTTAAGGCTTCTGGTTAACTGAGCAATGCATTAAGCACTCCATCTCCAAAACAGAAAGAAATACTGCCCTAGCCTCTACCATGTGGCATCTTTAGGTTTCAGGGATTTCGTTTAAATCTGAAATTTATGTCCAGGAGAAATAAATTATTAGATTGTAAAAGCAGCTGGGGAGGGAGTAAATATAGTCTCTTTTGTCCTCTATATCATTTCCCCAGGAAGATAATAAATGTGTGGCAAGTGTCTTGTGTTTCCTCTGTCATACAAATGTTGTGTGTGTGCTGTATTTCAGATGTGAAGCTTAGACTCCAGACAGGAAATCCTGGAGTGATACTGTACTGCTGTTGCCTACTGCTGTGGTGCTGGTGGAGGCCCCATCACTTTTACTGCTTAGAAGGAATTTGAAAAATAATTTCATGAAAAAATTTAAAAGCCCTTGTGTGTACCCCTGATTTCCAGAGTAAGAGATTTAGGGTGTAATCCTAGGGTTTATCTCCTCAGCCAGTGGAAGGCAGCAGGAGCAGCAGCCCTGGCTGCTGCAGAGAGCTGAGGATAAGGGTCCTGCCCTGTGACCCCATCCCAAGGGCCAATTTTCCCAGGGGCATTTTAAAGACTGTAAGAGAAACTCCTATTAATTCCTCCCTGCCTTACCTGTTCTCATTCTTCTGTGAGGTCAGATACATGGAGCAAGTATGATGAGTGGCCAGGAAAAAGATTGGGTCTGAGAATAGCAAAAGGATAAGGAATTGTTAGAAAGTCAGTGGTCTAGTGTGTGTATAGGGCTGTCACTGCCTGCACCTCCATGCTCCTGTCAGGAAGGCTGTCAGTATTCTCAGTCCAGCCCATCTCAGGGATCTGAAAACAAGCCTGGAACAGCCTTGCTGTTTGCTTCTTCTGTTGTTCCTTCCACAGAAGTACATTCAATCATATACTGTTATTTGCCTAATTATACCCTGCTTTAACATTGTATTTTGAAAGTAGTTTTATACCTCCCTTTGACCAGAGGAGAGAGGAAAAACCATTCAGGATACAGCTTCTTTTCATGTTGTGCCTGTTCTGCTTATGTAAAATGAGAAGTGGTGGGAATTTTGGTGCAGGTTTGGGTGCATGTGTGCAATGACCCGACCTGGGCAGTAATCACCAATGTTCCCTTCATGTTAATGGAATAAGAGAGAGAGATACTAAACTGTCTATCCTCAGTGAGGTGATGGGGCTTTGTTGGAAAAATCTGGATGATAGAGTGAGATGGTATGTGCTGATGGGATCAGTGTAGAGACAGCTCATGGCTCTGTGCAAGGTCAGCTTGGGTTCAGCGAGGCTCTGTCACCCCAGCTCTGCATGAGCCAGACCAGATTTGGCAGCAGCAGTCCTGAGCTTATCACTCAGCTGTGCTCGAGCTGATGCACTGCAGAGTGTGCTGTGTGTCTTGTGTGCCACATCCTGGGCAGGCAGTATGGACACCCAGAGGTCACCTCCATGCAGAGCCTGTCCCCACACCCCCATTGCCTTGGCTTTGCACCAAGCAGGAATGGCCATAGCAGTGCCCACACTGTGCCAGCCCTGGGGGAGAGCTCCTGCCTGACCACCCAGCCTCCTCATTTGTTTCTGCTGCACAGTTAAACCTGAATAAATTGCCATGGGCATTGAGGTTTGGCTGTGTATGGCATATCTGTCATCTGTGTGTTACATTATTGTGTCTCCAAAAGGAGCAGTGAGGTTGTTTAAAACATATTTACTTCTGAAAAATGTGTCCTCCTTTGGGGCTGGTACATGCTCTTAGTCTTTGCATGAAATCAGGATTGTTTAAGATGTGGCATCTTGCTGTTTAAAAAGCAGATTTTTCTAAGACCAGTGACACTGTTGTAATGGAGTAGCAATGGCTGGAGAATCCCATTTAACCCAGTTGTTTTGCACACATACCATAGCAATGCTGCCTTCCTGGTTTGTCCTGTGATGTCTTCAAGGAAAAGGCTCATGTTGGGGATGTTTTGTCCCCTCTTTTAATTACAAGAACAAATTGGGCATGGCTCTTTCACACTCCTAGCTCCTCCAGGGTTAATTCCTTGCAGCAGTGGACAAAGCACAGGCCTGTCTGCAGATTTCTGCTCTGCTGGTGGCATCTACACTAATGGGGCAGCATGTAAAGCCCTTCTGTAACCATGGCCTTGCTATTTTATAGCAGAGCTACTTGCATTGGAGGATTTTTATTCCCCTTTTGAAATTAGAAACCAGCAATAACAACCATTATGTCCAAGGCAACAGGTCACTGACCAGCTGTTTTGTCAGCACCAGCAGTGTGTGGGTGCCGTGTGACAGGAATATTTATCTGCCCCTAAGAAAAGTGTATCTATAACACAAGGCAATACAATTTGTCAGATCAGTATTCCATTAGAGGGAATTTTACTTAGTTGCTGATTCTTAAAGGAATTAGTGGTCGAAGGGCTGTGGTCCTACTGCAGGCAGGTGTTGCTTGTGTCAAGTCCGGCTGTCCACACTTGCTTATTTGGCCCAAGGAACTTGGATTAGCTGCAGCTCCCATCATTCAGTGGAGGATGTTGCCTAAGTTATGAATGTGAGACCTGCCCTTGTTAATTTGCATCAAAATTCACAGTTAAGACAGAAACTGTTATATACCTGTCCTTAATACCAAGAATACTTGGCTGGTGCAGAGGGGAAAAACAACAAAAAGTAATCAGATGTTCAGTGACCCTTGCCATACCAGAGAACTGCAGAGCAACTTTTAGGTTCAACTCTCAATTTCCTGGTTTTTGTTGATTTGTATTCTCATGGAAACAGTCCCTCAGTGAAGTTTTGCCCTATGCATTCTAACTTCTAAAGGTGTTATGTAAGGTATTTCACTTTTGCTCTAAGTATTTTTCCCCTGGTCCTATAATAAAGACCCAATCAGGAAATCATTTGGTGTGTAAAGGAGTCACATCATGTTCCACAATGATGATTCCAGCCCTCACAGAAGTGAACAATTAACTGGCTTATGCAATATGATTTACCTTAGATCAAGGAGGGATTAATGAGATCAGATTTGGATTGGATTCTAATAAATCAAAAATTTCATGCTTTTGAGAGGAAAACCTAAGAAAGATTCCTGTAAAATGGTTTACCTCTTGAAAATTATTTTGAACCATTGCTTCCCTGAGTAGGACCTGTAAGTAGATTGGAAACAGGTCAGCACTGGGGTGTGCATTGGGGTTTTTGGTGTAGCCCGGGCAAAGGATTGTCCCTGTGGGAAGGAGATGCTTTCTCTGGTTACTGAAGCTGAGGTTTGAAAACAGATGGGTGGGTGTTTGCATTGTCAAGGACAGCTTTGGAGGGTCACTTCAAAGCTGGGCACAGGGCATTGGTGCTACTGCATGCTGGGTTTGTGGCACATCATGGAGGAGTGGGGTGGCCGTGACCCCAGTGGCTGTGGGACCAGCTTCCCAGGAAAACATGGATTGACCAGGTCCAGGTTAAAGCAGCACCACTGTCAGCAGAGCAAAAAAATCCTGCAAACCATTTTGTGCTCTTGGGATCAGAAATGGCTCTGGAATCCGGTCAGGGAGTAACAGTGGGGCTGAGGAAGGAGTGAAGGTATTCTAAAAATATTATGGTTTCATGTGCTTCTGACAACAGTAATTTGTCCCTCTCACTTTATATTTAGGAAGTGTAAGGTTCTTCCCTCGGCTTATTTTTGATCTTGTGCATGGCATACTGGAGACCACAAGGATGCTGATAAATTTGCATTTCTGAGTGAAATTCTCAGGAGCGTGTGGTCCCTCAGGACAGGTATTATTAGCTCCTTGTTTTCATTGGGTGCCTCAGTGAATCACGGTGTGTTTACCGCTAGTTTCTCTAACAGAAGACTCTGGTTATCTCTTAATAATGTATTCCTCAGTGTTTTTTATTTCCAAAGTGCTGTGGTAAGGAGATTTTCCCAAAGGCTTCAGTTTGCTTTTGTGCTTCAGTATTTTACCCAGTGCTTTTGGAAGAAACATAGAGACTTATTGGTGAGGCATTTAATAGAATACAAGAGGCTATGCCAGGCTTAGGCTGTGCTTGGAGTTCACTTGCATTAGGCTCAACTAGGTTTCTTCTGAGTTTTAGAGAAGAATAGAGATGGCAGATTTAGAAGACTGACAATACAAAATTATTAGTCTCAAGTGGAAAGGGGAAGGCATGTTAGGTGAGTTTTCAAAGTCTGATTAGGACTAAACAATCTGAATTAGAAGAGAAATTAAATTCATAAATCCTCTAATAATTCTTAGTGGGTATGAAGAAGCTGGCCCTGGGAAAAATAACTCCAGGAAAGGTATTCTTATACAAAGATATTTTTTCAAACCAGAATAACTGAGAAATGCCTATCAAAATCCAAGAATGGGTTGAAATGGGCAGAAGCAGTGTGGTCAGGAGCACTCTGAGGCCAGGTGGGACGCGGGGCTTGGCCAGCCCTGCACACCCACACCCACAGCCGTGGAGGAAAAAGAGTGACTGAGAAAAGGCATCAGCATCCAGGCAGTCACGTGTGGAACAGCTTTGCCCAACTGTAAATGAAATTAATTCCAAATCTTCCCTTAGACAGCAGATGAGGCGCTGGGTCCTGAGCACCAGAGGAGCCAGGTAGGTTTGTGGGGGGCTGAGGGGGTCCCTCAGGTGAGCAGGCACTGAGGGAGGCTGCTCATCCTCCCCAGTGGGTACAGAAACCCCAGGAGAGGCTCAGTCCCAGCACAGATGAGTGTTTGTGTGTCCCAGCACCAGTGAAAGGTGCATTTACCCCTGGAGTAATCACGTGCAAGCATCAGAGTAACTCAGAGGCAGCTATTTCCATTGGAAACGGGAAACTTCGCTTTTCAGCAGACACCAAACCTCCAGGCATATTTTCTTAGACACTCAAAATGATTTTTTTTTTTTCCTGGTTCAATAACTTGTAAAGGACAGCTTTCTACCTGCATTTGTTGAAGTGCCATCTCAAAGTGTGCTGACACAGGGACTGACTGACGAATGGCAAGTTATCAGATGCTCAGAGATGAAGGCAGCCGTAACACAGGCAGCCTTTGCCTTTCACAAAGGATGTGCCACCTTTCGTTTGCCTCTACCTCCATTTCAAGGGACTCTTCAAATAAAGAAGGGACATGTGAACCTGTCTTGCCTGACAATTTTTTTTTTTATTGCATACCATGATAACTTGGAGTTCACTTGTTACAAGCATTTTATGTAGTGGGTGAAATACCAAGGGAAAGGAAAGAAGTAATATTATGCTGCCTGAAAAACTATGATCTAAACATATAAATGTCACTGCATAAGTTACCTGAAACAACTGGAAGGGCAATTAACACCTGGTTTTATGGGAAACATTGGTTACCACTATCAGTTTTAATGAAGTGTATTGACTAAATTGTGTTCTGAGTATTCATTCAGCCCTGTTTATGGCACACTCTTGAGTACATTTACTGTTTGTCAGAAGTGCAAACTAGTGAACATATGAGGCTTTAAGACAGGCCATCTGTTAGTCTTAGACCCTTGGATAATTGTCAAACAGTTCTAAAAATAAGCATATACAAACTGCAAGGGGGTGCAAAGGTGATTTTTCTTTAGAGTCTGATAGCAAAGGGAAAGTAGAAACCAGAAATTAAAATTAAACACTTTACCCTGTAAAGCAAGCTTGCTCTCCTTTCTTTCATTCTTTTCCATTTTCTCTTTCCTTTCCCACCCTCCTCCTTCAGTGTGACTTTTTTAAAATTTTTTGTTTTTCCCCTCTTGCTCTTCTGGGTCATGGCATCCCTTGAATGCCTCTCCAGTTTAGGATTAGAGCAGCACCAATTTAAGGCTCACAGCTTTCTGTAGAGAGCATAATCTCCAATGGTTAAAGCACAGGTCATCTTGTGTCCTCTGCCTAAAGTAATCCTTTTATAAAGTCAAGGCATAAAGATTTTTATCTTTATGGATTGCTGTTAAAGGGAAATAGTACCTGTGCACATACATGTGTATGCTTATGGATATGTAATGAGTAATAACAGCTGAGAGATTTATTTTTGGACCAGTTTGAATTCAAAAGATGCAAAACACTGAAAAAAGATTGATGCAGATGGTATTTCATAAATATTTAGACACTCTAGCTTCTGTTTGTAGCAATTTGGAGGTTTTGTTGTGTCGTTTTTTATATATATGTTCAAATGTGAGACAAACCTTTGCTTCAAGTCAATGCCTGAATCTGAGGTTTAGTTTTTGTCTGGCAAGCTGTGCATGTTGGCAGTCAGTGGAGGCATCACTTCTCTTGTTTCCCTGCTCAGTAAAGGGAAAAGGAGAGGGGATGGGGAGGAGGAGACACACAGACCCAGTGGTTCCCAGCCATGACTCCAATCTCTGGGCTTAGGATCCGACAGTGAAGGGGTGATAGAAGCCTGAACAGAGGTGGGAAAGAAACTATCTGGGCTCTTACCTGGGTCTGGAGGACCCCTCACACCCTGAGGAAAAAATATTGGGATTAATGATCACCCAGTGGCTAATTACCAGTTCATTTTCATGTTGGCCAATTGTCACATGAATCTATTATCTCCATAATTCTTATTGAAATTATTTGAGGAATGGTTTCTGTTCATTTCAGCGGCATTTGGAAGGGGAGAGAGGCTTTGTAGCCTTTCATCAGAGTCCCGGTCTCTGTGTAACGCTGCAGAAAGCTTATGAATTTTACCTGGGGGTGGGGTATCACCAGCCTTGTTAGGCCATTTCTTAACCTTTGTATAACATATGGTCTTTTAGGGGCATGTGCTCATGCACATAGACAGTGTATTTGTAAAGGGCTGAGAGAAAATGTCTAAATCCATAACAGATGCACAATGGCACTGTAGACTGAATGTGTTATGGCCCCAAACCATTATCACACCCCTCACAGTTGCATTTTATTTTTTTCACCTGCTCCTGCGTAGTACACCTGTGACTTGTTGGCAGTGAGTGTCGGTGCAGTGTGGGAGACTCCCAGCTTGACTGCCTGGCTTGGAGCTTCGCTCCATCATGTGCTGCTTTTTGTGTGTTTTTTCTCTCGATCTTTATATAGCTTGTAAGAGTTCTTTGAACTGTTGTAAGTGATCATCTTTCAAGCCTGATGCTTTCCTTCTTGACACAGAGCTCTGAAAATGGAGATTGTCATGCCAGTGTTTTCATATTCATGCATGTAAAAAAACCAGAGAAATATTCATTGTGGATGTCCTGCACAAATGGCTTGATCTGCATCCAGAGGGCAGGCAGGGGGTGTCTCCAGGGAAGATCTGGAGAACAATCAATATCTGCATGGACAATAATTAACCATTCTTTGAAATCTTTTTATTTCCTGCAAAACCCATCAGCCAGTTCCTTGATCACAGACACTTCCATAAATGGTTCATTTGAGGATTGTGCAGCCAGTAGAAAATTCCACTTAAACACTGCAACAGCCCCGAGACTTGGGGTAGTTGCATTTTTCCCACTGACAAAGCTAATGGAATTGCTATCCATTTTGCATGATTATTAAGAAAAGAAGAGATTTTCCAACCTTATCCTATAAATAAGCTGTGACTTACTTGATCTTGACAGGTGACTTAGTGCTGCTGTAGAGTTTTCCAGCTGCAATAATGTCTCAGAATGATGTATTCAGTGGGGTATCAGCTGTGAGCTGAGCAGAAACCAGGGGGTCTAACAGGAGCTGGGAAGAACCATTTTTCCTGTTCAGCTTCCAAATGATGTCGTGCCTCCTGCTGGCCCCAGACGGGCAGGTGTATGGATGGCCTTGGAGCTGCTAGGCATGTGCACACACACAGGAGTGTTCCTGGAGGTCTGCATTTTTGTGGTTGCTCTGTTTTCCTCTGGAAACCACCATTAAGGCTTTTTTATTTTTAACTATAATTTCTGGAGTTGAAAAATCACACCCGAGCTGTTTTCAGCCAGCCCACCCTCCTGCTGGAAAGGTGGGTGAAGTTTCCTTAGGCTGCTTAGGTAGCAGCACTCCTGTAGTATCACATGTTTCCAAGCACTTGCTGTTCTTTATGATTTCCTTTTGCTGCCTGGAACAGCCCAGTGGCTCCACTGGGGTCAAAACTGTTCCTGTGCGCAGGGCATTCTTAATACTTGATTTTCAATTACTCCAAAAGTCTGATCAGCCAGGAGAATTTTCTGTGTCTGGGCACACAAAAAAGTGCCTAACAAAGGTATTTGAAAAACCATGGATCAAATATAGCAAACACACATGTGAGAGAAGAGACATAAGCCCTGAATGGGTGAGATGCTTTCTGACATCTACAAAGTATAATTCTAATGAGCTGCAGATGCTCAGGGCACAAGGAGTAGAAGCAAGAAGATAAAAAATTACAATTACTAGTAATAGGAGACAAGTTTTTTGGAAGGCATGTTTTGAAATACATTTTACTATGTGAGAAACATATATGGGTTGCAGAGGATACAGAGAGGTTCTCATGGGACTTTCAAACACACACAGTGGTGGTTATTTAGCCTTCACCCAGTGTTCACTGGTGCCTGAGTGTGCAGAGCTTGGCATTTGTGCCCGTGGCTTGAGCAGGATGTGCTCAGAAGGGCAGGGGAAGGATGCAGAGCACACAGGCTCTCGTGTCCATAGGCATTACAGACCTGTTTGTGAGGCTCTGTGTAAAACCTGGCTCTATCTATTAACTGCATGGTCCAGGCACTAGCCAGCATATTGATTGTCATTAATGCATACCTGGGGAATAAATGGTACATTCCCAAGATACTAAGACAAAATAAAGATTTGCATATGAAAAATGTAAATTTTTAAACTCCTAGCCCTATGGCACAGCTGATTTCTCAGCTCCTGCCTGACCCAGCTCTAAATGGCTGCAGTATTTGAGTACAATCTGTTTGTTCCTTTGACAAATTCTGATCCCAAACCCAGTGTATTTCTTGTATTGGGAATGTTCAGAACATGTTATTAGCTGATGTTTGAGGAGGGAGGGCTCCCAATAAAAGCTTCATTATCAGATTTAGAGCCACATACCATTCCTTTATTGACCTGCCTGGTGTAATCAATGCAGCAGCCACACAAGTTTGAAATCATGTTCCCTGACTGTAGGCTGTGCGTCATGCATCCAGTGCTGATTGTGCATTATCTTTTAAATGACACTGCCTAACTAAGTATGGATTTGTCTACCACGAATAGCCCTTCTTTCAATTTGAAGATGGTAAACCTTTTGGGTTTTTTATTGATATTCAGGATGACCTAAAAATAGAACCGTAATGAAGTGCACAAGGAATGGCCATTGTTAAAATGCTGAGGAGTGTGTGAGCACAGAGGAGCCTGTGTATTCTTTCACATTTTCATGCTTCCCCAGCTAGGTTTAGTGGGCAAGCTTCTTGTCAGTGCTGCTATTGTGTGTGCAGGGCTCCATCCATCCTCCTCCATAAAGTCATTGTTAGACTTGAGAATAACACCCAGCACTGCAAAGGTCACTCCTTCTTAAGGCCAGGAAAATTTCCATGTATATCAAAGGAAAAATCTATTGAATTTTGTGTTTGGTGGTGTTAAATTGTCTAAAAGCAAAGCAGTTCCAGCCGTCAATTCGCGAATTTCTGATTTGTGGTTCTGCATATTCAGTATCACAGGCAGGGGTGTCTGAGAGGGCCGGTGCTATGCTGACCAGGGACTTTATGATTTCCCAGCTGGGATTTCGTTCGCAGGGGCTCCATCCGTGCTGCTGCCCCGCTCCCGCCGCCCGGGAGCTCCGGCGGTGGTTCGGGAGCTCTGGCCGCGGTTCGGGAGCTCTGGCCGCGGTTCGGGAGTTCCGGCCGTGGTTCGGAAGCTCCGGCCGTGGTTCGGGAGTTCCAGCCGTGGCTCAGGAGCTCCGGCCGTGGCTCGGGAGCTCAGCAGCGCTTGTGACACCTGGCGGTCACGGCTTGGGAGTGCCACAAGCGGGCCAAGCCGCTCCGCTCTGCCGCAAACGGGGTCACCGCCGCCGGCCCGCACCGCCCGCCGCCCACCAGCCCTTTCCACGGGCGATCTCCATCAGGGAGATGTCATCTCTGGATAAAGCATGTAAAAGAGCATGATTGCTCTTTTATCCTGATCACGATGTGATCAGCTGTGGAATAGCGTAGAAGGACCAGATGATTTATGAAAAGTTAAAATATCTTACTTTATTTTAAAGCTTCATCACTGTAAATAAATAATTAGATTCAAAATTCATTTTGTGTTTAAAAACTTATTCTTCAAGCTGGAGGACTTGCCTGGCTCTGTTATTAGGCAGATGGAGACTAGGGAAATTGCTTAGGCTTGAAATAGCACAAATGAATTTTTATATTTGGGGATGCTGGGGACTCAGCTCAAGAAAACCTCACCATGAACCTAGTTCAACTTCTCTAGTTGCTCAAATAATTGGATAATCATACAAATAAAGCTAGGCTTATGTGTAAGACTGGGGTTTTGTCAGAACACAAAATGTGGGTGAATTGGTACTGCTCTAAAAATACACTTCCGAGGTTGGATCCAGGATTTATTGGCTCCTACACAAAATGGCAAGACAGGTCAGCATCCTCTGATGTGAGATACTGTGATGACATTGAGGCTATTACAAATCTACCAAAAGGAAAAAAGGGAACAAAAGAGACTCTAAACCGCTGAAAGAAATGTATAGAGAAAAGTACATTCTTTAAAGAGATTTAACTTCTGGGTTACATGTCCAGCCTTTTTTCTGCTGGGAATATTACCCTGGTGCCTGAGCTGGCGGTTCAGCTGTTATTGCCGAAGTATTTCTTGGACTGGGAAGTGTGTGTCACAATCTGGTGTCGCTTGCTGCCAGTGCTTGCACCCGGTACGAGTGAGAATGAAAGAGTAAAATATGGCAAGGGTTCCCTCACGATTCAGATTTTTATTTTTTTAATTGTTGCAGTGAAGGGAATCCCTAAAGGCAGTTTTTTTTGCCCATGAAGTTACCATTTTCTTTATATGTATTGAAAGAAGCAAAAAAAAAGGAAACCTTCATGACTATACTTGGCTTGTAGCATTTTTTTTCTAAGTTCATGCCAGCATTAACAGATCTGTCAGAACAAAGCAAATATGTCATATTGGCAGCTGTTACTTATGAGTACTTTTTCTTTATTGCATTTTGTTTTGTAATAATTGAGAAGCTTTTATGTTGAGCTCTGCATAAATGGTACTGAGTGGGAGGGTATGGGCATGCTTTCTATTATTCTGCCCCTCATGCATGTCTCCTTTTTTCGTCTTTCCAGAACCACACATTGAGCCAGCACGCACAGTGAGCCACTGGCACTACAGGACACCTCTCTGCAGAAGACTTGACGGTGGCACAGTGGGGAGGACCATTTGAACATTACATCCAATCAAAGTGTCATTTGCAACCCAGATGTAAAACTCTAATGATTTGGCCATGAGGCGCTGCTATTATAAGCAGCTGGAAATGAATATTAATGGAAGAGATTAAAAGTATTCCATGCTCAGTATTTTTTATTGTCCTGCTTCAGCTAGTGTACTTTAGAGCTTCTGCTTCTGACTGAATTTATAGTGTTAGATAAATCTGCTTTGATGCTGTTGCCCTTTGTTGCTTCTTGTATTATATTGATAGTTAAAGATTAGGTGTGATTTTTTTCTTTTTTGTTAACTGCTTTTTAATTGCAATTTTAGGTAACTGTGCATTGTGATGTGATTGCTTGGCTATTGTCTGAATATTTCTTTTTAATTTTTTAATTAAAGACTAATGCTTTGATTGGATTTGCCAGTTCACCGGACAGTGATTAAAACTATGTAATGAATATAATCGGTTTCAGTGCAACTGGATGGTCTGCTTTATAAATGTGACTTAATCTGATTGCAATAACTAGTACAGTTCAATAAAGGGAATACATGAGCTTAGCGTCAGAGCTTGTCTGTCTGTCAGTGCCCCCTGCATTGCTGCTGCTGCTGGGGTGGCTGAATCTCAGTGATCACTCACCTGATGGCACAGAGCACTCTGCAGCCCAGGAGGAGGGAAAGCAAAAGCCATGGTTCTGTGTCTGGTATTGCGTTTGCTTCTCGATGTGCCTCCCTGGCTCCACGGTAGGTTGAGGTGAGGTAAGAACATGTACTATGAAAAGGTATTGCTAGCTGATTATACTCATTAATATTTTAAATTTTTCAGCAAGAATAGAAGAACCAGACCTATAGCTGCCTTGCCCATATCTCTGTGCTTTTTTGTTTTAATACAAAAAAAAAGTTTCTGCATTGTATACAAATGCACAGATATTGGATCAGGCCTTGCAGACCATGGTAGGAGGCTGCATATTTTACCCACCCCAGACCCCCAGGTATTGTAGCTCTGTGTAAGTGCCAACAGAGCCAATTGCCAGGCTTTCTTTTACTCTTTTTAACTTATCTTATGGTAAGGAGGTCAGGGAAACAGTCATTTTAAGGACCATGGACACCTCTGGAAAGTTAGAAAGATGTAGTTCTCCTGGTGTCTCCAGCTTGAGTAAATCATAATCATCATAAATATTCAGCAGTTGTGACAGCTGAAATTATGTGGTTACCCATTCCCATAAAGTACAAGGCTTTGCAAGACTGTGGCATGGGAACATGCACAGTCAGAGCCTTTCAAAATCGCTGCACTGAACTAGAGCACAACTTGTTGTCATTGGGCCATGTCTGGGCTTGGAGCACGTAAGTGATATTTTGTAGGAAATATGTTTTCATGGACATATAGTCAATGCCTAAATTAGTTTATATAGTGAGCTTTTTTACAAGTGCAAGTGTGGCATAGCTTGTTGATGCTGCAGCCCATGTTTTCAACAATTTAGATCCCTGTTGATGTTGACAGTGCTGTTGCACACACACAGTTCCTTCAGAACAGTACGGGAAGGCTACAATCGAAGCACAACTTCAGGCACAACTCAAGTAGGGTCATCCTTACAGCAGGAAGCACCAGAGCAGTCCTAACTTAAGAAAAGTTACATTTTTCCCCAAAACAAAAAAAGAATGTCCTGTTTGAGACAAATGATAGATGGTTTTTATTCCGCTAAAATAACTTTGCTAGAATGGATAGTCAGAGTTTAGGCTCAAATGTGGCTTGTGATAAATTTTCGAACCCTAATATAGCAAAACTAGGAATGACTTTTCTTAATTCCAAAGAGGACAGTTCTGTTTGCATCTAGATTGTTCTTAGCTCAATGTTTCTTCATCAAAATCACACTGAAATGATCCATTTCTAGAGAGGAGCATTAACTTTCAACCCGATTATTTCTCTCTAAACCACAGAACAGATGTTTACGGGCTGAAAAATTAGTTAATGAAATCACCAATTCATTATTCCTGTTCATAATAGAAGCATGTTCCTAACTCAATTTTATTGCTTTAAGATGGGAAATGGAAAAGTGTCCTGCAGCACAGGCTCACAGACTTTCATGCCTTTGCAAGAAAATCTGGGAATATACAGCAGCTGCTGTGGAAAGAGCTCATGTGCCATCTTCTCCATGCCAAAGAAAGGTAGCAGGTTCTTACAATGCAGATATTGAAAAAGGAGGCTTTTTGCCTGACACTGGTTTGAAATGATGCTGGATCACTTCTGGGCAAACCTTCAGAAATGAAAAAGACGTAGGTTTCTACCTTCAGGAAAAGGTACTGCATTGTGAATCCCAAGAGCTGAACTGATGTTTCCATGCAGCTCAGGGAGCTGCCTTAGTAGTGCTGTACTGAAGCTCATGCCTTTGTCTGAGCATCTCCCTGCTGAGTAGTTAAAAGGAGGTGCAAAGTCACTGTGCTGAGATGGGGAGCTCCCCACGTGGGGATCCTGTTTGGAACTGCATATATTCCCCATGTTAGTGGGAATGTGGATGTGGATCAGGGTGCTGGGAACCTGCTCAGCCCAGCTGTGCCAAGCAGTGCTTAAGCTCATGTTTCACGTGTCCCAAACCCTGACTATGCCATGGGCAGGGTCAGAGTAAAAGGATAGTTTGGTTTTCCACCCGGCCTTTGAAAGGTAAGTGTAGGTACCCAGCTTGTGCTAATTGGGGTGGGGCTGGCCCAGCCCCATCCCCAATGGGCACAGCTGTGAGCAGCGGGTGAGCAGCACTGACAGCAATGAGCCATGGAGTGCCCAGGGGCACTGAGCAACCACCAAAGGGAGCAGAGGGCACACAGGGGCAGGGCATGGACAGTGAGGGGCACACAGGGGCAGGGCATTAGCAATGAGGGGCACACAGGGGCAGGGCACTGACAGGGGCACACAGGTGCAATGCATCAACAATGAGGGGCACACAGGTGCAGGGCATTGACAATGAAGGGCGCACAGGTGCAGTGCATCAACAGGAGGGGATAAAAGGCTGGGCTAAAGAACAAGAAGGGCAGTTGCTTGCAGCCTTCTGAGGTGGCATGGTGTTACTCTGGATAGGTGCGTGCTCAAAGCCTTCTGCCATTGTATGGTGATATTCTGTGTGTTGTGGCTGTCTCAACAGCAAAACGTGCTGTCATAGGTAAGAGGCTGAGTGAGGGCTAGGGTCCTCCTCCATCTTCTTCATCTCTTTTGGCATCTGAGCCTCACTCATGAGCAGCCCAAGTCAGGTTGGAGAAAGGGGCTGGACTGTGCCCCCACATCTGGGAAAAATAGCTGTGGTTCTCTTCTGCTCTTCTAGTGTTTTGGTAGTATTTGAATACCAAAGGACCAATGCCACTTCTTAAATGTATCTCTTTCCTAAGACAATATGGGGGGAATGTGCAGAAGGCTTGCCATGAATCTACTGGGTTATTTTGTGCTATTTTTGAGATAACCAGGCCAATATGAACAGCCATCATTACATGGTAAGGGATGGTGCTGCCTTGATAACTGCTTTCTTAGGGGCCAAAAAAATCCAGTTTAGGATGTGGGGGTGAAAGCTACTGCAAAGAAGCAGAGGGAGAGCTGCCCACTTTTCTGTTCCTGCCATGGGGCTGTATCTGTGGCACACTGGACACCTGCAGCTCTCAGAGGTGATCCTTAGCATATGCCAGGGTGCGGGATTGGTGTCTGACTCTGTTTTTGAGAGCCTGGAACCTTGCCAGGCAGGGCTCTGGGGGGCAGAGCTCTGCAGCACAACGTGGGGCCTTTGTCTGGTGCTTCCTGTGCTGCTGGTGCCACAGGGGAGCAGGAGCAGAGCAGCCCTGCACTGGTACAAAACAGCTTTGCTGCCATAGTTGCAATCACACCAGGGAGTGCTTTGCCAGGGTAGTATATAGTTCCTGTATCCGTTAAAAGCTCCTAGGGAAAACAGAGCCTAACTGCAGGTGGAAAGAAGATAATATCACAGCTTCTGGTACATGTCTGAGGTTTCACCTCCTTTTTCTTAGTGGCCAAGAAGTGCTGCTGAAGGGGCATTTGGAAAACAGTCAGAAATGTTGGGCTCCAAAGGCAGCTATATTTCAATAGCTGTGGCACATTGAAAACAGGCTAGAGAGCCTTTCCATAATCCCTGGATGTTTCCCTGCCTATCTGTGTAACTTGCAGCTCCTGTGTGGTGGTGCAGACAGGGGCTGGCACAGGCTGTTCAAGGTGTGGGCAATGTGGCTCACTTACAGTGCAAACCAGAATTGCTGAAATTCTGGCTGAGAATGGGCTTTAGGCAAAATGTCACTTTATGATCCCAGTGGTATTAGGACCAGTGCAGTGTTGGAGATAATGAATAATTCTAAATCTGTAATGAAATGTTATACAGTTTAATATCTTCATGTTTAGAAAAATACTGAAATATAAATTCATATAAACATTAGATTAACAAAGGACTTATATTTGTAGCAGTCTACTCCTCCAACCCTCATGCACTGAATGATCTTTGCATTTAGTTTCACTACAAACCCACACATCCAAAACACATAGTCATAGATGCTTAGGCAAGCAGCCCCTATTATTTATGTAGTCAGCTTTACACACTTGTGTTCTGTTTGATGCTTGTGTATGTTTTTGTCTGACCGATCACCTTCAGTAAGCATCACCACCTTCAGTCAGGTGCCTCCAAATTTTGGAAAAAGCAATGTTTAGCCAGTTGCCTTCCAGAAGAAAGGCAGACGAAAGATGTTTGAGGACCATTTGAGAGAGTGGGTGACTGATCACTTTGTGCTGAACATCTTTGAGTGGATTGGGCAAGATCACTCTACTGACCAGGGAAAAGTCAGGGAGCCAAGGGGTGTATCCCTCCGTAACCTGACTGCCTTCCCAGTGGCATTAAGGAAAATTCTGCCCTGTAAATCTGCACATTGTGTTTCCAAAGTGTACAAGTTACTCTATCTGACCAATGTCTAAGAGTAGACTGGGGTTTGGTGTGTTTATCAGGCTTTTAATGTGTAAATAACTCTGGTGTGAACAGTAAAAATTTTTCTCATGGTCTTCATAAATGGTTTCTGTGTTTTGGCTCACACCCTAAAGCAGGGAGGTTTCTGCAATCCCCACTCCTCCAGAAGCACAATCTAGGTTGGGCAGGGGTGCTGTGTTCCTGTGGAATGCTGTCAGGGATCAGCCAGGCAAGAACGGCCCCTGCGAGCGCTGTCCTGGCTGCGAGCATGAGGGCCCAATGCACGTACTGCCACAGAAACCCAGATGGTGGGAGCTGCTGCAGCCACGGGGCTTTGGAGCCAACAGGAGCATGGTGCGCTCTTCATTGCTTTGTCTTTTTCCTTTTTTTCTCATTTTTGCCCCTTGTCAAATGCTTTGTTCTTAGTTTTGTCTGTTTTTATTACATTGCTGCTGTCCTAACAACTGTGAGGTCCCTTTCCTGCAAGTGGAAGAATATGCCTTTTGATTTGTGTATTTGTGAATTATTGTTACTTTCCTGACAAAAGAAGCACCAAGCAGCATCTTGGCAGATTAGGTGACAGAGGGAGACAGGAGGTGTCCAAATGAGAAACACGGAGCACCCTGAGAGAGAGACAAGACATTGACTGATCACCTTTCAGGCAGCTCCAGAGGAGCGCGGTGTGCGCTGCCCCGAGAGCCAGCTCAGTTCGGCCATCAGAGATTGCCCTTTGCTGCGGGAAAAAGGGAAGCGTTCCCTGGGGGGGCCAGGAGGAGGGGGCCGGGGCCGGCCCTGCGCGGCGCTGCCCCTCGTCGGGCCCCGCTCAGCCGGCCCTGCCCTTGCCCGCGGCTGTCCCCTGCCTTTGTGTCCTTGTGCCGTCCGCGGCCATCTGTGTCCCCGCGGCAGGGCCGCTCCCTCACGGCCCCATTGTCCCCACGGCGGGGGCGCCGCTGAGGCGCTTCGGGGCGGTTCCCTGGGTTCTGTAAATAGGAACTTTGGTTCTGTTTTCTGGCGCGGGTGAGCTCCGTGCTGGACGCGAGCTGCGGCGGCTCGGGCAGCGCTCGGCTCTGTGGGTTTTTTCCCCCTGTGACATCTGTGGGTGTCGCAGCCGCCCTGTGAGAAACATCTCGCTTCAACCCTGCTGCTGAGTGCTTTAGGGACATCAATGTCCCCGGGTAAGGTGATGCTGTGACAGCGTTTTCGCCGTTTTACCCACACTTGGCTCTTAAGTGCTTTGTCTGTATGGCACAGTGCAGTCAAGCTGCTCTGGCAAGGTGGAGAGGCAGTGCTGGGTGTTACTGAGCTGTGGGAGCATGTACAGACCAGCTTTTCTGGATTTTGCCTCTCCTGATGTTCCCGAGTACGTGTTGGTGTTTAAAGCCCTGTACAGCACTGTGGTATCCTCAAAAGGAAGAGACGAGAGAGTTAGAGAGTGCATGGTAGCACTCTGTGTGAGAAATCCTGCTAGATGAGGCATCCCCTCTTGAAAAAACCTTTAGCCCCAAAATCTTTTCGGATCAACTAAAATCTTGCTTTGAAATTAATTTTTTAAAATTTATTTTTATTTTTAATTTGTATCTTCAGTTTTCCATGACTGGAACAGATACCTGGCCCTTTCTCTGGTAACAAATGAGAAAGCAAAACGAGCCCTCCAAGCTGCATGTGCAGAAGCTCTGTCCCTGAGGTGCTGGGCTTTTCCTCACCAAGCCTTTAATTTAAAGGAAAGGGAGAGAGAATTTTTTTTCCCTGGTTGGAAGCAATGCAATAAATAAGTGCATCTTCTTCCAGTTGCAATTTATAGGCACTGTTCCTCAAGAAATTGGCTTCTGTGCATGAAAGCTATAAATACAGATGCTGTGCTTCTTCTGTGCGTTTTCTGGTTTATTCAAGGTATGTCAGTGTAAGCCTGTGATGAAGAGAACATTAAGGAAGTGTGCAAATGAGTTCAGCTGATGCTTTTGTAATGGTGCTAAATGGTCAAGAGCTTCCATTAGCCTAGGTAGGAGAAACAGTTTGGGTTGCTAATTAGTAAGACAGAGTTTTGCCCAAAGTAGGACTTAAAAACATTTGTCTTCATAGTGGGCTTCTAGCTTAAGAGTTGGTCAGCTGTAGCATAATTCCCAATAGATATGCAATGCCATTATATGTTATATTACAGTGTATTGCCTCAAATGCTTAAACACTGAAACCTGGAAGATGAAACCGTGATTGAAGTCAGAATAAGGTCTCATATACAGAGAGTGGAAAGAGAAATGGATAGTCTAAAAGGAGAAGGAGGGCAACATCTGACTTGTGTCAGAGCCAGTGGGTGCAGTGCATGAGTTTAAATAGCTTTGCCTCTCTCTTTCTAACTGGCTTGATTGTGACTGTGATGATGCCAAGAACAATGATCTTTAAATGAAATCCCATCTTCCACTTTGGTTTCAGTGCTGAAGCTGAGGGGGTGCGTGGGTGCAAGCACAGGGCCAGGAAAGCTCTCTGCTGAGTGGAGCCATGTCCATGATTTCTGTCCATGGCTGCTGTACCACCTGTTCTGTTGCTAGGCAAACCCAGAGTTTTGGGGATGACCCTCTGTTGTGTATACTTCTCATCTGATCCCTTGCTACCTGGGTTATTTTTTTTCAAATTCCAGGTGTCTCTTTTTGCTTTTTCCATGTTCCCCTCCCTCAGCAATGGCACCTGCACCGCGCACCAGGTTGTGAGTTTCCCAATGCTCACACAGTGGCTGGAGTAAGTCTGCCATGGGAGAATCTGCTGTGTTTGGTGTGGCATGAGAAGGCAGGTAAGATGTCCTTGCAATCAGGAATGCCAATGCCCCTTCTCTTACTGAGGGGTTTAGCACTAATAGAGCATAAAATACCAATTAAGTCCAGAGTCATCCCTGCCCTCCATTTCTCATTTCACAGAGTATTTCCAGTTCTTGTTTCATTTCATCAAATTGTACACCAACCTTCTCTCCTTTCTGGAAACTGCCAGAAAAGTACATCTTCTTTTGTGCTGCACTGTGAATATGTGCACAACCATTTCCCTTGGCGTCAAGGAGCTAGATGTTCATACATGTCAGGCACACTAGGATCAGAGTCCTTGGTAATCTGGATAATTTAGGTAATCTGGGTAACCTGACTGTGCATCAATGATGCACCAAGCTGTGGGAAAGCAAAAACTTTAATAAGCTGACCCCAAACCCTGAAATATTTTTGTGTGTGAGAGAGAAGTCTAGAGGGAGGGGAAAAAAGAGTCAACATATCTTTACCTCTTTGTGGTTTGTTTGCCTGTTTTTTGTCCAAATGTTATTGAGAATAGAAACAGAAAATTAGAGAAGAACCACTAAGGAATCCAGAATACCCCCATTGTGTGTGAAACCCAACTGGAACAAACAAAGAAGTAGGTGCTGGAAATATGCACACACAATCTTTGCAGACACAAGTAAGCACCAGAGCTGTAAATTGGGCCTGAAAAACCAACTTTCTCTGCAGAGCTGTGTGGGGTAGCTTTTCTGAGACCTATCAGTTGATGCTATTCAGGCAGAGCTCCCCAGCTCAGCTCTGTGCTACTCTGCCCATAAGGGTGTTGAACAAATATTTTGTATCCAAGAGAGACTCATTAATGCCTTTCAAACCGGATGCAAGTTCCTCATTATTCCTCTGCATAGGTCTGGTAATGGGAGCCTCCTCTAGAGATGCCCTTCACAGATGTCTTTAGGAAATGTTGATGGCATGAAGCAGGAATTGTTTTCACTGAAAGATTTATAACCTTATAACCTTTCCAAGCCTAGGCAGTGCAAGTAGGCTGAGAACCAGCAGCAAGGGGTTTCTGACTTCTGCACTATACTGTAATACTGACTAACCCAGAGAAATCATTTTGGTCTAAATTTTTGCTGTTCTGGGTCCTCAGTATGAGGAATGAAATGTCAGGGGGTTTTCAAAGGTACTGAGTGTTTCTGGCTGCTATTTGAATTGAAGGTTTAGAGTCCTTATTAAAAAAAAAAACAGCTCCCCCTCCCCCCAAGCCCATGGATCTTAATTTAGGGCTCCCCAAATCAGAAGCCACTTTGAAAGACATGCAGAAGCACAGAACAGCCGATAGATTTCCATATCCTGCAGGGTTTTGGCATGAATCCCCTTCTTTGGTTCCAGGCAGAAAAATACAAAGAGATGTCTGTGAATAGGACCTCACTGGGTGTCCAACCCTCTGAGTGAAATTTCCTGTGCAGAGGATGGTCTCGGCCTACATTTTCTAGTTATTATATAGAATTTGTTTCCTGCTAAGCTAGGGGAAAAAAAAAGTATAAAAACATAAAACCTTCAGTGGATTCCCACCTTACGGAGCTACTTCAAGCTGTACAGGCAGAATTTGTACTGGAGGAGTTGACATTGAATAGGATAGTTCAAGGGAGACACCAAAGCTCAGCAGAGACATCCTTTAAAAATTATTTGTCTTGTCTGCAATATTTTGTAAGTTGATCCAAATCAGATTTTTGAGTAATACCATTAAAGTCAACAACCAACACCCAGGATGAATCAAGCTCTTAAAGTGCCATTCAGGCTCCTTGAGAGACACACATCCCAATGACTCCTTTAGCAGTCATTAAACCAATTATCATCCCAGTCTATTTCCAACAATTATCATCATAGACTTTTTGGGTTTAATCAGCTTTTTAATTGACCTGTGAATAAAACAGGAGATACAAAATTCTCCCCTGATACCTCAGGTGTAACTGTTATACATTTAGCATTGCTGTGCACATGAAATAATTTACACCATAATACTGACCTGGGGCTGGGATATGAACAACAATATACTCATAAATTAAAGATAAAAACAAATTAAAGGCAATAAGGGAGAAGAAGAGGAAGTAGTAATCCTAAATAGAATGTCACCATGCTTGGTGACATTGCATCAGGGACTTCCTTGGTCAGCAAATTTTGGGGCTGGGAGAAGGTTGGTTTTTTTTTTTTGTTTGTTTGGTTTTTTTTTGTTGTTGTTTTTTTTTTTGTCTAAAATGGTATGCAAAGAACAGAATAGATTGTGATATAAAATTTTTGACCATCTCAAAAGTGCTGCAATTATAGAAGTGTGTTGCAGAAACGCCTTCAGACAATTGCTTAGGATTTTAAAAAAGAAGCCAGCCATTTAGGCATATGTCCCAACTAACTTTTAGCATCCCCTGCCTTAGCACGGCGCTGCAAAGTGGCCTGAATGCAGCAATTTGCGGGATTTGGCACTGAGAGCCCCGCAAGCACTTAGCAAAAGCAATTGTGTAGCTCTATTGAAAATCCCGCGTGTCATGCTGTGGGGAGCCAGCACTTTTTATCTGTCGGCACTGTTGGTGACAAATATTAAAATAAAAAGTATGACACTATAGGTGCTTCAAAATTCAAACTGCAAGTTTCCTACTGCGGGACTTCTAACCATGTAATAAAGTGCAGGGAAGAAAGCAGAGTTCAGACCCCATGCTGTAATAAAGGCAAGGAAATCTTAAGTGTTCAAATACATAATTCATTCTCTTCTGAGACTTTCTACCAGGTTTCTCCCAGTAAAGATTTTAATTTGTGCCTGGATGATACAATCTTTAATTTCTCTTTTACCTCCCGAGACAGCTGGGAGGGCGCTGGGGCAGCCGTGCCCATGCCGGGGGATGAGAGGGAATGGTCAGGAGGGGTCGGGAGCTCCGCGGCAGTGGGAGGGTGTGACAGCCCCGAGGGCCGCAGGACACGGAGCCCCGGCTGCCGCTCGCTGTGAAAGTGCCTGCACAAAAGTCACCGCAGCAGTCAGTGAGCTTTGTTTGTTTCCCATAGAAATGCTTTGCACCTTAAATAATACCTTCCTCCAAGGATCTCAAGGCACATAGCAAACACTGGCTGAGCTTCACCTTCTTATGGGGAGGTAAGAACCTGTTCCCACCTCTTCTTTGCTGTACTTTCTACTGACTGGAAGACTACTGTTTTTTTGTTACACAATTATCAAAACTGGAATACAAAACACATGACTTAGAATTTTTTTTGTTAGCTATGAATATTAGACTTGAGGATTTATTGCTTTGTTGTATAAATATTTTTACCTCTGTTTAATAATGTTTTATGTAAGGAACAGTGCAATTATCATAAGGGAAAAGAAACTAATGAGAAATTTGAGACATCTTTGCGTGTGGGAGTGGTACACAAAAGCAACAAGTTACTGAGAAGTTATTGGCCATATAAATGAGCAAATATATCCCTGCTAAAAGTTCAGTGAAATCACTGCATTTATATCAGGGATAAATTTGGCTCAATTGTGAGAAGAATGCCTGCATCTCACTCTGCAGTGGTCATTTGACCTAAATGATATACATTGATCTGTGTTCCCCCCTGGTGTTAGCATGCCAAATTGACTGGATTGCATATTCAGATGTAAAGCTACAGGAATGTGCCTCTTGACCCATTTAGATTTTCTAATCCAGGCTTTTAAGTCTAGTTATTTTCTTTTTAAACCCTGGTCTTTTTTCATTTGTTCTCCAGTGCCTTCTTAGGGACTGGCATCCATCTCACCCCAAGCCTGGTAGAGTCCTTGGCAGTCAATGCTTTAGAGATTGTCTTGCCTGGGGTTTGGTCCCCCCAGGTAGGGTAATCCAGGCAGCAGTGTTTGCAGTCATGGGGTCTGTGCACTTTTGCTGCCTTTCCTAGGAGGAATCCCAGAAATCCTTTGCGTGTTCAATGTTAAAAACATTTTTATTGTAGTGCTTGTTTTTTTTACACAAGTGTTGGAAAACTTGTGTCCCTGTTGATGGTGCTGAGAAGGCTGCCATGGATGTTGGAGGAGCTTGGCCTGCAGGTAGAGGCAGAGGACATCATGTTTCCATCTGGGTCTCCAGGAGCAGAGGATGGTGGATCAGGGCACAGCAGGGCTATGCTCCATGGTGCCAGCTGCTCCCAGGAAGCCCAGAGCCTCAGTGCCTGTGCCTAGACTTGCTCTTTCAAGAAAATATTATTTCATGCTGCTTTTTAACAGCTTTTCAGTGTAGGGAGAGTTAACTCTGATTCCTTTCTGCAAGACAGACTATTAATTAGCAGCATGAGGCTGGTGCAGCTGGGTTGAAATGTGCTAAAACAAACAATTAAAAAAAAAATTAAGCACCCTCTGCCTACTTCAGTTTAGGGGAAAGGTCTCTCTAACTCTACCTGCTCAGAGGCTACATTGAGGCTCTTTGACTCTGCTCTGAGACTTGCTGACACTACTGATTCAACACTGTATCAAGACACTCCAACTGTGATCTGAGACCTGGAGCAGAGCAGGAGCATCTTGACACAGTGTCAAAACAGTAGTCAGGAGCGCATGGACGCAGCACTGAAAGGCTTTTGTCTCCCAAATGAAAAGGAGCTGGATTATTTTCATCTTTTTTCCCTTTTTTTTCCTTTTTTTTTTTTTTTCTATTAATGGTAGCTTTCTCTTAAATAAAAATCCCCACAGTTTATTTGCAGGAAGAAAGCATGACATGTCCCCCTCCCCCCTGCCTTTTTGTTTGATAAAGCAAAGTGACAGACAATGCCTTCACTGTACAATGCACTTCACTAAAGCTTCACTTTACTTCTTCAGCTTTGGAGAAGTAAAAGGCTACATTTGAAAATTATTCCAATTTGGGAACCAAAAGAGGCTAATCTTTTCATGATACTGCACATCATTTATCTGTGTCTCTTTGCATTTTTGTTTGTTGTATATTTGGAATGGCATATTTGTACAATCACATAGTTTTGATCTGTCTTATTGTTTTGATCTAACTTGTAGTTTTGGACACAGTGTTGCTCACCAACCTCCCCAAAAAATTCGAGCTATAATACCTGTGAATTCAGTTTTGAGTGTTGACCAATGTTCAAGAGAAGAAATTAGTTCAATTGTCAGAATGTGACAATGCCTGCTGAGACAGGTTTCTTTTCTGCAGATGAGATGGTCTTAATGCTACATGGGCTGTGACTTTATAACAGGTTCAACTCATTTATTTAAAAAATGAGAATACAATTGAATTTATTTTTCCTTGCTGGGATCACAGATACCAAGGAATTAGCAAAACCATTGACTGCATGTTTTATAGATGACTGTTTTTGCTGAATGTTAAATGAAAACAATCCATTAAAATAAAAAATGAAAATTCTTTTTGTTTCCTTTTCCTCTTGGGCCTTCCCAAAAGGAGGTCGACACCGACCCAGTTTGAAAAATACTTACCTAAGCCAATCACTGCCCAGCATGTATTCCCTTGAGCAACTTGAGTGGGCATGATGCCATCTGAACAGATGGGCATTACTGTAGGCAACCAAGAGACCATGCATGTGAATCAAGTATGGGTGTTTACAGCATCATTTCCCTGATGAGAATGTCAAAATGGCAGCCCAGTCCGAGCCTTTGGCTCCGTTCACTTGCATTTCACTAATTCAGCTCTAAAATGGACAACTTCATGAAATAAATTATTAACATTAGGTTGGGTGGTCCTGATTGTACTTCATTGGCATGGGCAGAGCAGGTGGGTAATGGACTTGCTGAAAATACCGTGCCTGGCTCCTGTTGGTAGCAGGAGGATTTTTTCTTTTGTGAAATGAAAGCAAAGAAGCCCCCATGTCTGTGCCAACGATAACATGACAAACAGGCCAACACATCAGAACTACAGATGTACTACAAACTGAAAAGAACATTTTTACATTTTTTTAAGGAAGAATCTTATTTCAATCAAAATTAAAACACTATAAAAGGGGACTTACATGCCTGATGTATTTGAATAATATCCCAGTGCAAGGTCATCTCCTTAAAGGTGCACATATTGAATTAGGGTTTTACTGCCGTCCTAAAGAGAGATGCACACAAATTGTACAACATTTCTGAGCCCAGCAGTCGTTGTAACTCCTGTATCTGTTGAATGAAGAGATTTCTACTGAATTATCATTGGAAGTTCTCTACCATCTGTTAAAAAAAGAACTTCAAGTACAGAAAATAAAGACTGGAATTTAAATATTAATACCTTTGTCTACTTTAACAAAAAAGGCTATAAGATATGTGTTCTGGAAACTTTATATCAAGTGTATATCTGAAGTGCTGTAATAATTTTGTTTTCCTTTTGAGGCTCTTGTATTTTCTTCTTGCCAGTCCCTGTGTGTGCTTGTGCAATGCTAACTGCTTATGTACCCTTCATTTTCAGATGTGGTAATCTACATAACCTTTTCCTTTCCTGAGTGGCTAGTCAGCCTGAACTTGAAAAATTGGCATGCTGAACCATCAGGACCAGTTATGAAACACTTTAATCCATATTTCTTTTGGAATAATGCAACATCTTACAGATAATAGGTAAAATGCCTGGTGTTTTAGAATTGTTTCTGGTTTTATTTGGGATTGTTTTTGTTTTATTTAAATAATCTAATTTTTTAATCTTCTAAGAAGTGAGTGGTGAGTTTTGCATCTTATCCCATGCTTTAGTTGGGGAATTCAGGAGAAAAAGAAGCAGCTTTTCAAAACCATGTTAGGATTGTAAAAATGACACTTTTCTAACACTTGGTTGGATCAAAGAGTATCTGAAATGTGCCATTTTCTGTATGCAGATTATTTAATTATTTTCCTCTCATTTCAAGCTATTAAAATCACCATTTTTATTTGTCTTCTACACTGTGCTGTGATGGTTCTGCCTTCTGCCATTAGACTTGCTAAAATGCTCTGATACCTTCTTTTTCATTTTCCAGGGAGCTTAATGCTTATTTTCTTGCTCAATGTCATGGTAACAGAAAGATTTCCTTTATATTATAGCTAAGTTTGTGCTTTAAATCCAAGCAGGGCAGGTTGGAGAGTGCAGTATATCCCATGTGGAAAGGCAGCACTTGCTTTCTGGGTGCCAGCACATACTCCCAGCTGTTGCTGTTGCTGTGGGGTCACAGATGCAGCTCACACTGAATCAGTTAAAAATGTAGCAGATATGCTTGGGGACACAAGCTCAAATTTTCAGGGCCTGATTATTCTGTTAGTTTCATATGTGCAATTCCCACAGAAGTCAGAGGAAGCACTACGTGCAAACCTGACAGGCTAATTTGGAGCCCAGAACTGCAAAGGATGTAATCATACATTTGATTTCTGTGGGTTCTTGGGATGTAATTCTCACCCATCTCCATGATATTAGGATATTCTACAGCTTTTGAAGAATTGAATGAAGCTAAAAAATAGGTGACTTGTAATATTTCATTTTCAATAATCAGGGGAAGGAAAAGAAATCTGAAGTAAATGACTTCATATTGGACCAGCCCAGAGTGAAAAATGTGTTCTACAGTGCTCTGAAAACTGAGCTAAGAGTAATACAGCGTGTGGCACATTATGTGCAGGGAAGGGCCCCGAGGGATGAAGGCAAACTAATCAAAGGAATAGCTAATGGCCTAGAAGGAGAGTGGGGAACAACCTGCTTCTTACAGAGCCCCTCAGCTCAGAGGGCTGGTGTGCAGACTGCTGGGACCCCAGCCTAAGGTCTCAATGAATTTATCCAAAACAAGTCAAATTCAAGACAACTTTTTAATGTCTATATATTTTATTCTTTTATCAGAAATTTCTTCCTCACAGAGAACAGAGACAAGTATTGGGGCTGAACCAGCACTGCCACATCTGCACAGGCTTCTATATCATTACTCATGCCTGTACTCCCACAGCACACCAGGGCTAATACTGCTGGTCTGCTTTGCCTGCTCACTGATCAGCATCTCAGGGCAAATAAAATTGTCAAGAAAAATGGATTTAGCACTGGATCATTAAAAGATGATCTGAAAAGGTGACCAGTCAGGTCTAAGCAAGCTGTCACTTGTTTCAATAAGCAAATAGAGACCAAAGACATGTTTAATATGACGCTCCCAGTGTCAGTATTTACTCTCTTTCTCATCTGTTTTCAGATTAATGGAACTGAGAAATCCAAGAAGGAAAGTGGAGGCTGAGTGACGCTGATTACTCTGGAAGGTATGGCAGTTGGTGCACTAATGGGGAGCAGAATTACAGACATCCATAGGAATTGAAGGGCCTTACAACAACAAGGCAGGGCAGGCGGTGCAGCCTGCACAATGGGGAACATGGAGGTTCACTGTGCCCTCTCTCTTGAAGCCTACAGCTTTGGGAAAAGTTCAAAATGCAGTCTTGGGAATCCCAAAGTTTGTTGGCATCCCCAGATACGCTAAGATTTACAGGAGATGAAAAGTGCTCTGGGCATTAGGAACTATTAATGATCAGTTTTCAAACTGTTTGTATCATTTTCCTGTGGTCATAGCAGAGGACAATGCCACTGAAATAGAGTAGGAGATTTCAGCCTGTAACACTGGAAAAAAGTTAGTGCAAGGCCAAGAGTGTTTAAGGCTTGTGAATAAAGAGTTATGTGTAAGATGGACACAGTACTGGATGGCCCCAGGGATGAGGGGTAAATGTAAGGTACTTAAAGTTTATATTGATTTACCTCAGTGTGAATAAGGGAATTAGTGCCAGGAGCCACATCCTGCTCACTGGGTGCTGGCTGACATTGTTGGCCCTCAGGTTGGGAATTCCAGGTTAGGATCAGGAACAGCTTTATCTGGAAATTTGCCTGAGGAGACCTCACTCACCTCACCTGTATGTTGCAGTTGCTCTGTATGTCAAGGACCAATAAATAGTTCTAAGATGCCTTAATAACTAGTGTGAATGAAGGAGAAAATACAGAAAAACGTGAATGCTGCTGACTTGTACTGGGAGGAAAAAAAGCTGAAGGTTACCAGAGAAAAAACCAGGGGTCTGTCAAAGTAAGAAGAGGAGATTTGCTTTGGACAGAAGGAGGGATTTATTTTATGAAGATTAAGGAAAACAAACCTGGTGTGAAGACCTCTTGATATGGCCAAGATGTGATCTTTTGAGGAAGAGTTTGTGGAAGCTTTCTTAGGGGAGGGACAATGATTACTGTGTGGAACAATTAGCCATGAATTAGCTTTCCTGGTACTTTGGCAATTAGGTATTAAAAGCAGGTCCTGGTGTGCCTATGTATATGTGCACAAATATTTATATGCAAGTATATGTATTCATGCTGAGGCTGTCCCTGAGCCCCAGAGTGGTTCCATGTGAACCCCAGTGCCCCAAAGTAGCAAGGAGGCAAGGGGGTTGTCCTCTGCATGTGTTTTACACTACAGCTATTCTGGCTCATCCAGTGATTTTGGGTTCCTGTAGGAGGCTTATTCCTACAGGGAGTAATATATGCAGCAGATGTTTGCAGTGACAAAAACAGCCCTTCCAAAGAGGCTGCATTTTTTTCAACCCAAATATGCTCCTGTGTGAGAGTGGCAATGCAGACTGACTGAGGATGTGCACAGGCTTGCAGTGTGAATTTCCAATGCACATAGATCTTATAGCTGTGTCTCTTAAATGCTGGCCCTGCCTTTTGCAGAGGTTTGGATTCTGGTTTGTGGGTGGCTTGTACTTTGTCATTGGTCTTTCACTGCATCTCTGAGGTAATTCTGGACATGTGATTCTGCACAGGTAATTCCGTTCATCTCTGGACAGGCCTTCACAGCACTTAATGTGCTCCTACTTCCATATTATAGAGCAAAAGTGAGCTTTCTCCCTCCCTGTGACAACAGTGATAGGAACACTTGGTCTAGGTTCTACATTCTGTTCATAAGATGGCATAGAAATTCTCCACAGTTGTAAATAATTCTTTTTATACTGGGGAACTAAAGGAAGCCTCAATAGCCAGAGCCAGGTAATTCATGCAGCACACGAGTGTGTTTGCTTCAGAGGAGAACTTGGACAGAGGTAGACAAATAAATACAAACTAAGAGCACTCTTTTTAAATTTGTTTTGCAGGTGTCATGTCATTGATAGTTTTTGTTTTTTATGCTGATATTAACTACACACTGTAAAGTGAAACCAGGATTTGGAAACTGTGAATTGCTACTCAACAAAATGAGTGAGGAAAGAAGTTTCAGTGGGAGACTGTAAGTAAAATGTGTTCATACTGCCCTTAGCTGTGACTCATTGTGCAGATCCTTGCATTACAGGCAGATATGTTTGGACAGAGATTTGCAGCTGGATTTCAGAGTAATTTCTTATTTCACTTTGCTTGGAGTAACTTCTGGCTCCTGGTGAAAAGGGCTGTGCTGCTTGTTTCTGCTTCCACGCTGCTGGTTTGCCTTGCCTGTCCGTTTGCATCAACTCTACTGATGGTGTGGCAGCAGAAAGGAGAAAGATTGGTTCAGCATGCTGGTCTGATGGAAAGCTTTCCTCCTCAGAATTCAACAGAAGTAGAGTCTTCTGTCATGCAGGGGAGCTGAACTGAGTCATATGATAATTGCATAGTGTCCACATCCTGTGTGAGGGAGGGGCTGGAAATCTGCTGCTGCTTGTGGGAGGAAAATGTGGGAGCAGAACCGTCCCTTTAGTGGTAGCCTGAAGTTACACTGGGTAAAAGAAAACCAAGAAATGTGATAAATTATTTACAAAACCAGCAGTCCAATGGATGATAATTTTGCTATTTTTAACAATGCACTAATACACTACACCTGTTGCTAAACAGCTGTTATAAAACTCTCCTGGGTGTCTGTCAGGGTGAAGTCTTTACCAGTTTAGGGCAGGGTGAGAAGGGGAGCTGTGTTCCTTCCCTCAGCTTGTATGCATGCCAGAATCCAGACCTTCAGCTGCTTTTCCCTGCTCCCTTCATAACATCCATTGTCTCACACACAAAGTGTCACAGCTATGAGCTTTAGCAGCACAGATCTGTCACCAGCATCTGGTTTTTAAATCCTTTTCTGTGGGCTCATATGTTTAAGTTACTTATTTTTAAATTGCAACTGAGTCAATATTTTACATTATTTGGAGGCATATGCATCATGAATCAGGAGAGGCCTGATACAAGAACCTTACTCACACTGATTTCTTTCTGATAATGGACAGATTATGATGCTCCCTGTAACAGTAAGGGTAGGGGAATTGCTCCACTTTGAGGCTTTTGAGTCCTATCAAAAGTACTCCTTTGTGGTTACTGCTTAAATCCTGTAAACACTTGTTGCTCAAAAGTGGCCCTCCTTCTTTCTTGAGTCTTTTGATTTTTTTCCCCTTCTTGTAGGGATACACTAACAATGTTTTTATTATGCATGAGGAGGTAACATTTCTCAATAAAACCAGCTGTGTGTACTCCCTAGATTCCTAATCCTGTCCTCCCCATCTAATGGGCTTCATATTACAGCTGTTCCTTAACATTTTATTTTTTTTAAAGTGGTCCTGTTGTTTTCATACTTTAATATGGTTCTGTTTAGTTTTTGTGATTCAGTTTGGTTTGTGAGAAATGCTTGCATTTTATCTGCTTTGCTGCGAATGCTAACTTCTCTGAAGCAAAAGTATGTCCTTTTCCCTACTTAATTGTGGGACTTCCTCACCCTATGTTGAACAACAACCCTTCTTTCTCCCCAAAGCTGGGATCTCCACAGTAAGATCTGAACATGGGCGGTTTTGGAGTTGGATTTTTGTCTGTTTTGTGATGGGTTTGTTTCTTTGTGGATTTAGGGGGGGGGGGGGATTAGTTGGTTTGTTTTTATTTTTTGACCAATGTTCATTAACCAACTAGGTTCCTTTGGTGCTGAAAAGTGTAGTGAAATATGATGAAATGCAGTGTGTCTGTCATTCTAAGTTGTAGTGCTGTTTAACTTCTGAGTAGCTATATGACTTCTGCTGACATGCTGTACTCTCTGTGAAGAAAATCAAGAGTGTTTGAAGTCCAAAGACAAGCTGAAAATGTGATGTTTCCCCATTAAAAATAATTTTATATGTGGAGAGTGAACTAAATATTGCTTTTCTTTTCCTTATGATAGCCCTGACTCCTTTTTAAAATAAGTTTTTAATTAATTTCAATTGGAACTTGTGGCATAACTGTTTCATGGATATTCTTAATGGTACTTTGATTCCTTCTTGTACAGTATTATAACTATACTTTTTTTTCTGGCTCTGTATTGCCTGTTTGCCCTTCAGGCTACACAGATTACAAAATGAGTTTTCTCTGCGTCTGGCCACTGATCTACAGTCTCTTTTCTGTCCTCTAATCTGCTGTTCTTTAGTACTTTGATTCCTTATGTTCTTGGGTGGCCTTTCTTATCCCTCTCTTTTGGATTTAGTGTTTTCTCTAGTTTTTCCGAGGCTGCTTTCTCAATGTTCATTGTCTGTTTGGCATCAGCATGATCTGTAGCTTCGCTCTTTCTTCCTTTCATCCTTCACAAGATCTCTGCTGCATATGGTGGACCACCTTTCTTTTAAACTGCTTTAGCAAAAGCTCTTTCAAAAACTTAAGCAATCTCCAATCTACCTTCTTGCCCATTCTTATCCTTACTGTTCCCTCCCCACTATGCTCCTAGTTTGAGATCTGTCAACTCTGCATGACTAAATCAGTGTAAATAGGCTTGGCAAACAGTTTTGGGTTCTTATATGTTGGCTCTCCCTGGGTCCTCAGATTTTTTTCCCCTCCCTCTCTCTGCCAGAAAACCTGCTCTTTTCTCTCTCTCGGCACCATCTCTTGAGCACTGTCTCTTTCTCTCCTTTTTCTGTCTTTGTCTGTTGTCTCCAGGGTCTCCACTGTCACATCATACAGTTCTTCCATCATATCTGGCATTTCTGACCTGATCTTCCTCTCTAGCTTGCTGGCATTTTCTCATTAGTTACAGGCGTCCCCTGATTCTGTCAGGCTTTTTTTAAAGTTATTTCCTACAGCTTTTCTAATTTTTTTTTCCCCAACTTTTAAAAATGTCCTCTAACAACTAAAGCAAACTGGTGGGGGTTTTGAGTTATCTTGCTTGCTTTCTTCCTTTTTTGTTTTGCATATTGACTTGCTGGAGCCATTCTGAAAACCTTCAGACCCTCCCATTTGTAGTGCTGAACGCTATCTGGATATCTGCAGCTGCTGAGGAAGGCTGAGGTAGCATGTTACCCTGCCTTTGTGATTTCAGAGTTTGCATAAAACTATCTACTGACCATCCTGATGTAATTTTTAGGGCTTTTAATATGGTTTGCAGTATCTTTGCTTCACTAACAGTTTATGTTGTCAGCGTGGTGCCTTGAGCTTCCAGTTGCACAGCTTTAGCAATCTTCACTTACTGACATTCTCTTTCCTAGGGCCAAGTTTCCCAGGGGTTTTCCTCATGTGACACAATCTTCTGTAA
The DNA here is from genome assembly GCF_028769735.1 of Zonotrichia leucophrys gambelii. Classification (NCBI taxonomy): domain Eukaryota; kingdom Metazoa; phylum Chordata; class Aves; order Passeriformes; family Passerellidae; genus Zonotrichia; species Zonotrichia leucophrys. The sequence goes on from NC_088181.1 coordinate 12,988,622, forward strand.
ACTAGAGCACTGAAATCTCTTAGCAAAATTAGTTCATCAGGCTTTAGTACTAGGTGACCTCACTGTGAAACAGCCACTAAAATACATTTTATGTGTCCAGATTGTCTAGGTAATTCCATTAGTATCATTCTCATGGTAGCTGAGCAGGTAGATTGTCTTATTATCACAGAGCCTGAATTAAATTCAGGCTAATTTAGTGATGGTAAACTCTGCTGCTGCTATGGGTTCCATGTAATTTTTCACTTCCATAAACTTCTCTCTGTTTTTAATGTGAACTTTTAAAAGAAAAATGCAATTATCTTTCTCCTTGTTAACAGCTTCATTTTTTAAGTAATGCACACAAAATAAATGTAGGTGATGTATTTGGTGTATTGTCGTAAAAGCAGAAGAACTGTTTCATTTTATTTGTCAAAAAACATATTTGAATTAATATTTCACTCTTTTGATGATGCCACTTTTATTGGGACAGTTAAGACTGACAGGGATGGGCGTAGTATAAACTCCTGTTTAGTGAGCAATTAATTTTTCATTACAGAAAAGAAAAGCAGCCAATCTTTGCATTGTTTTACCAAGTTTTCTTTCAAAATACACAAAACTTGTATTGCCTATAATCAAGTGGACTCACAAAATCCTGTTTATAGATTTTTTTTTAACTTTAAACTAGACAAAAAAGCAACATTGGATGGGAAGATTTGGATAATTATAGGAATTTTTTTTTTTTTTTTTGAGATGTTGACTGCATCAAGGTGAAAGGGGAGGAAGGATCTATTGCCAGTCTTGCCCCAAGTGACTTTGTGACTGTGGATTTCTTTGCCTTCTTCCAGTTTCAGCCATGTCAGGTAAACAGTAAAGTCCAGAAACTTAGTTTCTAATTTTTCTGTGAAGACACAATTCATACAAAGCAACAATTTGAAGTATGCTAAAGTGGAAGTGTTGCTTTTGATGAATATCATTTATTCATCAAAATTCACAAAAGTGTTGCTTTTGTGAATATCATTTATTCCTTCTCAAGATTTTAATAATTTTTTAATGCTGAGCTCCCTGACAGGAAAATTTCATTATGTTACCAGGAAGTAGTCACATCCTCTCCAGTTGCCCAGAAAACCCCCTGCTCTTAGAAAAAGCTGTAGGAGGTAGACTATTTCCAGTAAAATCTTTGGAGTTTAGCAGTTGTGTATTGTGGAATGCAGGATCTTAGAATGTAACTTTAATTTACAGGCTTGGCTGCTGAGTTTTTGTAACAATATTTGCTTTAAAGTGTAAAAAGACCCAAACAGATGAGACTGGGGAAATAAGAAGGTTGCTTTATCAAATCATAAAGATCGACCTGCCTTCCTGACCAGCACTTCTGGAGCTGCAGGCTCCTGCTGAGGGAGGCAAAGATTTTGAATCCCTCTGGTCAGGCTGCCTGTGCCTTGGGCTCCTTCTCCCAGGACATCAGGGTGTTCCCAGTGGATGACCCTGTTAAAGAAGGGTTGGGTTACAGTGCTGCTTCTGCTGCTTTATACACCATGTAAATTCTCTTGTGAAATCTGGCACACTGTATTGGTTACTAAATTCTTCAAGGGGAGATTTCTTGATCCTGTTGAGAAGAGAAAGCTTTTACATGCTCTTCTGGCAAGTGAGTATGAGGAGAAAACAAGACAATCTCCTTTTCTTTTGTAAGGAGAGAATATATTCATAGCTGATGTTTTGTTCACTAGTTCCGTGTGTTATTTTCTCAGAAGTTGCTGTCTACAGCAGGAATACTCTTTCACAAGTAGAACAGTTTTTTAATATTAAAATAATTCTATTAATTTACCAAAAGAAATAAAAAGAGCAAATAAATGGTTTAACTGTCTATTGTCACATGCAAAATCCTTGATTTCTTAAAAGGACCATGTAGAGAGGAAGCAGTTTGTTTTAATCTCTCTGAGTTCTGTTAAGCAGCAAAGAACCACTACTTTTGTGGTGCAGAAGTCCACAGATCTGGCTCTGTGGTGAGTATCTCCTGTGGAGATCTTGCTCAAGGTTGGAAAAGTTCATACACTGGATCAGTAGAACCCAATTATCAGCTCTTTTTCCCCACCATCCCAATGTGTGTGTGTGCACGTGCTCACCATGGCAGCCACAGCCACCAGTCATGCACACACCCCTGGCTGAGACAAGTGCTGAAGCTTTTTCATTTAGAGAGCTCTTACTTGTGGGATTATGGTTTACACTTAAAATATAATCAGCTTTCACTGTAATGTAGAACACACAGCTGCTACTGTGTTTTCAAACAAGGTATTTTCTGCAGTAACTTTTGCTTTAGCAAGTATTCACACATTCATGAAACCCCCCCCAAACAAATAAACCCCTTTTTCCCTGGGCTAAACACATAGGATATAGGCATGGCTATAGCCCTGCTCCTTCTCCATCTCACCCAATAATTTGACAGCATAGGCTCAAGTATTTCTATACATTGATTTCTGGGCCATGACAGATACCTTTTTGAAGGGGCCCTGCAAGGAAGAGACATATGAGCTTTGTGAAGTAACTTGCTAGCAGCCAGCACATAAACATGTCCTGTTTATTTATTTTATTTGCCCTGTAATAGAAAATATACAGTGATATTTTCAGGCTTATCTTTTTCAAATTTCACAAAAGGACTTGAAGTTGTATTAATTTTAAAGGATGTGCTATGGGAGATGAACTTTTCAACTTAGAGGAAGATAGTTTTTGCTGTAATTCCTTTGATAATCCTTAATAATGGAGTAACATATAAAAGGCTTCTACTAAATGAACAAACCTTCCTTAAAGTTCCAAAACATTTCTTCAGAAGAACATTTACTACCTCTTACATAAACTCTAAAATTTTCATTCTTTGTGCTGGGTGTCTGCTTTGAGCTTGACTTAGTTTTTGATCTTTTATCTTTCTTCATCCTCTTTGCTTAAGTTTTTATACTGTGGTTTTTATCTATACTTCTAGTATTCTATGATCTCTGATTGTTTTATGTTTTCAGGCGTCCAGAAGTTTTAGAATATTTCTTTAAGATCAGCTTTATTCTCACTGCTGTCTGTCCATACACATTTTTCTTAGTTTTAAAGAATTAAGTGTTTCAAGATAGAACTTTCTTTGCAGCATTTTTTGCTAATTAGTAAAAAGAAATTTGTGAAGTACTTCTGTCCTCAGCATTTCAGATCATGGCCACGTGACAAGTGGGTAAAAAACAAAGTTCAAAATTAAAAAAAAAAACAACTAAAACAAACCCAAGTAATATCATTGTCTATAAACCCAGCCTCCTAAAGTGAGAACTGATTTTCTGAGAACCTTGCAATTTTTTGTATTTTTCAATTGTCTTTCAGGAAAAAAACAAACTAAAATTTAACTTGACTCTACCATTTTGAACTAAGCAGGTAGAGGTCACATAAGTTTTGGAGGGGATAGATGTGGTGCCAGATTTGAGATGTCATGGTTTTGTTACTTTTCCTTGCGCTGTCTGAGCCTCCTTTAGGCTGTAACTGGGAGCACTGGCTCTCGGAACTCTTGGCTCTTGTGTGGCAGGAATGGCAAGAGGGGCTGCTGGGCTAAGGTGGCTGCAGTCACTTTATGCATTACCAGAATGGAATCATGCAGCTGTGTGAGCCCATACACAGAGTGTCCTTCATCCGTGACAGAAGCAGCTGAGCCTCAGCTATAAAGTAAATAACCTTGATATTTGGTGCCTAATTGGTGTGCAGAGTAGACAGGGCAGGTTTTATAGAGCTGGCTTGCTTAAGTGGTGGTTAAAAAGCTGTGGGATTCACCTGGTAGTAAACATTCCTAGAAATGCAGAAGTAATTATTTATATTTTTTTTCAAGTAATGTAGCAGCAGGGTGATTGTCTCTATTAAAGGCTTTCATTTAATACTAGCCAAAAATGAAAGCTTGACATCTTTTCTGTTACAGAAGAGTGTAGGTTTATTAAAATTTGGGAGCTGCATGAATAAGTGCTGCTGACTATAGCTTATGTTTGTTTTCTAGAAATTGGAACTTCCTCCTGGGGATAGTTCCAGGAAATGTCAAGTATCAGGTTTTGTTCAAAAACCTGCTCTGTACTGTTCAAAGTGGTGTAGGTAGCATGGTCAAAACCAATCTTTTGTTCTTTGGTTTATGTGTGCAAGAGCTTTCTGTAGCTTGATGGGCACTCTGCATGTGTTCTTTATTCTTCAGAAATCTCATTTGCCCCAATATTGTAGCTTCATACCCAGGTAATTCTGTGCAAAGCAGGAAGCTCTTACTCTGCATTCCTCACCTGAGGAATTTAATGGGCTATTGCAATGGGAGCTGCTGCTCAGGTTTTGTTTCAGGCTCTGGCTGACATGGCCAGCACTGGGCTTTCTGCTGACAGGTGTGCTCAAATGCTGATCTCCTAGCTAGAGAGAGGTGCTGGACCCCCAAGTTAAAACACTAGTTATACACTCATACACTTTAAATTGAACTTGGAAATAGTCACCAGTACAACCTGAGGTATGGTACAAATCTTTTCTGTATGCAGCATTAAGATTTAAGTTCATATCGCTCATAAAGGAGGTGATGATTGGAGGAATTCCTGTTGAATTCCTGTTACTTTTCCTTTTTCTTTTTTATTAATACAGATTGTTAATGGATTTCAGATAGAGAAAATACATGGCTTGAAGAAGGCTTTTTTGTTTGCTTTTATTTACTTATTTATTTGTAAAATGAACCCAGTCAAACACTCTGAGTCTGCTTGGATCTATGTGGCCCTGAACTTCAGTCAGCTTCAACCTTAGAAGAGGACATTGAGCCAAACAGAAATTATTCTATGTACAAAGAGAAATTCTGTCTTGGCACAGATTCTATAAGGTGTGTGCCCATTACATATTTCTGAACCTGCAATGTCATTCAAGGGATTCAGAAGACACCTACCCAGAGCAGTTCACTTAACAGGACATCTAAATCCTGAAAATGGATGCTCACTGGTACTTCCTGCAAAAATAAATTAGAGAACACAGCTCTATCTGAATGCCTCTTTGAAGCCTTTTAGGAGCTGTCCAGAATTGGGTGCAAGTGCTGTTTATTTTTCTCTAGTTTCAAACGTATCAAATATTTAATCCTAAAACCTTGCTGAGCTGTATGATTATTTTAACTAGTCTGTGAAATACAAGTGAAAATCTTAGCAAACTCTCTTCAGCCCTTCCAGCTCACCCACACTGACCAGTCTGGCATTGCTCCAAGAGCAGCTACAATTCATAAATTTTAAGAAGCATTAAACACATTGATCACGTTAACCAAGAGAATAAAAGTTGCTGCCTTCTACCATTAGGTTCAGAAACAGCAATCAGTAGGGTTCTTTGGGACTATCATTTTGTACTAGTGGAGAAATCTAATTTCAGACATAATTTTATAACCTCTGCACAACTGTTCTACAATTTTCCATATGCTTTATTTGAATGCCACCCATCAGAAGCTGCCCAAGGCAAGGATGTCTGTCCTTTGCCTTTGACTTTTTCCTGTGATTCCTCTGCTCAATACACTTGCAGTAGCTGTTACTCAGGGTACACCCACCATAGCATGGAGCAGAGTTCCTTCCACAGCTTCAGCCTTCATGAGTCAGGAAAACACAGCTGGAACTTCTTGATCAAAAACCTCTTTGTCCCCGGGGAGCCCTGCTATCAGTGCAATGTTTTTGTTTGAGGAAAATTCTGCCTCCATGTCTGATGTGAGGACGTGTGCTTGGGAACACAAACTCACATTGCTCCAACATAGGGACAAGGGCCTGAGTCTGCTGGATACTCTTGTGTTGTTACATCAAGGGTAGGATGAGGAAGAGTGGCCACAGCTAATGGCAACAACACTTGCACCTGGTTTCAGCATTTATTAAGGACATGAGGGTTACAACTTCAGCCCGAAGGTCCTGCCTGTTCCAGGAGTTAGTGTGCAGCAGTAGATGCTTGACATAAAGGTGGTATGTGTGTCCTTTTTTTTACCTTGCCACAGTTTGCATTTCACAGATTGTGGTATATTATGCCAAGCTAATGTTTTAAAGCCTAGTGAATTTTAACTGGTTTTGTTGCATACATCACCAAAGAAAAGAGGACACCAGAAGGTGCCATTTTCAGTGCTGCAGTTTCACAGGTCAGTGATTCCTTCTGAGGAGATTGAAGTCTCTCAATGTATGATTCTTGCTCAATTTAACCAGGTTAACAGTAGTATATTTGCAGTCTCTTTTAGATGACTTCATGATCTTCTGTAATGACATTGCCTTTTTCAAAACTGATTTCAGCACACTGGTAAATGCTGATGATTGTCCTTGAAGAGCTGTCATAACTACCCACAACATTCTGCTGCATGCAAAGGGATTGCAAATCAGCTGGAGGTTAGGATATGGTTTCCATTTCTTTTATATCCTCTAGGTTTGGTGAAGGTGTTTTGGAGAAAGTGATTTAGAAACTAAGCTGGTCACTGTCTGGCTCTCATGTTACTTTAAGCAAGAAGCCAGTCTTTCTCTTTTTTTTGGTATGCGTTGCTGTTCAACATCTTAAGCCCTGAGCAACACTTTTGTCCTGTGTGCTAACATGAAGCAAAGAAAACACTGTTGTAAATTTAGAGGGCAGCTGTGATTCTGCTGAACCTCTGAGGATAGGTTTCAAAGGGCTAAATATCCATATGTGAATCAAGAGTACAGGACATGGGCTGTTTTCCTTGATCCAACTGGGATATTTTGTGAGTTTGTCTGTAGCAACAAAAACCATGGAAAGTCATAGGTGAAGCCAGAATTAGCAAGAACCTGTTGGAAGCAATCTAGAGAATCAATATCACTGGTGACAGTTTTGTCAACTGTAGGGTGCCTATATCTGTATCCTGCTTCACTAAATAATCAATCTACTGACTGCCACTTAAGGTTTGCTCTATATTCCAGGCACCATGCTTGTGCCTGAGATATAATTAGTGTCTGGGATTTGATGAATATGGGGGAAAATCTATTGATTAGAATTTTCCCTTCCTTTCATAAGAAGGGTGAAGGAAGCATTTGTTTCAATGTGTTGAAAACTTGCCCTGAAATCTGTTTAACTTCTTGTTAGGTAGAACATGTACTCTTTAGTTGTAACACAATCATTCCTGACTGTCTCAAGACTAACAAATAAAAGCATATTTAGTTTTAAAAAAGATAGAAAGACAAGTCTGGCTCTAAATGCAAATGAATATTTATATTTTAGGATTACCTTCTTTCAGTTTGCTACTAGATACATACACTTTAAGATTTCTATACTGTTCAAAATTTCCTTAGACAAGACTCTGTTACTTGAGTGACTCACAACATGGAGAAAACATGCAGATTTTCTCTGCTGCCAAGAGAATCAGGGGAAGGAATCAAAAATGGCATGGAAACTGACTTAATGGAAGTTTTTTTCTATTTTTTTTCTTTATCCCCTGTAACCAAGTTTAAAAAATCCAATGAGGTTTTAAAATAGGTTTATTTCTTTTATGATTTCTTTATGAAGTAAAGAATTCCTGTAAGACTTGTCACAGATGATCCTTTTGCATTTTATTAGAATTTGAGGGGGTCTGGAGCAGAGTGTGAAAGCTGGAAAATTAAAGAGTTGTTGCGAGCATGAGCATAACAAAAAGGAATACTGAATATACCAAAGGGAATAAGAGATTCAAAAATCTGAATTTTGTGGATTTCCTTGACTTGTACCTGTGCATAAGATATCTAAGCATATCTTTGGGTAATATTTGAGACAGAGGTATTTTTTTAAAGTCTTAAATTTGAAAGTCTATCACCAGTAAATCAAGCAGGAAAACCAGGGAAGAATAGCCTTAACATACTTCATAAATTTTCTGTGATGAATCAAATAGACAGAAGAACTTAAAGCCTATCAGACCTTCTTTACAGACATCCTAGAGCATTGAAAATGTCTCTGTGGACATTTTCCAGAATTCATTCAATACTCTTGTTTAAACTTCTGTGTTTCTCAGGTAATCTTATAACTAACTTAAAATGAGAAAGATTCAGACCTCATGTTTTTTACAGTCTGTATAGATTGTACATTAGCTTGAATAGTGAAGAACTCAAAGTAAATGTCACAAACGGAAAGAAAGAGGTATAAAACTGGTTGGCAAGTTTTTGTAAGAACCATGGAAGTTTAATTTATAGGTCACAGTCAAGTCTTTACCCCTCCTTTTTTTCTTCCCTCTAATGTTTTTGGCAATCCTTCAATTGTCTGTTATTGTCCTAGATCTTTCATGCCTTTTCTTTACAACTTTTAACTCAGCTCTTCTTGCTGAAGGCAGCCTTAACTCACACTCTAAATGGTTCTAAATGGGTTTTTGGAGACTTTAGGGTTTTGGAGGTAGCGAGAATATTTTCTCTGACTTCTCCAGCAACACTGTTAGATCTGGAGTGCTTCCCCAAGTGCCACATGCTTCAGCAAAGGAAGCTCCTCAACAATGGCTTTTTAAATGGAAGAAGCTGGTAAGTACAGTGTATGTATGCCCTTTAAATTTTATTACCTGGTTATAAATCTAGACTGAATGGTGAATGAAGCAATTCAGAAGTTTGTAGGGCTCAATAAATTAAAATCAAAATTTCTTCCAAGGCATGGAGAATGCGGTGATGGACATCAGTTTTGTGTTTGAAAAGAGTTTACATCTGTTAGTAAATTTAAATAATGAGTTAAATGTTTTTTAAATGGTAGAGTGTGAGGGCATATCCTTTACATAATTACTTTAAATGCTTTTTTATAGCTTCAGGTTTTATGTTGGTAATCACATTGCTACCTCACAGTCTGTATGCAGTAATCCTGCCTCTTTGATGGCTTTCACCTTGTTGAAGGGGGTGTTCATTTGATCTCTCTTTAATTGACAAAGATAACTTCAGTAAAGAACAGTGCTCTAGTAATTCTGAAGTAGTTTGAATGATGTGCTAACATTCTATAAGCAATGGATGTTTTCTTGAAACAATTTATTGACTCTCAGGGGTTTTTGCAAAGTAGGAGTTTTAATAAAATTCTCAGCAATAATTGGGCTAGTTTTCAAAAGTATAATTTTTAGATTCAATGTTAGTTCCTTAAGGAAGGGGGATAGAATGTCATTTCCTGAAATGAAAAGACATTAATTAAAGGATGCTAGATGGGCACGACTATATTTTTCCTTTGTACTCATTAAAATCCTTATGTAACAAGTAAATAAATGAATGCTACTTGTGTCATGTGGAAGAAAATGATCCAGTTAGATCTTTGAAAATGTTTTAGGGGCTTGGAAAACTCTGCAGCTGTTTCTGCAGATTGTCTTATTCCAAGGAGCCCTAGACCCCTTGGCCCAGCTCTGTGGAGCTGTTTTTGTTTCCCCGTGGTCACTGAGCAAGCCCCATGCCCAGACACACAGCTTGCTCTTCCCCTCTCCTGGCTGCCGGATATGGTAATTGGGCTCCAGGGAGCTCTGCTGGGGGAGGCACAGAGCATCCTCCTGGCCTTGCTGTGTTTTTCCCTGAGCAGTGGGCAGGCAGTGCTGCTTTTCACAGCTGAGTGACAGTCCTGTTGGAAAGTCTAAAGGAGTTACAAAACCCTTCCAGCTATTAGCTCTGAAAAGCAGTTCAGATAATGGGCATTATACACCATTTCCAGCTTTGCTTTTTTTCCTCCCTAATCCAAGAGAGAGGTGAGAGGCAGCACATTTTAAGAATCAGAGGAACCTGTTATTTGTTACGATAACTCCCACATGAAGTTTGAAGTAGTGAGATGGGCTCTCACAGGTGACCTCTGGCAAGCTGACCTGGTTGGTGTCTCACCCTTCTGGTGGAGGCTGTCCCTCTGGAGCAGGGTGCCAGGTCAGCACGTGTGCCCGTGCCTCTGGCACCTCACTGGTGCATCACTGGATCAGCACTGGAGTTGTGACTGAGCCAGTGGGACACACTGCACTGCCACCTTTCATGCTCCTGGAAGAGACTGGAGTTTTCCAGAAATGTCTGTGTTTATCTGATCGGAAAGATCCATGATTTTAACATCTATCTCAGCTAATGCAAAAGGTTTATTCTTTTAGCTACACAGTGTTGATGGTCATGGTCACTTATATACCAAGGTTCTGATTGTAAGTTATTATCTCCATACAATTAAATGTGATGTGTTTTGTGCTGTACACTGTGTGGTTTTTCTTTTACTTTTATACTGGCTCTTTGTCCCATGCTTGCTGGGCTGATGTGTGTTTACAATTAAATACAACAGCCTGTCAATAGTAACATATTTCAGAAGATGAAGGGGGAAATCAACTCACTGTCCTCTAATCAACCCTGGCCAGTAATTTAAATATTTTCCATTAAGGTGAGCTGAATCTGGGCAAATTTGCTCTACTTTTCTTCCTTCCAAGTAGCCCTGCTGTTAGGTTTGGAAAGTCCTATACTGTAAAGTTGGCACCCTGGAAAAATAAAGACAAAAACCACAAGAAGAAGTTCAAAAGAAATACAGACTAAGAATGAAGTTTTCAAGCTACGTTCCAAGGCAAGGACTTTTCATCTTTATACCTTTGAATTGTGAATCAAGGCAGTAAAAGTTACTACTAGGTTAAAGTTTAAATGGCATAGAAAAGGTAGAAAAAAGATTAAACATATTCTGTCTGGACAGTGGAACAAAGACTTTGAATCCTTATCTATGCACCTGTCTATTGAGTATCTAAGTTCCAGGAGTCCCACAGAGGACATGCAATGAGCACTCTTATTGTTCGTATTAAGAACTGAAGTAATTGAAAGGAAAAGTAAGGTAAGGAGAATCAGAAATCAGATGTGACTGCCTGTATGGTTAAAAAATAATTTAAAGGGAAAGTGACTATCAAGCAGTTCATATTATGGAAATCTGACCATTGAAGATAGAATAAAAAAAAAATCTATTATTCTTTGAAAGAGTTTTTCCTCTCTAAGTGAGACTTAAATATCATTTGAAAACGAGTAATTTTCACAAAGTGCCTTACTGGCCACTTGTAAAGGAGCAATTCAAATGCATGTTTTTTTGATTCTTTGAATTTGTCTGATGGTTGGGTTTGAGCCATGGAGATTTTTTATTTTGTTTTTATTTTTTTCCTGTAGAGACATCTGTTTTGTGGCTTTTTTAAAGTTTAAAAATTATGCAGGTATAAGTAAGCATATTAAAATTAAAAGCTCTATTTACTTTGGCTTCTTGTTGAATACAGACATAGAAATCAAAATTGATGTGATGCCTCTATTTTGCTAAGAGGGTAGTAATCCTAATAATAATTTTAATGTTTTGTATTCTGAGTTAAGTTGCATTATCTGCCCAAATCTTGGGTTTGGGGTTTTTTTTGAGCATTCCTTTTAGTTAATTAGGTTGGTAACTGCAGTGTATTATATGGAAGGTGGTTTATGAGCTTATGAATGTTAAAGGACTACATAAAATTTTGTTAATTAGATAGAATGAAATCAGTGTGATTTTAAATTGTATTTCATGCAGAATTTATAAATTATCAATTAGGACTATGGCTTCTGTTTCATTCTGTTGTTGGCTATGGGAGAGAAAAGGATGGGGATAGTTACTGTCTGGTGAAAAAGAGAACTTACCAAAGAGAATGGAAAATGCTTTTAAAGATAGATTTTAATGTGTAGCTTTTATATAATACAGATACTTTGTGCACTGCAGAAGTTCAGCAACTTTCAAAATTGCCTATTGCCATGATGCTTACTATGGTTTATGATACATTCAGGAATATATTGTGTCTAAGATTGATATGAAGTGTTGCAGGTTGTGTCGTTATCAGATGGTGTGATTTTATTTGTGTTAAGTATCTCCAATGCACAAGGCAAGTTTCTGTTCGCTTTCATTTGTCTATCACAAAGGTATTTCCATTTTAATTTGAGACCCACTCTGAAGCTGAATTTTGGCTTTGCCATCCATATTTCCATATTTCTGACTGAGGGTCTCAGTCTGATGCCCATTTACCTCTACTTAGAACAAAACTTTGTCATTTGTTTGTGGCTGTGAGCAGGAATCACGACTGATGAGCTGGTTGTGTGCAGAAATGTTGTGTGCTGCAGCTATGCTGGATTTGCTGCACATGGTAGGACAAAAATGTAACTGAGTGTGTCCGGGTTTTCCTGGGATGTGTTATCTGGACACAGGAAATCTAGGCTGAATTCAGAATACAAGATGACTTGGCTTTTCCCTGTGAAAACACACATGCATGAGAATCCCAGGTACATGAGGGTCTGCTTTATGAGCTCAGAATTCTTCTGACAATGCATTTGCCCAGACAAGAATTCAGCCTCTTGTTTAGAGCTTTGTGCAAAACAGAGCAGGTAAACAGAACATACTCTTCAAACCCACCACACAGTGTCTCTGTTGGCCTTGCCTTGACCCTTACTGGATGGTGCTGTGTGTGTGAGGTTTTCACATAGGGGTTGTTCATTGTAGTTTTTCCTTGACTCTAAAGCACCACTCAACACAGGAGGTGGTACCAGTGGTACAAGTGTGGCTGTGTTGTTACCCCAAGGTAATGTTTGCATATCCATCCTCTGCATGTCTTTAGCCCCTGGAATGCAGTTCAGCACCACTGCATCACAGTTCCCTTGGCATTACAAATTCCTCCCCGTCAGCTGCAGGCACACAGCCAGTCCCCATCTCACAGGGGTACAGTCATGTGTGATGAGCCTTTTTCCTTTGCATCCCAGATTTCAGCCCATCTCATCTCTTGTCTGTGCTGTACTGGATGGAGCCTGTCCTGTTGCACAATGGTGGCAGCACACGTAAGATGTCACCTTTAGAGAAAGCTATCATACTTGCTCGTTCTGCTCTGCCACAATCCTCACTACACTGAGAAAAGTCACTCTTTTTCTTACAGTTACCTTTGCTTGGTCATTGGGGCTGTGCTGGTGTTGAGCTGTTGGAGGCTGTTTTATTTGGGGTTGTGATGGTTTGCAGAGAACTGAGGAATACTGGGGACCCAAGGGTGGTAACACAAGAGAACATCAAGGGGCTATTAATGGTCTGGAAACTTTACTAGTAAGAAGAGGATAAGAAGAAAGTGGTGTGAAGAGCTGTGGGTTATCTGATAGATGCACAGGATGAACATTGCAGTTACATGATCCTTGTGAGGTTTTCCTCTTAAAAATTCTTTGAGTTATATTGATCCACTGGAGTGATTTGATGCTAGTATGCTGCTTTGCATCATGTTACTGAGTGATTTTTATGTCGTTCTTAATATCCTAAAATGTGCACTACATCACTGTAAATGTTTTTAAGTAGAAAAAAGCTTCAGAACTCAGAAATCGCAGTACTCTTTTAGGTTAAATATTAATTTGCAATCACAATATTAAAACTTCTTTGTTCTCCAGATACGTAAGGAGCACACATATCATGATTACAGAGAAATTAAAAAAAAAAAATCATAGGTGTTTCTACATAAGCCATTTGTACGTGACAGAAAAGTGGATTTCCATTAAAAACAAGCTTCAGAAGAAGTAACTATGTTACTTGGATATTATTGATGTGAGTGAATCAATTTGTTCTGCATAAGTATTAATTTTTGTTTGAAGAGGGTTTTTTTCTGATTGAGATATATAAAATATCTTTTTGTCTCAAGTTTTCAATACAGGCCCACTTATTAACATAATGCAGCTGACTTGATAAATATTTCAGTTAATACATACACAATGTATGTGTTAACTAGAAAGCATCTATTCAGACTTATACTAGATCTCTAGTATAAACTAGAGATGGAGAAGTCTGAATAGATGCTTTACCCACCTAGTTGAAGGGGCTTTTTTTTTTTCTGTAGTATATCCTACATGCTTTTCTCCTGTAATATTTCCAGATTTTAGAAAATTAACAGTTATCTGGGATGTCCTTCAGGCAGGATGTCCTGTGTAAAGAATTTAGATGATGCTCAAGACAAAATTGAAGAGTACTCTGCGTATAAACAGTGCTAAGAAGCAGTGTTAGGAGTCAGAGGGTAGCTGGAGTGCTGACTTTGGGTGATACATGAAAGCAAATTCTTTAACAAGTGTGATAACTATAGATTTGAGGCTGCTTCATGTACAGAAGGGGTGTTACACCTCCTCACAGGCCTGGCTTGTTAGTCAGCTTGGGAAATTACATTCTTATCAAAATTCCACATGAAATTCAGTTGGGATAAAATATTAATCTCTTCTTGTCCTAAACAGCTCATGTTACTATAAAGCTGCTGTGTTTCAGCTCCAAAAGACTTGCATTGCATTAAGTTATTAGATTATAATTTTGTGTGCTATTCAATATTTTTGAATGAAAAGCATTTGCTTGTGCCTTCTTCCTTGCCTCAATCAGTCAGAAATTATGAACTTCAGAGTATTTTCAAACTTGAGGCTTCACACTGGGCTGCCCAGGAATGGGTGTGTATTTTTGACAGAGATAGACATGTTTGCATAGTAAAGGAGATAAGAGGGGGTTGTACCCATTTGCATAATATAGTATGCCACATCCTGCTTTAAGAAAGGGTGTGTATGCCTTGTCTTTGTAGCCTGAATTTCTTTCATAGAGTAAATTGGAGCTAGCAGATGAGGTTGCTGTCCTCTGGTGACTTTGATGCGTCTCCTGAGCAGAGTAGTTTTGCCCTATGTACCATAATGAACGTAGTGTAATTAACCATTGGAACATCTTGCCCCAGTAGGTTCTCTGTCACTTGAAGTCTTGATTTAAACACTGTCATTTTCTTGAGAGACATGTTCTAATACATCTAAGATCTAGAGAGCTCAGGAGAGGTGCTACTCGTGGAAGTCTACATCCTATTTAACCTGAAACCTCAGACGAAATAGTCCAGATATCGTTTTTTTTAGCTTTAGAAACTACATGAACACATTTATAGCTATATCAAGATAACATCCCATGGGCTAATATGTTTCACTCAGACAACATGTCACTGAAATGTTCTTTTCTTTGCAGGTGTTGCAAAACAAGGTACTGGGATCTTTGCAGATTAATGGTCAGAGGCTTTCTTTAGGCTTTATCTCATCAGTTGTCTTCCTGGTGTTCTGTCTTCAGTGGTCTCCTTGCTTCCTTTTTTAAAATCAACTCTGCCTCTTCTTACACAACGACCTTTTCTGCAGACAAAAAAAAAAAAAAAAAAAAACAAAACAAAAACCCCAACTAAGCAAACCTTACTTCTGTCTATTACAGCTTACACTTGGTAAAAGATGTTCTATTATTTATTAGTCTCACCAGCTTGGCAAGATATGCATTTTTGACTTAGCAAGCTATTTGAGGATCAACTTGGTACATGGTTGGATTTGTCATCTTTCTAAATCTTCTTTTACATGAGCAGAGTACTCTGGGGTGACATAGTCTTCTGTGTCTGCATCATCCAAACAAAGCAGGTACCAGTGATGGCCTCTTCTAAAGGTACCAGGTTGGGCTCAGTTGGTGGCACAGCTATGGTCTTGTTCCTGGAGAAGGAGACTGTGAGTCGAGCTTTCAGGTCACCAGAAGAAATTCATCACCAAAACTGGCCCATTTGTGTCACTAATACCATACTTATGTACAAAACTCACCCCATAATACATAGTTAGAATTTACTGCTCTGCAAAATAACTGATGAGAGGAGCATACCTGAATGGATTTATTTAGGTTAAATTGTGCCATGGGAGTGGTTGGAAATTATGAGTTATTTGAAAGCAAAGAAAATTTATATTATAGGGAAGCAAGATTTGCAATGAATTAATCAGTTGCATATGTAAAGTAGGTGTTTGTAATTTGTGTGAGGGGAACTTAGTGTAAAATAGAATCGTAGGGTTTTGTTTTGGATTTTTAGCATCTGTTTTAGGGATTGTACACAAAATTTGAGATTGCTGGTCTTTTCCTTTTGTGATGCAAGTGCAGAATACTGTGCTGTGCCCTATTATTGTGCTTAAATTGGAACTGATGCCACCGTGGAAGCACTGTGGTTCTTTTTTGCATTCAGTGCCTGTGCAGTTCTGAAGCAGCCTGCAGGCGCTCTATTGTAGTTCGCCTCGCACAACACTTGGGGCCCAATTTTGAATGGCTTATGCATTAAAGAGACATTTTCCTTATTTTCTAAATGTTTAGTATTGTTCCATGAGGAAATTTGTAAATTTTGTTTGCTTTAGTGTTGCATTTTAAAGAAAACACTTTCAACCTGGCAGGTGATACCTATGTTTTGCGCTTGTGTCCGATCATGAAGTGTGTGTGTCTCTGTGTAGTTCACAAAATAAATTACATTATATATAGTCATATCTGTTGTTTTCTGGAATTTGACTAAGGCTTACAACTTCAAAGGTGAGGCTGGGCTCCTTTTTTGTGTTCAGAGAGGGTGACTACACTATTGTGGCCAGCATTGCAGTGTAAGACTTGTGAGGCTCGTCCTTTGTTTTAATCTTTAAGTGCCTCAGGAGTCATCCATAAAGGATATCCCAGTGGGGGAGTTGAGGTCTTGTGGACAGTTGGTGGAGGGGGCAGAGTAAAAATTCTGGAAAAATCTGCAGATCTGCTTTCAGGATTTCCACTTTTGTTCCCTTTGGCTAAAATAAGTCTTTGAAAATGGTGCTGTGGAAGTGGGTAAATGAAAGAGAACTACATGGGGCTAAGGAATGGTGATGTTCTTTTGGGAGTTCAAGGCATTTATACAGTTTGAGAAAGAGAGTGGGGAGCTCAGTATTTGATAAAATCTACTGGAGCCCTCTAATTTGTTGGAAATAAAAAAAAGGAAAATGGAAAAAAATTTAGGTTATTCCCTTGTTTAATTTGCTAGACTGGTACTAATTCTGCAGTTCACTTACTGTACTAGTTAATTTCAATATCCACTCTGCATTCTTGATTTCAACAGGGGAGAAGGTGGATGCTGAGGGCAAAAGGGTACAGGATTGGAGGGGGTTTGAGTGGATCTTTGCAGCAAATTGCGCATACCCTTTCCACAGCTGTACCTGAGTACAACTCATGTAATTTTTTTTAATTATTCCATGAGGTTTTTAATTGTGGAATTGTTTTTCCACTTAAGTGAAGCTTCCCAAAAATAATTTTTCTGTCAGATTGTATGGTACTAGATGGAAATCCTCTATCAGAAAAGATGAACTTGCAAGTAATAACACAAATAATATAGAAAGTGTTTTCTAACAGATTCTAATTTCAGTGTTACTTCATGCTGCAATGTTACTTAAATTTCCAACAGGGCAGAATGCAGGTACTCTAGAGATCCTGTCAGCCTGTAGCCCTCGTTTTTCATTCATGCATTGTTCCCTGTGCAAGATGAAATGTGGTTTTGCTTACAAATCTTTCCCTTGCTCCATAATCAGCTCTTTAAGCCAACTCAGCTACCATTTCTGATGTTGACTTATTTTTAAAAGCGCTGATTAAACTTCCCAAAACAGTTACAATTCCTCTTAAAATATCAACAGAAGTGCGTGCTTCCAAAAGTTGGTCAGGATGAGGCCCCTAACATTGCCCTGTGTATATTTCCATACAAGCAAACAATGTACAGAGGAGTGTTTCAATATTTTCAATAGTCTTTGAAGTAAAAACTAGTTCAGTTAAGTACCTCAGCTCTCTTCTGTGGGAACGGTTGTTTTACACAATAGAATTCCCTCTTACAGCTGTCTCTTTTCAGAGAGGTTCATTTAATATTTGTCCATGGTATCACCAACTGCAGTGCTCATTGAATGGTCAAGAAGGAAAAGTGCCTGTTCTAAGCAGATTCCAATCTAAGGATGGACAGCTAGACAGATAATATAAATGCGAATGTATAACAAATGCAGAAGAAGAAAGGGTTTGCTGGTGTGAGGGGGAGGAGAGACACTTCAGCATGGTGGAGCCGTATTTTAATCACTCCAAGGAGCAGCAACAGGTTGCATTATGGCAGGTCTGTTATTTAATGCTGGTGGGGTTTCTTTTTTTTTTGTTAGGTGGCTGCCATAAAATGTATTTATATGTTTGTGCATAAGAAACCGCATCCTTTCCACATAAAATGTTGGTTGTCCTTTCGTATTGAAAGAAGGTGGGTTTATTTCAGACCTCTAAATCTCACTCTGGTCTAAAGCTGCCCAAATGGCATTTATACTGGTGACTTGCTTGACAAGGGTTCTTTGTGAAGGTGCAAATGTGCTGCAGTCTCCCTGCTGTACAGTTAAACTTTCTGTGAATAAATCATTTTAGTAGATTGGGCCAGCAGAGGATTGCTTGTAGTGCATTGTGTGTGATTTAATATTATGCTATATGCAATGCTGGAGCTTAGTTCCAAATCTCCCAAATGATGTAACATGTACCAAAGACTGAGTCCAGATTGTTTTGGCACATAAAAGGCTGGCAGTAGCAATGCTAAAGTGCTTGTGACTCCTTAAACAATTTAAAATCTTTTGTTTCTCATAAAAACCATTTGCAATATTGACACTTTAAATTCAGTGAGCTGCTGAAACAGGACCAGTCTTGCACTGTTGGATTCCCACCCACTTTCCTGGGGAAGGGAATGGGCTGGTGTCAGTGTTGTCCCTTTCATTTAGGTTCCCTGCAAAAGTTCCCTGTAGACTTGTACCAAAGCAATTTATAAATTAACAATGTGTCCACATACAGAGAGCAATAAGAAAATGCCAGAAAATATTTAGGTTAATTAAAACACAGTAAAATGATATACTCAAAATTGAGTTATTCAGGTACTATTTTTTGAAATCAGGAGATTCATTCAAAGGAGAATGAATAATTTAAAATAATTATATTTTTAAGGAATCAGTCTGGAACAACATAACTTCTGTTAGATTACTTCTTTACTGAAACCAGTACTGAAATGCATGAAATATTTCACTTTTTCTGTCCTCTCAGCAGGTAAGATGATTTTTTTGGGAGGTAGAAAAAAAGATTAATTTTAGTTGTCTGGGGCATCAGAATTTATAAATCATTAATTAGAAGAAATGGACCCTGTGCCTGTATGAAAATGAAAGTTCTTTGAATCCTTCAGTCTTTCAGGGAGATGGAAAATGCTGCACATTTCATTTTGGTTCTAGTTAAGTTGTTTAATACTCTAAGGGTGATATAGAGAAATATGGAACTTCAGAAATAAGGTTAAGTTGCACATGTTTAGAAAGAGTCCCTCTTTAAAAGGGACTTCTAAGAATCAAACACAATGATTCAGCAAAACCTCTGTTTTCTGTCTCTGTGAAAAATCAGGCATAATTCCTGGATTTTTGTTATTAATATGATATAATATGTACAATATATTTTCAACAATGCCCTTCTATTGGTGATGTTTCCAGTGATCTTATGAAATTGTTCTCGTTTAGAATATCAGACTTTTGTAGCAAATGGGTGTCCCATAAGAGGTGTGTTGCAGAAGAGGAGAACATGTCTTCACCCTAGAGCAGAAGCAGTGTAGTATGTGAGTTTTTATTGAGAAAATGCTTGTTTTAAACTGCACTGCACTCCTAAGGATGACTTTGTGTCTAGCAGGTACAGGGGTATCCATTTATTTAGGGATATCCATTTTAAGGACAGTATTTGATTACCACACCCTCTTTTAGTCACTTTTTTCACTCCCTGCCATCTCAGGTGTGCATCTGTGACATACGAGCAGTAACCCTTTTGCAGTGTGGGGAACCTGTCAGGTAAAAGCAGAGATGCCTTTGATCCCATATGAGCTCTTGCTTTGACCTGGCTTCATTTTCCTTTATAAATGGCTTGGTAGTACATCTAATACATATTTCTTCCTTCTATTTTAAGTATTTATTACAAATGTAACAAGAAATCCTAGCTAGGAATGTGTTATAGGAAACGGAAAAATTCTATGGATAAGCAAAGCAAGCTTTGAACTGCAGCAATGTATTTATAAAACATACACACATACACAAAAATAAGGCCTTTACACATCTCTGCTGTTGTAAACAAGAAGCAAAGAACATTTTGCTCCATAATTCCACCTTTAAACAGCTAATTAACTCTGCAGAGCTTTTAGTTCCTAAACTGCAACTGAGAACCTGTAGTACAAGCAGAGGTATTCACAAGGGACTCATATTTCAATTGAAAGGTGTCCTGCAGAGAAGCAGCTGTTTGTCTCTAATGCAGGCCCCTGGCTTCGCCATTCTGATCTTAATATATCCAGCCAAACTAACCATAGAGGTGCATAGATTAGACATTGGGAAGAAATTCTTCCCTGTGAGGGCTAGGCATAGGTTTCCCGAGAAGCTGTGGCTGCCCCACCCCTGCCAGTGTCCAAGGCCAGGCTGGATGGGGCTTGGAAGAACCTGGGATGGTGGAAGGTGTCCCTGCCCATGGATAAGCTTTAAAGTCCTTTCCAAGCCACACCATTCTGTGGTTCTAGGCTAGTTAGGCTCAGTGTCAGTAGAAATCCCTCTGTGCCACACAGGTCCTTTAGGGATCTGAGCAGCTGACCCAGCACTGTGGGAAACACTATGCTGCTCATGAACTTCAGTATGAAACGAATTCAGAAAGGGACATGTGGCCTATGGGGAGGTTAAGAGAAAGTTTGGCTTAGCTGCAGTTCATACAAGTTATAATTGTAAGAATACAGCTGTGAGGACAGTAAAGCAGATTTTCTGAGTCACACTATGGCTGTGAAACTACAGCATCCTAGCAGGGCCAGCGTGTGCTCTTTAGGTAATTCTCTGACACCTCTGAAAGACACTCTTCAACTTTATTTTTAAATGTATTGCATGAGGTATTTGTGAGGTTCTAGTTAATTTGCTGAGAGTCAGTCCTCACTCCTGTAATCTCACCCAGCAAATGACAGGCTCATCTGTAGCAGCTATGGTGGGGTCTTGTGCTCACTGGAGTACATCAGCATGGGTCTGATTGCAGCCTGGAAATTAAATGGTGTTCTACCATTCACCCTGTAACCAACACAATTCCAACACCTTCTGGTAATCAAGATGAATTCAATCATATTTGAAACCTACATGACATTCCAGCCATGTTTCTTGCAAGGAGTTCTAAAATTTGCAGCCCTCCATGAAATAAGCTGTTAAACTGACAGGTTTTCTTAAGACTGAAGATCTGATAAATTATGTCAGTTTCAGAGCTTCATTTCAGTCTAGTACAGTTATTCTATGAGCTTGCAAAGTGATAACACATTTGATCTAGTGCTAAGAATGTAGCAGATTTTTAATTACAGCCTCTTTCTGTAGGAAATTCATAGTAAAACAAATTTAGGATGTGAACGTGTGAACTTGGAGGTGGCCAGGAATTTAATCTACTTTTCCTGGAAGTTTTTTCCTACTTTTTATTTTTTATTGTGGTAGTTAAAATAGAGCTAATTTATTTTAGAAAACTATATGTGGATGCCACTATGTGAGATTATTCAGGAATTCTTGTTGATGTGCAGGAGTTCCTTGCCATTACTTCCCAGAAAAGAGCTTGCAGCAGTGTTCTCACCTGGAGAGGAGCAGAGCCCAAATGGGGAAGGGACAGGTGTTTGTTACCATTGGCCTCTTTTGGAATTGTTTTTAAAATTAATATAACTGCTTCTGAAAGTTTTAGAGACAAGAGTTTTAAGGCTGGCTCTGACTGTGGTTTAATGGGAACATTTTTAAATTCTGGTTTTACAAATATTAGAACTTCACAGTTGCTGACCTGTTAGAAGAAAGCTGTGAAGACTGAATGCTTTTCCATGAACTGTTCACTGGTGTGTGTGTGTTATTGTAATGGAAGATGATAGATTAGTTTTATTGCCAGTTTTTTCTCTCTCTGCATGACCCTTGTTATTTTCTGATTTTCTGGGTTTTTTTTAAAGTTGTTGTTTTGTGCTGGAATTTACCCTACTATCCATATATTACCTTGATTTCAAGGTCTTGAATAAATGTCTCCTTTAAAGAAGGAAGAATAAATTCTGACTCAGTTTTAATTGTAGTACACAAAGCAAAGACCATTGCAAGCCAAGGGTGTTTATTGTCCTGACACACATTATTTTTCTCCTTAGAAAAGATGTGTGCACCTTTATTTCATTATTTCTTCCTGGTAAGTGGACATTTTGTAAACTCTCACCTAAGGGCATGGCACCTCGAAAAAGGACTGTGTCAAGGTTAGTTGTAATGAGTAAAATATGCAAATTCAAATTAAAAATATTTTCTTAATCGAGGATGCATAAATTATTCCCAGTGGGCACCTAAGTGACAATAAATTTCGCATGCCTGGGAATTAACATGCCCCACTTATATTACTTTTCTGTTCCATTAAAAAAATGCATTATTCATTTAAATGGCTTCCATTGTATTTAGCTTCTGAAAAAGAGATCAAACTGCTATTTCAAGGCCTAAATTTGAGCAACATATAAACCAATTTTGTGTATACTTTCATGCTAAACATGGAAAAAATCTTACGTTTGCCATGTCTTCAAAAGAACAAAAATAAAATCATAAAAAAACCAGGTAAACCTAGTCAGCTAATTGCTGTGATTCACTGAAATGATGTCAGCATTTCTGATACCTAATTTTGGAGTATCCAGGGTCTTTCTGTACATTTGATGTGGGGCTGCATCCCTGTTAAACCCGTGCTGTGGCCAGGCAATGTGGTACATGAGCACATTTTGTCCTCTCCTCCTGCCAGGGTTGTTTGCCTGTCCCCTGATCTGCCTCTGCAGGCAGTTCTGCTCTGTCCACCCCACGCAGGGCTGAGAGGGGACAAAAGAAGCTAAAGCTCGAATTTTCAATGGGGGCCAAGGTGTGTTTGAGCTGGGAATAGGCAGGGGGAATGAAGATCTGTGGGGATGGCATATAGAGCTCTTGGCTGTCCCTCTGTAGCTGTCTTTTGATAATCTTTAACTACCAGTTTGCTCATGTGAGCAGCAGTTATTAAAAATGGGGGGTAGTTTATCTGCACGCTTTCTTCTTAGCTAAGCAGGTTTGAATGTCCAAGGGCTTCTGTGAGCTCTTACCCAGTGTATACTGAGCACATTGTATCTAATCATTCTTTTTTTTTCAAGCCCTTGGAGGTGCCTATAATCCTAAGGATGCCATAGAAGCTCCGATTCTCTCCATGTAAATCATTTACGGTGGGATTTCAAAAGGGCTCAGCCTAACCCTGCTTCCTTAGAAATCAATTGTTAAGGTCCTTGTGACTTCAGTGGGAGCAGTCACGCCAACACAGAGTGCTTTGAAAATGCCTCCCTAAACTGTAAATGAGAATATACATTTGAGAATGTTGCAACCTAATTTTTAGACTGAGCTTGTGAGATGGTAGTAAGAGAGTGCCCTAGATTTAGTGCTGTATCTATTTGATTATGTCACTTTGCCACCTTGATTGAATTTGGCACTGTAATTCCTATTTACATGGGATTTATTGTTTTTGTCTGTTTGGTCTTTGTATTTTTATTGTAATGATCTTATCATTCCAGCTCTACATTGTACCCACAGAAACATTTAAGAAACTCTTTATCCTAAATGCTTCAGTATACATAAACATTTTATACTTTAATGTATGTGTGTGTATATATATATTCTATTTTTCTGCTTGTAAATGTTTAGGGACAAAATAGATGTGGGCTAAATTGAGAATTTTTTGGATTTGCGTGTTGGGATTTTTTTGTGAAGGGGGCTGTTTTTGTTTGTTTGGGTTCCTTCTTTAAAACATCAAAATAAATATTTAGGTGGTCCTTTATAAACATTGACATACTTTATTGTTCAATTATGACTTTAATATTAGAAATGCTAAACTGTGACAGATTTTAAAGAATATTTCAAAAACCGAGTCTGGAGGTAACAGCTTTATTACTGCAGGATGACTTGACCCATATTTCCTAACATGATTTCCCTACTGTAACTCGTTCATGTAAGTCTAATGATATCAGTTGACCTTGACAGCTAGACCTAAAAGCCTGTGGTTGTCCTGTTTTTTTAGGATCTTTTAGATTTTTCTTATTTTTGTTTTTCTTATTTTAGTTTTTCAGCAATTTCAAGAAATCCATTTTAAATATAGGATATCAAAAATTCTACAAGAAGGTATAACTAATTCTAAGCAACCAGAATTGTTGCAATTCCTTTGAATCTTTGGACTGAGCATATTTTAC
The DNA here is from genome assembly GCF_028769735.1 of Zonotrichia leucophrys gambelii. Lineage (NCBI taxonomy): Eukaryota > Metazoa > Chordata > Aves > Passeriformes > Passerellidae > Zonotrichia > Zonotrichia leucophrys. Next base: position 13,012,575 of record NC_088181.1, read on the forward strand.
ATAAAGTTGCACAGTGATACCTCTCTCTAGCATAATTCTTAAAACCCTTGTAGCAGACAAATAGAGCTAATTACACAGCCACTTGGAAAAATTACTGTCAAATACTTTGTGTCTTTAGTAAGAGATGACTTTGCTGTTCTTGTTAAGAATTATTCTTAACCTTCAGTTCTGCCTTTAAATGAATAATTTTTATTTGGGCTTTTTAAATCCCCCTTTTAGTAAGTATTTTCCACTTCCCTAAATGGAATTTCTAGCTGGAGTAGCTTGGCCTGAAGACGAGGTCAGTTTTAGTGATAATGATGAGATTAATGCTAGGTGTTTTAAAATCTAGTTTGTCAGAAACATTGTAAATACATAATAATGTAAAGGGGACACTACCAGCTTTCCAGTGAGCCTGTCACTTTTAGCTCTGAGATCACATCTTCAGACTTGCTTTGAGCCCTTTAAGAGCAAACCTGAAAACCACCTCATTACTATGCATAGAAAAACTACTTTAATCACTTTGAGATTTCTAAAATGTATTTGTTAAAATCTTTCTCTCATTCTGAGGCTGATATCATTTGACTAAGGGCACTGAGGGAGCCTGACTTGAGAGGTATTGGGACATGAAAATATTGGAAATTCTTATAAGCAGTGTTTAAAATAGCTTTTCTGTAAATGATTTGGTTCACATAGAAAAAATGATTGTCTGGTGCTGTGGTTTGGCAAGCACTAGTGATGAATATGAATAAATTCACAGGTGATTTCACCTTTTATGAGTAACATGACCATGGTTTAAATTGTCATAGCAACTTTTCCAGCACCATGAATCCTCCCCTTCTTGTGTTAGCCAGTAGTGTAGGCAGGAGAGACATGGAGCTGGTGGACAGAGTCCAGAGAAGGGCCACAAGGATGATTAAGGCATTGTCTTTGTATCTTCTATTCCCACAGAAAAGTCTGAGACAGAGGGGACTGGAGAAGAGAGAGTTCAGGGGATTTTATCCGTGTACCTTCAAGGAAAGGTGTAAAGAAATCAGGGCAAGGCTCTTTTTGCTGGTCTCCAGTGACAGGACAAGAAGCAATGTCCTGGTTTTGCTCTTTGCTCTGTACCCAGGTGCAGATAGCCTAGATCTAGTCCTCCTTCCTTGTTAGCCAGGCTTAAACACTGCTCTGCACACAGGAGCTGCAGTGCAGCCCCCTTGGCCTTGCTGTGCTCCTCCTGTCCTGCATCACTAGGCCTTGGGCTGGGGGAACAAGGGCCCTGCTGGCCTCAGGGGGAGGAAATGGCCTGAGGGCTCAGGAGCTGCTGCCCAAGGCCTGCAGTTCATTCCACCATCCCGTCTCATTCGTGTATCTTAGAACCCTGGAGAGAGCAAAGGCACGCTGCCATGCTGCCTGTGTGCATTCCCTGGCAATCCCCTTCCACAACTTTCCTGTGGCACCCATCCATCCTGAGCCCAAGGAGAGCCCTCCCACATTCCTTTGCAAGGACAAACGTGCTAGGGCAGAGATGCTGGGGAGAACACCTGTCAGGAGAGGGTGCAACGCTAGGAAATAATTTTGTTGGCATATCTATCTGTTCATACCAGATGCTGGAAGCATTGTTGAAGGGTAAAATACATTCTTTTGGGGTTTTGGTTTGGTGTTGGTGTTAACCAAAATCTTTCTTACTTGACTTTTTATTTTTTTTTAATTTTGGTTTTCTTTGGCCTTGATGTTTTTACTTTTAATCAATTATGATATTGGAGATATTTCAAGTAATAAAGGGGCTCTGTGATTGGTATTGAAAAGGCAGGTATTGAAAGAAACCCAAGTTGTGCAGACCAGTAACTTACTGTCTAGGAAATTTGATTTTATATTGTTTGGTAGAAGTTAATGATGACTGAGAGTTTTAAATGTGTTGATTGTTACTGACAACAACAGATTTTGTGAATTAGTAACAATCCCGTAGTATAAAATTAAATATGAAATTACATTTATATTATAATTTTCTTGGAGACAGTTTGAAATTGAAGATAGAGGACATGAAAGACAGAATTCTCCTGTGGAAATACTCCATATTTGAGCACTTAATGACCTGAAAGAGGAGGAAATATTTTGCCTCTTAGAGACCTAATGATTCTTTTATACAAACCTGGTTCAGCCACATACATAGGTTTCTAAATTTTGGACACCTTTCAAATATGAGAATCAGCATAGAGGACTTGAGGAAAACTTTTATTAGAACTACTCCAAGCTGAATGCAAACTGAAGTTGCAATGAAATTTAGGTGTAACACTGGTGTGATGTATTTGATGCAAAGATATTTTTTCCTTTAAGTTCAGAGCAAAGTGATTTAGTTTTATTTTCTGTTTGGGGTTTTTTGTTTGTTGTATTTTTATAATTTTCTTGAAAATTATATCTTGAAAAAGTAGTTTGTTTACCTCATAGGCAAGGAAAGGAAGGCACATAACAACTGGGATAAAAGTAACTGGTGGTTACTAGATATTTGTTGCTGTTTGACAGGCAAAGTGTGGAGATCTTGGGTTTGGTTTTAGGGTGGGTAGAAGTGTTGGTGTTTCAATGGGGCTTGCTTCTTTTATGATTTAAGTGTTGTGGGTTATTGGGTTTTATTATTTTGGAAAATAGATATTTTCCATGAGAAAAATATTCTTTATTTTTAGTTTTATTTAATAACTGGCACAGAGTTCTGTGGGTAGATTTACTGATAGACTGGATATTAGGCTTATGAAATGTTAATACAGCTCTTCAAAATATTTTGGTAGATGTTAATATTGAAATAGCATTGGAAAATAAGGGAATATTTCAACATAACTAGCCCTTGTAGTTTGATCACCTGATCTGGTATTTTTGAATCCTTGCCCTTGCTGGGCTGGAATATGAAATTAAGCATTCAGATCTGGAAACCCCAGTCTCTGGAGAATTTTGCTCTTTTGGAAAAGGCAACTCTGTCAGCACAAAGGCATTTCTGGAAGGCATTTCAATGAAGATACGAAACTGTAGAGGCCACATAGAGAGAGGGAGAGCAAGGAAGAAATAAGGAAGTGTGTGGGTGAAAAATGCTAGAGAGACAGTGGGCCAACCCCACTATTTTTTTGCTAACTTGGGTTAAGCAACCCTACAGTATGAAAACTTATTGAAAAAATACCACAAAAAAGCAGTAACAAAAAATGTTTAATATATTGCTATTGAAATGAAGATGGCACCTGCTGACTTGCTTTCCTTTTATGTGCAAATCTGTTTTTTATAATTCCATTTCTGCATGATTCTACTAGTTTAAGAAAGTTTTAATACAAACTTGAAATACCTTCTAATTGAAATTGATTAAAATATGTTTCACTGTTTTTGTGTGGTCTCATAGAATACATTTTTGCATTTAGCACTGGTGATTTTTATTTTTATCTACATAGTGTAAGCCGTTCATGTAACTTCAATGTGTGCTGGATTAGCTTCTACTGTTAACATTCCTTTTTATTTCCAGTTGCTGGAATTATTGCAGCTGATTTTGCCCCAGGCACAGTTCACTAGGGAGTTGGTACCTGGGGTTCTGTTGATATCCCTGTCACTGGCAAGGTAAGGAGAGGTTGACTTGCATTCGCTATGAGTAGCAGGCTGGAAATAAATCATTTTAATATGCTTTCTGAAGATAAAAAATTAGGAGGGGCAGTGGGTGTCTTGCTGATTATTTATATGCACACCAGTAGTAACTGGGAACCTTGACTGTGGTTTTTGAAACAATATTCTTTCTTACTGATGTGTTGAGAAACAACTCTTGCTCACAAAATGAAGGAAATAACCTGTCTCAAAGGGAGTATTTTCTGTATGACAAATCAAAATGATATTTTTTTCCTTGGGAGAAAAAAATGCCCTTCTAAATGAATATCTACAACAAAGAAAATTTAGCACTGAAGTCCAAAATTTTAGCTTCTTCTCCATTCAACAAGTTTCTTACGTGGCACTCAAAGCTGGTTCATGAAAACCTTGTGGGCCATGAGTCTGTTTAATTGTTTGTTTTGTTGCTGGCTCTGATGATATTGGATCAATAAAATAACTTGACTTTCACAAGCACTTACTAATTCCTTTTTTTCCCTAATAGCATGGAAGGAGTTACACAGCTGAATGACATTTGTTTAGATAGTCATGTAATATGAATATCTCTTAAAAGAAGAGAGTACTGAAAATGAGCTCTTTTTTAAAAAGATTCAGTTTTGACAAGTCAGTGCTTAGTGTTTGAATACTCGTGAAATGATTTCCTTGCAACAATGCCATATTTAGCACACTAATAAAAGAGAGGAAGGAAAGTGGATCTTTGATAAGCTAATTATTTTTGGAACTTGCATCAGAGTTTAGTAAATCAGCATGCTGCATCTGCAGTGCTAACCAAACTAATCTAAAATACTTGCCTCCCTGTGGAGGTATAGAAATGTCATAGTCTGTGGAGACCTGCACTGCATTTATGCAGGTCTGCCTTTTCTGTCATAGATTCAACAGACCTTTCCAGAGAAGAACTACAGTACTTTAAACAACATTAACGTGGGGTTTAAAGAGATTAATGAATATCAGCCTTGTACTAAATAAATCTTTATCACTTGCTTTACCTACTGCAGTAATTGCCTCTGTGCAGTGGAACCCATTCAGGCTGTCAGCTTGCCATTAATCTCAAATACATCTTTGACAAAAGAATCTACCTTATCTTCATTTTGGTTGTGTCTGTGTTTTATGTGAGCTCTGGCACTTAATCAGGTCATCAAAGTACCACATATGAATCTGTTTAGTTGTATGAATGTTATATGTTTGAGGAATTCTGACCTCATGTAACATGATTTATAAATTAACAAAAAACCCCAGGGCTTCCAAATCTGTTACAAATATGTACCCATTTCTGTCACCAAATGAAATGTGATAACAGATATGAGAGCCATGACTGTACTGTGTGAGGTTTATGGAAGCAAACAATATCTGTGTCTTGCTTGTGAAAGCATCCTCACTGGCCCCCCCACCTAAATAACAATAATTTGGATCATACCATAGACAGCTTTGTGTGCATTTGTGTGCATTTATGTTTACCAATTATGGTTTCAAAACTGATTTTTGTTTACCTGTGTGATAAGCTCCCTCTTTTAATATGGCTATCAAGTTATAATTGAGAATCAAGCTGCTGAGATATGGAATTAATGCATATATTTTATACCAGCTTCATAATGCAAACAATTTAAATTTTTATTTAGCCCTAATATCACAATGAAATTAATTATATACTTTGATGTGAATTTAAACTTCTTTAAGCTGTTTCTGAGTTTTTTAAAAAAAAGTACTTGTTTATTTAGGATTTTTGGAGTATTTTCAGACCCTCGTGAAAGGACTGTCTGCATTTTGAGCTCACAACTAAACATGTAACCAGAATTCAGGTATTTTTGGATTAACAAGTAAGGATAAATTATATAAATGGATTAAGTTCTCCCTGGAAAGGATAGAGGTTTAGGAGGAATATAATTCTGTATGTGAAAGGAGCCTTGCAGATTTATTCAGGTAGCTCATATCTGCGCAGATAATTGTGTAGCAAAAATTAAGAACATGAAAAGGCAAAGATTGAGTACATAGATTGAAACATGAACTTTAACATGAGTCTGAAATCTGGTAGTTTTACACTGGCAGCCTTAAATTAGGTGCTGTTTTGGATTCCTTCCCAATAGGTAGGATTCACATGAGAGTGTGATGTACTCATTAACTTCATCAAGGGAGATGATTAACAGCTGCATTTAAGCTGTTTAACCTCAAAGGCTAGGAAGGAAGATGCCCAAAACCTAAAAACCCCAAATTTGCAGGGCATAAAGCTCCCTGTGGATTGAAATATCTGCTGTAAGTGTTGCTGAATGAATAAGTTAGTGTTGAAGTCATCAAGAATGGTGAAGCACTTTGTAATTTATTAAAAATTAACCTATTTAGCTTAGGTTTTCTAAATGAAGGCTCTTAGGGGTGCTTGTTTCATATTTTGAGCGTTGCCCATGGCAGTAACTGCTGCAGCTGTGTGAGCAGTGCAGGCAGTGGCTCTGTTGGGCAGCAAGGAGGTGGGCACCATCAGCAAGGTTTGATGCAGTGTGGCTGGGGTGGGCTGCCAGCACCCTGTGTCTGCTGCTGCCATGTAGATCCAGTCCCAAAGCAGCCCAGGTGAGCCAGCACAGCACTGACCCCATGGGCACCGTGCTGCCTCACACAGGACAAGCTGCGGCTTTGTCTTGTGCTTGGAGCCAGCTTGTTCTGTACTCATTTGAAGGCTTTGTCCTTCCTTGCACAGCTTAGAAATGATCTACTCAACACCACACATAAAATTAGGAGACCTGAGGGCTCTGTTTGGCCTTTTGCATGTTTCTCATATCACAATAGTTCTGCCCTTCATTGCCTTTCTCTAAGCACATTGGCACAGATCTGGAAATCATTATCTAGAAATATTATGTAATATCATTGCTAAACACTAGAGGATATCCCCAACTTCTGTTTTGCCTTTGCATACCACATTTCTTAAAATCTTTAAGGAAAATAGATTTCTTAGAAAAAATAGTTTCAGTGAATAAGTAAGGCAGTAATCCTGGAATTTCAGATAAGTCAGGACTGGATAATCGAGGCTAATCTGTACATTTATTTGAACTGTTTTGATTAAGGGGTAGGTCTGTTCAGCAGAAAAACCACAAGTGAGAATTTGCCCTTTACATTTAGATTATTATTTTTATGCTATGTTTCTTGACCTTTCAGTGCTGTGTTTGGTGCTTGTGGTTGCTAAGCACATTTAGCTCCTTCTTTAAAAATCAGTCACAAGCCACTGATGGGTTTGAGACTGTATTCAAAAGCTGAAAGCAAGCTTGTTTTTTGTGTGTTTTGTTGTGGTTTTCTTCCCCTCTCATTCACAGCAGTCCTCACGTATCTGTTGCTGCTCAGCTGCTAAGACCATGACCCAGCTGATGCTGTAATGCTTCTTCCTTTTTCTCCTTTGACCCACTGTTTTCAGAGTTTCCTTGGAGTCCTGCATGTGAGCCACTCATACTGCAGCTTGATGCCTCTGACTGGAGCTGCTGGCTCTGCCCTTGCTCTACAGTTGACCTTGCAAGGTCTTTCTTTCACAGTAAAAGGCTTGAAGACCAAACTCCTACAGAAATGTTTATCCTGAGAGCTGTTGTTCACGTGTCAGTAACAACTGCAATAAACACATGATTTACAAATCCATGCCAGCAGAGCAGAAACACTTATACATGTTGTCAGAATTATAGCTATTTATTCCAACAGCTCCTCCAAAGTATTCACCCCACGCTGCAGAACAGAAACTTTTCAGTACACATCTCATCTTATAGACTGTTTTTTAATCTCTGACAAATTGGCTGAATATTTGAATTAGGAGATGGCAAGTAAGAGCTGAAAAGGTTTGATCAAAATTCTTGAACTGTGTTCCAGAGGGTTATTGTGGTTTGATCTAATTAATAATGTGCTCACTTTAGATCGTCCACTGACATGTTCTTGCAGGAATGGCCATCAGATGCTCATGGATTGAAAAACTGATATGGAAGAGAGACAAGGGCAGAGACTTCTCTAGCTTTAGTCAGTAAAGACCCTGGAAAAAAAGGGTAAGGTATAATTACTTCCAGAGTTCAGCCGGAGAAGAAAATTATTGGGAAGACTGCTGGATGCAGTGAGTGGGATGAGAATGACATAGTCAAACCAGAGGCATGGTAGAAAACCCTACCTTTAGCTTCCCATAGCTACCAGCATTCAATTGGGCTATTTTGGAACAGGTTTTTCAGTTTTTCCCCTGCAAAATATCTCTAAACTGGTTGGATTGTCATACCCTTCTTCAGTCTTACTCTGGCTGCCTAGTTTTGTTGTTGATTTTAGGGCTGTGATGAGAGCTTTTTCAGCTACCAGCAGACACATGACATCAGGAGGTTTTACTACTCCTGCCAATGTAGGTCACAACTCCCAGGAGGTATCTAAGGCAAGGACCACTAGTTTATCATCCTTTTACAAATGATGATACAAATTTAGATACAAATCTAGTCATTGGAAGCCATATCTGGATTTTTAGTAATTCCACATGTGTTTTCCATTTTCTGAGACTCTTGGATATCCTGAGCACTGACACTTTTCTGAGTAGCCTCTCTGTGTTGGTATATACCAGCAAACATTTCTTGTAAGCTGAAAGGATCTGTTCCAGTCACTCAAAATCATAGATTATATTGTCTATATAGCAGTTCTCAATTACCTTGTTTCTAAACTCTGGCTAATAGATGCTCAAGCTCAATGTTACATGTAGATGCATTTACTATTGTCTTCTAAGATTTTTACAGCACATTATTCATGCATACACATTTTCTGAAGTAGCTTCTCCCTTATGTGAAGAATGTTCTGCGGGTTTAATAGTGTCTCAACAACATAATTATATTTCAGTAGTTGCATTCTCATCTTTTACTACAGTGGTTGCTACCTATTTTTATGGGTGTAGGGGGAAACAGTGCTCTAAATATATTTGAGGGATAGCTAAAATATATTAATATTTCATACTTCTTTTCTAATTCTGTTATTTTATAAAAAAATCAAATTTTTCATCAGTTTTTAAGATGTTATTTTATTTTAAGAATTGTGCATTCCTGTTTCAGGCTTGGTTTTGCTTTCTCACTACCCACTTTCTGATGCTTTTTGGGAAGAACAGGGAGCTGGGAACTCTGACATCTGTCCTGCACAGACTGGGCTGTATAAAGGTATGATCTTGGAAGCAGCTCTCATCAGTGCCCCAGACCTCCAGTGCCTCAGGATCCTTGAGATTATCGTGTCTCATTCAACTTTTTTGTCACTCTGTAAGAGTTATGATATTTTATTGCTGCAAATTGTGATTTTCAAATACAAAAAGTTCTAGTAGCCTACTAGTCAAGCTGATAAAATTAACAGAGAAGGAAAATTTACTTTTTCTCTGGTTAAACTCCTTGAGGGTTTTAAGGAAGGGTTTTTGAGGAGTGCCTTGCTCTTGCATACCAAATAGCAAAATTTCCCAGTGTCAATGCTGTTTCTTTATACCCTCAAAGCATTGTTACCAAAGAGAGGATTTCATTCAGCCAGGTCTCATTTTGTCATTTTGGAGTTCAAATATTAATGCCTTTTTCTGTATCACACCGTGCGGGTCAGACTTCGTGGAATATCGGAAACCGCGTGCATTGATGAAATAACTTTATTTTGTGTATTTGAGATACTTCTATTTTTGAGCCCTGTATATCTGACAATAATGGCTGGTGCTGTCCTTGCAGTGTAAAGGGACAAATACAGGCAAGTTGCTTGAAAAAGATATTTAATGTAGTTCTCAAAGCATTGCAGCAAAACTTTGAAATTAGGCTTTATTGGGAATAATTAAAGGAGCAGGTTTGGAATCAGTTAAAGACCCATACCTATGTGTAGGAAGAAAAGTAGAACAATATACAGTGGAAGGATGTCACTCTTTGTTCTTGGATTTTCCAAGGCTCCTATGTGGAAAAAGATGAATTAGAATTAGTATGAATGGATGAAAATAGGTTTTTAAGATATTTTCTTTCTTTTTCTCTTAAGGCACTGCTTCCATCTACAGCTTTCTTCCAAAACTTGAGATGAATGAAATCTCTTTTAACTTCAATAAAATTAGAAGTGCTATGAGAAGCCTTTGGGACAGGGAATTTTCACATATATTTTTTAATGAATGACATTCTTCAGCTGGCCCTCTATCCTGTCTAATATTTTGCAGCCTTGGAAATTTTGGTTCTGTATGCTTTATTTTCTGTGGGTATTTGTATCACTGAACGTATTTTTAGAGACTCTATTGAGAATTAAATTTTATTAACTCATTGAAGATATTATATTATTTTTATGCAATTATTTTCCAATTCAGAAAGATTTTGTGTAATATTACAAATCAGGTTTAAGTCAAAATATGCACAATGGAATTTAAAATCCTTATTTCCCAAATGATGATGATAGAATTAATTAACCTGTTGTTTACTGAGGAGTCTCAGTCCCTTATGTGCTGTTGAATAGAGGGGCAGAACAAACTCACCCAGGCTTGTCCATGATGTGGGGGTGCCACTTTCAGCAGCCCAGTGTAAAATCCTTTCTGGATCTGGAGCTGTCCATGTCTGTGGGCTCAGCTTGGAGAGTGTGGGCCTGTCCCTGAACCAGGCACTGCAGGGCCCTTTCTGTGCAAGGACGCCAAGGGGTGGCTTCTGTTGTTAAACAAATGTATTGTCTGTGCTTTCTATTGAAAGGGAGGATGATCCTTGGAAAATACTCTTGATGACACTCAAAAAGTTTCTTGTTTTGGTAGAATTTTTTTCTACTTTCCTTTAAAATCAAGTAGCCTACCTTAATGAATGACAGGTCTTCATCTTTCTTCTAGGAGAAGAAAGTGAAATAGCAGATTTGAATTACCTTTTTCTTGAAGGATGTTGCAATAAATTCAATAAGTTGCAATACCATTTTTATACCAGTGGTATTTTTTTTTCCAATGGTCTTGGATTTTTCTTTTTTTTTTCTTCTCATGAGGTTTATGTGGCAACTTATGAAAATATATGCAAGTCTTCCTATTTGCTTTAATGCCCTGGAAGGTTGACCTCAGAAACACTCACCTCAACCCAGACAGGATGAATTACTACCAAAATGTAAACATTAGTGAGGTTGGTCAGTTTCTTTGTTTTTCCTTTGTTTTTTTTTTTCATTCTACAAGATGGTGTTTTTCTCTGAGCTGTTTAAGGTTCAGTTTTGGCAGTTTGCTGTGGGCAGAGGCACTGTGGTCTGTGAAGACACACCAGTACAGATCTCCACACCTAGTTTTTGGAATAAGGGATTATGAGCTACCAACTGGTTTTCATCAGCCTACAGTTTTCCTGTCAAAGCCTAAAAGAGCTGCAAACAATTTTGTTTGTGGAAAAGCTCAGTGTCTGCTTATAATTAACATTGTGACAGTGGTTTTCACGCAAGTCTATTGCTTATTTTATATAAACTTCAAAGGCGTTTATAAACATGAAATGTTTAACTACTGGAAAAATAAATAAAATTGAAATATTGCAATAACTTAGTTGAGATATTTTTCCCAATGTTTTCTGAGAAAATAGGTAACACAAGGTACATCTTGCCCAGATGAGCTCTCTCCCCTGTTTAAGGCTGTGGGCAGTAGGGTATTTCCACCTCTTTTGTGTGCACCAGGTGTTATCAAGGACAGCAGGAGGAACATACCTTTGAAGAACTTTGTGTCATGTCATTTAGTTGAGTGCATGAGATACTTCAGGGTTTCTTTCTGCTAAAACAATGCTCTATCCATGTTGTCCTGCAAGCACGTTCTCTTGGTTTGCTCTTCTAACTGCAGCTACCCCAAAGTCCTTTCTAATATGTGTTCTCTTAATGTGTATGTTTGTGGCTAAGTGCCTTTCTGTAATGAACTTCCTTCCATGTTTTCTTACATCACAGGGTTCTGGTTTCAAAGTGGAAGATTTAATTTTATTTATGTCGAATTGAATAAAAAAAACTCAGTTGTATGGAGTTTTTGAGAAAATCTTTAAATTATTTGTTCTTAGGGTGCTTTTAAATCCATGAAATAAATTATTTCAAAATTTGAAATTATTTTTTTTGTTTATTTGGTTATTAATTACACATTGACCTAATACCCTACTGAATAAGGAAACATTTTGACATCTGAAAGTAGAAAGTGGTGTAATTTAACAAAGATAAGGTGTTTTCTTTTAAGATCTTTAGCCATACAACCCTATAGCAAAGTGAAATTGAAATTTTGTTGGTTTTTTAATCTAATGTGTAATTTTATTTTAAATTATTTATACATTGCTATTTTATTTTGGTTTAAGAGACTGTTACCAGCACAAAAATGACCTCACATAAGGTCAGATAAGAAGTAATAAAATCATATGTTGTTATCCTTCACTTATTTTTATTTAATTGGAGGAGGATGCCTGGTCCATACCAGACTTTGTCACACAGAATAGTATTTGTTATACAATTTTGAGTTGAGGAAGCTACCCCTGACTGAAATTTTTTCGTAGCAATTATAGTGTGCAGCTCATACTGGGGAAGAGAAGAACCTAAATCAGACTCAAAACACACACTGTGAATTCTGTAACATTTTGTATAATTTTTACAGTCACAAGATTTATCTTATCCAGAGTGTTCAGGCAGATCAGATCTATCACCAGTTTCCACAGAGAGTTAGGTATATTCTGGGTGCATGCAACAGCATTGTGATGATGTGTCCTCTTTCTTTTGGCAGCTTTAAAGCAGCTTGATTGCAACTGGAGTGTGGTGGTGGGGTTCTCCACTGATGTTAATTGCAGGCAGAAGAGGTGTCTATATATTTGTTGTCTTTAGAATTTTGCTGTGTGTTTTGGCTGCTGAGGGGCTTCCCTTGGCACAACCTGTGCCAGCCAATGGAGATAACTCATCGAAAACCATCATTGCTCTTGCCTTCATGCTACTTAAATTGCCTTTCAGTCACCACGTAAGCCTGGCAATTTCCATATTTGTTTCTTTGTTACTAATTATTTTGGTAAGGATAGGTGAGGATGAGTGACTTTTGCTGTTGGTAAGGGACAGGAAAGAGCTGGTTCCCAACTCTCAGCTCAGCATGTTACTGTTGCTGAGTGCAGACTTCGACCTGGGACAGGTGGAACATGGACAAAGTGCTCACAGAAATCTCAGTGTTTTGCTATGCAGTGCTCTGCACATTCCTTCCCTCTTATTCTTTCAAGTTCCCAAGATCAGATTTTGGAGCACCAAGTCCCTTATGGAATCAGTCTTCTGTTCTTCATAACACTTCAGGAGTTGTACTCCAGCTCCCCGGCTGGTCAGATACCTCTGTTGCAAAGCATCCTCCTTGTCCTGGTGTCAGGAATGATGGGAATGGGTGTTGAGGCAAGGGAAGAGCCCCCTCTCCTTAGCCTCCTGGAAATGGGGCTGTGCTTGGCTTGTTGCCATGCGTCTTTGAGTGGGACATTATATCTCTCTGCTGAGCTGAACTCATGACTTTAAGGTTTGTTTGGGTTTGTTTTGAAAGACTTGGATGCAGCTGTCTCAAATTTCCACTCAAATATGTTCATTTGGCCTTGCTTGTAATGAGCTGAATTTCATATTGCCTGTACTGCACAGTCAGCTTGCTATACAGAATCTTAACAGCTTTAATAATTCCCCTAACCATCCAATTAGACTAATAATAAAGGCTTAATTACATATCCAGTTAATCATCAGATTTGTTCACTGAATGGCTTTAATTGGTAGATAGAGCTGTTACACTATTCCAGTTTGAAAGCTATCACCCATTTTTGCTCACAGCTATATCCACCCAATTGTTTTTTATGATTGGGATTTGACCAGCATTTATTGAGACAATAAAAAATCTCTTGAGCAAAGAAATGTAACCTCCCAGTGCTGTGGGAGCACCCTTCCACCTCTGGGTTCCTGTGTTCAAGCCAAAGCCTCTCTTCACAGTGCTCTGTACTGCCCATGTTGAAGGAATTCCAAATAGCAAATAGCTGCTTTACAGGTTTCCAAAAATGAAGATGTTCTGTATTCTGCCCAGGTAGTTCTTTCAAAATGACTGTTAAAGACTCTGGGACCTGGAAGCCCCTTGGCTTTGTAAGATTCAATAATGCACCACCTAAGCCATTTTGAAATAGATACTTCAGTAGCCCTGAGTCTTTTCTTATTATGGAAACATATAAATTGGCTCATCCTGTAAAACCCTTCAGTTTTAAAAATGTAAAACCTAATTGCCTTATGGACATTCAAAGAATGGAGGCACTTCTCTGGGGAGATTTTGCACTGAACCAAAAGATGACAGAACTAGTTACTGATTAAAAAGAAAAGAAGAGTTAACCTCTTGATGCCAGTTGTCAGGATTTCCCCCACATATATTTCTGCCTAGTTTAATTGCTACTATATTTCTACACCACACAGATCTTATTTCATTTTCTTCAGGGTTGAATGGGGTAACTGGTTACAGAAACCTCATTGTCCCAGTCATGTTCCCTTCATGCTTTCACATCAAATGTCCTATACAACTGCAAAATAATTTTTTTCTTTAACAAGCCTTCCAGCATCCTGAGTTCGGAAGACTCATGTTCAATGTTGAGCTTTAGCTAATAATATTAACCTTTGCTGTATTCCATGAAGGTATCATTTAAAACTACCTTAGCTGGGGGTAGTTGGGGGGAGCAGGGGGAGTCTTCCAGTATGTCAAGAATAATTATTCTGCCTTTGCATAAATAATCTGTTATCAGAGGAGAAGAAATGGTGATATTTTTAGCAGGCTCTACACCCTGGGGAAGTAAATGACACATAAAAATGAACTTTCAAAGTCTTGGTCTATAGAAAAAGGAGCAGTATGTGACAGGGAAAAAAGTGAATTTCTGTGAATTAGTACAACTCATTATTCGTGCCGTACACACTCGCTTCCTTACATCCCCTGCACTGCTGCTGGAATAGAAAATCAAACTCGCGGCCGCCTCCCTGGCCCCAGTGGCAGCCGCTCTGATTGGATGCCTCCTGCAGCAGGGCCGGCAGCATCAAGGAGCTGCGGGCCGGGGAACATGCAGAGCAGCCCTTCTTCAAGTGCGTGTCACAAGCTACCTTTAAATAGATGTAAGTGCTTTAGGTTTAACAGGCACCCCAGCTCCCCCTTGCAGCTCATTTAAGTGGGAGGAGGGGTGTACATACAGATCAATAGCCCTTTGACAAACTGTGTTTCCATAGCTGGATTCTTAAAAAAAAAAAAAAAAAAAAAGATGATTTCAGAAAATGCACAGATGCTGAACCTAAAGTATGAGGAATTATCTTACTTCAGCAATCCTGTGTTTAGAGTCCTGAGTTTCAGACTCTGGTTGTGGGAGCTGTAGATTTGTTTAGTATGCACATTGCACATAAAAATTAAACAATGTCAGTGAGAGCATGGTGTGTAACCTTTCGATTAACTTCTCTTCAGATAATTAATGTAGTTATTCATAATATGCTTCTGTTCATGATACAAATCTAATACTTTCTGTAACAGAGGTTAAAAAATTAGTCTTGCTGATGGAGCCCAGAGGTGCTGTGTAATGTCCTCATGCAGCAATTTGCAATATATTGATATCACAACAGCTTCTAGGTGACACCAAAAGTAATAGCTGCTGGTCCTGGAAACCTGTGAGTTGACTCTTTGAGCTTTAGCATTACTCTGTATCTCCGAATGTTGGCTCCTTGTGCATCCCTCTTCCCCAGAGCATGGCCTGTCCTTTGGTAGAGGAAGGAAATGGGGTGATGAACAGAGCCCACCAGTTCTCCACATACTTTTGAGGGCCAGTGGAGCCTTTGGGACTGCTGTGTTTGGTGTCCCAGCTTGCCTGCACTCTCTCTGCTCCTGGCTGGCTGCTGAGACATCTCCCGTACAAAGCAGCTGAGCAGAGCTGTGTGTGGAGGGGACAAGCAGTGCTGGGATACAGGGGCTGTGCACAAGGGAGGGACAGAGCAGGCAGGTGCCTTTCTGTCTGTGACATGGCAAGAACTTCTAGAACAGGTTCTGACTCCTCTGGTGTAGACAACTTTGGGAAAGAAAAAGCTGGAGATGACTACACTCATCCATTGCCCTTGAAACTTCATTAACACCTGGTTCACAGAATTAATAGTGTTGTGATGCACAGTGGCTCAAGTCCCATGAGACTTTCTAGTACCAGTTTTTTCATACCCTGATAGCAGCTGATTTTTGTGTTTTCCATTATTTTCTTGTTTGCAGCAGCTTTTGGCTCTCTTGTTTTTCCTTCCACACTTTAAAGCATCTTTCTCTACACTTTTTAGCTGCTTGATGGCTTCCTAGCCAAGGGGCAGTTCCAGAAAAAGGCTATACCTGTTCCTACCCTTACTTTCTCTTGTTCTGCAGCCCATAATGACATAAGCCATTGCCTTACATAAGCCATTACATTTTTTTCTTTAGATTTGATCTTAGCTTAACAAACTGCTCCAAAAGTTGATAGGGATAAGAATTGTAAAATGGATAAAGCTGAAGTGCATACTTTTTGTTGTTACATTTGAATGAGAAATTTGCAGAGGACACTAAGGACACTTCACAGTAACGAATGAGTTTTGTGCCAAATTTCTTCTGTAAATGAAAAGAACTTGATATAATCTGTGATAAGGGGTATTTTTCTGACAATCTTCTAGTTCTCTTTCTAAATGTCATTAGCCTTTTTTATGAATCTCATTGTGAAAGGGATAGAAATAAAAATAATTTCTTCATCATTAGAGAATTTTTTCTAGGATTACTACTTTTAATGCACCACTCTGCTGTGCCATAATTATCCCTGGTAACACAGGGCCCATTTCTTGCCTTGGTGAAGGCCAGTGCTGCCTTCTGAACTGTAGGACTTTTGCTGTCATTTCCAGACAAAATTATTTTGCCTGCTTAAACTTTTAAAGGCTTTTTAAAAATCAGGACCTTATCAGCTCTGCTAGTTGTGTCTGCTGTACCCCATTCTCTGTAATCAGGCTGAGATTCCTGTATCTGTCCCTGCAATTATGCAGTGTAACACATTGCTTACAACCATATCAGGAATCTTCCTGGTTTATGATGGTTCATTAAGTGCATACAATTAAGCATCTGTTCAAACTAAAATGTTAAACTTTATGGCATTTGCATTGACAACCAAGTGTGTTCAGTACAAATGCCACACTACAGTACTTGACTTTTTAATATTTTATTATGTTGTCTTGAAATTAACTTTTTACCCTTTCTTTCTTCACCCTTTTAAATTGTGTTTCAAGAGAAATGCTGAAGCTTGTTCTTGCTTCTCCAGAACTGTTTACACTTTTGCCCTGGCCTAGCTCTGTGACCTGTCAATTCTTGTTTGCCTCCTCTGTAAATTATATGAGCCTTGAGACCTTTTCTTTTCACACTTTGCATCAAACATTATTTCTTCCTCCACATTTATTCAGCTCCATTTCAAACTGTTAAGTGTTCACTTTTATTTTTTTCACCCACAAGAGCAGCAATTAGTTCTTGGAAAGCTCACAAATCTGCAAACTGTACCCTTGCTAAGTGAACTTGTCTTGTGATCCTATTACAGTGACTCTTCCTTTTCTCAGTGTGGATCCCTCTGCATTCCTACTGCTTGTCATGGTCTTGTCAAGCATTCAAATGGAAGCTCTTCAGGGAAGGGCTTTATGTTTAAATATGTTTCTCTATAGCTGCTGGAGTACTGTAAGAATAAATGAATGTTCAAGGTCAGGCTACTAAAGTTTATTTGATGTGCCAAAACTCTTCTGCATTTTGGAGCCACAAGAATGAGCAAATTCAAAGTTTTATGTCAAGGCTTTAACTGCCAAATTATGAATGCAATTTAAACTATTACAGCAGTGTTTTGACATTTTCCTGGTGGTCACCTTACCAAAGGGCTGCTACAGCAGAAGACAACACATTTTCATATGCATTTGGGTCACAGGCCTTACTCTGAAAGCCACAGATGGGGCTGTCTGGATCTCACCCAGTCGACCAGGACTCTGCAGCCTTTAGAGACAGAAATAATATCTTGGTCATGCATATGTGAAACAAAGATTTGGGACAGATTGCATTGTATGCAATGGTTTTGATTGTTCATAGGGTTAAGGAACCAATAGAATCAGCATGAAAAAGCTGAAAAACATGTTGATAATATATGTCATGAAAATTAGGAACAGTTTGATCTGATGATCATGTAGGCATGTTCCAGTAACACGCGAAAGCTACGTTTCAAGGATGTGCCTTTGGGTCTGTTTTGTGCTATTCTGGAGCATAAAAGAAAAAAAAAATGTACTTCTGCTGCTGGATTCAGTAGTTGAAGTCAGAAGTAAATCAGCTGGGCTATGTATAGAAGGTGTTCAGTGGAGTGAATTCATCCAACTTCTCAAGTTGCTCAATAGCAGCTGTTTCAGTGCTAGTCTCAGTTTTGAATATTAAATAGTGGTTGTGTTCAGCTTTCTCTATCTGTTACTGTACTGGCTGCAGAATAACTTTGGTTTTTTTCCATCCAAATCCACTCTAATAACAATGTATTCATTAAAATGGCGTTGCTAGTGAAAGAGACAGTCACTGTTAACCTTTTTTAGCCACTTTTTTGTGTTGAGTTGAAATGTGATGGAAATCAGTCTCTGAAGAAATTATACAGGAACTTTTGACCATGTTTCTAATTTAAGATCATTCTGTTCCTTACCCTGGAGTTTTGGAAGAAACAGAATATTTGTGAGTCAGTGTTAGCACAAACATTACCCTACAAAACCAGGTATTGTTCATATAGTGGAAGAACCTGAAAGATTTGGAAAACTGATGCTGGTTCATATAAAAATCTAAAAAACAGGTGCAATCCAGGTCACTTGAAACTTCTGAATATCTTTCAGCACTGAACATGGTGATGTCTGTTACTTTTTCACACAAGTCCCAGCACTTCATTGCTCTTGTTCTCTCTTTGTGTGAAAATAGCTGGGTTTACTTCTTCAGCCTTCTGGGAGAATTGACTAAAAAGGAGGTAAATCCTTTTCTTATCTTTGGGCTGATCAGACCATATTTCCCTTCTTTTCGCCCTAAGAAGTTTGGTTTCTCATTTTCCATTTTTGTCTCTCTGCTCAGCTGTAGTTGTAGCCCAGGACTGAGCGTGGGTGATGTTTGTGACAGACTCTGCCTGTTCTGTTCTCTGCTTCCTCTCCCTGGTGACTTTGGGCCACTCTGCTCCTGTTTCTCCTCCTTGGGGCTGTGCAGTCCCACCCATAGGCAGGGCTTTGGCTACGGAACCAGTGGCTGCCCAGGCAAACGGCTTCACCTCCCTCCTAGATCAGCAGCCAGAAAAGTCTCTTCAGTATCAAGAAGGAAAAAAAAGATCTCTAAAATGTGGCAACTCTAACAACATTCTGTGAAAGGCAGAAATTTGGAAGCATCACCACAAATTCTTAATTTGCTTTCCATATTTAGAGTTTTAGAAGTATCTCAGAAGTATGCTAGTGTGAAATTAAATTCAAAATATCAGGGTTAAATTCAGCATCCAATAAAATAAAATATTGCAGAAGCAGGCTAATATTTTAAAAATACCTAATTATCTGCACAATTAGCTTTTCAGACTACTTAACAAGTGATATGTTTTGCAAACCCTGTGTATTGTCTTAGGACTGAGGGATTTTCAGTCCTGGCACCCATTTGGAGAAATGGGCATCCAACATTTGTTGTTTGGGGCTGACTTTTGTCACTGTGTTCTGGTGATGTGTGAAAGACTCTTTTCTGCATACAAGTTTTATTTAAAACCTGATGAGTCTTGAGAGCTAATCAATTGCTGTCTGAAATTTCACTGTCTGAAAAGATACTCTTGTGATTATGTTTGAGGAAAAATACCGATGGAGCACTACAGCAGTAGGCACCATGTAAATCAAGTGGGTGCTGCCAAACCATGTAGTCAGAGGTGCTCTTGTTTGGGATACAGTTTTTAATGCAGAATTAGGATTAGCCTGTGCAGAAGCCAGGTCTGATAAGCCCCCTGGAGTCCTCAAAGATGAAGACACAGAATTTTTAAAATATATTGTCTATGGCTCTAAAGAATGAATAATGAAATAGACTTGCATTTGTTTTAACTTCAGTTTTATTTTCTTACCACTGTGGTGGTGAGCATTTGATGGACTCAAAGTCATTCTCTTGCATTTTGCAATTCTTATCTCCTTTATTTGTCTTCCATTATGGAATCTTTCTATCAAATAGGCAGTTGAGGGTCCCTGCTGCTGCTTAACCTGAGCACAGTATGTTTCTGATTGACATCAACCAGAGAGTTCCCAGTGCTGCTTACTTGGACTGAGAGAACAGGCTAAAGCCCTCCTGCACTCACAAAATCCATCCTGAGAAATTTGAATAGCTGAAATGGAAGCTCAGTTATTTTCTAGGGGAATTACTGCTCATGTATTACTGGGAAGGGGGAGAAAATAATGTAGTGAGGAAAGCCTTCAGAAAGAGAGAAAGTAGGTGATAAAAATAGGGCATTTCCCTGACTGAATTTCCAGGCTGTACAGCGAGAGGCTTCACTCCTCCTTTTTTGACCTTAAAAAATAAAAGGGGAGGGAAGGATGTTGGTACATCAAAACAGTATTGGAGGTTTCTTAATAGATTGAAGCACTGCCCGAAAAAATGGTATTTGATTTTGCTGCTGTTGTTTACACTGGAACTGGATGCAGCTGGCTTTAAAGCATTCTGTGACTCTTAAGTCATGCAATGAGATAGTCCCCATCTCCCTGTAAGCTCCCACGAACCTGTAAGTAGTTAGAAAGCTGGCACTTTAATTATCTAGCAATAGATCCCCTCTTCTTGCTACTACAACTTGATCCATACTGGGCTTACAGTGTAAAAATAGTTCTGAGATTAATGCAGTTATTAAAAATAACTTTAAAAATCCATAACCAGTTGTATCAGTAAATTAAAAATATAGATTTTTCTTATGAGATTAAAAGTGTGCAAATATACCGTGAAAATGAAAGTGCATTCGGTGGAAATATGTGTGTACAACATAATTTGTGTCTGTAGTATAAAATTGTGTAATGTCCAGTGATTTCAGCTATAAGTGAGCCCCATCTGCTGGTGATGTAAAGGAACAACTAAAGTTGTAACTGCAGGGAAAAGATGCACAAAAACTCTGAAACTCTTTGCAAAAGATCAAGGCCTTAAGTATATAAATTATATATATGAATTTAGGTGCAATCTAATCACAATGCTTCTTTAAAATACTCAGCTCTTCAGCATGAGCTAATAACTTTATCTTAATAAAAAATGGAAAAAAAGTATTTTTGGAAAGTTTGGAGACAGGTTGGTCTTTTGTCCTTTGTGAAAATTGAATTTTATTGCAAATTCTTGTGGTCTAACTTTTCCACATTTCTGATTCAAATAAAGATCAATCATTTCTTCAGTTTAGAAAAACTATATTAAATTGGCTTTTTCTTTTGTGGCATCAAACACTTCCAGGAAAAAACTTAATTATCACAAGTTCCTCTGGTTTTGTTGTGCAAGGCAGTAGCAGTGCACCAGCTAACGAGAATGAGGAGAATAATTAGAAAGGAAGTCCTGACAGCCTCTATGTGTATGAAATTCAAATTGGGCATTTCCATTGTATTTCTGCTCTGGAGTTGGTCAAGGTTGATTTGCTCTCAAGGCTTGTAGGGATTGTTACAGAGTTAAGTGCTGGCTCTGCTGTGGTGACACTCCAGGGCTCTGCTTTGGTGGGTTTTGGCAAACATTTTGGTTTCCCCCTTTGCATGGGCCCCCCATCTGAACAAGAGCTGGGTGAGGTGCAGTTCCCAGGAGCTGTCCTGGGTGCACTGGGCTGAGCTAGCACAGAGCTGCTGGGGCAGCTGCACAAAGGGGACTGCTGGGTGGCACCATGAGCCCACTGTGCCCCTTGGCATGTACCCACACCAGCCTGAGTCAGGTCCCAAAGGCCTTTTCTTGCTTGTAGACCAAAACCAGGCGCTCTCTCTGTAGGCAGGTTTTGGAGAGCAGTCTGCCAGATCAGCGAGGTCAGCACACTCCTGTCTTAAACCAGTGGATGAGCAAGGCTGGAATGGATATAGGAACAAACTTCAGGTGTGTGAGGTTTAGGAGTTCTTGTACTCCAGCTTCTCTAGCTGCACAAAGAACTGAGTTAAGATTAAGCATCCAAAATAATCAATTTCAGTTCATTATTATTCCACTGGTAGGGATTTAATTCTTATTAATTTATCAAAATATGCATATTATTATATTCTTCTTCAAGTTCAGATGTTTATAGCTCTATGGATCCTACACAGCTTTGTGTGACCCACAGCTTTGTATGCCTAATGTAAAACAATTTTATTTGGTGTTTTCATAAATGCAATTGATAAGTTTATTACAAGAATGAGTGCTTCAGTATTTGTAAGCAGTTTGTTCTGTTGTGGCCCGAATCAGGGAGTGCCAGAACTGTGGCAGTGTGATCAACACTGGGATGAAGGGCAGGTGCTGTGGGGGCCTTCCCCCTCCTGAATGGGACTGTGGCTGCTGTCAGTCTGTTGTGCCTCTTTCAGCAGGTGTAAGTTAACATTGCACTCGTGGTTTTGCTTGTTTCAATACGGCATCCTTTCTTCTGTGCCTGAATATTTCAGAGTTTTTCTTTTCTTTTGTGTTTACCCCTGGTGCTTTAGAGAGAACTACACAGGGAGAGGTGTGGCTGAATTCCTGTAGCAAAGAGGAAATGGATGTTGTGTACTTGAGTTCTGTATAAAAAGTTTAGGAAATCTTCTGGGTATACATTCTTAATCAGTAATGTGCTAACTGCTCCTTTTTTAGATCTTCTATTACAATTCTGTTAGTTCTTGCAAAATCACATTCTTCTTTTCTAATTTTTGTTAATGGTCTGCATGGCTTTCAGCTCTTCCAATTAATTATAACACCAATTCGAGGACCTCTTCCAGTGCACCTGGTGTTCTTCTGAAAAACTTGGAAGAGGTTTTCTGTGAGAACATCTTAAAAAGCCGAGAAATGGAGTTATGGCTAAGTTAAAGTTGAGTTATGGCTTTCACTCCCCCACCTGAACCAATATTTAGTCCATTTAATGCTGTCTGGTGCTGTGAATTTGCTGTGAATCTCTGCAGAGAAGCTATTTCATGAAGCTTTGTGTATGGGGATTTTATGAGATCCTTCTTTTCCCTTCAGCACTACCTTCCTGCACTGTACAAATTGTGTAAACTTAACCCTTTTCCCACTTTGCTGGAGGGCTGTGATTTCAATTCTGACTAGGCTGAGTGAAATGATTTCACACTGCAATACTCAGCACTTCTCACAGAGACTTGTTTCCGTGTAAGTATTTACCATTCTCTTTTAACCTTGCCATGCAAGCCCAACACAATTGCAATGAAAATGGAAGTTTTTCTGGGTGGAATTGCTTATGAACTGTTAATTGTGGTACTTACAGCTGTGTAGTCAAAGCTGCTGTTCCTTAAGATTTTAGGCCTAAAAATAAAAATAACAGCAATGTCTCTCCTAAGGGTCAAAGTTGACTAATTCTGGTTCAGACTTAGGTAAATGCATCAGTGGTGTATGAAGCTTTCGTTTGCCTTTAAATTCATAAGTGATAGCAGTTGAAATTGGAGCTGGCCGTGGTAACAGCAAAGAGCTGTGAAACACCAGGTGGTTGCAACCCATGGCAAAGAGAAAATTTGAAATTAGAAGAGAGAGGTGGACAGAAGGAATTAATGTTGCTTTGCAGAGGCAACTGCCATGATTTAAAGTAATTTTATGAGTGGGCAGTAGTAGGGTGGGTGCAAACAAATATAAGAGAAGAAATAACTACTTCAATGATGGATGTTATGTTAGCAAGAAAAGAACTAGGCCAAGGGAAAGGGAAGGTGGGGTTAAGGAAATGTTATAAAAATATTTAAACTTGAATTACCTTGTCATCTTTCAGGCAGGATAAATTATCCTTTGACAGAGTAAGATTTCTGAGAACAAGGGAAATATTACAGAAGCATTAACAGACACAGACCTCACTGATGGCTTGTAGTGGGCACTGAAGTTTGAATAAAGCACCTTCACACAGGGGAAGTCATTGGCTTAGAGGATTTTGAGTGTCACCAGAATGAGTTTATGAAAACTTTGACAAATTATGCAGATTATATTATATAATTATGCAAATTATACTGTATACAGAGGGATGGCTAAGTTTGGCTGTTTATCCTTGTATACTCCCTAGCTTTTCTCAATTGCTCCCTGCAAGATGATTTTCATCGAAACTGTATTATGTGGGAAAATGCAAGTTTTATTGAAATCAAAAATTTCCACAAACCCATATGTTTTTGATGTTGTTTGGGGTTATTTATGGAGGGGAAAAAGAAGTACAAACAAGTCCAAATTTTTTCTGATTTCAAATTTGTTACAATTTCAATAACTATTTTTAAATATGTGGGGTAAATGGAAAACAGTCTTATAAAAAGTATTTCTAATTTTGTCTAATTATATCATATCCCAATCTAAATGGACATTGTCCTTTTTCAATAAATATTATAGTTTGAATATCTGTTGAAAATTTAGATTATAAGAATAGTGTTTTCCAAATACATAATTTATCAGCTTCTTCTGATTAAAGGAATGATTACAGAGCCCTGTAGGAATGGACTGAGAGGTAATCACTCTTAAAATAACAGAGCAATCAAAACATGAGTTTCTTTCAAGGCTCAAATGAGATGTGAATTCATTTAATATGTTGTCATAATTTCAGATAATTAAAAGCTGATCTAAAGACAGCAAATGCCAATTGAGAGAATTTAAGTTCTTAGAGTCATACTAGGTATTGAGGAAAGAGAATAGTGTTGTTAATACTGCCCTGAGTTAGGTCCAGATATTTGCATTCAAGAAAATGCCATAAAGTGTCTCACAAGTGGTTTTTAATTTTTGCTTTGCTTTTTCAAACATAGTTGTCACTAAATGGTTTCATATTGCCTCATTAGAGACATTTCTTGAGTTCTGTGCTGTAGGCACACACATCCCTCTTTAATAAAAATAATTTCAAGTTGATGACTGCCTACAGCATGCTCAGCAGTATTTGGAGAAAAAGGTAACCTATTAATATGCCGGGATTGAATTATTTGTGCTCAAAAATGCTGGTTTATATTTTAATATTATTTTAATATGAGTATTCAGATTACCAAAAAAACCCCAAAAGCCTGCAAAATTTACTAGCTGACTGAAAAAAAAGAAAAAGAAAAGCCCACCACAAATAAAAAGGAAAACATTTTGTCAACAGTATTTGGCACCTTCTTAAAAACACTCAGAAAAACTCAATATAATGACTTGATTTCTTTCTAATAAATGACCTTTCTTGGCAGGTAAAAAATCCTGTACAGAGACTCTTTGGATTTAAGACCATAGTGACAACACTATTAAGGGAAACAATTTTCAGCCATCTGGAAAGTGTTCTCACTGCATCCCACGTGTGCCCCAGGAGCACAGGGTGTGAGCAGAGGCAGGCAAGCCCAGGGCCAGCGCTCTCTCCATGGCTCTGCTGCAGCATTGGCCAGGCCAGCTCCTCACTGTGCCTCCCTAAAATTCATGAGCTGAATTCAAGGGTTGAGAAAGTGCTTCATTTGTTGTTTTTAATCTTTTCGGGAGATCATGTCTTTGTCTGCCTGCAGATGTTCTTTAGCGTTCCATTCTAACCTAAATTATCCAAGGTTTTAAAAGCTGTTCCTGAAAATACAGGTGTGCTTCTGCCATCAGAGGGGGAGTGACAGAACAAGAGGACAACAATTGTTTGAAAGGTAAATTGCCCCACTGCAGCAATCCTTAGCTGTTTGTTATTATCAGGATAGTACTATATCGCATGTTTAAAGTTCCTTCATTGATAACTTAAATATTGTTATGGTCTTCTAAAGAATTAATAGATTCCTCTTCCAGTAGGACTGAATTTACTCCCAAAATTCAAGTTATCAAATGTAAAATTAAGTGCATGGTGTGCATTATGTGGTTTGACATCAGTCTCAAAGACCTCTCTAGATTTATAATACCAAGCAGTAGGAATATTTACTAATACTTCTGATAGTTATAATAATTTCTCATTATCATTAATCATCATCTTGGAATGAAGTAGCTGAATGGAAGCAACCCCATATAGCTGCTGCCATTAAAAGATCATTTGCCAGCAGCAGCACATGGCACTGTGTGGGTTGGCTCCCAGGCTAACTCCAGAAGCTAAACACAGTAGCTCATGTGGCGCTGTGTGCTCAGTTAGGAGCTCATGAGTTGTTAATGACCCCCCTCATACCTATTTTTACTCTATAAATCTTTGAGAAGTTCTTGTACAGAAACAATAGTCTAATCTGCAGCTCAGTAGTTCTCCAGGTCAGATTGCAGTCTTTGGTGAAATTTGTCTTCACTGCAAGCACTTTCAGAGGTAATCTTCCAGCTGTCATCAGCTGGAGATGCAGGCTTGCTCATGCCTAGGAAGCTGAGGTGAGGACAGCTTCTCTCCCATTTCTGGTGGTGCTTGGAAGGAAGGGAACATTGCTGTAGCTTCTTGCTTGGGTAAGCTACTCTTATCCATGTTCAAACTGGTTGATGCTGATACCCATCCTGGAGGTGCAGGCCATTTGGGACACAATGTGAGAGCTGCTTGCTGGGCCACTGGAAATGCTGCCTGAAACTGGTGCTGCAGAGGAGTTGGTTTCTGTTGCAGGGGAAGAATCACTGGAGTAATTTTGTTGTGTGTATGTGTGTAGAATAGAAATTGTAACGTGTTTCTCTCTTGGTAATGTTTGTCTTTTACTTCTATACTGACTAAATCACTTGAAATTTGTGACTATTTATTTAGTTTCATAATCCCCTTGTGTGTAATTGAGTATCCCCATTTCACAGATAAGGTACTAATTGATTTCCTCGCATTATGCAGGGAATTTGGCAGAGCAGAGAGTTGAACGCATCTCTCCAGAGCTTGAGATTCCCTCAGTACTTACTGGGCCATATTCTTTTTCTCTGTCTCCCTTTTCCCCCTTTTGTTCCTCTCCTTTTTCTTTTTTCCCCTGCCCCTCAGTTTTCAGAAATGTGCCCTGCACTGTAGAGAGTAGACACAGATAGTCTCTGACTATAAATGTCAATTTAAAAATGTGTCTTAAATAAAAATCCAATCTGGATACACAGGATACCACTCCAAGGAGGAGGATGGATGGAAATGGGTGTCAAAGGACAGTGACAAAGTTTTGCATCAGTTTGCATCACTCAATAGCCTCTGGATCCCTGCTGTTAGGAAGCAGGATTGCATAATAGTAAAACAAAAAACTCTAATACTGAGTCAATGTTTTTCAACTTAAAAATGCATGCTTGCTTTCTTGCTGTCTTTTTTGCAGAACACCTACCTAAGACAGACAAGTATTCAGTTGTTGGTATGTGGAAAAAATAAAATTGCCCTTTGTTAAGTGCTACTACTGATTTATGTGTTCTGTGTGTATTGAAAATTCTGGAGCTTGCTGAGTGTAAATGTTAACTGTGGTCACTGATACTGTGTTCTGATAGATACCCAACTAGAGATTTTCTTTCACTGTTTTTAAACATATAAAGAAAAAGTTACTTTGCTTTACTTGCTACCTTTAAAAGGAAACAAAGTTAGAGTGGAAAAATTGCTAGTACAGAAGCAATTCACAGTGCAAACTAGTGTCACCAACTAAATTCCTATAGTTGTTATGTATGCCTTGCTTGATGTAGACTAATTTGGACTGTGTAATTTTTAAGGCTTCAATACTTTCCAATATTCCATTAGAAATCATTATTTTAGAGTTATAAAACATGTATGTTCTTTTTTCCTAAGAGGCCAAAATGGCTACAGGTCTTTCAAGTTAAATACTGTATGTAATTAGATAGTTTTAAAAATGTATCTTATGTACCCAGAAGTGGTTCCAGTCTCTTGACAACATACAAATAAGATAGATAATTTTTAGAGTGTGTATTTACAAAGCTGCCTAGCCTTTCAGTCAATATGTTTTATGGCAGCTTACACAAATATATGCTTTAGTATGTTTAAGCTGTAACTCGCTTAAGATGCAAATATGAGTTGAGGAGACCTCTCTGGAGCTGATACTGCTTTGTATGTTCAATTATAAATGTAGAAAACAGTTTTTGAAACCCTCAAACATATCTGTCTTAACAGCAGCTAAAATCTTTTTTATGGTAATAGTATTTGCTGGGGGCTACAGTAGCACAAACACCACCTTTTGAAACCAATAGATCTCTGTACAGGAGTTCTCTTCTGACTTCTTTTTGGAAGGAGGTGATTATGTTTAACAAGGCAATGAGTCTTTCACAGGTTACCATTTCAGGACAGTCTGTCTGTGGAGTTTTACACGTATGTCAGTGCCCTGCTGAGAGGTCTGTTTTTTCTAGAGGTGCCAAGCGCCATATGTGAAGTGTCCAATAGTAATTAAGTTGTCTGATGTTAATAACAGCTTAGGTGGTTTCAAATATAAATCTGTGCTAACAGGCATGGTGTCTTTTGGGCTGAGGCAAGATGCAAGCTCCCAGCAAGGTTGCAAACATAAAGCACCATTTCAGGACATATTGGATTAGAAAATTTAGACAAGCTTGAAAAGCCAGCTTGATACAAATCCAAAGCATTTCCTGACCTCTTTCTACTGTCAATTTAAAGAGGAACATATCTTGCCAGGTTACAAGTGGGTGATTTGGTTCTTTAGAAAATCATGATGCAGCTGCAACATGGATTCCTCTTTGGCACCCAGCTAACATTGTAGCTTAGTAGATGGGGAGCTTGATGCAGGAGGGATGGTGTTTTCTGAACCAGAAAAATGCTTGTTAAATAAAATCATTATTCTTAGTGCTTTCAGCATACACATCACATCCCTTCCCTTGAAATTCTTTGCTGTGATCAGAGCAAGGGCAACATTGGACAGTGAAGATGTCATGAAGCGTCAGAGCCTTTGTTTTGTTCTGTGTTTAAAGGTTATGTTAGGACAGCAGTAAAACTTAAAGGGTTTTTCTGTAAAGTGAAGTAGCTTTATTTCTTCCTGTCCCTGGAAGAGGAGCTGATTAGCTGATTTTTTGGGAAGCCATTCTTTCATATACAAGAACAACAGTGACTCTTTGTGGGTTGTTGGAGTAAGAGGTATGTCCATTTAATCTTCTAGTTTGAACCCTTTGTACAGTCCTTGGAACTGCTGCTATGAGTATTTTTTTACTGTGCTTTGCTTGTGTTCTTCTGCCACCAGCTATGTCAGCCAGTCAAGCCACTTCAGAAACTTCAAGTTATTGTCTCAGTTGCTCTAATCCTTCCTCATTCTAAGTGCTTTGACTTCTGCTGGATGCAGGTACCTCTCTGCATCTGCAGAATTCTCAGTTGTTTTTTTTTTTTTGGTTTTTTTTTTTGTTTTTTTTTTGTTTTTTTTTTGCTTTGGGGCTTCTGAATTGCCACCACCACAATTTCAGGTGGATTGGAGGATAAGAAAATTGCCAGAGAAGTTGAAGTTGGATTTGGTTGTGAACTAGCACAAGAGGTGGAAATCTTGGGACAATCTTTTCTCCTGGCAAGAAGAATTTTTTGAGAAATGGAGGAGGGAAGTTTTTTGCTGTTTGAGGCCACGGGTATATCCTAGGGGTAGACAAGTGGCACAAGGTTTCATTCTGTTTAACTAGTGAAATGTTGTGAGTTTTTGTTCTCCACCAAACCAAGTGGATAAATGGAAGTGGTGCTAATATTGTGACTTGAGCTTTGTTCACCCTTTGCAGAATGTGCAAAACCAGCCTTTGTAACAACGCTGTAAGACCAGAAACATCCCAGGGTACAATGTGAAATAGAGCTGTGGAGAAACACAATGTCCCTCCTCTGCTCACGGCAGCGGTGCTGGGTTAATGGAAGCCTCCACTCTGGAATCACAGTGTGTTGGAGAGCAGAGCTGTGGGTCCATGCAGACGCTGGGAGCTGCCCAGGCTGGGGGCTGTGGCTGATTGGAGCAGTCTCAGCTGCAGCGTGTGCCTGTGTGTGGGCACCGTGCCCGCCAGCCGGGGGAGGGAGAGCAATTCCTCCTCCCTGCCGTGGATTCATCCGGCACAGCGGAGGCCAGAGTAAGGAACTGTTCCCTGGAACCTACCCTGTGCTCCTGCTTCCTTAGCTCCAGGCCATTGCTCCTTGTCCTGCCATCTTCTGAGACCCGAGAATTCCCTTCCTTCATTTATATTATTACCTTGAAGGTATTTATAGACTGTGATTGAGGCCCCCTGAGTCTTCTCTCTTTGAGACACTGTAAGTTTAGCTCCCGAAGTCTCTCCTCACACATCTTACCCTCTAATTCCTCTATTGCCTCTCTGTATTTCTTCTAATATTTTAAACACTTTTCCTAAACTCCGAGCACCTGAGCCAGCTGTAGTGTATTGCTAAGCAGGGCAATGCTATTAATGCCTACTAAATATTCACTTTGCCTGAAACTCATCCAAGACCAATTCTAGTTTGCACCCTTCCTCATAGTATTATATGCTTCCATTTTGCGTACTACTGCCAAGCGGTAAATTTTTTCTTCTGCTTTTGTGGGTATCTTAGCAAAGTGCCAGTGCTTTTTAGTTCTACTTTTATAGTTACATTTCTTGCTTTATTCTTTGAACACTTTTTTTTTTCTTACTGGTCTCAATTTTCTTTTTATACAATTTTGTTTATTTGTAAAAATTTTTTTAGTTGACCTTAGCCATCAGTGTTTTAGGCCATCTTGTGCCTGCCTAAATGTGAACAATATGTAGGATCCACTATGTAGGCAGATACTGAAAGGTGATCTGTGTAGTGACTAATAAACATCACTTTTCTCAAAATCAAGACCAATTTTATCAAAAATATCAAATATGGTACCTAAGAATTCACCTGCCAAACCATTGCTTTGACCACAGGTTTGATAAGTTGGGGAGTAGATATTGCCATTGCAAGCTATGCACAAAAGGCTGAAGATAGAGGAATGAATCATTGCTTTCTATAATCTGCTAGCTCCTTTATGACAGAAGCTGAATATTCAATGTAAAGACCTGATTTTCCCTGATGCTGGTGGGTCTTGGAGTCTTTCTTCCACCAGGATATTAAAAAATATCCTGCTGGTATTGATCAGAGAGTACTGTGGATCAGCAGCTGCAGGAGAAC
This sequence comes from Zonotrichia leucophrys gambelii, assembly GCF_028769735.1. NCBI lineage: Eukaryota > Metazoa > Chordata > Aves > Passeriformes > Passerellidae > Zonotrichia > Zonotrichia leucophrys. The sequence continues at coordinate 13,043,207 of NC_088181.1, forward strand.
TGACCCTGTAAGAGGAACAATAGTGAGCACTGAGCTGGGAGATCTTTTACTGATATTTGCCAGGTTTCCAGAAGGGAGTGTCCTAAAGCATGCCTCCATGTACAGAGGAACATCATTCCATCAGGGTGGAGGAAACCATTGTTCTTGGCTACAAACAATCTCCAAAGACAATGAGAATGTGGATTGACAAACATTTATGGTACTAGTTTTGTCATTACACTTGTCTGCTGCTCTGTTGTTCTTAGACACTGATCAGTTGGTATAGCAGGAATTTCAATTACTGGATTACAAAAATATGCTTTCACTAAATGCTTTTTTCACCTTAATATTTGTCTGTCAGCATGAGCTCATTATCTCCTGGCAAGGTTCTGTTCCATTGACATTATCTCTTAATTATATTAAAATGAAAGACAGAATTTTACTGTTCAAGAATAATTTCTAAAACTATAATTTAGATTTAGACAACTGTGTCAATAAAGCAGAGGGAGCATGCTCTTCAGATTCCGTGTAATTGTATTGGGTCAGTCTGGTAAATCAATTCTCATAAATATGGCATGAGTGTTGTGATCTCCCCTGTCTGAAGCTGCTCCGTTGGTGGCTGCAGCAAGCTGACCAGGCTGGGCACATGGACCCTGGAGTGCCTTCACTGGAACCTCCCTGGGGCCAGGTATGGTGCTTTGGCCTCTTGAATCACTAAGGGGGCACCTTGCATTACTTTCCACTGCCAATACAAGTCAGAAGAACACACTGACTATTTTTTATAGGCTAATCAGTTTCCTGCAGCTCCTACAATTACAAACAAAGTATTTGGGATAGCTCTTCCAAGGAATTTAAATATCAAATAGGAAAAAAAATAGAACAAAATTTGGAATTAAGTTAACCTGTGCCAAACAGTGATATTAATTACTTGGTCAAAGTACAGACCTCTCCTGTAGTTTTAACTACAGGGCAGTTGTGATGAAATTGATTTTTTCCTTATTCCTGTCTTTTAAATCCTGCTCATTACTGGCAGTTTCTGAAAGCAGCTATCCTTTTAGTTGCTGTTAAGTGCAAACAGGAAGGAGTTTGCATTAATTTCTTTGAAGAAACAAATTCTACTAGGGTGTACTGGAATCAGGGGTGGGAGAAATGTATTATTTAAGAACTGATCATGGTTTCATAATTAGGAATGAATTGAGTTTTACATGTAAATTGAGGTTGACCAATCTCTTTCAGTTGTGAATAATACTGTGTTTTCATAATTCCAAAACATGCCCTTTAAACTAGAGACTTAATTCAGACTACAGATTTAAAATTATTTAAGTGCACATTTTTCAAAACATTTAGTTCCCCAAGTCAAATGGTTTTCTGTCCTCACAGACTTGATCTTAGCTCTAAAGACAGAAGCCTGTAGTCTGTTTTGTGTAAAATAATAATATTTATAAGCTCTGCAGGGAACAAAGGACATAACTTTGGATTGCCCCAATAAGTGAAGATTTCATCTTCTGCACAGTTTTAATTACTAGGATTCTTTTGTCAGATAATTTTATATAAAAATACTTTCCTCTAAACTCTGTGCTGTCTGCCATCTCCCTCTGGTCGGGTCTGAAAAATGAGTGAGGATGAAAAAGTTTCGGGTGGTGGTTTATATTTTGGGGTTTTTTTTTGTTTTTAACAGAAACCATTTTTCAAAAGAGCTACCAACTCTGTTTCAACACTAGTGGCTCCAAAATTTTAACCCACACTATTGGACTTAGTTAATATTCTCTGTAAGTCAAACCACTTCATTTCCATGCTGGTAAAGGCTGTTTATTTGTAGTTTAAGAGTAATTCTGCAGTTTGGGTGTTAATAGCACTAGGGGTTCTTACAGTGATTTCCAGCACATCCCTAATAATTTTAGTCTAATATTGATGTATCTTTACATTCATTGGAAATGTGTTCTTAGTGTTTAGCATAGGCAGGCCCTATGTAACTAAACAACCTCTCAGGGTGCCAGAAGTCAAGGGGTCCTGAGACAAGTCTGTGATGTGGGGTAGGAATTTATGGTGTGTGAAGCACAGGGAGAGAGGGAGGAAATTGGGGTCTTTAGTAGCCATTTGCTGCAGGTATTCATCATTTGGGGTATCCAGAGTTGTCAAAGTGGAATGGTTTGAGTGGTCAAAATATAGTCAGGTGACAGTGGTCATAATAAAGTTTAGGAGACTTTTAAAATATTTTAAATATTTTATAACAGCACTTAGCATCTTGCTGGTATCAGCTGAGATAAGCACAAATATAAGATACCTACTAATCCTTAGTAAGTGTTTCCAACCGAAAGCAAAATAAATAGGCTGTCCATCTATAGTGCTGCTGTTTACATCAGCAAAAGGAGGGCAGATACACTAGTTTCACTGGATTTTTCTCCTTTATTTTTAAATTCACTCCTTCATGAATAGATGCCAGGGGGTGCAATTGTTTCCCAAGGAATGCAGATCTGCTACTTAAGGAAAGCAGAACACAGCCCCCAAACATCCTCACCCATGAATGAAATCACCTCTGTCTCAGAAAATCTTTGAACTAAAGGTGTTTATTCTTCTGCATTTGTGTTTTGATTCCACTCACAATTTTCTTGTGAAATTTTATCCTTGTAAAAATGAATCAAAAATCTAGAGCAATGGACTCCAACTCAGACCCTAGTCAAACTTTGAGAAGCCTCAATTCTCTAGTTTTTACTTTCCTCAGACGTAGGAAACCTGTCCCTAAAGCCTTGGAGTCTGAGATATTAATGGATTTAGGAGAGGGAGAGATTGTCTGAGGAAGTTGTTGAAGGACTGGCTCTTTTTAAAATGCTCACTATACAAAGTAAATGATTGTGGTTTATACTGGAATATACTCTTCACAGTTTATCCCTGCTCCAAGTGAGACTCAGCTGAGACCCAGAAGTTACTGCTCACCCTTGATATTTCTTTGGACTTAGGAACTGGGGGTAAAAGGAGGCATGGTGGAGGTTCAGGCTTGTTCCCAATGGGAAGGGTTTTTAAAATAGTAGCCTGTGTTTTGCCCTACTACACTGGTGAAAACTGCACTTACTTATGATAATCTGTCCTTAAGAAAACGACAGACATGCAAGGCAGTAATTTTTTTAAGAAATGTCAATAAAGGTAAATGTTTACTTGGTTTTTTAAGGAATCATTTCATTTTTCTTTCCTTCTGTTTTATCAGCTTGTCATTCAAGCTCCTTAACATTGTCAAAGACTCAGTTACATTTTTTAAACTAACTGCTAACAAGTGTTAACTTTTAGCTAAGTAAACATTCTTCAATTACTTGTGGTAGTCTATTACTTTTTGAGAAGAAATAAAGATTTATCTGTTGTTTAGGTAGTTGAAGGTACAACCAGTATCATTTCTGTGACTAAGACAATTCCAAATGTATTATGGCTAGTTAGATTTTCTCTTCCATTAGATCTTATGTATATGAGAAATGTAGTTAATTCTTTTTTTTCTCTCCTCCCCTCTTTCCCCTCCAGTTAATATATTGAAAAGATAAAGTACCCATTTTTTTCTCCCTCTGTGCTTGGAATAACTCACTGGTATTGAAGACTCTCCATACTTTAGCACTTTTACTGTCCAGCTGACCTGCAGCATTGCTGACAGCACTATTCCAGGTCCTGCCAGCCAGATTTCATAGAGATGAGAAGAAAAGGGTGCTGCTTCCAAAGGCAGCTGGGCTGCTGAGGCCAACAGGTCCTGGTGCTGCTGGTGACTGGAAACTGAACTGTGGTGATTCTACCTAATGGTAACATTGTTATCTCAAATTTAGTATTATCAGCCCTATATTAAACTGTCTAATTGTGGTTGGTTCTGGAGAGGGTGTTGGACAGTTACAGGATGCAGAAGAAGCACACTGGCTGTTACTGTGCTGTGCCCCAGAGCCGTGTCCTGGCAACCAGACAGAGAATATGAACTGAGCAGGGCCACTGTATCAGGGCAAGGCCAGCTTGCTCCAACTGGAGCACTAGTTTAACCATTAAATTAAGCTTAATTAAATTGAGGGCAATTGTAAAACTGTTTACTGTAGAAAAGCATTTTGAACAGGGGAATGATTTAATCAGCTACATTTCTGTTTGTGTTGTCTCATAAAGGTTCCCAGTGTGTGTTCTCCACACTGAAAACTTGAGGAGCTATAAAAGCCTTCAGTGAACATACTAGATTATAACACTTTTTCAAAACAAATTTATATTGCAAATGCTTTTTTGTACTTTGAATCCTTTCTTGAAAGAAATTTTTCACTTTTTATATGGACAGATAAATGTATTATCTCCTTATCTGCAGCTGAATCACCATAAACCAGCATTTTGATGGAAGAATTTTGCTACCATGGGGTACATAACAGATTTTTTTCCTGCCTGTGATTTGGTGTTTAGAAAATAGCATGTGGCTGTTGGCCATAATTAAAGTGACATTTTCTGCATTTTTAGAGTCCTGTTTTCAGGGAGGTCTTAAAAATTGCACAAATGAGAAGTTTTCAGATGTTCAGGATGATTTATATTTAATCTCTGTATGTTCAGAGTGGACTACCAATGGCAGGCTTTGGAGACTTGTTACGACTATGACTGGGACCAAAGGCACAGCACAGGTAATTTTTGTGTCAGAGCTGAACCCCCATTGACTAGAGGAGAAAAATTGGCTAAATTTTAGGTGTGGAAGATGTAAAGTAGGATATTCTACTCTTCTGAAAGCAGAAGGTGGAGCTTCTTTCATGCCCAGTCAGTGATGCTTTTCTTTAAGCAGCCACAGATTTTCTGGGCTTCCAGTACCTCATCACTCTCATAAGTGAAGAATTTATTCCTTATATCTATCTAGCCTAAACCTGCCGGTTTCAGCTTGAAGCCATTCTCCCTTGTCCTGTGATTGCATGCTCTTCCCTCTGGGTCTTTCCTGTAGGCCTCATTCAGCACTGGAAGGGGCTGCAAAGTCCCCCTGAAGCACGCCCAGCTGTCTCAGCCTGTCTCCATGGGAGAGGGGTTCCCGCCCTGTGAGCCTCCTCATGGGTCTCCTCTGCACCCACAGCTCCACGTCCCTCTTGTGCTGGGGGTCCCAGAGCTGGGTGCAGCACTGCAGGTGGGGTGGCAAATGGGAATCTGTTTGCAGAAATGCATTCAATTAAACCAATATATCTTTTTGATATATTTGACAGAGTAGAGGAATTATTCACCTACAACCTCTCGGAAGGTGGAATGTCAGAAATAAAACCCTCACAAAAAAGTCCAGATTCACTAATCTGGTGCTCCTAGGGACTTCAGGTCATCTAATAGCTTGATGAAACAGAGTAGCTCAAAGAAAAGTGCTTCCTCTGGGATGGAGATATCTATAGCAATGGACTTTTCACAGAGCTATTGGAAGATCAAAAAACTAACAATTGTGGGATATGATGTACTGAGAGCAGCTTTATGGGACAGACTTGTGGCTTTTAATGATGATAGGATATGCTAGATATCAGACTGGAGAGATTAAATAATATATTTGTTATTAAATGAGAACTTAACCCACACTGCTAGAGGGAGGCAGTATTTTTATGATCTTACATGGTGTAGATTCCTCTTAACACTTCACAAGAAGACCTAGGAGTGAATCTGTGAAGTTTTGATTGAGGTGACCTTTAAGTACAAGAGGGGATGACAGATGGAAAAACACACTATAAACAAGCTTCAGTATGAAGATTTTTGTCCATGTTTGTCTCTGGTTTAAAGTAAAACATTCTGTAAAAGCCACATAAGGGAAAAAAAACCCCAAAATACAGCTTTTTATGTAATTGACAGTTTGCTGACAGGAATACAAATCAAAGCCTTGGCACCTTAATTTTCTGCTTTAATTTGTAATTGTAGTCTGCTTGTGTTGTATGTGTTGGGCATTTCAGATGCAACTTCTGGAGGGAAGCAGCCCTTTCCTTTCAGGCAGTCACTGATGTGAAGGGCAGTGTGTGGCCCCAGAGAGCAGGCATGGGCAGGGTGCTCCCTCCAGCCCCTGAGAAAGCTGTGGCTCTGTAGCCTCTGACCAGCCTGGCTTGCCACCAGAGCTGGGCTGAGTGGAGGAAAGTGAGCCCAAGATCCTCCCCAAGTTCATGATTTTGGTGCTGTTTAAGGGGATGGAAGGATGGAAGCAAGCAGGGTGGGATGAGATGGCTGCCAGCACAAGCCTCTGTGTCCTGGGAGAAGAGTGGGTTCTGCATCTTGTAGAGAAGAGGAAGAGGGACTAAAGGGATTTGTGCCTTTCTTCAGGGGGGAAGACGGGGGAAGTGTGGAGGGGTTGGATGAGAGTCAAGCAGGAGAAGCAGGCATCTCTCTGGCATTGGTGGTGTAAGAGAAGAAGGAAACTCCTGAAGGGATTGGGGATCATGTCCTCACATCCCAGGCACAGGGCAGCGTGGTTCCTGCCTGGACACCTTTCAGCTCTCATCCCTGGGCTTTGAATTTCTCAGGTTGGTGTCCTTAGCAGCAGGAGGGAAGCAGCCTGGAGCTATAAGAGAGCTGACAACTCCCCCTGAAGCTTTGCTGCTGCATGGCCTTCCAGGCTCCTGCACCCTTGTGTGGAGTTTTGCTGCTGCCAGTGGTAAATACAAAATATATTATTTTGTTCCTCCTCTTTTAGGAGGGGAAATTAACTTCTGTCTGTGGTGCTGGAAAGCTCTGAGCAGCATATGACATACAACCTTCTCAGTTAATAAAAGGAAATAAGTGTTTTTAGTTCCCAAAATGCTGCACCCAAAGATCTGTGAGCCTCTAACAATGTAGTTAAAGCTGAATGGCCACCAGCAAAAAATGACTGTCAGGATCTGTAAATAATATGATGGTTGGAACTAATCTTTAGTCTTGTCACAATTCTTATATGCGACTTCAGCCATTTGAACAGCTACAAGACCATGTCCAGATTAGGATATCAATATCTGACCTACTCCCCACCTCTGTCCCTCAACATTGTCCCCCACTTTTTCTTAGAAGAAGAAATAGGAGCAGCTGAAATATTGCTTCTGTAGTTAATGTACTTGGCTACAAAAATGGCACTAGCCTATTATTTAATTTAGGAAAATTAGAAGGCTATTTCTGACCCAGCAACATAAGAAATTGAAGTCTATTTGTCGCCTGCAAACACAGAGCTTAGACAGCAACAGTGAAGACTTCTTCATATTGGTCCCTAGTGTGATACTAATGTTGTCTGGGAGGAAGAGAATTCATTTTGTGAACCCTGCTTTAGAGCAAGGATTACCTATCGTGCTTAATTGTGTGCCTGCTTAGGAGGATGTGGTATGGCTGGGAACAGTGCTGAAGGTGCTACACCTGTGATCCCAGGGTAGAGATTGAGCTTGCTTTCAGGATGAAGAAACAGCACTCATAGTTCTTGCAGAAAATGAGAATAAATACAACCCCTCTCCCAGGATGCACTTAATTGCAATCAGAGATTTAGAGTCGTGCAGTCTTCATGTGTGACATTAGTGTGTACAACAACCAAACCAGTATGGACACACCACATGCTACATTGTAACAGATTTATAATAAACGACAGAAATGTTATTTGCTCACTAAGAATGTGTTGAGAATATAATTCATTTATCAATGTACTTTTTCATGTACTTCTATTTATTTACTTAGAAATAGGTGTGCATTATTATTTGCACTTTCCAAATTTCGGTTCAGAGAGACACTATTTCACTAGGAATTCAATACAGCCATTGAAGTTTGTAGTTGTGGTTAAGAGCATGTTAAATTGTCAAGTACTATATTGTTGTGCACTGTATTTTGTGGGTAAAATTGTGGATGCACTTATCTTTCTAAAAATCTGCACTAGAATTGTTTGAAACTCTGTCCTCCACATACTGGCACTGTGCACTGGGGCTGCCCCATTCCTGGGAGTGCTCAAGGCCCCGTTGGACAGGGCTTTAAGCAATCTGGTCTAGCAGAAAGTACACATGGCAGGGGGTTGGAATGAGATGATACTGAAAGTCCCTTCCAGCCAAACCATTCTGTGAGCTGTGACTCCAGCTGCTGGCCCTGTAACAAACTGGTTTGCTTTACAGTTTTTAGGCCTGTAGGCTGCTGTCATCCAGGAATACCAGCATCTGTGGAATCTCTTGGAGTCTGTCAGCTCAGGCTTTGGTATTTTTAAGAATTTTTACTCGCTCAAGCTCAAGCTTCAACTCAGCTTTGAGTGTTTCAAATTGTTTTAAGCACAGACTAATTCAAATAATTTCAAACTAGGACTGTATTGATTCCATAGGAGTTTTGTGGAGACATAAGCAAAGACAAGGATTGCATCTCTCATTGGCATGGTGGGAAACACGGCCTGCATGTTGTGCCAATGATTTGACTTTCTTGGAACAAAGATCTTCTGAATTTCTTGGAGTTTGGGTGATACACACAAAGTTTGAAACTTGGCTGTTGTAAGCCAGAGTGTTGTCCAGTTTGGAATGAGCTGTAACTGACCTTGTGTTTCTGTTTGGATAAATGCAAAAGCCTTCACCAACTTTTTCATTACAACTGCGTGAATTGCTGAAGTAGTAATTAGGCTGAGGTTGGATCCCGTTCTCTGACTTATAGCATTGCCTCACAGAGAAGGCAGCAAGGGAATTATTTACCTTTTAATTGTAGTTCTCTGAAGGTGGGAGTCTCTGTGGATTGATGCTCAGGGGGTCTCAGCTGTTGTGACCTTGGGTACTGAATGACTAGATTAAATGGTAAAGTTTAGAACTGGTCATAATGAGTTAGTACAAAAAGATGCCTTGAGGGGTCTATATGGCATATCATAGCCCCTAACTCCCAAATCCTTTTCAGACTAATTATAATAATTAGAACTTAAATAGGAATAAAACCCCATCTCTCAGGGGGAAGTGGGAGGATGAGTGTGGCTCTAATAGCGGACACCATGCTCAGAGAACTCAATTATAAGCAAGTAATTTTCTTCTCTCCAAAAGGTAATTGGCCTCTTCCACATCTCTTTTCTCACAGATGATGGGGGAGAATTGTGTGGAGAGGGTGCTTGCTGCCAATAGGAGCCAGGATTGCTGGTTAATGTGTGGAAAAGAAACCCAGCAATGGCCTTAATATTCTGTACTAAAAAGGAAATGTCCTGGGCACTAAAAATGCCCAATAGGATAAATATGGGAAAAAATGCAGGAGTTCAGTAGGTGGGTGTATTGAAAGTTGTCTTCACCACCCTGGAGTTAGATGACTTTCATACAGACTCAGAACAAGAGCAACTCTCAAAACTTGCAGTTGCATCTCAAAATCCCATTGTTGAGATCACCCCACAAAGTATTATAACTTGGCTTTAAGTATTCCTCTGAGACTGCCAGTAGTGGCCAGTTAGTTCAAATGTGGCAACTTCTGACAAACAGTATACCTTAGGTTTTGCATTTTTAACATGCATGTTTAAATTTCCCTTTTTAATAGCTTTTGTTAAAGAGTTTCACTGTAAGGTATTGCCAAGAAAAGAAGCTTCAAGGGAAAGTCTGTACACCCCTCTCTTGGTCCTGTTCTTCATTTTCATACCAGGCCACCCCAAGCAGCTCTCCAGCCTGGCAGAGAATGCAACTAAAGGATCTAAGTGAGTTGAGGTTTGCTACTGCAAAATTAAAAATACTCTGCTGGTATTCAGTCAAGCTTAAGAAGGGTTTCTGGGCCTTAAGAATGCTTATGACCCCTTATAATTCAGGCAATCTGATTTACTGGGAATGTTGATTACAAGTCTCTGCTGTACTGGTTGTGAAAGAAGCCAGCAGAACAAACCTGTGATTAAAGTTGGGAAATTGTACAATGTCCTGCAGAGGGCAGGTTACTGGCCAGGTTGGTATCTTTAATTTGACAGCCTTCTAGTACCTCTGAGATTTGCTTGCAGTTAGTAAAATGCATAAAATTCCAGAAGAGTAACATGTGGCTTTTAGTTTTAAAACATTTTGTAACTGACTGATTTCATCTGACAGTAGTTTCAGAACAGATAGCAATTGTTTACAAAACCAGATGTTTTTATCTCATATTCTATAGTTCTTTGCAGTCAGGAGGGAAAATAAATAATCCACTTTCCCAGAGATATGTCTTCATATAATAACAGGCTGTCTTCACAGTCTGTGTGGTCTCTGGTCTGAGAGCATTAAAACTCCAGACGTTCAAAGCTCTACATTTTTAGGCATGAAGCAGCAGTCCTTATATTCCAGCTGCCCCCAAATCACAAAGTTACTGTTCAGGTGTCTTTCTATTTGCTGTGGCATATTAGGATACATCTAAAAGTGCAATTACCCCAGGAGCTCCTTGGCTGGAAGGTATAACTGAATGTTCTCAGATTTCCAGTTATGGGTAGAGAACTGCACAACGCTGTGCATCTGCAGGGGACTCTCTGTTGCTACTTGCATCAAATATTGGCAAACTTTTAACTAAAAAACCTCTAAATGGTGTTTTTAACCTCTCTGGCATTCAGCATCTGTAAAAGCTGTGGTTGCCATAGTAGCAAGTTGTTGCCTGAGCAATAGTGTTCTTATGATGTCATCAGGAAACAGCCTGTTCCCAGGAATACCTTGAACTCCATATAGAAGAGTGCTGCCCTCAGTGTAGTTCAGTATGGAAAAAATTAGAAATGCATGGTTTTATATTGTTATGAAATACTTCTTTTCTATGTGCTGGCACATCTTGACATCTGTGGTGGAATTTTTGAAGAAAACAGGAGAATTGCTTTGAACTTGTTGAAGAAGGGTTATTATGTAAAATGTGTGTCTGATGGTGAGTGGTTTTTACATTAACCATAGTGGCTACGTGCCTGTCTGCTATAGACTGGCTATTGTTTAACTGGAGTGTTTTATTCTGTGTCACAAAGTTCATTCCAGTTTCTTAGCTCTGTTCCTGAAAGAACTACAAGTTTAAAGCTTCGTGATGGTATTCTTCTCTGTTCTCAGCACTTGACAAAGAGTGGCCTTTTCCTTGACATATATTTCTGTACAGAAATAATTGGCACTCTGTGAATTCTACCTTTTTTCTTGCTTGGATTAATACGTGATAAGTAACAGCTCTGAGATGGTGCACACTGGCGTGGGAGTGGCAGCAAGGAAAGTTGTTGTTTTTTGGTGCTCTATCCTGCACACTGGGTTTCTGCATGTCTCATCCTAAGAAGTTTTGAGTAGAACAGGCCACATAACCACTTTCACAGCTTTCCCCAGTGTATTGCCATGAATCCAGGAGCCTCTGCATGGCATATGCACTTGCAGAGTGACCAAGCATCTCACCTGGACCAGAGTGTTTGCTGAGACTGTTGCTTTCTGGCAGGCTGTACGAGTTCCAGCAGGGATAATGGAGCTAGCACAGCTATTTCTCATGCCATAAAACACCTGCTCTGTTGTTAGCTTGGTGGGTCAGTCAGTTCTTCTGTGGGCCACTGCTCTTGAGGGGTCCAGCCCTCTGTGCCTACCTAGGGTGGGGAACCCAGCAAATTCTTAGTCTGAAACTGCTAATCCTGTGTCACACAACCAGGGCCCCACCTGATCCAAATCTCTGCCCTTATTTCATTTTGCACCATCAAATGACCCCAGTCATCCTCTGATCTTTTTTGACCTGGTTTTCAACAAGATTTGCAGCACCAGCAGAAGCTGCCCTGCCTACTGCCATTCTCACTGTGTGGTCTTGCTCAAATGCTGTTGGTTTTTTTTCCTATCTCCTTTAAAACAGAATCTGCTGCCTAAGATATTTTGCAATCTAATTTTTATCCACAGTATATGCTGCAAAGGTGTTGATTTCATCTTAGGAAGAAATTATTTGCTTAACTGTGAGGGTGATGTGGCACTGGCACAGGGTGCCCAGAGAAGCTGTGGCTTCACCATCCCTGGAAGTGTTCAAGGCCAGGTTGGATGGGGCCTGGAGAAACCTGAGATATGGAAAGGTGTCCCTGCCCATGGCAGGGAGGTTGGAGCAAGACGGTCTTTTAGATCCCTTTCAACCCAAGCCATTCTAGGATTAATTTAAAAATACTCTTAAAGTTGAGCTTTTTGAAGCCAACAGAACTTGAGCTACATAGATGGAGAAAAGTGTTTGTAAGGGAATGTTTACACATTGTGCATCCTTTGTGCACTCAAAGTCAAATGAAATATTTTGCAGAATCTGTTGTATTTATTCTCAGTCTCACTGCCCTTTATAAAATAGAAAGGATTCTATTCTGCAGTTAAAGATTAGTGGTTAGGGTTTTTTTAAAATGGATATTTGTTAAAATTATGTGATGACACTGAAGAGAAAAAATGCTGTTCTAGTCTCTTCTTTCTTCCAGAAAAAATGCTAATTGGCCTGTTCTGCTTTTTAATAGTGGCGTTTATTACCTATTGAGGCAAATAAATTTGTTTAATTCCCATTTACTTTTATTCCCTTGGAAGGATAGTTAATTTATATTTCATTTCATGTAGGACACTCTGGACTTGAGCTGTCTTGTAGCAGAGAGAGCTGGAGAATGGAGCAACAACCGTATTATTGAAGAGCTCCATAGCCACAGACTGGGAAAAGCATGATCGGATGTGATTTTCAGAACAGATGCCCAAGCAGAGTTGGCAGTTAATTAAAAGCACTATGTACTTAATGATTAACTAATCACAGCGTGATGGCATTCAACGGAGATGCAAGAAACTTCTCTGCTGGATTCAACAGAGAAACTCCTAATGTCTGCCTTCAGGGTACCGTACTTACAGCCGTTTGCTTTTGCATCACCAGCAGAGACAACAGGAGCAGTTAGGCTGGCAAATTTCATTAAGCATTGCTTAGTTAAAACTTTAAAAACAGAAAAGACCAGCTTAGTCAACTCTGTATCTGCTGTACATATAACACAGGGTGTCTTTAGCATGGTATTTCACAGCCATGTTGTCAAGCAAGTGATGGCAAAGCACTGTGAACATTTAATCAGACTTCATGAGGAAGGTGCAGTAAGTATTATTTCCATTCTACCATGAGTAAATAAGGGAGAGAGAGATTACACATCATAAGTGACATATCTGTAAATAACAGTCTGGAATGTTCTAGATATTCAGCAACTGATGGTGTTTCTTTCTGAGTTTTTTGCAGTAGAATTATAGTGTCATGCTTACAGTGTAACAGCTATTTATTTCAAGTGATTTTATTTTCTTTACCACTTTTTCCAATATTTTATTCTTTTTAATTTTTCCCTCAAGTATTCAATTATTTTGCACAGGAGCTGTCTTTTTGCCTGGATTTATGTTCAACACCTAGTACTATCAGGTCCAGCAGTGTGACAACACAAATAATCATGATATTGCATCTCTGCATTTCATAGATTGTGATCACAGAAAATCTAGTTATGTGCAAAATTCAATGCAGGAAGCTGAGACATTTTCAACCCAATTAGAAAGCAAATTTCTGAGAAATCTCTGGGGTGATTGCTTTCTTGTCACAATTCTGCTTCATGGTGTGGATGCAGTCCAGATAATTAGAACTAGAAAGAAGAATGACAGTGGATTAAAAAAAAATTACCATTTCAATTCAGTGATGATACTGAAGAGAACATTTTAAAATTATTGTTAGAGATTGCCAAAGATAATTGTTCCTGTGTGATCATGTTTGGCAATATAAACCTGCTACTTTCGCCAGTAGTGAAGTGCTGGCTGTGAGGATGCCTGGGTCCTGCTCCTGACTCACACAGGCTGCAAGTGCAGGATACTCAGCCTCTATCTCCCTGTTCCTCAGATTTGTGGGTAGCAGAATCCAACATGGGAAGAGATGCTTGGGTTAATTTTGCACATACACTATGCACAAGAGATCCTGGGCTGGAGCAGGGTATCCCACCCAACACCAAGGCAAACTGGGCTTATTCTCTTGGTACAGCTTGAATGTAGTTTTCTTCCTTGCAGTTAGGTCTAATTCAGGAAAGAAACAGGGTTTATTACTTCCAGCTTTTGCCATGGCCAGCTGGTGTGCATGTTCTGTGTTTCAGTGCAAAATTAGCTTTTCCCAAAGCGAAGACTTTGGAAATATAAGCAACCAGCTTTTCTTTTTCAGGCAGTAGGTGGAACAATAACACTGGCTGGTGCCTCTGTGGTGGCAGCAGCCATTCAGCCCACATTCCCATCAGATGGGGTCTGGGTCCCTCCACCACCCTGATAACCCTTTCTGCTGTGTTTGCCCAGTCCTGCAGCTCTGTCTGTCCCAGCAGTCAGATGAGCCATGAGCTGCAGACCAGGCACAGGAGGTAAAGGTGTCAAGTCGAGGTCCAGTTCATTGGTATCTGGGTAAAGCCCAGATATCCTTCTGTGTCCTCATTTCACTGCTGCAGTTTTCTGGTGCTACCACAGACAGGACAAATTTGTTTTGCTCTGCATGTCACCTTGTGACTGCTGCCATGTAACTGTGCAGACCTTGTCCCAGGGATTTGCATGTGCTGACTGGAACGCATGGACAGGGCACCCAGGGGTTGTTGGCCACAATCCAAAGGCCCAAAAAGATAAGACACCTGTCAAAATCCCTGATTTTTCAGTTTCAGGTTTCTGGCTGCACTATGGAGGAGCCAATACAAAATACCTAAGTTAATGATGAATCCAGGACAGTCATTGCCAAAGTAAAGCTGCTTCCAGACCCTGTCAGAAAAGGGGAGTCCCCATGGCTGCAAGGCTATAGGATGGCTATGTGCCTTTGGAGTGGGAATGCTGCTGGACTTCTGTGGAAGTGTATGGTTGGTGCACGTATCTCCAGATTTGGGCACCCCTTTTTTGAAAGGAATAGAACCTGTTTTTCTCCATCCAAGTAATAGTGAAGAAAGACATCAGAGGAGATGGACCTGTCAACAGGCTTGCCAAGAGAAGTTGCCTATCTGTTAAGAAAGCAAAGTAATAGTGACTGACCAAGTTAGAGGAAAGAAGGAAATCAAATAATACACAAACTGATCTGACAGTACATCTCCTTTGCTGCTCTGAACAGAAAAAAACAATGAACAGAAGTGTTGCTAAAGTGAATGTGCTCAGTGCTTTCCACGTATAGAAGAATGTACTGGCCTTGTTTTCAAGGCAGAAAAACAAAGGGAGGAAGTACAACATGAGCAAAGCCTGAAGTGGCCCCTCTCCATGGTAACGTGTTGCATGAATAATATCTTTTTGGTGATAAGGCAAGTGGGAAGCTCTTGAGCCCCACAGGGAAGAAACATCTCAATCGTCTCTCTGTGCCTTCTCTGGGATAAATAAGCACACCATGGATGAGAAATACTTAAAATAGTATTTGGGTTCTGTGGTGTTACTTTGGCATCATAATGGACTGGTGCCAATTGCCAACATATCAGAATTTCCCATGGTCTTTCTACTTAAAAAAAAAAAAAGGCTCATAAAAACGTATGTTACTTTTAAAAAGGCAGCTCATTGAAAAGACCACTGTTTTAATGGGAAGTCCCAGTGTGGAAGTGCCTATTATAGTATCCTGGGTGTAGGGGAGGCTGACCTTTCTCAAAGGATGGCAATATAAAACTGAGACCAGTGGGAAAAGCCATGAAAGGAAAATATTTATCTTTTTTTCAGATTTCTCTATTAAGATTCTCTAGGTTTTCAGTCACTTCAGGGCAAAAGCCCAGGAAAGAGATGCCAAGAAACAGCACGAGCAGAAAGGATCACTAGTGGTGGCTGAAGCACTGAGTTGCTCTGTGGAAGGAGCCAGCCCCAGTCGCACTGATGCCAGGATGAGTTTTTGCCTTTTCTTTTATATACCTTTTATACAACTTTTATGTATCCTCAGTACTGTTAGCATGCATACTTGTAATTCCTTAAGTCTGATAATTTAGCATAGTTCCTGTATTCTGTTAGGCCAGGAGACCAAACATCCTAAAGGCCTCCTAGCAGGAGGCCAGAAAGCCCTAAGCTATCTTGGAAAACCAAGGTGCCCTCTAGAACATTCCTGTAAAGTGGAGATTTGGCCCCATCCTCAAATGGGAGAATATCACACCATCCATCCATGTCTGCCATTGGGGCCCCCTTGTTAGATCTGCTAATTTGTAAGGTCTATAAATTGTATACAGAATTATTGGGGGTGTGCATTGTGGCACATCCCACCTTGGCCAAACAGTGCACCACAAAGATCCTTATTAAAACAGCAAGGTAAAAATCTCTTATCCCTTAACTGTGCCTGGCTCTCAAGGTTTGAAAACCAGGGAGAGGCATCAACATGAGCTCAGGTATGGAGCCCTGATGTTTGCTGGCACAGCAGTGGTGGGCCATCAGAAGGAGAGTTCTGATGGCATTTTCTGCCCCCTTCCCTTGGTATTTACTTGACATTGTCCCTTCCAAGACAAACAAGCTGTTAGGAGGAGGGGGACAAAGACAGAGGGCGTGGTGATCTTGCTGATCAGTGTCTGTATGTGCACCCATGTGAGGGTGAGCTCTTCTCACCACAGCTGGCCCATGCTCTGATTTGCAGCATTGATGAAAAATCAATGCTTGCCAAATGGAGACATTAAAAAAGTCACAACAACAACATTAAATCAACAGCAACAACAAAAATGTTGAAGTTAGTATCTTCAGGTCACGGAAAATAAGGAAACTTGCACAAATATTTGGTTTTGGTTTTGTTTTTTTTAATGCCAGAGACTAGTATGAAAAGATTGCTTGCAGTGAGAGCACTGAACTGGGGTGCAGGGAGCTGATTTCCATGACCTCTGGAGAAAGGCTTCTTTGCATAATTGTTAAAATGAGAAAAATCATGGATATTGGAGATTTAACATACAACCCTTACTCACTGAGTTGTTTTTTTAATGTTGTGGACTATTGATTGATAAAAGTAATTTTTCATTATGTTTGTCTCATTTCTATGTTACACTGAGTTTATAAAATGTCAGCTCTTTCTTTTAAAATAGGAAGGATTTAAAAATGAAGCTTTTTCTCAGTACTGCATGTTCTGTAAAGCAAGTTGATAACAGTATGTTAGGGTACTGGATTTCACATTTCATATTAAGCAGGTATTGTTCTTCTGGGAAAATTAGTGGAAATACTAAATAAATACATTTTTAAAATCCCGATCCTGTATTATTTTCACTTTAAGGAATTTCCACTTTTGGTAAAAATAGCTTAAAACTTGCAAATCAGGATAGTGGGGTAGATCTGAGAGATAAATAAGCTTTTTCATTTGTCATGTCTGGTGCATTGTAGTTTTTCTAGTTCCTTACAAAAGAAAAAGCATCATATTTTTTAATGTGTGTGCATTAGTCACTGAAACATTTCAGAAAGTCTGTCTCAGAGCAATACAATACCACTCCCTTCTCTTTTTATACAATCAAAACTGATTTACAAAGAAAGACATGCTACCTGGAAAACAAACCCTGAAATCAGTTGGTGGATTCTGCTGATTGCCATGTAAACTTCTTGCTTCATTTTCAGCATACAGAAGCTTAGAGGATGAGTTGACCTTGTACAAACTTAGCCAACCTCAGCAATCTCCTGCCAGATGTGTGCTTCATTATTTAAGTGATACCACACTGTCAGACTCCTCCTGAAATGAAGTGGACATGCCAATGCAGCGTCTGGCCCTCAGATCCTCAGTTCCTGTAAGTAGAAAACCCTGTACAGACGGAGAGCTGATTCCATGGGCCCCAGGGAGGCTCACGTGGGTTTGAAATGTTAATCAATGCAGTTCAGACTGCTCTGAAAGTGCTGTCCTGAAAGTGGTAGAACTTTTAAACTTCTGAGCTTCATGCTCCATTATAATGTGTGTTTATAATGTTTCAAAACTCATTATTTCTGGTGTTTAGATAGATTTGATTACTGACAGTTGCTAATTATTTCCTTTATTAGAATACATTTTTAAAATACTTGATTTTAGGTAAAATCAGGCTCTGCACATTCCTATTCGCAAGAAATTGTGTGCTGTTATATAAATTACACTACTTTCCCTTTCCTTTTATGGGTATATTTGGGGGATTGTTTGTTTTGGGGTTTGATTTGGCTCCTTTGTGTTGGGTTATTGTTTGAAAGAATTGGCATTACTGTCACAGTGAACCCCTGTGAGCCACCCTCCCAGAGGGGCAAACTGAGCTAGTGAGTCCCCAGGACTCAGCACTGGTTCCCTTGATGAGCAGGCTCAGGCTGTAGGGAGGAAAGGCTTGGAAGACCTGAGACTCCCTCTGTAAATTGTCCTGGTTAGGGCACAGGTACTGCCCTGTCCCAAAAAGTCTGGTGGCAGCTGCTAAAAGGAACTGGGTGGAGTGGTCAGTAAAATGTGACACTTTCTATTTGCAGAGTGGGCAATACAAAAGGCACAGCAGGGTCTGGGGATGCACAAAGCAGCAGAAGTCAGCACAGGCACTGTGGAGAGCAGCCTGCTCCGGGAAGGGGATGAGCAGGAATAGCTCAGCTGAATCAGTGCAAGCCACACCATGAGTGCATTTCATAAGCATGCTTACAAAGCATACTGGGACTCTTGCAGGGAGCATGGGGGACTTGGGGCAATATTTTTCACCTAACTTGATGTTTTTTGGGGAGTTTTATTTTCTAAATAAATGTGTGCTTGGAGGCAACAAGGATGACCATCCCTATCTGAACCTGATGACTTCTTTTTCAGGAGACAATTTAAGAATTTTACACCTCACTTAATGCCAAATTTAATTTAATACATTTTTATACAGATTACTTGCACAGTGTGGAGGCATTTGGTTTAAGCAAGGCCTGAAAGATTCTGAGCATTTAGAAGTGTGCAGCAGAGCATGCCAAATTAAGCTGGTTTTCTAAGCAGAGACAATTTCTTTGATTTTCATTTATTTATTCATGTGTAATTATTTAAAATTACACATGGATCCAAAAGAAAATTCTCTGAATTCATGGGGAAAAAAAAACATTTAAGGATGCACAATACTGTGACAGCTGAATGAGAGTTCTTCTAATGATGTGAGGGCTATTTTATGCACTCCTTTATGCATTACTTTTGGAGGAGAGGAATTTCCTTCATTAATTGAAGGATATTTAAAGCCTTTGGCATTTCTTTCTGTAATCCATTCAGCTGTCATGTCAAGCAGCTTCATTCCTGTACATTTTTGTATATATGAGGTGGGTCTTCAGGTTTCAGTAAATGGTTTGCATTGTGCAAGGTGTTTTACTGCTATTGGATAAAAGATTTTGCCTCATGGATCTGCAATCCAAATAGATGAACAAGAAGGAGAAAGGAAGTGGATGGGTCTGAGGCATCTGTTGAACAGCTGAGAGCAGGGAAACAAATCAAAATCCATGACTGCATACAGCCTTTCACACAGGACCAGCACTGTCTGTACCCTTGGTTCAAGCCTCTCGGTTTTGCAGGAACATTTCCAAAATTCCATGAAATCTACCATTCTTTTTTCTTTAAGCAAGTACTGTTATAATGTAAATACAAATTGCCCATACTAAGGTGTGTTCATGCACATTCACAAATCAGGTTTATTGTCAAAGTTATGGACAAATTAAACATTAGCTACAAAATGGAGCTGGTGTAACAGATTACTGCAGTGGAGATCCTCCAGAGAGAGAGGCTTTGCAGTTAACTCTTTCACCATGCTTCCATGCCACAGCTGGTCTCATAATTAGTGACTGAATAGTGTGTTCACACTCAGAGATGCACATGGTTTGGGTTTCCCTTGAGTCTGGACGCAGCAGTCAGGAGCTGTCCTCAGAAGAGAAAGGAGGCAGTGAAAGAGTGCTGCCATCAGTATTTGGGTTTCTTTTTCCGGCCAAGAAACAGTACAAAGGGAAATTATCAACAGCTTTAGCTTAATCTCCACTGCTGTTTTTGAAGAAATACGTGGCATTGCTTGTAATACTACAGAGCAGTCTGAAAATACTTGAAGAACAAGGAGGCACTGCAGTCAACTGAAGTGACTGCTAGAAGGCTGAGTGAGAGCTTTCCCAGAGGTTTCCCATGGCACCTGGATCCATCCTTGAATTTGGCTGTACTTCCCTTCCCATGTGTCAAATGGGGAATGCTTTTTTAGCAGGCTGCAAAGGCAAGGTATATCACTTGTGCACAGGTAAGTCCAAAAGGTCTCTTGAACCCTGCCCTGCTTGAGTAAAATCTGCCTATGATTTGTCCAGGCTTGCAGAAACAGTAAGCCATGATCAGCTTGCCCAGCTTAACATTCTGCTCTCTCAACTATTATTTGGAACTGGTTTAGAATTGCAGTAACACAGCTTTGTTGCTTCATTTTACACAGAGCATGGACAGACCTGGCAGTCGTGTCAGCCATGAAGGTCAATGGACATATCTGTGAGGATGTGGATGGAGGTACTTGGGAAGGAGAAAGCAGCAAAACCACTTCTCCCTGTGTGTAATCTATATCCAGGGGTGAGTCAGGCTACTGGCATGAGGAGAGGGGAGTGGGAAGCACAAGTTTCTTGCCTTAATAGCACTGTCAAGAACTTTCAGTCTTCTTTCTTCAAAAGCATTTGAGAACCAGAGGGGACAGCTTAAGAGAAAAGTTGCTCTAGTGGAGAGAGATGAGGAGGCAGGTCGTCCTGAAATTGCACTTTAACTGTATCACTATGGATCATCCCCCATCTGACACACACTCTGAGCTCTTTAAAAATCCAAGCACAAGATGTTTAGCTTAAAATTATTTAACAATATTTTTATTGTGTTAAGATCCACTTTTTTTCCCCAGTGTTGCTAAATCTGGCCTCGAGCCAGTGCTGCTGGTGCTGGAATACACAGACTGTTTTAGGGAAACCTGTTTGATGCATGTGTCAAATATTGGAAATTTTGAATATATTTTGCCCTAAAAGCTTTCTCTTTTTTTTGGCAGTCAATTCAAGACCTGTTAAAAACTAGTTCTTTAATACTTATGAAAGCAAAACTCACATTTTGAAGAGGTCAGTGAAATTATTCAGCCATAAGTTTACTGTAGCAAGAGAGACCAAAAGCATCATTATGCTTATTTAATATTTTGGGGGAAAATGCACTCACACACAAAAGGAATTAAAAATGTAGGTTTAAAAAAAAAAACCCAACCATTTGAAACAGTGACTAGGTTTCATCTCTAGAAATATTCTTTATTCTTATTACAAGCAGCCCTTTTCCTGGGCTGATCGACCTGGAGCTGCATCAAGGATAATACTTGACTCTAGCAAAATTCATCGATTAAGAAATATATCACTGAACACCTCAGCAAAATAATGTTTAATAGCTCTGGACCATCCAAAGCTGAGCATTCAATTTCACCATAAATGCATTGCAATCATAAATATATTTTGAATAATAAGGAAATTGAGCATGAAAATTGTTAGTTACGTATGCAAATGGATTGCTACACCCTGGATTAAGAATTGTCTGGGCTGCTTCTGTATCCTCATGGTTAATTGTCCTTATTCAAAATTCTATTAACAAAACATCCCCAAAATTCAAGTAGTTTTTCTTTGTGAATAATGTCCATTTATCAGCCCTTTCTAAAGCTTAGTTTGCCGTGGAGGCAGTTTTAGAGCAGCTTATTATTTGCCTGAGTTGAGTTGCACACAGCTCTTAATAGTCTTTGACAACCAATACTCAACTCCCTCTGCATTCAGTGCTGTCAGCATTTGTGTGTGTAGTGCACCTCTGCAGCAGCTCTGCAGTTCTCATCAGCAGGGTTGGAAACAGGTGTGACCTGCCCAAACACACAGCACTGCTGGGGAGAAGATACCAGTGAAAAGCAGAAAGGGGGTTGAGGGTGTGTTGGTACAAGCAGCAGCACAGTAAATTTGTGTCATGTTGTAAATGTAAGATATTTATCAATGAAAGTTTTAGGTTTAATTAAAAGCGGCATTTTGCTGACCTGTTCAATTTAAAGGTGAAAGAGAATTTATTCAGGTGTGCACAGAAAGGGCTTTGCTCATTGCAATAGGGCACAGTGAGTGAATTTAGTTAATAATGAAAACTTTGGGCCAGTGTTCAGAGCCCTGATCTCAGAGTGCCTCTCCTGCAGTGCAGAGACAAACAGCACCGCAGGCTTTGTGCAGAGAACACACTGGAAATGTTTTTTCCAGAGAAGTCAGTGGACTTCAGTTTCTCACTTCCAGGAGCCCCCTGGTGCTGAGAGGGATGAAGAGCCTGTCCCTAAGTCACAGCAAGAATTTTGCAAGTTAAAACCACTTTTCTTACACAAGTCCCAGCAATGTTGCTTTGCACAGGCCAACTCTAAGGCCAATTAGGCCAATAGTTCCTATGCTATTAGGAGCACTAACAGTAGATGGTGATGGGTGTTTTTTTGTAGAAGTCTTCTTAAGAACTTTGCTTTTGCTGCTGCTCTTGGCTGCCTGTGGTAATGTTCATTGTTGCTGCAACTGAGCCCTCAAAGCTGTAAACTTAAAATCAGACCTTAAAAAATTTGCTTTCCATCACATGCATTAAGGAAATTAACTTAACAGTCTTCTGTGATCATTGAAAGACAGGTGACAGCCCATTTTTTCTTCTAAGATTTTCTGCTGTTGCAGGATTTGTCTGCTTTTTGAGGAGATTGGATTGATTTTGGAGTCACTAAAATGTGGTCCCTCATCCTTTAGAAACCAGAGAGAAAGGATAGTATTGTGAATAAACACTACCCTTGGCTGCTGTCAGGGAATTCCATAGGTATTATTATACCATGGAAATAGATAGTACAAGAATTGAGAAATCTGGAATAGAGCAAAACAAGAAGAGTGACTGAAGTGCATTGTCCCCTACAAAGAAGATTCCGGGCGGTGTGACTTTATCTTCTGTGACATTAGGTGGGATTGGTTGTTCAAGTAAGCAAAAATGTAAAAAGCCACTACACTAAGAAAAACTTAAATATCACTGTATTTCCAGTACAGTTCTTCCTCTATCAGTGTTTTTGCAGTTCTCATTAAAAAAAAAAAAAAAAGAGAGAGAGAAAATTCAACATTAATAACATTAATATAGGAAGGAGGGAGAAAATAAAATTCAAATGAATGCATGCTTTTATGTTTATATTCATGCATTTCTTCAAATATTTCATCAGATGGTCTTTGGCCAGTTCCTGACCTATTGCATAAGTAATCTTTGTAACCATGAAGGGAAGAGAGAAGGTTGTGTCCTGTC
Source organism: Zonotrichia leucophrys gambelii (assembly GCF_028769735.1). Lineage (NCBI taxonomy): Eukaryota > Metazoa > Chordata > Aves > Passeriformes > Passerellidae > Zonotrichia > Zonotrichia leucophrys. The sequence goes on from NC_088181.1 coordinate 13,066,196, forward strand.
CTGTTTGTTCCCCTTCCCTGCAGGCCTGGGGTGGTCCCTGCTGAGGTGTGACGGGGGTGGCTGTGCTTTGTTCATGTGTGAGTGCAGGCTGCAACTTCCTGTGAGCAGAGTTCAAATGTGAAAACCACAGGGAGCTGGATTAATATGTCCATATAATGATCTTTTAGGATCTATTCACAACCCCACTTCTGTTGCATCTTTCATAGTTTTGGGGGTTAATTTTTGTTTGTTTGTTTATTTTCTTTTAATTTTCTGGTAGGTTTAGCAGTAAAAAATGGGGTAAGATCCTTATATAATTCCTAATGCTAATTTTCCCCAGTCTTTTGAATGATTTCTGCTTCAATTCAATGTATATTTATTATTTCTTCTCAAACCCTTGATCTGGAGGTTTTTAATCAACAAAAACATTTTCCTGCTTATCATGTATTTGAAGTTGCAATGCACCATCCTGTGATTTTATTTATTTATTTATTTCCTGCCTGCTACCACTTCCCACTGCACTCTGAAGATGCCAGAGCCACTCATTTTTAGTGCCAATAGTTTGATCAAATGAACAGCCGTCAGAAATTATCTAATATTTTTGCTATTCCTTTTGTTATAGTAGAGACCTAAAGCACAAAAGCACTGCATCAAACACAAACCAGGATTATTTAGGTATTTTGTTACGTAAGTCTTCAAAGTATTTAAGTGCATTTTTAAAACTATTATTAAAATGTAATTTTTAGAAAATGTTCAGTGCCCAGAGTTTCACCCACCTGAGAAATCCCTGGAGTAGTTACTCTCTTCTTTTGAGTATTGACTCTGCTGGCCTCGTTCTGCTGCACTGTCGATCACTGAGGCTGCTTTTGTTGGCCTGTCATTCTGCAGAGATCAAAAGCACTGAGAATCAAGGCTTTTGTTAGCACACGAAAGCTTTGCCACCTGGAAAAGTGTGTCAGCTTTTTTGATTTATTTGTTCAAAATTTTTCACTTATTGCCTTCTGGGTCAAATGACAAGTATTTGGAGGCAGAGTGTAGCTTCAAAGTCCCCTTTTTTAAGGAACCAAATTATGTAGCTCGCCTTAGTAGAAAAAATATTTCTGATCAAGACAGTTTACTGCATCAGGTTTCTCAAAGGATGAACCTACTGCATCTCTAAGCTGTTTTTCTTCACTTGCCTGATTCATCTAGTGAAAATGGGGGGAGGCAAGTACAGTTATCAGGGCCCAAAGGCAGAGGATGAAAGTAGAAAAATTGGCTTCTCTCTTCATGACCCTCTCTTTGGGAAACAGCTTTTGCTTATCTGAAGGAAAAAAAAAAAAGTTATTTTCTTCATTAACTTCTGAACAAGTAACTCTACACTCAAATCTATGCTCAGTGACATATTTTCTTCCTAGCTTTGCTTTAATACTTTTGACACTCTCCATTAAGCCAAATATCTTATAACATTCTCTTCTAGAAATCAATCTGTAGCAGCAGCTAGCCTGTGCTACTACTTTAGGAAAACACAGATATTTTAAATTTCTTAATGTTTTGCCTTAGAAATATCATAATGTGGAAATAGAGAGGTGGAAGTTTTTCTTAGATGTGCACATGCCAGACTTGCTTGCTTTTGAAGAGCTGCGATTGTCAGAGGTCCAAAATGGGCCAAGTCAAATTAGCACTAATTAGCACTTCAGCAGCATCATTTGTGCTGTAAATGCTGAATTCACCACAACTTACTACTGCCTCATCGTGGCAGCCTGTGAATAAATCCTTAAGTACCTCGCAGATACTTTGATGTTTAGAGGGCATAAACCTTGCCACGGCTAAGGAGTGTGGTAGTCCACATTTATGGGAATCTGGTAAGTTCAAAATGAAAAAAAATACTTCTTCCTGTTGCCAAGGTGAGAGTCACTCAATAATACTGACACGGTGTTTTCATATGCTACAGGATTAATTACTTTATTTTTGTAAAGCATTGTTCAAAATTTCCCTGAATTCTATCCAGTAGTTGCATTATTAATCTAGTTTGTAAACTAAATTCTGGGAGATTTATTTATAAGAAAGGGCTTTTTACACAGGCATCTGCCTGCCTGCTTGCCTAATTCCCCTCTCCCATTTAGAAATCTGAGAGTGAAGGTGGCTGCCTCTGAAACAAATAATGCAGAGGGTCCCTTAACAAAGCGAGGGGCTGCACTTGCTCTTCTCCTGCAAAATTCAGTGGTGCTGCTCCCTGGCTGGATGAACAGCTGTGGCAGCAGCCCTGAGCAGGAGGAAAAAGAGTGGGGACAGTGGCAGATGAGATGGAGCAGAAGAGGGAAGGCAGCATTTGGCTGAGCAATTGGGTAGAGATGAATTTGAAGCAAGGGAGTGTTGGCAAAAGGTTTTTGAAAATGGTCAAAACATGGAACAGAGCTGATAGGATGTCCCATGATGCTGAAGAGATCAGAGATGGGCTGGAAAGAGTTGCATGAGGACACCTAAATACGTTTGATTTGAGTAATGTTCCTAATGCTGATGAGACTGGACATGCTTTATGGGACTACTTGAAGCACTTTTGCATTTTAATCATACTAAACCTTGTGACAGTAAGAAAACAAAGGAACTGTCTCTGCTTCTTCCCTGAAAATGTGACTCAGAAAAAAACTTTTTCTATCTCTGGCTTAGAAACCTGGTAATGCTCAAATGTTTTAAAACACAAACACACAAAGCCCCAAACCTTGTTTAATGCATCATCATGAAGAACTGACTGCATCTTTTTATAACTGAGTGCCTTATCCAAGGCAATGAAAGCTTTCAGTAGTAAAAGAAGAAACTGCCTTGGAATGGATGTTTTCATTGGTCATCCATCTACTGCACTGTAAAACAGTAAATGATCTTTTTGATGTCTCCTCCCAGCAAACATCAGTTCTCATTTTCAGGGTTTCTCTCTGGCAATTGTGTACATTAGGGGATGCTGCTTAAAAGAGATAAAACATGCTATGGATGTGATAATATAAAATTAATGTATAATGTCACTGAAGAAGCATATGTTAAATGCTTCTCCCAGGGCTAAGTAGAGTATTTAATCACCAAAGTTTTGGTCTTTGGCCTTTTAAAATGCTTGATTGCATATATTCAGGAGTCATAGCCCCCAGGGTGTTACACAGAAGTTTGGAAAGGTTGAGGTTTGATAACAGAACACTGCTTGCATTGATTTCTTCTGGTATTCACTAAAACTTACAAAAAAATTAAACAGCACATTTATGTTTCTACAATCTCTGTAACAGTAAGCACAGGGAAATGGCCTTTTTTAATCTCTGAATTGTAGTTGTGAAAATGATGTTATGAGAGCTCGTGATTCAATATTGTATTTTCACGTCTTAACTGTTAAGAATAGTGATGTTTGCCTTAGAGTTTGAATTAAAAAAATACATTGTGTCTGGTTTATTATTATTATTATTATTATTATTATTATTATTGCTCCTGCATTCTCATGCAAGCCATAAAATCATTTTAGCATAAATTCCTTACTTAAATGCTATTATTAAGTGCTATCAGGGTTGAACACCAGTCATTAAATCCTTCTGAGCAGTAACAACTGGGAGAGTTTAATGGAGCCCTCATCAAAGATGAACATGGAAGAAGATGGAGAGAAGCTTCTGTGCATGCTGCCTGTAGCCTGGAGGGGAACAGAGCAAGGAGAACCTCTATAATTTACTGTGCTTCTCTGTTGTAGGGAAAAAAAGAATTAAAACATGTAACCTAAACCAAAGCCCAGTAAAGCCTGTGGGAAGCTTTCTGTTAACTTCAATGTGCACTAGATCTGGTTGATAGATTTCTAAAATACAAAGCGTTTCTCATGGTGTGTTGAAGAGGTTTTTCCATGCAATGGACACACATAATGAGATCTTTCATTCTCTCCTTTTCCCAGATTTGGCCTTGAAGAAAACCCTAGAGCTGAATGTTGCTGAACTTTGGGCAGAGTTAAATACTGACCTGAATATTGAGGACAGAGTCCTTGTGTATTTTTGTTTGTTGCCATGAAAGTTCTTTATCCTTTGCTGCTCTGTTCTTTATCATCTGCAGGGTAAAGGATTCTGAGCCAGAAATAGATTTGCACATGGAGATCTGGGCTGTGGAAGCAATAGCTCTTCTTTTCACCCCACCAACAGGGCTGGCTGCTTCCCTCCTGCAGCACTGTCTCCATGAGAGGTGGAGGGTTACCTCTACACGTAGATAATGGTAAGTGTCTCTTTTCCTCAGCAAGAATGCACAAGGTAGAATACTTTATAGAAATTCAAGATTTGCCTTTCAGGCTGTTGGATATGAGCACACCAGCATGCCATTGTATCCTCCTAGTTGATTTTGTCATCTGATATTTAGTTTCTTGAGTGGCTTTTTGCACCAGCCACCTACACATCCCAAGTATCAGAATTTTTTTTTATTAAAGGGTCGGTTTCCTTTTCTCTGTGATTCTTACAATGTGATTCATGGGAGCAATGAGGGATTCTTTTTCTGCACAAAATTATTCATTGTTCAGAGAGAAAATATTAGTGCCCTCTTTGTATCTGGAAAAGAGATATCATTGCAGAGAAATCATCCATTATTTCTCATTTGGCACTTGAACATTGACTCTAAAAGTGTTGCAGTTACTTTTTGGATTGGGCATCTATTTTCCAGGATTTGGAGTGCTGCAGATTCCAAAGGCCATCTCCTGCTTATATATATTACCACAGGTTTTCCCAGAAACACAACTGTTTTAGCTGGCTGCTAAAGTCACTGGCAAGCCTTGAGGAGAGAGGACATGAGGCTCCAGCTGAACAACAGTTCTATACATTTTCTGCTCCTTTCCATCAGAAGATTGGGGTGGAGGTGCTGTGTGGTGTTTGGGAGGGCTATATACTTACTCAGAGAGTGGACTCTGCCCTGTGGGCAGCCTGGGACAGGGAATATGTTTGGAGAGAAGTCATCCACCCCCCTTTCTCAGCAGAGTTTGACTGAAGCATTCATTTTGCTGTCCCCAGACAAGCTCTCAGTTCAGTTCCTACAGACTGGGAGAATGCTGCTGTCACCAGGGAGTCCTGGCAGCAGAGCCAGAGCAAGCCCCAGGACCTGCAGCAGGCTGCCCCATGAAGTGTCCCCAGCTCTACTCCTGGCTCCTTCAATTGTCTGACAGCAATTTTTCATTTGGCTAGTTTTAGGACTTCCCTGCATGAAAGAGATGGGGCAAGCAGGGAAAGGTGACTTTGCCATTAATTTATTATTCTTTAGAAATTAGTCTGAAAGGTCCAGGAACAGATATGGAGTGAGGAAAAGAAGTACCTGTGTCACCAAAGTGACATCACTGAGCAATTGTGTAAAGTTTGTCTTTCCCTTTGCAACTGAAAGTAATGACCCATCAAAGCTGCTGCCTCCAGTTGCTGGTTGCCTGTAAGAGTTTCAGGTTTCTGTGTTTTATCCCAGGTGAGGTGTTTTATCATGTGCACACCTCACAGTCAGTACTCAGCACACAGGGCAAAGACAGAGCACCTGCTCATGCTCACTTTAATTCCTTTAAGTGCTCTCGTAGCTGTCTAACTATACAAGCAGCACAATGGAGACTGACTTGTTTGCATTGCAGAGCCCTTTTTGATATTCAATATCCCAAATTATTTGAGTGAGTAGATATGATGAGAGCTTTATAGAACTGCAAACAGTCCATGAAGATAATACCCTGGGGCAGCTCATTTGCCTAACACAGAACATATACTCAACAGGTATAACACAGTACAAATATTTACTAAAATCAGTTTTTGGTGTTTACCTTGGAGTAGGAGAGTACATTCTGAACAATTATTCTCTTTTGTGCCCAGCTAAGCAATGCAGAACATATTCAGCAGAATCCTGTAGTCAAGCCATGGATGCACACACAGTGAACTAAGTTAAAATGTATCCTGGCTTGTTATGCTGACCACAGGAGAAATAAAAGGTACAACTAGGCTCAGGATACTATATCAAAAATTATATGTTTAAGCACAATTATGACTTTTTTAGTATATTTACTCATAATTACAAAGAGTCAGGTCAGAAAGCCCCTTGAAAAGTTTGCTGTAGCATTTCCAGCGTCTTGCCTAAATAATGAAGTGGATGTCTTTGACAAATGCTTATCAGCCCTGAGAATGTGGGTTGTACAGAAAAGCAGCAAGCTGTTCCTCGTGGTGGGCAAAGCCTGGGCTCCTGGGCAGCACTGTCAAGGTCTCTCACAGGAGTGTTTGTACTTCTGTGTCCCACTGAAGGCTGTTGGTGCCCCTGCAGCTGTGGCAAGGCGCTGCTGCCGTCAGAGGGGCAGGTGCAGCGTGCTACCAGAAACAAAAACTACAGATGTGACTCCTCTTGCTGTGCTGCATTGCGAATACGGGCACATTCTGCTTTTCATCTACTCCTTTAAGCACTTCTTCGGTTTCTGGCTTCATTGAAATTGAAAGAGATGAGTTTGGAAGGATGCAGATGAAAATAGTCCATGGAAAGAAATTTTCAATGAGGTCACTTTGCTGTTTCATGAGATGAGGAGGAGCTTAAGGACAATGGTTCAGGCTTGCTAAGAATGCAGATTTCTGATAAAAGGTAGAGATTCTCAAACATTCATCAAATAGTTTATACCGGGGATGTCATGTTTTTCAAATACAGTACCATGTCTTTGTGTTGTAAATATAAATCATAAATTGAAATGAGGTGACTTAACAGTTAATATATGTACTAATTAGAGAGAGGATAGACCTGCAGTATCACAAAGTTCTAATGGGGTCAGGGACGAAATACTATAAGAAATGCTGTTTTTTTCTCTTTGTCTGGGAGTCATTATCTATTTTAATTCCTCTCTATTGAAATATGAATCATGTGAATCCTACCTTTAATTTGTTTCTTTATCAGTGCTTTGTTGACTTCATAGTTTATACAAAACACAGCAGGGGAGAGCTGTGAGACTATGTATCAAGCATTATAATGCATTAGAGTAATCACTTTTCTCTCTAACACATCAGATTTTGTCATCAAGTTTTATGAGTATAGGCGTTATTTTTCTCACAATCTCCTGAAACTATTCATCTTAATTAACAGTGGTATAAGCTTCTTCATAAAGTTGGAATATATTTTATCATGAAGAAGTTTCATAGGCACCTGCCTATTATCTCTAAACAAAGAGATGAAAATTTTGCTGTGGTTCAGAAAGCTTTATTTTTAAAATTAACTTGAAAATGCTAGTGCAAGGTTAGAAGTTGCAGTATTTTCCACTCAAGGGACCAAATGGTGAACTCTGCTTTGTGGTTCACAGACCTCTGAGAGTTCCTGAGCCCCATCCTCACACCTGGTGGACACTAATATGTGCTGGTATAGTGTCAGCTTCCCAAGGTATGCAGGCAGTTGTTTTTGTTCTCCCTGCAGTGATGTGACAGGTTTTCCTATCATCCTGTAGGTATTTGTAGGTATTTTTTGTCTTTTGACCCATGTCCCAAAAAATGCTTTCTAATTGGGGGTTAGCAAATGCACCACAGTTTCAAAAGACAAACAATACAAAGATATAATCCAGCTGTAGATGGCCAGTGCTATGAGTGGATTTCTTAAGTGCGTGCTCAGCTACTGCTCACCAAATTTTCAAGGTAAAAGAAAATTTGAGCCAAATAGTTCCTGTCTCCTGAGCAGTGCATGGTGGCAATCTGGGGTACCAGCTCACGAGCAGCAGCTCCCCAGAAAGCTGGCACTGGCCTTGAGAATAATTTTCAACACAGTGTTATTTCTAGCGTCATTCTTTTTCCTGTAATTTTTTTTTTCAGATTGATGAATAGAAGACCCTGAATGAAGAGGTTTGGCATTTGTTTTCTTATGTGGCAAACAAAGAACAGCATGGTCATAGCAGTTTTCAAGGCCTCCTTATTCATCAGCAGCCTTAAAGTATCTGTGCCATGTCATTATGAAACACTGTGGGTATTTTTTTTCATCAGTTGCAAAGTAGGATTTGACAAGGGAAGTGCTCAAAGAATGATAAACAGCTGGAGACATCTTCTACATTTGAATACAGCATTTATAGATTATTTCTATTATCACTTTTTTCCTATGGGGTGGTTCACTCTTTAAAACTCTCAGCATTATTCTAAGATATCCTTGCAAGATTTACCTTTGGGTGAGCATATCCCCTTCACCTCTAAGTTCTTTATGACCTCATGCTGGGTTCTGTGGGGCTTCCTGTGTTTAGAGTAGAGGCTGATTGTGTGAGAGCAGGAGCTGGTTGGCACTGTGAGGCTCCAGGACATCACCTGCCCTGCTGGGGCTGGCAGGAGCCAGCAGACGTGCTGAGCCTGCCCTGCCATGGCAGGATTCTGTCCTGCTGGGGCACCTCATGTGCACTGCGGCTCTGGCTGTGCCAGGCTGCTTCATGGCTGCTGCCTGAGCACCCTGCACTTCCTTTTTCTGGCTGAACTACCATGTTTTTATCTGGGTATTGCAGTCTCACTGTATGAAAAGATTATTTGAACTCTCAGAGAGCAAGGCCCTTTGAATTATTTCTCCCCCACTGATGTTTTGTTTTCTAGTGTTGGATTGAGGACGTGAATTTGGGTGTCAAAACATGTATCTCAGGTTCTGTAAAGGTGAGGAAGTCTGTGTTTGCAGTCAGGATCACAGCCTTGTGCAGACTGTGAGCACTCTACCTAGTGCTGGGCAAGACAGGTTTTAGCAGGTGCTGGCATTTATGGAGAAGCAGTTTGTCTGTTCATGGCACTCTGTGCAACAGCTGCATCTGAAATTTGTTGCCCTTTGTTTATAGACTGATCCTGGTATTTGGAACACTTAGAGTGTTTCATTGCTCAGGTGTCCAGAATTTGAAACAAAATCAATTATAACTGCTATAGGCAAGGGTGTTTATGGTCATAATGTTCCAATGACAGTGTCAGGGGAAAGCATCAGGAACTTCCAGCTAATGTTTATTTGCAGACATCTCTACACAGTCTTAAAATAGTGGTAATTGGTGCAGGAAAAGCAGGTACAGCATGATCTCTGTCCCTACAAAAAAGTAAAAATATAGATAGGTAATATAACGTTAGAAATAGAAAAATAAGATGTGATAAAAAATCGCAAGTCATGCTCTAGATGGAAGCTAGTTGGTTTCAGTGCACTGGCTTCTAATGGCAATCTCTTTGCAGGATACTTCAGAAATGATGGATTGAGGCACACACATAATGACCTGTTCCAGTCAGGAGCTGAGACAGCCTCAAAGGGAGTTGCCGGTGAGATCTATGGAATGGGACGTGTGAGTGTATACAAGAGCAGTCAGTGCTGGTACAATTTTGCATGTATATCTTCCTGCCAAAAAGTTAAAAAAAAAAAAGTCAAGACTGCACATTTTGGAGGATTAATCATCTGAGATTTTTCTCTAATTTATCACCAGCAGGAGTAATGTTCTCTTTGTTTCTGTTTTACAGGGACACCCACATAGCCTTTAAAAAGCATAAATAAAATTGCATCCACGCAGGCTGTGGGTCTGTGCAGCAGCTGTTCACATGACACTGTATTTTATCTGCATACATTTAATCATTTTTTCCTGAGCAACTGTCTCAATCTGTCAAAATATTTGTAAATAGATTCGGTTTCCAGTGAAATTTGCTTTCACTAGCACAATAGAGAGACAGGAAAGACTTATGCCCAGTGGGAAGAAAAAAACAGAATTGTTTTCCATTGCAGGTTGAACAGCTCAGTCCTAAGGCGTTTGCCTTGATGACTGTGTGAAGCCAGTGCTCTCACTTAGCAGCTACCTCATTTCTGGGATGAGGTGTTTCATTTCAGCAGACAGATTTCTCCCCAGCTGAACAAGCACAAAGAGAATGGTAGGTAATAGAGGACAGCTCTGTATTTCAGTAGAGAAGGAACACTCCTGGAAAGAAGGGCTATTTGGCATTTGTTCCTTTTTTTCACCCTTAACTCCTTGTGTCCTTCTCTTGTGTCCCTCCTCTATGCAATGTGTTAATGTTTCCTTCCTACCTTTCAAACCTCCACAGTTTGAGGGTGCCTGGGAATTTAGTGACCATTTACTACAACAGCTCAACAAATGAGCTGACTACAACTTCCTGCCAGTTCTTCAGCAAATTCAGTCCGTGCTAGCCCAGCCTCTTTGTGAGTGACCCTCTGGGTGCACAGGTGTGGGAAGAGGATCACTTGAGCCTCTGGTCCTTCCAAACCCATCCTTTTTGTGAGATAACACAGATCCCTGTTAGACTCATCAGACAGGGACAAACAATGCTTCCTGAGAAAGGGGGGATGAGGGCAGGTACCATCATGATGTGTAATCACTTTCCAGAACCATCCTGGAGGAAGTTTGTTAAAGCACAGCATGCAGAATCACTTTCAGAAGTGCAAACATACAGATAGGCCAGCACTGCCCACCAACATGGTCCCAGTCTATTCTGCATCAGATGCCTGTGGGCTTACACAGCAGCTTCTGTAGCTGCAGTCAGACCAAAGCTGTGCACTTGGAACTGTGGAAATCCACATGCTATGATTGCACCCTGAAGGAAACAAGCCTTACAGCTCCTATCAATATATTGAAATTTAACTCTATTGAATCCAGAAAATTAAACAGAGAAAATCCAGATATCAAGTGCATTTTTAAGCCTTAAGCTGTAGCAATGAAAGTGAGAGATTGATGTGTTTGCTAAAGCAAGGGGATTTCAGTGCGCACAGGTTACCTGAGGCCTGACAGAAGGGTTGGCAGGGGGAAGCAGCTGGTTCAGTTGGTTGTGTAGTTTGGTGGATGTCTCAGTTTGGGCAGGAACTGCTTTTAGGGTGACAAGAGCAAAGAATGTCACTGCCTTACCAGCAGCACCAAGCATTAGCCACACCATTTCTGCATAGTCTGGAGCCCATCCTTGAAGCCTCTGGATTAGGTTGAAGGTACCTTGTTTCAAAGCAGAACAGCTGACAGCCACCCAGTCTCAGCTCAGGGGGTTGTTCTGCCCCCCAGCTGGGAGCACTGATGCTCCTGATGCTTCCAGCTGGCCTAGGGCAGGCACTGGGACAAGGCCCCAGCCGCTCCAGGCTGGTTCAAGGAGCTCCTGCATTTCCCAGACTCATGTAAACACCATATAAACAGTATGAGCTAGCCTGGGTGGTATGAGGCTTTCAGACATACTTGTCTTTTCATCAAGGCTCTTTGTTGTGTTCTGACAGCTACCAGCAATGTTAAAATGCATTTTAGACTAAGATCATACAGTCTGTTGATGTCAGAGCTGTGTGCAGGGTCTTTAGTACAGAAGTGAATTAGACCACTGATTATTTTGCTTATGGCTCCTTTGGTGCTCTGGACTTGATACTCAATGATTAAGTGGCCAGATGTCCTGAAGCCATTGCATACAGCTGGACAATAAACTGTCTGCTACAGAGAAATGGCAAAGGCCTTCCTCCTTCATTAGGGTGAAACTGACAGTTTTATTGACTGGCTTTTTGCCTTGATCATATTTACAGTGTTCCACTAGATCTATTTAAATCATTTCAGTAGCAAGCTGGATACTCTCTGAAAGCATTCTTGATTCCAGCCTGAAGAATAGGTAATGTTTAATGGATACAATGAGCTGCCATTTAAAATAAGCCACATTTTAATATGAAAAATAATTATTCCTCTGTTTGTTTGCCTGTGGGTAAAATACAGCTTTGATAAAGTACTTTGCCAGAATGAACCCCACTACTTTGAGAAATACATTGCACTCGTAGATCAGTCCTTTCACTACCTGTGCACAAGGTATGATTCTGTTTTTATACAAAAAATAATGTACTACAGATGTCAGGAGAACAAGCTAAATTAAAAAAAAAAAAAGTCAAAAAAAACCCCAAAACCTCAACCATAGCAACAACAATTAGAAAAAAGAGCAAAAAGAGCAGTGCCAAGAGCAAGTAATGGCCCCCATCAAATAAATCAAATATTTGATATATGAAACATCCCTGCAGTTTCATTTGTGGGGCTGTCTCTCAGGTTCTGCTCTTGTGGGCCACCACTGCTCTGTAAGCCATCAGAAGGACTTCTGTCAAACAGTGGTGAAGAGAAAAAAAAAGAGCTCCTCTTAAAAACACCCCCTAAACACATCCCCACTAATACAAGCAAGCAAATTGTGCATGTGCATGTAAAATTAACAGTGATTGTGTCTTAATTGGTTGTAAATTAAACTATTGACAGAACATGACCTTGGAAGATAAGTTATTCCTTTAAAGACAAGATTTAGAAATGACGTTGAAGGAAATGCAGGCACACATTTGTGAATTTGCTGTCCTGGTCTGCTGCCCTGCCTGTACCACAACCCTACTGCCCCTGAGACACTCAAACAGAAGTGTTGGGGGTGTTTCTGGGGAGCAAGCTGACAGCCTCCACTTCAGTGTTTACCTTTGTGGCTGCGCTTAATCACAATCGTACCAGGCTTTCTCCTTTGTTGGTTTTATCCTTTTCCACTAATGTGGAGAAAGTGAGGATTTTACAACCACTCTGCTGGAAAATGTCACGTAAATGTTACTGACCCGCGTGGCCAGCAGGAGCTTTGCAGGGTACGCTGAGGGATCGGCCTGTCCCCCGATTAAAAAAAAAAGAAAGAAAGAAAAAAGAAAAAAAGTACAATAAAATAAAACATTTCCTTGCTGTTATTTGGACACTTGGGTGAGAAACTCCGGCGCGGGGCGGGCGCGGCGTCGGCCGGTGCAGCGCCGGGAAGGGACAGCAGGTGGCGCTGCTGCTGCAGGAACCGCCGCGCCCGGCCCGCAGAGCGCTGCGCCGGCACCGGGACAGCGGGAACGGGGAAACGGGGATCCCCTGGGCTGCCTATTGCACCGGGACACAGCGGGAACGGGGAACGGGGATCCCCTGGGCTGCCTATTGCACCGGGACACAGCGGGAACGGGGAAACAGGGATCCCCTGGGCTGCCTATTGCACCGGGACAGAGGGAACGGGGAAACAGGGATCCCCTGGGCTGCCTATTGCACCGGGACACAGCGGGAACGGGGATCCCCTGGGCTGCCTATTGCACCGGGACACAGCGGGAACGGGGAAACAGGGATCCCCTGGGCTGCCTATTACACAGCGGGAACGGGAAAAGGGGAAACGGGGATCTTCCTATTGCAGCGGCACAGAGCGGGAACAGGGAACCGGGAAAAGGGGAAATGGGAATCCTCTGGGCTGTCTATTGCACCCAGCCCGGGGACAGAGCGGGGAAAGGAGGGATCCCCCATGCAGGAGGAAGGGGGATCTCTAGGAGAGAAAAGGGGGATACCCCCAGCCGGGAAAGGGGGATCTTCCAGCCTGGGGATCCCCCAGCCGGGAAAAAGGGGCATTTCTCAGGCTGCCTGTTAGCAGTGGTTCACGCAAAACAGGGGGCAAAACCAAGAGTATTTCCAAGGACTCGTTTCTCTGGCTGTTAGTCTCGTTTAGGGAAAAAGAAAGTCTACAATATTAAGAACCACTCAAAAGTAGCAGACTGTGTGCCTAACAGTTTGGCTAAGCCCACCCACATAAGGCTGTGCTCAAAACCCTCTTTGTTTTCAAATCGCTAAGCAGAAAATGACAAATAAAGAGCGAAAGGAAATAAACCCAAACAAATAAACAAACTCCCGCCCCGAATCCAACCAATCAGAAAAAGTTCTCCCACCGTCTCCCCCGCAAAAAAAGCCAAACCAGAAAAAACAAACAAACAAACAAAACCCCTTGTCTAAGACCTGCATGAAAATCCTGAAAGACTTGGGAATGTCTCCATCCTCATATGACTGCAGGAGTTCTGGAAAAATGTGTGTGTATATATATATATATATATATATACATGATGATAGGCACAGCCAAAGAATAATACATATAAAATAGTTTCAGAAGAGAAGGCAAGCTTGGAAAGAAAAAAGTAAGCATTGTGACATATTTCAGTGTCCAGAATATGACAGCAAACTGAAGGGAATTGTATAGATATTGTAGAAGAAAGTTTATTCAGATTCTCTCTCCTGTACCAAGAATAGAACACGATCCCATTGTACCTGTCTATTATCTCATCCTGTCTATGACTTTGCACAGCCAAATCCTTAGCTATTATCTAGGTTGTTATGTCTCACCTGGCTTCAGTAAGTAATGGCAATATATACCAGCTGTGTCTCTTTACATATTCCCCTCCACTCCTGTCAATTCTTTGACTTTTTTGGGAAGCCCCTGTTTATTTGACTGGTTCTTCTCTCTTTCAATGGATTTACCTATGAAGATTTACCATCCTTTCCAGTCTCATGTACTTTGCACTGTTCATGGTCCTGGTGGTTGGTTCCTAACAGTCAACTTTTAACCTTTAAAACCATTAAACTTAAAATCTTTTACCTGTGCTTGTTGTTTCTATTTAGGTACTTAAGCATCTCTCTCTAATTTAATTCTCTGTATTCTAATACCTAACTTAAAAGAAATGTGACTGTTCATTAAATAAACATTTTATGGAACTCCTTTCCTGCCCAGTGTGTTGCTGAAAAGGCTCATATAAAAATTAGAGAATATTCCACATGTGATTTCATTGATTTTCCTTCTGACTAGAATAAACCTACTTTTAGTAGCCTTAAAAGTCTTTGTGTATATTACAGCTTACAAATTGAATGTGATATATTCACTTGTTTGCCATGTCAAAGGTGCCATATTTGTGAATAAGAATGAAAGAAATCTGAACTACTTAAGCACTGAAGTGAGCCAGATTTTCAGCATAACTTTGCAACTATTTGCAGTGAGAAAACTACTGTGGGGGCCACCAAGTCCTTTGGTATCTAAGGATGTCACAATGGTATTTACTATTTAAAAAATCTGGACCTAAGTAGATGTGTAGTGGTCTTTTTTCAAGTAAAAGCTTATATCTGTTGCTGCTAAGAAAAAGAAAACACAGTAAACCAGTGTCTCTGGGGAATTGTACAGGATGCATGTGCTGCCTGAGCTGCTATGTATTAGCATAAATCTATGGGTTAAATCATTATTTGTAATTTGAAATTTGCCAAAAACCTCCTTAAGTGAGACTAGGAAGAAGATGCACAATTATTTTTGTTTTGCATAATGAGCCTGGCTAAGTAGAAGGTCACCTCAAAGTAGAATTTTTCAAGGATACCAACATTTCCTCATCCTCTACTGTGTGTCAGATAAAATAGCTGGGTCTTGAGATGTCTGCTTCACTAATTGAAGGTCATATTAGCATGAATGGGTCTAGCCTTGGCTGATAGCTACCACTGCAATTTAGCATTGGTTTTCTTATAGAGTAGAAATATGTTTTTTTTACAAGAGTAACCCTTCCTAATGCAATCTCATCAAATGTAATGTAGAATGGTACATTTACATATATCAATAATTTAATCCTTCCCATTTAAAATAATTAGCATAAATGAGTAGAAATAAAATCCAAGTGATAGCAAAGATGTAATGTTATGGGTGCATGTATACAAAATATCACACGACACGGTTCCTGCAGTGAGTTAAGGCTTTGTTGATCTTAAGCAATAAAAAAATCAATTGGATTATAATACACAGCTTCAGTGAGAGTTTCCAGGATCTTAGAAATTAATGCAGTGTTCATGAATATGGAAAAGGTTTCCTTGTGGGAGTCAGAAATGAAGTGACAGTGCAGCAGCTGGCCAACAAATCCGTGTGACTATTGGTACATGGGAATAAATATCACCCACTGCTGCAAGCACAAGTTAAAGATGTGGCATAGACAATCAGTTTTTAAGTTGTCTCCTGTGCAAAAGAACTGTTGACTCAATCAAGAAACACAAAAATAAAATCTATTGCTAAGGCTTTATTGTGGGGCCAGAGCATTCCTTTGAAGCTGCTGCTGCTAGGAGCAGGACATGCGCCTCAATGATTCATTGCCCCTAATCAGGTCAGGTGTTCCTTATAAACCTAAAACCAGCACTTTACCAGATACTTAGGTTTTATTTTAGCATTGAGAAGTACTCTGAGAAAGGAGTATGACTCAGGTTCCTAGCAGCTGTAGTTTCTATTCAAGCAGTGAGAAGTTGGGTGCATCTTCAAAGTATTTAGAGCTAATGGAAAACAGAATCTTTTGAAATTCATCTCAGCTAATAGAACCATGATCCTAAATCAAAGTTCTCTGTAACTGTGCAAATTCTGTCCAGCATAATTGGCAAGAATTGCTGTCCAGGTGTTAAAAATATCAGTCACCTCAGATAAGCTGTTATCAGGTGTGCAAATTGGTTTGCAGATAAAATAGCTCTTGACAGGTCCCAAAATTAAAACTGCCTGGTTTCATGTGGGTTTATTTAGCCCTACTCCACCAGAGACCCCCACCTGAAAGTTTTGCTTTATTGATTTGGGACATAATGGAGAATTAGATTAATGACAGCTGGGGTAGTAGCATTGATATAGCACACTCTGGGAGGGGTTTGTGTCACAAGCTGGATTTCTTGTGAAAACTTGTCATTACAATTGGTATTCTCAATCAAGGGTTTGGGTTTAGGTTTTTTTCTTGCATTTGAATGAGAATAAATTATGACAGTATATTTAGCATTTGTTTAGGGAGAAGGATTTGTGGTTCTACTGGAGAATGCTGAGCAAGGAGATGACTCTGAAGGTATGCCTCTCTATTTTTGAGTAATTGGGTAGCAGGCTCCCAAGGCAATTTGTTTCTTATAGAATCTTCCTTGTGAAACTCTTTGTTGAAATATGTGGATACCTGAGATGTGTCACCCTGAGAAAAATCAACATAGGATTTCCTTCAGTTTAATTTTGTGCACATCAACACATTTCTTGATTAGACTTCAAGCTTTCGAAAAAGATGTCAGTGTTTTCCTGCAGTAAAATTAGGACTTAAATCTTCATCCAGTTGCTTTTCTCACGGCACAGCTCTCTGTGGACAGAAGCAGACAATGTGCACATGCTTTGTTCTCTATCCACATCCCTGGCATATGTTCAGTGACATTCTATAGGCCAAAACATTTGGGCAAGCTCTGGTTTCCTAAATGCTGTCAGGTCAGAAAAATGATTGACCAAGTTCAGGTGGCCTATTTTTCATATTGTTGGGTTTTGGGTTGTTGTTATTGGTTTGTTGTTTTTTTTTTTTTTTTTTAATAATTGGTTAGAACAAGAAAAGCTTCATTACAATCACAATAGATGACAAGCATAAACCTTAATTTACAGCTGTGGGGGAGCACTGTGTTCTGGATTACCTGTCACTGAGAGCAAGCACCTATCACTTCAGCATTACAACAAAGGAGAAATGGAAGGCTGCCTTCTCTGCTCCCAGGTACTGTTCTGTTCTGCAGTGTCATGGTGAAATATTAATTACCTTTATCAGAACAGGATTAAACGTGGAACGAATGATTAATTATTTGACACTGGGATAGATTAAAGTTTTGTTCAGGGTTTATGTATTCATTAATTACTTGTTAAATCAAAGAGAGGAGGAGCAGTCTTTTCAGCTGCATTAGTGCAGTGATTTGTGCAATTTATTTGGTATTTGAAGGTGCTTTCTGTAACAAAGTAATTGTCATGATAATATATTCTACTTAGTGTGTAGTGCAGAGTTTACTTCCTTGCAGGTCTTAGCCTTTTACTTTCTTCTTGTATGATGTTTTGAAAGGTCATTGACATAAGGGTTAATGTAACACATCCTTGGTGAATTTTTGCTATCAGAGCAGAAGCAGTTGGCTCATGCTCCCAGCAAAAGGACCTGCTACCAAAACAGCAGGTGAGAGTGAGCCTGGATGGCTCCTTGCCCAGTGCCCCACTGGTGTGGTCATCCTGTGCCACAGTGTTGTCATACAGGTTGTGTGAATTCTTTACCAGGATGTGGCAGCAGGAGGCTCATATTCATAACTGTGTCTAGAACGTGTATCTTAGAGTTTTTCTGAGCTGACAAGATTTTCCAAGCAAATCCTTAGGAAGGTTCCACTTTCATATTGATGGTGCTCTCTGCCTGACCATAGTGCCTTGTGGTATTTTCACTTAATTTTTATTGGGGTGATGTCAAGATTGACTAGTTACTGCTGGGACTGCTTGCCTTTGATAGCACTTTATGCATACAGGTGCATTGACTGAAGGTTTCTAAAGAGGTTCGGCTTTGCCCTGTCCTGCCTCCCTGAGCAGGAGGTGGCCACACTGTTCTTCCTCACTGCTGATATTAAATAGCTGTTGTGTTGTCCTCAACTGGGAGAGAGGGGGAATTTGTAGCCATATGTGCCATTCAACCCTTCGCTGATACTTTGTGAATGACAGAAGGCATCATGTGCATGCATTTGATTTCTTTGTATAAGGAATTCCTCCTTTCTCCTCAAAGGACCTGTTTTCGTGATATTCAGTATTTAAAAAATGGAAGCAGGGCAAGGTTTCCCCTATGTGACTGAAGATTTACTAATATAGCCAGGTAAATATTTATCCTTCAGCTCTTTGTTTTCTCTGTTCACACTGCACATTGAGAGCACAGAATCACAAGATGTAGTGTCTGAGTGTTGATAAGAAGTGCAGAGGTTGATTAAGACCAGATTCTGACTGGGTCTATATGGATGTTACCATGTGAAGAGAAGATAACATTACTGGCCAGAAGCCCAGGTACTTCTAGAAATGAAAAATGGAGAAAAAGACTGAAAACATGTGAACACATTTGATAAGATCACACTCCCCCAAACCCCACCCCCTGCCCTGCCCCAGAGAGCTCAGCTGGTTTGGGCATTGCAAGGCTGCAACTGCAGTGACATGTTTATGGCTTTAGGAAAGCCCTAAAATTCCAGGCCTTGAGAGAAAACATAACCAATGTAGCACTGCTGAGAGATGCCAAAGAAGGTGTCACACTGAAGATGAGATACACCACACTGGATCAATAAATAGCCCTCTGACCAACTGGAAACTGGTGCTGATTCTAATTTCTGCCTCATTTAAATAAACCCTTCAGTATCAGAGATCAAGTTGTGTGTCCCAGTGGTGCTGTGGTGCAAAGGGATATTCACTAGCCTAAATGTAGGGGACATTTTGGGGCAACATGCCTTTTCTGCAAAGCATTTTCCAGATTTTAGAGGCTGCTGGATTTGTGATTTGTCATATTTATTAGTCAATTCCCATTCCTCACCGTCATAATTAAAAATGACACCACCAGTTTTTGTATCCTGGACTGTGTTTTATTGGTCTTAGTAATAATGTTCTTTATTTTTAAGTTGAGAGTGTTTTGTTTATGTTCTCTATCCACCAGGGAAAATATACTTCTGCTATTGCTGCAATGCACAAGGGACAGTTAAATCTAATAACTTAATCTAGACTTCTAGAAACAAAATTAAATTTTCAAATAAAGGCAAACTGACAGCTAAGGCATAAATCTTTTATTTAAAATAGAAAATAACTCTGTTCAAATGCAATCAGAGAAGACAGATGTAGGTAAAAAACAAGTAGAGAGAGGATATATGGTGCATAAATTTGCTATGTCTGTGTGATAGATCAAACAAGGTGACCTTAAAAATGTTGCTAAAACATCAGCTAAAATAGGAAATTTGCATATATTTAAATACTGCTTGTTAATGAAAGATGGACTGGAAAGAATGTTAGTAGTGAGAGGAAAATATAGCATGGGTGTAGTGTGCAACAGAAAGGTCACATTACCTATCAGTGGCTGAAACCTAAATATTTACTAGTTTGAAGCTGGCAGGAAGTACTAGAAATAAGAAATATTATCTTCCAGTACTTAATTTATCTTCTTAGATAAAATATTTAGCTGATAAAAAAAAGATCTTGAGTCAGCAAAGTTCCTAATTAACCAAATGCTAAAAGTCAGCCATCCTCTTAGATCCAAATTACCTTAATGGGACTACTCACAGATGCAGTTTTACTAGAGACAAGGGCAGGCCCCTGTGATGAAGCATGTTATCAAGATCTCAGAGGTTGCTATGAAATTTTATCTACCTTTGCATTGGTAAAAAGAGATGTTTATACTCAGATTTCTCAAGTGTATTTCATTCTCTTTTCTTGGGTGCAATTCTGTGGAAGAAGCTTGAGTTTCTTTAAGTGTGAGATCAGATTGCTGCCTGGGAGATAGCATTTATTTCCAACTCAGAAGAGAAAATGTAGCTCATCAAGAGGCCCTGATATTAAATCATGAGGAGCTCTTTTGTGTAAATAGTCTTGGACAAAAAGCTGGCTGGGGTTTCTTCATTCCTGCTGCATTCTTTCCTGGAAACCTTTTCGTCTGTCCCCCTGCCCTCAGAGCAGCAGGTGAGCCATGCTGCTGGCCTAGGATGTGTTTGGACTCAGGTCTAAACTCATTCTGCCCAGGTGTCTGCAGTGAGCCTCATCTGCAGCTTTTTCACCACATCCTCACAATGGGAATTCTCCAGCTACGTAAGGAACGGCATTGGCACCTCTTGTTCAGCTCCACTGCCCTTAAAGAGTTTGAGACTGGCTTGTCCATCTGGTCATCCCTAGAAGTACATTGCAATTATCTCCAGCTTCTTAATAAATCTGGGTTTTCTAGAGATTTCCACTGTAATTGGATCAGTCGTTAATGTAGCCCAGATTTCCCACTGTATTCTGCTGAGATTACATCTGTTCCCATACAGTGACCCAGTTAGAGCCAAGACACCTGTGTGACTGTGACAAAGGAAACCCATTTTTAAAATGTTATAAATATTTTGATGTACAATATCATAATAAAAGATATTTAGTTAGTGCAGGCAGCATCACCCAGGGCCTGGAAACAGCAGATGGATGTGCCAGTGGCTTCCCAGCACTCCAGACATGGAGACTGATAGGCACAGGGGATTTATCCTTTCAATTTCCTTGTTTGATGTTTTCTATCTGTTGTTTTGCTAGCTCATTAATGTTCTTTTGTGTAGGTTTTATGAATTATTTGCTTTTAAAGTCGAATAATTCTGAAAGGTCTTTTTTTGTATTCATTGCTAGGAAGAGTGTAAGTCATTGATTAGTGACAAATGCCATCTTTTGAGAAGTTCTCTTAATCTTTGGGATGTCTGTTTTGAAGGTCACTTCCATTTATTAAAGAATTGCAACTGTACACCTGAATATTTCATGAATTGCCAGTATTGTTTCTGGCCTTTGCAATACTTCTGCCTAGGGAAGGAGACAGATAACAAAGATTTTTAACATGTTACCCAGAAAGCTACATACTGACCTAATATTATGTTGTCGTTGGTCAAGTTGGATTGTTTCTGTCACATTTCTGTTACATAAAGCAGGACAAATCAAAGTCTGAGGTGGTGCATATAACGGGAATCCTGTCCTCACACTGAGTGTTGGTTATGTGAGCCTGTTCCAGTAGTAGCATAAACCTCTGCTAACAGCTGGGGTGAAAATACAAAACCAGACAGCAATAGAAAATAGCCAGAAGGGCTTGCAATAAAATTGTGCAGATTAATCACAGGATTCCCTTTAATGAGTGGCATGCCATAGATCTGGGGCCTTTTTCTTTGGCCTCAGTTGCTGAGGAATGTCGTTCTCTCTACAAGGCAGGATTTGGTGCATCATAAAAAGAACAAGGCTCTCACTTTTTCCTGATGAGGACTCTTGCTGCCCATGGCAGGGGCCTGTCCTTCAATAAAAAGGTCTAAGACTCAGTGTCCACTGGTGATTTGTGTTTAGGTGTGTTCCATTTGTACTGTCTCACCTCATGGGCAAGGGCTGTCGAAGACAACCCCTTCTCACTGTGGGTTTATTAAATCCAGGTCATCTAGAAAAGATTTGATCTGTGAAAAAAACTTTTCTATGTGTTGTTATAATAAAACATGTATTGGTAGGAGTCATTTTAGAAATGCTGCTTTCAGGACTGCATTAGTGCAAAATTTTAAATTTACTCTATACTCTGAGCACTCTGGAAACTCAGCTTCCAGGATAACTTGAACTTTATTCATATACCGTTTTCTTCAAACTTGAAAATTTTGGCTGCCTTGTAGACAAATTTAGGTTATAGAATCATTAGAGCTTGCTCATTTAGGGAAATTAGGTTTATTTGTTTGCAAGAGGCCTGTTCAAAAAATGATACACTGTTCCATTGTGTTCTTTCCTATGGATTAGCCACAGTAGAGTATGTGTATTGGGGCAGCAAAATACAAGGAGACAATTAGCTTTTCTACCAGAGACTAGTTTTGTTAACATTCCCTTGATTTGACAGCTGGAATAGATGAATGTCATTACTGACCTTTTCAGTTTTACAGCTTCTTCACTTTCATAATTCCAACTCCTGCAGCTGCAGCATGGAAATGAACCTTAATAATGTTCCCCAAACTCTTGAAAATACATTACTTACCAGTTACATTTTACAATACTCTAAACAGTCAGAACCTTTCATATCAATGCTTTTGAAACCATAGACTAAATGCAATTAGCATTAGCAATTATACGGTAGAAATTTCTTGACTGCTTTTGTGGAGCAGATCTGGATAATCAGGCATTATGTATCCACATTTCAATGTGATGGAAAAATGAACATTTTCAATGATGATAGAAAAAGATTTTCCTGAGTTTTAATTATTGCTGGAAGATATTCTTTAGGTTCTGCCATTAATGCTTTTCATTTAATGTTATAGGGTCAAATACTGCTCACTTTAGCAATGTGAATAATTCTACTGAAGCTAATATAAGTAACTATGAAGAGAAAAACCAGTTATAGAATGTAAATTGCAAGGTGCAATTGTGTAAGCTAAGGTGTCCCACTGAAATCAAAGTAATGACAAGATGCTGTTCTAGATGAGACTGATGTTGTTCTTAGAGCAGTTAATCACAGTCTGCATTTATTTTAATAAAGTACTAGTTAAAAAAGTGGGTTAGAAGGGATTCCATAACTATGGAGAATGTGAGGTTAAGTAACTTAAAACTGTTTATGGGAGGTGGTGGTGTTTGCTTTATATACAAAGTAAGACTAGTCCAGATTTGACTATCCAGATCTGATAAAACTGTAGGACTCATAAATGGAAAGCAAGGTGGGATTGTACAGAATAGCAAACTTAGCCTTAGAAACAGGAATTCAAATTGTTAGTGATGTTACTTGGTGGGCTCAGGGGGTGACTGTGGGGCTTACAGAGGAGCTCACCAGCAATAACCTTTTGCTCTTAATCCTGCCACACAGCCTGGTTAAATCCACAGTGTATTAACCACCTTTTAACATGTTTTTACAGTCCTTTTGAAAGGCTTTTTTCCCAAGCTCTTATGTAGCTAATGGGTTGAGTCTCTTCTGGGAGTTCAAATATCCTAATGAGATTAACTCATTAAATAACTGCCCATGAATTCATTCTGATACTCTCTTTTACTTGTGCCACTGGAAGGGAGAGCTGTCTGAAAATGTTAGCACTGTTTGGAGACGATTTCTCTTTGAATCTTTTTAGTCTGTCACATTTCCCACCCTAGATAAGTCAGCATCCTTTCCCCATCACACAAATGGATTGGTCGATGTGTAACAGTCTTCCTCCCTTCAGGTCGGTCAGGCAAAGGTGACAGGTTCTGCCCTGACATTGCCTCCTTCCTTAAGGAATAAGACTTAAATCTCCCTGTGACTAATTAGTTGTCTCTCAAAGGATGGATTTTGGGGCTGACACAAACAGAATAGCATTGTTGCCTTCCACAGATCCCAAGAAGGAAAAAACAAAGGGACTTCGCCTCAAATTTTACAAATTAGCAACATCCCCTCCCCCCCAAAGAAAAAATACAACCAACTCCCAAATAAAATATACATGTTCATATTATGAAACAGCAAACACCACAGCAGAAAACACAGAACAGCACTGAACCTGCATACTGGTGTCAGGTGGCAGGAGGCATTGCCTCCTTCTAACAGAGGCAGTCCAAGTCTCATTTCTGCTGCCTTATTTATGTCCCAGTGGTCAGGAGAAGTTTATGAGTGAGTGGCTCTTTGGGGCAAGGCCAGAAAGGAGCTTTGTTTTGGAATGCCTCCTGCAGGGAGCAGACGAGCCTTGGCTTGGGAAGAGGTGGCAGAGGTGCCAGGAAGGAGTCCAGCAGCGAGATCTGGTTTGGCTGTGGAGTTATGCTGGTTGCTCCAGTTTCAAGAAACAAATGTTCTGTCCCTGGACAAAGGACTGAGTAGTGCCAAGGCTGTGAGATTCCTTTGAGGAGCTGGCTGGCTGCTTGGGTTGCTGGCACACTTTAACGAGCCTGGGAGTTTCCCAGCACGGCTCTCAAGGAGGGCTCCAGAGAAACAAGGAGCTGCTGCAGTGACCTTGCACGTCCACATGCGCATGAGTGCTTTCAGGAGCAGCCTTTGGGAAAATAGCCAAGCAAAGCTCTAATTTGAGAAATCCCCACAGCACAACCAGCACACAGCCCCACTGTTTAAGGCATGGTCTGAAGAAGTTTGATCTTTCTGTCTGGTTAATGAGCCCACACTTGAAAATGAGACGTGTTTTTGTGATGCCTGATTAAGACCATACTGTTATTGTGATGACACTAGTGTAAAACCAATAATTTCATTTATAGTTCTTAAGGATATAAAACAGAATTACATGCAATGTTTAAAAGACAGACGGTATTTTTCTTACAGGCTATGTTGCTCAGGTGTTTGCCTACACACAGTCTTTCTGCTTGTTTCTAAATAAAGCTCTGCTTTCTTCATAGTCATCTGTCCAGGAAACTTGAAGGGTGCTCTGTTTGCTCCAGTGATGAAATCTGTTAACTCAGAAGTTTGATTAATATTTAAAGTAAGACATCACATTGATGCTGATTTAAAAGTGAATGTACACAGTTATCTCCTGTGCTTTTCACAGATATCAATGATGACAGATTTCAATACCACATTCAGAATTACTTTGGGAAAGGATGTGCTGAGCCCAGGATGCAGTCCATGGTGTGAGGTGTGCTCTGGAAATGCAAAATAACAACAGCTTGTGTTAGTAGCATAAAGCATTGATTACATGTGCTTTGATGTGAAGAGCCACACCACTGCCTGAACTTGGAGCAGCTGTCAGGGACTGAGTCACCATGTGATGTTTTTAGTCAAGCAGTTTCTGAATCATGAGCCTATAATTGCTTCAGATTCCTGTTATTGATCTCTTATGTCAAAATAATTGAACTTTATGGCTGACTTCTGATGCTTATTGAGAAATCATATAATTACTTCCAACTAGCTGGGAGTCAATCACAGTTGAGTACATATCACTATTAAGAGTGCTTGATATATACATTTTCTTCCAAATAAAACCAAGACCTACAATATATTAATAAATCTAGCAGTCTGCATGTGTGGTCCTAAGTTACATAATTACATCACACAATATTTGTAGTACCTGGAATATCTGTTATGTGCTTGCATATAAAATATACCAGCTGCAGTCCCAGCCCTCCAAGCTCTGGGCCTCTGTGCCTGCAGAGCCTGGCAGGGTCTGCATGGATGCAGCAGCTGGACACACAGAGCACAGCTCGAGGTCTTGCTGGCCCAGCAAATTCTGGGAAATGCTGGGAGCCAGCACATTTTATTGTGCTGAGGCTGGTGGGGACATGTCCTATAAAACACAAAAAACCTCTTCTCTTTCCATTTGAAGTTCACACCAATCTGGAAAATCCTGTATATCACTTTCTCTTTTTAGCTTTGCCTTTGCTCCTTTGCTTATACCAATAAACTGTCTGGAGTCTTATTTACAAACCCTTGTATCCAGCACACAAACATCCTTGTCCTCCTTCAGAGTAGACATAAATGCACAGTCTCTTCTTCAAAAAGCTCATACTCCTACATTTCCACAAAAACCTATCATTTTTGTTGACTACAGGGTGGTGACAAATAAACAGTTGCAATCCTTTTCAACAGGCAGCTTAAAAAAGCTCCCCAAAAAGCTGAGACTCTTTTCTAGAATTATTTAAAGCTGAGAATTTTTGCACCCCACTGCTGGTGGGGAATAGACTCTATACACACACAGAACAGGAAAGAGACTTAGGAGATAAAAGATGTTTTACTTGAAGGTAATGAAGACTTCATGTGGCCTCATTGAATAGCGTTATCCCTCAATTTTTAGATCAAATCTTACCTAAAAAGCCCATTAGCTTTACTGAGTCTTCTTTCCCATGTAATCACTGTGCTGCTAGTACAGGTTTTATTCACATCTGCATTTCTTTAAGTATTGTTTTACTAATTCTCTTTCCTTAAGAGGAATGAAGCAATAATCAGCCAGTACATTTAGTACCTACTCACATTAATATCTAGACAATGCAGTGATTTGGAATTCTTTACACCTTTTTGCAGGTTTTTCATTATATTTCTTAGTGTCTTGAGGATGCCTTTCCTCATGACATTTCACAATAAACCTTTGCAAAATGAATAGCTTTCCTTATGAAATCAATGATATTCCCTCTAAACTTCAGGGGCAATGTCAAAGAAAAGCTACTATAATTGCTAATGCTGAGTAGTTTTTTATGACCAAACTCTGCTTTCCAGATGTCACAGCAATACAGTCATCACCTTCCTCAGCACTTTTGCCCTCCCTTGTCACTACAGCTCTCTCAAGAAAGTGATTGTCAGCCATGTCTTTTTCTGTTGTTATGTCTTTACTCTGTTTTCTGCTTGAATTAAGCCTTAAAGCTACCCTTTTAAGCAGAAATGGAGATTATACCTGTGACTCTGCTTTGCAGGAACCTCTGCCCCCTGCCTCACCTAAATCATGCTATAAGGATGAATTTAAATTCTGAAGGGAAAAAAAGTAGTTATTAAGAACTTGATGTATCAGTTTTAATTCCTTTTTCTTGTTTCTGAAGATCTGCCATGCAGACACTGAATACTGCCTCTGACCAGTCCACTCTTCTGAGTACTATCTCAGGTGTTAGAGATGCTCATTTGAGGTAGAGTCCACAGTAGCACTGTTAAGGAGCCAAATCCAGTGTGTTTATTAGCACACTGGGGTGCTTGCTGCATGCCCTGGCTGGCCCCAGGTGTGGCACTGCTCAGTTTGGTCCTGCCTGGCACAGGGACCCTGGGACACAGGGACTGTCTGCACAGAGGCCTTCCCACGACTGCTGTGTCAGCTGTGGACATGTAAGTTCCTGATCAAAAATAAATTAGGCACATTTTTCTCTTAAAGGGGACCTTTGATCTTATGTGTTTATGTATTCCAGCAACAGAGGGAATGCAAACTAATAGGCTTGGTAAAAGCCTTAGGAAGTCAGCAGCTGTTCATTAAATCAGATACTGCGGCTGTTCCACTTCTCAACATCTTTCCAAGGTGCAAAACTGCATCAGCTTGTTCTCTCTCAGAGAGACATGGTTTCTCCCACTTCCATTTTATAAGGTTCACAAGACAGTGCAATTGAAATCCTAACAGTTTTTCAGCATCTTGGTACTGTCTTGATTATGAACAGTTTAATGTGTCTTCCTATTTTTAGTGCATAAATAGACATCTGAGTCATTAATTTGTTTGCCTTCTTTGAGGCCATTGAAATGTGGAAAAGATGAGTTAGCTGCCCCTGGCTACAGTGGGGGCTATAATGGACATGGTGACAGGCAGACTTGCAGCAGGATCATGATGCCAGGCATTACAACTACTGTTCACTCAGGGAAGTTACTTAGACTTCTTTAAATAACAGCTGTAAACAATTCTTTAAAGCCTGTGTTTGGATGGTTGCATTTTTGTCATAACCAGGGTACCATACCATTGGTTTTCCTGATGCTCTGTTTCACTTCAAGCTTACAATTGTCTTATCTCATTTCCTGCCTTAATTGCTTTAAATGTACTGACAAGCACAACTGACCAATTATTAGTACTTTTTCTCATCTTGTCTCATTTGTTATCCATGATGCTCTTCCATGTTGTAATTACTCTTCAATTTTTCATGACTCAAAATAGGAGGTGTACATAATGAATATAAATAGCAAATTGATTAAATGTAACATGCATTGTAGCACCAGTGAGATTGTCATTTGTTATTAATGAGAAAGATTTGTCAGGTTCTTGTGAATAGGCTTGTGATGCACAGCAATCCAAACCTAACAGTGCAAGGCTGTGACCGACTTTCTGCAGTGTTATTGTGATCCAACACAAAAGGAAGCTGTGCATGATTTTCAATATGGATTTGTATTCCTCTGGTTTGGTGCCATATTAACTCTTTGGGCTTTAATAGCAAAACATGCAGCTCAGGTTAACTGGGAATATTCCAATAAATGGTGTGTCATTGTAAGGCACCAAATTTCAAAGCCTGAGTCCTTCTGTAGCAGTTAAAATACTGACTTTTACAATGCTGAAATTACATGAGGCCCTGGTCTGCACTGCTGTCCAGCACCACAGTAGTCAGGCAGCTCATGCAAGAAATTCAGGAGCCTGTTCAGATCTCTGTGCCAGATTAACCAGGCACACAAATACTTGAGTTTGCATCCTTACCAAGGCACCAGCCAGCAGGCACTGCCCTGCTCCAGAGCTGCGTTCTGCTGCTCCAACTGCTTCATTGTACAGAGATAAATAACCATTGAGAGCTGCTCTTCTACGAATGACAGGGAAGTTCTCCTATTGGAGTTGGTGGCTGTGAGAGGTCTCTTCCATATCAATTTCTGACAAGAAGTTTATTTGATAGCCAAAATTTTGTTCAGGGGAATGAGGAAGGTTTTCTTCATTGTATTGCAGTGAAACAGACAGAAAGACTTAAAAATGAAAATGGCCATGCAGGAAATTACTTCCAAACCTTGAGCCTTAAGCTTTGAAATCCAAACAGCTGAATCCTTGTCCCCTCCATGAAACTCCCTAATTTCACTCTGGATTAACAAAGATTTGGTGTTTTTCAGAGTCAGAGCCTTGATAGTACTTTAGTTCTTTGCTGATGTGCATTGCTTTTGCTGCATTAATTTAAAAAATATTTGCACCAGGTGAAGATGTGACTGATGGTCAGTTTTTCCAGCCATGGACCATACTCAGTTAAGAACAACAAAAAGTGGTTTTTCATCCAAATTACAGTGTGAACATCAGTATTATTTACCTGAATCTAACAAATTAACTGAAGATTAAACCTTTTTATTTAATTATTTCCGCTTCTGCTTTCGTAAGTCAACATGGGGACTTAATTAGCATTATTTTAAAACAAAATTTTGATCACAAAGCCTTTGAAGAACTAAATAAAAATGCTATCCAGTTGTTATGCACCACAAGAAGAAAAGCATCTCTGAAATTTACTCTGAAATTAGAAACTTTAATCTGCATAATTTATACACTGGGTATTCATAAAAAGGACTACAATTGAAACTCACCTGTCATCAAAAGTAAAAGGATGGAAACAATAGCTAAGACTGAGGCAGGGAAATGGTATTATGGATGTTATTTCCTAAATATTTGCTAAGAAATGATTTCTACCAGTTACTGAGGAAATTAAGGGAAAGTGACAAAGCAACAATCATTTCCAAGTAATAGTTCTTTTTTCTTTTCATTATCTGAGCTGTCTGCCCTCAGATCTGCTGCATTGTTCAGCTTTAAAAACATTTCCTGCTGTAATAGCCAAGGCAGGGACTGTCCAGCCAGGCAGGGAGGAGGGCTGGGCTCCTGCAGGGCAGCTCCCCCAGGCTGGCTCTGCCTCCAGCCCTGGCTGTGCCCCGCTGGGCAGGGCTCAGAGCCTGATTAAACCAGTCAGAACTGGGGTACAATTTTAACAAATTAAGATAGACTTCCCTCATTCTGCTTACATTTTTTTCCCTGCCTCTTCACCCCCCAGAGGGACTAGATTGCTTTTTGTTGCCTTTGGAAACACTTTTGGCTCTTCAGGGTTTTTGCTCTTTGCCCTGCTCCTGGCAGAGGTTATCCTAGTTTCATCTCCAGAAGGGATCTCATTGCTAAACAAGAGTCCTGGGCAGGATTTACACCCTTCCTCTGGAAACACCAGAAGCTTGTGTCAATTTCTGCTCTTTCATATTCCTGTCAGCTTGTCAGGGACTATCATTCATAAAAAATTTAACAGAGGAAACCTGACAGGATTGGTCTCTTGGTGCTACAACAAAATAAATATTTAATAATGACATGATGATACATTTCCACTAAACAGCTGACATTCTGCACTTCAGCACAATGGGCTAATAGTTCTCTTTATGACTGTGCTCCCAGTAAAGTACTTATGCAACAGGTTGATGGACCAAAGCCCAGTGAACAATGCAGAGGCAACATCTTACAAGTGAAGGGGCAGAGATCCCCAGTGATTTTGTCATATTTCAATGCTCTTGGCTCAGAATTTTTAGGTATGCTTGCCCACATCCACTGTTCATCCAAGGCTGTGCCATCCACTTGCTGGAACTACAACATCATGTCTCCAGACCTTGCAGTGATTCCAGGTGCTTGTTCCAGATGTGTTATTAACAGTTTAGTGACAGCTGTAGCCATACTCTTCAATAAGTTGTTTTTTAATTCTGAATTCTAAATTTTGAAATTTATCCTGTTACTACTGAAGTCCATGAATTTTTCCTCTGACAGCTTGGGGCACTGTGTGGAGCAGCAAATTATCAAGCTTTACTAGCCTTTCTCTTCCATTTATTAACTTTTTCTCATGTATAAAGTTATGTGGGATGGTTCTACTTGAGGGAGAAACAAGATATTTTTGCCTTTAAAAATGTACCTTTTTGATGTACCTATCTAATTAGTTTTCTCTAGCCTTCCAAAGTATTTCTTGAACATTACCATTGGAAACTGGACTTGGTTCATAACTGGAAAATTATTTTAAAATATTTTTCTTCTCCTGGCCCTTTCCCCTGTGTTTGAAATGATGTAAATAACAAAAGCCAGCCTACAATATTTAACAGTCTGATCAAATTTAATGCTTCTTCACTATTTGTACTTTAACTTCTTTGTTCAATTACTCATGACACCATACAGACTGACCAGTTTGAGGTAGGTTAGAGCACAGTGGTTTTTTGTCCAATTAAATCCAGCTCTTCTCTGCACCCATGACTGAAAAATCTGTCCCTCAGTCAAGTGGGGGTGAAGGCCAGGCAGCGTGAGCAGCACAGAGTTCTCAGTCCCACCTGTGGTGATACTGCACTGGTTCAGCCTGAAAAAAGCAGATGGTACAGAGTATGGGTAGGTTGATAGACCTGACACAAGACCTGCTAAATTCTCCCTCTGAGCTACTTTCAAATGTGGGGTCTCCAAGCTGAGCTTGAGCTAGCCCTGCACCTGATATATGTGCAAACATAAGGAATCCTTCCCTGCCTTTCTTTTCAACTCACAGAAATATTCTAATTAGTTATCTCAGGTGGGAGAAGGGAAAGGAATTTGAAGCAGGGCAAGTGTGCAACTGTTGATTTTGCAGTAGTTCTGTCAAAAAATATATTCTACTTTTAATACACACCATTTGGAAAGCAAAGCCCCTTTTAAAATGCTTCAGAACTCATGTCCTTTTTAATTGCCTGGAATTCATGGTGGCTGTGTGAGAAAGCCATAAACATATACAATCATAAAAACACATTTAGACAACCCAAACAGAATCAGTGCCATATTATTTTAGTTTATTATTCCTAGTGGAGTACAGATTGGTCTTCCTACTTTGATATTTATTTATACCAAGGAACTACAAGAACATAAATGCCACTCTTGGGATAATCCTAATGCTGGGGCCGAACAGAATACACATTGCATCTGTCTCATTTGCAGTAAAATGAAGGAGTGTTTAGGTGTAATCCTGCTAATGAAGGACAAAGTTGAAGGTCAAATGTAGCCTTCAGAATGAATGTGTCACTGTGAAGCTGAGAGAACCGTAATTCTGCATTAAAAAGTTTTCTTAAAATATCAAATAACTAAGATCCCAAAAAAGAAAATGCTCTTTGGTTTTATTATTCTCTCTTCTTTGAGGATTGTGTTCAAAATTTAAGTGCTCATATGAAAAATTAATGATGGGTTTTTGCTAGACAGAAAGCCTTTTTATTTTGCACATGATTAACAAAGAAAACTCAATGCAAAAGTGAGATGATCAGCAGGGGGTGGTTCTTTCAGAGTCCAGCTCACAGCTTCACACCATAACATTTATTGACATGGGAAAATACCCACTTTTATCCAAAGACAGTTAAACACATAGGATATGTGCAAGGCTGTACGTCCTGAATAACAAGGAACAGATTCTCCACAAAGGAAAATGTCAAGCAAAATAAACAAACAGCCTAGCAGCAGGCTGGCCCTGCTGCCTCTGGGCTGCTCTGAGCCTACTGCAGAGCCCAGTGCAGCGTTAGTCTTTTGCTGGTTATTGTCAGGAAGTAGATCATGGGCTGCAAGGCTGCAGGGTGACTTCAGACAGTCTGCCTGCAGCACAAGAGAAGCCAAGGACGTGTAGGCAGGGAGGAATATAAAGCAGAGCTGCTCTCTGCTCACAGGCTGGTTTGATTTCATGTTCCTCACCTACAAAGTTCTCATTTTGAGGGGGGGGGGTCTGGGTACTTTTCCCACAGGTCTTTTCCAGCAGTGTAAAATCACAGAGTAAGCTCACATGAGCTTGTGCAACTGAAAAATTTAACCCTGTCATTTCTCTGCCCACCCCTCAGTTTTTGTAACTTCTTGTTTTGATCTAGTCAGCCAACTCTGTGCATTTTCTGGAATTCAGATGGGCCATCTGCTACCCACACATTCAAGAAGAAAGCCACACAAAAAGGTATGACTTTTGCAAATTGTAATGGAATTATAATGAGTCTTACTTATTACAAGCTTAAGAAAAGACTGACATCTGTTACTAGTGTGAATTTATGATTTGTCCCTAAATAGAGGAGACTTTTATAAATAACTGTTAAATATAACAATACACTGCAAAGAGCTGAGTGGGCTTAAAAATCTCAGGCCAGACTTGGTGTTTTGGTGTCAAACAAGAATGAAGCAAATCACTCTGGACAAACTGGACCGGAAAACTTTCTTTTCTTCTTATACTAAAAAATGGAGAATGGCATTCACTCCCTCTCTCCCACCCACCAAATACCATTATGAGCTACAAGCTCTATTTGCATGTAGGTTCCAAGAGGATTTTTGAAAACACTATGATAAGTACTCATTAAAGATACAGAAATCTTAAACAACACAAGTCTTTCATGTAGAAACTTGTTTTCCTTAAAACTATGTTCCCATAGGCAGCAAGGATGATGTTTTCCCATGCAAGCTGAAGTGACTCTCACTTTTGAGGTAAGGAAACCTGAAGAATGTTTAAGTTGGTAAGAACTGACCTTCTGCAGGAGGACACAAGGCAGAGTGTCTAAGTTACATTTCTAAGTGATATGGAATCAGTTGCACTGCATAGAAAAAGCCAAAACCATAAGTACAGCACCTGATAATAGCAGTTATGAGCCTTTCCAAAAGATTTCATTCTTTGTCTGATTTAGTTGTAATTTGTTTGTTTGAAGACCTCTTTTGAAGTTATCTATGGAAGTGGCATGAGGTGCAGTGACTGGTGTACAATTATAGAACCAGGTTGGCAGCATGATTGAACTGGCTAGCTGCCATTTTCACAGCAACTGGTTTTTTTCTTGAGGATTTTTAGATCAGTTCCCTGCAGGAACAGATTGAGTGGAGTTTTTATATTGTTATTATGGCTGTTTTGATATTGCAGTAATGATTTTTTGATATTTGATAATAAAGCCTTGGGATAATAGCAGTGGAAGCCTCAGCATAGCTTTCATAATCTATTGATTTTGTGGCTTTTTTCAGGGTGATTTTTTTTCTTTGTTATCATTGGTAGTTTGGTTTTTTAATTATTTTTGTGGGGATTTCTCTCAGTGCTTTTTCATACCACACAGTGCTGCTTCATATAAAGTATATACAAACAATGTGCTTATTTCATCCTGTGTAGTGCTACTAAGCAAATACAAATACAGCCCAGGTTTGGTCCTGCATCACTAAACTCAGTGATAGCTTTATTTCAGCTACATAAAAAGCTGGATTAAACACTATCTGAGAATTTCTGGATGATTTTGATACCATGTGATTATATTCCAGTCTCTTAACTCAAAATTTAGGCAGGCAGTATGTTTTAGGAATGACCATAATTTATATCCCTAAATTATAATCTCTCTAGAACATGAATGGTATCACTGTGTGATCTGCAAAACACTCTGACTATTTTGGCAGGGAAGGCAGAATTTGATGACAGATTTGTAATTACCCCAGTGAAGCACAGAATCAGAGATGTGCCTGTGAGGGAGAGGTGCCCTGTGCTCCTGGAGCCTCCCACTCCTGGGAGCAGCTGGAGCCACCATGCCACCCTCTCCAGCCAAGAAGCTGCTCCTGCCCTGCCTTGTCCAAATTTAGCCTCGTGCTGGTGAGTGGCCAGCCCTGGTTTGTCCATTGCTGCTGCCAAGCAGATGGCACTGGCTGAGTTCTCCTCACCTTTGCTCAGCAAGAGCTCGAATTTGTGTGTCCTTCTGCTCCCCAGCCAACACTGGCCATGAAGCCTTACAGGCATGGATTTATTCTTGAGACTTACAAAGGTTTTTTTTTACTCTGACTGGGGTTGACTGACAGGCTCAAGAGTTCCTGTAAGGCAATATGACAGAAAAATAAGAACAGACAGACAGACAGTAATGGCATGACCCTCATTTCCTTAGGAAACCAGGCTAAAAATGAAAATGTGACCTCATACCCTTTGCTGAGGGCTTCCCCTTTGAAAGCCATGATGAGAAAGATATATCCTGCATCAGAAAGACATGTGGAGATTACTGCAGTCTTGTGACTATATTAAAGGAGTCAAGTAAAAAACTAATTGTGAAAAACTTCTAAGTCCTCCTAAATCACCATTATTATTAAAATTATTAATAACAATATTATTGTATTTACTTTTCAAAGTTAAAAAATGGTGTCATGGTACAGTTACAACCAGGGAGGGATATTTTGGGGACAGAATGCAGAGGATTCCCCTGCCCAAGGGACAGACTGAGGTGAGGGCTGCTGTCCCACACTGGGCTGAAACCATGCAGCAGGTAAAACAACAGAGAAAGCAGGCTGGAGCCACTGTTCCTTCCCTAGGTGAGGGATGCAGAGAGGGTCCCATTTTTGCCTCAAGTGACAGAAGAGGTGCGGAGTGAGCTCAGGAGAGCAAAGCTCCATGTCCTACCCAGACTCTCCTCACCTACACATTGGAGTAGCTCACAGGCCATTGTAACCTCTTGGGTGGGTGTTCTGTATCTGCATGACTTTAAAGCTTCATTGAAGCTCTTCAGTCCATCCAGTAGTGACCTTGAGAGATCCTCTCAGATGTGCTGGCAGTTGTGAAGTTGACACATTTCCATACAGGGCACTAAAGCCTTACATACTGGAAAAGTCATCCAGTCTGTTAGAACTTGCATGGAAAAATACAAATATTTCATAAGGACAGATTATTCTCAGGGCATTGATTCCACTTTTTGGTCTGCTGAAAACCTGCTGCTAAACAGACCTCCCTACTGGAGAGGCTGAACAAGGTGGCCATTTCAGACAGAGGCTCTGGGCATTTATTGATTGCACATGAAAACACTAATCATGAAATAGCAAAGATTGAGCATGCTGCTGCCACTACCATTTGCATAAAAAGGTAACACAGTGTTGGGAAGCCAGGACATTGCAGAACATTAAGAGTAGCTGTCCCTCACCACATCCAGCAGGGCAGCAAGTCCCTCAGGCTTCTCATTTTCCAGCACCTAGGAACTGGGACAGCACACACATAATAGTGTCTATATTGTTGTCTATAACAAGTAAGTTACCAAATTTATTTGCCATAATAGATAGACACTAAAAATGAAACTCCTATCTCCAGCAAACCTACTGAGTAATGTTTTCTCTCTTACTGGAAAACAGCATCACTTTGGGAATTTGAAATGGCTAATTGGTTTTCTATTTGATTCTTGTCATCAACTGAACTTAATTCAATTAATTTCAATCAATTTTTAAAATCAAATTTTTGTGAACTCTATTCCTCCTGACATGCTATTTTATCAACTGCAGTTCTCAGCTCCTGGCAGATGGGACTCAACAAGGGATCTCAAGCAGCAGTGGCTCCATGAAGTACTTTAGCCAACAGGGTCCTGAAGCACAGCAGACCCTTAAATGCCAGTTTGGCCTGCTGAGAGAGCAGTGAATTCACTCCACATCTGATGAGAGGATTCAAATGATCAGTTCAGTGGGAGAATCTTTCTGTTGTGGGGATGAAAGGCTCAGGGGACCTCACTCATGCTCAGTGGTCTTGTAATTAAATGTTACACACTTGATGAGCATTGCATTGCAAGCCTCAAGGCTAATTTACAAGCTACCACCAAAATGTCTTATTTGATTTTGCTTGTAAAAATTCTATACAGGCATCATTGCATGTCATTGCAAATGGTTTGTATCAATGATGCTTGGGTGACTCTCAAAATTACTAAAAGCTGTACATAATTACTGCTAAAAAGCCCTGTACAGAACCAGTAATGCTTCCTCTACAATAGCTATTTTATGACTAAGATGGCTTTCCTGATGTGACTGACAATGTTAGGAAACATTATGTAGGGTAAACAAGCAGCCTGCCAGCAAATAAAGAATAGCTTTTTGGGGAAACAAAGTACTTTGATTCAATTATAGTATTACATGTATCATTAAAGGGTGTCGCTTTTCTGAGAGGTGCCCATAATTCACAACAGGAAGGCAGGGTTGGAGAAAAGAGAGAAAAATTAAAGTGAATAGGAGCTCATTGCAAGCATGGTGAGAGATATGATGTCAATATGAGGTATTTACTGGCACATTTAAATGCTTTGTGTTGTAAAAGTTGCTTTTTGGTTTGGGACACATGACTCATGGCACTCTTTACTCAAGATGAGGAAAAAGATAAGCTTGTCAAGGCTCTGGGATCCATGTAGCACATATGCCTTTATCAGTTTCATGTTCTGAGGAGGTTATCCCACAAACAGCATTTCCATGCAAGCATATCAGATGGACTTAACTACCTTTTCTTCCAATTCTTTCTTTCTTTAATACTCTTTAATACTGACTTCAAAGCACTGCAATGCCATTTTATTGGAATATATTAATAATAATAAATTACAGTTTCATTCACTGAATTCCAGCTCTTAGAAGAATAAACAACCTTCTGCAGATGCAGAAGAAAGGCAGAGAAATATTAGATGACTTACCCACAGTCTGCAGCAGGTGAGTAAAAGAATTAGATACAGAACCTCTGGCCTTTCTTCCAAATAATCTTGCCTGTGTTTGTGCCACAGTAAAATGATTTTGCATATGTCCTGTCTCAGAAATATGAAAAATATATGCAATATGCAAAGCAGCCAATTGGACTGCCTTTTGGAATATATCATCATTTATGAACAGTGCATCTTGAAACCTAAACAGATTGTGTGCAATTAATTGCAGACTGTCAAAGAGGCTACAGCACTTTACTGCCAATTTGTAAATAAGCCCTAGGATGCAAAAGGACTGAGGCAAGTGAGGTGAGCTCCTGTGGATGGAGGGGAGGCAATGCGCAAATGCAGTGCAACACAATTTTTACACTTCAGCCTTTAAGAATTTTGCTGACCCTGGAAGAAAATGGGATGGTGCAGAGTCATTCAGTGCAGCTAGGTTTCTCTGTAGGTAGATATTTTACATAACCTAAATGAAGAACTCCCAGTTTAATTGAGATGCAAAAATAATAAAGAAGTTACGTGCAGAAAGAAAAATGTACTTCTTATTAAAACCTTGGAAAATACATGTGCATTTTTGTACCTTAAAAATATGCTGAACAATGGTGATGATGATGTGCAAACAAAGCAGATTCCCTTTATGTCCTGATTATGACCCTCAAATGATCTTTGTTATAAATATGCTCATGCTGGTGGCTGGCCAATACCTGACTGGATTCCTTATCCCTTTGTATCACTGCTGTTCCCATCCTACCTCTCATTGTTTCCCTCACAGATTCAATAAATACAATATGTTTGGTGCCACTGCTGATCTGCTGAGCCAGTCAGTGGCCAGCCCACTGACTCAGACTTGGTCTCAGCTTCAAAAGAAAAATGATGATGTCTGTCTTTCTAGGTTTGAACCCCTCTGGTGAGCAGCATCACAAATGTGGTACAGACCTTCAGTAATTACTGAAGCAGCAGTTTGTCACAAGCTGCCTGCAGCACTGATGGACAATCTGCTGGTGGGTATTGTTAGAGGAAGGAATATGTAAGACATGATATTTGTGACAGCCTTCACTTGGATTTTTTGTTTCAGGGGATGAAATGTACCTGTGGAGGCAGTGTTGATGGAGAACTAGGTACCCATATTCGTTAACTATTCTTTCCACCACTGCTGTATTTAATATATATGCAAAAATTACTCCACTGTAAATAAGAATCTGGCCCAAGTGGCAGTGACAATTACATGAAGTGCAATCTGTATCTCCTCAAAAGTTCATCTATATAAGCAGTTTCCAAAACAAGTAGATTTAGCCCTTGAGGAAAAGGAGTTCTCCCTACATTTCCCAGCCACCCCTCACACCAGTCATGGAGGGGGTGGTTGCAATGCTCAGCAAATAAAAAAATCTCCATTCCCCTGGGCCTTGTACCAGGCCAGGAGCTTACTGCAACCTACAGGCACTTCCCTGTGCTCTGTGAACCTGAAAAAACCTGCAATATAGAAGTCCTCCTCATCTGAAACAATTCTCTTTATTCTTTTTCTGCCCTAATCTTGTAGCACAATTGCAGTTCCAGAAATGACACAAAACACTCAAGTCCATGGATGGTGAGGTAAGTTCAAGGTTGAGAGAAGATGAAAGAAAAAAATGGACTGTCAGCCTGATAGGCTTTGGATGGAACTTTACAGGGAATCAGCACACCAAAGGATGCTTTTGTGGGGGGTACCACAAGCCCAGCTGCCTGCAAAATTAGAAATCTAGAATTGAGAGGTAAGAATTCACTGCTTAACCCCAGGGAAATTAATAGTGACTTTTTGTTTCACAGCTTAATATTTAAACAATGTTGCTCCGATTAGTCAATGGAAGACATTTTGTTTTCTGTGAGATATATTCTCTCCTCACCAAGTCAAGGTGGTTTGCTTCCAGGATTTTTTATTTTCTTTTGTAAACTAGATTGCTCTTGCCTCTAGGGATAGCGGGTTTCCTTCAGAAATGGAACAAAATTACGCTCCTCCAGCCTTTACTAACTCAAACTTTGAAAATCTGTGTGCCCACATCTCACAGTTTGTTATTTTGTTTGTTGCGCTGAAAGGCTCTCCGGGCTGAAAGGCTCTCCGGGCTGCAGCTCTGGATTCCCCCTGGAGCGGCCGTGCCTCGGCGGCAGCGCCCGGAGCCCGCAGCTGCGGGGCCCGCCCGGGCTGAGCTCCAGCGGGGCATGCATGGGCTGAGCTCCAGCGGGCTGCGCTCCCGCACGGGCTGAGCTCCTGCACAGGCTGAGCTCCAGCACGGGCTGAGCTCCTTCACGGGCTGAGCTCCCACCGGGCTGAGCTCCCGCACAGGCTGCGCTCCCGCACGGGCTCAGCTCCCTCACGGGCTGAGCTCCCTCACGGGCTGAGCTCCCACCGGGCTGAGCTCCCGCAGCCCCTCCGCACCGCGCCGCGGTGGCTGCGGGGCTGGGCTCTCCTTCAGAGCCACTGACAGCGCTTTAAAATACCCCGATGCTTAGAGGATGGAATTGTGCTGTGTTATGGTTTCAGCAAGCAGCAGATGAGCACTGGACATAGTGACAGCCCCCGGTTCCTGCACAAACCCATCTGAACAATCCAGCCCCAGCCCCTGACCGTGCTCATTAGAGTTATTGTGATGCCCTGTGATGAGTGCAGAAATCACTGTCCGTGAAAAGCAGAGTTCAGTAAGCAGCATGGCACAGTGTCCATGTGCTGGCTAACACGTTTAACCCACAATTACCAGGCTAGGGGTTTTAAGATGAAAATCAGGAGAAATTACTTGATATTCAGGGTTTTACCCTCCCTCCCCCCTCTTTGCCACTGAAGTAATCATTTTCAGTTGAATATTTTTATCTTTATCTGTAGCTGTCAGTGTCTTTAACAGTTCAACCCATTCCTCTTGCCTCTACCCCTGCAGGTGCTCATGGAAATTGAGACCAGCCCCAGCCGTGTCTGTTGCCAGCAGGACAGTGCAGTGTCCCCAGCTCTGCTGAGGTACCAGTGTGTGGTGAGGCACACAGATGGCATCCTGGGATGCTAATGTGTATGTCATGTTGTGCTAGTATGCCACAAAGATTTTGGAGGGTAGAATAGGGAGAATTTGTTATTTTCTTTAGAAACAGCTTTTCTCCTCCATCGT
Organism: Zonotrichia leucophrys gambelii; assembly: GCF_028769735.1. Lineage (NCBI taxonomy): Eukaryota > Metazoa > Chordata > Aves > Passeriformes > Passerellidae > Zonotrichia > Zonotrichia leucophrys. The sequence continues at coordinate 13,106,290 of NC_088181.1, forward strand.
CCCTTGAGATCAGCTCCTCACAACAAGCTTGGGGTGCCCTGTGCACTTCTCTCCCTTACACACAAAGGCTCTGCCCCTTTTCAGAAAGGCTTCCAGAAGGACACTGACAGTACTGAATCCCACTCAGTCTGCTTGCTTTTAGCAGCCCTACTCGCCTGCCCTGCAAGAACAGAGAGGAAATTTTCCCTGCTCTCTGGAGTAAGGTCCTCCATCACCATGTCACAAAAGAAAACAGGCTGCTTGGTAGCTAAGGAAAACTGCTGACTTTAAACCTGAAATAAGGCTCTATCATTTACACTAATGAGCTCACTGGTGGGGACTTTGTAAAATTTTATGATAAAAAGTAGCTGTAGTCAGTGTTTGATAGAATTTACTATTTTACTTTTTTTGCTGAAGATAGACATAACTACTAATCATTTTCCCATTCAAACCTAAAGAGAAATAAGTGCAGGAAGAACTGTCCCAGTAGAAATTCAAAGATCTTGTAAGTAATCCATTATTATTAATTTTTTTTAACCATGGGTTGGTCTAAATTCTTCTGAGAAATGCTATAGACATTTTTAACTGGTTGAATAGCAAATAAGTTACTTAGAAGAAGCCCTTAATTAAATACTAATATTTCAGGATTTTAATTGTTTGTGGCTTATGGTTCCAAGTTAACCTCCTATATCTGCTAGTCCTGTCAGGTTTGATTTCTGATGGAAGAGTGCCCTGGGATGCACCCTGGGGTAGCCCTGTGATAGTTTCTGAGCCAGGATTCCACATATGCCCAACATGTGCAGTGAATAAGGGGAGGTATCTAACAGGCTTTGTTACTGTAGACTGTCAGAGCAGTAAACGACAAGGGCTAAGGAAATCTCTCAGCTACTGTAGCTGGCAAAGACCTAAACCGTTCAATTCTGAGCCAGAATAAATGAGTCTGGCTGGAGAGAGCAACTGTGCCATAAAACTAGCAAAAAATGGAAGAAAATAAAGGGGTGAAAGCAAGCAAAGAGGAATAAAGATGTCTCCAGCTAAAGGACTGGAAAACTAACCCAGGTTGGCATCCATGTGAGCGATGAATGAAGTTACAGCAGATTTTTTCTCCCTCTCTGTCTTTAGGATTTTTTTCTCTTCCTACTCCATTTGAGGTGTTTAGCCTCCACACAGTCACTGGTTCAACACTTGAAAAAGGTGAGCAGAGATGCAATACAGTGCATGGGCTTCACTGCCTGTGAGCCCTCACTGCTGCATGCAGACCATAAATAAGTCCTAATGAAATATTCCACGTGGTGGTTGTTCCCCTGCAGCCTTGTTTTCTGCTTGGGCCAGCTGTGTTTCTGCAGTGCTGTCTCAGCCACCTCATCCTCTGAACAGTTGTGGATTTATGGCTTCAACTCACTCCTTTAACCACAATTTGGGAAGGGGTGCTGGGGTGTGGGATAGGCACTGACCCAGAGCAGGAACAGCCAAAAGGACACAGAGAACATGGACACTTGGCTGTGGGTTTAATGCTGCCAAAAAGAAAGGGACAGACAAAAGGAAGCAAGTATTTAGCAAACTGGAGAAAAGGGTGTGGAATGGGTACATGAGGGACAGCTGGTCTATGGGCTGTCACTGAGGTATTTTCCAACTCCATGAGTCCTGCAACCACTGGGAATGTGACTGACTGACAAAAAGGATCAGCGTGATAGATTATGAACTGGCTGAGAAGCTGGTCTTGCATGCAATTGATCAAAATTATTATAACATTTCAAGAACACTTTGCATTTTCCATGAAAATGTAGTCAAATCCATGGTTGTTTTATCTTTGTCTTCTATGGCTCATCATTCAATTTTAATTTCCTGCTATCTAAAAGTTTGTCTGTCTCCTTCCCTCCATCCTGCCATCCCTTTGTCCCCAATACAGAAGTGCAGAAGTGTTGTTCTTGCTGCTTTTCCCTGAGAAGAGCAGCCACTAGAGGGAAAGATGCACACAAAAAATTCCCCTCAGCACCTCTGGGGCTTCCTTCATAAGTAAAAACAAACCAAAAAAAAAATCAGAATATTACCCAGCATTTGTAAGGTGGTCTAATTTATCCTTTCAGATAAAATATATTGAATGAGATTATTTTTAGTATTGCAGTTGCATTGTACATCATGAAACACGGCCAAAATTAAGGGCCAGGAAAAAAAAATCATTGGCTAAATTACACAGAGGAGATTGGATTACCTGTTCAAACAGAGCTCTTAATTCTGTGTATAAATAGAATCCACAAATACAAGTGCACTGCAGTAGAAAATAAAGCCAGCCAACAGCCCCTAATAACCCTTAATTATTAGGAGTTTCAGTTAACATTTGGACAGCTTTGGTCTTAATTCTTTTAAGTTTGAAGAGGCAGCGTGACCGAGGTGGCCCCATTTACAATTACAGAGAGCACACACGCTGCTCCAGCCCGTGCTGGCTTCAGCTGAGCCTTCTCTGGCAGCTTGGGCTGGGATTTTGCCCTGTTAAAATACAATTACCTATCTGAATGGCAACTAATTCCCAGTTTGAGTTATTCTTTTGTAACAATGCACTTGTTTTGACAGAAGTCCATGACAAGAAAAACAAACTGAGCTCCTGACCTTGGCATCATCACTCACTTTGGAAATTTTTGTACCTGAAAGAAAATCTGCTGATATTCCACGTGAGTAATAAATTATCCCACATCATCAGTCAATACAGCAACAGAGATCTGTTGCTGTGCATGCCATAGGTAAATGCAGCCATAAAACAGACATCTCAAGGTAAGACTGAAATCCAATGTTAAAAAAAAAATATCTTGATAGTGCTATTCTAGACATGGACATTTACAATTGTATAAACCAGAATGTTTAATATTTGTCTCAGGGATGGGGTTTTCAAATGTCCTTAGCAGTGAGTTAATATTCCTTCCCACTTCCAAAGTTGCCCTATGTAATACATATGTGAAATCAGAAATCAAACACTGTATTGCAGGCGGGCAGTAAAATTCAGCAGATGAAATTTATTATTAATTTATCTTAATGAGCTGTGTTGTTCTTCAAAATATACAAGCCCAGTATAAGGCCTGTGTAGCCCAAGGATCCTTCAAGGTAGATAATTTGACACTAATTTACTGCTGCAATCCCCACTTGGTTAAGACTGTGTAACTCTTTCCCCTTTGACCTTCTGTTTGTAACTACCTGTATCCATCAAAAATTCCCACTCCTGAGACTCAGGTTTGCCAAAAATGTGAACTGCAAGAGTTGAATTTTTATTTCAACATTTTATCAATTTTCGTAACATTACAAAACACATGAAGGCACAGGGAAAACACTAAGCTTATATTATTTGATATTCTCTAGCAGAAGCGATATCTAAAAGTGAAAATCAAAACTATTTTTCTATAGAAAAAAAAAAGTGCATCATTAATGTTGGGAAACAACCTGGTTTCATTTGATCAAATAAAATTACAGAAGTTTGAGACAGAAATATACACAAATGATTACCTGGCTGTTGTCAGCCACACACCTCAGAAAGCACAGGCACTCTCTGGTGTCCATCCCTGGCCTGGTGCTGCTCTGCCCTGGCCCCAAACCTGTCTGTGCCATTTTATGTTTTTTCTCTGCTGAGTACAACCTGCACAGGCAGGCAAGAGGCACAGCAAGTCCTGGGCCTTTTTTATTCTACAGTGTGGAGCATTACAGATAATTCTGCTGGCTGGCACCCTCGCAGTGCATCTGCTCCTGCTGTGCACTCTCTCAGTGAACTCAGCCTGCTCCTGAGATGCCTCACTTGCTGTGGAAGCTGAAGGTGACACCATGGGCAAATCACCATAAATACATGCAAACCTCTCTTACAACAGCAAATCAGATTGTTCTAGACAGAGCACAGTATGGATCAGCAAGAGCTGGTTCACTCTAAATCTCATTTTCACACATCTTCAGACTTTGTACAGAATCCCAGCAGATGCTTGGGAAGACAAGTATCTTAAGTTTATGTGGGCATATATAAACTCTTGAATTGCTTTTTGCTGCTTATAGTTCATAAACTAATACAGCAGTGAACAAACTGCATTTTCAGAATTGTGAACAAACTGCATTTCATATAAGTTATCCAGTTATGGACCAGACCTTGCATTTCTTATTCAAGAAGGATTAAATCAAAAGGGAAGTAGTCTGTGAAAAGGTGAATTTATACACAGCAAGCTAAACTTTTGCTAAATTATTCTCTTGAAGGAAATAGAAAGGTTTCCAGTAGATTTTCCTATACATGTTTTCAGAGAAGCTTATGCTTGTTCCCCTTAGAGACTTTCTTCATGAGTGAAGCTGAAGTTAGATGTGTAGTGAGACTGAGTTTTAAGGATGGTTTTCCTAAAATAGGATTAAGGCTCACTGACACTGTAATGGAGGCCAGGTAGTGCTGCTGCTTATTGGCTAAACTATGTTTTGGTTTCCACATATAAAAGTTCAGTATCTAGGAGCTTTAAACTTGCTTCTTCAGAGGTAAAAAAAATTGTTATTTTAGTGTCTCCATAGTTTTGTTTCTGGTACAAAATAAGCAACCCTGTCATGATCTGAGCAGGATAGTAACCAGTCCTGAAGTGGTGCTTCAGGGACTTAAGTAGGATCATTCCATTTTTTTTTTCTGTCCAGATTATTTCCAAATTGTTTGTTTGGGTTTTTTGGTGTTTTTGTTTTGTTTGGGTTTTTTTTGTTTCTTTAACCTGGGGTGAAACATTAGGGGAGTTCTATAAACTCATAGCCTGCAGTCAATTTGTCAATATTGAGGTCAGGGTGAGTTACCACACAATGGACAGTTCACATATTTTTACCACATCCACAACAGTTTTTTCTTAAAAGCAAACACCAAAGAGCTCTGCTTGACCAATATATCCATTTCAGACCAACATCTACAACATCTATTACCATTTGTTAATACCTTGACACCATTTCCAGTGTATCTCAATGACCATTGCCCTCTTGGATCTCAATGACATTGACTAACACTGCAGTTTGTAATTAGATGGGGTAACTTAATTCCTGGCCCTCTGTAAGCATCTGGATTTCAGATTTCCACTCCTGGATGGGGAGCTCTTAGCCACACATCACCAATTATGCCATGTGCTTATGTATCAGTCCCTACACCCTCCTGCTGAGCCCCTCTTCTTTGTGCTCAGTACGAGTCAGAGACTGTCACCACAGAGAGAATCAACACAACTGCCTAGTCAGCTGCATGTGACATTTAATGAAAATGAAGTCGGGTCTAATTTGCATGGCAGGTGTTACTTTATTACAGCAGAGCTGCAGAAGCTGGGTGCTACAGTGCTAGTCAGGTGTGCAGAAATGAAAGTCACTGACAACGAGGGTGTCTGGCACAGGAATCCTGGCACCCCCTTGTCTGCCTGCCCACCTCCTGTGTGAGATAAAGTGACACATTTGTTCATTTTTCCAGGTGCCCTGTTCTGGCTCTTTCTGCTAACTCCATCCACAGAGTCATTGGAGTACTCAAGGAGCCTGGGGGTAGGAGGCCCACCCAGCCTCCTGCCACGGGGTCACCACACCAAACAATTCCAGCTCTGGCACTCTCCTGCCCTCAAACCCACAAACTGCACCTAAAGAGCTCTATAGCACAAGAGAATTGATTTCTGTCATGCACAAGAAGTGTATTACAAGAGAAATACATGAATATTTTTTTATGAGTCATGTGTGTTGAAAGAACATGTATGTTTCTTTGAGTCAAGTGCTCAAAAAAATTAAAAAGGCAGCATCATGCTCCTTCTGTTTCCATTTCCCTGAGTAATTTTGCCAAAGTGACAAGAATGCAAAATGCTCATTTTCACTAGTTTTTATTTGGTTTAGCCTTATTAGTACCCCTTAGAAATATAAATTTTATTTTAAAGTTTCTGATTCTGATTTCAGACTGAGTTAAGACTGTCGTAAATCTTAAGCTCCTGTCTTGAAGTAAAACGTAACACACCTTCTAACAGGCTGTGGCTCCACCCACTCACTTTCTGCTTCTCAGGAGAATATTTGTTTCTATTTTTTTATCTCCCCAACTTCCTTCTGACCACTGTTCTTCCCCTAGAATCATCTTGCCACTACATTGGTTTCCAGCCTGCCTCGCTGCTGAACATCTAAAGCGCGGGGTGTTTGGACCCTCCCTGGGAGGCTCCTGATGCCATTGGCTCCCGCTACATCCCGTCCCCTCAGAGCCAGCCAGTACCAACCCACGGGCACACTGAGACTTCACAGACTGTCTGAACAACTTTACAGACACTCATTGAACTTTGCAGGGCAGCTATATGGACAAAGTTTTATTTATGGCAGTTTTCAGAGAGAGAGACCCCAAGTAAAAAATCTTACGAATCACACAATTGGAACAGCACAATAAAATAAAGTAAAGCATTTACCAAAATTTATAATGATTTGCACTGGAGCCAAGTTTTGGATGACATTCAGTTTCCCACAGAAGATGCTAAAACTCCACAAAAGTTTTTATCTCTGAAGTTTAACTTTGTAAACAGATCTGCCAGTTAGAAAATAACTCTGTTCCAGTCGTTTGTTTCTAATCTCTTCATTTACAATCCCGGGTGATGATTTTTTGACAGCACATCCAGAACGAACACAGGTCAGACGCCCACTGAGACGAAGCAATCTTTGCACCTTACGAAACAACGCCGACCCTGAAGCCGCGCTCCGGGCGGGTCCCGTGGCGGGCAGGGCACAGAGTCCTGGCCCGGCGGGACTGTCCGTGTCTTCACGGCGCTCTGCCGGCCACGAAAGGCACAGACGGTGCCGGAGTTGCCTGCTCGGGAAGCCGTGCGGTTTGTTCCTCCCCGGGATACGAACGAGGCGGCTGAAGAAGACAGCGGAGCCTGACACTTCTGAGAGGGGGACCGGCGGCATCCCGTCCCTCGGCGCGATCTCCGGCGGGAGGGGCGCGGGGTGACAGCCGGTGATGCTCCGGCTGCTGAGAGGCGGCGGTGGCCCTTTGCCCGGGCAGCAGCCCTCTCCCTTCCAGCCCGCCTCGCCCAGCTGCACCGCGGAGAGCCGCGGCCCCGCTCCGCCCCACGGGCCCTCAGCCCGGCTTCGCCCGACGGCCCCGGTCCGAGCCGCTCCACGGGAGTTCTGGAGCCCCGCCCTGCCTCAGCCCCGCGCGGCGCCTCCGCGCCCCGGCGCTCCTACCTACGCGGTGCGGTGCGGTGCGGGCGGCTGCCGGGCACCTGCTCCCGCGCCCGGGCCCGCGCCGCCCCACAAAAGCGGCAGCGGCGGGCGGCGGCAGGCGGACTGCGCGGCCATTGGCGGCGGCGGCGCGCGGCGGGCGCCGGTTGGGCCGGGCGCGGCGGAGGCGGGCGCGGGGCGCTGACGCCAGCGCGGGGCCGGTGGGGAGGCGGGGCCGCGCCCCGCGCCGTCTTTGTGCTCGCCGGCAGCCCCGGCAGCGCCGCCGCCTCCCGCCGCCTCCCTCAGCCCCGCTCGGCGCGGCGGGCGGCTCCGCTCCGCTCCGAAGCGCTCGGCCCCCGCTCCGCACCGCGGCGCTCCGCGCTATGTGTGCCGGCGCTCCGGTGCCTCCTCGCGGCCGCTTCCCACCCGGCGGGGCGCGCTCGGCCCCGCTCTGAGCGCGGCGGGGCAGGGCAGCGAGCGGAGCGGAGCCCGGACGGTGCCGCCCGGCGCGGAGCGAAGGGAGCGCGGCGCCATGCGGGGCTCGAGGCTGGGGCTGGGGCTGGGGCTGCTGCTGGGCGCGGCGTGGGTGGCGTGCGGGCAGAACGAGACGGAGCCCATCGTGCTGGAGGGCAAGTGCCTCGTGGTGTGCGACTCCAACCCCACCTCCGACCCCACCGGCACGGCGCTCGGCATCTCCGTGCGCTCCGGCAGCGCCAAGGTCGCCTTCTCCGCCATCCGTAGCACCAACCACGAGCCCTCCGAGATGAGCAACCGCACCATGATCATCTACTTCGACCAGGTGCGATGGGCGCGGCGGGGCTCGGGCGCTCCGGGGCTCGGGGCGCGCCGCCGCGGGAGAAGTTGCCGGGGCCGGGCCGGGACGCGCCGCCCCGCGGGGCCCTGCCCGCGGGAGGGGGGGGCGCTGGGAGCCGGGGGGAAGCGGGGCTGGGCGGCGGTGGCCCCGCGTTGGTGCTGACGGTGCCCTTCCCTTACAGGTACTAGTGAATATCGGCAGCAACTTCGACTCGGAGCGGAGCACTTTCATTGCGCCCAGGAAAGGGATTTACAGTTTCAATTTTCACGTGGTGAAAGTGTACAACAGGCAAACCATCCAGGTCAGCCCCGAGCGCCGTCGCTGGGCACCGCGGGCGGGAGTGGACGGCTCGGCGGGGACGGGGCCGTGCGGGCGGCGGGGCGGGACGTGCCCCCGAGCAGCCGCGGGAGCGCAGACCTGCGGCTATTCTCCGCCCGGGGGACGGTGCCCAAGGGACCACGGAGCCCCACCAGGCCTCCGCTCGCCCCTCTCCGCATGAGCCGTCCCGGGATGGGAGGTGATCGGCCGCCTGCCGCTGCCTCCCAGCTTGTCCGGGCCCTCGGACTGCCCAGTGCCGCGGAACGCTGGCAGGAGCATCCCTGCTCAGAGCCCCTGGGAACGGCCGTCCCTGGCAGGCTTCTCACCCACTCTCCTATGGCAGAAGGTTTCATAGGGATTTGGGGTTCAGGGAGGTGCCTATGATATGGAAAAGATAATGAATCTGTGCATGTCTGTGCAGCTACCCTGTATGTACCTGCCGTTTCTACGGGGTTTGATGCCTATGCGTCTCTAGGTAGGGTTAATAAATTACCGGCCTGAAGCCAGGTAGTGCAATCAAGACAGGAAATCTGACTGTATAATGATGCACTTTGCAAAGGTGTATGGACAGCTATAGCACCGTTCTGGTGTAAGTGGCTTAACACCTCTAGCTTGGGCAGGTAGTGCATTATTAATGTGGGGTGTGCAGTCCCGGGATCATTACCGCGAGCTTAGCAGACCTTATTGACTGTGTTGTGGCATATTGTCTTTGCTGCCTAACAAAGGAAAACTACCCCTTGAATACACTTCAAAGGCCCTGACTCCCGGCGGCTGTGGCTCTGCTCCTCGCTGCCTCTGAGGTTTCGCATAAAGCCATCTTTCAATAAGTACAAGCAGACCTCTTTTCATAGCCTGAAAACACAGGCACCCTATTGAAATCCTCCAAAATAGGATCAATGTCCTGCTTTATATGCACCGGGTGTTTTGATGTGGTTGTCAGTCTAAAACAGTGCTGAAAGACTTCTTCCTTTGGAGTACATACCTTACCTGGGTTTAGACTGGTATTTCTTTTTTATGGGGCTGGAGTTTCAGCTGTCAGAAGAGGCCTTTCCTTAACTAAGCATTTTGCCTGTTAGGCGAGCCCCAGCGGTGTCATTGTCTGACTTTAATTGACAGAGGGCTTTGTTTTATCTTGCTCTTTAGGTGAGTTTGATGCTAAACGGGTGGCCAGTGATTTCTGCCTTTGCAGGGGACCAAGATGTGACCCGAGAAGCTGCTAGCAATGGAGTACTGATTCAGATGGAGAAAGGAGACAGAGCTTATCTAAAACTGGAGAGAGGAAACTTGATGGGAGGCTGGAAGTATTCAACATTCTCTGGATTTCTAGTGTTCCCACTTTAAATCACTTCTCGTCCAAGAAAAGGGAGAAATCTCTTACAAGTTCCCAAGTCAAAGCTGGGTTTGAAGAGTCATGGACAGCAGACTTTTTACATTCAAATATTAAAGAAGCTTAATCCTGCTTAGGTTTGTGTACATCTGCTTTGAAGAATTACTACTTATTTTTGTTGTGTTGCAGCCAACAGGCCGGAGACACTATAATTGATCAAACCCCCATTTATATTCTTCTCTCTCCTCCCACAAAATTAGTTCCCATCTCTGTGTCATTGGTGTAATCTGCCATTGTTCCCCCATGGCTTCTGCCTCACACAAGTAGACTTTAGATATTTTCATTGTTCTTTACAGCATATTTTGTAGTTTTGTTTTTAAAACATGTTAATCTTGACTCTTTCTCTGAGTTTAACTTTTAAAAAAAGAAAAAAGCAAAGTATTTTTTGAATACATGGATGCCATGATGGAAGGGGAAATGCAATTCTTGCTGTGTACTGGCTGGCAAAAGGAAAAATTTCTACATGAAGAACTATCCACAGCCAAGGCTGACTAGAGTATTTCAATATTTCTATGTAATTCTGAGTGATTGTGAAATTTAAGGCTGCTAAATGTTTTGATGCTTGTTTTGCTCTTGTACAACGTGGCCCAACTAAACGCCAGGAAGTATATTGAACTTTTACTATTACTCTGTAATATATGTGTGAATATTGAAAATTAATTTTTGCTTTAATTCAATAAAGTTTAAATGGGACTTTTATTTTTCTTAACCAGAAATAAGGTTTCTCACTGCAGGTAGGCCGGGGGAGGAGGCTCGGCGGGGTCCCGGGGCTGCTCGGGGGCGCGGGTTAGGGTTAGGGTTAGCTAACTAACCCAGCTCCCCGAGCCCTGCGGGCGGTGCCGCAGCCCGAGCGGACCCGTCCATACGAGGGAGTTTCCCGCCGTCTCTGATACCCACTTATTTATAGCATTTATCTGTATTATATTCTCTAAACCAGATCGCATTTTATACGGCTGCCTAAAACCACCTGACCATGTGCACTCGAGGCTGATACTATTGATTCGCTGGTATTATTTGTTTACCGTCTTTTGAAGACATAAATGCTATAATTTTGCAGTACTCAAAGAGATTACTACTTTTATTAAAAGGTGCGTACCGAGGATTTCGATTGTATCTAAACTTTAATGTGAAATAAATCGGTGAAACGACCCCCGGGCTGTGTGCGTGGCGCGGCGGCGGCTGGAGCGGGGCTGCCCCGGCTGCGGCGCCAGCGGAGCCGCGCGAGCCCCCGGCTCCTGGGAAGGAATTTAATTAGCTCCAGGACGGGGGGATTAATACGAGCACAATAAGCAGCGCTTCTCGCTTTATTCACAGGTTCTGCCCTGGAAACAGACCGGCAGGGCGGGCGGGGACGCGCTCCGCGAGGGGCGGCGGTGGGGATGGGGTCGGCCGGAGCCGGGAATGGCCGCGGCCCTCGGACTGCAAGTGGAATTCACCAGCCTGCTGCCAGCTCCTGCTCCCCGGTCACCCTGCAGCGCACGGGACAAAACGCCTTCAGGGCCCCGGGTACCGCCTGGCTTCGCGCCCCGCAGGAGCAGGGGAGGCGCGGCCCGGCCCTCCCCAGTCCCGCCAGGAGCTCGCATGGAGCCGGCCAGGAGCCGTGCGAGGGAACAGCTGAGACCAGGAGAAGGAATCGTGACGGAAAGCAGCCGAACTGCGTCCACCTGGAGTGACAAACTGCTCAAGACAGCCAACACGTCGCATTCTCCGGCCGCAAGCTCCCCTCTCTCAACGCGAGACTCTTTATCACTCTCTCCTGAAGCCTCCACACCGCGCCGCCTCCCTCCCGCCCGGCTGCCAGCCCCGGGCCCCCTTCGCGACCTCCTCTCCCGAACAGGTCAGGGCGGGAGGAGCCGCCCTTGCCTCCCGTGACCGCGGGGAGCGGGCAGTGGGGGAAAACAAAAAAGGCAGGAGGAAGGAACAAAAATTACTCGGTTGCAAGAGAAAGGAAGGCGGCCCTGTGACCTCCCCGCCTCATCGCGCCGGAGCCAGGCAGCAGCTCCCGGCTGGGCCCGCCGCGGGGGATCCCAGCGATCGCCGCAGGTGCGGGGGCTGATGATGCTGATGCTCGTGTTTTGTTTTTTTTCCTTTTCCCTCCTCTCCCTTAACTCGAAACAAATAAACCCGCCACCTTCCGCTGAAAGTTTTCCCCTGGTTCTGAGCGTCTCATTAATATTGTGCAGCTGGATATTACATTACTCCGATCGCAGCAAATCGCTGCTCTGCGGCTGTTATAAAACGCCGCCGTGGCTGCTTGAAACAGCCTCGTCTGCTCCGCGCCCGCGCAGCGAGCCCCCCGCCCCGCTCAGCGATGCTCCCCTCAGCGAGCCCGCACCTCGGGCCGCCCGGAGGCCCCGGGCTGGGCCGGGAGTAGTGGCGTCCCTGGCTGAGGAGGTAAAGCCGCTGCCGCCGCCCCGAAACCCCCGCGGCGCTCGGCCGGCTCGGGGAGCCCTTGCCCGTGTCCTGGGCGGGGGCCCTGGCCCGGGACCCGCCCCGGCTCCCTGGAGGGGCGGGCGGGCCCCGCTGCATCCCCGCCCGGGCTCGGCCCGGAGATGCCCCGGCCGCGGTGCTCGGAAGCGCGGCCGGGCTGCTGCCCGGTGATTTACTTCGGCAGACGCGTTGTGTTTTAAAGCAGCCCCTTCCTGCCGTCCCTGCGCCCCCGGCGGACAGGGAGAGGAAGGCCGCCAAGGTGCCCCCGATCAGCCTGGGGGGCGGCCGAGGGAAGCCGGCCTTGCCGAGCCCCCTCGGCAAACGGGGCGCTGGGCTTCCCCAGGCCAGCCGGTCGCACCCATGGGCTCGCAGCCATCGCCACCTCTCCGTGTACGCGGTGCTTTGGCTCCCTGTTTGGCAGGGAAATGTGAAATGAGCACCTGGTTGCACCTGCTCGGAGCCCGTTCTCATCCTGGAAACCGCCCGCACCTGGGCGGCCGAGGCAAGGCCGCTTTCCTGCCTGGGTCCCCGGGCCCTGCGAGCCGGTGCTGGGAGGAGAATGGGCTCCGAGGGGTGACCAGGCCGAAGGAACTGGACGTAGGTGTCATTTTAGGCGGCGGAGCCGGCCAAGCTGGGGGTCTGGCTGCGGGCACCGCTGTGCGCGCTGCGCCGAGCCGGAGACAGAAAAGGGCCTGGCTTGTCCGGCAGCTCCGCCACGGGCGGGAGTCGCGAACGCCCCAGCACCGAGGGGTCCCTCGCAGGACGGTCAGGCCCCCTCAGGGCTCCGGCGGGCTCGGTCCCGGCCCCTGCGGCACTGCTGGGCTGCTCCGGGCTCGGGGCCGCGCTGCCCCCAGAAATGAGCAGCCGCTGCTCTGTACCCTGCTTTAATGTGTTTTCAGTTGATGTATGTAATGTCTGATTGAATTTATTGCTGATTAGCGTTGAGCATGAGTTTACACAACAAGAAATTATGTTTCATTCAGTTCATTAGCATGTCTAGTGTTTGCTTTATGAGCATATCGCTAATGGTAATGACCAATGTTGATTGATTTCTAATGTGAATATAATTACACAATGTAGGGGAATTAAAGGGAGAATCCGCATTTTTAATTGTTGGGTTTTTAGGGACGGCGTGTGGGGGCGAAGGGGGTGCACAGGGAGAAACAAACCAACTCTCTTCTGCGCAAACGATGAGAATGTACAGATTAATGACTCCAGCAGGAGACGGGGAGTTTGGTCCAACAGAAGAACAAGTCAAACGCAGTTAACTCAGGGAATAGTTAATGCACACTCGACATAATTTCCCCTCGTCTGCCCCCCAGGTACGCCTTCAAGCCCAATAAGTTCGTTCCCGAGGAGCCGGCAGAGGCAGGGCTCGCTCCGTGCATGGCCGGGCGGGCGCTCCCGCAGCCCCGCCGGCGGCTGCGCGGCTCCGGGGCAGCGCCGCTGGAGCGGGGGAGCCGAGCTCTGCCCGGGGCCGGCGGGGCGGCTCGCCCGGCTCTGGAGCGGCACTGCCGCCCCCGGCAGCGAGAGCCCTGCCCGCGTCCTTCCTGCGAGCCGGGCACGGAGACCGGAGAGTGCCGGAGAGCCCCGGCTGGAGCCGTGCGAGGGCTGCAACAGGTACGGGAGCGGAGCGGGCTGGGCACGGGGGTTGGAGCCAGAGAGGGACTGTGAGGCGACTGTGAGGGCTGGGCGTGAGGGAGTGGGAAGCAGCTTGTGTACTCCATCTGGTGTCTGTGCTTCTGAGGGTGACCTCCGAGAGTGTCCTTTTCACTAAAAAGGATAGGTGGCCAGGGAGGGGAGAGATCAGGGCTTTGCTGGAGGCATCTCCAGTGGGATGTGCAGAGGGAGAGCAGGGAGGCTCAGGTTCTGAGGAAGCCCTGTCGTGCAGAAATCCTGGGTGGGACACACACACTTGGGGAACTGTTTTAGTTTCACCCTCAGACAGGGTCAGTGGGTGAAGCGTGGTGTGTGTTCTGCTAGCTTAGAGTTGCCAAAAGGCCTCTGATGTTGGTTACCCAAAAAGAAAAGAGGCCTTGTGTTTTTTGGGGGAGTGAAACGAGCTGTGTGCCTTGCATGAGAGGAGAGGGCTTGGGCAAGGCTGGCAGCAGTCAGTCCCTGTGCCTTGGGGCACTGGCTGAAAATCCAGTGTGGGCTGGAGGCAGTGGTGCCTGCAGTGGGTGCACTTCCCCTTCTCCAGTACCTCCTTCCTTCCTTCCTGCTGTATTCCTGGGGTACAGGGCACTGGGCTTCCTCTGCTCAGGTGCACCAGAGTCAAAAGCAGTGTTGATCCCAGTGTGAGCAGCTGTGCACATCTGCAACCAGAGCATTCTTGCTCTCCCCCATGACAACTTTGAGCCTGTTGTTGGACAAGAGAGGAAGATGCCATTGCCTTTCTGCAGCTTTATATAGCTGGGGGAATGTGGTGTCCCATTTTACCATGTCCCATTTCACCAGCAGAACTTAGGTTCTTACAGTATGGGATTCCTAAAGGGACACAGTTGTTCTGAATTCAGGATGAGCCTGGGATTCTAAAAAATCCAGTTTGTAAATTTTTTCTTGGGGAGGGAATTGTGGAGCTATTGGAGAATGGGTCTAACATTGCATCAGCATGTAGATTTGAAGAATATATCCAAGGGTCTCCTGCCTCTTGTGCTGCATCATTAACAAAGAAGGACTCAGACTTTGTCATGTCCTCAGGAAGCATGCTGCTCGTGGCACTCTTGGTGTTGATGACATTCTAATTGACTGAAATTCTGTTAAGCTATCAGAAAAATGAAGACCCAAGAAAGAGATGTTGGAAGAGTTTGATCAAAATGAAGACAAAAGATGTGAATAATTGTCATTCACATTAGTAATTCATGTTGCAAACAGTATGTTCAAAGTATCAGGGCTTCAGCTGCATTTATATTTCCAGGGTTTGGTTTTTTTTTTTTTTTTTGTCTACACAACACTCATTCAAGGACTAAAGGTTCACGGGAGGACTCCTGCTTTGTTTGCAGTTAATAGTCATCCAGCTTGTAGTGGAAATTCTCACTGCATTGTTGGGCTTCATGCTAATACATTTTAATGTGCTTTCAATGTTTTGGGCTTCAGGGTCATCCAAGTCAGGGCCATCCTCCTTGAGCTGCTTCTGTACTGACAGTGTTTTCCAATTTTTCCAGTAGTAACAACTCCTTTAAAAACAAATATTTTAGTGGAAATTAACATTGTCCTGAACCTTTTCTGTTGATACAATCCCTATGCCATTAATTGCATGGCCACTGGTTTTGGTGTTGCTGTCACCAAAGCAGGTCAATATTTCTTTCTGTTAAGAAATAAAAATGCTGAAGCTTAAAAAAAAGAGTTATGAACATGTCATGTTGCTCACTCTGCAATTCTTCCATCAAAATTTTTTGTATAACTCTTCAGGATATTGGTCACACTGCCTGATATATTGACCTGATAAATACATTTCCACTGAAAGACTGGAGAAGTATTTTGTTCTTTGCCATGCATGTGGTACTGTTCCTGATTTTGTAATTGTTAAAATCTGGTCCACAGGACTTGAGATTTCATGGGTCAGTTATCCTTCCTGCTTTGATTCTCCCCAAATTTTTCAGCATGCATTGAATTATATTTTAAAATTATTGATTGGCATGGATTCATAATTCCCCTGTGAATGTTTTTATCATTTCTTTACTTGGTTTTGTGTTTCCTGGCTGACAATAGAGCCGAATTTCCCTACAATTCTGTTAGTCAAGGTGGAGGGAAAAAGAAGCTTCTGATGTCTCTCTTTTTAATCTGGTTTTATTGTTCCTTTGCTGTCTTCCGAGTGATTAATCTCACTATTTTAGTCTTCGAAGAGCCTTTCCAAAGGCTCAATTGTTCACACAACCCAGAGGATTCAGCCTCTAGTTTTGAAACACCTCCTTTGAAATGGCAGGAGCAGCTCTGTCCAGAAGAGCGAGACGAGGCTCAGCCGTTGCTACATCCGCAGCAGAGACTCCAGTTCCTGGGCTGTGTGCTTTGTCCTGCGGGCAGCCTCTCTGAGCAGAGACCTTCACTGAGTTTCCTGCAATATTCCCAGGCCCCTATTGTGGCTTGATTAAGCTAATTGAGAGCTCTGCTGGGAATTAACCACCATTAATAAATGTAAACCTACCAGCTTTGCATTTAGCCTATCATGTACATGAACAATTGCACAGCTCCGACCAAACTTGGAATTAAATTTTTTTCCCTCTATGGAACTAAGACATCACTGTCTTGAAGCACGGGTTTAACACAGCATTTTGACCTGTGAAAGTCATATTTATTTTCCTAATATACATAATGGAAGGACTTTATTGACAAGAAAGGACTTTGAAACAAATATATTAAGAGTAAAATCAGCTTTCCCTTTTAGCAGGAAGAGGAGGATCTTTCTTTTTTAAAGTAGAGATGCCAGGGCTCAGTTTTGAAGATATGGTTTTAATTCCAGTGGGTCATTAAATGAGTTTTTTCTGCTGACATAAATTTGCATAGCTGTGTTGCAGTGCAGATTCTTGCAACTCATTCTGACTGTGGGAAATTATGGCAGAACTCAGGAAGCTGCTGTCACAGAAATACATTCCAGTCCCGTTTCCTGAATTCCTGTGAGCAGTAGATACACTTGCATGAGACAGGGATTATTTGGATCACCAGAACTTTTGAAGAAATACATTAATATTTCTTCTTCTCATATTTAATTTTAATTTTTTCATGGAGCCTTATATAACACAACTGAATTCTTTTGGCCATGTTTTCAAGATCATGTAAGAATTCTGGATAACTATTGAGATAGTAAATGGTTTCAGTAGTAAACACATGCTGGAATGATGCTGTTATCCCAAAAAATGTTGTCCAGAGATGCCTAGGGCAGGTTGGTTTGTTTGTTTGTTTGTTTTTTTTTAAATAACTGGAATGTCACAGAGTGGTCCTGTGTTAACTGGTGATTGTCATGTAAATTTCTATCAGTGTAGGGGTTTAGGTGCATAACCTGTTTTAGTCCCATGACAAATTTTCCTCTTTAAATATTTATATATTTTGAAGACAAAAAAAGATTCCATTAAAAAGCATTGGAACTGAATATATCAAGTAAAGTATTTGTTTAAATAGTAGTAGTTCTCTTGAAACTATCAATGGTTTTAGGAAGAAGCTGTCTCTCCTCCATTTACTAGCAGTCCTTCAGATGGCACTGAAGATTTGAATACTTGTCCTGTGTGGGAAAGGAAATAGCTGTACTGTTCTGGAGTTGTTTTAAGACAAAATGAGTGTATTGGAGAACACAATATCAAGGACAAACAGAATTTTTGTTTCTGACTGTTTTGTGTCTCTGTGGCTGAGATGGTCATAGTGTGAGGTGGTGTTGGCTTCTGACACCAGGCAAACTGAAGGTGCAGCTCTCTAGGCCAGCCAGTCAGCGCCCACAGGTTTGGTCATGGCTGCTTTATGCCCAGAACATGGAAATGCAGCCAAATCCCTTTGGTTATGCTTCAGCAGCTGGGAAGATGAGTCCTGTATAATCAGAAATCAACTGCAGAATGGTAATTTTAGTATAATGCTTTTAATGTTCCCTTACTGTATTGTGCTTTCAGCAAAGCTGAAGATGTTGCAAATACAACACTGGGGTATGGCTTATAAATTGATATAATTAGGAGCTGATCTGATCAGTGCTATCAATGTCAGCACATTCCAAAGAAGGCAGGGCTGTTCATTCAGGTTGGCTGCTTGTGTATTCTCTCAATTTGAAGCTGTGTGAATATATTTTATATTTTCCAAATGTATCTGTCACATCCTACCTTAATGGTGACAGCATATCACATCACACCGTGTCTCTGTCTCACTGTATCTACACTGGTGTCTAATGAATGCTTCTGCACAAAGGCTGCTGTTCTCTGAGCAGCTGAGCGAGCTCCTGCCTGACTCAGAGGCTTTTGCTCAGCCCTTTAGCTCTGCAGTTTGTGGCAGTTTTCCCCCTGTTACCCTGTGGCCAGGCTGCACTAACCCTGTGTCTGTTCTCAGGGCAGAGGAGGATGGGGAGAGGCTCCGTTCCACAGCTGAGCAGCACAGAAACATTTCTGCAAGCTTGGAGCAAAGGGATGTTACCTGGGAGGAAGCACTGAGCACTTCTGGGCAGGCAAGGTAAGCCCTGGCCACACCTGACCAGGTGTAGCAGAGTTTTAAACCCTTTGCCACAGGGGTTACCTCCACAACATCAGTAATGTGCAACAGTCCTTTATATCTTGGTATATTTTTTGTGTATTCCTTCTGTTGCAGTTGCTCATTTGCTGAGTTTCCTCCATGAGTTGTGCAGCTTTTCAGTTTTAACTGCTTTGGTAATCTTTCTTCTCAAAAGGCCCAATACTTCAGCCTTGCCAATCAGGAGGAGAGCCTCTTGGCTGTGCTAACTGAGTTTGTGCCTGCCTCTGTGTATTGACTTCCTGTCATCTCTGAGATTAATTTAAAATAATTCTTGCCTTTAGTAGCCCTTTCCAGTTTTCCCCACTACCTTTGTAGGTTGTTCGTGCTGGGCTTTTCCTTTTCTAACTTAATTTTTTTTCTTGTTTAGAAGAACCCTGTTGATATTCAGTATTAGGGTCTCTGCTGGAAACCAGTAATATGTTCATTCTGGCTGAAGTATTGGCTCCCCACATCTCTGACTGCTCCTCAGGAAAGGATGGAGATGGATACTGATATCTCTAGTTACTCTGTTGAGGACCCTAACATTTTGCTAAACACTGGAGTAGAAAGTGTGTCCATGAGTTGAAAGCAACAAGGTGCTTCCTGATTTTTAAGTTAAAACACTTAAACATAAACTTGCCAGCTCTGTATGCCTTCAGCTAGATAATGGAAGTACAAGAGTTGTTTTATATTTAAGCCAGCAGATAAAAGTGGCCGTTTGAAAAGTGGAACATTCCTTTAGCAGAAATCACAAGCAACAGTCAGCTGCTTTTAGGATGGATGGCAAAAGTATGTTCATGAGGACAGATGTGGAGGATTGTTCTGTGTTTACATATAAGCCCAAGTGAGTGAGTTTGTTTCTTTGGCTAATAAGTTGCTTCAGTAAATATTGCTGAACCTGGCTGGCATGCTGCTATGTTGGGAAGTGCAATAGCAAAACTCATGGAAAGATTTTCTCTACATTGTAAAGTTGTACAATAGCTGAGGTTTGGTTTCTGTGTTTGTTTTGCCAAGGAGGTAAATTGTACCAGTGTCTTTGGCTGCTGTGGTTTGCTTTATTATCCATGCTGGATGGGACAATGGCTCTTCCCTCTCCCAGCTATGCATGGCAAAAGAACCTGGGAGAATTATCCAATTGGTAGCTTATTAAATAAGTATCTATCCAGGCTCATGACTGAGCATGAAGTTTCTCATGTTTCAGAGTTAAAAGTTACAAGGGAATAAAATTCTTCTCACTAAATGATAGAGAAAACACAGTAGGAGGTATTTTGTTCAGGGAATACAAGCTATTGTCCTACCCTTGTCCAGAAGGCTACATACATCAAGCAGAAGATGTCTTCCTTACATTCCAGCTAAATCAATGTTATTTCTTCCAGAACACTGCTGCTTCCGTTTCTAGAGATAAAAAAACATAGCTCACTGTCAGGAGATAATTCCTTCTCTTGGGCTTTCTGTCCTTGACCAGTAGAAGTTTTTATTTTTCTTAGACAAGGAAGCCTTTCTTTATCCCTGGAAGATTAAATTGTCTTGCTGGTAGATCTGCCTTACTGAAGAAATGGAGGAGGAAAAGCAGATAGGGAAGAAATAGAAAAGAAAATAATTTCAAGGTATCTTTATAGTCTCCTATTGTTAGGATGTCAATTACTACCATATATCACCTACACAGCAAACTTGTCATAGCTTGGGGTATTTTTTTTCTCTCCATCTAGTAGAAAATGTATCAGTTATCCATATGAAATCTTTTGTATTGTGGGATTCATCTTTTAAGTATAGCTGTGATGCTCAGAGGGATTTACTTTTTTAACTTCCTATTCAGAAGGATGAATGTTTAAAGATCATAGTTTTTTAAACTCCAGTTGTGCATTCCATGGGAATAATTGAAGAAAATGATGCCCTTTCCAGCTTTTTGAGTTGGCACAGCTCTTGTTTGAGGTGCTGGTGGCTCACACTACAGAGTGGTCACTGCTGGCAGATCCAGCAGTGCATCTGTGGCTGGGGGCTCTGGTTTAGCTGTGACCCTGCTTTTGATGAGTGCAGAGTGCTTTAGTTGCTGTAAACATGGACTCTCCAAAACAGTGGCTAGGAGTAGAAAGAAGCTTTAGGGCCTGAGGAAAGGCCAGGCTGGCTCTGTAAGGGGCCAAAGGAGGCTCCCAGCTGCAGCTGGCAGGGGCAGGGTGCTGTCAGTGCCCAGGCAGTGCTGTGATTTCGGGGTTGTTTCAGCTCTCCTTGCTGACAGACTCTGCTGGGTGGGCAGCTCGTAGCAGTGAGCTCTTAGCTCGTATCAGACATCCAGAGCAGCAGGAAAGGCAACCATTTATTCACAAACTGCATTGACTTGCAGACCTTAGATACAGCTTTTCCCTTCTGTTGCTGCTGTGGGAGCAAGAACTGACTTGTGTTCCTTGGAGCCCAGATATCCATCCCACCATTGGAAGGAGGGGCAGGTGCATCCCTACACCCTGGCAGGGCTTGTGTGACCCTCTGAGAGCAGCTCCTGTCCTGAATGCTTTCCTTGGGAGCTTCAGCACTGACTGTGGCCAGGAAAGGTTTGCCAGGAGGGCTCCCAGCCCTCCCTGGGCAGAGGGAGGATGATGAAGGGAGCTAAAAGGTGAGAGGGCTCTCCCTTGGTCAAGTTCTCCCTCCCTGATCCACCTAGTCCTTATGTAGAGTCAGTCCTCTATTCCTTTCAATTAGAGCTCCATCCTACTTTTCTGTCCCTTCCAGTTTGTGG
Organism: Zonotrichia leucophrys gambelii; assembly: GCF_028769735.1. Lineage (NCBI taxonomy): Eukaryota > Metazoa > Chordata > Aves > Passeriformes > Passerellidae > Zonotrichia > Zonotrichia leucophrys. The sequence continues at coordinate 13,127,275 of NC_088181.1, forward strand.
ATTTAATCCTCTCTCAAGTCTGTTTCACTTGTATTTCTTCTCTGCTTTCGTGACTCAGGACATATTTCCTTATTTCCTTCATGCTATGTCATTTCTTGTGTCTGGAACAGTGTCCTCCTTTTGTGAAAGGAAACATCAGTCCAGCAGGAGGATTAAACGAGATTTTAAAATAAATTCATAGGGAGTCTCAGAAACTGGAAGAAAATGGCAGGAAGTTTCAATTTGAGTGAGTTTTATTTCTGTATTGTATTATATAATTCATAATGTTATCGATATCTATAAAAGCATAAATAAAAGGCAGCAGTAGAGGTTAAAAAAAAATCAAAAGCTCTGTAAAAGATGTAAAATTAAAGTTCAAAATAATGTAGAAGAGGAGGAAGGGCCAGAACCCCAAGTAGCAAGCTATCTGAAAAACAACTGCTTTGAAAAGGTGAGAAATAAAGCCAAAAGATGGAAGAAGCTCCCCCAAACCAGCAAAAGAAAGCCCATCTAGGCCAGTCTAAGTGAATAGGTTAGGAGCTGGACAGGAAGGGAAGGTTAAGCAGGTTTTGTTTACGTTGTACACAGAAAGAAAAAATACCCACAGACTTTCCTCTGGGTAAAGGGGACCAGAGAAGCACTGACAATACAATTTGGTTCTATTGCTCAGAGAGTGTCTAAAACTACACAAACAACCTCTCAGCTTTCTCCTCAAACTTCCTCTGTCTTTAAATAACCAAAACCACCACAAGCCACCACAAAATATAAATCTCAAAAATGAGCCAGCAAAAATGACAGATTCTTCTTTAAACTTACTCTTAGAGGTTAGATCACAAATTCCCTTCTGTTATAATGAACATGATTAAAACCATAATATTTCCTTCTATGCCACCTTGAAAAGTAAACAATTCAATGGAGAATTATAATTATAAAATGTTCCATGCTCTACTCTCATTTAACACTGCATTTCATACCAAGTACAGCTGCTCTTACCAGAAAAAGATTTGTATAACCTCTGTCAAATTTCCTACAAATGAAATTTTTTCTGCTGCCAGTGTGGACCTACAACTTGTGGCATGATCCCAGTGCCTTGAATACTTATGACCTTTGATGAAAGAAAAGCAGAACTGAATGAGATTTGATGGGAGTACATCAATAAAATAATGATAGGTTGTATGAAAAGACACACCACATTTGGTTTATTTTTCATAAGCATTGTTATCATCATCTTGCCCAAGAAACTATTTTCAGGTTATAGGAATCTGCCTAACTTCCAACTTACATAGCAACTTTATTAATTTGTTTATTTATTTATTGAGGCAAATGATGGTTTGCATCTGGTCTGGTGTGCAGCAAGCTCTGCTTCACTGCATATTGCAACTATTGCCTTAAATGTTCTGCCCTGGGCCCTGCAGCATTAGGCACTGCTGTGTTGGAAACAAGGAATGCTGTCTCCAGTTGCACAGCAAGTAGGGAAATGGGTGAATCTTTCCTTTTCCTGTAAGAGAAGGGTTGCTGTTTCCCAATTAGCTAAATTATTTTAAATCCAGGACAGATTTGATTTGGGAAGTGATGATGAAATCTCAGACAAAACAATGTTTTTTAATTTATGATGTGTCAGGTTGCTCCTATGTCAGAGTTGTTACTTCTGCTTGGGACCACTTTTCTCTTTTGCTGGTTGAATGTTAGGCATGCAAGGCTAGTGCATCTTACTAATATTGGGGTATTCAAGCCTTCTTTCCTTACAAATAAACAAATTCTAGGTTTGCCTTTTAAAACCTCAGATGTTTAATTTTTCTGTTGTGTTTCCACAATGTCACCTTAGTAAGCTGATTGGTTTGATTTGATTTGAGTTAATTCTAACTGGAAACAGAGAAATGGAATCTCTCTATCCCAGGCTAAAGACCGAGCTGTGTGACCATTCCCTGGTAGGCCCTGGGTGTGTCGGATCTGAGTTTAACTCCAGAGACCCCTGATGGAATGCTCAGCTCTTACCTGATACCACTTGCTAATGGGAACTGCCCTTGCAGAATTCTGTTAAGCATAATAAGATACATATTGGATAAGAATAAAACCAGCTCAGCTTTGTTATGTGACTTGCATGCCTGGTAATGAATAGAAGGAAGGCACACACCTTCATGAACAGAGAAATTTAATAAAGTCTCTTCCTGGAGTTGCACCAGTGGGACTGAAAGTTTATTTCAGCATTCCAAGGGCAATAAAAATCTAAATTTAAACTCAAAATGTACTCAAAAGAGTACCCAGAGGCTATGTGCTGTTCAAAGTTTGTTTAGGTCATAACTGCTTATGTAAAGTTAGTTTACACCAGAAAGTTAGGCTTTATGTTTTTGAGCAGAATCTCTGTTACTAGGAAAGGCAGAGCAAGTGCAGGGATGCATCTCAGAGTTCAGCTCTGCTTTACTATTGCATTTAATTCAGCTCTTTGCTGCTTAGTGCAGAGCTGTGTGGAGAGATTTGTAGCTCTTAACCTTCCTTGTGCAGACACTTCTAAATCTATTCTGATCCATTCCCCTCCTTAGACATCTCAGATGTTTGGGTTTCTGAAAGGAGAGATGAAGATGCCAGGTGAGGGTGGGTTTGCTGTAGCAGGTAAATGCCTGTTGTTATAAACACAGACTGGGAGGGCTGAGGATGAGCAGTAACCTGGTCCCAACCCTCACCTCAGAGTGTCACTGGTCCATTGTGTCTTGTCAAATCTGTCAGCCTGACTTTGCAGAACTGAACATTTCAACTTTTCTTAGAGCAGATATTGATGGGAGTGGCTATGAGATGTGAAAAGTGCAGTGTCTCTGGCTTCTGTGAGAGAAAACTGCAACTTTTCAAGCTTTTAAAATACAGTTTTGGGGAAATAATTGAAGTTACAAGCCATGTTTATTTATTCTTAGGGTTTTTTTCATTCTTTGAAATAGTTCTGCTATGGGAAGCATGCCCAATATTTAAGATATTTGATATCACAACAAAGATTGAAGACTAATTTACATAAAAATACCACTTATTATTTGTGAAAGGCCAAAAAATGTTTCAATATATTGGGAGACTAATATGCATAAGATGTAATCTCCAAAACTGACAGTCTCTAAAACTGCAAATAAGTACATAAAAAGCTGAAGAGAAACAGTTGCATTTTATGAACAGTAAGATATATTTAAAAATCCTCTAATACTCATCTCTTGATAAAGGTTTCAACTTCTTTTTGTTTCTTCTGCACCTTGCCAATCCCTCTTTCCTATCAGCCCCTGTTTTAGGTACCCTCTGTCCATTTTACCTGCCTTCCCAGACCTACTTAGACCTCTTTTTTTCTTTTGCTATCTGTTTCACAATGACTGCTGCATGGATAACACTGCTGTTATATGGTAAACAACTTCACTCATTTGCATGCTTTACTGATAATTTGAGGCTGTTGGTAATAAAATACTCATTTATTTTTAGCTGCATGGCTTGAAAGTAGTTGCAAGAAATCCATTTTTTTTTTGTTTCTTCATAATTATTGTGTAGTATTTATATTGTGTGTTCTCCATAATCTCACTGACTTCCTTTTACTCACAGAACCAACAGTGGCAGCTCTCTGCCTTTTTAGATTCATTACCCAGGAGTGAACACCAACAAGAGAATTGTACAAATGCAGCCATGTGCCCAAGAATGGCACAGATTGGCAAAGGCCTGGGTAAATGTCCTACCAGCCACGTGCACGTTTTACCAAGACTTCATAGCACATTTTGGTTTTATGTGAACATGGTGTGGTGTGTGGTGCTACCTACACAGTCCCCAGGAAACGTATAGAGAAGATGTAGTTACTACTTGCCATTAAAAATTGCAGAGATTCTATAAAAAGAAACAAATTCAGCTTTAGTATCTTTCCCCTTCTCTTAAATAATATTATAGTAATTAAATTTTAATATGTAAGTTCTTTGTAGGTCATTAGTGGTATAACGCTGCATATATGTGCCTCTTCAGAAAACAATTCAGTCCATAATCTCATAATGTTGATTCTACCTGGCAGTTTTATTTGAACTTAATTTCTTTTTCACCTAATGCTGTTACCCCAAGAGTTATGAGACAGGCATCAGCTGACAGCGCCAGGGGAAGGATAGGTATTGACGACAGCATAAAAGCAAAAGGGGAGGAAAAAGAATAGCTATTGTAGCATTTATCAGTATTCTATTAATAGTCTGCTCAGACACAACTGTGGAATAAAACAGACATTCATACTGCAATTTCTTGCAAAGGTTGAAGCTATTCATCTGCATGGTTACAAGCCAGAAGTCTAAAGCTTTCAGGTATTATAGCTGTTTCATTGTATTGTTATAATCAGAAGCAACACCTTAAAAAGCCATTGCCTTGGGTGTAAATACTTTTTGGAAGGAATGTAGATACAGCCATCCTTCCTAGAGTGCTTTTTAAAATAGTGTCTTTACAGTTTAAAACAAAACTATAGCCCAATACTCTGAGCAGGGAACAGGGCCAGGAGCCTTTAAGTTTAGGGCTCAATTGACCATCCAGAGAAGTGGGCAAAAAGCCTCTTATTGTTACCCATGTTTTTTATTGTTTCAGTGAAGGAGAATGTTTTCACTGTGTGTACCCAGGTAGAGATAAGCACCACAAGAGCTGATGTTTTTTGTTATTGTAGAAGAGACTGGAGCAACAGGGTGGGAAACATGCCCAGAGACGTGTCTGGAAACCCACGGGACCTGGGAATGTCTGTAATGCCCGTGGGGAGCTTTGTAATCTGATCCTGGGCAGCAGCTGTGCCCTTACCTGTGCTCTCTTTCCTGCCCTCCTGGAATGGAGATGTTTTGGGCTGAAGCAGAGCTCCCTATTTGGGTCATGGGCTGGTGTCAGAGCGTGTAACTCTGCTGTCCTGAGACACCTGCGTTAGGAGCTCTGGAGCAGAGATACTGACTCGGCCTCTGCAGCTGCCTCATTCTCTCTCCTTGATATCACAGAGCTCCTAGGGCAGCTGCTTTCTTAATTAGGCACCTCATCAAGTGTGGTCTGGTAGGGGAATGACAATGGGCTTTGTCACATTAAGAGTTATGAGGGCAGACTTGTGAAAACAAAGTAAGGGGGAATGAAACTAAAGGAAACCAACCAAACAAACCACACTAAAAAGCAAAAACCACACAGAAAAAAATGGGTCAGGCACTTGTTGGTTTTAGCCAACCCATGACCTATTCCTACTTTTCATTACCCTTACAAACTGAAACACAGTTAACGTTTTCTTTCAAGTTTGAGGTCCTGTTAAAAAGAGCTCTCTTCCTCTGTTACAATGTGTTTTTTAAGCAAGGAGAAAGAATTGCTGTGAACAATGCAGGTTGTCAAAATGGAATTTCAAAAGGTCCAAAATATTCATTGGTTGCAGTCACCCAATAGTTTTCTCAAGAAAAATGGAGAATAATTAAAGAAAAATGTTTTTCACATACTCAAATATTTCATTTTTGTTTTAGTGGACTCAGTCTGGTTTGTTTCAAGATATGTAGAGAGGATTAAAAATTACTTGCCCCTGAACATTTTGAATTTCAAAAATAAGCTATTGTGTTAAAATTCTTATTTTAAAACCTGGTTGAGAAAATGCAAGTATATTTTACTTATTTAGAAAAGCTTCTCTTTAAAGTAATGAATTTGTTCTTTTGAGAAATCCTTGATTCTGAAATTAAAACTGCCAATTGATTTTCAATTGGAATATTTTATTGTTGCAATTGTACAACAGAGGTCCAATTGCAACTGGGATCCTTTATAAAACCTATTTAGTCAAAATATTAGGACACTGAAGTGGGTTCAGATTGCATTAGAGAGCACTTGCTATGTTCAGGATTCTTGGCAGAGAAAGGAAGAAAAAAATAAATGCTTCTGTGTCAATGTTCCCAGTTTTAAGATTTAGATATAATTATTCTATTCATTTTGCATCATGTACTCTTCTCTAGTCAGTTGTGTGACTTTAGATTTTGCAAGCTGAGTGAGAAAATTTAAAGAAAGTCCTGCTTTCAGGTGGAATAGTTTTCCATGCTTAAAAGCTGAGTGATAATTGGATTCTGTTTCTAGGGACAAGGAGTATTTGGTAACTCTGTAATAATTACACTAAGGTCTCCTTGATTTTGCTGTTTGCACTAGCCAGCCCTTGAAAGGAAATATTTTGTGTGCACGTTTCTGTTGTCTGCCTTGTGTCAGAAAATGCATGTAAAATGCTACCCAGTCTGACACCTACTTTGTCTCCAGTGTTTTCCTTGTGTAAATGACTTCCCAGCTGCATGGAAATAGGAAAAATGTCTCCGGTTTCAAACAGAGATTTCAGCATTCTGGAGGTTGTTCTTGAAGTCAATGGGAGGGAATCTAATTGCACTTGTTTTATGTGAGATGAACCAGCTTGAGAAAGTCTGTGAGATGAACTTAGCTCTCCTTTATTTTGGTGAAAGTTTCTGGCAAGCAAAATGAATTGATGAAATGAAATTAATGCCTCTGCTCATGTAGGAGAGATTTTGCAATACACTTGTTTTTATCCAGTTTTATGAACATTGAGATTTCCACTGTCTCAAAGTTCTAAGAGGAAGCTTTAGTCCCTTTGGTAGCTGAAGTAAAAGGAGACACTTGAAATTATGAATGCAGAATTTAAAATTTAACATTAAAAAGGTGAAAAAAAAGCCAGTTGCAAGAGAGTAAGTTCTGCTGAAGGTACTTTTGTATTGCAATATTTTAGAAAAACTACTCACTAAAGATTTTTTTAACCCAGAAGCATATGAAGATAATTCTCTTTTTTTGACATGCTTTACCTTTACAAAGTTCCTGGGCTGTTGACAGGTACAACAAGACATGTGCTACCCTTACATGCTATTAGTGCAGCAGACTTTGAAAAATGTCTAATGCATTGGCATATCTGACAATTTAGGGTATTAGTTAACAGTAAGACTTTGTAAATAGAGTGAATTTTAGCTCCAACTGCTGACTTGAGCATTCAGTCAACATCTGCAGTACAGGGCTGAACAGCAAATAATGTCATTTTCTGCTCTAGAGATGGAAGTTGGCGTTATACGATGTGTATGGCTCAGCCTCAGAGCAGTGGTAATTGCAATGTATTGAAGTTTTGCATTGTAATAAAAATAGAGACCATTAGTGGATACCATTTATGTCATTAGTATTTAGTGGCTGTGTGTTGCAGCTTTTTTAGTGCTCATAAAACTGTCTCTGCTTGCAGATATGTGACAGCACTGATATAAATTTAAATGTTTAGAAATCCATAAGACATAAAATATAGATAGTAAATAGGGGCATAACATTATAGACAGAACCTTAATAATTTGGCACACAAATGTTTATATATTTGCATGTCTAGTGCAGAAATTAGCATAATGATGCTCACATTTATACTACAGATGAACTTGATTAAGCAAAGAATAACAAGTGAATTAAAACTGAGGCACATCATGCAGAAGCAGCAGAGACTATTTCAGGTCCCCAAAAGGGAATTTGTGGTGTTGAAAGGTACATCCTCTGCACACATCTGGTGGGATATTGATTTTTCTCTTTATAGACTTTTTACTAGTTACTGCACCTGTTCCACTAACTAGTATTACAGATGTTCTTAAGAAGTGATTATGTTAATTAAACAATAAAAAAGATAATAAAGTTGCTAACCCTAAGATAGAGATTGTCTGGCACTAAGTTAATAGTTCTGGGGCCAGCCAGCACAGGGAAGGTCATGGTGTCCAGCCCAAAAGAGCAATATCTTGTCAGAAAACTAGAGGCTGGTGTGAGGGCAGGGAAGCAGCTGGCTGAGGAAAGACTTCTTTGGAGGATGGGGAGGGAAAGAGTCCAGGAATAAAGCACAGGAAGATTTCCCTAAATTCCAAATGTTACACATGAGACAAGTGTGCAAGTCACAGTTTGGGCTTCCCACTACATGAGTTTTGTTCAAGAGATTTGGAAGCCTGTTTGATTTCCATGCAGCAGACCTCTGGGAAAGCTGTCTTTTCCTTTTTTTAAAGGAACGTCACTTCGATTCTGCTGGCAATTACACTAACATCTTTAAGAGGTTCCCACCAAAGTTGATTTTTCCTTAGGAAGTTGCCACCAAGGTTGATTTTCCTTTAAGAGACTTCTCTTTGTGCTTTACTGACCCTAGCTTGTGTGTCAGTGACAGATTTGAAGTAAGAAGTTCTGAGATTTGTCTTCTGCATACTCCATGCCCATTGTCCTCAGCTCTGACCTTTACATCCTGGAAACACCCTGCAGGTTTGTCACAGAGCTCTCAGGGCATTTGGAAATCAAATGATAAAGCTCTAAGGAAGAACACAGAAAACTATAAAAACACTTCAGTCATTAAGAGCAAAGTGACAGCAAGCAGTGTTAGAGTATGAATCCTTCCAATTAATTTTCTTTTCAGAGCTCTTTTTGTAACATTTTTAATTCTAAGTTTCTATGAATTCTTTGGCAACATTAATTGTGTCTTTCAAAAGAAAAGAAAACCTTTGATAAACATTCTGAGTCTCTTGAATAAACAATGATAGTGCCCTGATTTCTTTGAATCCTTATAGTTGGGAAAGGTGATAGTTGGAATTTGCAAAAAGCTTGTGGCTTACATTAATAGTTCTTAAGCTTATAAAATGAGATCCTTTTCAGAAGCTCAAGTAATGAGCAGAAGCAAAACATAAGCTCTCTGTACAGTGAATATAAATAATTCTTTCTGTGGCTCCAAGTATTTCTTACAATCTTATTATGGAAAGTGTTAAACTGAAAATCATATTGCTCTTTTTAAAAGCATATTTTCATCTGTTTATCCGTACAAAACAGACCAAAATGTAAATCTGTAAAATGCTTTCCATCTTCAAAGCAGTTATTTATATGCATCTAAATTCTAAAATCTTTTTGAAACTTTAATTTTATTTCTGATTGTGGGATTCAGTGTCACTTCTTAGCACATTGAATGCTGATGGCTTTGAACATACAGTATGGCACAAAGCGATAACTTGTGCCCACTACCCTGCTGACAGCCAATTCTAAAGGAAAAGTCATTTTTATGGTGGAGTTTTGATTGATTTTAGAATTAGGGGAAATATTAAAGAGCATAACAAACTACTTTAATTCCTTTATACACCACTATACACTTGTTACCTTATTTTTCCAGTTAACAGCACAGGTTGCATTCTGAAATTATTCTTCACTAGAATTACTAAACCCACTAAGTTTTAATGCAGGTGACAGATAAGTCTTGCAGTAAAGAGTGGTGTTCTTGACCGGGTCTGTGCACACTTATCAAAAGCATATGTAAAGGGGGAAGAATATTGGAATGATAGAAGAGAAATGGGCTCTCTATAATCTGTTGTGTCATAAGGTAGAAGGCAAAAGACTGGATTTCTGGCAAAACCTGGGTGAACCTGAAAAAATTCTGTACTTCAAGGTATTTCTACTGGAATAATTGGATTAACTGTAGTTACCATAAAACCTGATGCTAAATCTGAGTGTAGCATATTCCCTTAAGCAGGACAAGTAGATGCAATGCTTTGAATTGGAAATGCAAGTTGTATTGGTGGTACTTGAAAGTACCAGTAGGACTGTGCAAAGCATATTTTCTTGATACTGTGTTTTTCTGAATTTTCTAACACCTGTTTAAGTTCACTCTTGTTCTGACTGCTGGGTGATACCTGGTATCTCGCTGCTCTCTTGTACTTGTGTCTGGCAGGTAGGCAGTGTGTCATCCCAGATTCTTACAGGGCATCCAGCCTTATTAGATTACCCAAATTACTGCAGGTCACAGCTGAGATGCATTAGAGGACTTTAATAGGAAAGCTCACCCAATATGGGCTCCGCTGTTCTTAGAGCTTCTTATTGCTTTCATAAGAAGTGAGGGAGATTATTGAAAGACATATTTATAAAATACCCAGTGCAGTGCAGCTACACTCCAGGTTTATGCCAAATTAGGTGTTGAACCTGAATGGATTCGGGCATCTGCTGCAGTGCAGATTACAGGTCACCCTGTGCCCTCACACGTGGAGGTTGGCCTCCTCCTGCTTTGTTTAATCCATCTACAAAATTGAGAAAAACAAGGACCTCCATGAAGAAACAGGTATGCATCTGGGCACAACTGCCCTGGGTAAGTAAATTATAAAGGCAGAGGCTCAGCTGAAGGAATAATAAAGGAAATAGAAAGGAAAGAAACATAAGTCTCTTTTCTCCTACACGCATTTGTCATTAACTTAGTGGTGTGCTGTGTCTCCATTTATTGGGTGTGTTAAGTCTCACTGGACTTGCAGCAGAACAGATCTGGGGTCATTGTCTTTCCCTGCAATTCAGGGCATGAGAAGCACTATGTGGTTAGGTTTATTGGAGGGAACATAGGCACAGGCTTTAGTGACTTGTGAATGAATCAATAAAGCATGTTCCTGTAGGTTTCTGAATTGTCTCTTTCATTAAGAATGGAATTGGACAGCAGAAGATTGATTTCTGTGGCAAATCAGAGGGGTTTTTTTAGACCTTAGTTTAAACTGTGGGATTTTGAAATAAAAAAGTGCCATCAAAAATATACAAGATTGACACTGCAAAAAGGATCATAAATAGTTTAAGTTTCTTTTTTCAGAAGATTTTTTTTTTAAACTCAGAATTACATGAGACCTGATCTTTAGCAATGCCTAGAGCTGACTAAATAAGTGGCAACCTGCTAAGCTCCCACAGCTGAGGATCATGGCTTACAGAGTACTGGATATGGTGTTGGTTAAAAGCTATTTGTAAGGGCAAACATTCACAAAAAATTGTTACTGCTGAGGTTATAACTGAGATTTGTGTTGCTTACAGCAGCTCTTGACAATGAAGTGTGCTGTGTGGTGATTATACAGGTATGGAACAGTCTTAAGTTTTGGCAGAGAGCTGTTTGATTCTGCTTATTTTTGCAGCATCACCATATGTCTGTGAAATTCTGAGGAAACTTACCTTTACAGAGTTGGTTTCTCTAAAAATTCTTTTCTTGCATGGCCCATCCAGGCTTACTGAAGTGTGGCAGTGCACCTTGACAGTGCTGTTTTAGGACAGTATAATTTGCTTGTAGATAACACAGTGTCCATCTTGGGGGCAGGGCTTTTAGTACACATATGTGCATTTATATCATCCTGAATCAGTTTTGCTTTCATGGACAGACAAGGGTAGTGCTGCATATGCATTTCTTAATTTTTTAATAGGCACATCAAGTCAAAATTTGTATTTCCAAATCCTCAGGGAAATGGAGAAACGTGGATGAGCCACAGTGCTGAGTCTAGACAAAAATTAGCTGAATCTAAATCAAGAGCAGCATCAACAGTGATACTTAGGAGCACATAGCTGTATTAAGAACTGATAATTTGCCAGGCATTGTTTTCCACATGGGCAATGTTGTAAGATGTGGACTATCAATAAGCTGCATATTCCAAAACAAGTTTAAACCAAATATTTTATCACAAAATGTGTCATCACCTGTTGTATCAACTTATTTCTAGCTTGCATGTGCATACCTGCAGAGGATGATGGTCTTTTCTAGTAATTCTCTTGAGAGGCAGTTACATTAATTTTCTAGTAATTGTTATGTAGGAATTACAAGCTACCTACATGTAAAGAGTTTATGAATTATTCATTGTTTGGTGCAAACCTGAATCTCAATTCTGTCCTGTTGTCCCCTCACTGGGGTCTTGTGTAGACATCCTCCCCAGCTGACTGCAGAAGTATGTTTATACCTGAAGGGTGCCCATAAATGCTACTAATACAGAATTAAAATGTTGCTGTTGTGGTGCAGTGAGAGATGAGAGTGATACAGGGCCCTAGTGGGGGTTTCTAGTTCAATTTTCTGTTACACAATCACAATTTGTGATACTGTTTTTGCATTGTTGTGTCACAAACACCGTCAGTCAGGGACTTACTAAAGATGGGCAAACTCTGCAGGATCTATAGGCCTGGGTAAGGCACCCAAAGTCTCTAGCAGTTTTTCAGAGCTTAATGAGAGGTGGAGTTTTCTTTTCTCTCAGTGTTTTGAGGCGTAAATCTTTCCCTTTTCAATGGTGTATCAATTTTTGCAGACTGCCTTATCACCCAGGAGCAGGAGGAAGTGAGCTGGAGGTTTGTGCTTTCTGTCTAGAGCAGAGCATTGGTTGGGATGAACATCAGCAGAAGTTACTGAGGAGTTTTCCCAGGCAGGGTTTTAATATTGATGTCCAGAGGAGAGTGCAGCCTCAGCCATGGGGGTTTCTCTGAAGTCATTATTAATGTAACAGCCATAATTAAGGGTCTGTCCCACTAGAGGGTAAGAAAGGAGTAAGAGACTGATCTTTACTCATTGTTGTGTTTACAGAAGGGGTTATGCAGCACTCACTGGCTACAACCTGATAGCAGTCATTCTGGGGGACTATTTTTGTGCTCACTAAAGATGAATTAGTGTACATTATTTATCTTGATTTTCACAGGATCCATTGCAAAGCACATCCAGAAAAGGAAGACCTTTATTCTTTCTTACTCATGAGAAATATCTGTCAAGTCAGTGAGTGGTTTGACTGAATGAGAGCAGTGAAACTGCTTTCTATGGTGGAAGATTTTTAAAAAGAGAGGTGAGTGGCATTTTTTTCAAATTTGACTGTGGTTGCATGGCAGAAAATGTGAAATCCAGTAAGTGAGCTGCCCAAAAATTAGAACCATTCCTCAGAGGTGTGGGAAGGTGCTCTCTGGGTTGAACTAGTCATCATTTCCCCATGAGTGTGTCCCAAAAAGGAGTGTATTTAGGTCTGCTCAGGAAGAAGAGAGATATCTTTGATTCTGAACTTTGAGGAATCCTTTATGGTAAAGAGGATGGAACATAAGCACGCAATGGCTTTCACATTTCTGAGTGGTGGGACTGCCCATAGCTTTGAGGAGTGCAGCCCATTCAGGTTGTGGTGTACCAGCAGAACTTGGGCTGCCCAAGCCCTGCATGGAGGGAAGGACAAGTCAGAGTGGGAGTGACAACCTGACAAGTTCAATTGAGAAGTGGGGTAATAAATGTGTGGAGTTATAAATACTGGTGTAAGCCACTGAGACAACGGATTTTCCATTTACAGATTAACACTGGAAGCATTTCAATAGGATGTGTTTTACTCAGACAGGAGTTGTGGGGATTGATGCAGAAATAACTGAGTGAAAATCTCATATGAGATTAGACCAGAATGTCTGATGGCCACTTTAGATCTTATTAAAATTTTAAATGCTAAACTGGAGTCTCTTTATGTTAGATTTGAATGGCACTTCTTGGTGGACTTCTCAATATCCCAAGTGACGTTGAGGCTTCCATGGGACTGTAATTTTGCACAAGCCCACGCTGCATGCCTGAGGACACTTGGCCTTATAACCCTTGCTTGGGTAATACAGACAGCCAGAGTGGACCCAAGCAGCTAAAAGAGACAAATGTGTTGTGGATGAAAAGGAAAGGAGAGTCAGTGAATATTAAAAAACACCAGACTGTCATAGAAGGATAATATTGTATTTTAGCTCAAGTTCCACAGATGGGTATTTAAAGCCCTCATGTAAATGTGATGAAGTGAGGGGCTGAGGCAGTTCCCCTGACTTCAGTGGGATCATTTTGAAGAATAGGGTTAAGTGGACTGGGACAGAGAAGAATACTGACAACATGGTTATCTTTTGCATCTAGGGCTCTTTTTTGATCTCTGATAAAATTTGAACCATAAAGAAGAATACATAGTAGGAAATTGAAGAAGAAATAAAAAGATCCAGAATGAAAATTCTTGAGGCTTAGCAGAGGAAGGGGAAAACATATAAGCCTAAGAAGTGCACATGGAAGTAGTCCCCAGTTAGTAACATTCATCACTGTTTAGGGATGACAAACACTCTGGAGCCATAGGGGGAATAGGAGTAGGGTCTTTACTGAAATTCCCCAGACTGAAATAAGGCTACTTCAGTCTGTAAAGAAGTATTTTCCAGAGCTTGTTAATTGGGTTGATATTTTGTTAAAACAGAACAGTCAATCAGTGATGTTGAACTATGCTATTTTAATGTTCATAGGTAGATGTTATATTAATTTGTAAAAAAAATTGCTTTTGATTTTTCTGTGTAGAAAAAGAAATCATTTCAGTTTAAGAGGTCATGCTAAAGTGAAAAATTAAGCATTTATCAAACCAAAATTCTTTTGTAATTTCATGTTGTAGGAACACGGAGTCCCTTAGGCATTTACAGTGTTTGGAAATGACTGTCTTACCTGGAACTCTGGGTCACTTCTCAGCTCAGGTTCACAGGTTGGTATGGGTCATAATTATCACAAGAATTAGCTGAAGACCATAGCAATTAACTATTTTTATGGCTTATTATCATATTCTAAATACTAAATTGTTCTGTCAAATAGTCTCAGGGAGATTTGATAGCTGACCGACAGACAGTGCTCTGCCTTTGCTTACATACTTAAGCTACAAGTATTTCTAGGAAGATACAGCTTATTAATTCATTATTATTTTATTGATGTTCAATTGATGTCTGATTAAATATAAATTAGACACTTGGTAATAATAATGTAATAGGATGAGGCAGGTGAGATTCCCCCAGGATAGTTTGTAATGAAGCTTCAATTTTTTAATAATCTAAAACTCATAAATAAATTATTACAGGTGAAACAAATGCAAAAATACTGAAATAAGCTATAAAAATGTTAAGTGCTGGTGAAGAGACACATAATCTGCTGGGAGATGTGTGTGAGAAAGTGCATTTGGCACTAAGTCACGTCACTCAGAATCAGCACTTGCCTCTCCTTCCAATCATTTCATATTTAGGTGTGGAGCTACCCCTCCTATCACATTATTATGCTGCACCATCCTGTTGCCAGACATTTTGCTTTGCTTGGGAACAGTGTTAATTTAATGCACTCAGGTGACCCCAGAGGCACTGGAATGACACGGCAGCAGCAGCCCAGAGTGCTGCAGTGATTCCTGCTGCTCACAGAGCTGCTGGGAGCCCGGGCCTCTTCTGGACAGTTGTCTGTGAACTCTTCAGGGAAAAGTCAGGGGAAGCTGTCTCTTTGACCACACTGTCAGTGCTGAGAAGGACACATCCTCTCACTTAGCTACAGCTTTCATCTTTTCCTTGGAAGACAGATTTCCCAGGTGCTCCTCTGTTTTTCTAGTTAGCAGGGAGACCATGTCTCCCTTAGATAAGAGAGAAAGGAGAACTTACCCTTATGTAAGGAAAGAAGGAGGTAGAAAAGGAGAGGATTCTGATAGTGTATTTGCTGATTTTGGGGGGGGGTTTGGGTCCCCAATATCCTACAAAGATTTCAAGAGATCTGAACTCCCCCATTTCTTCAGTAGAAACAGCACCATTATTCCAGCCTTGAAAGACAGAGTGAGATCCCAAGGCAATACTCAGTGTCTGTGTTAGACTCACCATAGTGGGATCTGCAGAAACTCAGCACTTCGTAAAAGCTGCTGGTAATTTGAAGAGTTAAGTCATGCAGCAGGTTAGTAAATGTAAAGAACTTTAGTTCCTAAGAGAAATTTTACAATATTTCCATCAGTGAAAGTAAGGGATACACAAAAGCTGGCCCTGTGACCATAGTTACTGGTTTAGACTTTCACCTAAAATTATATTCCAAGAATCTGATAGTTATTGAATGGCCAAGGGGCTGTAAACTAGAAATTTGGCTCAATACAAGGCAGAGAAAAAGACAAGTATGCTGCTTTTCTGATGTGAGAGACCTTGGTTGCTAGGAGGAAAGCATTCAAGTGTTTGCTTATGTTTTGCTGGGGTGTTAACAGTGTGGGATAAACAGATAACACCACGCCTCTTAAATAAGATTTTCTTAAATAGTGAAACTATTCCCTAATGAAGAAATTGCAGTAATCACATTTCTGTAAAAATAGGGAGTTATTACAGCACTATGTAATTAAAGTGCTGTATTTTTCCGACAAAAATCTGCTGGCAAATACATTTTTGTATATTTTTGTAATTGGAGATTTTGAAATCAACTTGTTGAAACACAGAAAATTGTTGCCGCTCCATTTCAGGGTAAGGAGAGAGGAGTCACATGTGTGATTTGCAGCATCCATAGCAGAATTATGTTCTTTTTGGTTGATGTGGTTATTCCTGTGCATCTGCCAGGAGTCCCAGGGGTACAGAAAACACATCCAGCTTGAATCGTTCTTCCCTTTTTCCATGATGTGCTAGGCCAGCATGGTCTGGTGGAACTGTTTGCCAGTTCCTGTCCATACACTTGCTGACACTTCTCTGGGGAACCACATTAAGCAATTGTTTGGGTCACCAGATGTCTGTGCCTCCTCCTTTGTGTGGCAGCGAAGGCTGGGCTTGGGAGAAGGTCCTGCCCTGCTCTTGATGTTGTTTGCACATTGCCCAGATTTCTTATGACTTGTGTCAGTGTGACAAAAAGCCCTTCCCAGGCTCTGCTTGCTGCCTTGGATGTAGGAGTGCTGTTAGAGATGAATAAATGCTTTGCAAGATTCCTGCCACTTTCTCATGCAGGAATTAGAGAAGTCTCAAGGCCAGTTTCACACTTTAGGCACCTCTTTTTTGCCATTTTGTTGTTCTGCAAGAAAATAAGATTCAAATTACGTCAAGCACAGCACCTTCTGCTTCAACTTTGATGCAAAGGTCTTGTAATTGAGAGAATTTATGTGTGTAAGAACTGAAAGATTAAATAGACATTAAACAGGCATTTAAGCTGTTTGGAGCCCTGTGTGCCTCTGCTGTGTGTACATAAAGCTCAGCTCAGGGAATGTAACAAACATTCTGCAGCCTCCAGAGATACCTACAGATTTGTAGTTCTGTATTTGCCCTTGTCTCCCTTTAAAAGGCTCCTGTTGCTGCACATCTTTATTCAAAGTTACTTCTGGTGAGGCAGAGTAGAGCATTTATAGTAATTGGTAATCAAAAAGAAAGAGGAAACAAGGAAACAATGGAAAAGGCCAATAATACAAGACAATTATTAAGTGCCAAATATAATTTGTCAAAGGAGTTCCTTCTAAATTGGACGAAGGCAGCATTTTTTCAGATCAATACTGCCTCAGTACCAGCACAGTTCTGGTAGCTTTTGGCTAACAAATAAGAAGAATTGATATGTCCTAGGTGTAAACATTAAGACCGAAGAACTTAGTGGATTAATGAACCTTGACTGTGGTCAGGTATTGTGTAATCTTGCCAATAGGTCTTGACTGGTCAGGTGTGTTGCAAAACTGGGACTGGCAATATGCAAGGGTTGAAGCTGGCACAAATCACATCCATGGCCTGATTAGCTATGAGCCAGCCTTGTAGATCAGCACATCCAGAAGTTCAAAGCTCCACAGCAAACTGAGCTCAGTAGTAAATATTATCAGGGGGTACATGCCCTGGTTCTTGGTGATCTTAGTAGGAAAACATGTCTTGTATTCAGAGTTTGAGCTGTCTATCAGAGGAAGTGCATTAAGTATTTAAGCCAGCTGTTGCTCATCTTCATCCACACATCTTACCCAGCTTGATGCATTTAATTACCAATATAAGGTGTTCTTGCTGTGACTTAGTACAAAATTATATTCTTACCCTATGTAACTATAGGTCAAATACTGTGTTTTATTTCCAAATACATGGTGGGAATAGAGAAGCAGGTGTCATACAACAGAGTGGCAACCTCATAACAGGAAATGGCAATTCAACTAAAGTTTCAGAGGGGGAGTGATATTCTGGGTACTTCATAGACCAGAACACCGTGGTAGCCTGCTGACAGAAGGAAGCAGTTCATTGTTCCTTAGCTGGTGTTCATGAGCCCTCACTCTGCCATAGGAGCCCCTGGCTCTGGCAGCAGAATTCGACATCTGTGAAAACAAAGCCCTCACAGTATAAGCAAACCATTAAAACTTGTGCTGAGTCCCAAGAAACAGTGTTTGCACTGGAACTCAGGCATCCTAATTCACAGCTAGCACAGCTTACTCGAGACCAGACCCAGTGGGGCACTCTGGTATCCCCTGGGAGGGAGGAGTCATCCATATGTGTGCACACCTACAAATCCCTGCATCTGGCAGCCTCACAGCTTCCTGAAGACAGCTCTGCAGCAGGAAGGAGCATCACAGCTGCATTTTTCATCAGGAGAATATGCTAATTTCTGCTGCAACAACTGTATATTACCTGGCAATTATTCTCCCCAGTCTCTTGGGTTCGCTTTATCTGTGGTTGTGTTTAGAATCCCCAAATGATTACATAATAGGTAGAAGATACCTGATAATACAACAGGCCTTTTCTATTCTTTCTAAAGCTGTATTGATATAATTTGTTACATGTCATTGTGTATTTCTCAACATCAATCCATCGTGAATCATGCAGACACATCAGTGAAAGAACAGAACCTGCTGCACCCTGTGAACAACAAGAAATTTCAGCTGCATGACTGCAGAAGGGCTTTGCAAGACCACCAGTAATTTTTTATATTCAGAGTTAAATAGAGCAATAAGATGGAATTTCAGCTTTAGTGCAATGGATTGCAGCTCTTCAGTCAATCAAATTATAGTTCAATCAGTTCATTTTAATCACTTCTCTGGAGAGAAGTAAACCCCTATGTTGAAGAATATGCAGCAATTTTATTGATGGAAAGTTTAATTGTTTCATTTTTCCTTACCGTCTGTAACATACTAGACTTTTAATCAGTGGGAACTGAAGTTATAATGAAGTAAAGTCCACTTTCCACAGTTCACAACTAGCTGAAAATAATTGGGTTGAGACTCCCATCCAGACAGTGTAATGCCTCTGGCATTTTCCTGAAAACTACACTTAATTGCTTTGCTGATGTTGTTAAGTGGTCCTAAGGGGGATGAAGTAGTAAAGCTGCTCACATATGCAGGGAAACAATACACAGAAAATGTCTTACAAGGTCCTTAAAGGAGGACCAACTAGTGACTAGAAGACCATATATTGCACTTTTCCCCCCCTTTTGGGAAAAGTGCAATATATTATACCAGAGAGAACACACAGGAGAGGCTGATAAAATAAACTGGAAATTCTATAAACACTATTTTTATTTAAGGGCAGTAAGCTTGGGAGCCAAAATACAGAAAACATCAAGGCAGAGCTCCTGCAATCAAACCTGCATCTTTAGGCTAGCCCAAGTTGCTTGGCATTTTTATGCTGAACACTGGTGAGCTGCTGCCTGTCTTCAGCACCTTGGCCTGAGGAACAGATGTACTCTTGTCCCCAGGGAGGGAGGACAGCTTGCTCTCTGTTCTCTAAAGTGACAGGATGTGAGCCAGCCCTGAGCTGAAAGCCTTGTCCAGGCATCAGTGGGACCAGCACATGTACCCTGTTAGGCTCTAAACATAGCCAGAGAAGGAATAACACTTTGGCATTTCTCCTTATTTACTGCATTCTTAGGAGACCCTCCATGATTGTATGGCAATTGTTTAAAATGATGAATTAACTGACAGTCTCAAGGATATTCTGATGAAGAAATGCAATAGCTGTTTAATGGAGAAAAATATGTATTTAAGCTACTGCCCACTGAAATCAGTGTTAGACCTGAAGCTGTTTTGTGGAGAACTATAGAGCTAATTTAGATTTTTAAAGTGTGGGGCTTTTGTTGGGGTTTTTTTGTCCCTGTTTATTTAGATATGTGGGCACAGTAAAGTCTCTCTCAACAACCTGACCTTCCTCAGCTGCTATTTGTGTAAACTTCAGTATGACCTTTGCTTATTCTGTTCTTGCTTTTACAGACTCTGAACTGAACAACTACCCCCTAATGACTCTGTAGAAAGGAACATAGGCAAAAATGAGCCATGGGGTTCTAAAGCTAAAATCTTAAAAGTTCCCTTAACCGTACATCTGATCCCAGGTGCCTTTGAGAGTCTCTGAGTTGGCACCTCAAATTTTGGCCAGCACCTGAAATTATGCTTTTTCCACTGAAACAGGCTGAAGTCTAGACAGGACTCAAGTACCTTGACATGTAGCCCCATGTTAGCCTGACCATTCCCCCTAATATTAATAAACTTTAACACGTATTTCTCCTGTGGTGAAATAATCCCCTCCCATGTGCTGGAAGCGCCGACCATCTGCCAAGGAGATCAGCCCTCAGTGAGAAAGTGCCCTGTGTCCAACTCACTCTGCTTGCCTGTCTCTGGGAGAACAGCCCAGCAGCAGCAGTGCTTGGGCTCTGCTGTTCCTGGCCTCCTGTTTTATCATGAGCAATGTGAATGCTTTGCAATGGTTTTAGCAAATGCACCAAATGAGGACTGTGATGTGACAACTGCTGGGAGACGGTGCTTGGGTTTTGTAATCTCAGAGATGCTGAGGGATTGGAGAAGCCAGGCAAATCTAGAATGCAGAGGGCAAATAACCAACCTGGTGTGGCTGGCTGAAATTTGCCTGTGTTGTCTGGCTGGTTTGGAGGGTTCTCTGCCCTGACCCTTCTTTTGGGGACAAGGTTGCTGTCCCAGAAGTTCTTCCTGGAGCTGTAATGCAGTCCCATGCAGCAGCACAGCTGCCAGCTGGCCCTTATTGCCAAGCAGAGCTGCTTGCTGGGGCTCACATGCTTTAAAGTCTTAGCCTGGGTCTCAGTGGAAACAAGGAGGAGAATGATTTGACACACATTCCCCTGATTTGACATACTGTGTGCTTACAACATGGTGTGTCCTCCACAGGAAATCCAAAATACATGTTGCTGTGCAGGCACAAATCTGACTGTTCCCGATAAACTGTTCATGTGGAAAGATACAATTTTCATGGTTGTCATCAAAGCCAGTGTATGTATTCATTTGTGGAAGCATGTCAGACACCATATGTCACTAATATGCCTTTGATATGATGGTGTCTGAATCATTTTTTTAACTATCGAATGGCATATGTTTAAATGTAAGCATCTGTTCTGTGTTTGTACTGAATCTATTATTTATTCTTTATTTCTTATTTTCTTTTGACTGTAAGTTTGATTTAAACCTAGAAAAAGTGTGGAATTCATCTTATTTTTAAAGAAGTAGAATTTTGGTAGTATTTCAGCATGTGGCCAATGTGTATCTTCTCAAGGACGAGAAGGTCATTTAAAAGAGAATTTTTCGCTTTTCAGTAATCAGAAAAAAAATCAGTTCCCAGGCAAAACAAAGATTATATTTGGATTATATTTGACTACAAGTTTGTTAAATGAAAAAAATATTGTTTTAGTGTTGAGCAGGTTCTGCAATGTATGGATTTGCTGAAAATAAGTCCTTGTAAGAGCCATATGTTACACTATGATGACAGTAAATTGGTTCTATCCAGAAACTTTTCTGATTCAGTTAAAGAACTTGCTGTATAATAAATGACTTAATAAAGAAATGAAATAATACACTATGTTTGTTAGGCTATTCATTATATATGGAGGAAACTCAAAACCAGTGTCACAACAAAGGGACTCAAAAGTAGTTATTGCAACTCATCAATCAACTGAGCCACTGCAACACCCTTCAGGAGGCTACAGCCAGCCTAAAAGGCACGGTTTGGGCAAAAGCAGGGAAAGATACTTTACTATGATAGGAAAACAAGAAGAGACTTTACGAGCCAGCTGGGGTTACCTAGAGAGTCCAGACAAGAGTGTCCAGCGCTCAAGTACAGGAAAAGGCCTGTAAAGAAGCAGCCACATTGGCACATGGTGGCAGGAAGAGGCCTGTAAAGAAGTAGCCATGGTGGCACACTGTGAATTACAGAGCTACTCAGTGACCCCTCCAGCCGGGCTCTGTGAGTGTCCCACAGCTATGGCATTCTGCCTTTCAGTAAGAATTACAAATGTCAGCTCTTGGTGGACTTAGGCAGCCTGGGCTTCGTATTCTGTTTGTAAAGTTTGGCTCGGGCCTTTAACAGACCAATGTTATATTGCATATAACATTGGAAAATCAAATCTGCCTAAATCCAAAAGCTTTATGTCACTGTCACAGAGTTGTAGCATTTCATAGCCACAGCTTAAAACGAACCACATCAAAACAAAGCAGGAGCAGCCGAGTGCAGCTGGTTTGTAAAACAGGCCCTGAGCAGCCCAGAGCGCACCTGCGGCCATGGCAGAGCCCTACCCGGGCGGCCGGGACCAGGGCCCTCGGAATCAGTCAGTGCCATCTTGTGGCATTTCAGGATATTGAAACGCCCCTGAGCGACAGTAACTGCGAATGTCCTTGGAATCCACCACAATTCCAAGAATTGCAATGGTGCCGCTTACAAAGCCCGTACAGATACATTTGCTCGGCAATAGCTGCTGCGGCTGTGCATGGAGAGGCTCACACCTGAATGATTAATGAGGCAAACGCCTACCAATTATGGCTCATTGGAGGGGCACAGATTAATGCCTGTAATTAGAAATCCCGGGAACAGATGGAGAATTTTGCAATATCAAAAGCCTGCTCCTTGTTAGCCGTGCCCTGCGCTGGGCAAGCAGAGCTGCAGGCCCTGGTCTGTCCTGCACAGCCCTGACCTGGGACAGAGCCGGCACCCGGAGCTGGGCTGGTACCTGCACCCCCGGGACTGGGGTGCTACCTGCACCCACCGGGACAAGGCTGAGCTGTGCTGAAAGCCTCTGTGCAGCCCCCATCACACGCCCACTGGGGACAGCACGAGTTTGATGCTCAGAGATGGCTGCTGCTGCTGCTGCTGCTGCTGCATCCCTTGCATGTAGAGGGATAGAATATCAGAAAGTAAAGATAATGCAGAAAGTAATCTTATCCCTAAGGAGTTGCAGCTGGGACAATTAGCAAAGATTAGGAGCAGGCCTGACTTTAACAGGCCACAGCTGTGGCCAATGAGAAGAAGAGTGCTATAAAAGAGTGGGGTGGCTCGTTGAGAAGGGAGCTGGAGTCAGTTGGCTGCTTTGTGAAGACGAAAGAGTCAGTGCTCTGGGGAGATGCCCATGAGAAACACCAAGAAGTTATGAAACTTATGGGATAAGGAGACAACAGTATGGAACCCCTGTGATAAGATGACAACACTTGTAGCCTCAAACCTTTCCCCTCCAGATCCCCAACACTCATTCCTGGGACACCAGCCTGAGCCTGGGACACAGAAGCAGCTGCTATTACTGACTCAATAAAAAAAAAAATTTAGGAAAGTATTCCTAATACCTATCCTGCCCACCCACTTAAATAGGAGAAAAGGGCCTATAAGCCTTCATGTTATCATTTTGGACATATACTAACCATATAAAATGAGAAAATGCATAATATAATTTGATACATACATAATATTGTCCTACTCTATAAAGCAATTTATATACTATAAACATAGAATATCCAGTAGATAAAGTATTAACTTAAGAATATATATAAAGGCCTATATAAATATATATAAAGGTATATCTATAAAATGTGCATATAAATACATTCCCAATATGTAAATAAATACATTTGTATTTATAATACAAATTCCTGAATATGTTAAATATATAGATAATAAAATTATAATAAATTTTAAAGTAATAAGATATCATTTTCTATATATTGTGTGTATATGTATAAGTAGAAAATGTGCTGTTTCCCAATAATCACTGCTGCAGTACCAGAAGAGGACACATACTTTTCCTAGCAGTGTAACATTTATTGCATAAAAAGGAAGGGACTCATAGGAAATGGAACAAGACTAGCTGGTGGCCAGGGGAACAGAACATCCTTTCTTTACTGCATCAGAGGGTGCTGAGGGAAGGTGGGCAGACCCCTGTGTCCCTGTAGGTGACAGCATGGCTCACTAAACATTTATTTCTTCCTTGTCTCATTGCCCACTTTGATATTGGTCAAGCATCCCAGACACTCACCCAAAAGGCTTTTAGGGAGTGATTATGTTGTAGTTACAAACTCAGAGTAATTTCTGCTTTCTACCTTCTCCACTTCCATCAATCATTCAGAGATTTTTCTTTCTCTTTCCGTGACCCCAGATTTAACTGTTTTTAAGGGAAACACAATGTCAGTTTTATCAAACCTTCTGAAAAGACAATCACTTTCACACTATACAAGTTGCATTCAAGGACTTGAGCCCTGATGCTCATTCAGTATAATTTTAGTAAATAGTGAGCTTTTCTTAGAGCTTTGCTGGGAAGTAGTTTGTTGTACAGTGGCCAAATACAATTGTGGTGGGTTTGTTAGGGTTTATTGCAGGGCACTGAATCCTGTTATAATCTCTCTTTTTGAGGACAGTAGAAATGCTCTGATTGCAGACAGACAAAAATTTTAGAACTTACAAGGAGTCAATTAAAGTAAATTGAAAACATTTTTTTCCTATTAATTTGATCAAAATGACAAAAAAATCACTATATGATAATTTCATTGTTCTGAGCTGCCACTATGGTTAGTTACACATGTGACTAATGGGTTCCCTCTGACCTGAACAATGCCTGAACACTTCTTGTTTTCCAAACTAGGCAAACTGAGTTTTAATCTTCTATTAGCGTAAGCTGCTTTATTAACACAAAGTAATCTTCCAAATAGTTTGAAACCAATATGATAATTACAACATAATTGATTGCAATTGTTTCCTTTCCTAAGATGAAAGGGAAGAATATTTCTGGTAAGTGTCTCTAATTTTTTATCTCTAAACTTTATATAGACTTCTGTTGGCTGGACTCTCACTGTAAATCTGTAACTTAGACAACTATTTCCTCCCTGTCATGCTGGAAAAGAAATATACCTTTTGACCATAATTTATTTTTCTCACTTATCCCCTGTCCTGGTAGCAAGCACTGAGTTTTATTTTCTGATGGGCCAGATTTTTTTCTAGTTTTGCATATAAAAATTCCCAATAAGCCATCTTGGAGACGATGATATCAGCCTGAATTCCACTACTTTCCTCTCATTGAGGTATGTTAAAGCATTATTTTGTTGCTCATCAGAGGGTCTGATGTAGCTGCAGTGTGACTGGAAGAGCCTTTCTTCTGATGCAGCCATAAAATACCCCCAGCTTCTTCCACCATGTAACTGGGGAATTATGCACCCTGCAACAATCTCAAAAGGAATGGAAGCAGAAAATACTGCAGCTGCCACTGAGAGGTAAAATTTGAATTCAGTTAAAGATTTGAATATCAGAGATACCTGAACACCAGTGTTCTCAGCAATGCCTTTTCATTTTGAAAAATGCAACACAAAGCTCACATTTAGAGAGTTTAAGGGTTTCTCATTTCAGAGTTTAGGCTCTACCTTTTGGAGAGACCTTGGTTTGTAACATCCCAAATTATAAGGTGGCCAAACATAGCACTCTGACCTAACTCAATCCAACATTTCCTCCCATTCCTTCGCCTTACAAAACCATTCACAAAAAGTCCTAGTTTGCCTATAGGATTCATTACTGCATTATAGCACTGTATATTAGACTGGGCTTCCAAGCTAGCCCTTGGAGAGATTGCATTTCTACTTTGTAATGATTTTACCATTGGAAAAGTTCATATAGAAAGAAGCCTGGAAAACAATGAAGCCACCAGGGGAATTCTTCACTTGAAGTATCCATCACTCCTCAGCAGAGGAATTGGACGGATATGTTAGGGTTGCTACATCCTCTGTCAATCTTTTGTTTATTACATTATCAAGTTCCTTGCACTGTGAAAGATTAAAACAGTTGAGTAAGAGCAAAGCATGGAGTTAGTGAGCACTTTGATTATAAGTCAGACATCAAACTGGTATTTGAAGTGCAGAACTACTGAGCTTTCTCTTTGTCACACGAGCAGATGTTGCCGGAGGCAAGGAGGAACAGAGCCCTGCATTTTTTTATCTTGGCTGCTGAACTTTGCACTACCTGAAGAACCAGGCACTGTGTGCAGTTCCTGGTTAGATGCCTTTCAAACCTGTCTTCTGCCTAAGGGCTACCAGATGTGCAGCTGAGGCAAACAGATAGATTTTCCCATTGTGTATCTCCTCAACCTGAGAACGTGCTGCTTATTGCTCTAAGTGCATGCTTGGGCTGCTTTATTAATTTAGGAGTCTGACAATGGTATTTTTCCCTTTTGCTCTACTTTAAGGAGAGTTCTTTCCAATATGAGAATGACTATTAATGAGCAAAGATAGTCATGTACCCAGGAAGGAAGACTTCATCCTGGATATTTATTTAGAATTTCATCTTGAAAGATCCAATCAGAACCATTTGCCATACATATTACTGCCTGATAACTGTGGTGTGCCACACATGCATTCTGACAGCCTTTAAAGATTGGTGGGGTTTTGTCCACAGGGGAATCCCTAAGTCTGGTGACTTACCCATCCCACTACCTAGATGTCCATTGAAGGATCCAAGAAACATCCAGTAAATGACTTTCCATGCACAATGAACTTACTCAAGACCCTGGGTTTTTGGGTAAGTACATTTGTGTCTCTTAGTGTTCAAGTAAAAAAGTGTTTCCCTCTCTTTTCGACAGGCCTTAAGTAAACCTACAAGGAAATATTATAACACATTGAACGGGTGTGAAATTCATCTACAGGCTTGTGATGAAGAATGCCAGGGGTTTCTTTGACCATCATTAGAACTACACCCACCTCCCTCAAACATCACAAGCTGTTACAACATTTCCTACAGATTTTCTTCCTTTAAATGCATCATATACACATCACTTGTGTGTTTGCAAGTACCTCCACTGCTGCTGCCTGTCTCTCCTTATAATAATGTCCAAAACACCAGGGTGGAAAGCTGTGCATCTGTGTCCCTTACAGAGAGATGAAGGTTTGAACTGGTGAGGTATTCCCCCACGTGGCTGCCACAAGCCCATGACACCACAGATGCTCTGTGCCACTGGGGGAGCAGACAGAGGCTGGCATGGAAGGGGAAAGTGGCTTTTGGAGGGTGAACTAATGCAAATGCCACAGTTACAGAAGTAAGAGTTCATTTAGTTAATTTCATCCATTTGAGAAGAGAACTTACAGAAGATTAACAATACAATGAGGTGCACCTCAGAGCAGAAACCCTCCTCTGAACAAATTTGGGCCACAATAATATTTTCTAATTCACAGCTATCTATAGTCTCTTTTAAAGTGTATTAGTCTTTGCCTACTTCCAAAAAAAACCCTGCTATCTTGCTAAGATTTTTTGTTTATAAAGAAATAAATATTAGACATTGGAATTGTATATAGAATTACTTTTTCCCTAGATAGGTTCCTGGTGTCTTTTTGCATTATGTGTAATCATGAGTGACCCCAAGGTCAATTATTAACGAAACCTCACAGAAATCCCTGCTAGATAGGGAGAAACATGAAAATCTCAAGGAACAAAGTATTTGACTTCTAAACAGAATGCCTGCCTAAGACCAAACCTCATTAGGGAGGTCCTCCAGGCAAACATCCTCTCATTATTTATTGTCATGGTTTGCTGAAAATTCCTCAGTGTAACTCACAATTGGGTTTTAAATAAATCTCTCTGTATAGTAAATGTGATATTCTTGCATCTAAGCAACAGGGTTAGCTGAAAACTAAATAAGACCAAAATTTCACATTTCAGGGACTCATAAACAGCTTAGAGTCTGACAGCAATGCAACAAGAGGCAAAAATATGACTGACAACATATGGCTGAAAAGTAGGGTCATAGTGGCTGTACAACATAACAACAGAACAGTGAGACTGCAAAGCAAAAGCAATTAGCTACAAGTCTTGCTAATGTGCAATTATTTATGGTGAGTAACTTCCTTATAGCACAAGGATGGTGCTGTGTTTATGATTAACATTTAAGGCATGAAGGCCTTGGATTTAAGGTTTTGCTTCCCATCCTTCATTCTGGCCTCTAGAGGGTCAGTCAGGGCTGGGCTCTCAAATGTTTTGAGGCACTCTGATATCCTGGAGGAATTGGTCTAAGGGTCCTGGAGTTCAGCTGCTCATCTCAAAATTAGGGATGCTAAAGCTGTTTCTCATAACAGGTACTGTGAATGGGAGGGTGCTAAAGACTGGGAGTGTTTTATCAAATAGTTTTGCTCTGAATCTTTTCAAAGTGGTAAAGGTCTGATAAGATTTTAGAAATCTTATCACATCCAAGGGTTAACTGATGTTTATGCCTAAGGTGACCATGACTTCCATTTTTAATTCCACTAAACTGCTGAGACCTCTTAAAGAAGTCCAGAATACCTCAGAAATTTCCATCTCTAATCAGAACAGTGTGGAGTTCTCTTCAAGGAGAAAATCCTCTGGTGTGGTCCATTTTTCTGCTGTAGTTAAATATTCTTGGGCTGATTCAGCATCTGGGCTGATGAGCTGGCCCCTGGAAGCTCCTGCTTTGGCTGCCCTGGAGGAGGCAGGAGGGGCAGCACAGTGGAAAGTTCCTCTCCTCACCAGAGGACATGCACAGGCCACCCTTGCCAGGGCACAGTCTCCTGACTCCCTTGCTTGGCTCAGTGCGCTGCCTCTGCTCCTGCCCATAAAAGATTCATTCTCCTAAATTTCATATTTATCACTTTCCATAACAAGGTTTCTCTACTAAGGTAATACTATAGTCAAACAAATGTAAAGGTGGTGAGGATAGAGAGTAAAATAACTGAAAAGGTCTTTTTTACTCAGTGTGGTGAAAGGGGATATTATACAAACAGATGGCTTTTTTTAGTGCACCTATTATAGAGTCATGCCCACTCTTTGCTGAATGCATACCTATGAGACTGTGTGTGTGCAATAAAACCCTTAGTTTATTAAGCATTTTTTTCTATTCTGCTATGTCAGTCTAAATTCACTTTGAAGGCAGGAATGATGGAATTGTTCAATATATTGTGTGCACAAGGCTGTGACCTCTGCAGCCGGGCCCTGAAACACCACTGTGCTTACCACTGGGGCAGCTGAAATGAGTTATGAGGAAGCCTCATAAAACATTGTACTAAATCTGAGACCTCTGAATATGCAGTACTTGAACATTTCTGTATTCTTTCTAACTTCCAAAATATTTACAACCTCTATAGGACTTAAGAAATGAAAATTGAAAATACTGTTTTTACTGAACGTCTTGTTTCTAAACAAGGTCTTAATCCTGCCAGAGCTCAGATGGGTGAGTGGCCTTGTTCTTGTAAAAAAATGTGCCACTGATTTCTGCATCCATTTGTGTTTGTGTTTTGCAGGAGACATCCTGGAATTGTTACTGTGTCATCCATTAGGAAGGCACAGGTACATCTGCCTGAGTGCTGGACTGTGCTGTGCAGGACACGTCTCTACACTGAGGCACATCCTAACCAGAGGAGTGGAGGGGAATGCTTTTGTTTTAGAGAGGGACAGAAGGAACACCCTCAACAATAAATCTGAGACCCCAAATACCCTGCTCTTCACATAAGATCTTCTGCTGAAGACTGACCCAGCCAAGCTGGAACACCCAATGTAAAGCTGTCATCACCCTGTATTTCCACACTCACTGAACTTACTTTCTTTGTTCTCTGTAACATGCAACTAGAATTATATCAGCCACAACAACAATCTTTTCCTTTCATCAGCTCTGTGGCAGCAGCTCTGCCTCCCTTCTGTGCTGTTACTAGCAGGGTAGCTCCAAATAATTGTTTCTTTTCCACACACAACAAAGGCCTTTACAGCTTCAGCAGGGCCCATGAAATGGGAAGCAACAAACAGAAATTCCAGTTGCTGAAGTTTATCATTGGTGCCTCTTATTCTGTAAAATTTTTAAGTACCACACTTTTACTAAAACTGCTGTGAATATTCATTCAGTGCTCACGGGTGAACCCAGTTCACCAGACCCCTGTATTAACACCACAGTTTTAACTCACTCACGGAACTTAAAAACATTCCCAGCAGGACCCTTTGAACAGATGTAATTTATATAATAGTTTTTTAAAATGAAGCTTTATTTATTCCTACCTTGAAGGTACAGGGCCTTGAGGAAAATGTGTTAACATGGTGAAAGGCCAAGCTTAACCACTCCATGCTCCAGGAAGGGACAGCTGTCACTGAGCTGGGAAAAGCCAGGCTGTCCCACTCACAAAATGTTGTCTTTGTTCTCTACATGAATCAATTTGTATTTGCTGATAACCCACTTCTTTCCAAGGATTTCAGGTTTAGGATTCCCTTTGATGCCAGATTCACTGCTGGAAACAGTAAACCACTCTAACTTTGATGGAGCTACAATTATTCCCTCTAGTCAGCTATTTGATTGTTTCTGCTAAAAATATTATGTCACCATTTCCTGTTAGGTAGGCTTGCCCTCCATCCTTTCTGATTTAAACCATGCCAGTCAAAAGTTACAAACCAGATAGCCCAAGAGGCATGTAATGTTTTCATATAAAATATGCACAAATTCATCCGTCCCTATAACATGTATGACTAAAATGATACCAGTGACCCCAGCAATCATTTTTCCTTTCATCACACCCCTGTCCAGCAGCTCTGCTTCCCACCTGTGCTGCCACCAGCAGTGCAGCCCTGGTGCCTCTGACAGAGCCACGGGAGCACAGACACCACCACGCCCAGGGCTGGAGGTGCCTTGATCTGAACACGTGTTGGTGCCAACACTTGAGAGGGTTTCAGCCTGCCTGGAGCACAGGAGTGTTACATCAGGCAGCTCAGGCTGGTAATGGTAACCTAAGCTACAGCAGCAGGGAGGCGTCGGTGCTGTGCTTTGCTCGGAGCAGCGCTCAGAGCTGTGACACTGTCTGACACTGACTGATTAAGATCCAGGTACTGTGGTGCTGTCAGGAAAGAAGAAAGAGGACTTGCCGTGCTGTTGTTGCTCATGGATCTCCAGCAGGGCAGCAGCCAGACACCGGTGCACAGCAGCATCGTGCTCTTCCACCTCTTCAGAGAATTACTTTCCAGTCAGCCTGAGGAGATGAAGAACACACCTCGTTTTTAACACAGCCTGGCCCTCCACACAGACTCCAAAGTCTGTGTATCACAGGTGATCCAGTCCTCATGACTGGGGAGGGGACTTTGAGAGGAGGTGAGGGAGATGTGAGAAGAACAAAAATATGAACTCAATAATGAGCCTTACCAGGAAACCATTAGGAAGGCTGCTCCTGACTGCAGCAAACAAGACCAGGTCCTAACAAGGAAAGAAACAGAGCTACCTAGTTATGCTGCAGATATAATCTTCCTTTTCTCCACGGCTTGTACTTGGCATCTGTAAAAAGCAGACACTCAAATTTCTCCCTCATCCCAATTTTCTGGGTGTTTCCAAAGCCCAGACTACTCTACTAGTGGGAATGGAGAAAAGGATTGTTTTTCCAGGCAGCCTAAGACGTGGGACTAGAATTTTAGTTTTATTTCGTTTAATACCCAGGGCTTTCCCCAGTACAAAAATGCAGGCTTTCCCAATGCACCTTTTCATCCAATCTCATAGATGATGAAATAATAATTTCCCTTCTCTCCGAGGGTGATGTGAAACCCTCAAAAAGACTAATATACATAATGTCCAGACTTGGGGACACTCTGGAGCTCAGGGTTATATTTTTTGCCTTCTGGAATCACTTCTCCATACAGCTCATGCAGGTAGGAAGGCAAGCAGGAATACAGAAAGTCTCAGAGAAATCTCTGCAGACCTGACATTCTCTTACTCATTTGTGTGCCAAACCAGGCATGTTTCTGTCACCTTTGTGGTGATAGAATTGTCCTTGTCCTCCACAAAGCAGAGGAAACTGGAAAGATTCTGATCTTCCTTCCACCACAAAGGGGGCAACTTGGCTTCCAGGAACCTCTATTCTCTACAACAACCAGGCTCTTTTCATCTTGGCTTTCTTAATAAATATTTAGAGGGCAGTTCACGTTTTCCCTTCTCCTCTATGTAACAGAGCTGATTATTGCTAAGGTCAGGTGGCTCCATGAGCTAATTAATATTCACAGGTAGCAGTAAGAAATAAGTGCAAACCTCATCTCTCTCCTCAGCTTTAATTACAATATCATTGCTATCAAATTCCATGTGGATACACCTCCTGCATCAGCTCCAAACAATTTCAGATGTGTATACAGGAATTCACAGCATCTTTAACTCATGATCTTCTGTCATTACCATATAATTACTCTAATGCATCTTTACTGTGCAACACCCACCAGAACTAACAACCACGAGTAATGGCAGAATAGAGACATCAGAGTGGAATTTCAGCTCACAGGGACCTGCAGCATTCCTTCCAGTCCCATTATTCAACATTTCTGAGCAACCTGACTCTTACCTGCCTTCCTTCCTTCTCTAAATTTACTTTATGAAACATTCATGTCATTCTAGCACTGAGAAGCCCCAGGTGGCACTGAAATCCCAGTGGGAATGTAGCACAAGTCAATGAAGTGGCAATAAATTGTTTCACCTTGATCAGCTCTCTGGATACAGGAGAGGAATAGAGAAAGGTGAGTCAGGGAAGAGCGGCTGCATTCTGCACCTTGCTGTGCTATGGGTGAGGATCTGGGCCCTGTGCAGACATGGGAAAAGAGGTTTGGAGAAATTTGACAGAAAATGCAATACTGACTACTTAAGTTAGCAAATATCCCTCAATTAAGTGCTGGTGGAGGTCAGATATAAAAGTCAGTTAGAGAGAACTGGGCAAGCTTCAAAGGGTCTTTGTGGCAAAAAGCTGAAGGATGAGCCAGTGCAATAACCTGTGAAATGACAAGCCATGGAGATGATTTTAGCCTTTCATTTCTACTACTATAGAAAATGAAGAACAAAGTACACATTATAAAGACATAAAATGGGATGAATTTTTGAACCTGTGTAAGGATTTTTAAAGAATAACTAGCTGCAGACATATCTCACAATGCCCTATGCAAAGTATTCCTGTGCCTTTGCAGAGATTTACAAAACTCTCTCAGTATATCAATTCCATCAGTCCTTTTACTTTTCTTAAATGGCAATCATTTCAAACTGAATAATAGCATCTGTATTTGTTGCATTTGGCTATGTGTTAACAGTCACTGTGATTAAAACATGTTATCAAGACTTGAAAAAGACAGTTAAACAGGAATGGCATTACATTGTCACCTATCCAAATTGTAATTGGTATTTAATTGTAGCTCTTCAAGCAAACACAAAAAGACAAACAACAAAGAAACCTCTGCTCTGATTGAAAGCAATTAAGAGAGGAAAACCCAAGAGAGCTAATATATGAAGTTTCAGGGAGGAAGCATTCCTTCCCTGAAATGCAAAGGCCCTTCTTGATTCTGAGAGAGGTAAAGCATGGGAATAGTGCAGCTGTTTCTGGGAAGTTGCCTTTTGAGTGGAAATGGAAATTAAAAGCTGCCAGGCTGATTTTTATCTCTCTTGTCAAATTTATATTGTATATGTTTGCTGATGCTCTATAATATCCCAGTTAGCTCTGTTGTTTGCACATTAACTGTTTTGTGTCCCAGATGCTCATACTAGAATCATAAATATTTTGTGAAAGATATAACCATCACTTTCAACAGCATAAACTAATTTTTCTTTCTAAACAGCTTTCCCTCTGTTCTTGCAGAAGACTCAAATAATCCCTGAAGTACTTTAGGATGGGCTTTTTCACCATCAGCTGGGAGGGATATGCAGGAGGCTGTTCCTGAGCAAAAGGACTTCCACAAAGTGAGTTTGCCTTTAGGGCTACACTGATCCCAGCAATGGAGAGATGGAGGTGAGGCAGTTTCAGGGGAGCTGAAGTTCCCAGTGCCTGAATCCAGGCTTGGGTCTCTCCAGGGCTACCTGTGTGACAATAAGGGTGATATGTGCAGTTCACGCATGGAACTGAAAAGAGTTCCCAGGCAATAGGCAGGGTTTGTGGTTTCACAGGGTGTCATCTCTAATTATCAGGAAGATTCCTTGGTTCTGTTTCAGAATGGAAAAGGAAAATATTTTTATCTACTTTAACATCACACTGGCACTGGCAGATGATTCATGGGCTCTGGAGAGCACAGACATTACCAGCTCAGCACATTTGTGTACCAATCACCATTTGTCATATGTGAGTACTTCCCACAGTCCTAAAAAGAGATTTGTTTTCTGTATTATTTGCAGGAAATGTAACAAACTCCACACTGAACAGCAAAATAAAAACAGCACTTGATTGTTTTATCGAATAATTGCCTATTTACTTGGCAAAACTTCACTTTAGGACTTTTTTTATGCTGTCTAATAAAAGGACCCCCACAGCTGTCTTCTCTGTGGAGAAAAGCTGTCGACATCCAGTATAATTTTCTGCATATTGAGTGAAGTACTTGAAAGTCCCAGATCCATTTTAATATGTGAGCTGCTCTCCCATTTGTATGCAGCTGGAGAGAGTAGTTTTATCCTCATTTTAAAAAGCCATATGATAGATTTCTTTCTTTAAACAAATACTGTCTGAAACTTTTCTTTCTTCTCGCTCTTTCCCCCAGCATACACCTTTCCTCTCTTGTTAGGCACCAGTGTGCTGAAATCACTGCACAGTGCTGACATCTCACTCGTTATACATAAATCTATGCCAGCACCATTTCTTTTTTGATGTCTCTGTGCATGATCTGCTGGAATAATTCCCAGATTAACTGTTTTTTTAATATAATTTTGGCAAAAGAGTTGGTGAGGAAATTCCATTGCACTGCCTTGAATACGGTCTTCACTATCCTTTTCTGAATTTTCTGATCCTGGATATTGACAGCTGCCAATCCTTCCAACCCAGCACTGGCCTGAGCTCTCTCCAATGCTGATCCTGCAAGCACTTTGCCACACAGCACGAGGCAGCAGTGCTCAGTCCTTGCACAGCTATTAACTCTGATGCAATGAAATGTTGTTGTTATGGGTTGCAGGGAGCATGTTTAACATCCACAGCTATTTTTAATGATTCTGTCAAGAGGAAGGATTATAGCTCTCAAAGCACAGGGAGGTTTTGTGTAACAGTCACAAAGCTTTGAACTCTGCACACACCATGACTGAACATACTGTTCCTGTGCTTCAACACAGCCTGACACTGCAAAAGTCATGGCTGAAAAACAAGATATCTGAAGGTTATAGAACATTTAATGGCTCTAGTGTAAACAATACAGCACCAAGAACTAAGTGCCAAACATTACCCACCTCCCAGTCTGAATATGCCACATCTCACAGGCTGAGAATGACTCACTCAAGCTCAGATGGCAAATCCCCAGGCAGGCAGGCTTGCAGTGATGCTACCAATTCAGCATGGAGCATGTGGTCCAAGGAGCAGGCACTGAGTAATTCTCCAGACAGTTCTTGCAGATGCTTTCACCCAAATTCAAGATTTCTGTTCTACATTTTTGTTTTGAATGAAAGTAAAGTAGTAGATTCTCAAATTTTTCTGTGGAATTAAAATTCTGAAAATCTTTCATTGAAAAAAAGAAATTGTTTTATTGCTGATAATTTTGTCTGAACAAAAAGGAAATGTCTGAAATGGTAAAAATCCTGGATGATCCTGGAAACAAGAACCCTTATGAAGGCAGCAGAACTGAGAGCCTCAGGGTTCTTGGGATTGCTTGTTCTCACCTACCAACAGAGTAGGAACCTCAGAAATATGGGCATTCACTTTAACCAGAAAACTTGGAATTTACAGTGACCACTGCTGGAGGAGAAAAAGAGTGAACCACTAACGGGGAAGCTTTCCTAGGGCTACCAGGTTTCCACCTCCAGTGGCTGGGTATTGGGGTAGGAATTAAGGTATCCAAATTTTTGAAGAAATGAGTCAAAGCATCAGGAGCCCCAACTTGGATCAGACATCTCAGAAATTCAAGGTTTCCTACTCTACCAAAGATACCTGGAAGATATGTGAGCTCCTAGCTGGGCTTCAGGAAGCCTGCTCAGTGTCTTGGAGCTGGAGGAAGGCCATACAAAATCCAACATAAAAACTCAGGGACCCAGAGAATTTCCTGTGATATATTTTTGATCTTAGTAACTCAGCATTTTCTAATGAAGTAGTGCTTACTGGAAAGTTTCTGCCTATTTCCATTTGGGAGGACATTATTCAAATGGACATGACACATTTTGGATGACATGAGAGAATTAAGTTTGGTCTTCTTGCCAAATTACATCCTGGCAGATAATTTCTTACTTATTTAAATCCACCTCATATTAACAGAGCACAATTTTTTAGCTCACATTCTGTCTTGCAGCTCTTGTACTGTTAAGTATTATGCACATTTCATCCCTTGTGCAGCTGCTTTTCACCAAGTTTAGTCCCAGGTTAGAGTATGGGATCTGTATTTGGGACTGGGAGCTCTGGGGGGTCTCTAAAATCACCTGTGCTACTGCAAGAACATCAGTGCCATATGAAGGATCATTTTTAGTACTGGAGAAGTTTTTGCAGAGCAGGATATGGTCCCACACAGAATGGAACCAGGCTGATGCCAAATTATTTTATGCCATTACGGCACATGACTGCATTGCAGAGTGGCTCTTGTATTTTTCTATCTCCTCAGGAACATTTCTGTCCTACAATGGGGATCCTGCACTGATTCCAGTGAAGACCCAGGCCCCTATTGTGCTAGGCACTATAGCAACAGACAGTAAAAGGCAGTCCTTGTTCCTTTCTATCTAAACAGACAAGACATTGCCACAGATTTATTCTTCCATTTATAACAGTTGCAAAACAACTTGGATGAAGAATAAAAAATGCAATGAATAAGATGTGATGATCCCAGCTGTGGGATGGGTCCATATGGAGGTGGGAAACCCCAAGCCAGTGAAAGCATAGAGGGGTATAATCCTGAACCAGCTGAAGCAACATGAGAACTCCTACAGACTCTGCTGGGAGCCAGGATTTGCCCCTCTGTTCCTGTTTCACCAGGTGCCTGTGTGCATAGCACATTCAGAGTTGTAGTGATATTTCCAAATTCCCTGGCACTACAAGCAGAGCTGCAGTATGGTCCCACTGCTCCCATCAGGGGGATGAGCCCGGGCAGAGCCTGGTGCTGTCCCTGTGCCCGTGGTGCTGTCCCTGTCCCTGGGATGGTGCTGTGGTGCTGTCCCTGTGCCCGTGGTGCTGTGGTGCTGTCCCTGTGCCTGGGATGGTGCTGTGTGAGCAGAAGCAGAGTCCTGCTGCCCAGGCTCCTGCAGAGCCGCCTCAGAACAGCTCACTGGGAGAGCTCACAAGTTGCCCAGGTTCACTGGGCTGTCACCACATCACTGACCTACCACAGATAGTAAACTGAATGATTAATTATGGTCTGCAACACTCCATGGTCTCCAGTGCAGGGGCTATTTAGGTGACAGTGAACTCCCTGAACATACTGTGTTTCTTGCTGCAAATCCTCTCTCTAAGGGATACAGACTAAAAATATTCCTGAGGTACAGCTCGTAAACAGACATTCCCTGTCCTGATCTTGCTGATGTTCTGTGCTGTTATTTACTTACATTGCATAGCTCCCCAGCACTAATAGGAGACTCTGGTAACTTTTTTCTTTTCTTTTGTAAGCAATGCAATGCACAACAAAGCAGAGATGATAATGATTTAAAAGATGCAGGTCTCTTTTTTGGACATTCTGACTATGAATATAATATAATAGAGGTTAGAGTGATGCTTGTTTTTACTTCTGAGTCTATCATAAGATTAACAGTGTTTATTATTTTGCAGAACAAGCAGTAACGCCTCATCAAGGGTATAATCACCTCAGTCAAAAAACAAACAAGCTTTTACTTAAGGTGCTAAAAATATAGTTGAGAAACCTTCGATCTCAAGCCGTGTGATAAAATAGACTGTGTTGACTGAGCAAATCAGCAGCTGCTGCTGTGCCGGCTCCTGCACCCTAACAATGCTTGCCTTTTTCTCTCCCCACCAAATTTAGAGATGATGTCAGTGTAGCCAACCCCAGGAGTTCAAAAATCAGAAGACAAACCAAAATAGAATCACAGCGCTGATATCAAAGCCGTGGAAGTTATTGAAACTGAAGCCTATGATTTGGGGGGTCAGCCTTTAGATTTTTAATTCATAGCAGACAGCCTTCTCCCTTCCAGTCGTCTGCTCAGCTCTCCTGCCTGTCTGATATGCCCTATTTCAGAGTGAGAGACAACACTGGACAATGGGAAGCACAAAAGATTGGGAATCTATTTAAAGTACAGATAGAGCTCAATTCTCCACCGTATGTAGAACCTTAATCCTGCAAAAACCTTCCCTGAATGCTCAGCTTCATTCATACAAGCAGCCCCATGGACGCCAGTGGGGGTCCCCTTGTACCTGAAGTTTGCCCCTTATGACTATTGCACATCAGAAATGCTGGCCTGCACCACAATATTAAGAATCAGCTAAGAATGAAGAGATCTATTGCTCAGTTTTCTCTGTGATCTTGGGCAAGTCTTGACTCATTCTATTCCCCAGCTTCCTGCTCTTTAAAAAGGGGTAGAATTTATCTCTACAAGGTTCTTGGAAGCCTCCAGAAAAGAGATAATAAAATGCAGAAAATTGATACATTGTCTCTTTCTTATGTAAATTGATTTCTAGATAACACAACTGGAAAGAAGGCTTAAAAATCAGAAGTATGTCATAATTAAATCTCCTAATAAAACCAAACTCCTAGAACTGGACTTAATCCACCACGGATCAAGTCTGACTGAGCAGCTGAGAGAAGCAGAGAACATTCTTAGTGCAGAGAAGACAAACTTACCTCTAATTTCACTCACTGGACCTTCTGCACTTCAACAGGAGAACAGAACCCTCTCCTAAAAAGAGCAGTTCCTGGGAGCCAGGAATAACTCATACAGGGGTTTATCAAGATGTAAACCTTTAGTTTAATTTTTTTTCCTATCCAAAATATCAAATTCCTCTGAATTATAAATTAAAATAATTTATTCTATTTTAAAATTTAGTCTGAATGTACAGTCCAATATTTTGAAGCAGCAGCAGCATGTTACAAGGAAACAGTTTGTTGGGAAAGTACTCACTTAAAATAATGGGAGACTTTCATATTTTATTAAACATCAGAAATTACTAAAAGATACTACCTTAAAGAGGCAAACTGATGCATTTTGTTAATTAGACCATTAAAAAACTCATTTATGTGTAAATAAGTCTAGGTCATTAAATCGTAATGTACAGTGCCAACATGAAACTTCAAACTTTCTAGTCATGTTAAATGGCCCTAAAAATTAATTAAAAATAGAATCAGCATCAAAGAACTTACTTCCTCCCTACTACTTTTAAAGAAAAAAGATGTATTTGTAGTAATAAAAAGTGCTATTTCTGCTCAGTCCTCCAGTCACACATTCTCTTGGTCTACAAGGCTTTGTTTAAACTTAGAGGTACAACACCTGTGTGTTGATATCAATGAACTGTTTGAATATTTTTAAAACACAGCAAAAAACAGCTAGCAGTGATATCGTCACTAATTTTTATGAGAGCAAGAAAAGGATGTGATTTCAGTGAAATCACATCTTGTGAATTAACAGCCTAACAAGGCACAATGAGTCAAAAATGTTATTTGGCACAGTTGAAAAGGAAAGGCTAAAAGGTTGTCTTCTGTTAAGGTTTGTGAGTATCACAGTCACAAAGTCATATGTTCAGTTGTTCACAGCTTTATGAAAAAGGATGTATTTAGAGTTAAAACCTCTAGGAAATTTCCAAGATTCTCAGGCAGATTTTAGAAAACATCAGGAAAAAAAATGCAAAAAACATTTCTGTAAGTTCAGCTGTCTATTCAGGAACAGAATAGAAGCTTTCTAGAGAGATCCTGGCAGAAGTTGTTGCCAAGACACAGAAGACAGGATTGCGAGGAACTGGAACTGGGCAGTGCAATGCAGGAGAGAGAGGCTGAGTGGTCAGAGAGGTGCTGCAAGAGAAGCCTGTGCATCCTGACAGCTGAACAAAATGAGACTGAACTAGGGGCAGAAAAGGGCACAGGAGATAATGGTGGGATGGAAGAGACACCGTAGAGAGCAGCAGAGAGTGCAGCCCAGGGAAACGGCCTGAGGCCACTCCAGTCTGGAGAGCAAATCCCAAGGGTGCCAGAATCCCACCCCTCATGTAAAAGCAAGCAGTAATTATCATTTCCATACCCACAGGTCACAGATTCAAACATAAAATAGTAACTGGTGAAGATTATTGATTTTCCTTTGTATACCCTTTAATGAACAGGTAAAATTCCTTTCTTTTCCAGGTGCCTAAAATCAAGAGGATGCAGAAATGCCAGTTCTGTGTGCTCCTAACCAGGCTTGCAATGCTGACATAACACATGGGGTGGGGGAAGGAAGGAAGGAAGAAAGAACAGTGAAAATCATGTGAGGGCTCTGAGGAGAAGGGATGCTTTTGAGGTAGTAGCAGTGACACCAGGTGAGCTGTAATGAGGAACTCCCACGGCCAGGAATGCTGCCCAGCCTTGGCAGGAACATTCTCTGCATTCAATACAAGACTCCATTTGCTTCCTGACTTAGGGACTTGTTGATATATGGACACATAAAACTCAGGGTGTTTAAAAATACAAAAATACTTGAATTGTTTTGAATCTTCCTCATCCACTTGAGCACACTCCACTAACAAAAGACATTCTCTTTGCCTTACATGCAGACTGGATTCTTGCTTCGTAGATAACAATCTGCCCGGGAGCAGATGACTGACAAGAATCTTTTCACTGAAGGACTGCATTAAATATGGCTGTTCCTGCTCAAACCCAATATATGTAAATTATTCATGCTATATATGAAACCATATTACAGTTATATAGGAGAAGTAATTGCTCCCACTGTAGCATTCTTTGGAGTTGTGTGACACATGCACAATTAAGCATGACACAAGAAAATTCATCAAAGAATATTTAAATATACCTTAGGGAGCCACTGAATTTTCTGATGGTTTTACAGAAAGAAAACTAATTGCATCTGCACAATACAACAGTTTTATAAGGGATGAGCTTATCAATACTTTTACTTTTTTCCCTGGTAATCGTTTAAAACAGTTTATTTAAATTGATTTTAAAAAATCACAAATTACTGAATGTTTTGAATATATTAAGATTTCTTCCATTTTACGTACG
The DNA here is from genome assembly GCF_028769735.1 of Zonotrichia leucophrys gambelii. NCBI lineage: Eukaryota > Metazoa > Chordata > Aves > Passeriformes > Passerellidae > Zonotrichia > Zonotrichia leucophrys. The sequence goes on from NC_088181.1 coordinate 13,168,021, forward strand.
CTTACTTGTTCCTACTGACTTTCTGCAATATCAGCAATGCATAGAAATTCTTTACCGATCAAGGTGGTATCAGAGTGGATAATAACAGGCAATTATTCTTACAAAGATCTTGCACTTTTTCTAAGACTTAAAATTAAACTCAAGCTAATTAAATAAAATAATTCGTTGAAATCACTAAAAATTCTTCTGACATACATAATCAAGTTTGTTATACTGAATACATTTGATTTTAGTAAGACTAAGAGGTTTTCATCTGTAATGATATATAGACCCTCTGAATGCATTAATGTAATTATAAGAAATTCTGTAAACTTTCTAGATTATTGCTGTCTTGGAAATTCTCTTAGTGTTCAGAAATGTGCAGAAAGAATCAAATAAATACTTAATTCTGTTGTGACTTATCCAATTATCTGGTGGGGCATTATGAGGGACAGGCTACAATCAGTAGTCTGAAATGGTCAAATTTCACACAGCTTTGATGTTTTCTTAAGTGGCTTTCTGACAAATTGTACTAGATGTGTGTGCAAAATCCCATATGGAGTCTGCTGGATTATATGGTCTTGCTTTACAATTTATCTAAAAGAATATTTTGCTAAGGCAATTTAATTCCTTGTTAAATTGGAAACAACAATGATGCTACTGATCCATTCACACACCAAGTTCAAGTTTCTTTTTTCGAACACTGTGGAGCACTTAAATTGGAAGTCTTTGTTCCCCTTGGACAGGTGAAGATTGATTCCAGTGGTCTCCCAAACAGACTAAAAATCAGGATTGTTGAGATTGACATTTCATTGGTCTGAGCAAGAGAAGAGTCAGATTATTCTTTGCCAAGCTCTATGACTATAGAGCACCATCCTAATATTTCTAACTCTCTTCCCACTTCACTACTGATATTGTGACAGGATTTGTAATACCATTAGGCTGTGTTGCCAAGAGCAATTCTTTTAAAGAGTGTGACACTGAATATAGGCTCTGGCAAATGATGCCTTCAGTTAGAAAGTATTAATGTGACAGATCTCTTCCCAAACCTTTTATAGAGAATATGTCTTGACCAAAAAGTGACAAAAGAGAAAATAGTGCTTAAACCTGTGCAACATAGCACTGAGACAGAAAAATCTCTGCTGAAAATGCCTTTTTGTGCAAGAATTGATCTCACTGTCATTTTTAGTAATGTAAATCACAAAGAACCATTGAAATCAGTGGGAACTACAGCAGTATAAATCAGGTGTCATGAATAACAAAGTTGTAAGATATTGTTATTGGGTCACTTAGTTCTGCTCCATAGTTTTATTTTAGCTCTAACATTTATCAGCTTTGCTTATCCATACCAACTCTTACAATCGAAATATTTTCTGCACTTTGGCAACAATGGCTATTTTGGACTGGGTATTCACAGAGCAAGTAATAGTGAATTTGTCATAATGGGTCCATCTTCTGTTCTACAGCTCCTCTCATACTTTATGTGTCTACTTTATATATCCATAAAATATCTGAAATGACAGTAGGAAAAAAAAAAAAGGAGTGTTCCCTTTCCATCATATTTCTCTGACACATGAGATTTGATCATCTGCATTATCACAGCCACAAATAGGATAAGCAAACACATTACCCAGCCCCATTGCATACAGACAGGTTATCTGCTATGGAAATTCCTATGGGCTAATTATTTTCTGCATAAAAAGTTTTCTTTCATTTGTTCTAAGTTCATTGGTCCTTAATATCATGATGCATTTATTGCACTGAGCTTAAAAAAAAAATAAAACCAAAAAAAAAGAGCAGACTATACCCCAATCACTGTTCCTGCTACTTCCTATTCTTCCCTGAAAAAAACAAAAACATTTTAGGCTGAGAATCTCCATGGTATGAAGTGGTAAATGATCCAGAGGAGTGTCATTTCATAACTTCTGAATCTTTATAGTCTTTGAGATGGTCTGTAAGTAAACCTTACTGTAGATCTCATGGGCTCTGTCACCTGTATATGAGCATTCACAGTCAGTCTGTACATCAGTTGTCTTGACCAAAATTTTGAGTAACTCTTATAAAAAACAGAAACACAGCTCTTGAAAATTATCGCTGTCATATCATCAGGATGTCATGAAAGAATAATAAAATAAATGCAAACTTTCAGACTTCTAGGTATTATACTGTTCTACTGTTCTCACTAGAAACTCAGCTCTTTTTGCTGTTTGGTTTTTTGGGGTTTTTTGTTTGGTTTTGGGTTTTTTTGGGTTTTTGGGTTTTTTCTGTTTTTTAGGTTGGTTTCTTTGTTGGGGGGGAGGGGGGAGTGGTATTTTGATTTTTTTTCCCCTGTTTCTTTCTTAGTTAAAGATTACCCCACAAAGACACAGTGCTATTTTCCTGGGGTTTCGTTCCTCTGGAAATAATTTTGTCTAGTAATAATTTATAATCTCTAAAAATACATCTCCAGTTGTGATCCAGTTTCTATTCTAATGCTGCTAATTTATGGAATTAGCATTACTACTGAAGAAATTTATAATGCTGCATGTGATTATTGCTTCACTAATCACTGTGTATTCCACTGCTAGCTGTATGTGAGACCATTAATACATTATATGTATAAACATTAAGCTTAATGGAGTTAAATGATGATATGGAAAGGCAGGATGGCTAATTAATGATCACACAAACAATTAGTACTCTTTCTTACTTAATTCACAAGCTGTTCTATGAGGGACTGCAGCTTGCAGGGCAAAATTCAGTGCATCTCCTAATTACAAATAAGCTAGGGACTTCTGAAAGCACAGAATACCTCTTAACCTTCTGTTACTATAGACTGGTTTTAAGCTTCTCAGCAAGATTTTTCCTGGTCAGAAGGTAATTTAAAAGAAAACCCTTTCTACTATTTTTATTGGTCACCTTTAAGATGGGACCTAGTCAAGTTTTACATTTAAGAGACACTTAATGAAACAGTCTTAAATGGTCCTTAATTGGTTCATGTGAAATGGCTGTGTTGGTACTTAGTGCAGTTCTAAATTTCACACTAAAGGCTTATTTCTAGTAACCCTTAACTCATGCTGAGTATACCTCTCTCCCTTGTGCATAGCCTCATCAAAGACTGATATTGCCAGAGTAATTGTCTTTCTCTGTTCTACAATTCTAAATCTTTGGATTGATTCAATTAATTCTAACTTAATTCTACTATAGGACAAGCTATAAAAAGCATCTATGTGAATTAAAAACCTTCCATTCACTGTTTCCATCTTACATATAGACTTTAAAATAACAACTTGTGTCCTCTCAAATGAGGTTCAGTCCTGTTACAGAGGAAGACCTGTTGTGACGCAGAGAATTTCAAACAGTCCCTGTCACAAAATGATCAATGAACCAACAGAGAATTCCATGGCAAAAGTTATTTTGGAAGTTGTCATTAAGTACAATGCAAGACAATTTCCTTTTAATGCAAGACAATGTCCGTTATAACCAAAATATTGGGAGATCCATCCATTCAACAATCTTCTTGCAAATCACCTTAACTAATCAATAGCAAAAACCAAATTAATTTAATTTAAAACATTGAGTAGCTCTGGAGTTTCACTTATGAGTACATTTAAATATCCTAATGATTCATCATTCAGTGCTTTTCATTAACTGAAAATGGCTCAATAACTTTCATTACCTAGAAAAGTCCAATAATAATTTTAGGGCTTTGCAAGACAGGGCTGGCTCTTTAGGAACACATAACAAGAGATACAATTCTGAGGTGCCTAATGATGTACAATTATCTTAAACATCTTCATCACACCTTGGGTTTTGTTAATGGGATACTGAGTAATCCAGGCAACAGGCTTGGCCACATAATGACTTCCACAATTAAAACAAAAACATCTTGATCATGCCATTCAAAATAATTCCAGGAAGATATATTAAGCATAATATAGTAAGCATGTACTCAGAACACCTGGAAAGTGTTGCTTTTCTCCTGTCCCCTGGGCACAAACTGGCAGCCAAAATACTAGTAATTTAAAAATTTGTTTTCACAATTTTTAATAATTTATGGATTATTATGGAGTTTTTCAAACTACCTGTCACATATTACGCACAAATGTTTGAAAAAGTTTTTTGAAAAAGTTTCATATTCTTTCCAGGGACTCCTTCTGCAGGTGTTCTTGCTGAAGAAGGTTAATTTGGTAAACTAAAAATAGCAACAATTAAGTTGTGTTCCACAACTTATGGACAAAAAGAAAACAATACAACAGTAATGTAACAAAACCAAACATGAGAATTAGGATATGGAACTGTGTTGGGGACTGCTACCTGACTGCACCTGTAAACATAGAAATAAAATATAAATGTTTAGAATAAAAACAAGAAGTCTGATATTTACTATTGCTTTTCAAGGCAGTGATAATAACAACGATAACTGTGATTTGAAATGCTTTTCATTATTTGAGTAAAGTTTAAATAACGACTTTATGGTCATTCTTCTACTAATTCACTAACTGATTTGAACAAATTTCATTTCAATATGAACCTTGTCATTTGATATATGCCATAGAGAGGAAGAAGAGAAAGAGTTGAGGAAATATAAATGTCTCATTTTGAAGAATTATACCTCTCTCTTCCAGCAGAACGTGTCATGATTAAGTAGTGATGATCCCTTTGAACCATTACTCTGTGTGCTCATCTGCCAGCAGAGATTTAAGCCACTTTCATGTCATACAATGGTAAATTATTCTGGCAATTCTATTAGTGTTTTATTTCCCACATAACTCCACTACATTCTAGGAAAAATAGTTCTTCTCATTCTGAATTACAAATCTAAACACTCTTGGATGGTTTACTTGATTGAATATGATAGTCTATTATGTAAAAAAAAACTACTGAGAATTTTAAATCAGGTAATCATTGACCCAACTGACTTAAATGCTTCAGACAGAGCTGTTAATGTCTGCTAGGTCAGTGCATGTGCTATTAACTCATAAACTAAACTCCTCTTTGAATCTGCTTAAAACCTATTAGGAAAACTGACAGAAATTCCTTTCCTGGGGAATTCCAAGCTGATATCTTGTGTTTCATTCACTCCACAATGTAAAAAAAGAAAACCTGAATACTCCCACATGAGACTTAAATAGAATGTTATCACAGGGGAGAGCTGAAGAGCTGAGTAACTTACTATGGAAATTCCACCTGCTTTTAACTCATTCTGTGCTGAAGACAATTGAAACTGGTTGAGGTGTGGAAGGTATTAAAAGAAATGATTGTGGGATATGGGAGTATAGAAAGCACATTCCCATCATTTGTATGTGTGATCAAATATCCCAACCCACAATTCATGAAAATGTCCCCTTTTTATGTAATCCACTGAGAAGAGATTGACTCCATCACCTTTGTAATTGCTCTTCAAGTGGCTGTAGGTAGCTTTAAATCTTTGCCAGATTAAACAAGGGCATCTCCCTCAGCCTGAGGGCTGCTGCTCTGAGTCCCTCATGGTCTGGGCCACCCTCCACTGGATCCACTGCATTTTGTCACCCTCCCTGTAGCTCTGGAGGGCCTGAACTGGTGCAGTGTATGGGGGAGCAGCCTCAGCAGAAGGGAGAAGACACATATAACATAGCCCAGCTGGGGATTTGCCTTATCCCTGCTAAGGGCACTGGCAGCTCTTGCCAGGCTTGCATCACTCCAAACCCTTCCCAGCAGTGCTGGCTGTCTCTTTGCCAACAGGTTCCTCACCTATATCACAAATTTTTGTGCTTCACTTTCTTCATATTTATTAGGTTTATGTCAGCCAGATTCTGGAGTTTTTCCAGATCCTTCTGCACTGATGCAGAGGCCTTTTTTTTATGTCCCACTCCTATTAAGTATCATCTGCAATTCTGCCTGCTGTCTATTTACCTGTATCATCCAGATGACTGACAAGGACTTTTGACATCAGCAGGAATTTCTAAACCTCCTAAAATGAACTATTGTGCATTGGTTTTCTGTATTCAGTAAAAATCAGAATATTTTTTAGTGTGTAAATTTATACCAACCAATACATCTATACAAATTTTTCTATTCATCATATACTACAGTCACATATAGACAAATAAAAGTGAATCACAATTTTGCCCATTTACAGGCTGTACCACTCAGATCCATCAAGACTGGGGCAATTCTAGGCCTGTCATGATGTACAAAAGAGCAGCCTGGTGAATAACACTGTGGAGAAAAAAACCTGTCTTTTCCTCCCAGGTTAGGCAGAAGGCAGGCAGGCATTTTCAGCATTGTGATTTTGGAGACAGGTACCTCAGATCCACCTGCTTCCTGAAGCTTGCCAGACCACTGCAGTTATTTTGCACAATTCTGTCACTTCAGCAAGCCAGCATGCAAATCCTCCCTGTTCCACCTTATGTGGACACACCTGCCCAGTTCAATGTCAAGCACAAACAGAACAATGGGGGTTTCCTGTAGTCAAAAATAAAACAGGACTTAAGCTTGAAATATCTGGCTTTAGAATATCTTCCAAGATCTGTCTCTTGTGGCTATCTCAAATTCTAGCAAAGCTTTGTTTTTTAAGAAATGATTTTATAAAAACTGTTTTTATACAGCAGGAAAACGGGAAGGATCTACATCTACCTAATCCATTTTAGTTATCAGTAAGCATTCATTAATATTAAAATGTCTATTTGGCATTCTTTTCCTAGTCCCACATCTTTTACAAAAGACATATATATTATAGAGCAAACAGATCTTTCCCACAAACACAACTTCTAAAATAAAGCAAATCTTATTTAATATAAAATTGAATCTAATTCATTCAATGTATACTAAAGGAGCATTTTAAGGCGCTTTTTTTCCACAAGTGGCAGATGTCATGAATAATAATCCATAAAATCCTCTGAATTCGAAAGAAGTGTATTACATAAAACTTTCATTTAAATCTCTCATAGCGCTCAAACACACTGAACAGTGATAGTAGTAAAACATTAAAGGCAAACCATTAGAAGTAACTGAAATAAAATTTGATATTTTAAAAATCATTTAAAAGGATAATACTTCTCCCTGTAGATCTCTTCACAACACTTTATGTAGGCTAAACAAATGTAGCTACCTACTGAATCACTGCAATTTCTGTTCCAAAAACTGAAGTGCATGTAAATTTTTCTGAAAAAAAAGAGCAACATCTGCCCTTTAATGTGCTAGAGAATGTAATACTTTCACCTTAAGAAAAAGAGAATCAGTAAAAATGACCTTATCCTTTTCATCTTTAGATATCTTGGGGGAAGAAAATGAAACAACACAAATAAAATACAGTTTAGTGGAAAACTAAACATCTTTTAAAATATTGTCCCAATAGATCTTAGTTTTCAGCGGATCAGTAGTGGTAAAGGATGAAGACAAGAGCAAGCTATATACTGCTTCAATAGAAGCCAATTAACCCCTGCTTGCTGCTGCAGCCCCTCTGCCAAGTGGGCAATGTGCACTGGGACTGTGGAACTCCAAGAATGAAGCAGTTAAATGAACTCTGCCAGAATAATTGCCCACTGAGACAATAACATTCACTAATGCATATGCAGAACCAAAGCTTGTGCTGGTTTCTGACTTTAAAACAGGATGTACAGTACAACAGAAGGTGTTTTCCAGTCATCTCCTGCTAATATCCCCAGGCTGGGAGACCTCTGGAAAGATATAAATCAGGCCTTGTTTATGTTAGGAGATTGCATATGAATGATGGACACTTCTTCCTTTAAATTAACCCAACTCAGTGAAGAAAACCAAACTTACAGAATCAGAGATGACTAGAAAATATTTTCCCTGTTAGAATTTTAATGTGAAGGTATCACTTCTTTTCATTAAAGTTATTGAACTGGAATGCACTGTAAGAAAGCTAATGGCTTCAGTAAGTGTTTTTGAAATGCTAACTTTTGTTTAAAGATCAGCCAAGTAGCACAAAATGCTTTGCTACACAGCAATTAATTTTAGGTGTGTAGCACTTCCCACAGTAATTCTACACCTTGCATTTTCAAAATGCAAGAAAGTCATGGCTCTGCCAAACCTGATTCTGATATAGATTTTACTTCATGAAACTCCCACAAAAAACTGAGCTATGATGGTACTATATTCTTTCAGTCACAAGTAAATTATCCCCTCCTCTAGACAAAATACAGCAGTGATTTAATTTTGTACAGCAGTACTATACAATAGAAAGTGGAAATAAATGAGTCTACAGGAAGAATTGGTTCAGACAGAATTGCATTACACAGCCATCTGATCAGGGTTTAAGAGAAGATTTATTGCCATGCATTATCTACACATAGCACCTAGTTTGGAATATGTTAAAAACTCAGGGAATTCCCTCCCTGTAGTTTTGAGTACCTTAAATTTGCATTTCATTTAATTTTAAGCACTTTCATCTATGAAGTACTCTCTGATATCTTCTGGGTATTGGTAGAGTGCTACTTGCTGAGTCACTCATTTTCCCACTCATCAGACTCCTTGATTTCCATTTGCATTTTCATCTGTGCCCTCTCCATTGTCTTCTCTGAGCAGTCCTGGATTTGGTGATCATCAATGATATGCTATTTTGTAAGTTATCTGTAGTCTGAATCTAACCTCTTACATGCCTGAAAGAGTCTATATGGAGACAGCAGAACAAATTTAAGTATTTGCTTTAATGTTTTGAAACAGTCCAATCCTTCTTTACTTTACTAAAGGCTGATGAAAATTCATCAGAGATGCCTGAAAATGAAATGCACAGTCATTAAGTTGTGATTATACTGGAAACACCACAGCACCCAGAGACTGTACAACTAAATATATACAGTACAGCAAACAGACAAGGAAATTTCAATTAAATAAGGTTAATATTATGTTGGCTTTTGCTAATTTAATGCTCACTACAGCAACAAATGCAAGACTCTCTTGCCTCTGCTCCATTGCTGTTGAGATAGACAAGCCTCAGTTCTCAGAATACACAAGAACAGTTTGTGACTGACTTAGAAAAGTGAATGTGAATGAATTAATCTGGTGGGTATTTCCCTCCTTCAGAACTCAAATACCATCCTCTCCCCTTGGATGTTTCAAGCTGACCCCCATTTAGATCAATGGCACTTTATGTGTTTCCTACTTAGATCAATGACACCACATAAACGTGGCTGAAGGAATCAATTTCTTGGCACTTTACACATATTTCACAGAGTTAATGAAACATAACATAAAAACAAGCCACATTCTGAAACAAGGAGGTAACAATTTGGAGCACTTTCACTAAAATTCACAGATTTATCCTCCACTGTACAAAACACAGTAAAGTCTTTTCCCTGACGCAGCTCCTGGTCCCTGGGATCCTTTCTTTGGAGTCTATTCCAGATTTGTTCACTGCTCATCATTAATGGATAATTATTGTGCCCATCAATATTTACAAACACTACTTTTTTTCTGATGCAGTACACCTCTCTGTAGTTTCATGTTATACCAGAGAATTAGAATCCTGCCTCTTGCAGGGTTAGACAGTAGGCTGAGAATTCATTTTCCTTGACCTCACTTAGGATTAATTTGACCCAAAGAATTCAAAAGTATTGGTGAAGACTTTGAAGGTATTCATAAATCCAGTACAGTAAACTCTGGCATGGAAGATTAGCTTTTGCCTCAGCCTAAATGTAGAGGCTAAAATGTTGCTCTGGGTAATACTTCCACAGGCCTCAGAAGGGAATAGGGCTGTAATTAAAAGCAGCACATGACCTCTGCAAGAAATATCAGCAGAGGCAGATTCCTGCAACTAGTAAGATTGAGGTAGGAACAAAAATGAAAAAGGAAAAATATTTTTTAAATAGCTTTTAAAGTATTTTTATCCTATTTTCAGAAGAAACAAGGCAGAATATATGTCTGGAAAACTGAGACTTTTAACCACACAGTTTTTCTTGGGTAGAGATTTCTGGTGAAAACTTTGAAGATGCTTTTGCACAAGCTTTGGCAGATGATTAGGAATATAAGGTCTGGTATTCAAGACAGTCTCAACAAAGCCATCCTTTCAGCCAGTTTCAAATTTTACACACTTTTGCCTTTAGGAAACACTGTCAAAATGGCAGAATGGGCAAAAAAAATACATAATGAAAATACAGTGTAAAAAAATGTATCCTATATTTTAGAAATTATAATAATATTAAATCACGTGGGAATGAAACCCAAGAAGCTGATAAAATATAAGCATTGAAAAGAAGTTTACAGTTTCTGTGTTTTGTTCCTTATTTGCTGCATCTAATTTCTTTCCTTATAAATTGAACATTCTTGTTCATGCTGACTGTACAAAGTGCTGCATTCTGCCAGCCACTCTGTTAAGCTTCTATGAGAGATTAGTGAATTAAAAAAGGTGAGGAAACAGGATAAAGAAACAAACTCTTCCCTGGTTTTTGTACTACAGTCATTTCCCCTCAGGCTAGAAACCTCTATGTATTTGGAGACAACAACCATAAAGTAAAGTGTTAAAGAATGAAAATAGATTTTGGAGAAAATCTAATTTGATAGAGTATCAAGTAATATGAGATATTTTTTCAAAAAGTGAATAATTTTCTTAGTTTCCAGAGTGTTTCAGGGCACAAACTGGATTTCCAATGGAAATTTTTTAAGGACTTCAAAGACTGATGAATTCTTTGCTTACTCTTCAGAATATCTGAAGTCAAAAAGTAGGGAAAAGAATTTAGCTATTTGCATCAGTGTTAACAAACAGGATCATGACATATTTCCCCCAAGAGATATATGAAGAGTAGCAAGAAAAATGTATTCTCTATAGCACAGTGGGATGACCAAGCATAATTAGCAAAGGACTATATGGACTTAATTCCATTTAATGTTTAATAAATCTTATCTTTAAAATATTCCTCTGGTAACTGTGCCCAAAAGATGCTTCTAGATGCAGTTTTGGAAAATTCTTAGGTGCTATTTCTGCAAAGAATAACCTCTTTGCTACTGGGGTTTCACTGCTGAGGCTGTGATGCTTAGAGAAGGATTTGTTAACCTACAATTGCTAAGGTTGCACTGTCTGCTGGGACTTCACTGAAAGCCTGTAAATTGTTTAGAACACTGTTCTGGGTGGATCCAGATGAGTCTGTGGAAATTTTAGGAAATCATCTGGGTCAGATTGTACCCAAGGGAGTCAGCAGAGTTAAACAGTGCTTTTCCACAGAAACCCCAACCATTTCCTAAACAAGATAAGGTAATTTTGTTCTAATCTAGGAAATCCAACAGTAATGACAGATGGGATCACACAAGCACCATCCACAGGTTTCCAGGGGCAGGGAGAAATGCTACTGGTAGGAACAAACACACTTTCCAGCTCTCTGGAATGCAGATTAATGGTGTTGATTAACTCACATGTATCAATAGCAAATAGCAAATTATTCCCAGCAGCCAGCCCAAGGGAAGAAAACTGATGACAAGGTGGTAAAGGACAAAGTGAACCTGAGTCATCCCCAACACCACATACAGACCTGTTCCACTGAGAGACCCTCCCAAGTTTTGTCTGCACTTTTTTCCTTAAGATATCCCATAAGGTGAGTGTAGAATATGCCCCCAATTGTCAATGGAGAGCTACATTTTTAGAGTATAGGAAAATGGTTCTTCAGCCTCTCATATATTGTTTTCTCCTATTGATTTTGTCTTGATTCAAGGGAAATGTATTCACAGGATCAAAGCAAATTATTAGCTTTCTAAAATCTCTCAGATTTCTGAATTAAAATCCAGTTGGGAGGAGTAGTAAAACAATTCTGTGTCAGCAAGTAATTTGGATTCCAATTTTACAAACACCTTCTCTTGTTTTATCTACCTTTTGTAATTTTTTTTAAGTTCAGACAAAAATGGTCCTTCAGAATTATTAATTTGGGAATAATTTAAAACACTTGGGGTAGGGCACAAAGCATGTCTACTAGGAGTGCCTTGGATGCTTCCTTTTTTCCAATTTTTACATAAACAAATTCACATGAAGTCTGAGAAAAAAATATTAGGTCATTTTCTTTTTCTGTAGATTTAACTGTTTCTACAGCTCTGCTGCAGGTTTGTACAGATGCCTTTTTTAGGTTTTCTCTTCCCAAAAAGGCAAATTGTATCAACCTTTTGTGTTTAGCTGCACAAGTTTTTAGAACTACAAAACCAACAGACCTTTCTGGATTCTTTTAAAGCAGGAACAGTTCCCAGCATGCTGGAGAGCCAGTGGCAAAAGCAGCCAACCTGTTACTGTTTGATAGCAGTGGAGTGACAAAAGGAGCATTTCCAGAACACAAAACTTTCTAAACAGGGATTACTTGGTATCTCCCAGTATTAAACTAGATCTGATTAATAGAGGAGAGAAAAACACAAGATCAAATCTCTTCATTTTTAGATAAAAGCAGAACGTGTCTGAGTGGAAATACAAGACCAAAAAATTGTTTTCCTGGTTGATCAGAATGGAGAAAAGTAACAAAGTCATTGTTTAATTATGGAACAAAACTATTTAATGAAATAACTAGGTAACAGGAGATTTAATACTAAACACTGCTCAAAACAGTGCTTCAGAAAAGATTTTTCAGGACTATCAAAATGAGTTGCAATAGTGAGTCATCTTTCTGAGAAGATCCCAGGGAGCCCCAACACTGCACCAGGAATTGTCACCTTTGACTCTGCACCCTGGTACAAATGTCGTAGAGAAGGCTGTATGGAATTACATATGAAAACAAAATACAAATGGCATTTGGGGATAAACTCTGAGAAACCAAAGATGGAGTGATAGGCTTGTAAGACACCTTTTCCCTCCATATATTTTTGTGAACTGTGGGACCCATCCATTGTATAAGTGGAAATTAGATTGTGTTTCTCTGTAATGAGAGCTGTGTTCAGGGGAAAAACCAATGCACTTTTTGTGAGGAAGCCCTGTGTCAGCCTGATCTTATGTCTCCCCAGTTCAATAGAAATGAGGAAGAAACTGCCATGGATTAGCCAGGAACGGCTAGGACAGAAGTCTGGTTCTGTGACATGAGCGAAAGGGAAACCTTTTTACTGAATAACAGTTTGGAAGAAAAATCTGCAAGAATCTGTAACCTCACTGAGTTCTATTTCCTGCCTGTCTTCTCTCCCCTTTCATCATTTATATGCCCCTTCAAAGCAAGGCTCACAGGCTCTGTTTGAGTAACGCTTATTATGGCCTGATGAAGTTGCTTTGTAAAGTGAGATAAAAAGGAGAGAATAGCAGAGGTTACTGAGATGGCTAGATAGGCAATTATTTCTATTCATATGACTAATCTTGCACAGTAAGTAATCTTCAAAAACCACCATTTACCTAAATTATCTGAAGCAATTAGCAACATGGATATTTACTTATACTAATCTAGCAGAAAGCTTGCCCCTGAAAAAAACAGGAAAGATATTCTTCATATATTGTCCTCAGAAATACCCAGTATTTACATTATGTAGCCCCTCTCCAGGGAAAATCAAATCTTTAGAAGCTATTTCTATAAAACTAGCAGGTTTTAATGTTACTCTTCCCTTGGGTCAGTCCCTGGATTTGCACTGGCTGCTGTAGCTTCAAAGACTAAAGAGCTGACAGAATCATCTTTAACATCATCTTCTTCTACATCTGTATTCATTAAGAAGTTCCACACCTTGCAAATCTCTGTTTTCACCCATCTAGAATAGTTAGAGGCAGAGAAATAATCTGATAAAGTATAATTTTATTTTCTCCTAGTACATAAAATTTTATGGGCAGCCTATAATAACACACCTAATAAAATCTACCGTAATAAATGACAAGATCATACAACATTATCACTGACCAAAGGCAAGAACCAATAATTTTCCCTTCAGTCATTTGGTAAGTCTATTTATCAGCATGGTCATGCTGAGTACTTCAAGAATGCTTTATTCAGACATGCACTGAATGTTCTGTTTTTTTTCACAAAGATCTTATGAGCCATTAATGTCACTGCTATTTATTTTACTATCTAGAACAAGTCATGAAGAAAGAAGTTTATCTAATCCCAAAGCACCTTGTTCTTGCTACTCTGTACAGCCACCTGCAAGAATACAGCAGGTGAAAGAGGGAATCCAGAACAGAGATATATTTTCAGCCACCTGCTTTCCAGGTCTAGGAGAGCTGGACAGAGAGAAGCACAGGCAGTGGTTTGTTGTGTTTCACCACCTTACTGGGAGTCCAGCTTGGCAGGATTTGGCACTGGGGTCACCTTTAACAGCCCCGTGGCTGTTCATGAGCTCTACAAGACTTGGAAATCCCAATACTGCCTCTCTGGCTTTTTAGTTTTCTAAAGCAGTGAAATTTTCCAATGTAATGCTGATTCCCTGACAAGAAGCCAAAATTAGAATTTTTTTTCAGTGGGTAAAGCTTATTCAGCTCAGCCCCGTAGATTTTGTTATAAATATTACAAAACTCAATATGATCCTTGTAGTACTGAGTTCTAGACTAAGGATAAGTTACAGTGATGTCGTTTCCTGTCTCAGCATTAATTTACTTTTATTTCTAACACTAGTATTTGTATTTATATATGCTTTGATTTGGTAGAAGCTTTTGCAGGAAAAGTAAAGTTTTTTTTTAAGTCAAGATCTATATTAAGATCTCTTAATACATCTTTTTTTGGTCCTCTCAATAGCAAAATATTTAAGATGCTTATTCATGATCTGATTTTCCATCCCTATATTTAAGTGGAAGAATCACAATTGCTGCATTAACCCAGCATCATGTGAACTGGCTCATAAAAATGGATGGCATGATCATATCTGGAATTTACACAGGACCCTATTCAATAAAGCATATTCTGTCCTTACTGTAATATCATCCTCCAGAGCTTTAAAGTCTTTCAAGTGGAATAAAGATGTTGCTATAATGACAGTGAATGTAATGAGATTAAATGTAGTTGGGAGTCAAGGTAAATGGCCTTACATCAGAAAGACTGTAGTAACACAGATCCTTATAATGAAGACAAAGGATATTACCAGCACATTTTTGCTACATTTCTTTGGCAAAGCAAGGCCACAGCAGGACATGCTATGTAATATGAATTCTGTGTTCTTTTCAGTATTTTACATTTAATAAAACCTGCATGCTTTTAGACATAAAGGAATAACTAAAAAGTATCTTCAATAAGCATCGAGATCTCTGCTAGCAATGGTAGCATCTCTTAAAAAACCTGACAATCTGTTTTATTTAGGAATTAAAGGAATTTAATGTAAGAAATTGCTTTAGAATTGGGATAATTTTTTGCTGTTAAATCAAAATAATCACAGGGGAGAATTCAAGGCCCATTCTGAGTCTGCCCAACAAAGGACACTACAGGTTTGATGCACACAGGTTTGCCCCAAGCTTGCACATTATTATGCAGAGCTTTATTCCAATAGTAAAGCCTAACTGGTTCTGAATTTTACTTTGATTCTATTACTTTTAACATTTCTGAAGGAATTTATTAATAATTTTGTCCTATTTAACTTGAGAATCTACCTTTCAATACATGAAATTAAAAGAGATGCTCAGGAGTCTTATTTATCACAGAGGTCAGCAAGGTCAGAGACTGTTATCAAGCAACCAGGGATCTTTGAAATAATATTAGCTTTAATGTTAGCAATGTCTGTCTTAAAGTGCTAGCCTACACTGGGAAATAAGCAATAAAATATGACAATACAGGGTTCTGAGAGATAAGGTTATTTCTAGCAATAGCAAGTCACGTACCAGTGGTTTGTCCCAGCAATACTCATCTTTGTACATAGGAAACATAAGATATTAAACAGAACTTTCATGAAAACTTTTAGTGGTAGTTGTGCTCTAATTATTTATTCTATCTATTAAAATTAGTAGTTGGTGAAGATAAGTGTTTTCAAAAAAAATAAATTGATTTTAAAGAGAATTTAATATCAATATCCCCTGATTAGCTTTAAAAACATAAACCTTAAAATCTAAAGGCCCACATTTCTGAAAGCCTCAGATTCAATACAATCCCTAGAAATGTACCAATAGTGGTAAATGAAAATGAGCTCTCTCTGCCTGTGGGTAGTTACCTAGCTCTGTAGGTTTTCATATGTGCAATGACCAGGAGATTCTCTCAGTAAAATCCCTAGGGATTGAGGGTGGATTGCTGCAAATCCACCTTAATTAGTTCTGCAATTTATGTGCCTAAACTTCCTTTCCCATCCACCTGATTAGAAGGCAAGTTTTTGGGTAGACTTCTCTTACTCAGCTGAAATAAAAATGGAAACAGCAGTATCAACATAAGCAAAGTGCACAGTGGAACATGTGCACTGCATGACAGGCAGTTATTTAGGAGCTGCTTTCTAAATTAGCAATATGCTAATGTTTATGGTTTTTCCAAAAGACCTTAATTACTACAAAAAATCATTTGATTATGAAAGGAAAGCAATAAAAGAGAGTTTAACCTTAACAGATTATAGTCTCCTACTGCTGCTGTGAGTCTGGAGGAGCATGAAAGGAAAACCTCCCTCTCAGGGACTGCACAGGGCAGAGTCACCAGCACCAGCTGAACAAACTGCTGATCTCATCTCTGGTTAGAAAAGAAAAGAAACCAGCTCAAACCCTTCCACATTTCTGTCTTTTTGATTTCACCTTCTGCAAGGCAGCTTGGAAGGTTTCTGTCTTCTGAGACGTTGCAAGGTGCCATATGAATTTGTTTTACCTATCCAGACAGAGCATCCATAGCTCGTGGTGGACTACACTGGAAACAGAATGAAAGGCAATTCACCTCAGTAATCACCCAGCAAATCCTTCTCTGAATCTCAGCAGAGCTTGCAATTCACACAGCTTTATTTGGCCCTGCCTGCTATTGAATTTCTGCTAATCCTAACAAAAGCCAAGTTTATTCTGTCTTCTCAGAATTGACATCACTTTCTCAAGGTTAACAAACTATCATTCTGTTTAATTGTCAGTAGAGCTGCCTTATTACTGAATTTGTGGTGTCAGAATAAACATCCTTTGTTGCATTGACTTTCTTATCTATGAAATGAGACCTCTGATGGTAACTCAGCATGTCTAATGTAACCAAAACCAAGAGAGGAAAAGTGTAATATGAGTGTGAAAGCTCAAGAATGTGGACAGAATCATCAGCACTTCGTACATGGCTAAGAAAGCCTAAAAATGTCTTCTTCAAATAATTTATCCAAATATCTTACAAATATTGTCAACACATGAAAAACTCAGCAAAAACAAGTTTGACTTTTGTAGCAACAGAGTCCTGAAGTCACTGTGCATAAATCATTGAGCGTGTAAAATCAACTTACAAAGCCCAAGTTCTCTATGTTACTTCAGTCTTCACCAAAACTTGCTCCTGCAGAGACCCTCCTCTTTTGAAATTTTGTTGTGATCAAAGCAAATTGAAAGAAAAGAGATTTAAAAAGCCTGACCTACTTCCAAAGCTTGTTCAAGTGACGTGAAGTACTACAATGTTATGGAGCCTGAAGAGGATTTTTGCAGCAGTGTTTATATCACCTTCTGTAAAGAGCCCTTACTATTTGCAGTCTTTCATAATAAACTTTATAATTTGAAGCTGTAAATAAGTGTAGGTAAGTGTTAATAATGAAAGAACAGCACAGTTTTGGAATTCAAAGATACAGTCGGAGCACTATATATAAAAGAAGCTCTCTACTAAATATTCAGGTGCTGACAGCAAGGGAGGGAAATTCTGCCTATCTTTAAAATTACAGAGGAAAAAAACAGAGTACAGCTACAGCAATAAAATGCTTTTTCTTGAGAAGTGAGGATCTGAAGGATACACCTCAGATACACTTGTTGGAAAAATCAAACTTTGTAGGAGCTCTTTGGAGGTGAGAACACTTTAGCTCAGAACTAAATGCAGGATTTCCTCTACAGCTTGCCTTTCTCTCCATATGGCTCTTGTCATTCCTCCCAGAAAAAGCTTCAGAAATTTAATTTAGCAATATAAACACTAGGAAGGTCAGAAGAGGTGTAGATTCTGGAGTATTCTTATTTTTAATTTTTGGTTATTTCTAAGAAACCATGGCAATAGTGACCAAATAAAAGTGAAGATTATATTAGACATAAAGAGAAATTGGAAGTGACTTTTATCACTAGTGTTTGTATCTATGAAGGTTTCAGCAGAGCCTGATATTACTCTGCTCCAACTGATTAAATGCTTTAAAACCCTGGCATGTTTTACTATTTTGTAAGTAGGAAACAGGCAATATTTTATTCCATAAAAAAATAAGATTCAGGAAGCTAAATCTGAGCCTTATTGGGAAAGCAGCATGTGGAATAAAAATTGCCAGTAGTCATCAGTTGTTTTTTATAATGACTTTAGGGAAAAATTTTGAAAAGGAGAGACAGAGAGAGAGAGACTCAGTACCTCCTGTGCTGCCTGACGCAAGTCTAGAATGAAGTGACTCATTTGTGTGTTTTCTTTCTTTTGAACCTGGTGAGTGTTTGTTCCCATCTCTGTTCTCACAATCATCACTGCTATCTCCACTTTACTGGAAGATGGACATTTAGAAATCCATAATTTTACTTCTTTTTTTTTTTTCCTGTGCTGGTGGTAATTATCATAAAATAAGCAATAAAAGTACTAAGTCCTTCTTCTTTCACATACAAAGAAGAAATCTTCTTGTAGGAAGATCTCACATTGACCCTGGCAGTAAGCAAAGCTCAAGGAAGAGACAAGCAGGTTGGGAAATTGTCTGTTAAGTAAAAGATTGGGACAATTTTTAAGAATTCAATAATTTTCAGAATTTTTTGTTCAAATTGCTTATATATTTTCCGCTTACCTTTACATAAACTGAAATTATGGACAGACAGGATAAACATCTACAGAAAAGGGTAACTAATAAGGCATGGTGGTGTTCCTTGTGGCAGCAAGGCATGAGTTCAGTAAGACAGATCTACAAAGCAGCCTGAGCCTTCTGAAGGTTGCTTCCTTCCAGTGTGCTCTGCATGTCAGAGCAGCTGAGACCCACAAAGTGCTCTGCAGGATAAAGAACTCTCAGGAAATACCTCAGTAAGGGTCAAAGGAATCTTCATAATACTCATGAAAATGAAATGGGGATTTGTAGATCTCACTCTGAACATTTCAATTCCTTCAGCTCTGTTGGATTCCATCTAAGGAACAATTTGACTTTGACTTTCCTGTGGGCAGGTAAGTCACTGACATGCTCTTGCAATTGTTTGTGAGAATCATTTTAGACTCACTTATAAATGTGTGCCTGATGGGAACACTTAGGTTTATGATCAGAAGATTCACGCCAAATAAATTATAAGAACCACACAAGCAAAGCCTTGTCTGCCTTGAAGAGCTTGTGTAGCTTTAGCTTTGGTGTCAGCAATAATGCAGAATGAGATGGGAAATCCCACTGGAACCAGCACAACCCCTGGGTGCTTCTGAATCAGTCAACTAAAGATACAAAGGCTCTGAAAAGTCCCATAACCTTCCAATAAGTGCCTAGAAATTTTATAGTGCCTCAAATGGTGAAGGTATTTTATTCTACTCACAAACAACTGCTTTTTAGGATTATTTTAATTTAGGTATTTGTAGATACCAAAATAATTAGAAGTCAACATTTAAGAAACAGTTCAGTATCTCCTGTAACAATGATTTGTCTGTTATAAAGCAAAAGACTAGCTCTTATTTTCCATTTGTCTCCTTTTTATTGGAAAGGGAACGATACTAAGCCAACAGTAACATTCTGAATATCATGAGGTTTATCTTAGTGAACCCTTAAAACACATTAACACATTTACAAAAGAAGTAAATGTTAGATGTAATTAATCCAGCAGCTACCTGTTCTGTGAGTATTCTATCTCACAATGTGTGCTAGAAGGACCAACTGGTAAAATGACTTGCAGCAATGTATATTTAAGGGTTTTTCTTGTTTGTCTTAATGTCAGAAGATCAGAACTACTGCTCTTAAAGTAAGAGTATTGCCTCCAAATTTAGACATTCATTTAGAAACCTTACAAATTTTTCTTACAGTTTGCAGTTTAATTTCCCACAGATTCATAAATTATTTCTGATTAGTTATAGAAAGGCATCAACACTTTCTAAATCTTATTTCAAACAAGATTTTCTGAGGATAACAGTCATGGTCATGTTAAAATTTAGGAAATATCAGGTCAATGAAAGTAAGTTTTGACTAAAATCAATTATATTTATGCTTTATGCATGTTTGTGTGTCTGACCTTTTCTCTCATTCTAGAAACTTCCGCTGAATTAGAATAAAATTCTGGCAGCATGGAAATCACACCGGGTTTTGCTATGCATTTTAGTGATGCCATATTTCACTCAGCCTTTTTATAGCTCAGCTCTCACAACAACCATTTCTATGCTTTGCTCCAGAAGGTATCTGTGTGTGTTGTGGGCTCTGAATCTGCCCTGCCACAGCAGTGTCCCTTCCACATGAGAACAGAAGTCTGCTCGTCCTCAAGCCAATACATTTCTGTTAATGCCAAAATAATATTCAGCCCCAAACTTATTAATCTTCATATCACTTTGGAGCTTCAGAATGAAGCAACAACAATTTCCCAGACAATTGGAAAAATTTCATATTATTTGATTAAAACATTAAAAAATTCACCTCTCCCTCCCAAAATCCCCAGAAGGTGATGTCCACAAGCCCATCATCATGACCAATAAGTTGAGATTAGTACAACGTTGCCAATGTTTTTTATAGAAAATATATGATATTTGAATAATAATTTTTCTGTAATTGTATTGTGTTGAATATGCTTTCATAGAGATCTCCTAAATAGTCTCACATTAATTATTCAAGCAGGGTGAAATAAAAAGAGAAAATGGGACACAGTCTGAATTGCAAAATGGGAATTCTAGTTTTTCATCATCTGCAGTTCTTCACAGTTCAGCCTTTGCCGTGTGATTTGTAGGCACAGAGTCAATATTGTTGCAGGAGCCATATGCTCCACAGGGAGTGCAGGAGCAGCACTGGCTGTGTTACTGAGAGATGCTGAGGCACTGCAGTTTGAATAAACTTCCTAGAGAACACCCCCACAGGACCCTGGCACAGCTGTGGCTGCCCCTGGATCCCTGGAGGTGCTCAAGGCTGGGCTGGAGGGGTCTCTGGGTAACCTGCTTGAGTGGAAGATGTCCCTGCCCACAGCAGGGGATGGAACCAGATGAGCTTTAAGGTCCCTTCCAACCCAAGCCATTCTGTGGTCTAAGACAGACACAGAAATCACAGAAAAATTGTTTTCCACAGTGAATAAATATCTGGAAAAATGCTTAATTCTGCATGAGTTTTTGTTACAGGAAAAATGAACTAGGAAAATATTTTAAAACCTATTATGCATTTTAGAATTGGAAAAAAAAAAAAACCTTCATTTCAATTTACATTAGGATTCCCTTCATAAAACAGAACACAAGCAAGCTATTCTCCACAACTAACAGTTCTACATTCATTTCTCATCTGATTTTTTTCTGCAAATTCCCCCAATCAGGAAGGATAAAGAAGATCCAGAAAGATACGAAGTTGTGAGGATATGAAGAAAAATATGAAGTTCCAGACCAATGTGAATTGAGTCTCACCCTGAGCAATACACAGGCACTCCTTGTCTTTGGCACCAAAATCCAGCACCATAGCAAACAGAATCTGCTAACAAGATGATGTTCAAACTAATGAAAGGACAGAAAAGTATGGGGAAGAGTTAAGGTACTGTTCAGAAGCAGTGATATTGCAATATTTCCCTCAATAATTAAGATGTTTGCCTAATGAATACACTACATCATGCTGGATGTACATACTTGCTATGCACGTGTCTAGGACTAAATTTATCCTCAGTTATGTGGTGAAATAATTACAGTGTCATTTATGCATTACAGTAAGCATCCGAACTTAGCCTCATTTTATGCTCAGTGTGTAATTTGAACAACTTTAGCACATTATATGATTTACTTCAAGTGGAAGCTGCACAGAGCTTTAAACTCTCTAGCATATTTTCAACTGAAAATGTACTTGCACTGAACCAAAGTTCATTCCTTCAGGTGACAAAGGAAAACAGAACTATGTAAGAGTATTCCTTTTTCAGGAGTTGATTCCCATGTGTAGCTCACACTAGCACTAATCTTTATATTCAATAAGTATATTTTCCCTTTTCTGGGCTTCAGGATAGTGCAAGGCTGTGCATTCATCACTGCCATGGTTTCGTGTGTGTGTTTGTATATTCAGGTAGGTCCAGTATTTCAAACCCAAAGCACACAGTTATATTTAAAGGTTTGTATATTGCCTGTTCTGGAGTAAAGAGCAAAGAACATTGCTATTTATTTCCCATTCTTTGTGATGGCAAATAAACCAACTCAAGAGACTTCATTTTAAATCAAATAAATGTATAACCTCTTAGGTGCTTGGAAATTACACCCTGTAAAGCACTAATTTCTTATATGTCAGCAATCAAAGAATGGGTTATAATTAAGGATTAGAAAAAATTGCTACCTCTTTCTTTTATGTCTGTTTCTCTCATATTCTGAGTTGCTGAGTTAACTAATCCTAATTATTGCTTAGTGTGCTACTACCTCAAACAAACAAAAACCAAAACCAATTCTCATTTTAGCTGGGAAGTGCCAAAACTCCAGAGTGGGGGAAAGATGTGCATAATTATTTTAGCAGGGCTTTTTTTGCAGTCACTACAAAGCACAAATCCATTCCTCGCTATTTCCTTTTTCAAACTAAGCAGCAATCTGGTCTTCTCCAAGGAATATTTCAATATCAAGATTCATTACTATGTTTGCTGCAAACCCTAGAGCATGGCAACCTTTTTTTATTCTCCCAAAGTTATAAGACGCATTTAACTTCATTTAGTTAGTTACAGGTGTAACCTACAGAAAACAAAATCCAAAATTGTGAACATTTGAACAGCTATAAATATATTGTCACACCTATGCAGGCCTAAGACACAGGAGGTGAAATATCCCTTAATATAAAGAGCTAGTATATAATACATAACTGGTCTATAATAAACATTTCTTGTTGTACACACAAGTGCATAAAAGGTTTCAACTTTGATAAAGAGAGGAGGAAGTATGAATGTTCTAGGCTGCTGAGAGAAAGATGTTTTATTCAGTTGGTTCATCTCATCTATGTCAGCAAAAAAGCAGTGACGTATAGAAAAAAGCACATAAAATGTCCCTCATTTCATTCCTCTCTCTCATTTCCTAAGTTTTTCCTAAGCCTGGGAATGATAAGAAAATAATAATCATACAACTTAAACACCTAAAGATATTTCTGCCAGGAAGCAGAAATACTTAGTAGTATATATAGAGATTATACTGTAAATACATGCTACAGGGTAATCTTTTTTTTTAAGAGGAAAACCACCTGTGTTTATGTGTATAAAATAAGTGACAAAGAATAACTGCTCCAGATGTAAATCTCAGTGTACACTAATTAATAGTGAGGGTCTCAGCAGCTATAGGTTAACTTTGCAAACAACATTTCAGAATTTGTGGCAAATGACTCAAATATTTACCCCAGCTAACAAGTATTCCTGTGTTCCTAAAGGCAGGTAGCACAAATATGAAGGAAGTCCTGTCAAAAAGAGATTTTTTTTCCTCAGCCCAGCTCAGTATTGATGTTTTGGGTTGTTGGCATTTTAAAAGTTTTTAAAACTTTCCCCTTACAGCAACCCAGGAGCACAAGTTTTTAACATTTTCTTTTAATAAGCTATACCTTTACAAACATTTTCTCCATTTCATTGTATAAATTTTCTGCTTAAATAGCACTATCAGAAGGAAAATTGAAACCTCTGAAAAGCTTTGACAACAATGTATCTTAATGCCTTTTCTCCTTGTTCTTGTGTCACTGATCAATAGACCCAAATGCCATGCATTCATCAAGCTACAAGCTTTGATTGCAAAAGCTGTCTTAGCTCCTGCTTATCTCTTGTGTCCTACACGCCCAGAAATGTCACAGAGGAGGAAATCCTCACCCTACATGTGTCAGCCTCTGTCAGATGAACAGAGGTCCTGAATGAGGGGTGTTCCAGCTTTCTTTTGTCTCTCATGAGTAACTGGAGCAACAGTCCACTTCAAGGCAAAGAGAAGAAATAAAGACTCCTTGTTCCTTGGACTTCTTTTTCTGGTAATTATGAAATCAGCTGTTGATTTTGCAATCCTAATCTGCAGTCGAATTCAACTGCAGCCTCCTAATGCTGCTCAATACTCATTGATACAATTATCTTTGATATTTATTTATACTATGATATTTTGCAAATAAATCTCCCCAGTTACAGATTTTAGAGAAGCAGAGGGGAAAAACAAAAGGGGGACACACACACACATTTGTTTATCTCAAAAGTTATTTAGAGAGAAATTAAAAACTGTTATTGTGTAAAGCCAAAGAACTGCAAGATGTAAGAAAGCTGCCCCATTGATTTGTCTGTTTATCAAATGGGAAAAGCCCTCAGAGCTTCTGAAAAATGGCCATTTTCTCCCCCTCAGCCTGAAGACATCGACAAAAATAACAGACAGGAAAATATAAGAGTAAATCGAGAGAATTCTCAATAATAGCAGGTTCTCCTCTTCTACTTGATGTTATTGTTCAAGTTATTACTAGAGCCCAGATCAAAGGAGATTCAATTTTTAAGAGCATTGAATATTTTTCCAAATGCCTTATTTTGTTGTGAGAAAGTTAATGACATATGTGAGTGCACCTCAACAGTCTCACTGATCTCTGTAGAAAAGTCATTTAACCTCTCTTTCTCTCCTCTCTATCAAAATAAGCAAGAACATGCATTCACGGGATTCCTAAGAGATAGAAAAATGATCACTTTATTTATCAAAATCTACCATTTTGATTCATGTTCTTCTAAATAACATTGCCCATCATAAATAATTTAAAAGCTCATATGCATTAGAGAGGATACAAACTGAAGTAGTAGCACAGAGAAAATGAGCATGTTAAGCCTATTCTAAAATATTCTTAAAGAGCTAGCTGAGAGTGCTATCAAAGGTAACAAATGTTACATGTTTTAAGAGTTAGGGCAAAACAAATTGAGAGCAGCATATTACATCTGTTTCAGCTGGCAAGAAAACATTTTGCTGCTTTCAGAACATGTTTTATGTGATGCAAAAACCCTGTCAAGTGTCCCAAGGGGGGGTTACAGTTTTGCTTCAAACTGTTGCCAATGAATAAATAAGGAAAAAGTCCTTTACCATTTGTGCAGCAGTGAACACACTGTCAGAACTAAGTTGGCAGCAAACAGGACACTTCTCCCACTGTTATAAGGCACAAGTTCAATCAAGTTATTTACAAAAAACATTGCAAGAATTCTTCCAAACCTGAAAATATTTATTAAAAAACATAAGCAATTCAGAGGAGTCACTCATCAGGCCCTGTATGTCTGCATTAAAAGCCTTGATCACCTTCAGTGGGAGATCCTGCCCCTTGGACAGGTGAAGAACTCGTCCTCAGCCCCACCAGGTGAACTGTGATGTCCAGCCATTTTTCAGGCTTAATCTTTAAACAGCAAACCTCCTTCTGTGTTTTTTTTGTGCTTTTCTGTCTTACCATATAGAAAATTGTCTCAATAATATTCAGAGCAGACCTGAACACCAGGCATCATCCTGCCCTTACACTGCAGTTCCTGCATCCTGCTCCTCTACCCTCCCTATCCCATTCTTGTTTGCAGCTTGTCTATGATTTACATGTGTTTATTATTTGCATCTTCATTTAAACTATTGACTGATAAGAACACTGGATTAGAATTCAAGAGAGGGGATTTTTATTAATTTGCTTTAATTTAATATTTATGCAAATTACTCAGAAAAAGGAATATTCTACAAAATGATATTATACTATTTGAAAAAGAATCATAATCAATTTTCTTTCAAGAATATTAGTTATTGAAAAGTTGTCTTCTTTGAAGATAGAAGAACTGTTTATCTCTGTTGCTTCCTGGTAAAGATGAATTTAGTTGTTTAGAAAAAGCTTTTCACATGTATGGGGAGTGTACTCAATTCTTTGTTGTTTTTGATTTTGATGATACAAAATAAGCTAATTTTTTTCCCTGCATTCTGATGTCTAATTGTATTTCCAGGACCAACTTGTTTGAAAGCAATGAAATCAATTACACAAGTCTTTTCAATAGAATGAATGTATAAGGCTTTTCTCAACATGGCAGATTAATCTTTTTTGATAATCTCAATGTCTTTTAATTAACTAAGAGATAATAGTACTTGCATTTTCTTATTAAATTAGGCCTTGAGCTAATATTTTTTCAGTTTTGAATATTTCAGATGTAAAAAGGGATAGGACTTTTTTGGTTTAATTTTTTTATGCAATAGTAAAATATCTTTGTGTGAGAAACGGCTCAATTAACATAAATACAGTTTTCACCAAAGGTTCTCAAATACTCAAAGGCAACTAAACTTGATGCTTTGTTAACAAAGAATAATGATTCCAAAGTACACTGAGAACTGCTCTGGCTGGTTTTCCACATACACTGTAATTGTGGGGAAAATCTTCCTGCACCTTGAAAGGCTGAGGGGGCCTAAAGATGGCAAAGACCCATAAAAACAAGAGCAAAGTCACGTGGTGGAAGAGCTGGTCCAGAGGGGCTGTTCCTGTCCCTGGGGGCTCTGGGGACACCTGTGGATAAAGCCCTGGAGACCTGTTGTGGCAGGGTTAACGCTGCTTTGAGGAGGAGGCTGAACTAGGGAGCACCAGGGCTCTCTGCCAATTTGAAATATCTTCAATAAGAACTCTTCACTTTTATTATTTTCCCTTACATTTTAATGATATTTCCCACTGAAGACTCATCTACAAGGTAAATAAAAAGGTCTTTAAGGCTGTTGTCAGATCTCCCCCTTTTCCTATGGTGAGCTGCAGACAGTTTTGCCTCTGTCACATTACAGAGGTGCAGTAGGGGGCTGGTCTGTGACTGCAGACACCTGTGAGCTCAGGCTGGGCTTTCTACCCACTATTGTTGCAGATCTCTTACTACCAATTTATAACCTTACCATCATTCTGTAGTCAGTGCCTTCCAAGGAATTTTTAAAACTGAAAAATGTTGAAAACTATTGATCTAGAGAATTTCAGAGAGAAAGGAGCTTTCCTAGTGAGCAAAGCTTGTTAAGCAATCTCTTTCTAAAGTTAAATTCCAGCTGTCTCTGAGGACAGGAAGCGAGGACCCTGATCTTTTCACATACAAGTCATATGGTGTTCTGCACAAGGCCATTTTCCAGACCAAGTCAAGTTTATCAGTGCACTTTCTTGACAACCTTGCCTTGGAGAGAACAGGAGAATTTCCACGGCAGTGGGACAGCAAATATGTTAATTAACTTTTCAAATTAAGACCTTCACTCTGCAAACAGAATCCCAATTTTATTTACTACAAGAAGTCTTAAGTGACAGGGGATACAGAAATTTCCATATAGGGTTCTGATTGAAGAATCTAGAGATTAATGTTACTTTGAATAATTTTATTTCATTGCTGGCTATATACTGAAATCGCTTCTGAATTTTTGTCAATAAAAATATCAAAGGTCATTTGTAGCAGATTCTCTGTGCTTGGATAGTTCTTTTCTCCCCTGGGAGCTAAAACATTATTTTATAGATTCATTACAGGACTGGAAGGGATCTCAAGAGGTCATTTCAGCCATCCTCTGTTCCAAGGCAAGATCAAACATATTAATCTTGACAGATATTTGTCTAGACTGTCTTTTTAAAAACTTCCAATTACAAGGATTCCAAAACCTCTCCAGGCAATCTATTCCAATGCATTGCTATCATTACCTTTAAAAGATTTTTTTCCTACTAACTGATCTTAAATTTCCTTATTGCAGGTTAAATCCAAAACTGCTTCTTCAATTGTCATTGACAATGAGCTTAGATTGTTTCCTTTCTCTTACAGATCTTTTAAAAATGCAAACTTCTACCCAACCATTCACTCCCATCTTGTCATCCTGCCTAAACACAGTACCTTGAACATATACAAGTTGGACTACATCCTAATTTTTTTCCAAATATTGTTAGCCAATTTTGATAATTTCTGTAGAGGTTCTCCAGAGAGCATCTGCTCACTGGCTTAATCCCCTGCATGTACCAAGGAAGGCTGAACAAAGATGTCCCCAGGCTCCTCAGAAGGTTCTCCTTAAATTCTCCTAGAAATTTTCTTTCTTTCCTTTATTCAATAAGCTGGTAATATTTGATGACTGTGATATGTTTCTTACTTGATTAGCTGCACAGCAGCTACCCAGAAAGTTATTAGTTCCTTGCTGATATGGGCTTATTCCCTTCTCAGCTAATGGCAGTGAATCCAGGATTTACTCCTAAACATCCTAAATAACATCCCTGAGGCAGAGCTCTGATGCAAAGTTATGTTTTCTGTTCCTGCCATGAATATACATAACCCAGGACAAAAGAGGATACAGGTAATCAATCACATTTAAAGCCCTCAATTGTGTAAATCAATACAGTGGTTCAGAGATGCATGAGAAGAGTTAAACAGTGAAAGAAAGCTGGAAAGAGTTGGCTTGGGTTTATTCCTTGTTTTTTAGAAAGTTTTATAATTAGTGTTGGGGCATACTGGGCACTGAATTCATTTCCTAGTATCACATAGCTGAATTCAAGCAAGCTGAATTCCTCTCAGTGCAAAACCAACCTCAAGCTACCTTGACAACAAGATAACAATAACCCTGTAATTTCAATTGTTCACTCTTTTTTTATGGGTTCTGTATCTCAGTGAAGTCTCATCTTCCCAGCCCAGTGCCATAGGCTAATAATCTGTAACAAAACTCACCCTCAAAAAATGTCAGATATAATGAAAAACACAACTTCACAGATGAGAAAGTTGGCCCTAGCTAAATCCTAAGGGTCCTAGCTCTCAGATTCTCCGTGTTCTGCTGTTTCATCCTCTAACCCTGAATTAGAAGGCTGTGTGAAATTGAACTATTCCTGCTTCTTTCTACTGAATCACTCATTCTTCATCAAAGAGCAACTGGCTTCCAAAGATTGAAAATTCCATTGCCAGTTGATAAAAAAAATTACCCCAGCAGTTGAACCCAAAACCTGACCACTCACCCTCATGATGTGCCAAGTGATATTTTTATTAATGAAGACATAGTTCTCCAATTGCCACTTATAGAATTTGAGTGGTTATCACTCAAAAATAATAAAGTATTTCCTCCCACTTAGGTAAGAATTGGAATATTTGGATTTGTGAATAAGCATTGAACCTTAACTCTAATGGCCTTTGATACACTACAAAAGTTGAAAAGTTTCATTTTAATTCGTGTTAAAACAATTATTTTCTGTCAGCAATCTAAAAAAAAATCACCCCAAACCACTTCTTTGCTCTTGGCTTTTTCCCTGTCTAGTCTAAACACTGAAAATGTCAAGTTTTCTCACTAATTAAACATGTCTGTCTTAGACTCCACTTCTATCTTTCATCATAATGGTGCAGAGTTCCAGGGAGACATTATATATTCATGTTTTCAAATATAAGATGTAAAAAAATACAAATATAAATTTAATGCAGAAATCTCTTAATGAGCAAAGCAATTATGACATGGGAGAAATGAAGGAATTAGCCTTCCAAAAAGTTCTCAGTATTTATGGGCCCCGGGCTTCAGAGTCTGCTTAAGACAAGTTTTTATGCAGATCCTCTATAAAGGAGTAGAAGGAAATGTGAGTTATTAGTGGAAGTCAGGTAAAATGTGCCTAAAAAGAGAGGATGGAATCACAATTAAATTTATAAGATAAATGATAAAATACTCAATTTTTAAGGCTGGGACTGAAATCTTGTAGGAAAAGATTCTTGATATTTCACTTCTACTGCCAAAAAAGAACAACAAATAAAAAGTATTATAGCAAGAATGAATCCTAAAAATTCAAAACTTTAGCAAAAGAGGTTTTTGTAAAGTCCAGGTTTAAAAATGGCTGAAGATTCTTGGGGCTTGTGTAATATCTCCTAGATTATAGCAGCTGACACATTCATAGCATAAATTCTTATTTTGCTGCTTTTTGAGGTCTCTCTGTTGCCAGTGATTATTATGATTAGCAAACTGAATTTAACAAAAATAATAGCTCATGGAAAGTATATATTGTTAGTATTTTTCATAAAATAAGGAATAATCTATGAAAGGAGTAGAGGGTATTTCAATGGAAAGGATCTGTAACCATGGAATAAATTCAAAAGGTAATCAAATGTGCAATATGAACAACTGGGAAAATTAGATGGAGAAGAAACACATGTAATTTTAAAATTCTATCAAGGAAAAAGGATGAGAGTAAAGCATGGAGAGCCATCCTTGCTCCTCCATTACGGGGCACTGGCTGTGCAGTGCCAGCTGGAGGCTCACACAGGCTGTCCTGGCAGCTCCACTGCTCTGGCTGCAGAGCTGCAAGGCCTCCATTCCAACGTGCAGCACAAGGAAAAGGCCACCTGTGTGCCAGGACTGTCAGGGCAGGGAGGGTTCCTGAGCACAGCCAGGGTGGATGTGAACCTACAGAACAAAGTGAAAGCTGAGAGTGCACAGGGAGCTGCTCTGCACCTCCCAGGATGTGGTTTTTGGACAGGACCTGAAATCAGACACTTTCCTCCCCTCACCTGGGGGGAGCTCTGCCACCAGCTCTGCCCCTTCCCTCTTGCACAGCCCCACACAAAGAGCTTCAGCTGGGGAACATTTGTTCAGCTGATTCCAGAGCACAGCTCAAAATGCAGGTTAGAAAATCTCAAAAAAACAAGCATTTGCTGGCCAAACCTGGAAAACTCTGCATTTTGAGCAGAAATATGGCACATAACTTTAAGAAACAGATTTGGGGAAGGTACCAGACAGACAAGTATTGCCATCTGGGCTGACTGTGGTATTCACTAGGGCACCATCTCAGCACTGAAATGGTGCCCCAAAACTTAGTGCCACACTGAAGAGCTCGCACACACCAAACTACTGGGGGTCACTGCCTCTTAACCCATCAGACTTTCCTGTAAGAGAAGCTCATCCATGCAGGAGCAGACCCAGACCACTGAAAGCAGAGCTGCACCCCTGGCACCTTTACCTTCCATTCCCATTTCTCAGTGGTGTTGCCCAGTGAGTCCCAAGGAAACAGGGAGTGGCAGTGTGTTGGGAAGATCAAGTGCCTGATGAAATTAAAATGTTGCAGATTTTGCAGGCAGTATGTGGGTACAAAGAAGGGTCCAGAGTTGTGCAGTCGTGGGAAGGAAAAGAGGGAGAAGATGAAGTGAGATTTAAGGCAAGAAATGAGATTAAAGTGGTGTTTGGACAGGGCTAACAAAGGATTTAAAGAAGAAATTACTCAAGCACCATTGAAAGAGCAAAACTATGTTATAGCTGAATTATTAATGTTAAGGAAAACCAAATCATTCTGAGAGTTTTAATCTTAAAATATTTTTAAAGCACCACTCATCTATTAGACAAATCACTCAAGCATTACTCCTGAAAATCCATTAATGGCTTCTGATTGTGATATAATTAAACTACTAAAATAATTAACCTCTTTTTCTGGTATTGGTTTTATCTTCAACACCTTCTTTATATATTCATACTCCATCTTTCTCACCACAATAAGTATCTCTAAGAGCTAATAAGTATCACTCAAATTCTCAGTTATAAATCCCATTTATGAGGCCTCCATGCTTTACCCTCTCTATTGACTGTGCTCTTTTAAATCCTTGCCAGTGTCTAACAGGATGACATGCAACACTACAGAAATTGTTGGGTAGTTCCTACACTCCCCCAGCCACCTTTCCTTTTGCACTATGTCAGTCTCATCCAACTGGAAGGTCACTGTCCAGTTTCAGTCCCTGTACCCTTATCAATTTTAAGTACTTTTAGGATATAATTCAATTTTGAAATATGTATTTTTGACGCTTTCAGTGGGAGTTGTTACATCAGCTTTTCATGGATATGGTTTATTTCCCCTGCACAATCAATATTATTCAACAATGTTCTATTTTCTTCAAAATATTTTTACTCACATCAATCACATGCTTTTCTTCTCTCAGGATTTCTCTGGCTTCTGATTTAATAACCTTAGTTGGTGGTGTAAAATCTCCCATCAATAAGATTCTTTCCCAGACATCTCTCCTGAGTGACTACTCTCTTTTGCGCCATCTTCTATTCTGACTTCCTCTCTTGATTTTGTATGACCACTTTCAAATTTTTTTATTTAACATTTTCTTTGGGCCCCATTTCTGTCCTCACTAATCATAAACACTTTGTCTGAGAACAATTTTCTTTTGTGATCCTCTCCTTCAGCACAAACATTCTCAGCTGTGCCCATGAGGGTTACATCAGTAACTTCTCACTTAACACTGATCTCTCACCCTCCTTCAGATTCAGCAGAGTTTGAAAATGACTATTGACATCAGCTGTGTCTGTTCCAATAGTAACTCAGCGACATTTCAGTGCAGCCAGGACTCTAACTTCTTAACTTTTAATTAAAATGTAGATACATACATTCAGCTCTCTGCACCACAGATTTCTTCAGGATAAATTCTGCAGCCTAGATGAAAACTCTTAGTCTTTTCACTAACACAGAGTATCTGCTTTCTTGAGTGGTACTTTGATAATCTCTGAACAGCCTCTTTACAAAGGAACAGTGTTTTTGAATTGACACGCTACAGCTACAGCATATTTTATTGCTACAATAAACCTGTAGCTATTAAAGAAATTAAACAATGAGTATGATGTGCTTGAGCTTTTAGCAAGTGCATGTGGGTTAGTTATTTTATGATATCTGACTCAGCTACTTCTGATGAACTGACCAGAGAGAATACCCATATTGCTAGGAGAGCACTTTCAGTAGACTCAGAAGAGAAAACAGACATAAACCGAACTTTCCTTTCCTATTCCCAGGGTCACTAACCTAGTTTAAAGTGATGTGACATCACTAGAGAAAAGATAAATCCTACCTTAACAGAATTTTTCCCCTGTTTATTACATCTCAGCCAGAACCAATCCTGCAGGCATAAATGCCAGGTGCATCCGTATTTATGTGAGGAATGCAAAAAGCAGCAGGAATGTGGAAAAACTGTCTCAATGAGTATTTCCATAACTTTGATTACAGCCTGTAAGATCCTGTGTTCTTTTTTAAAGGATAATGAGTAAAGCCATCCAAAAAACAAAGGGAGGGTAGATGACTGGTAAAATGTCCAACTTCTCGTCAATTTTCAATTACTACCTGTGACTTATATCCATTTACACGGAATCAGGACAGCTTCTTAAGAAAGTCAGAACAAATTAAACAGCACATAAGGAAAGTTATCTAAGACCTGGGGCACCAAAAGAATGGAGGCAAAAAATCAGAAAACTATATTGCCAGAAATTTAGGGAACACTTCTATCCTAAAATTTATTTTTAATAGAATTCTTTATGATCATATTTTATTCTAACTGACACAGTGATATTTTAATTGACCTTCTACATATTTGTCTTTCCTCTCCCTAATTATTTATGATGACTGGGCATGTAGGGACTATAAATGATGAATCAAATTTTCCCATAATTACTTTTGAATTTTTTACTATCTGCAATATACAAAAGCCAAGGTCACAGAAGTTGCCACTTATTGGTGATTACAACAGGCCTGCCTTTTTCACATCCTAATATCTGAATCTAAACATGGAAAAATGCCAAGAATTTAGAGAAATGAAAGGCCTTAAACAAGTTTCTGGATGCCAGGCTTTGCTTTGGGAAGGAAAAAAAATGGAACAAAACCTGCCACTAAGGGACTATGAACATCCTACAAAAACTGTCTGCCTCATTTAAACCTTCCATGTTTATTAGGATGTCTGCTCACATGCTCTGAACTTTAGTGTGCTGATGACCTTACTTACAGAAGCAGCCATAAACTTCTGCTCCATTTCTGCTTGCACTGATAAAGGAAGGACGTTCTTCACTCAGAATTACAAGCTTTGAAGATAGTAAGGTAATTCAGAAAGAAATTTCATATTCCAATGTTATTTGGACATGGGAAAACATCACTACAGCAATAAAAGAAAGAAAGGTAAAACAGTTGAATACATAAAATGTCAACTATTACAAAGATGTTACATTCACCCATAAGGGTCTAGATACTACTGCCATAAAAATTGGCAAACTTCTATTTACACAGGGTGAAAGGGCAAATTTAATGGACTGAATTATGCCCATTAATTTGTTTCATTAATTTCATTTTATAGCTTTGTGAAGATTTTAATAGAAGATTTAAGATGTGGCATGAGCTTAATATATCTGGTATTTAGCAACTGTGCAAAACAGTAAATTCAATCCACAAGTCTTAAAAGACTATAACAAATTTGGCCTGCATTTCGACACACTTTTATAACTCTTCTCAAACAAAACAGATTTTTCAAAAATTCTCTATCACAGTAAGAGCTAGAAAGCATTTAGTAGGTGTTAGTGAACATTCTAATTTTTAAAAAAGCCTTTTCATCAAGTAGAGAGGCTAAAGCAACTATTACATGTACTTTTTCACTTTTGACGTGATAGGAAATGACATTAGAGTCAGGTGTGGAAAATTAGATGTAAAAAAATGCCATTAACAAATTGGCAGGATTGACTTATCCTTCAAATATATTTCATTACATTATAGATATATTTGAAGTTCCATGCCCAAAATGTGAAGTGCTTTACTGTAATGACATTGTGAAGAAAAAGTTTCTTCATAAAACATGGCCATCATAGGGTTTGTAATCCTTTTCTAACCTTTCCCTTAGATATGTTCCTTTTGGGTTTTGCCACAGAGTTTCCTTTACACAAATATTCTCTCGTCAATCTCAAGTCCCAGGGATTGTATTGCAGAGTTTTGAATACTAAAAACCCACATAAAGACTTGAGTAAGATGAAGCTCTATTATTTGGAAATAAACCGTTTTTTACACTGATGTTCATACAGTTGTAAGGCACCATAAAGTTCCAACTAAAGTGCAAGCAGCTGTGATATATGTGCCCCATTTAGAGTATATGCAGATCATTTGTCAGCTACACTAGCAAATCTAATTAGATGTTGTATTTTGTATTAATGTAAAGAAATACATTTTTGTGCTGCATTTTTCTTCCCCAAGGAAGTGTAAGAATAATACTGTTTGTGTTAACCACATTAAAAAGAGTTACAAAATAAGTACCTATGATAATAGGTAATTTTTAGGCATTTTTGAATAAAAAATGCCTAAAGATTTACTATTCAAAAGCAATGGAAAGAAGTCGTTGGATTGGATTACCAAGAAGTTACCATTAGAAAAATTACAAACAATTAAACTATCAAGGGAAAGGATACAAATTATTGCATGGGGATTTAGAGGCATAGACATGTAATGAACTGTAAATTAAAGTCATTTATAAAGTACTACTGGAAACCATATATAAAAACAACTGCTTAGTCAGCAAAGGTGAGATAAAATATTTGCCACTGCAAGAAGAAATCCATGGGATAGCCCACTACATGCTTATCAAATGCTTGCTGTCTTCAAATTTTTCAAAACTATTGCTATGTCCAAAGGACAGCCACCAAGCAACAGCCACCAAGTCACTGCAACACTCTCAGCCACTTTCCCTGCAAAGGTGAAAGAGGACACAGCCAAAAGTCTCACTGAGTGGATATAGAAAGTTCCTTTACCACATCCTCTCTGCTTCCCTCACTGTTAAAAGGTCAATTCCATAAAGTAGTGATGGTAAGGAAGGAGCTTTAGGGAGGGCAACAATCTCACAGACCTGAGAGATAAAAATGAACTTGGGGAAGTGCAGCTGTCCTCCTTCCACAGGGAGGATTTCACATTGGAATATCTGGTATGGACCTTGGAGATCTCTAGCCAGTCTTTAAAAGAGTCTTGGGTTTGTTTTACTTTTGTATTATCTCATTATTTAATACAAGTGTGTATATATTACCTATCTTGTACCATTGTCTTAAAATATTATGAATTTATACTCATTAACAATTCCATTTCAAAACAGCATATCACTTAAGTAAAGATGCTATCTGGTGCCATATAAAATAGAGTCATAATGGAAAGCACAGTAAAATCCTCAAATACCAATATTATTTTATTTTTATTGATTAAAATAGAATAAAAATGATGCTATGTTCTTAAAATACAATGGAGAGAAAGAGTAAAAGAAGTCATTCTCATGGGCTCCAGATTTGCCACAATGAGAGTCATTCTCAGATTTTCTCTTGTTATGGCTGCTTCAAGTTCTAAAAAGATTCTGAAAAGCTGCAGAACTATTGAGAATGTAAAATGTATTATATCTTATTTTTTTTCCTAAAAACCTAATACAGTAGAAGACATGAACATATGCTTTTAATTGCCTCGCTGGAAATTGCAAGAATAAGGCACATGAATAAATAATATATTAAAGAGCAAGTGATAGAATGGTTACCATGGTTAAGGTCTGCAGGCTTTTCATATTGAATGGTAAATAGTTAAATATCTATATATACTCCAACAAGTGGACAGAGCAGGAAGAAATCAGCCACATAAATGTAGGTTTCTTTCTCCTCCTTTTAACTTGTTTCTATAACCCTCTTTTCCTTAGTGCTGTTATCCTCCTCCCCTCTTTTGAAGAGGAAAGTGAGGGTTATTTTTGCCTCTGAAAAGAAAAATGATAAAGTGAGGATTGCAGGCTATCTGTAAACCCAGATTTCAGTTGGATGTGAAAAGCTCTCAGTATTTTGTACACATTTTGGTTCATTAGTAGAGGAATGTTATTTCAGACAGTTATTATGTGTTACAGGTTTTATTATTTGCCCCCCATAAATATTATACCAAAGCAACAAAGTCTTTAGAATTAAATCAGAACAATTCTGCTTATAGGTGCAATGGCATTAAAATACAGATCTTCAGAAGAAGATATAATCTATGAATTTTATGGTCAACCAAAGCAACTTGTCAAGCAAAGGGAAATAATTCAGTTATTTCAATAAATAACTCCTATAAAGAAGACCTTCCACATTTGACTGTAAAATACTATTAGAGAATATCTGCTCTTGCCTTTCAGCTGTGCTGACACACAGGTAATAAACTGGAAATAACATTTACCTCCACGCAGGTTATAAATTCTTAGGAGCTCAAGTCATTTATTTATTTAGATGGTGATATTGGAATTTAGTTGCCTCATTTCAGACACATGAAAGCTTGGAATCATTCAAAGCTGGATATTGCTCTTCAATGATTTAAAATCATTTCACAAACAAATTAAGTGTAAAGGCAAGTATCCCATTTTCAGAACCTTCTATCCACAAATATTTTTTTTAAAAATATTTGCAGTCCTATGGGATATAGAGACTCTCATATTTGATAACATTTTCTGAAGTTGGATTAATGATAGGATACATCACTCATCCTAAGTATTGGCTCTTCAAATTGCTACAGTTACACAAAATGATTCATGCAATTGCAATTTGCTCTGGTCTTTTTTTAAATGTACATATCATAGGAAACAGATCATTTTTACTAAATGGTAATTTCCTCTACCTTAGACAATATTTACATGACACTTTTTTTTTTCTAGAATATCTGCCTTCCCTATAGATGTGGAAGTGTTTTTGCAATGCCCTGCCTCTGCAGCCAAGATTGATTTGTGGAGAATGGCCTGGCAAGTAAAAGAAGGGGAAGACACTTTTTAAACCTGTCATGGGCATTTCTACGTCTTCTGTGGTATTTGAATTGTGTGTCCTTTCTGACAAAAAGGCCATTGCCTGCTGTGAAATAGATCAATGGGTGATATTGTGCAGTGATTGCTATTTGTTTAAGAGAAATCTCACTGACTGACCCACTTCCTGTAATGCATAAAAAATAAATGACAGAAGTAATATTTTTGCTCTTGTTTCACTTTCATTCATCTTATTTGATCAGCACTGAACAAAACTGACATCTCATCAAACTCAGAAGTGTATTTCTGCACCAGGTTCATCAGAGGGTGGCATTTAAACACAGACATTGCAGGAACAAATGTATTTACTGGCTCTGTCCATCGATGTAAACCTGACCTTTATCCTGTAGATTTATTGACACCTTGCTGCCTTGTATCATATTTTATTACTATGGGAAAAGCCTGGAAGGTCCTCCCTGTAAAACCACTCCTGATTTTGATCTGAAAATTTTTATATCTTTAATAGATTCATCTAAAGATTGAGAAAACTTTGATATGTCTTAATCTTACATAACTAAGATGACTTAACTACACTTTTTAAAAATGCCTCCCCACTGGTCTGTGTTTGGTGACACCAGTTCTTAGGGACACCAGGCAAGGAGGGCAGCATCACTGAAGAGTATTTTCCTACAGTTCTTTTCACCATCCCACAAAGCCTATGTGATAATAACCACGTTCAAGAAAATTACCTATTACATATAGTCTTGTGATTAGTATTTGCAGGTGTAAAATAGTCAAATAAATTCCCTGTGCAAAACACAAACTATGCTCCAACAACTACATTCCTAAAGTAACAATGGATTTACCTTGTTGTGATGCAGTATACTGCCACTTTGTTCCTACACAATCACCTAGGAGACACATAAGCCCCTTAATAAGCAGGGTATTCTAAAATTCTTTGGATTCATATGTAACCATTTTTAACTATAAC
Source organism: Zonotrichia leucophrys gambelii (assembly GCF_028769735.1). Classification (NCBI taxonomy): domain Eukaryota; kingdom Metazoa; phylum Chordata; class Aves; order Passeriformes; family Passerellidae; genus Zonotrichia; species Zonotrichia leucophrys. The sequence goes on from NC_088181.1 coordinate 13,206,498, forward strand.
AGGTATATAGATAACAGGTCTGTGACTAAATATTTTGTTGTGTGGGAAATTTTGATGAAAGCAAATAACAATTAACAAAGCAAATTTGAATCATGCTGAAAAAACACTTCTTTCCAACTAATTGGCAAAATAACAGTTTGTATTTCTTCAGTATGTTCTTTTCCTAAATCCCCTGGAAGCTTTCCAACAAGACAGAACACTGAAGCACCATGCTGCTGAGCCCTATGTGAATCACATCTGCGTCGTTGTTTTCAGCCTTCTAGGCTTGAACATACTGAAAGAGTCAATGCTTGGCAGTAAAGCAAATAGACGATTTTCCTTCAAGAAAGAAAAATCTGTTATTCCTGTGCTGAAGTCTGAAATCCTAATATTTACCCTCATCTAAATTATATGTAATTGAGTACTAACATAAACCAATTCCAGATTTCCCTCAAAACTATTGTTTCCTTTCTTAAAATAGAAGTGGAAAGCAAATGAAAAGCATGTTTTCATTCCTGCATTAATTGAGGATAAATATTAGAGCTCAGTCCTTGAAGTCAAGAGATAGCCATGGGAAGGGCAGCATAAAAGGGTCATTTCCACTTGTCTGCTAAGTGTCTGAATCTGCACAGACATCTGTATCTAGGTAGTTGAATTTTATTTTGCTGTAAATACTGCTTTTAGAAATTCAAAAAGAATTTTCTTTCTCAAAAATAAACTTCCTAAAATGCTGATCTGGATGAACCATTTATTGCCCTAGATTTTTGTTTGTCATAACAATGGCAAATGAAGTGTTTAAGACTAAGACTCCCATAATACTTCATTAAAATTGAAGGTCAGTACCTTACTCCTGGATGATGTTCTCTGTACCTAATTATGAAGCAACAACTCAAGTGATGAACAAAAGTCAATTTGAAGAAGATAAACTAGATGAACTGACTGCTTATCTCCAGACTCATTTGAATTTCTCTTTCAACCTCTTATAGTGAAGCAAGGAAGTTCTAGAAGTGTAGTCTATAAATTGTGATGAACAAGAAGAGATAGATGATGAGAAGATGAAAGAAAGGAAGCTGACCATCTCTGCTGGACAATGAAACAGGAAAAACATATTTTATAATTCAGAAACTTCAGTAGAATAGAAAATAGATACAGCAGTTGTATTCACATATAAGAATATGACTTGCAAAACCACATGCTTTCTCCATCATCTGCATTCTGTATCTAAAAATGAGTCCTTAAATCCATCCCTTTAGTTTACTGCCTGATTACCATTACAGATTTAATATTTGTCACAATTACATTCTACGAGTAAGTTCAAGCCCATTTTCATGTGAAATGCTTAGATGTCCAGCCAATTAGACATGGCCATGAGCGCATCACATAAAACTTATTTAGTAGCAAAGTTAGTTCAAGTGATAATGATATTGCCTGTTGAGACTTGCTGGGGGATCCCTGAAATGGATGTTTTAATTATGTTGTGAATATACTGTCTGGAGATCACTGTCCTTGAGTCTAAAGGATGAAGCCCAGCAAGCCTATACAAGCAGTTCACATTAGTTTGTCTAAGGATCCAGCAAAATATGAGCAACTTTCACCCAATAGAATGTTCAAATTATTTGCCTGCACCAATTTTTCCTACAGTTAAAATGCAGCTTCTAGAACATGTTTGTTAGTAGAAATGTAATTTGCATGGGCAAAACTTTCATCCTGACAAAATGTTCAGTTTTTAGTGTTGGAGGATGTCAGTTTTTGGTTAAAATGAAAAAGCCACTGTACAGTGTGTTTTCCCTGCTCAGATCTCTGTGGCCTCTTACAACTCCAGAGCAGGTTTTTAATATTTTGTGGCACTGCCCAGGGAGGTAACAGGCAAACAGCAAAGAGTATTGGAACACAAGGAGCTTGAGAGCAATTTAAAAATGGGGAATGTGCTTAGGTGCATGCATCATCTGAAATCATATTTACTTTTACAAACTTCCTTATCTTCATAGAACTTTCGCTCTGGCTTACAGTAGTGATTATGAAAATCATTAACAATCACCATTAATCTTATCAAGACAAAAACCAATCAATGTGAAAATAGAAGTCTTTTGCAGGCAACCTTGGACAGACACTGATTTTTACTGCCAGGATAACATTGTTTTCTGCAACAGCCATATATATATTTTACTGAGGATAAAGCTGGATTTAACAATGATAACATTTAATATGGACTTAATCAGTCAGCCTTACCTCTAGTACTTAAGAAAGTTGCATTCAGTTGTCTGCTCTAGTGCTTTTCTTAACATATCTCGTTTGAGGTATACTCTGCAAACGGCCTGACAATGATTCCTTGGTTTGGGATCAGGAGGCAAACATTTACAGATGCTATTTTATGTCCTGGCTCAATTAGCAGGGAAGGGTTGTGAGAAGCAGTTTTATCCTGTTGCTGATAAATTGCCTGACTAAGCACACTTTTTGTACTGGCTGCAGATGTTTACCTGACTCACAGATTCATGGAATCTGACAGAGATGACTTTGAGGTCTCCATGCACATACCTGATGTATGCAAATATAATTAATATATGAAATATGAACCATGCTGGGGCAGTAATTACTAAATTGCTTTATGTTTGCAGATATAATGCCAATAATATTTATACAACTCCCTCAGATTTTATTTTCTAAACACTATGTGAAATTATTCTCTAAAAGTAGGTAATAATAATATTCATAATAATAACAAAAATGAAATTGGTTCTTTGTTACTGAAGGACAGAATCACAAAATGGGTGGAGTTGGAAAATACCACTGGAGGTCCTCTGGTCCAACTCCCTGCCTGGGCAGGATGCTGTAGAGCACATTAGTCAGGACTGTGTCTGGTTTGCTCTTGGATATCTCCAGGGAAGGAGACTCCACAAGATCCCAGGGCACCTGCAAAGGTGATTTTGAAATTCCCTTGATTGACACATGGCAATTGTGACAGGGATGTAGAATCCCTGCACATGTGTGTGATACAGGAGCTGTTTGCCTTCAGTTGCAGAAGTTTTCCTCAGACGGGAGAGGGCTTCAAGGACAATTCACCATGGAGTATAAACACACAAGCAGACAAGAGCATCAGCAAGTGTCAAAAATAAAAGCAACCTTCTTACCTCAAGAATGCTGGCAATCTAGTATGGTTTGGGTCACTTATCTTGACTAAACCAGGCTTTCGTTCATGGAAAACTGCAGTTCCAAGACAAACAGCAACACTGATAACTAGAAGGTAGAATAAGAGAAAAAGAAAAATCACTGATGGTAAGGAATAATTATATCCTCAACAAAGCAGTGTGTGCAGCTGTAAATAACTGTAGCACATCTCACAGAATACCATCTTAGTATCTGATGCTTGGAAATGAGTGCTTGGACACTGGATCAAGAAGAAATAACAAAGCCGTTTAGAGGATATTTAACCCACAAAGCAAGCCAACTTTTACATTTTGAAAATCCCCAGCCTGATGCAACCATTGTAACACAAGTTAATTGAAAAGATCAAATAAAAAAAAAAAACAAACACTTTAACTCAAGAATTAAGGAGGAAAACAGTGCATACTTTAATACCTCATACGATTCAAAAGTATGGCAGTGCAGTGTAGGAAAACTATATCCAGCAGTTAATAACGCCTTATTTTTGTATCTTCTACCATTGGAGCAGTCTCTTCTCTTCTTAGCAAGGCTAAAGGATCAATGATAGGTATCCTTAAGTGTCTTAAACCCAAACATCCCAAGAAAGGGAGAAAAACCTATTTATTGTGGCTCAAAGGGTAGGAATAATAGGATGCAACAGAGCAAAGGCTGGATTTGGAAAGGAAATGCTGATAATTAGATGTATCTGACCATGTAATAGTCTTCTAAGCATCCTTGTGAAATGCTGTCATTTAAGGTATTTTAAAAAGGATTAAACCCTTGGAAATATGCTGTAAAGATCTTTTCTGTATTGACATAGGAACAGACAAGGTAATGATGTAAGTAAACTTTGTTTATTTAGAACTTTTTTAATTCTATGATTTCTAGATTTTATTTGCTGGAAAATTATGGTTTTCTTCATACTATTTTTTGTTATTATACTGTTTTTCTGTCACTTCCATCCTTCTTCCAATTTCATTCTGACATGTTTCACTTCATTGGAAGACACCAGACTTCTATAGTTTTCAGGAAGTTAAAAGTTATATGTATGCAAAATCAAGGTTAGCCTGTCGGGAAATTCATTCAGCAACTGAGCAGAATGTGTTGCTTATCTGTAATTTTTTTTCTCTAAATTGCCCAATAGCTAATTGGTATTGGCCTGCAAGACTGCATGGATTTAAACTGAAGGAGTCTGTCTCAGGGGAAGGAATATGCAAAGAAAATTTATTAAAAAATAAAGATATATTTCAAAGAGGAAAGGAGAAGGAAGCTGCTTCTCTCAAAATATTTGCTTTTGTCTCCAAATATTTCTTCTTCTCTCCATGTCCTGCCCCAGAGACTCATAAATACCCTTACTAACATTGTTCTAAAATGCTCTAAAGAACAAAAATCACTGCTAGCAGCACTCCTTGTAAACAGCTGCTAATATCTCAACAAATATCACTACTTTGTACAAGTGCATCTTGCCACAATTACAACCAATATTACTGGCAAACTGTTTCATAGCCAGAGAGGAAATTAACTTCAGCATTAAGCATTCTGATAGTAACAACAAGATTAGCTGTAATTTAAAGAAAAGGTATTCCAGAGGAAACCATGAGAAAACACAAAGAACACATTCTTGTGATCTGAAATTTCCTTTCATGCTTAGCCAAAGGGCGAAGAAATTTTCCAAGTTTTAGCCAGACCTGAGGTTCACTTTGGGACCCTTCTCTTTGTTTTTATTTACATAGGTTACATATTGGATATATCCAAACTGTACCCTACCATTCTGTAAGTTCAATTTACAGTCACACTTTCTAAAAACAGACACAAAACATGCAAATATATGCACATGCAATTTTTTCTCAAAAAATAATAAAAAAGAAAACCTAATTAAAAATGAAAGTTGCGCATGACCAAATTTTAAAATAAAGGCTTGTATGCAGGGGCACTCACACCACAAACTTAAATTGTTGGCTTTAATCTGCACAGTCACATGTGCAAAGTGCATATTTCTATCTGGAAATGGCTATGCACAAATTTAGAAGTAGTATTTAAGAATAGTTGCAAAAGCTCTGTGTGTTTTTTAATTGCCGAATTCAGGCTCTTATGCACAAATAGTTGTGGAAGACAGAATAGATTCTAGCTAAGGAGAGCAGCATAAATTCACTAGGGGGTGGCTTAGTCTAAAAAGATACTAAAGGTATGTGTAATATTTTGTTTGAAATATAAAAATCCTCTTGATAAACATGCTTATTGAAATTAAATTGTAAAATTTAGCATCCTAGAATTATTGTGAACGTTTTTGAGTCTAATTTGACTTATTCCTACATAAGCAAGTGCAAATAACACAGAATTAAACACAACCTGGAATACTGGTTTTTATCCTTTTAAGAAAAATTTGCTTCTTTGGTGTGAAATATTGAAATATTGCAGGTTGTATATAAAGTGTAGACTAAAGGTATGTAGGAAGAATAAAAGCACAGCAAGATTCAGTGACTTATTTACTCAGTGTCACAGAGTAGGTCAGCATCAAAGAAATCATGAAGGTCCCTCTATCCAGCCAATTGTACATCAATTTCTCTGTATTGCAAATCAGTTTTACATCCCAAAATTCCAATCCAAAAGCTGTGGAGCTCGGTCAAGCTAATATGTCACATCCCTCTGGGATGCTTTAGCTTTGTTCCCCCTAACCCTGCCAGGCTGTCCTGGGCTGGCACACTGAGAGCAGCAAACAGCACACAGGGATGGCTGGGAAATGTTCTTTATAGGCAGAGGGAGCTGCTGCAGCTGGGGGAACAGGATAATCTGAGTTTGGGATGAGCTGGGATCCCATTCAGAGAGAGAATGGGAGCAGGGGCTGCCCTGCCCTGCTGGGATCACTGACCCACCCAGCCTCAGCCCACAGGAAAGCCCTCCTAAGCCATGACTACACTCAGCAAAAGTTATTCATTCCCAGCATGGGGGAAATCCAGTAAATTAGCATAGGGAAGAGAAAGGAAACTCTCACGCATAGGTACATAATCTCTAATTGTTTAGTGACTTTTAAATTATCTAACTACTTTAGGGGGAAAAAATGGGATTTTCCTTTAGGAGGGTAAAATGGATCATAAACACAAAGTTACAGCAGAGACCCTGACCCTTCAAGAATAAACAAAGGTGTATAAGCATCATTAAATCAGCATTTTGGGATTGGTGTAGAACATGTGTTTTTCTTACAAAAACACAATTTAATAAAACAGCATAAGAAAATCTCCTGGAACACAGTGTGTGTTGCTAAATCAGAACAAGGGATTATCAGCTGCCATGCTATTTGATTAAGCATTAACAAGGAAAAACAGCTTCTCAGTGCCCAGTGATAAAGATTAATCCAAATAGAAGCTACTATAAAAGAACAAAAGTCCAACAAAACCCTTATTGACCAGTTTCAGTCAAGCAGTTTAATCCAAAAGATGCAGGGGAGCAAGCAGTAAGAAAACATACATTTCTAAGATGTGGAATACTTCATCAGCTCTTGGAAAAACCAAATTCCCATAATCTTACGCATTTTATTAATGTTTTACTGGAGAAAGGCAGATGCTGGACTTTAAAGAAGCCAACACAAAAATACTGACACCTAGAAAATATTTCCAGGAGGTCTCTACTGTTAGATACACACACCAAACAATTTTTTAAAAATAAAGTGAATTAAATGATCACAATCCAATTTTTGAAGTCCCTCAACAAATGTAAACTTCAGTGAATACAATTCATTAAAACCTAATTACAAAAAAATCAATAGTGCAATTTAGCCCAACCCAAAACTTATTGTAATGCACTGAACATTTGGAAACTCAGGTCTTTATGAACAGGGCTGAAGTGACATTTTATATTACATTGCAGAGTGTCTCTGTAAAGCAATTAGCACAGGCTGCCTGCCTTTACTCAGAGAGGATATTACAATGAGGAGCTCTCAGAACAGTGCATCTACAAACACCCACTCTCAAGGATGCAGTGAAAAAGGAAATGACATTACTAACAATAGCCTTATAAACCCAATTTAAAAGAAAAATCAACTATTCATATCCCAAATACATACTCTTCAGAGTTCACTATTTGTATTGCTATTTGGGGAATCAAATACCCACATTTTCCTTTTAATTATCTATCAGGAAATCCAGTGACAATGTTAGAAAAGGTATAGTCTGGCCTATAGACACTTTTTTTCAGGGAAATCAGACAGAATTGGTTCAGAGTGATAGTAATCAGCTTTTACTATAATTATTTTAATATTTAAATTGTACAATATTTTTAAACATTTTTAAATGTCCTGAAATGTAAATAAACCACTACTATAACATCTTTAAAAATGAAATATGATTGAATTGGAAGATATGATATGTGATTGTATGGAAAGATAATTTTGTATCACAGATTGCTCTAAAGGACTCTGAAAAAACAAATTCTGACCAGTCTCTCCTAATGTTTGAGTTTACAATTTTAGTCCATGTGTCCTTCTCAGACTAAAAGAAATGATGACACATCAGCTCCAAGAACACTGAAGCCACATGAGCACTTGTAGGGCACAGGCTCTTGTCAATGCTTTGCATAGGCTGATTAGTGCTCTGGTCAGTTGACCTTATTTCAATTATTTCAATTATGATGTGCTTGGGTAATACACACAGTGGCCACACAGCCCCCAAGCAGAAACAAAAGCAAAATAAAATTGAAATAAATGAGGAAATCACCCTGTTTTCTTTAGGATAATCATCTCAGGGCCCCATCAATAATTTTAATCTGCTTCACTTTTATCTTCCAGTGGTTTGGGGTTTTTTTTAAGAGCCCCAAGTTCTCCTCAGACAAGCAAGGCTGTTCAGCTCACACATTCCATCCCACCCTATTTGATCTATGCCAGGGGAAGAAAACTCCAGAAGAGGTGGCACCACACTGGAGGTGAGGGGTACCAGGCAGAGATCTCTCATATCCTGGCACAGCCATGAGGTCATTCCAGCAGAGGCTGAACCAGGTGTCTGATATTTGTATACATTTATATTACACTTACCTAACCTAACCTAATCACAAACACACAAGCCCCAATAAAACACCACAGACTGTCACCAATACAACATCCTTCCATAAACTTGAGCTACTTTATATCATGAACATGCTTTGATATCCAGTGAGAGCTGAGGGCTCAGAGAACCTCTAATAAGGAGAAAAGAGGATCTAAAAATGATGCATGGTGACAATGTGCTAAAAAGGTAAAAAACCTTCCCTGTTCTGGCTATAATTGCAATGGAAATAGCATATAAACTAATAAGCCATAACATTTGGAAGAAGCAACTTACAAGGGCAGAGATAACAAAAACACTATTAAAAAAGAACTCAATAATGTTGCTAATACTTCACAGAAGAAGGTCGAGTCCTTCAATAATTCTGGGTAAGTACTCACCAAGAGTTTTCACAGCAACATATTGGCTACAGCAGCAGAGGCACAGTGTTAAACCTGCAGTCAGAAGATGTATTTTAGTGGGACTCCATCACTGCTCAAGGAGGGTGTTATAACAAGCTAAATTTGTGTTTGGTAGCAAAGATAGAAATGCTGTATACCTAGGTAAAGGGAATTGAGAAAAATACCTCCTCCTCACAAAGTTGCACAGGCAGTATGATTTCTGTCTGGATTAAATAAATACTGAGCTGAAGGACTGAGTCTGTCCATGGGCTAACAAGCTCATATATGCCAGCACAAATTCATTTGAACTCTTTTCATAAGATTTTGGGTGCTTTCATTAACTTTTTACTGCCCTGAGTGCCATCTGAACTGCCTACAGAAAATAGCCTGACTAAGGAGTATCAGTGACCTCCCAGCTCCAAACAGATTGTTTATTCAGAGAGCTAAATTAGATTTCAATACTTACACTATAAAATTAATCAGAGAAAACAATTTGATTCAAAATCAAATAACTGAAACTAATCAGGCAGAATAAAAAGAGAAAGCTAATTAGATATTGCAAGCCATTTTTGTTTCTGAAGAATATAAATATAGTTATATACACTATGTATTTATACATTTATACAGACCTCACATCTGAGGTGCAAGTAGGGTTAAGACATTACCACTTGAATAAAATAATCAGCAATCCTCTGAGTGTATCCTTTGATAAAATAATAAACTCCTCAATCCATCAGGAAGGCTGTGCAAGGTCTTTAAAAAAGAGCTTTGAAATGTCAAGGTTACATTACAGAGGCTGCAGAATTCTGACTTAATAGGAACAGAATTTATTATTTTTTAACAAAACATTCATGAAACACCTATTTAGAGACCATCTGATGTTTTTAAATGAGTTATTACAGAATAAAAGTTAATAGTGCAAATAGGATTTTAGCCCAGGGCATATCCTTAAAGGATGATTCAAAGGATGAGCCACAAAATATAGCAGAAAAAATTGCTCATGTTGCCAAAGGGAACTTGGGAAGAATATGCTTCTCCTGAGAAGCTTTTAGAAGATGACACTGGCCACAAGGGACTTCAGCAGTGAACATTTTTTGACTGGACATGTGCTGGTGTGCCTGCACCAAAGGAACAGCAGAGCCAGCCCCTCTGCCCTGCTGCACTGCACTGGCTCAGTCATTCAGAATGCCCAGAGGCTGCTGGGGTATGGAAGTGCCAGCATGTAAACTTCCACTGCTCACAGTCACTGGAAATTAGGAAATGGAAGCTGATAAATCCAAAGGGCAATATTGGAACCAGACCTTTATCACTGACTGGTGGGTTTTGTCCAAATGTAAGTAAGTTACAAGTTAGGAACTGCAAGCATTTCCTTCACTGCCACCCGGCCAACAACTCGTTCTTCTCCCTTCTGCTTTCTCCTGCACAGCAACTCACCAGCTCTGTGCAATTTTTTGTGACCCAAGAACTTGTAAAGAAAGAGAAACATACTCCAGAACCTGGCAAGATCACAAAATTGCTCCCAGTTGGACAGCAACCTGCTCAGCCAGAGAGATATAATGGATCACCTTCTTTAGCTCTGTTTAAGCACTGTGTTTATGCACATTGCATATCCAAAGTACTTTCTGCATGGTGCTTTTGCACACAGCCAAAACAGAGGGCAAAACAGCTGGCACACCATGGCAAAGAGCCCCGACAGAGGCAGGCTGGGGGTTCCACTCCAAGCAGCTCACTAAGCCTTGCAGGCACACACGATCTGGGACAATGATTCAGAAAGAAATAAATTAAAGGAGAGAAAATCACTAAGGTTTCAGGAGGGAAAAAGGCTTCTAAAGAAGAATTTGGAAACAGAACAGCTCAGCAGTACAGAAAGAAGACTTCTTTTTCAGTTTTCAATCAAAATAAAAATAATTCATGTTCTAAGGAGACTTAAATTTAGAGGAACTTAGTTTTATTATGTTTGTATTAAATCTGTGTTAAATCTGTTTAACATCACATTGCAGAGTTATGTGAAAACATTTTGTATTTCCCACATGTGAGCAGTGATGAAATGTTTGGGCACATAGTGTATTAGTTATGGTTTAAAGAAAAAAATATATATACTTTGAAAGGAAAAGAAAACCTGTAGAATAATCAGAAGCCATGTGACACAAGGAGGACCCAAAGAATACAGCTCATGGCACCTCCAGTTAATGCAACATGATCTAAACCATAAACATTATCGTATACCATAAAGCACTACAAAGTCACCAAAATGCTAAATAGTCCTAATCACAGCTTCCTCTAGAGCACTGATGCAATATTTGTACATTTCTACAATTTGAAGATTTTTTGTTAAAATGTGGAAGTCCTTTCCAATTTGACTGCAATTCAACTCATTTGAAACAAAGTTTAATTAAACATGATTCATTGTGCTTTCCAAGCCAGGTATTTTATGTGTGCTGTGGTAACTACATGATTATCAAACCTCCTGCTTCAGAGGACAAAATGTATTTTCATGGAGGTCAGCTTCTGTCATGAATATATTTTAATTGGTTATCATTTAGAGAATAAAAAATCCCCATTTAAAAAACCTGTGAAAAACTACTGCTAACTGCATTTGTCCCTTTCCCATACAGAAAATATTTTCTATATCTATTTTAACTGACACAAATTTTTTTTTCCTTACTCACTGAATTTGGTTGAACTGTTTAGCTCAGATTTAAGGCAAGGTCCTACCTCTGACTCTGCTGGGGCTGCAGTCTCACCTTAAGTTGCATTCTGAACTGGCCATACTTTGATAAATTTATTTAAACTGTAAAGGCTGAGCTAAGATGGAAATAGAAATGGAATGGAAATGGTTCAGCTGAGCACCCAAGAATTGAAGTATTTAAGCACTTAATATAATTTGGACCCAAAATGTTATTGCATTCAATATCCTCACTAGATTGAGGGTCATTTTCCTGCTTGTAAACCAGTTACCAATTATTCTTCCATTGTCCTGGAAATATTCCAGAAATCATTATATAGTCCGCTGTGTTCTGATCGGCAGTGAGTTTGTCTTTTTCATACATCTATTTATTGTAAAAATGTTAACCTTAGACTCAAGGGCTGGCAGATTCTTAGATACCTATAATTAGCTACATTAATAGTTTCAAGTGTAATAATTACTTAACAATATTGTATTAATGCTTTAGCTATCCATCAAAAATCAAAATGTGAGGAAGATTACTCTGAAAGTACAACACAGGGAGCAGTCTAATTTTTTTTAATCAGCAACCAGCTCTTTATAAGATTATTCTGCAACTAATCATTCTGCTGCCAGCAGCAAAATAAAACAGACTCCCCTGAAGTAAGTTTGTCTTGGTAGGGTTTCAAGATAACAGATTGTGACACAAACCACCTCAGGTTCATACAGTTGCACTGTTTTGCCTTTTTGAATAAACACTTCTGTTGAAATGTTTATCCATTAAGCATGTAAACAGTTTCATCACAAGCACAAATATCTTTTTCATGTAGATGAAGTGAGTATATATACACTAGAATCTCACAGACAACAATTCCTTGGTATCAAAGGCTCCAAAAAACTCATGCAGAGTTTTTTGAAAGACATAATTTTGTGCTTCCATGAAAAAACTATCATCAGATACTGGATAGCCACTAATATTCCTGGTTAATAGGTTTCCTCTTTTAGACTCTACCTGCAACATATTGCCTGTAATTCTTTATCCTCTAAAACATTCTCTCTCTGAAATCTAGAAATAATATCATATAGATTTGCAAAATTCTTCCCATGCCTGTGATGACAAACTTGTTTGAATGTTTGGAGGAACCCATCTACAATCCAGACCATGGAGACAGCACTTCACTGGTCACAACTGATCGCTACTGAAAACAATGGACTCTGTAGCAGCTGTCTCTGAATGAGCTGAGGCACAGGTCCTGGTGCTCAAACCCTCACAGTGCTCTTTACAAACTGATTTCACCTATGGCTTGTTCAAGAGCTGTCCAGCTCAGCCAGCTTCTTTCTCTGTGTGGTGTTTGAACAGAAATTAACATGTAGGACATTTTTCCATGGGTTGACTTCTCTGTTCCTAAGCATTTCTCTAATCTCCTAAGACAGTAAGTCCATAGTATCACATTTATAGGATGTGATGCACTTTCCTACTTTACAAGAGACATTTGGTTCCCCCAGTGTTTTTTGTCCCCATCCCAAGGCAGCAGCACAGATTGTAGGTGTGGGGTCTGCCCACAGAGCACCTGAGTATGTGCAATAATGAAAGAATTCCTCAGCATTTTAACAATGTTTTCTTCTTACCCCCCTTTCTCACATGAAGCACATTTTCCTTTCTCTTAAAATGTCCTAAAACATCTCCACTGTCTCTGCAAGATTTGGCAAGTTCATTCCCCACTACATTCCAAGGATGATGTAGCTTTAAGTGTCTGTCCTTGTATTTATGCTGAAGCTGATGTTTGGAAGAACAGATGGGCTCTGTCTGAGTGTTCTTACTTGGAAATACTATTTCCTTCCCAGATTTTTGGCTTTTTAAAAAGAAAATAACTGAAATGAGAAGTCAAAACACAGGGCTTGAGCAAATGTGTGAAAAGCCCTGAAAAACATCAGGACTAACTCTAGCCTAGATTAAAATCCTATGGAAAAGTTATGCAAGTCGGCCAAGTCTTACAACTACATTTTCCTCTTAATCAGAAAAGAAAAAATCAATCATTTCCTTTGTTAATGTATAATCAAAATTATAATATACTGGAACAAATTTCAAAATACAGAGATATAAAATGGTTTCTGTAATCTGAAAGGTTTTCAAACTAATTCCTGTGCCTACCAGTTTTGGTGTTTCTGTGGAAAAGGGACTGACAATTTTGGGGAGAAAAATCATTTAATGGTCTCAAGTACAACAGACTAAAAAGGAGGTGGCAATAAGTCATTGTCACTATTTGCAGCACTGAAAAAAGCAAAATTACGAAATTCTTTTAATTTCTCTCCAAAATATCCATGTTTACTAAAAAATGGGCATATGATTTGATTTTATACACATACCAAGAAAACAGAGCCTATCAAAAATGCAGTACTTTAAACAGCCATTTCTTTTCAAAATAAATTGTCAGTTCTTGAAGATTTTGGAGGTCAACACTTCCTTGTGGCTCTGTTGGTTTGTTCAGTTTGTAGAAGAGCAAAGGATCTGTCTCTGGCATTTAATTAGGGGAAAGTAGACACGAATGAACAAGAATTCTTCATTCTCTTTCTTTTAAAATCTTGTTTCCCTATTGTTATTCTCAGATAAACAAAGTTAGTCCTACATTTTAAACAAAAGCTGTCCCTTATTTTGCAGTGTTCTGCCAGTGAAGGCTTTACTGATCCTAATAAATGCGTCCTGTTGCAGAGGCTCACTTCAGCAGACCACAGAATGTGATGAACAAGATTTTTACCAGATCCAGAGAAAATTCTGTGGGTCTGAACCAAGTAGAGCAGTATTTGACTGACAGGAATTCACACCACCGATTTTACATAGGGCTCAGGGCAAGGGAAGTTAACAGCTTTAAACTCTGACCATAAGAGGGATTTCAAAAAATCCAGAGCAGTTAAATTTGATCTGTAAAATTGTCTCTAAAATTGGACAAATACTTCTAATCCTATTTCTATAAGCTAAAACTATGGTTTATAGGACACTGAAAACACCTGAAGCCAAGATAAAGCTGGACAGTTCAGAATGGGATTCAAGAGAGGATTTTAACAAAATCAGGAAGTGCCCAGAATTCACTAATGGGAAATGCTGAAGAAGAGAAACATCTGTAATCTCAACATTTGTCAGCATCTAGCATATTTATCTCTCCAGACAAATCCAGAGTCCAGTATCCATCCAGACAGAGAAGTGAGGGTATTAGTACCAATCACCCTTCCCTACACAGTGGTTATAGCCCTGCTTTTTTTCCCTAGGCAAGAGCTTCCTTGATGTAGGATTTTAAGTGACTGACACATCTAGGATCATTACTGAGATAATTGTTGTAGATGATGTTCAATTTGCTGAAGTTCTTAATTATTTGATGATAATACTGAAAAGGAGGATCCAAACAAACCCAGAAAACAAAAGCACAAAACAAACTAGAAGAGAAAATGGCCTTGCTATACATATTTAATGAAACAGTGAAAATATCCTGCACAAAGAGAGTTAAATTGAAAATGTGTGTATGATAAATGGATATAATACTGTCTATGTAATGGGTTTCCTATTTAAATTTTGTGAGGATTTAATCAGTTGGGCACAGCTGTGCAGGATGCACCATAAACTATGTTGAAAAATATGTAGACATGTACATTTATCTGCTACAAATTAAGCTCACTTAGAGGTGGTCTTAATGGACCATGTAGCAATCATTACAAGCATAAATTTTAAACTGTCTGTTTCCAGTGAATTTGCTTTGAAAAAAAATTAATGCTCATCCTTAGTGGAGCACAGTAATAAATGGAAGTACCCTTAATCTGTTAAGCACTAATAACCTACCAATTATTCATCATGAACCCCATGCTGTATAATGTATGTCTGTTACAATTTTATTAGCTATTCTTTACTTAACCTGCAAAGGTGCAATTTTTATTCCAACTTACACACTGAAATTATATGATGTTTTAAGTGATGTGCCATTAAATTTACAAAATTCTCTGTCCCATTGGTTTATTCTAACACATCTGTACAGCAGAGCATTGTTGCACCTCGTGATCATTTATGACTTTCAGACTTTCTGCTTCTATGAACAGCAGCATCATTCACCTTAGAGATCAAAAGCAGTGGCTTTGTTACAATGCAACACAAAAAATAATCCATAAATTATTTAACATGGAAAACGGATCTCACTGTAATCAAAGTGAATCAGTGACCCAGTTGGAGCTGACTAGAAGCTCACAGCAGTTGCATGTTCTCCTACAGGGGTTGTCACTTGGAGTCACCTGTGTGCTGTTCTGGTGCTCAGAGAAGCAAAGGGAACCCAGCTCCAGTCACTGAGGGGTCTTTCTCACCCAGGTACTTAAGGGCTGACCAGAATAAAGATTGCCAAACCACAAAGGAGGAAATCCATGCTTTTCAGTAACTACTCTGGCTTTGCATCTTGTCTGCCCTGCACCAGTCAGAAAAACTGTTTGTTGCTCTTGGAAAGCAGAAGAACACATCAAGTTCCTCAAATAAACCAAAGAGAGACTTGGAAATAACAAACCATGAACTCAAACAAGCAATAGGGTAAGATTTCATTGTGGAGAAATTTTGTGTCTCAATCCCATTCATTGACAGAAACTTTGAAATCCAAGATGCTAAAGATTACTTCCTTTCATGATCTCAGGAACTGAGATCAGGAATATTTTTTCAGGATATTTAGGTGAAGAGCATTTTCAGGAATATTAGGTGAAGAGCACTTTCAGAGGAAAAAAGGAAAGAAACAGGAAAAAAAGACAAGCCACCAAAAAAAACCCACCAAAGCAAAGCCTATTTTTATTTAGGGGGAGTCAGCTTAGGTTGTCTAATTCTTTTCTTCATCAAGACTGATTTGCCAGTTCCTTTGCTGATGGAACTGTTCAAACCACAGGCTGCCAACATGCTCTGCTTTGTCTTCAGTGCATTGGCCAAATATTCCACCCAGCTTTAATCCAAACTGATGAGGACAGGCTGTGACAATTCCTGCTAGCCCCCTCTCAGAAGCAAGGAGCTGCAAGCTCTCCTGCACTCCCAGAACTGCCCCCGCTGACTCTCCTGGCAGGAGCATCAATCCCACGGAAACACGAGAGGTGGGGAAGCAGAAATGGCAGCACATGAGGCATCTCCTGCACAGCGCAGGCACAGGGGGTGGTGTGTGCATGGGAAGTGTGATCATTTAAGTATGCATCAGTCAAAATAAAAATGAGGGCAAAAAAAGAGACAACTACATGTGGAAACAAGCCAAAGAAAACTCTTTGATTACATGAGAGGCTAGTACATATGTTGCATACATAACAAATACTTTAAGTTCAGTGCTTGACTCAGAGACACTGTCACATCAAATTCTCTATATTGCTCTGAAGGATCCTTGTGCTGAAATGTCAGCTGGTCATATCACCTAAAGGCAAAAAGAAATTGCCCTAACATTATGCATAGCAATTCCACTGCTCTGTGCTCCATAGCACCGTTTTCTAAGAATAGCTGTTTCAAAAGGAAGCTTCTCTTCAGTGTGAGCCAGAGGCAATTGAATTTTACCCTAAAAGTGGCTATAGGCTTTGTAGAAACATTTAGGAATATTAAATATTCACGTATTTGATTTAGCAAAATTCATGACAGTAAAGGCATCCACCAGAATAGCTCCAATGTAAATATTTTTAACATTTACCACTACAACTTGAAGTATGGATATTATGACAAAGAAGAACAAATGATTGGAAAATTCCCTTTTTCCTCTTGTAGTTAGTGGGTGTTTATTAATTATTTTTCACCCCAAATGGCAATGTCCAGGACTCTAACCTTCCATTGGGAGGGCTGTGCCCTGCAATGAACTGCTCTACATCCAATGTTTTCAAGTTCAATTTCCTTTCACCACAGTCAATTCCACAATTTCAGACCTACATCTATATCTTACCCTCTATCACTGGTATAAGCAAACATTTAAAACAGAATTTTCAGTGAACTGTGCTGCTTTTCACACCACACAGGGGAAGCATGAGACTGGATGTAGGTGTCACAGAAGAAACTGTGGAATCTTCTATTACCATGTGATGTACAACAGACAAAAAAAGCAGGAGAAATAAAAAAGGCACTATAAAATACACCCATGTATTTTGCCTTGACTTCACCTAAATTATTGTCAGAAACACAGATCTGCTGTAAAAATACACTTCACTATGTTCTTTTGAACAGCAAAAGCATATTTAATGAAGCCCTCTTTAAAGCACTGGATTAAATCCCCATATCAAGGGGTTCCTTTTCTAGAGGAAGGCATTGTTGAAATCCATAATTTCATACTACAGAAAATCTCAGCCTGAATCCATTATATACTGTCTCTCACATTATATACTGTCTAACTACACACCTAAACATGGGAATGGGATTAGGAATTCTGGATTTGGATTTCTGTATTGAGATGGAAGAAACAAAGAGAAATAATGCTGTCATAATAGAGCATCATTATGTCTACAAATTCCTACATTTATAGATGTAAAGATAATCTAAAGCACCATGACACAGGAGTTTAGAAATTTGTAGACATAGTGAAAAATAAAATCTCATGTATTACAAGTATCTAATGACTATATATTATATAATACTCTGATGCATGAAAAAATTGTGCCTTTTACAGAGAGTTTAAAAATAAATATATTACATTTTCTTGGCTAAATTATTCTACAGTTTACAGTTAAAACAGAATAAAGCATTTAAAATTTGCTAATTAAATATAATAAAAGGAGATAATATAATTATTTTATAAAGCAGCCTTTCATCTTTTATATCTATGAAAGTTTTTCTATACAAAGTGTGTGTATATATATAGATAGATATATGTAAAAAAATAAAAAACTTTCAGAAATAGCTTATTAATTGTAGAGTTAGGAATTTGCAAATTGTGTTTCCTTGGTAAAAATACTGGAATGAATGTTTTAAATTAAGGAAATGTGGCCTTTTTGAGTTCTTGCATCCAACTTAAATCTATATTTCTTATCTTGTCAGAATAGAAATTATAGTGTGATGGCATAGATCGAATCTTACTGGATTAAGAGACCATATGAAATTATATATGTACATATATATATGTGTGTGTGTGTGTAGGAAAATTGGAATTGTAGTGGTCAGAGCAGCCTATGGTTTTTTCTGTATTTATTTCAGATACCAAAGACAGATACCAAAGTCCCCAAAGCACCTGGCATATCAAGTTACTAGTACTGCTGGCTTGCTTTCCAGCAGGAAGCATCATACACTTCCCCAAAGCATGTGACTGATGAGCAAAAGTTGTTTCAAATTCAATATTTCTGAGACCCAGAGCCAGGGCACTGTGTTCTCAACATGGGGTAGAAACAGCAGCAATGCCTTGCTTGCAGGGGATGTGCCACCACTCTTCATTCTCTCTCCCAATGTCTCTTTCCCTATTTTAAGTTTAAAGGATTTCTCTCTTTCCCTCACCACTTCATCTCCAAGTATACCAGTGCAGTATTTCATAAACACACAATGTTCTCTTCTCTCCCATTTCCTCTGAGCCAAGCTGCTAAAACCATATTAACACCAGGATGAGCCTGTGTCCCCCACCTCTGCGGAGGGGTTTATTCTGGATTTGCTGCTATCCCATCTCCCTCCACTGTACCCAGTCAGGTAAGAACATTGGCAGACCAAATTGCTAACTGTCTACAAAACACATGCAGACTGATCTTATGCTAAGACCCAGATGTTGTTCAATCCCTGTAAGGAAATGCTTTATTTACCATTATGTTCAGCAGAATTATTATTGAAAAATATTTATATATATATTTTTATATATATATAACATAACAATTTTTCTCTGTGCAATGTAGCAGATTAGACTGCAGAAACCAATTGCCCCTGAACCAAGAATGACATAGCCAGTATTCAATGTTTGGTTTGAACTGTGTTCTAAACTGTTTGCTTTTAAAAGGCAGACCACCAAGTGGAGAACTATAGTCTTCTAAAAATAAAAGCCCTTTCACTATGTATAAAAGTTTCCTGTAGGGTATTGTCTACAGTTTTATTGTAGTAGAGGAATAGAAAGAACAACTACAGTGATATCATACAGTGTCAAATAAATAAAATTGAAAATTATTCTGTTTCAGTTTTGTATGACTCAAATCAAAACCATCACCTAACTAGGTAAATGTGTCAGGGCTATAGTTTGGGAACAAATGCACACATTCCTGGGACACCACTGAAGACAAAGAATTTGCTTTGGAATATGAAGAAATAAATTAAGACTGGTCTTTTGTAGTGCAGCAAAGGCAGCCTCAGTGTAACAGGGCTCTGCAGTTCAGCTGCCAAACTGTGGCTGAACCACTGCTCCCAGCCATGGACACTGCATGATTATAAGGACACCAGCCAAGCCTTTCTTCTTTCTATTTCTTTCATTTTTTTTTCCTTTTTCCATTAATGAAACTTTTCACTAAACTCTGTCTGAACTAAGGATCATTCTGGTATAACTTTTGAGCCAAAGTTAACAATGCTCATAAGAGCAGAAATTCATGTCTGAAAGTATGGCTACTTTCTGGCCAGAAAAATCCATGAACTGAAAGTCAACCCTATGACATCAACTCTTCATTCCAAAAAAAACACCCCAAAATGAATAAAGAAGTCAGCAGCTCCACATCACTGTAGGTCTCATGAAATTCATAAGGTAATGTATACAGGAAAGGTATTACCACACATGCACAATTTTTAGTTTCATTTACAAAGAAACAAAAGTGAAAGAACTGATTGAGTTTCTGGTCTTTGGTGCTTCAGGGTTCAGGAAGTTTAATTTTTTTTTTTAGTTCAGACTAAAACAAAAATTCAACTGTCTTGATGGTGGCCTTTAACTCCAAAGAGACTGTACAGGTCAGTGGCTTATTGGGCAGGGTGTGCTGCCAAAGGCAAACGTCAGTGGGGAATGAGATGATAGGCAGGGAAAAGGGATAGGAAGGTGTAATTCATGGTCAAAGCAGGCTTAGAGACAAGTTAGAGCTGTGTAAATACAATTTTTGAACACAAACTGCCTTCCAGAAACACATCTCTTGGATGATTTTGCTACCAAAGTCCAGAACACTCCAGAGCAATAACAGTTCCCCAGATGCTTGTTAAGGTCTTACAGCTATCATCCATGTCTGCATGTATTCTAAACTCCCAAAGACAATAAGCTTAGCTTCTGCTGCTGTCTGCTCACAAATGACACCCTATCTGGAGAAGCTACGAGAAAATGAAATCCAAGAGAGAGAAATACAAAATGTAGCACATTGCCACCATCAGATGCTCTCAAAAAGACAAACTGAATCCAGTGTCCACAATCAGAAGAGAAAAGCTGTATTTAGGCTACTAAATAATCTGAAATAATATATTTGATTTCCAAAACCTTTCATAACAGAAGTTCCAGATAAAGAAAGCAGTGATGAGTTGATGAAGCCCCAGTGCTTCAGAATACTGAGAGCACCAGTTATACTTTCTGTGCCAGTACCTTAAGGTGAGACACACAGTTGTATTGGAATTGTTCTCTAAACCACCTCCAGCTGAAGTTCTTTCATCTGCTTCTTGGTATCCCTAAACACAGTTCACAGTACTTTAAAAATTGTCAGAACAAAAGGTGGTTTAGATTTTATATTCTACAGAAGGCCATTAGGACTACCACATCTGTTCATGCTTCTGTAGTAAATCAACAGAAGACATTTTTCTTCTCTCTCAACAATTTTAATGTTTTCTAACTTTGTTTATGTCACGCAATTTCTCATGACTTATTAAATTCTTAACAATTTTTCTTGTATCACTAATAATTTGAGATGAGTTGTATGAAAATGTTTTCTACAAATTAGCAAATGATGAGCACCTTCAACTCCTGGCAAGCTGCTTGCAGCACAAGTCAATAGGCAGCATGCCAAGAGAGTATTAAAATACAACTACTTCTAGAGTTCCAGGCTTCTTCCCTTTTTTCAAGGTTGCTTATATTTCCAACTTGTTTAGTGGTATGTGGATTTATGACCAGAGAGGCTGTTCTAACTAAATTTGCAAATAATGAAGACCTTTTGAAACTGTGGAAAAGCAGAAAGAAACACCCAGCAGAGATACACAGAGTCAGAAAAGATGAAGTGAGACTAAAAACAATCTTTGTCTTTCCTTGTGTGATCTGAAATAACAGTTTGTGTCACAAAAGAATTACTCACATATTTAGATAACAGACTCAATCCATACACATGAACTTAATTTGGTCTACTAGTGAGCGGCACTAATAATGTTGAATGTAAATATTCAAATGCAGAACTCAAAGACCAGATAGCAAATTTTGCCAGGATTCATCACAATTTGATTAGTATGAAAATCTTTAATAGATTCTTTGGTTTTCACCCTAAAAAAGTTCAAGTATCTATAGCAAAGACTGAGTTTTCGTACAGAATATTGTTCTAAGACCAACAGCAGAAGAGGTAATTTAACCATGACCATGTCTGATTGCATTTAAATGTTGGTGCTGCTACTAGCATCAGTGCTTTATAAAACACATTGCCTTTTCAGAAATACTGCAACCAACGGCCACCATTAAACTAAAGCTGATATACAAAACCTGACATTTGTTAAAAATATCTGTAAAATTTGTAAAAATATCTGAGCACCCTCATACCTACTTAAAGTCATGGACAAGCAAAACTAGATGCTTCTGACTATTTCTAAACTGGTGAGAATATCTGTAGGCTCCCAGAAACAGAAAACCTTTTGCCATGCTGGTTAAAATCTCAATCCTGCACTATCTATCTGGCCTCGGGGTGGGAGCACCCAGGGAAGGAGGGAAGCTGCTGCCTTTGCTCCCAAGCCAGCCCCAAGGGATGCTTATGCATCAAACAATCCAATAATAATCCAATATGAGCAGCCAGGCATTAGGGGGATGGAAAATAAATGGTATTTGGGCATTTTTACTGCATTAACTAAGAAAAAGATGCATTATTTATAGTCTGTACATGGCTATAGGCTTAGCACACTGTTAAAAAAATAAAAGGCAAATTTAATAGGTTTTTGACTCTCATATAAAGCAGTTGGTACCTTTGATGCACCATCAGTAAATCAGAAATCCTTCTCCTGAGCACCACTGAATTCAAAATTCAGCATTCTGCTGCTCGGGAGCATAAAAATACTGCACTTTTGGGCAGGCAGAGGATATAATTGTAATTTACCTTTGAACTGAAATAAATGGTGAGTTATGGGAGAAAGCAATTTAGAACAGGATAAAATCATCACACAGTAGGTCTATGTGAATTTTCATGAATGCTGATCATGATTTTATGATTACAAATCATTGCAAAGTTTTACACTCTTACAGCAAAATGAGGAAATACATTCTAAATTATATTTCAGTGAGTTTTTACAAAATATCTAAAATTCTATGTTCATTTCACCACTTTGAAGAATTTCTATGAGCTTTAGGAGCTGAATACAACTGGACATTATGCATTCTTGCTTCACTGGCAGATCAGATTTTAGCTAAATTTTCCATCTATCAAGGAAAGATTCTTACCACTGAAAACACAGACGAAAATGTGCGATCCAATATCTTACACTTATTTCTTTCCCAAGGATTATTCCACATATTTTAGATATAACTAGTCTAGTCTTCTCACACAAATTATAAGTGAAAGCAAAACACAGCTGAATGACCAAAATTTCAGAAGATCATTGGAAGTCTGATCAGCCTCCAAGTATGCAAAAACCTCTCAAATACAAAGTTAGACTATATCTTAAAATAAAAAGAAAAATCCACAAAAGGATTTGAACCATTTTTCCCCAAGTTATTTCTATATCAAATTGTAACTACACAGAAGATGACTGTTAGACAAAGCGCAGTTTCAAGGCCACAATTATTGAAGATTTTTTGAATTTTATCAGTGAAAAAACCCTTTGCATCAAAACACTAAGTCCTGTTACACAATTTCTCACATAGTGAAGAGCAGCAAGACCTCCTCCAATATCTGTTCCCTCATTAAAAAATGTCAAATTATCCAGAAAAAAGACACTAAGTAACTCAACTGAGGACAGTAATTCAGCCCACCTAATTTTCTTTAATATTTTCACCTGGCAATCTTTTATCTGCATCTTTGCTCCTATCACCTTATCTGGTTTTATACATAAAGAGGGTTTTTCATGTATTTGGCAACTGATTATGTCAACAGCCATTTGGAAGTAGCCAAGATAGTATGGTACCACCAACCCCTGAGCCCTGGCAGGACATCCAACCTCAACACCAAAAGTATTTTTCAGAATCTTCAGGTTAAGTTAAAAAGATAAACACCACAGAGTAGGCCTAAGTCATACAAATATGAAAATCCCTCTTTGTTTGTCACTCTTCTCAAGCACAGGGTAATATCACTGAACAAATAGCAGGAAACCAATGGAGAATTCCCTTGAAAATCTCAGGGTATATGGTGGCAGAACTAAGAATTACAATTTCAATTCCCTTCTTGAAACAACACAAACACACTTATTAATTAATAACAATCAGGTATTTTTGGTAGTTTAGAACTTGAAAATATGTATTTTGTTTCTTTACTCAATTTCTGTTAAATTAATTTCATAATCTCATCTTTTATTTTACCCGCTTTAAAAAAAATTCAGCACTAACCATGCATGGAAAGAAACACCCAGCTGGGCCATTTAGCTGTGTAGTACACAGGTTATTTTAATTTTCTCCTAGTAAGCATCATGTACTAACTTATGTGCAACACTTCACCCACTAATATCAAGACACATTGCTAATTTATTACTAAAGATCAGCTTCTTTTTCATTAAATTGCATTTATCTGTGTTACAATCCACTCAGAACTAAACTCTGAGCTGAATTCAGGTAAATCCATAGAGAAATTCTGTGAGATCAAGGCCAAAATGCAGTTCACAGTTCACCTATTTTTGAGTTGTAGGCAAAAAATTCAGCAAGGTCAAACAATGAAGCACAGTCAGAGGGGATTTGTTCCTAATACACCCAGTACAACAATTCTGAAGATTTTACCTTGGTTTTCTTTCAGAAGTGATATTTTAATTTATTTTTTTTATAGCAGACAGTGAGCATGATGAGATACACGCTGCTCACAGTGCAGGATTTCATAGCTTACTGAACAGGCAAGGACATAAACAGATACCTAAAGTTTAGAAAGTGCACAAGTTTCTCACAGAACTGGAGACAAAGGCCCTACAAGTTTAATCTTTTTTGTATCATAGAATAATTGTGTAGCTTCAGTCAGCTCTCTATTTCTCCACGGCCCATATCCATTGCAGATGAATAATAATCCCTACTTAATCTCAAAACCAGGTAATTAATTAGTTGCTATCAGCAAAGTGCATTGCAAATATTACACACTACAAATGCTACTGTTTCCCTTTCCACAAGCTCAGGTGATGTTCCACTATACAAACATACCAAATTTCAGGGTTGTATTATAAGACAAAATGAGAGGCAAAACTATCCTCTTAGAAAAATAGTATCTAGTTTGGAATGGATGACAAGAGGGGAACACAAGATGTGCACAAGATTGTCTAAGAAATTCCATCTCCCTGTGATAATTCTTCCAATCCAGGTATACATTTACACACCTAACTATACACAGATTTGCAGTTATTAATATGAGATCTTGAGATGAGGTAAGAAAAGTCAAAACTATTTCAGCAAAGATTCAAACTCTATCTATAATTCATATATTTGTGGAGAAAATTTATTTTCATAACTGCATGACTTCAGGGGAGATTGCAAGCTGTCTTTTTTTCCCCAGTTTCCAGGGTTTTTTCCTTTGGTAGAATCTCATTTGTATTATTTATTATAGAAGTCACACACTTTCCATCTGGATACTACTGCAGAAAAACAAGACCCCTCAAAATAACGGCAGAGTGCATACAGGCAAAAGTAGCTTTCTATTTAAGAATATGGGGGTTTTTAAAGGGAGGGAAGAAAGGTCTATGTGTAAAACAAACAAACAAATGTCAAAACCCCAATCAATTATTCCTGTATGTATTTGAACTAAAGAGAAAAGGAAAAAAAAATCCAAGTAATAGACAAGCTTTGTGCTCCCCATTTTAAAGTAAGCAAATAAAGGACTTGCTTCTCTTCGCTTGCTCAGCTCTGACCAGTATCGTTCAGGTTTGTGCTTCTCACATATTTAAGTTACAGTCCTGACGTTTCACTGTTTTTGATGTATGTAGAGCTGAGAACACAAATTTAGAGCATAAAATGACCCATCCTTCAACCTCATCATCACTTTTTGTCCCCCTTCATCTCCACACTGGCACTGTTTGTTTTGTTAGTCTGAAAACATAAACCTGCATGTGTAAAGCATTTAATGTATAGCCAGAAATTTATACCTCCCCCCAAAATAGATTTCTACATGTGTGTAATGAGTCCCCCTCAGTTTGGGTGCTGAAATATATATCCTTCCAAACTTACTGATAAGCTTCTATTTCAGTCCTGAAGGACAAAAGGAAAAATTCTCATGTCACGCACACCAAAACCCTCCCACAACGATTCCCATTACAAGGAGCTGATAGCCAGGGGCTGCACCCTGCTCGCTGTGCAGAGCCCACAGAGGCAGAGCAGGGAGAGGGATGGATGGCGAGGCTTTGCTCCCTGCTGCCCCGCCGAGGGAAGGCACAGATCCCGGCACAGGGGGAGCAGCAGAGGCCGGGCACTGGGCTGGCACTGGGCACGCTGCTGCTGCCAGATGGCTCCGAGGGAGCGGCCCCGGCTCCTCTCTGCAGCCCTGGCGCGGCCAGCACGGAGCGGCCCCAGCAGCACTGACACGCAGGTATTTCTGTGAAGTGCTCTGATGTAATCAGGAACCCCTTAGCTTACAGTAAGTAAAGGCACAACCTTGAATATCTCTGTTATTTATATATGCAATCCTTTAGCTTGGTACAATACACGTTTCAGACTACATCTATTACTTCAAGGCAAAATGTAAAAATTAGAAGCATAAAGAAGCGGAGCAGCTGATGTACATTTTGGCTTAGCTGTTGAATCACAAAATAGAAAATTAATTCTGATTATCAGAAATCTTTTCTTTGCCCTAAAGTGAAATGGCTGTTTTGAAATTATTTTCCCACACTTATTCTGTAAATTGTATCAATTTGGAATTGAAAAGGTAATTTTTAATTTTAAAATCAAAATGTTTGAAAACTAGTGCAGGAAAATGTCAGTATTTGTTTTCTTTCTCATTGCAGCTGTAAAGGCTTGTCAAGCTCAGGTAGCAGTGAGAAGTAGAGAATTTCAGCCCATTCAAATAGCATTGTTTGAAAAATTATTGTTGATAAAATAATTTATTGCACTAATAGATTCTTAAAATCTCAAAGTTAGTATTTTCAGGTGATCTGAAATAGGAATAAGCATCCTTTGTAACACCTATCAGAAGCAGGATGGATGTTAGTGTCTCCAACACAATATAAATTTAGAAGAACCACAGAGAACGTTACCCGAGATCATAGGGCATGATTGCATTCCAGGGGTCTGAATATAAACCATCATTCTCTCTCCATCATCTGCACTGGCCCACAAGGTCTACCAAAACTGAGAGCAAGCATCTAAATCAGTCTCAACTCCTCTGGCACTTCAGCACAAAAATGGCACAGAACTGTCACTTGGAGACCTGAATGCAGCCCTAACACAAACACACAGAGAAACCAAAATAACACATCAGTGGAAACAGTGGCTGATCAAAATCTCTGCAGAGGAACGCAGCATCTGAGGAGAGCAAAGAAAGGGAGCACTGGGCAAGAGGCAGTGGCAGGCTGGAGATGTGTTTGCACAGCTCACAGAGACTCTGCTGCTCCTGGGGCCACCTGGGTGTCACCCCCTGCACCCTGCCAGTGAGGGGATGCAAAATGATATTCCTTGGAAGTCATCTGTGCTGTTAGGAAAACTGAGCTTGAAATTGCCTCAGTTAAAATTAAATCTAACCTGGAAGAGATGATGGCTACAACATGAAATGGTTCAGGGTTCATTTCTGAGCTCCTTAAAACTGAATTTATGCACGTGTGAGCTTCAAGGGCTTTTAAAAAAATGGAGATGTGCAACTGTACAAACTTCATGCTATAGCTGCACATGTGGCACATTCTATGGCATTTAAGGCTCATTAAATTCTGAATCTTGTGTCATCTGCCCTTGGCTTAAAATAGTTTTGTGTGAGCCTTTTGTCTCTAACTTCCTCTTTAACAGAAGTTGTTTCTGTCAGTCTCTTAGCTCCCTTTATTTTCTTTACCACATCAGTGCCACAGCAATACCACAGGGTCAGATTACAGTTCTAATCCTCCACAATTTTACTCCCTTCATGTTTACTGAGAGGAAAGCAAAAATAACTGAATAGTTTACAGAAACCCTCTGTGACCAAGTAATAATTAAAATCATTTCAGAACACCTTTTTTAAAAAAATATATTTTTCCCAATTAAATTAAAAGTAGTTTTTTCAATAAGGGTTCTCATTTTCTGATACATTTAAAGCTCTATCTGTAACAGAAATATTTTCTATACAAAGTCTAGGAACTGCAGGAAGGAACTGTTTTAACAAATTCAGAGGAAACTACCAAGATGATCAGAGGGATGGGGCATCCCTCCTACAAGAAAAAGCTCAGCAAAATAGCATTGTTCAGCCTGGAAAAGAGAAGTTTTGGGGTGAAGCTTTGCAGTACCTGAAGGGAGTAGGACAGGAAAGATGGAGTGGGACTTTTTCAGAAGAGCAGAGAGTGACAGGACAAGCTGAAATGACTTCCCACTGACAGAGAGGAGTTTGGATTAGGTGTTAGATAAAAACCCTTCCCTGTGAGGGTGGAGAGGCCCTGGCACAGGTTTCCCAAAGAAGCTGTGACTGCCCCATCCCTGGAAGTGCCCAAAGCCAGGTTGGACAGGGCTCTGAGCAACCTGGTCTGGAAGGTGTCCCTGCCCATGGCAGGGGGTCTGGAACCAGATGATCTTGGGGTCCCTTCCAACAAAAGCTATGCCATAATTCTGTGATTCCATTTTTTTCTATGCACCAGCTCTTTAACATCACTAAAGACCTGACAGAACAGAATCTGATATATCTCAAGTTGCTCTGACATGAAATGCTTCTTTTTATAAATCAAGAGACTCATCACAATAGCAATATTACATTGCCAAAGAAGTTTCCATTTAATTTAAAGCATGATCAAAATTCAGACACTTAGCGAAATCAAGAAATATCACACCACTGCTGTCTGCTTTCAATAGCTGTTTGAAGTTATTGGGAGGGGAAAAAAGAGACTGTCTTATTACAGGTTGGCAGTAGAGATTTTATGACAAATTTCTTCCCTGCTGTAAAGACTTTATGACTGAAAAGGTACAATGCTTTATAAAATGAAGCATCTTTTTCCATGATAATAACTGTTAAGTTTTTCTTCAGTGCTCATATGCCTCCAGCTTATTTTGTAATGATATAACACCTGCAATGGATTAAATTTGCACTGTAACTGTAGCAGAGAGCATAAGAAATGTCACTTCTCATTAGCCTGCATATAAATCTGCCTTTTTTGGTAAGCAGTATAAAAGAAAGACCACTGAACCGCTAGAAACTCAAAGCATATGTTGTTCATGCAAAAAGGACACTCAGCAATATGAGCCTTTTCCATGCTGTTCTCTTTCAGGACTGGAAGAATGTTTTTGGAAAGAAAAGGAAATGCACAGAAATGCATCACCATCAAGTTGTAGTAGATTTTTATAATTGCTTGCTGACACAGCTGAATAGTTGTAAAATATCAGAGAGTAAATGAGTTGATAATGTAAAGCAGTAATTAGGATTTTGTGCATGCTTATGCTATTTACATATTTTAATGCTTTTATATTAACATGTCAACTTTAATAGTATGTAAATGAATTCCCGTGTGTGAGATTTATTCTCCTCAGCATTAGACATGTATTCATTGACAGCAACTGTAAATTTCCTTTCTTAGTTGTCTTTCTAAAATGACTTTCCAGGATCTCAGACAAAATGTTTTCCCTGCAAAGCCCTGTCCAGCTCTAATAGACAGAACTACCCCAGCTCCACATATGCTATACAAATACAGTGCTATACAAATACATACACACAACCTCTTTGTGCCTGAAGTTCCACAACAATGTAAATAAAACCAGATTATTCACTGTAAATCAAAACAAATTATTCAACTCCATGGCTGTCTCTGCCTGTCTCTAGGTAGTGCTGATGCTCACTAACAATCTGATATAGCACTGTTAAGCTGAGAAGTGTGAAAACACATCGAGACAGTGACGCCTCAAAAGACAATGGCACACCCCAAAGGTATTTTAGAAGATTCAGGATTAAACATAAACATGTCTTTCAAATTTATTTCACTGTGTTCTTGATCAATATTCTTTTTCTGTTGAGTACATTTCTGGAAAGTTTTCACCTTCAGATGAACAGCAATTAAAAACAAACAGTTGGAAACCAAATGTATGGTGTGATTAAGAAAAAAGTACAGCCTACCATCAGTTATTGCTTTACAGTGCACTGCAATTTAGTTCTGGGTGTACTGCAGAACCTGCATAATACAGCCAGAGTTGCCTGGCAACAAACAGGAACTATATCAGAAAGGAGCAAAGGTGTGAATGAATAAACAGAAGTGACAGGGACATGTGAAAATGCTCAGCAAAACCATGTTCAGTGCTAGAATGTCTAACCAGGCTTTCACAACATTTCAAGGGGAACATTGAATCAAATCCTCCTCACCATTAAAGTAAGATTCATGCACATACTGGATCTGACAAAACAAGCAGAATATAAAATATGGAAAAAAGGCAAGTTAAAGAATATTTTGTCATCAGTTTAGATACTGAGTACATCCACAGATTAAATACCTAACACTAACCTGCTTAGATGAAGTGGAATTGATCAAAACTCCTGGCTCAATTCTAGATGCTCATCAGGTATTCATTTTGGGGCTAAATTCCTGGAAACCCAAGCACTCACACACTGAGTTTGAAAAACCATTGATCATTATTTGTACTTCTTTCCATTCAGGAACTCCTAGGATGACACACTGAACTGTTTTGGTACTTTATAATTTATTTATTTGCAAGATTCTTTGGTTATAACCAACAGCCATACAAGGTTCACAACACACACCTGCACTTTTCAGTGTAAAGTTAGTACTACGCAGAAGTATTTTAGCCATTCAATATTTTATTGTGAAAGCAATGCCACTTTAAACGTGAATACATAATCGAAAGAGAATAGACAGATATGAGAAAATCCTGAAGATCTAAACAATATTGATATCTCTGGAGAGTGTTTTGAAAAGGAACAGATTTCATGCTGAAAAATTGCAAAATTGTAGTTTGATATATTGAATATACAAGCCCTTCATCTGGCATATCTCAGAGAAGCTCCCATCATCCAGAAGAGCCAAGCTACTTTATCACAACTAAGGATCTTACTGTTTTTCACAAAATGATGCTGAAATACCCAGCTAAATCTGAGTCGACCTTTTTCTTCTCTATAGGTAAGACAATGTGATCAAGCAGAGATTGATTAGTCAGAATTACATTGACGTAATGTTGGGGCACAGAGTTGCATGAGGTCATCTTCCTGAACAGATGGTCTAGAGATATTGGTTTTAACTAGCACATGGTTGAGTAAATAATGTTTAAGTTTTCCTTGAGAGCCTGGGGAGTGAACCAGATAGAGTTGAGTGAAATACCTGTGCCTCCTGCCCACATCATCTGCTACTCCCAGGGTTTTCATTTCCTGCACTGTTTGTGCTTTATCACACGGCTCACTGGTCAGGCAGTCTGTGCCCTTGGTTCAAAAAGCTTTTATTGGAACATTGAGAGAAATGTGCACTTAGTTCCAATTTGTCATTTCTTTAAAAACACAGGTTGCTCCTTACAGGTAAAATCAGACAATAGACATAAGTGTGTGGATGAATGGCAATTTTCAGTCAGAAAGAGCAATTTCATGTGTAGAAATAAATGACCGTAATAAAATAAAAAATCTACATGATCACTTGCATGAACAATTTTGTTTCTATTGAGATTAAATGCATGTGTGAACACACAAATTTGTTAATTCTTATGTTGGTGCAACATAGACATGCCTAGCCCTTTTTGTTTACAATCTCAAGAGGACTGGTCCTTTTATTGTATTATTTGTTTGCTATATCATTGTTTAGAGTAAATTTACAGTGGTTGAAAAAAAAGCTCAGAAGATTTCTCTGATACTTTTTAATTCTTTAAAGAGGAACATCTCTTTAACCAAAGAGCTGCTAGATAGCTAGTCAGCACTAGTTATCTGACTCAATTAGTCAGATGTTATTGAGTTTTTCAGTAACATCCAACTAGTGTGCGTTCTTATCACGCTTGCTTTTCATTATAAAAATTCTGAGATTGTCATTGTTATAATATTCAAATGGTTATTTGATAATGAAAGATGGCATATTAAAGATTAAAAATACAGCACAAGACTCAAAATCAGGGTAATGATTTACAGACAAGTAAATGAATATGTACAATTAAGATAAGATTGACTAAATATTAGTTTCCATTTTGTCACATTACATAATTTATTCGTATCTTAAAATGACCTTCAAATACTAGTGATTCATAACTACAAATTATTGTTCTCATAGATACTAAAATAAAGTACAGGAGTATAAACAAAATGCTATAGAAAAATTAAGCAAACAATAAAACATGCTTCTGCAAGCAATGATCTGATATGGTAACAATATTTAAAACAAACTGCCTACATTACCTGTGTGAAAGGAGCACTCAGATCCATAGGTCAGCTGCTTATTCAGCTAACTCTTATTAAACATTTCCTGCTCCCTTCACCTTCTCTCTCTAAAACCTGTTGACTGCTAACAGAGCTTGCACATTTCTGTTTTTCTGGTGTTTATAAAAAAGGCTAAAAAGAAAGCAATAAAAGAAAAAAACAGTAACATTGGCATCCTGATTTATTTCATTTAAACCAACCTTTGAGCTAAAAAAGAGAGCATTCTCATATTCCAAGAAAAGAAAAACATATACAAGCCTGGCAGCACTGCCTGTACAATTTCTTAAATTACAAATAGGTCTATCCCAAAGAATTCAAACCCCATTCTCCAACCAGGCTTCTGTAAAGGAGCAAAAGGTGAAAAGGGGGAGGAGAAAGGGATACAGGCAATGTTTTATGTATGAGTGAGAGAAGATGCAGCTGGAAAAAAAATAAAAAAGAACAAAATCAAAAAAACAAGCACTTCTAAATTTCATCCCATCTTCCTCACAACAGTTCAATATATTATGTTCTGGGCTGACTGAAGTTCATCATAGAAACATGCAGCTTCCTCCACTTTTGTCCAGAGGATTCAATAAAAGGATGAACTTGTTGTTTTGCAATGATATTTATGGAAAACTTGTGATCAGAAATTCACTTTAATAAACCCACTTACACTACACATGAAACTATGCAGTTTGTAATAACCCGCTTTCACTTGGGGCACCAGAAGCAGTAAGGTCATTACTAATATTATTGCAGACAAGTGTTTTTCTCATGTTTTATGACTGTAATGCCATTCCTATTTGACTTCACTGACACTACTCATGGCAGAATTGCTTATGACATAATTATGGAAATACAAAGCTTATTATTGCATAATAGCCTTACAAATCTCATGCATGCATCATTATGCAAATTTGAATAGTGGAGCAAATGTTGTTGATATCAATATGTCCATACAAGAATAAGCTAAACAAATGAAATATGGTCCAATTAGTAGTTTGGTGGGCAATCTTAAATAAAAGGAAATGCTCAAGGGAGGAAAGAATTCTTAAAAGTTACGGCAAAAATCTGACATAACTTCAGGAAAAGCAAAGATTTCTATTCAGCTGATCCCAAGACACTGTAATTGAAGAAGTGATTGATGATATACATACCAAATTCTAAGTTCGTTAAAGCCACATGTCAGATAATTTAATTTTACTGAGATTTAGGAACCTGAGCTTAGCTGGTTTTGTAGTTGCCCCAAAAGTTAACAGAGAGAGGAACAGGGTGAAAGAGAACAAGAGAAAGACCTCCAGAGTCAACCATGCTACTGGAGATCTTTATGCTAAGGTGATGTTAATTCCCTTCTGAAAGTATTTACTTCTCTCCCATGCCCACGGGCAGAACTTATAGCCTGGATAAATAATGAACTTCTAAATGTGCTACAACCTAAATTCCAGCATAAATGCTGCATCTATATAACAGAGCAACCCCCATATCCTACCCTAACTCCAATGTCCAGGCAGCTCCTTGCTCAGACTGGGCAAATCTGTGCCATATACTCCATGTCTTTATTTGGTAGAGAAATCTCTTGTAGTTTCTGGTGGACTATATTCACTCAAGCAAAAGTGGATCAGTAACTAAATTTAAACGTCTCTAGAAGGAAATTGAATTTTTAAATTGAGGAGAACCTCAATCCATCCAGCTTCCTCCAGTGTGATGCCAATGACAGCAATAGATGCCCAGACCCTGGAAAGGGGCTGCAGATTAAGAGGAGAGCACATGAAGGACAGCACAATGGAATTCCAGCAACCCCAGGCAGTAGGTCAGCTTCATCAGGAGTCTAGCTTAAATGATTATGCGAATACATGTGGCACAGGGAATAAACAAGCGGGGCCAAAGACACACTCACACCTGCAGGGCAGGGATCTTATTGGTGTCCCAGAGCCAAGCACACCAAGCTGTGCAGTGCAGGTGACACTGGAGGGGAGGGATGCCAGCCAGGGGACAGAGGTGCCCCAGGAGACTCTCATGCAATTTAAGGCCAGGGTCCTGCACCTGGGATCAGACAACAAGCCACAGGTACTGGCAGGGCAGAGAAAGGACTGGGAGGTGTTAGAGTACAAAAAGCTCAGCAGGACCTGGTTACATGTTCTTGCAGCCCAGAAATCATTACTTCTCTTTCTCTTGGCTGGCTGGCACAATTGATGCAGTAAATTCCTTGTCTCTAAACCAGGGTTTGTCTTGTCCAAAATTGCTTTAACACTAAAACACTGCACTAGCCTACGTTTTCTACAACCTGTTCTATCTGTTCATTCCACCAAGTAGAGCAATGCCAATGCTGAAAGACTGTAAGGGCTTATTCAGTATGTTTCCTACTCCCCTGCAAAGCAATTTAGATGATTCAGACAGCACTAGTGTTTCACCATTCTGAAGCCAGTGGTATTGCATTGGCTGCACAAATTTTGCAAGAAATCTTGGCAGAGCTTTCTTTAAACATCCTCTAGAAGATGACAAGGTTATTGGGTGTTATTTCTTGATTTTTTGTTCCATTTATTTCTTGCAGTTATAGGAGATTACATTACATGCCTTCACAGAATAATTCACATCTAGTCCAATTCTTTGAGATTCTTTGATAGTGGTTTTCATTAGCCAAAAGTACTTTAAAAGACCCAGACATTTTATTTCTAGGAAAAAAGGTTTTTCAGTGTCAGGTGAGCTTTTCTCTATACAGGCTAGCTTCATTTTAAATGATGTTAACTGTAGAATATTAGTGATAGCTCCCTCTTTGGCCCTTTCATCTTGTACACAAATATTTATGTATAACCTAGAAGGGAAAAGATGTCCATGCTTTTCTACCTATGGTTCCTTCTACTGCTATTTGAAATATGGGGATGGGGGAAACACATCCAATAAGAAAAAAGAACAAATAGAAGAAAGTGCTACCTGATATCTACTTCTTACTGGCATTATATTTTCTCCTTCAAGTAGCAAACTAAATACTAAAGTTTTCAACAAACCTGTGTACAGTTGTTTACAGCATAATGGTGTAATATGCAGTGTCAGCTCTGCAGCTCAGCACTGACCTTTTTCCACTGCAGTCAGGACATGAAGGTGAAGACTATATTTAATATCTTTTCCTATTAATAAGCATTAAAGATGCTCAGATGCTGGTCTTTTTCTAGAAAGGATATAAACAGAAGGAAACTTTTCTTGTATTCTGTAGTTTAAGCTTCACTTCAGAGATGAACTAGACTGACATAACACTGGTTGGAAAAAAGAAGGATGCACTTGCAATATACTAGAAATCACTATCTTTGATTGGAATAGTCATACAATGTAAATATTGTCTTGAAAAAGCCTGTATATTAAGGGATTTTTTTAATTTATACAAATTATATTGTGTGGCCTAAATCTTTTCCCTTTACGTTTGTTTTCTGCCCAGACCTCTCCCTCACAAGTGACATATATAATGAAACATGGCATAATAAAGAGAAAGAAGAAAGCTTCCACCATCAGAGGAAAAAATAAAAACAATCAGAGCATGTTTCACTCTTACTGCTGTGACTGTAAGGAGACACAAGTAAGCCCCAGTACCCCCAGAGCAGTACAACCCCCACCCCCATTGGCACAACCCTTACCTCTTTCTACTTTGCCAAAGTCCTTTCCTTAAAAATTAAAGTGCTGATCTGCCCTGGGCCTGACTTCTCAGAAGCAAACACATCAAAAATATTCCACTGCTCTTGCACATAGTAATTAATTAACAATCCTTCTGCAGGTTATTGTTATTATTATTATTGGCATCCTTATTGTGTAAGTAAAAGTTACATTACTATTCATGCAATTGCACCTTTATTTTCCAATTCAACATTTTTCCACATGCATCCTGGTAGGATTATTCTCTTTGCTACGGTGTTCATTCTGTATTTGTCTCTCTTTTATGGAAGTCTAAACTGTTCTTGGTTAGGCATGTAAATGAGGAGAGGGTATTCTTTTTTAAAAATAAGGTAAATTAAATATAGTGACTTTGCCTGTCACAGCAAGCAGCCATAAACCTCAATTATGATACACTTAAGTTGAAAAATTGCTCTTGTCACATCAGGGGAAAACCCCATAGATTTCAATAGAGGTAGAACATCATTCAGGGGGTTCTATCTCATATCACAAGTAATTCTATGAATTTCTATAGTTATTTTTGATTCACTTCCATATGATTTACCTCTACTATTATAACATATAATGAAACAAAGTGGAAAGCTATATTCTTTTATCTTTCATAGCAAAATAGTACATTCTGAAAGTAATATACCATGACCCTTAAAAGCTGTATTCCTAATTCTAGGTACATAAGTCATGTATGTTTTAATAAAACTAGTTTTACTGAAGTTATTTACTAAAAATAGATTATTGGGAAAACTTAACATTTGTCCATGCAGAAAACAGTGAACTGAACACTTTGAAGTATGTTTTTAAATGCTGAAATTTTAAAATATTTTAATAGGTTTCTGTTTGCTTTTTTAATTAATTATTGATCATGGATGGCCACTTTCTATTTTCTATTAAGAACATTTCTACATGTGTTTTTAATCTTGTACAGCATTTAGGAGAAAAGGAAAGAATGATCATTCACAATTAATAATTTTTTTTGCCTTTGTTTCTGTAGGTGAAAAAAATATTTGTGCATATTATCACAAGTAATTGAAATGAGGAGATAAAGTGAAGGAGGGAATACCTAAAGCTCTAAATAAGTAGGGACACCTCTCTCTGACCTGCGTGAAATCCTGACATTCTCAGTGAGACTACTGCCAGACTATAAAGTGAATAATCTTTTTGTGAGAGAAAGGAAAATAAAGTCTTATCTGGAATATTATCTATAATACTGATCATGACCTTTGTTTAAAAAGTTGAGCTTCAGATGGAAAAGTGTCAGAAAGGGCATTAGACTGAGGAGGTGAATGGAGAGCATGAAAGAGGTTAATAAAGGAACTCATCTCGCTCACTCCAGCAAAATGAAGGCTGAGGGGAAGCTGATGGCTCTCTCGACATGTGAGGGAAGAAAAACATCACTGGGAGAAGAGCACTCAGTTAATGACCAACGGTGCCAAAGGACCAAATGCAAGCAAAGAGATTGTGAATAAATTCAAGCCAAAAATTAGAAAAGGGCTTTTTCAGTTATTGAAGCAGTGAGGAAGCCACTTGCACTGATGCTTTATTTTCTGCCCTATTCATCACACAAAACCAGGAATCAGTCTGTTTGTTGGGTAAGGCCCTACACAAACAATGTAAGCTAAATCAAAGGGCTCACCTCAAGAAAACCTTCTATAAACCAACTCCTCCCACTCTTTGCAAACCAAGTTGCAAAACATTCAGGCAATTCTAGGATTTCATTAGATCAAACTCTTCACTCCTACCCCACCTCAGATCTACTCTTCCTCCTTGGTCTCTTTCCCGGGGAGCAGATATTTCCATCCACTGGCAGCTTGTGGGGGCCTGAATATATGTTGTATTGTGGGATCTGTGTGGGTCCGAGTTGCTCCAAACGAGCTGCAGCTGCAGGGTCCTTAGTTGGGCAGCAGCTGTAGCTCGTGAAGATAACTGAAATAAACAGGGGTGGGTCAAGAGCCCAGGAGGAGCCCCTGAGAAGACAGGAAGGACTGTGCTGCACAGAATGGAGAAGAGCCCCAGCAGAGAGGCGAGAACAACGCTGCAGCGAAGATTACAACAACTGGTGCCCCGTGTGAGGAAGAACACTGCAACCAAACATTGAAAGAAGGTATGGAATCCCCCGGACAGCCGAGAGCTGTGGCAGCCTGAGAGCTGGGACTATAGAAGATAGGACAGCTGAGAGCTGTGGCAGCCTGAGAGCTGGGACTGTAGAATATAATATGGCCTTTGAATTAAGGAGCTGTAGCAGCAGAAAGCTGGAAGAATATGGCCTTTAAGGAAAAGAGCCTTGGAACATCTAAGGACAGCCGAGAGCTGTGGCAGCCTGAGAGCTGGGGCTGTATAGGGATATGTATATATTCTATGGTTGTATCTAAGACAGCCGAGAGCTGTGGCAGCCTGAGAGCTGGGACTGTATGTGTATTGTAATTGTATAATTGTTAAAAGGGGGGAAATGTGGGGGCCTGAATATATGTTGTTTGTAAGACCTGTGTGGGTCCGAGTTGCTCCAAACGAGCTGCAGCTGCAGGGTCCTTAGTTGGGCAGCAGCTGTAGCTCGTGAAGGTAACTGAGATAAATAGGGGTGGGTTGAGAGCCCAAGAGGATCCCCTGAGAAGAAAGGAAGGAGTGTGTGGCATAGAATGGAGAAGAGCCCCAGCAGAGAGGCGAGAACAACGCTGCAGCGAAGATTACAACAGCAGCTCTGCTGCCATGTGCAACAGGTAGAACAACCTTACCCTCCAGAAGCAATCAGATCCTTTCCAACACACATCCCAGCACTCTCTACTCAGTTATGCTGCAGAAGGACTGCAAATCTACCTCTTGATAAAGTCAAGGAGGAGCCAGCAGAGTTCATTTGCACAGCACATCACAAACACAGCACCTTGCCAGCTGGGAACCACAACCTGACAGACACAACTTCACTCAAAAACATTTGCCATCATACCCCTGCTGAAGGATCTTTCCAGCTTAATTACAACTTCAACCTGAAAAATTCTATCTAAAAGAAGCTGACAAAGCCGACAGTCCTTTTTGTATTTGGAGAGATTTGAGCAGTGTAAACAGCAAGTCTTTCACAACCTCTCCTTTATCCTAACACATTTCTATACATTTCTTTCTGTGTAAAATTGGATTATAACTTCCTTTGGCCTTTGTCTCTGTTGATGGGCATTACTGTTGGTGATTTGTGATGTAGAAAATACCAGGTGTAGAATTCTGTAAACATATCAAAAACAGGGCAAAAGGTTGGGTATATATAATCAGGAGTCATAGGATAAACAGAATATCTATATCTTCTCTTAATATTATCAGCAAAAACTCAGTCACACTGAAATCTGTTAGTCTATCAGAAAGTCTCCCAAAAGATGGTACAGAAATTCCATCACTGCAAAATTTGAAAGCGAACTTTGCTTGATGCAGTGAACACTATTTTGGAAGGACATTGGCAGACTCCCTACAGAACATCTTTGCTCATAAACAGTGTAAGGTTAGTTGTCCTCCTGCAAAAATGCCCTGGTTTAAACCAAAACCACCATTCCACACAAGAATGAACTCAATCTTTTGAAAAGGGACACCTGTGTAGGAGAATGGTATCTCCTCATCTCTTACACAGAAGGTATTTGCAAGACCTTTGCAAAGATATGGGGGACCTTGTTTAAGTAAGGGAATTGAATACCTTTCCAATACTTCAGATGAGTGTCCTAACTACCCCATGGCTCTCTCTTCTAATCCTTTAACAAACAGTGAAAATGAAGTGTTGAAATTTATTCCAGTGAAATACTGATTTACTTGCAGCTCAATGTTTTTCCTTTCTAACATCAAAGTTTGCACTTTCCAGCTGTACAGACATTTTCTTTACAATGTTATATCAGGATGGTCTAGATTATTAAACACTGGCCACCTTCATCCCTCATCTCCTGCTACTAAAAAAAGACTTGCATCTTAAATGCTAATTATGCATTTGCAGGCAGTCCAAATGACTCAGGGGACTGAAATCTGACTCTAGCTTTTCATCAGCAGGTCATCAGTTCAGACCTGACTCAGATCAGCAGTGGCTGGAAGCTTCAACAATTCAACAGCTGTTTAGATGACCTACATGAAGGAATATAATATTATGTTATATGCAGCTTTGGGTGGAAAAGAATTCACATCTTAAAAGTCACGCTCAGAACTGACATGAATTGGGATCCATGCTATCAGACACTAGAGGACAGCAGGCCTGGAAACTGAGCTCTCCTGTCTCTGCAATCTCCTCCACACTAAGGATGGAAAACTTTATGATGGAAAAGGTGGTGAATTTTTTTTTAAATTATTTTCATGGCTTCTCCTGTTCTTTCTCTGGGTTCAACAGAGCAAGTGTATTCATTGTTCACAAACACACAGTTTTAAAGTTGAGAGTGAGCATTATAACAGGGTCCAGATAATTATTCTGTGCTTGATAACTGCCTTTTTGTGTGCACAGCATAGGCACCAAGAAATCATCCTTATGAGACTTGTTCAGAAAAAAATACAAAAGCAGAGATACATCAGACTCAATACATTGAAACAGGTGAATCAACACTTCAATTTTCCCTATTCATAGGCTTTCCAGAAATCGGATTATAAATCTATATATTTATGTTCACTGCCCCATTATAACCTGTAGACAGTTGTCAGAATGGAAAAGCATTAGAATCCTTTTCTTGGGCTTATGTGAGAATTTCAGCACTTCTGTGGATAAAACAAATTTACCATCCAGACATTTATTTACTAGTCCTAATAAAAGTAAGCAACATTCCTTTGTATTTGAAATTCTGTCCTTGAGCAGTGTGAAAAGCCAAAATACAACTCATGGATTTCTTCCACTCCCTGGGGGCAGGGAATTTTTCCATTGGTGTACAAATGGACAAGCTCACACACCCACGAGCTGCAGAGGCAGCCAGGGAGTGGAGATCACTGGTAAGGCATAAAAACATTTTGCTCTGCTTTATCAATTCTCAGCTTGACAGACTCTTCTGACTTGTGCCAAGAGCTGAACAACCATAGATTCAGCACTGAGTCAATAATTCCTTCAAGAGATGTTCTCATCACCAGTTAGTGTAGATCTGGTAACTTAGCTCAGAAATTCAGGATCTGCATTCCTGACTCTGCTCTGTAAATCAGTGTTATAAGTACAGTTTAATGTACAATATTCAGTCCTGGGTTTGCAAGACACCAGTCATGAATCTATGCACTATTTCTGGGAAGAAGGAAACAGCCCATCTGATGTGTGTATGCATCCCTGGGGTTCATATAAACACAAGACTTCTATGCAGAATCCCATACTCAGAACTACAGGTCCCATGTATGTACAAAATATGCATACCTGTAGCATTACCTCTTTTTCTGTAACTTGACATATTGGACTGTCAAAGTTTTGTGAAATAATTTTTATCATATTTAGACCAAAAAAAGTCCAAACAAATATTATTTGCTTTGAAGCTGTTGTTAGGTCGTATGCTTTCAAAATATCATAGGTGCATAATCTGATATAATAATTAACTGTCAATAAAACTACTTTTAGTTCTACATCAGAAGAGATGTATTCTCAATTCTTCTGCTGAAAATTATTAACAATATTTAAAGAGCTAATAAAACCAGTTTTGCTGAACACATACTGAAGATAGTAATGGGCACATCAATCCTTAATCTGAAGAGGACAAAATATTTAATGACCCACAAAATTTGTAATAAAAAAAAATCTCCTAGTAATTACTGATTGAATACAATCCACCACGTTTTCTCATGCATTTATCTTGTGTATGGACAAGCTGGATGTTAGAAGACATCCCTCATGAGTTCCTGTGGCTCTGATATGAAACCACAGTAGCTTCCTATGAATAATTTTGCATTGCCACTGAGTATTTGAGCATAAGAGCTACCTTTGTGTCTGTAAACCAATGCCTCTGTAAGTCCTGGAACCTGGTTCCCAATGAGGATTTTTGAGGACCAGGTCTTTCAGAACCTGGAGGAAATGGGGTCTTGGAGCTCAGCTACCTTTGTTGGGGAGGCAATTACCTTGTGGAAAGGAGAAACAAAACACAGGAAACCAAACTGCTTTATCCTTTGTCATCAGAACCAAATCACTGAAGATAGTGACAGTTAATCATCAGAGATTTTGTTCTGTTTAATTTCTTCTTTTTTGAGAGGCTATGTGAGGTTACATTTAAATACACACAGATCTTGCCCATATCTGCTTTTAAATCAGGGAGAAAATGAGGCAAGTGAATGATAAACAGTTTTAACTCACAGAAAAGAAAAGCAAGCACATCCATACTATTTTTTTTTAAATCTCATTTCCTTGCTGTTTGAGCACTTCACTATTTTGTCTCGAGTTACAAAACCCTGTGACCAGGCAAAATGGGAAAATTGTGTAGCTCTAGTAGATGTGCAGCCAACTGGAGTTGGAAGAATGGAACACAAAATGGGACTACACAGTGGGCAGGGGGCCAATGCAAGAGCATCCTCTCCTGAACAGCAGGAAATCCTCCCCAAGAAGCTCCTCAGTCACACACATACTTCACAAAAGACTGATTTTATCCCCAGGTATAGCACACCTGTTTCCAGGCCCAGGCAGTCATAAAAGGTTAAGGCCCTGTCCCTTTGACACACTGCAAATTCAGAAAAAGAGACGTCACACTTTCTGCCAGAAGTTGGAAAGGTTTTCCTTAGTTAAATTCAGTTTTAGAATCCACATTGACATATCACCCAAAATACAATGGTGACAACAGATTATAAAAATGTTTACTAAATATGTAATTAACTTCAGGGTTGGAAGTTTTGTTGTTGTTCTTAAATCTAGCAAACATCAGCTGGCAAACAAATTGCATGCCTTAGAGCTTCTTCAGAGAAAAGCTGTTTAAGGTTTGTTATTTTTAAACTCTGCAAGGCTCTCAGCTATTAGCAACAAAAATAACAGGAGTCAAAAAGTATCTATCTTTCTATTATCATCATTAGTTAAAAACGGAAGTATTTGGGTTGGTTAATCAGAGGATTCACAGCCTAGCAATTAACAAAAGCTATCCCATATTATGAGATACAGAACATAAATAGAATCTAGTTGCCTCATAAAAACTAAATTTTATATAGAAACATTCAATGTGAAAGCTTGCCTTGACACTGGTTCTGAGAATCCCTGAATGAGACAGAAAGAAAAGCAGCACTGCAGAGGAAAATAGAGCTTTCCCTGCTATTTTAACCAGAAGAGGACCTGATTCTTCAGTGTGCTTTTTAAATCCCTAGTACCACCACCACTTGGTCCTTGACACAGGTTTGGGCCCTTTATCTGAATTTCTACATACTTAGGTTACAAAACTGCTCTCATTTTTATTCATTTTTCCCCACCTGCTTTCCCCCCTGTATCCAAGCCATCTTGCATATCATATCAATAATCTGGCTTGTAGCTTAAATATCTTTTAAGACTTCTTCAAAACTGTTTGTTCTCCAAAAATCTCTAATGCCTTTATACAACACAGACCCTAGTAATTTTTGACAAATTGTCAGAAATATAAATACTATGATCCCAATGTTTGATCCTTTCCAGCTTTGATCTCCCTAGCAGCTGCTTTTATGCTGACATTGTACGTGTGCAAAAGAATTAACAACAAAAACACCTAATACTACCTCATTGTTAGCAAAATTTAACATAGCTTGAAAAAAATGAACAGTACTGGATATTGAACCACAGAAGCTACACACTAAGCTAACAGCATTGAAACCTCAACAATCTCTTTTCCCCCCCAAAAAAAGTTTACCTAGACAACAAATAAAATCTCACTCAGCTGCACCAGAACCAAGCGCACCAAGATTGGTCAAATATCAAATGCAACTGGTTTTTTCATATGCTTCTGCTTTCATTTCCCTGCAACTTCCTCCATGTAAAAACTGGATAATACTATATCCACAGCACATTCTATTGACCCTCAGAATCATCGCCTTGATTTGCATAAGTTTGCATTTATTCAATTTTAGCAGCATGTATAAATTACTGATGGGAATAAAAGGAGGTTGAGCCAGTGCACATGGAAAGATCAGGGGCAAGAGACACAAACTGAAAATTCCACTTGAAAAAATTGGTTTTTAACTGTGAATATAAACAAAAATTCAAATTAATTGCTCCAGATTGTTTGCAGATTCTTCCTTATTGGATCTATTCAAAGCTCCACTGGACACATCCCCAAGTACTTGCTTTGGAGAAGGGGAGATTGAATCTCCCAAGGCCCCTTTCAACCTTCACTTCTCTCCAATTTTACCAGCATATGTTTCCATATTTCAATGAATAAGTTGATACAGCAGTTAATACAGCAAGTACCGGGATTATAGGAACTTGACATAGGTGTTACATAAAAACAGCCTTAGTGAACACAAAAAAGCATTAGAACTTACTTGGCATTATGAAATGTGCTAGTTGAAGTTAATATTTAAATGCCACTTGGGAAAATTGCTCTAGCTCAAAAAATATTGCTCTATTCTATAAAAGAAGTGCAAGAAAAGTCCATCTTCTATATTCATATATCAGAATAATTCATCAGTCACACAAATCAGTATTTATATTTCCCAAATAGTGAAAATACAGCTCTGGACCTGAGCAATAGTACAGCGAGAATTTACTTCTTGCAGGTTTTAGAGAGAA
The DNA here is from genome assembly GCF_028769735.1 of Zonotrichia leucophrys gambelii. Classification (NCBI taxonomy): domain Eukaryota; kingdom Metazoa; phylum Chordata; class Aves; order Passeriformes; family Passerellidae; genus Zonotrichia; species Zonotrichia leucophrys. Next base: position 13,250,739 of record NC_088181.1, read on the forward strand.
ATTTGCAGCACTTGCTAAATCCTTTGCCAGGATCATCTCGGTCACCTCCCCCAGGCTCCTACACCTCCCAAAAGAAATTCCCAAGCAGTGGCAGTCATTGGTCTTCATCTCCCCCCTTAGACAGTCATCAGCCACCCAACACTAAAATATCTTCACTGTCTTTAGGATTTATTTGGCTGTGCTCAGACTGTTTGGTGCTGGAGACAATGTACTTTGTTTCCCTGCAAGATTGCCTTCTGGCAAACACTCCCTATAAACTGCAGAGCATTCTTGCCTTCTCTTCCATCTCTTTTCTCCAGATTGACCTAAAATCCATAGAAGTGACAAGAAAAAGTTTTGCACAGAACACAGAGCTAATAGAGCAGGCTGATAAACTTTGATCATCCATTTAAATGGAGCACCAAGGAACAAAGGTATGGCTACTTCTCAAGACAAAGCAATTTTTCAAGAGTGAATTCCAAGCAGGTGGTAACTAAGCAACAGCTCACCTGTACAGGGACTTTGATCACTTGACAAAGCAGATCAGAGCAACACAAGGGAAAGAGGACTAGAGATTGCAAGGAAAAAAAGAGCCTTTTCTTGGCCTATCAGAGAGAAAGATGGAAAATAGCCTAAGAGATGCAGCAAAAAGGAGCCTGATGATTTGGAGAACAGAGCAGCTGAAGAAAGGAGCTCATGAACACTTTAGTAACCATACTTTATACTTCAAACAGCTTGTTTTATTTCAATAAAACTGTTGCTTCCCCCAGTGATGACAGAAATATTTGGGGGAACAAAGAACAGGGCTACTTCCTCACTCCAGGCTTGAAAAATACAGTTTTTCAGCTTTGGATGAGGCAGTACCCATGTGAAGGAGACCTTGGCCAATGAGGAAGAAAAAGATGGACATACAGAACTTCAAGGGAGTTGCAGGGGCAAAACAGCAGCAAAGCTGGGAAGAAAGCTGTTGAAGCCTAAGGTGAAATCTGCTTCAGGATCTAGTATCTAGGGGCACATACTGAGTAAATGGGGATGAAGAAAAAAGTAGTAGGAAATTACATGAAAAAATTAATCAATATATAGAAGATTAAAGGCATATTGCAAAAACATCTACCGTATATCAAAACAATGGAGATGGGCAATAAGGAACAAACAGATGGCAGGGGGAAAGAACAACAATCATTTTCCAACACCTCACAAATCCATTGATTGTAAAGTTCAATTTTATCTCTCGAGGCTGGCAATAAAATAAGTATATCTCATCATTATTACTCCTCTATCTGCATATTCCAGAACTGTTCTGATGCTGCCTCCCATATGAATTAAAACTGCATTTGCCTTCAAAGGAAGCTGAAAATTTGTCATGAGGGCAAGATTAGAGCCTGGATTTGTAAGTATTTATTTTTTGTTGGGAGCACCTGGACTGGCCTCAGACAGGAAATGAATGTGGGCAATAGTCAGACTGGTACTTTTTCTGAGGAACCTTGCTATCCTTTTCTAGTGCTTAAGGTCGCTCCACTCCTGAGGGAAAACTGGGAAGAACATTTTAATTAAAAATGAACAGCCACAAAACTTTATAAGCCACTTTTGCAATTTCATTATTCCAGCTAAAGAAGAAAGAATCTAAAATATTATTAACATCCCTTAAAATATTTATTAAGAGAGATTTAAATTAGCTGTCTGAGTCCAGCACTATTGTAATGATTCCATTTCTTTGGTATATCCAAGGTAAGGACTAAAATAATATTGAAATAACAGCAAGAGCATTGATGATGCAACTGAGCATTAGAAGTTCTGATTAACAACTTATTTTCTTCGATGATTGGTAATTATTAAAGTACAAAGTTTCTCCTTATTATGTCCCGAGTCCACCCAAGATCCTGGGGATCCTGAGCTGCTGCTTTTTCTCCATGATTTAAGAACAGCTGCAAATGACAATGATACAGCATAAAATGTCTTGTGTGTGGTGAGTACAATTAAATATTTTCTCTCTGCATTTGTTTGAAGACTGACAGCTCAGCTGACAGGGAAGCCAAGTTTATGCAGTTTTCTGTAAGCTCATTGACAGTTTTACCTGTGAAACTCTTTCTGGCTCTCTTCATCAGGCAAAATCCTGAACCTTTGTCAGACAGCTCTTTCAAGAGCAAACAGGATGAGGAGTCCCACCACGAGCAGCTATGAAGTCTCATTAAAAAAAGTCTTTCACACTCTGTTGTCCTTGTTCTGTATTATAATGATGGTTTGCCATAAAGTGCAAAGAAATGTTATTCTAATGAACAGAGGAGAGGCACTGCAACAGTGAGGCATGATTAACGAGCTGAAGTCGTTCATGAAGTCATTTTACATGTCTGGCTGGTGACCTTTGAATTTGAAGAATTGCATGTAAAATATAATAGGAGAAATTATTTGCTTAGCATACAATGTATCCAAGGTTTAACAGAGGGATTTGGAATGGGTTATGATGTGGGAGAAAAGGCAGTCCTGACACAAAGTGAAATTTCTTCCTCCTCTCTCCTTTTCCATCCCCAGTTTTAAATGCAACTGAGGGCCTGTTCTGAGCCATGAGCTCCCCCATGGCTATGAGCACCTGCCCATATGCCATCATCTGACAGAATTCCCTTCCTTTAGTAAGGCCAGGGAACCTAGAGAGCATGCAAGAGCTGAGGGAGATTCTATCTCTGTTTGGATGACACACAAGAAAAACAAGAAAATTAGATTTTCTGTTTAGAAGGTTAAACTCCATCCTTTAGGTCTCTTCAGGGGGCCCATCTCTTTTCCAGCCTATGTGTCAGTGACCCACACTGTCAGACCCAGCCAGCAGCCCCTTGCCCTCACGTGGGGTGGGGACAGTACAAGCTGTACTCATAAAATTCCTGGAATTGCTTCCACTTTGTCCAGACTGTCCCAGTTTCACTGGGATACCTGGGAACCATAACCCTTATAAGTCCACACAAAGCCATTAAGAGCACGAACCTCTACTTGGCCACTTTTATACATCCCACATGGGATCTGCTTTTGTGGGACTGAACAGAGGATAGAGGCATCAGGAGCCTTTGTTCAAAATCTTCCTGCCTGCCAATTCCTTCTTCTGGCCCTTCTTCTCAGCATGTGATGTGCACCTACCAGCTACAGAAATCATAATGAGGTACAAGCTACACCCTGGTGAGGCTCCAAAGCATTCCTGACCAAGTGAGCAGCGCCAGGAACATTCCTTTCACAGCAGAACGACAGGCACGCCCATTTGTGCTAAGACCTGCAGGACTATTTCCTGTACATTTTTGAATATAAAGGAAATGACCAAAGCTGATAGCAGGCAGGACATGAAGGAGGCAATGAGAAAGGATCAATTAACTACTTTGCTCAAAGTGTAATGATCAAAATGACAAATGATCAAAGGCAGCAAAGAACACTACATGTGGCGCTGCAAGAATTCAGCTATTCTCTTATACACTGCTGCTTCCAGAGTGAGGTAAAAATGGAAATTCTACCTGCTCCAGCATCTGCAAGAAGTAAGGAGAGGACAGAAGCTAAAAATACAGTTAACCTAGTTTGAAAGTTAAATACTGCTCTAATACTGTACATGGAGAGGAAGTAAGTGCCTTTGTTACTGTTTTCTGACTCTACTGCATTTTTACTCATAAATAAGAAAGAAAAGTTAATTGGACCACAACCTTGAGTACTCAGCAGAGAATTTTTCCTCTCATTCTGATTTACCTTCTAGTTAAGCGAGCTCTATGCTTTTAAACTGTGCAAGCTTGCATTGCACAAGATGGTTTGGGCAAGGAAAGAAAGGTATTTAGCACTTTTCAGTCTCCAAATCAGAAAGAGTAACAAATAACAGCAAAGAGAAAGGATTAAAGACAGTATCTCCATGCTTTTTAGACTTTCACTCAGAATAGACTTAAAATATTGGCTTGTACTTTCTTTTATGCCTCTTGCTGTGTGTAAATGAATTAACAAGAGGAAACCCTATTTTTTTCCCCTTTATCTGCAAAAATAATGGCAAATTCTTGCTATCAAACTCCCTTTAAAGTTTCCCACCTACTTTTGTTCAACTTTGCATTATAGAGCTTCCTTTGAACCACTGACTATATTATTGCCACTGTATCATGGAAACCTTAACTGCTGTAAGACAAGTACAGTTAAATGAAGCACTTTTGTCTCCTCCCTCTGTGCAGTCTCAGCCTGTACTTTCTTTCCTTCTTTTGTGATGGAGTATTTGCAAGGTTAGATGGTGAGCCAGCCCAGCAAACCTAGCCGTATCAAAATTAATTCAGTCCTATTTTGCCAGGATAATTTTAAACCAATTTGTCCCCCTTTCTTCTCCATTTCTGTGCCAGCATAAGCGCATGAAGGAGGACAGGAATGAGCTGAAGGTCAGGGCAGGTTGGGAACACTTCCCAAAGTAGTGGAATTGACTTGAAATGACAAAGTTATGGTTAATCCACAACCTCTGACACAGATATCCCAACATCAACCCAATAAATTATTCCAATAAAAACTAACAAGAGTGACTCTCAGAAAGAAAACTTCAATTTTTGATAAATCTGTATTTTCATACTTTGCTGTGACAAGGGGAGTGAGAGAGCAACTTTTTCTGCAATTATCAATGGGAGGCATTTTCAACACACTCCTAGAGCTGCACAAATGTTTTAAGCCATTTACAGCTCCAGAGAGCCTGGACAGTGCTGTGAGAAGTAGTAAAAACCACTTGTTTTCCAGAGAGCCCCTCTAGGGTTGCCAGGCTCTCTCAGCATGCTGAGCAATGTACACTGAGGCACATCACAACATGATGAGCCCAAGGAGCTGGTATGACATTGAGAATTCACTTGTGGGACACTACACCAGGGATTGGTTTATTCTTTCCATGGTATGGAACAGTACAGTTTAAATTGTCTAATAAGAGCAGAAGAGCTAAGTAGGATTTGATATTTTGCCTAATGAGGTGTGCAAAAAATTGCTAATGGATTTAATCTGCATTTATTTCTTCTAGCATACATATTCCCACGCACCCACACACACTCACTCAAACTCAATTGCTAATGATGAATTTCATTTGTTCCCCCACCCGGCTTAAGACTATTTAATGAACTGTAATGTATAGTTAACTATCACATTGGTAACTTAGATCTTATTTATATTGAGGCTGGGTGGGGGAAAAGAGGCTCCTTTCACAGATATACCAGGGCAGTATGGCAAGCACAGTGTAAATGCAGACACTTGAAGATGAGGCTTACAACAATTGCATAAACTCTGCTGAGCAACCAAAGTTTCTACTTCCAAGGCAAGATAAGTTTTCTAGCGGTGTAAAGCACCTTTAACATAATAGCTTTTTCACCAGGACTACAATATTAAGTATAATCAGAACAGAGCACTGACAAACCCTTCGCAAATCTGGGAAAAAAACATGTAAGTGAGTCATTGTTACCAAGGATTCATTCTATAACCAATTCACTGAATTTTCCACAGAAGAGAGGGAAAATAAGAAATAGTTTCCTCAGAAAAGGAAATGCATGCGATTCATGGAATATTACATGTATTTTCCTTCTGGGGTGAAAAAAGGAGTGAGAACATACCCAAAGTGCAATTCAGCTGTATGAGCACAAATCTATTCTTGGAATGGTGTGAAGCTATACATTTCTGTTTCAAGTATCTCAAGTCTCTTACCGCTGGCAATAGTACTGGATTTTCTTCTGAACTACAGCAAATCCTCCTGCACTGGGCAATTATGCCATCATTCCTGTCACTGAGTCTCTTACATGTCTCCTTTCAGACAGAGTAGCTCCTAAACACAGTTTCTGAAGTACTGCATTACTAGATGCATGAAATTAAACTTCTTGCTGTAGGATTACTGCACCTGAACTGTGTTTTCAGGAGGTTTCTAGTCACTAAAACAGTATTGTGAAACTGTTTCTATGAGTAAAGGAGGAGCTGGAAACTAAGCAGTTCAAGAGGTGGGCAGCTCTAGAGAAGCTACTTTCAGAATGAGTGTCCATGGCAGGGGGTGGACCTAAATGATATTTAAGTTCCCTTCCAAGCCAAACCATTCTATGAATTTGTCCCATTCTTGACCAGTTAAATCCTAATTTAACTTCTGCAACTCCTTTTTGGTGAAAACCACTTTTTCATTTTGATGGTAGTCAGCACATCTAATACAAAGTAACTAGCAAGGTATCTCTGGACTGTTTGTTGAACAAAGGTTTCAAAAGTGAGAGGAAAAAAGAGAAGAAATTAAAACAAGTGAGCATCAGTGAGCTGGTAGAGGTTTCAGCAAGGTCTGCCACAGCACTACTTCTGCATATCCTCTTGGGGCTAAGCCATAAAAACACAAGTACAGCAGAGAACAGATAGGTAGAAAATGGACAAAAACACAGCCAGAGATTTGAAACAGATGAATACAGCTACAGATTTCAAAATAAAATATTTTTGGACTTGCTGAATACACCCATTCAATATAGCTTACAAAGACTTGTATTTTTTAGTAACATACATCCCCAAATCTCTTTCAGAACCTATTGTTACCAGCATTCTGTCTTTACTTCTTCCCTATAAATTTATGTCAAATTTACTGAAATATAATGCATAGCTTTCTTACCAAATAATATACCTCAGAAATGCTTTATAATGACCAATAGCTACCTTAAATATAATACCAGATCACAACATTTGTGCCTGAGACTTATTCCCTGAACAACATAGACTATTAGTATTCCCATGACTCAATACCATGCAATATTCTTATTTAAACTTAGCTTCTATAATCTAGTGTGCCTAAGAAAATTATTTTAGATAGCATCTAAAACAATAAGAGGACCTATAAACAGCAATAGTCTGTGTCCAGAACTTATTACACCTCAGCTGACAATAAGAACTTCTTTCCTGAGCTACCCATTATCTATTCAGGAGACTGAAATAACAGGACCATCTGGCTACTTGCAATAAAGGTGACAGTGCTCACCTCTGCTGTCCCTGCTCTGTGCAGACGCGAGCATGGAGTTTGATATTCCAGCTATGTCAGCCTAGTGAGGCTGAACAGTTGCAGTGCTCTTACTATACAGGAGCAGGGTACAGTTTATTCCTGTCTTTACCAGCACATATCAGGACTTTAGTTATTTCAATGCCCTTCATCAATGAAGATATTCCATAATAAAGGGCAAGAATTTCAAATGAAATATGAATGCTGAGTGACTCTGCGGACACTTATTTTGAAAGCATAAGTCACCTTCAATGTTGGAATCACATGGACATAAGTTTCTTATTTTTACAGAACAACCTGGTGTATTCCTGACATACTTTGCAGTGACACTTTTGACAGTAGTTTACATATACAAGGTTTTTTGGCAGAAGGTGATATAAGCATATTAATTTATAATGATTCTTTGGTTGATATTTCAAATGAAGAAGTAATACATGAAGATTGCTTTCTGGTTTCCATAGCCCAAGTCCCTTTTTTAGCAAACACACAGGCTAATTTGGAATAGACCATGTAGCAGTTTTGTCCCAGGCTGTAAAAGCAATTATTTCAGAAGTGCTGTAAATCACATTGTTTGTTGTTTAAAAGAACTCCAATTGTTTACAAGGCTTTTAGATAAAGTTCTTAGAAATAGATATTTGCAAATAGTTTGTGATATGCAATATTAATATGGTTTGCTATATAATAAGGTAATGCAGATTTTGATAAATACATTCTAATTATGAACTACATTTGTGAGCCTGCCAATTCCCAGTGAAATCACAAAAATTAGATGACTCCAGAAGTATAAAACTCTGGATTCCAAATCATTAATTTTAAGTAGCTAGAAAAGGGGCCAAGGCATAACTGAAAACTGGCTGAAGGGTTAGTGTGAAGAATTCTTTTAAAAGGTATTTTATGTTCTGTTAATTTTATGTATTAAATGCCACTTCAGGAGGTTTGGGAGTTTAGCTGCACCAACTGGTTTTCATTGAATTAGAAGAGAATCCTCTCATGGCAGCAGCAATGTAAATCCAAAGGAGTAGATGAAGAGATACCTTGCTTTTAATTCTTTGAGTAAGCCACTGTCATGATAAATTATAGGGAAGAAACCCTGGAGCTGTGTCTTTTCTTCTTTTTTTCAACACCTAAGAACTTCAGAAAGAAGCCAACTAGGTCACAGAGAGCCACAACACAGTATCTCAGTGTTAGGTAGATTATATGCAAGTAGGTTAAGTGATTCCATATGTTTGGCAGCTTCTCTACTGACCATGTACAATGATTTACAGATGCCTACATTGGAATAACTATACAGTTGCAATATTATTCAGATGCAGAATATCCAGGAAATGTACATGGAAACACCTATGGAGCTCCCCATGAATAAGCAACCTTTTACATTTTGTGATGTTTCAGACCAAATACCTGACCTAACAATTGGCAGAACACTGAGGCATGGCTGGGGCCATGACAGGCCAAGTACAGGAAACTTATTGGAAATGTTTATTAAATTTATACCTTGGCCTATCAGATATGTCACAGTAGGTTATGTCATTCAGATTTCATTGTGTCACATCATGCCTGTCAAATTATAGTGGTGCCTGACTGGCAAAACTGCATCTAGAATCAAATTTGATTTTATCTTACCTATTTGGGGATTTTGAAAAGCACAGCAGATTATATGTCCTTTAAAGTGTTTTAACTTTCACCACAAACTTGTCCACTTGCCATTCATCTGAAAAAAGAACATACACAAGTGAGGGCCTTGTGTCATACAGGCATGCAGTAAATTGAGACCAGACAAAATTATAAAGTCCAGGTAACAAATGAGCTGTGTTTACAAGAGTGTTTGAGGATCAAATCTAATTGGAATATGATGCTGAAAGTTGTGAGCTTTACAACTCAAGCATTAAAGTAGCAGGACAGGTTCCCCAGGACACGTTGAAGTCATAGCACCACACAGCCACATTCATCTGACAGCACTGCTTCATGTTTAAGTCATCAACATGATTTTTAAAAAGAAAAATGTGTCAATGCCTAATGATTTTATTTGTATTTTTATGCATCAAACAATGAGTCTGAGGTCCATAGGATCACTGCCATATTGACTGAAATAGGACCTGAGTCTGCCTTACCTTGATCTTATTTTCAAGGCAGTTAAGACATCTATATTTTCACACCACTAAAATAAAAGCTTTCAGAATTGCTGAGAAGGAAATTATTAAAAAAAAAAAAAACAAACACATTGTACAGTCTAATTGAAATCAACTTGCAACCTAATCTAATGCTGGCATGTTTCATGTTGTGCTGCCAGGCTTTAAAGCTGGGGAATCATTCAAACCACAGAAGATTTCCTGCTTCAAAACCTTTTTGCCACCAAAATGTGTCATTTTGGCAGGCATGCTTTTTGAGCAATCTGAAGAGAGTTTACCAAAATGAAATTGCCTGTTAGAGAGCAATACCAAAATTGCCTCAATTGCATACAGAGGTTTGAGCCCTGAAACAAGGACTGAATGCAATGCTCCGCATTGCTTTTATGGATGTCCTTTGTTTGAAAAGAGAAAGTGGCTGCCTGTTCAAATCTCACACACAGGCATGTACACACATTTTGTATGTCACCAAGTAAACCCCAGGGTTCTCAGTTAAATAAAGTTCAACACTGGAATCTAATAAAAATGGTGAACATATCCCAAATAGCAGCCACATAACGGTGGAAATTGTTGCTGCCTCTTAAGACCAGCAAGTAATTAATGTCTTTTAAATGAAAAATACTCTAAGATAAAGCATTTTCCTTGCAAATGAACACCTATTACACAACATGTTAAAAGAACCAGATTCAGCTCTTGCCCTTCTAAACATCCAAAATGTATAAGGCAAAACAGGAATGCAGTCTATGCACATCCTAAAATTATGGAAGAAATACACTAATTTAACTTATTTTTACAATGGCTTATTTTCCTGTATTTTGCCTCATTTGTAGCTGTTTTACCATTATCTAAGACAAAGTCATGCTTCCAAAATTATATAATTGACACTGAGAATTAAGGTTGTTCAGAAGTGTCTTTTTCATGACATTGCCACATCTCCATTGGAAAACAGGAAAACACAATAGATGTACTCATGAGCTGAAAATAAATGCTTGAGGAAAAAAATTAAATGGTGAGTGTCATTCAATTTGGCACTCAAAGTACTTTACACTCCTTCTAGGAGGCTGTCCTTGTCATAAGATAATGAAGAAAGTGAATGATACCCCTTTTTCTGTCTCTAAATATTTTGCTCCTAGGAATATTTTCCCACTGTTTCTACACTGAATACTGTTTTGTGTTATAGGTAGAGGAAATGAAGAAACCTACTTTAAGAATAAAATCTTGCTTAATAGGAGTAAACGTGAGTCATTCTGATAAAGAAGAATTTTTTAAGTATTCAGAGTGAATTACAGGTAATCCTATTTTTAAATTAAGTCTCTTACTACTTACAAATACCTGATTAAACACTAATGCCTAGCACTTGCTCTTCCTTCTTAAATTCAGACATCTACTTCATTTACATGCAATATTTTAAATGCATTTATTTAATACAATGCCTACCTCTGTACTACAAATTGCTTTTACTTGTCATGAATTCTAATGCTCATTTTTTATTCTGCTTTGAAATATCCAGCTACCCTTGGCTTTCTTTTCTCTCAGGCTTTGATATATTGGAATCATTTCCCCAGGCAGCAATCAGTGTTGATAAAAGAGTTTGAAACTCAATTCACAAACACATAGCATATTTGTGGGTAAGAGAACTAGTACTTTATTTCCACTGTGTATCAAAACAAACATGGGAATACTGCTTCCAATAGAACTGAGTTCACACAGCAAGGAAGACATAGTGTGGATTTCACAAGTGGTGCTGATTTACAGCATTTAGGGGGTTATTTTATTTCTAAGAGATAAAGTTTCTCTATGTGCAACTAACAGCAACACATCACCTTCAATCACAGAAGTACACAACAATGGCATGCACCTTAGTGGTGGTCCTTCTGCTCTTTCTCTGCCTTTGCCCAGCATTTTCTGCCCTCCTAAACACATACCCACCGAGGCACAACTGGTATTGCTGGGGGGTTCAGCTGTGCCCTGTGCTAGAGTGACTCCAGAACCATCTGGAACCAACCCTGTCCCACATGGAGCAGCCCCAACTGCTCCACAGAGATCCCACAGCAATACCTGGGAGGGACAGCTGGGACCCACAGCACCCTCAAGATCATGTGGCACCTGGCAGCCCCTCTCAGCCACCACTGTGACATCAGCCAGGACTGCCATGACACCCCCTGAATCACTCCTTCCTTTCACAAACAACAGAAATCCCAACCAGCCCCTCAAAAATGCTAATCAAAGTTGAATTTCCCTTTCTCTCAGCAATAGCAATTACTAGTGAAAAGAGCTGGTGCATCTGTGTTCTGTATTTCAACAGCATTTCACACGTGCTGTAAACCAATCTGTCTTATCCACAGCCTTCCAAAACCGCAGATGAAAACAGTAATACATTAAATTACAGAATTCTGTTGGTTTTTTCCAAGAAACTTCTGGGATGAACACAGTGCAAAGCAGACTGCTAATCTGATATAAAAGATGGGTAAAATCAGCAGATAGGATGAAGTCTTTGACCATGTCAGTCTGTCTTACAGCCATAGTGATGCCTCCATATACCTGAACCGTTCCAGAGAATATATTGTAAATATACCACAGAAAGTCTTCCAAAGATGAACTAAATAAAATCCCCTCAAGCAAGAGCAGCACAGTCTGCCTGGGTCTGGAAAATGCTCTGGCCCTGTGAATGCCCCTTTGGTAGGAGCACAGCCAGTTGGGGCACTGTGGCTCCTGCCCAGAGCTGGGCCACCACAGGGGCTTCCTGGAGAAGGGGAAGGTATTCAGGGTGGTTGGAAGGACAGCTGCCATGAGAAAGGGATCTGTGCTACACTCAGCACTCTGGAGTCACAATGAACCTGCAATTCTTTGCTCCCCTGCTTTCCTTTGGGTACATTTTCATTTGTAGAAATTATTGGAGACCCAAAAGCAGCTAGTAATAGGAACTGTACTTTAGAGTCTTGTGCTGTAGGGATGTCCATACTGACACACATCATTTCAGAAGCACACATTCCTCCCAAACTTGTAGACCTATGAATAGCAGCAGAACAGCCCAGTTAAAGAAGCTCTCCAGTTTTCCCACATTCCTATCAACAGGAAGCTTAATAAGCCTTTCCAATCACCTTACCAGGAAGATACAAATATGAGCAATATTGCAAGGGGATGGACCCCTGTTCTCAGCTCCGCTTTCTTTTTAAAGTTACAGCATATGCAAATAAGGTAGAACCAGTAAACTTTGAGGAAGTTACCAACACAATCATAAGATAAACCTCAATGCTTCTGAGATTTATTCTGTATATGTGTCTCCCAGCACAGACATTTCACATCCTGGCCAGCCTGGGAGATGAGGTCAACATTCCTAAGAGTCAGGTAAATGCCAGTGGAACCTTTCAGAGGCACATCAGATTGGAACACACACCAATAGCAATCACACTTATAAACCTCACTCAATTACAGGCTTTTCAGCTCAGGATGAAAAACATGCCTGCCCTAAAGAAATGCATTTAGGCTTTCTCATTTCTGAGTGGTGAAAGAATTATGTCAGCCATCCATTATTGATCTCCTCAGGAAAGACAGCGTAAAACAAAGCAGCTCTGAAGATACTGCTGCAACAGGGTTGTGCTGACTTGCCACCTTCATTTAATGATATTTTTACTTTAGAAAGAGTTCATCTTTTAGGAATACAGAAACATACATCCAAAACATATCTTTAACTGAATAGCAATTAATCCTAATTTTTAATATAAGCATTCAGGACATATCTAAAAAAAATTGTAAGGCCAACTTTCTGTACAGGACTAGCGGTTGATGTGAAATAGTATAGGAACATTCCCCTTCTGCAGCCTCCTGGGACACAAAAATCAAACTTCACAAGATAACTGTGCACAGCAAGAGACATTAAAGCATTTCTAGCAAATCATTAGTACAACTTTCCTGCCTATTTGCAGGGAAAACAATAAAAATGTTATTATATCACGCTTTCCTAGGAGCCTCTCCCTCCCATCCTTCCAGCTTTTACTTAATTTTTGCTCCTGTTAAATAAAACTTATTTCTCACCTCAGACGACATCTCACCCAGGAAAATAAATTGAAATCTTTCTACCAATTACCAACACCTTCTAAATCTCTGGAGAAATTTTGCACAGCAATTAGCAACCTTCTGGGCAAATGTGCTGTAGCAGGAGAGGACTACCACCATCCTCCCTCCCAAGCTTCTTCAAATATCTCAGCTTTAATCTGCTGAGCCACCCTTTTGATGGGATTCACTTACAAATCGTTAGCACAAATGGGCAACACCTGGATCCTTGTGGGGGTTTGGGGGTGGTGTCTTCACCAAGCATTTATTTAACAAGCTGCAGGTGGGACTTTGGGGGTGGGGTTGTTAAAAAGTTCTCTGCTAAACTGTGAAATTCAGAGTATCAATGTATTTTTTTTTTCTTCTCTCACCTCTTCTTATTTTCTCATCTTTTTTTCTTTTTTTTTTTTGAAAAGGCCAGTTTTATTGTCACATATGGGATAGATGGGGTTAGACTTAGCAATGATTACTGGCAACAATATCTTTTTCAAGGAAAGTGACTACCACTGTGCTTGTAAAATTTAGTAAGGTTAAGGTCAACAAAGCACCTTCTGACAGGGATTTCTGGAATATGTCAGCAAAACAGAACAGAAAATTAAATTACTATTTATGAACAAGTAGCAAAATATGTACACTGGCAACATTTTAACTGCATTCTGTCCTTTCCAATATATGTTCTCTTTTTTTCATGGCAGATTTTCCTCAAAATTGTGTGCTGTGCTGGTCTTGGAGTTAGGCAATTATGATGGGGGTTTGGAGGATTTTTGGGGGTTTTTTCACTTGTATCTGAGCATTGAAAGAAAAATAAAGGGAAAAAGCTTTCTACCAAGGAAATGATAACCTAGACATATTAGCTGTTAAATAAGTCATATTTTTAATAAAATATTTTTCAGCAGCATGCAAGGAATAATATTTAACAAGACAGACATGTTTCAGGAAGAATAGCTATAAGAAAAATGTCTCTATATGTTTTTTTAAAAAAGGAGGTCAGAACATGCAGTTCATGTATTAACTGAAAGCTATCTGGTGCCTATCAACAAAGCCTGACACAAGTACTTCTGCCTGAGGAAAGGGAGATTTTACCTTAAATGTCAGGGTGGGGGAGGCAATCTCATTGCTGAAAACCTTCCTACCGCTGATCAGAGGCTGGAAGGAATGAGAGTGGCACAGGAGATGAGCAGCATTTCCCATGATTGAGTCCAGGAGGACATTGTGTGTGTCACTGTAGGCATGAGGAGTGGCTTTGCCCTCTCCTACAGAGCCAGGAGTGGCCCTGGCACCTGGGGCTCACATGCCACTCCAAGGCGGCTCTTGGACCTCTCCAGCCCCCAGGGTGGAAGTGCTGAACTGAGCTCTGGCTGTGGGCACCAAAGTGTAGAATATGCAGAGATGCATTTTCTGTAAAACTTGTCTCATGTCAAAGTGGAACTATTACTGAAGAAGAAGTTTCCATAAGGAATCCAATTTATTGCTGCACACAAAACATGCTTTATGGGAATAATGAGACAGTGCATGGGACCAGTAGATTCTTTCACTTAACTGGCCCATGATGCTGGTTCAAGCCGATAAGGGGAGCCTTCCCAGCCTGAAACACCTTCCTCCAATCCATTTCTAAAATTCTCTTTTGCTGTCACATGAATGAGAATCATGACAACACAGAGGCTAACCTGTATTTGCATTTTAGCTCTTGCCTACCTGCCAAAGCAAAGGGGGGCTGCATGCATGATGGCATGCAAAAGTAACCCCCCATTTACATGTGAACATTTGACATTGCACTCATGCAAATTGGGATCAAAACACAGATATTCTTCTAAAAACAGAGGCAAAAATGCAATTAAAAAAATACAATAAATAAGAAAATTGAGAGAATTTTGGAATCCGAACTCAGATTTGGAAACAAATATTTTGAGTTACACTGGCAAATAAAAGGGAATATAAGCAAAATAAATCCAAAGAACCAAAACGTAAATCCTCTTTCTACTTTCATACATTCTAAATCAACAAAAGTCACCAGATTACTCATCTAAATCTATGGTAGCTGGTAATTTGTTATGAATAAGCTCAAAATACTATTACAGTTCTACAAAAGCCTTCTCCCCTGGTCTCTGGTGAATTAAGTTATTCAATAGACTACCAAAATGCTCAGGATGTTTAAATCATCATCACATCATAGTTACTAATAGTGTAAAACCTTGAATTTGAGAGTCAAATTCAGAGTAAATTTGCCTCAATGAATTCAAAGACTCATACACATTGTGTTGTCTTTTTTTTTTCCTCTAAAAATCTCTACCTTTGAAGATATACAATGACATGCCTTTCAGTATTTTAAATCATCTTGAAAATAAAATAACTAAGAAAATCTCCAAAAATTAAAATTTATTTACTAAGTTTTGAATGGAACATCAAAAAGCTCAGTAATGAAACATAGCAAAATGATGTATTTACTCACAACACTGTAACCACATGCTTAAAATTATCCAGCTAGTAAAATCATCTGTTTGCTACCATCTGGCTTGTGTGCAAAGAAATAAAAGATATTAAAGACCGATTTACAATTTCAGTCATAAACAAGAGTTTACACAGGATAAAGTTGAGTAGTCTTATATTTAAGCCTTTGTATTTTTTTTATTTAAGAGAAGCTGGTCCAGTCAAGTACATGTAAATTGCCCTAGAAATGAAGATATCAAAGAAATGTCTATCATGGATAAAACACAGGGACAAAACAGAATTATTCCATTTAAGCTGCCTCAGATACTGGAACTAGGGCAGCAGAGCCACTCTTGCATTAGTGGAAATTTTCTGTATGAGATTCTCTGACATGAACAGGTCCTTGCGGAATAAGAATATTAAAATGTCTAAAAAAATATTTTACTAATGTAGAGGTGTCAAAAACTCCCCAAGCCTGAATAATTCCTCCCTGGAAATCTGAGCTCTGATTAAGTGTCAACAAGTCTCAAGGATGAAAGCAATTACAGCCTTCCTCTGCTTTCCACTAAAGATCAAACTCAAAGCTGCCCAGGAGTGTTTGTTGCATATGGTGTCTGTTACAGTGTGGCATCTTTCAAAAGGTTTTCTGAACATGAAATAGATAAGTTTGAAAGCAAAAGGGAAAATAAGCAATGTTCTTATGCTGAAACCAGCAAACAAATGCTCATTGAGAACCCTCCTTGCTATAATCTGCCATATCTATTCTTCTATTGACAGTAATTCAACAGGCCACAAACATGCTGTCCATGGCATAAGTAGATTTGTAAATCTCCGCTTGTAAAATCCCAAGCTCAGAAAGGACCAGTCCAGTGCTACCCTGGTAAAGAGGAAATCTGGTCAAATCACACCCTGTGTCACCTGTATTGACACAACCTCCAGTATCTCAGGCAGACAGCCTTAGGGCTCTTCTCCTCATTTTTTAATCAGAATTTCTGTTTCTCACCACCAGTCTTTTTCTTTCAACTACTTAACTCCTTGCACTGAAAAGAAATCTATAAATTCCATTTCAGAAAAAATCTGTTCCCAACTGTTATCCTCCAGCACTATTCTCACATTCTGTTCTCATGCACACAAAAATCTTTTCTGACCCCTCTCTCTCTTTTCCTGTCTCAAAAAATAAATATATAAGCAGCCTTCAGCTTCCCTAGTGTCCCTTCCATGGTCACTGGTAACCAGGGAAACCAGATGCTATGGTAACTCAGGGATGACAAATCATTCCTTAAACTCCAAACTATATGTAAAGTCCTCATCTCTTTCTTCTCTAGGTGATAAAGTGGCAACAAAAATAGTGGCAGCAGATCTCCATCTTTACTCATTCAGTCTTTTGTAAATTTGTATTTCCTCCATGTATCCCTCCCAGTTTTTTAAGTGCCCTGCTATTTTTAGAGCCATTTCATGCCCAGTCCAGGTTGTTCTAAATTAGACCTGAGTGCTCTCATCAAAGCTTTATAATTGCATTTTTAATTTCTTTTTTTTAATGTCTGAAGTTATTCCAGTTCAAAGTATATGGATGCTCTTTTCAACTGGAGAAGAAAAAAAAACTTCCCTGGTTAGTTTTTGAGCCTCCAACTATCAATAATAATTGAGATTTCTGTCTCAGCAGTGAGTTTATGTGGACTCCCTGATGTTTAACCTAAGATTAATTTTGTTGTCTTCCTTGGGTAAGGACATAACAGTTCTCTCTCTCTCTTTCCAATATCTAACTCTCATTTTCATGAAATGTGAACAGACCCAACCTCTATGACTTTCACCCATGCCAAATTTGTTTAAAATCTGTCAACAAGTTCAAATGTTATATAGGAGGCACATATCAAGGGTAGGGTCACAAGGATGCCACTTTTTAGGACAACTTAAAATGAAAAAATCATAACTAAAAATTTCTAGATTATCAGTGTCCCAGAAATGCTTACTCATTCTTAAGGAAAAAAAGTCAGTTCCATCATCCAGAGCCTTCCATACTTTTATAAGAAATTTTCTAGCACAGTTGATTTTAAGTTCATTTTAAAAAATTAAGTTAATGCTAGCAAGAATGACTATGCATTAACCATGCATACATCACAGAAAGTACAATTTTAAATTCTACTCCCATTGTACTCTGTGGAAATATGGTGAGCTCAGTAGAAATGGTAGGTGAAAAACTTCCAAAGCAGCCAGTAAACACAGAAGACATCAATTTCTCTTGCTTCCACCTCTGTGTTCTGGGTTATATGTTCTAAATTACAGAGGAGACAAATAATGGAAAGCTCTGGTTTAAAGTATCATTTACAGCATGAGGACCTTTTCTCTTTGCTCACACCTTAGTGTCTCTGCCTCCTGGAGTAATTCACCTTGGCTCATTTGCTGGCTGACTCAGATCCCCTGATCACTCTAAAAATAACAGTATTATCCTGGACAGTCCAAAGTCAAACCCAGTCCAAGAAGAAGAGGTACCACATTGATTTTATAAGATGTGTTTGGGTTTAAGTTACTGTCTCCAACAGGCAGCACATGACTCTACAGTGAAGAAGTTGTTCAGGTCCCAGTCAGCACAGTCTTGGAATCTGATGTCAGAGAAAATTAGCTCCAGAAGATTGAAGGAAGACAACTCCCCTCTGTCTGGCACTTCCTTGTTTCTCAGATCTCTGCTGCAGTTTCCATCTTTGCTAAACAGGACTGTGTTTGCTGTCTAGGTAAGAAACTCCACTGCCTTTTTTCTTTTAATTTGCTGTTCAATGTTACAAACTAAAGAATCATAATACTTACCATAAAAAGAAGCATATAGAAAATTTCCCAGCAACAGATCCTCTTGAAATCCATACTGATTCAGTAGGACAGCTTTTCTCTGAGTAACTACTGAAAAAAAACCAGCTGACTACTGAGAAAATAATCAGTTAAGCTAGAACCCTTATTCTTATACTGGTGTCTCCTCCTCTTATTAAGTACAATGAGAGAGTCAATATCCAAGCATCCTACAAACACTGCATGATAAATCTTCCTTTCAGCCTTTGGACAGACAATACAGTGCCCACAGAAGGCTGATTTATAGAGTGTGCTACTACTCCACTTGAGACACTAAGCATCCAATTCCAGAAGTTCTGAGCATATAAAAAGTTTACTTGAAGCCACTTTCAGCATCTAAGAAAACCTCCAGAGCACCAAACTTCCTGTGCCACATAATTGATAGCCCAGAACCAAAGGAAGTAAAACCAGAAGTGTCTTGATGTACTTAGAGTTTCCTCATTTCCAACAAACAGCACATCTTCAGTGAATGATTCCCTTCTGAAGTTTTAAACAAGGTATACATTTCTTTCTCTTTTTCCCCTGCTTGGCATGCTATATATAACATCCTAAACTAAGTATTTATTTTCCTTTGTAGATCACCATATCTATCCAACAGTGTTGAGAAACCATTCAGAACTAAAGAGACTACATATAATAATGAGCAGTAGGTTCAAGAACAGGAAGTGTTTTGGTTCCAGATCTTCAACAGTTTTCAGAAAAACAGATGTGGCAGATCAAGCAGACAAGGTACTGTGTGCTTGTGCACCCTCTCAATAATTCTAATACATATAAGATAATAATAACACCAATTTCTAAATGTCAGCAAACAGCTTTTAGACTGCAGAATAAGTAAAATGTCTGATATAGAGGAAGGGGTATTGGCAACTTCATCTGATTCACAAGACAAGGAAAAAGCTGAAGCTATGACTCTTGCTACCTTAAAAAAGCCATTATGGAATACCAGCCTTGCTCCTGATGTCTTCCCCAGGCAAGGCAGACCAATATTTTTAGTTAAAACATGACTACCCTTCATATTTATCCCCTCTTCTTCTCTCCTCATTCACTGGATCTTTTTGAACTGATTCAGATAAAGGAAACTGGTTTCCAAGACACATGAAATTAAAAATTAAGATTTACAATCACACTGAGGAAACAGTCCCATATTCACAACATAGCTCTGGAACCACTAATGCTGACAATAGAAAACAATGCATAGGGGAGGGACACAAATTCACAGAGGGTGAGGATTTGTCCCTCTGAAAGATTCAAAGCATGGGATCAAAGCACTATTTCAATTCTCAGAATGGGACTTGAGCAGTGCTGAAACATCCAGGGATCTCTATGGAGAAATGCTATTAAATACAGAAATTTCTTGGAGAAAGGGAAATATTTCAAGCAAAGAGGTGAACTTGCATAATTTCAACTCAGTGTTGATTCTGTGAGTAGAAAGTGGAAAAGGAAAAAAGTGCCTACTTTATAACACATTGTCTATTTAGTGAAAGTTTCCAATGTTATTTTGCCATTTTAGTATCACTGAATTTAAAAGTAAGCAATAAAGAAAAATCTTTCTGTACCATATATTTGAAAAGACACCACTTGGCATTGTTATTCCAGCTACCCGCATGAAATAGATTCTTTTCTGGTGTCCATATGTAAAGGAAAATTCTATAACTTTCAGTACCAGCAGGCAATTCAGGAATACAGAATATTTTACTTTGCACGGTTTATAAATGTTAGCAGTTTGCAGTATTTTAGATGAGAACTTCAAAGAGCTAAGGAAGGAATGAGGATGGTACCTTTGCATTATTTTTATGATCAAGCTTTTGTGTATTGTAAGGTACATTGCTGAATTTATTTTGTAGTTAGAGTTTCTATCACTTAGTAAGACTGATTAACCTGGCCTCCCCATTCCTCAAAAAACAAACTCATGCAAATTAAATTAGTTTTTAGAGAAAGAAAAAATGAAACCAAAAAAAGAACTAAATTCTGCTCTTTAACAGTTACACATAAAAATGGAGCACATTATGAAAAATATACTGTGTGCTGTTAAGATACCAAAGTATCCTGCAGCATATAAAGAATTTCAGTTGGAAAGGAGAAATCTTTTCTTTCCTGTGACATCATCTAAATCTCTTTGAAAGAACTGCTGCCTATAGAGAATTGGCACATGATCAATAGAGGTGGGGAAACCTCATGATCTCCTTCAGCATCCTGCAGGCAGTTGAACAAGTTCTACCTCCTGCAGGACCAGAGCACTGATGCAGTGCATATCATTTAACTCCCCCACAGAATATAATTTCTTTCCAATTGCTTCCTATAAACATTAAGAAAAAGTAGGTTCAGTATCCATCCCTTTGGCCTACTTTCCATTTAATATTGGATGTGTTTGAAAACCAGAAGTATAGCTGTTAGTATTAAATGGAATGCTGCCTGTTTCTTACATGGGTCTGTCTCCAGACTGGTTGAAGAAATTAATGATAAATCTGAAAGTAGCCTCTGCAGAACTTAACAATTGTGTGAATAGCTAATTACACAAAATTGAGTAAGTGGGAAGTAACTCACTTTGGATTGTGGAAAGAATCCAAAGAAACTCACTTTGGATTGTGGAAAAGTATATTTTGGCAACACTCACAGAAAGAAGCTCATGAAGAGGCTCTTTTTCCAGAACTTGTTCACAAATTCATTTCTAGGATTTAAGAATATTCTTTCACCAATAATGTCTTACAAACTCCCTTATTAACAAAAGTAAGAACTGAAGATTAGCCCTCCCCATTGCTTATTTGATGGACAGTTCTGTGACACCCGAGTGAAAGGCAGAGCCTCCTTCTCTTGAGTTCTCAGAGCAGTTCCAGGGCACAGGAAGGGCTGAGACACAGCCTGGGGCAGTTCAGGACACGGTGCCTGCCAGCCCCACGGAGGGGTTTAGCAGTGACCAGGTGTCATTGTCACTGTGCTCCACTGAGCCTCAGAGACAGAACTCAGAAACTGCTGTGCAAAAGGGCATCTCAGGAAAGGTATGATTAAATATTTTTAATGAACTACTCAGTGAAAAAAGGATTGCAGAAAATGAATATGGAAAAGGAGTCTGTTCATGAGCTGCTGTATGTAAAGGTTCAAAAATAAAGAGAAAGATCCACAGCCTCCAGGATCCCTCCTTGCTCAGCCAGTCAAGATGAATTATTACACCTGCATACAGCAGAGGAGAAAACAGAAAGTAAAATTACTTCATTGATTTTGTTCTGCTGTATGTAAATAACCTTATTGTGAGATCTGCCCTTTCCAGGAGAAAAAAAGTTTTGTTCAATTTGCCAGTTAACTTTTTTTCTAAATCTGATTTTCATATTTCACAACTTCTCTACTGAGGATTCAGTAAACAGCAGCACAATTAACTGGAATTATATTTTCTTCCTAATCTATTTCATAGATATTTCAAAGAGCTTTTAAAGTTTCTTAATAAACTTTTTGTTTCACTAATATGGTGATTTAGAAAAAGAAATTCTCTTAAGTGATTTCAAGCATATCCAATATTTCTATTTTCTCACCACAACTGTTAATAAAGGCATCATTTTATTAATATATTTTAAGTGAACAGAGCTCTAAACTCTTATACATGTTGCATGTCTCTCAATTATAAAACAAATATTGTTTTGAAAGTAAAATAATCTATACACCACTAATTTGAGGAAAAGCAGCACAGTCTATAAATCTATGTATCAGTTCATTTTTAAGCCAAAATCAGCCAGTGTTAGTGAATGGCTGGGAATATCCATGTGGACAGTCACTGGAGGGCAGAAGTAATAACCAGCCTGTCAGTCATCTTAACAAGCTTCAACCAATATTGATTTTGGGGGTAGATGAATACAGTATAATATGCACGCGTTTAGAAATGTTAATAAAAATGTGATCTATTGCACTTTCCTCACTAAATACAAAAGGCCAAAAATAACCTAAATAATTCTAAGAAAATTGTTTGCTTGGCAAATCCATCTGCAAGTGATGTGGAAATAAATCAAGGGTTCCTTGATGTGACATGGCATATTTGAACTAACAGATCAAATAGAAACACCAGCTACAATTCAAACAGTTACAACTCAGACTCATTAGAGGCAAGAAAAGCAAATTAGATAAAAAAAAATATAATCTTACTTAGGTCATCTTTCAAAACCAACTGAAAAGTTAGAGAAGTACATTCTCAGTGCTCATGAGTCTAAGTGATGGATTTAATATGAAATATATAATTTTGCCATATTCTTCATATCTACAGCTAGTCAAAGTAGAAGGATTTTTTATGTGCCTCAAAATAATCTCAAAGCACTGCAAACTCCCCTAATAATCATATTATATTTATATGCTAAATAAACAAGCCAGACAAAATTCCAGGTAGAATTCTGTGCTCTGCCTATTATAAATGAAAATAACATACAAGGACTGTGCATCACTAATTCTGACCATGCAACTTAAATACAGGTTAAACACTATACAAGATCCATACCTCATATCATGTCATGACTCCAGGCCAGCCAATGAGCTACTGTTGTCTTTGAATATCTTATTTGTTTAAAAATCCAGTTTGATTTGGTAAATTTCTATTTCCAGAAGTAAAATTGCCTTTAACAAATGGCAACACTGAGTCAATAGATACTAATAATTTACAATTAGACTAATCACTTGAACAGGTATCTTCACAATGGAGCTGTAAAATTTAGCAAAAATAACCATTATATTTGAATTATAGGCAGGAGGTCAACTTCTGAACTGAACCCATAGTATTCTACAGGCTGTAGAAAAAACAAAAATTGAAATATTCTACAAGGAAGACTCAACAAAAAAATTACTACATATAAAGATTATAATGCCATGCTACCATAAAATAATCCATTAATCTGTTGTGAAGCAAAACATGTAAGCGTGTATCAATACCTTTGACTTTTACAGACCACCAGCTTCCACAGATACATCAAGAACTCTGCATTTTACTGCTTGTTTTTCAAATTTTCAAGTGCTTTCACAGTGCAGGACATCATTTAAAACAGGAAAATACAGAAAAGTATACATCGATTAAAAATAATGAGACATAAATAAAACAATGGCATATTCTGCGACCCAACACAGTAAAACCAAAGCAGCAAAACTTTACAGAAGTGCAGAGCAGAATTCAGGGAACTGAATTACAAATAACATTCAACATTATTACCTAAAAAACTCATAACAAGCCTGTCATTAAGAGCAGTCCATGTCTCTAGCCCTACTGCTTTGAAACCAAGGACTTTTTCATGCAGCATGCTGTACAAACTTTTTCCTTAAGTAACATTTTCCACATTGCCTCTCCCCAGGCAACAAAGCAGCAAATGCAGGCAGATGAGCAAAGCATTTACAGCAAGCAAGAAAGGACTTACTCACAAGCAGATGTCTGTCACTTGTAGCAGTGTACTAAATGAGGATCTGAACAACAAGCAAATTCCTAAAGACATCTAAATGGTGATAAAATGATAAACCCTCATGTGACAACTAAATTCTTGAACTGAACTCATGAGGACAAAAGTACAAGCATGTAAAGGATGCTCTGAGGTCACTGAGTAGGACGAGCATGTGCTCTTCACTTACACTTCAAAACAGTGTTGACATTTTCTTGGAATATTTCATAAAAGGTGACAACTTTGAGCACAGCAGTCTGAGAATTAAACTGAGGTCACAAAAACCTGGCCAGTTAATAGCAACCCCAAAGCAGTCTGTTCTTTATAGGACAGCAGCTTCAAATAAATGAGACATATAAATATTTAATGACAATCCTTACTTTTGCATAAATAAATGTAGCTCTTGGCCATGTGCAGAAGTCTGTTCTTCCACAAGTTAAAAGAATCCCAACATTAAGAACACAGAGATGAATTCACATATAAAAGGAAAATCACAAAACTAATTTAGTTATGTATTTATTGCATAATTAGGGGGTTATGCTATATACTCTGAATTGCCTGTTTAATAGAATCAATTTCAAAACTTCCATGTAAAGACAGAAGGAATAATGGTCAAACTTATAAAAAATCTTGCCACAAGGGGGTCTGTAACACATTACATTTTCACACACAAAATAATCCTGATTTTCTGTCTTTAAACAGTTATATTATCTAATTAAGCAAAATTGCATTTCTATGTGAAAAAGAAAAAATATTGAAAAACTTCACGGTAACATATTTCTCCATTTTGCATATAAAAATTCTAAAGAGCAAGGGAGTTATTGCATTGTATACAAGATAGGTAGAATTATATTGAAAGGCTTTTAGAGTTAGCTCAGTTATGTATCCTTCTTCCAGAGATGTTTGACTTGCATGGAGTAAGAGACCAGATTAAAAGTCTTAAAAATATAAGCTCTATCAGAGCATTTATTAGGTAAGCATCACATCCTAAAACTCCAAAAACAGAACCCTCAACTCATGAGACTTTCCCACGGAAAACGTGAAAGAAGCCTGGTGTGACTGGCAGAACAGACATCCCTGTGCACAGGGCCCTGCCCAGGAGGGACTGCACGAACCCCAGCAGGAGCTTCCCATTCCCTGTGCATCAGGCACTGCAAGCTGATGGCCAAAGCCTCCTGCATTTCAGCACTGGACAAAACAATCTTCATGTATGCAGCACATCTGTGCAAATACTGTACAAAGATATAAACCTGCCCTTAAGGATGAAAATTGTGGTCATCTTATTCAAAATTCCATACCTTCTCAGTGATTTCTCACAGGCAGTCCCTCACAGCACTGACTCCTTTTGTCAGCATAGCCAACAAACTCCAACTCTCCTCAACCAGATAACCCCCTCTTTTGTAGCACTCATCTTCTCATTGGACACAGCTGTGGCCTGTTAAGAGCAGGCCTGTTCCTAATCTTTGGTGATTAGCACAGCTGCAACTCCTCAGGGGTGAGATTGCCTTCTGCACTATTCTCTTACAGTCTATCCCTCCACAGAAAATTAATTATTTAAATGCATTCAGCATTTTTTTAAAGTGTGTATCTCCCTTGCACCAAACACAATAGAATTAGTGCATTTCATAAAAAGTAGATCCTGGTACATATACTCAGATAATAATATATCTGCTAAAAAGTGTACATCAATTATTTCCTTGGTTGAATTCTAGCAGAATAGCTGAAATACACCACATGTTACTAAGGTAGTCAAAGTAATTGTCAAGAAACAGCAGAAGGGTCATTGTTAAAAAAGACTCTTACAGTAACATTCAGAGGCAGCTATTTCTTCCAAAAGACATAGACATTGTGACAAAATCAGTTTTTTCTCCTGTGACAACCTTCAGTTTCTTCATTCCTTTGAATATTGTTCCTGGTTATGTTTGTAAGAGTCCCTAAATCTCAATTTAACTGCTGTTATTGATTCTTAAGGGCTGAAACACAGGTCTAAACAGAGTTTTTGCCAGCTCCTTAAGTGTCTTTTATATAAAGCATTAAGGACATTGATATATTTGTTTTCTCTTTCGGAGAAGTACAGATAACTCTATCATTCTATACATCACCTTCATTGATTGGTTTATTTCTAAAAATATGTGACAATTTACCTGCAGGACACTTGTTCCTAACTCATTAAGAGCGATCAGTAAACCCTGTGGTGTTCATTAGGAAGAAACTTCTGTACACAGCAGCAAAAAAATATTTCCTTCAGCAACAGTGCTTCAGCATTTTAAGGTGGCTGTAAGGTCAAGGAAATAGATAACAAATACATTGAATGCAATCTCTATTGTATCTCCTTATTCTGAGGTCATCCTGGAGGCCTAATTGTTTGATTCATGCATGTGGGTTAGACTACTACCACCCTTTTCCCCAGTTTTTAATAATATTTATTTTCTGGGAGTTCATAAATTCTGAAATTTAGCAGAGAAGGTTTCTGGTGAAGTAATGAACCAAAATATGACAAAACATCAATCAAAGGAGCATGTGGCTTCTGACCCTTTCTGGGTCTTGGTTTTATGACTTTCATATCTTTGAAGTTATGAAAAGGAGACAAGATATGACAGGTACTGTGCTTGGAGAAGTCACTTAGTCAATTTAATTCCAGCCACCTGTGAGCAACACCACAGAACTACTTCAGCAAATTTGAAGGTGTTCAGCTCCCTGTCTTTCACAGTAGTAACACATAAGCACTGTAATAGCTTGCAGGTGTATTTGGCTGACTTTCAGTCCACTGATGAAGTGGAGGAATTAAATAAAACTGCAACATTACATTCCAATATTGTAATCCATTAAAAAAAATAAGAGATAGCCTTCAGAAGATCAGGAAACATATAAATGCAATGCAAGAGGTAGTTAGGTGAAGTCTTACAATAGAACCATGGCCAGTTAATTCTGTATGAAGAAATGAAAGAAAATGAATCCTAATATATATCACAGGTGAGATCCTCATGTAGGAAATTTTAGCAAAATTAGAATCTTTTGCTCCATTTTAGTTGTTCTAGAAAAGGAATACAGATTAAAACTTTGGTTATTTCCAGCTTTAGAGCTGGTGAGGCTTAGGTACCAAGAAATTACACTTTCTCAGGGCTTTTTATAAAAATCTGGATATTTCAACTGTCCAAAAGATAGAAAAAAAAAATCTCATTTTAATATGTTTTTAGTTTTATCAAGTAGGAGATTTTTAATTTGTCTTTGAACAAGCCATATTGGATCTTTCTGAAGTCAGTGAAGATTCTTCAATTTTCAGCAGAAACTGAATCAGTGCCTTAGGGAAATAAGATTGCCATATTGTTCCTGTGGGGAAGAGAGAAGGTTTGAAGACTTGTTTGTGAACAGAAACAAAGTTAAAGTTACAAATAATTTGAAAGAAAACAGGAAAAGGAACTGAGGCAGCCTGTTGGAAAGCTAAATTGCTGCTGTAGGGGTGGCACCCTGCTACAATTTCATGTAAAAATTGATAGAATTTTCTCTGAATTACAGAGCAATATGTGTAAACAGTTATGTTTTCATACTTTTTTCCCATTTAAAATATTCATCCTCAATACAGCAAAGAAAACAATAGGAGTCTACATATTTTAGAAAGCAGAGCTCTGGAAGTTTGTGGTACATTAGTTGAGGGTAAAGCCAGAAGGCAGGAAAAAAGGATGAAGAGTAAGTGTGGGTCTTTCTGTGCCAATTTTCTCTTCTGCCTGAGGCTGCCACTTTGGTAATAACCTGAGTTTCTAACACCTTATATTACACAGGAGGCTCAAGATTCTGAAAAGTTATGTACAATAAAAATCTGAGAAATGTGCAGAGAGTAACAGTATCTGTTAAATCTTTAGACTCAGCTCTGTTAAATTTAGGCTTTGTGGTAGGAATAAGTTAGTTGCAATGCTATCATTCAGAGGCAGACGAACGACATTTGACTTTTAAAGGGAGGGCAGCATAGGTGTTTGTGGAGGAAACAAGCTCAAGCCTCTGAGCAGACCAACATTTGGAGCATTCACCCATATTTTAACTCTCTCAACAGAGAGGTTTTGAACCCTTCATGAATCATACACAGACTGGAGATAAATAAGTAGCATATGAGGAATTTGAATGTTACAAGAATAGCATTTATACACCTTCTAAACAATTTTCATAGAGCCAGCTTCCCATCAAAGGCAGCAAAATAGAAAACATTCTCAGGAGCTTCAGTTGTGTGCCAGTACTTTCTTTAATTTGGGGGGTTTTATTAGGCACTTTACAATTCCAGAACAAAAGCTAGTACCTCTGCACTTAGCTCACTGACAAATCTATTAACATGGCAGATGCTCTCCTTGCATCAAACATCAGAGGTTTTTCACGCTTAATGGGCAGAGCCTTTTCTCATTGTTAAACAGATCTTCCTGAAGAAGATCAAAGCACAATGGGAATGTGATGGGGAGCAAGACCCAGGAGTTCTAATCCATTTATATCATCCTGTCTTTCAATATTGTGAGCAAATCCCCCTAAAATGAATGCACCTTATAGAGGAGGTTAATCCTGATCTGTGAGATTACAAAGTTGGAACAGGCAGGTTCACATAAAAGATAACAAGAGGATGGGTGTCGAGTCTGTTCCTTACCAAACAGACCAAAGGAAAAAAATGGAACAGGAACCCTGCTTGCTCCTTGGTGCTACTGTGAATGCATACTCTGGGAAATTTTAATTGTGATAACATCACAAAATATATTGCAAATTGGGTTTTTTTGTAATAGAAGAAAAGGAATACAAACCTACATATATACATATCGATTTATGCAATATTTGTCCATACAACACTACGTTTGATTTTATTTCATTTCCATTTTTTAAACTAATTTTCTATATGGGTATTCTATATGTTTGTTTACTTATAGGTGTAAGTGGACAGAATGACATATAGGCTATTTTTAGCTTTCAATAAGGCCAACAAAAAATTCTTTTGAACTCAAAGTCACTTGAACTCCATAAGGAGCAAATCACTCTCAATCTTATGGGAAATGGATAGGTTGTAGATTCACAGAAAGGATTTAGCTTTCCTCTGGTGATACTCCTACAGTCACCACTAAATAAAAACATGCACTATGCTTTCTACCTAAGTTGTTATGTAAATGAGATCTCCAAAATTCTGGGATGTGATTAGTCTAATTAGAGCAATGACAAACCATGCTGCATTCAAACACAAGCTCACTAGGACAACTGCTGTCAATACCCCATCAAACATATCTACTTAATTTTTGTGTGTTACTTGGAGAATAACAACATTCCAAAGTTAGGAATGCCGTAGCACACAGTCAGATTATTCATACAGAAGGTGTTAGAGCTGTTGAAATGTACCAAGATTCTCCTGAAAACCAAATTAAGAACTAATATGTGATGGCATCAAACCAGAAATTAGTGGCAAATAGTGCATGTTTATGTCTGATTTTGCATCACATCAAAATGTGGGTTTCATATTTATAAAGCACTTTCAGATACAGTGGTCCTAAAGCTGAATGCAGAATACAGTAGGAAACTGCTAGGGGCAGTATTATGGGGTTTAATAATTCCAGAGATAATCATGGATTCAGTATAGGCTTTGCAGTGCTTTTATAGATAGTATTGTGTAACATATACAGTTGGGAGGAGATAAAATTTGGACCCTGTAGGCAGAAGTTCAGTGGGGGAATTTTCTATTCAGTGATACTGAGGCTGAATTGGTCTGGCTTCATCATAGAACCCTCACTTTGCAGC
Source organism: Zonotrichia leucophrys gambelii (assembly GCF_028769735.1). Classification (NCBI taxonomy): domain Eukaryota; kingdom Metazoa; phylum Chordata; class Aves; order Passeriformes; family Passerellidae; genus Zonotrichia; species Zonotrichia leucophrys. Next base: position 13,280,288 of record NC_088181.1, read on the forward strand.
CTGATGTGCATGGATCAGCCAGAAGAAAAACTGACATCCTTGTTCTCAGTGAACAGTCATAGGTGAAGCTGAAGGGAGGTAAAGTTGAGGTAAAGTTGAAGGCAACTTCCCATGATCCAAAAGTAATAAATGGCCATTTTCTCCCAGCTGAAATGCAAAAGAAGGGGCAGGGAGAGAACTTGAGTATGTAGAGGTCAAGCACTGGAAGCATTTATAATTATTATTTTTAAATATTCCAGTGCCAACCATTTTCCTCCTTCTCAAGTTATTAGAGATGAGTACACAAGGATACAAACAAAGCTTGTGCTTAGGCATCTATATTTTCTTCTAGGTCAGATTAAGCTAATGTAATAAAGTAATGGAAAACCACTGATGGATCTTGGCTGAAGACATGGATGTCAAAGTTTCTTTAGATAACAGAAACACTGTTTGACAGAGAAAGGTATTTGTTAGTGACTTTCCATCTACTACAAAGCACCTTGAGTTGTCTTGGCACGGTGACTTGCCATATGGAGTGATGTGTGACCCGTGTTAATTTTGTTCCTATCAAGATATTTTGTTCAATTTCCACAGAGATGTTGTGATGGAAATTATTGGCTACATATGTCAGCAGGAATATGTGAAAATTTGCAGACTTTTAAGTATATTTAGAACGGATCATAATTCCATAACAAACTCCCTACAATACTTTGCCATCATTAGCCCCCATTACAAAAAAAAAATTAACAACAATAATATTGCTTCATTTCCCAGTAATGAGGCAATTAACTAAGCAGTCCTTTTACAATTTTTTCCTAATGTAAAATATTTGAATATTCAGTTGCAACTGTTACATTAAGCCTTCACAGCAGTAAATTTCCTCGATGAAACTCTTCCCCTATACTTAAAGCAACAACTGTTCTTGAGACAGCAACAACTATTCTAAAGGAAAGCTTCAGTCAGCCCTTGTTTGTGTCTCTGTAATGGACAAAGTTGTTTTCTTCATTGTTCTGATTGCTGACTTTCAAAAGAATCTTTAGACCATAACCATCTTTTCTCTGAATGCAATCCAGCTGTTTATACTCAGTAGCATTGGTGGTTCTTTAACTATTTTGTTCCCAAACTCAGATGTCTGGGAGATATTCTATTGAGTTATCAAATTATCAGCTGTCAGTTCATGAACTTCAGATTATCATAGATCATTTCAAATCAACATCTGCATCAGTTCCGCAACAGACTAATAAACCAAGTTTGTTTCAGCACCCACCCATTTTGATTACCAATGTTACCATATTTACTTTATTTTAAATATACTTTGTACTTTCACTAGTCTTTACTTTCCAGCAGAGTCCAAAGGCTGTTATCAAAAATGTCCTTACACAATAACTTTTAACAGTACTACTAGCATGCCTTAAAGTTATTATTAAAGACTAACAGGTATATAGCTAAACGGAATAAGAAAAAAGGACATATATATTACAGCAATTTCTAAAAAAAAGAAATTTCAAAGTACTTGGTTATATCCTACTCAGTTGCTTGTCTCAGTGCAAGTCCAGGGTCAAAATCTGACCAAGCAGAAAATTATTGAAGCAAGATATTTGATTATGACTATAAGACTTTTCTTTTGAACAGGCTTTGTATTAATCCTTTTTCCAGCCCACTGGGGTGACCATGGGAATATTAAGGGAGTTATTTGAACATGAGTTTGATCTGGTCTGAAACATCCTCATTAGTGCTGATGATGCTCATGTTGTAGAAAACCCATTTCACTTTAGAAACAGCAACTAAAATATGCAAGGCTGAGAGGCAGAAAAAATTGAAATAAACTTTTTGATCACATAAATTGTAATAATAGTGAAGTCAGTAGAAGTGCTGGAACTCTTTCTGAGCTTTTTTGTACATTAGCTAATCCCATTTGCTTTGGAAGTGTGTCCCACATGGCACCGTCTCATCTGTCACCGAGTGGGTGGGCACACGTTCATATGTACAGTGAAAGTAGAAATCTGACCAACTGCAGAGTAAAGAGAAAGCTAAAGAAGAAGGGAAGTAATATAACTTGAAGCTCTCCACACACAATAATAACCTGCATCTAGCAAGAAAATTCTGGTAAACCCAGAATATTAAAAATATTCTGTTTACATAGGCATCCTGTAAGAAATAGTGCCACACATTCAGACAATTTTCAAATGGTATCTTGAATACCATCCCCTTCCCCCACCTTCTCTCCAGCACTTTCATTTACAGAAATACTCATAAAACACCAGTATTTTTTTCCCAGAGCAATGTAACTATATCCAACACCCCAGGTTGTATCAGAAGTCTACTTCAGCAATACTCCTGTGTACAGTGTTTATTACTTTTAAGAAAGAAACAGAGCTTAGGCTACAGAAAAAGAAACAATTTCACCATTTTGATTATATAAACTAATAAATATTCTGCTGCCAGACCTAGGATCCTTGAAGTCAATACTTTCTGAAAATAAATTGTTTCTTACTTTCCATATTAAGAAAAATATTAACAATCAATAGAGAGGTCAAAAGTTTTTCTTCACAAAATATTTTCACAGCATTTTTTCTATTTTTTCCTTCCCCCTTTTCTTCTCCTGAAGGACACTACATATTAGAAAGCTGTAACAATCACAGCTTCAAATATCTTTGCAAATTCAGTTGAATTTAAACACGGACTCACGCACAGAGGTGACACACATGATTTCATGTATTTGCTGCAGGCAGCTGCATTTCCTTTCCCTCATAAGGTTTGTCACCTGTCCTTATGGTCCCTGATTTTAAATAAGGCTCTGCCCTAGCAAAGCCTTAGCCTATCCTATGATCCATCATATCCTCATCCTGCATCACCCATTTACAGTGCACTACCAGATTTATTGAAAATGTATTGCCTTGCTTTGATTTATATTTGTGCAAGTCACTGAATCACAAGAGCTATTAAGTCTTCAGGGCAGGAATCTCTGCTGATACATCTGGCAAATGTATCACATTTATTCAGTAGCTACAGTTTCCAAAATTAGGTTTCAGAGAAAACAATATCAATAATCAATAACAACAATTCTTTCCTAGCTTTATATTTATGCAATAAATAATGTCTGCAACAGACATAAGGTCATTTTCTGCAATCTTTCAAGTTTTGTATTACCAAAATTAAGAAGATGAAACCCTTTATGTTATTATAAAACAGGAACTCTTCTTACCTTGATAATTACGATCCTTTAAAGCTTCTTTTTAAGTTCCACCTGAAGAAAAAGAAATTGGAAGAGAAAATGGCCTGGCTTTATTTTTTCATCTTTTTCTTCTTCCACTCAAACTTTTTGAAGAAACTTCATGTTATCCTGTGATAAAAGTGCAATGAATTATATCTTATTCTTTCCCATTTCTCTATAGTTCTCCACAGCCAGATTAATATGACTATGAATGGAATAAAACTGTTTTGTAGCTCCCTCTGGAACTTAAAAAGGAAAATTGGATAACTTGGCAAACTGCATTTACACTCAACAGCTTGACTAAAATCCATCTCAGGATAAACAAGAAAAAATGTGAAACAAGTGTTAGAACAAACTGCTTTGCACAGGCCTGGACTGTTCTCAGCATCAACTGCTTGCTTGCATATTCTTCAAAAATATCACTCACTAACCAAATTGCCAATGATCTTTATTTAATGGTGAGATAACCCACTGAACATCTTTCACCTGTGGAATGATGAAAATTTCAAATCAAAAAGCAGTTAAAACCAAACCCCAAAAAACACTACAATAAAAACCTCCACAGATAAAGATATTAAAAGTAAGACTTTGATCAAAATTTACCAGACTGCTCCTAACTGCAGGGTTAGTGCCAATACTTCCTGAGCAGTGAAGAGAAAGCCATGGTTGCCAGAGGTCTCACTGCATAATAACTCTCAGGAAATGTTGGTTCCTCAGTGGTGGTGACAGTAGGATACCCACTGACTACTGGACAAAAACCCCATTAATATGGCCTCTCATTATACACACCAATCACTATTTCTATTTCATGAGATTATAGATCTTTAATGTTGTTCAGATCCCCTTTGGCTACAAAAATAAGAGGTAACCAGAGAGGGAGGGTAATGGCATCAGCTGCATGAGATCACCTAAGCTGCACTCACACCACGTTGGTTTTCAGCCTGGACAGCATTCAGCTCCCAGGCTGCTGCCAGGGCTTTGAATATCTCCAGCTGCAGAAAAATGATCCATAATAAATCATCCCTTGGGATAAATGATGAAATAACCACCATAACTGATTCCTAGCACTACTGACAAAGTGCAGTTGTAGAATGAACCCTGAGGTTTTTACTATAAATTAGTTATTCATTCCAGGAAATTTTTCTTCCTCTAGGATGTTGCCATCCTTAAGCTTTGGTAAGATTCTGTGGGGAATGACAAGACAGAGAGGTTTGCAATTGCTGATTGGCCACACCAGTGTTCTGTATTCCACATAAGGTGAGAATATGTCATAAAAGCTCCATGTGAAATCTTGAGTGTCTATTGAACATGGTTATGTTTGTAATGTATCTTGAAATCCAAGCTTAATTCTAGATTTCACAGATAACAGAGAAAGTCCAAAATTAAATAGGTTTTCTGAACATGTGCACAAAGCCCACAGCTGAACCGAACTTGAAATGATTAATTCTCCCCTCCAAATATTAAAAAAAAAAAAAAAAAAAAGTAGAGAGTTTTGAAATTTTGGTCACTACAATTCCTAAAATGAATGATTTTTAAAACTGATCATTGCATCTCTAAAACAAAATACAGCTACTAAAATATTAGTTTACTATTTACTAGAATTTGTCCTTTGGATTTGTTATGAGAACTTTTGTTAAAGAAGCTCCTAGAATTTTAAGTGGTTATTCCAATAAATAAATAAATCTAACTACAATTAAAAAACATTACAGATGAACCAGCATAAAACTAATGATTGGAAAAGAATGCAAAAAAAGTGGAGAGCAAGAACCTACTGCAACTACTCTCCCACCTTTAGATTATTAATTACAAGGTAGAGGCCAACTGGCCTTTTATGCTAAGTAGTCACCCAGGTTGTAGTTTTTATTTTATTTGCCACAAGTTATTACCTCAGGATTCAAATTCAAAACTGGTTTAAGAATTGGAAGTGTACTTTGCAGACATCAGGCTGGTCTGTTCACTCCAGTGGTGGTTGCAGGTTGATCAATAGGGCACCAGCTCCTGGTTTCTTGAATTGCACTAACAGGCAAAAATTCTGATAAGAAAACTACAGAACAGAACAGCACCCAAACAACTTAGGGACATTCATATTGATGTATTTTTAAATTTCTTTCTTAGGCACAATTATGGACAGAAAATTCACAGCATGTTCATGTGAATGAGCATCCAGAGGGTTCTTATTGAGTATATACAGGATCATATACAAAGCATAATACATAAATATAAAATCTCAGGTAAACGTTCAATAACAGAAGAGATGGCTGGACTGCTCATCTGCCAGTGGCTAACTTAACTGATCACAGTTTTCTCTAAGTCACATTTTTACTGCTTAATTTTTTTAAATTACTCAAAATTGAGTAATAAAGGCAAGTTAATTTGTATAATTGCCATATACTTAGTATACATTTGTATATTGTCATATACTTAGCTTTGACACTGATATATGAAAAACGCTGAAGGAAGAAAGCATAATAAATCTAATATTTACAGAAATACTCAGAAGGTTTAATGATATCATTCCTTTTTCCAAAAGACCAAATAGAAACACTAAGGGTTTGTTCAGTTTCCCCTCATACCTCAGCCTTTTTAATTACTTCTTCCAGTTTGTGTCCATTCCAGTTTGTTAATTCCTTCCTGTTTACTCCTTGGGCACTTTTTCCTGTAGGAAAGAGGGACAGAGGGAAAATACCATTTTTTCCTGTAGGCAGCAGGGAAAATACCATGTTCCTAATTGAATATGACTAAAATTTGGGTTATTGTGCCCTACACAAAACCTTCACCACCTACCCCAGCCTCAGTGAGTGTTGCTACAACTGCATGCAATGTTCCCATTCTTCTCTGCCCTTGCCAATACGCACATAATGCTGTTTGATAGCGCAGGAGAGTTCTAACTGAGTTAAGTTCTCACAACATCCTTCTTCCTTAGGTAAGGGAAAAAAAGTTTTAATCTGATAAGGTAGCATTAGCCTAAAACATGCATGTGAATTAAGTGGACACACAACAAAGAAATAAACCTTCATATAATACAGTGGATATCCAGACCAATGCAAAGATGCAGTAGAGTCACTTCAGCGCTAAGGTTTGCAGCTCCCTAAAACTAAAATACTTTCTTATTTTCAAAAAGCCCTAAATGTTTTCTCTGGAGTAAAATGGAAGATCAGGCATAATCTCCATATAAATCCAATGCTCCTAGATCAAGGCTTACAGCTAGGGGTGGTGGCAAGCATAGTTATTACTGAAATGAGGAAGTAACACATATCAATATTTCTGAAATATCTGGAGAGTAGTCAGTGATGGCTGCAGATACCTCAGTAGAAATCTGTATAGCTTGGAGTAAGAAATTCCAGAGAAAGACACTCAGCTTTGCTGAAGAATTAATGAAATAATAAAAGGCATGTGCCTGAATATATTATGGCTATTAAATCTGATTATCGCTATTAAGATGTAGTTTTAAATTATGTTAGCTGTTTATTTCTTAATGTCTTAGCAAAATAAAACAAAACACAGCAGAAGATTTGTATGATATTTCCTTTCTTTAAAATCAAGGGCAGATTCTACCTTATTTTGCGCCATACAAAATCATTTGCTCTGCTGCCAAATGACTGCAGTTACAATATTATGACTGGCATCAAGACAAGCCCTTTCAGCTTTGAAGGAAGTAAATAAACAGAGTAACAGAAAATTTAGCACAAAATGGATTACTGGCAAACCACAATAATTTCCTAGAAAAGCCTGAGCTTCTTAAACAAAAGAAAGACTGGTATCTCCTCAGGCCAGTGCCATCTCTCAATTTACATTCTGTTGTACTGGAAGAGACTCTAAGTAAGCCAAAGAAATAAACATTAAATCTACTGCTTGAAATCATTCTATCCTCTCATTTAAATAGGTTCATTAAGTAAATCTGGCACATAATACTGAAAATTCTTTACATGCTGCAGATATTTTCTTACAAATAAACAATAATAAAGAAATCCAAGCCTGATCCTACCTGATCCTACAGCTTTTATTTTGAAATTTCAGTGAGAAATTGAGATTTAATCTCATCCAAATTTAATTAACCACCTTAAATTAGCAATACAAAATCAGTATTTCTGAGCCCTCATGAATCTAAGTGACAGGTGAAGAAAGACCTCCAGCTCAGACACATGGAGTACTTGATCAAGACAGAAGTGAACACAGCTCACTCATATTTAAAACATTCTTTCATATATTTTTAATAAAATAACTGATACAAATTCAAAACCAACTTCATAAATCAAACATTATTCAATGTACAAGGCTTCAAGGTTTCCCCTGTTATGGATGTGAGCGTGCCTGTCTCTGAGACAAGGGTTTTGCACTTGAATGCTTGAGGTTTTATGAAAGGTTTATTGGATTTCATAGTCCCTTAAGGGGAAACCCTTTAAATGTCTTTGCAATTATAAGTCTAATAACAATTTCAGCTCTTGGACAGAGCCTTGACTTGACAAAGATAAGGAACTGGAAGTTGCTCAGTCAATACAAAGCTATTAATCTCTGTCACCCCGCTGTCATTGTGGCTCAGGGAAACAATGTAGTTTCTTGACCTACGTGAAGCCGTGTAGTGATTTTATTCAGGATGTCAGCATTCATCAGCACAGATTTTGTCACACCCCAACTCACTTGAAGAGCTCCCAGTTCTTTATCTTGACTGCATTGACACCCTTCAGATACCAGCAGTTTGTTTCAGTCTCTGCTTATTATTATTATTTAGCACCTACTCATGTGTAAATGCCTTCAAAAATAAAGTTTTGAGCTGGAATATAAGCAGTTTCATCACTGCCTTCTGTGTCCTCAGAGGACAGTTTTGAGTTGCCAAATGCTATAAGTGCTTGCATATTCAAATGAAGGTTAATTTTGTTCATCTTCAGTAAAATTAGATTAGTATTTTTCCTTAGTGGTGCGCTTTTTAATGTCATCCTTCTCTGATCTTGAAATACAGTGTGAGAACATAGATCAAACTCTTAGCAAATTATCCTGCCAGTGTTATCACAGGAATGCACAATTAGTGTGGATTTGTCCTAAATAAGCTGAATTTATCTTTCTTACTCGGTGAGTGTACCCTTGCTGTAGGAGAAACTAAATCACAGATTTGTTAATGGGCTTATCCTAAAGTCTTGGTGAGCAATGAAAAGAATCCTGATTTTTTTCAGGAAGGCTTTAGAGAAGACTACAGTGATAATTTGTAGACACTTCACTAAATATCACATGCAAACAGCAAAAAGATGTAAAAAGTAGTAATCTAACCAATTCATGCAGAATGATAACTGCACTTGAACCTTTAATAAATATTTCCTAAATGGATTACTGAGTAACAAAAATGTGTACCACAAGAAAAGCTAAATAAATTATGAGTAATGTAGGAATGATGATTAGATGGGTTATTTTAACTGTCGAACACCAACGTATTATACTAAATAATATATATCAATACCAGCAAAACCTAGGAAATACTAGTAATCTTTCCAAAATACTTAGCAGTATAGTGTTCTTGTACTACACATAGTAAAAAGTAAAGTAACTTCATTGACTTCAGTAAAACTATTCTAGAATTTCTCTGAATAAATAAGATTTTCAAAGTGAAATAACATTCTACCAAATTTGCAACATTGATGAAATTATATTTGATAATGAATATGGATGGTACTGTAGAATTGCAAGGTAATTTTCTTTCCAGGTTCTGTGGTTTGTTTTAGAGTTTTCTCAGTGAGTATTTTGAATTCAAGGAACTACAAGAGAAAACAAACTAAAATTACAGCAATCAATTCTATTTCTATCAGACAGTCCAGGAGTTTTCTATCAACTCTTGTTTTCTCTTCTTTTATCTCTTCTTCACTCTTCAGTTTGTCCCTGTATGATGTTCCCCTCTTTGTCCTACTACCCATGTTTTCTTACTCCTTCTTGCCCTTGCATCTGCTTCCACTCTCCATCTGTTTTGCTGAACAGGTTGCAGAGCAAGTTATATAATAACTTTCACATCCTCCTGCTGAAATTGGCTGCGACCAGCCTGCTGGTCTTACACTTGCTGAGTCAACCTGCTCTCCTGATGTAGTCCTTCCAGTGTGCGAGACTGACAGAGGCAGCGCTGCTTCAGCAAAGTCACCATGAATAAAGGTGACAGTAGGCTGCTGCAAAAATAAACTAAGATTCCACTTCAAATGAAATTTTTGTCTGTCTTTTTCTCTGTAGGCTTCTGAGTATGAAGGTTTTGATGTAGTTTTATCATGTCGGTTCATCTAGGAAAGTTCCATTCTCTTTTTACACTGGACAGCCCTAAAATCAACTCGCTCAGAAGACATTCTTTAATGTGGTAGCTACTGAATTGAAGAGAATGGGGAAACTGAATTAATGCATTATTTGTCTTAATCCTGTCAAGGCAACAATCTATGATCATTGAAGTCCATAAAGCTGTTCTCAGTAGCAGAGGATTAACACCTACAGGTATAGCTGGAATTGCTATTTTTCTCCTATTTTTTCCACGCTGATATATTTTATATCCAACCAATTGCCAGTATCTTTCAATGTATTTTCTTCCTCAACTATCACTCTCCTTCTTTTCACTCTTTCTGTGGTCTTTATCTTTTCCTCTTCAGTTCCATTCATCACATTTTGTGGCATTACAGCCATTGCTAAGAAAGAATACTAATCTTACATATTGTGTATATACTTCAAATTTTCATAATTTTTTAACCCAAAGTCCTCCTCTCTGTTCTCTGCATGTATATACGTGCATGTAAGTATTTATGCACACACATGCGCAGCATCTGTCACAAGAAGCCCTCAGTTATTCAGGGCTGTTACACAATGACAAAAGCACCAACACAGAGGCTAATGCCAGTTTGAGAGCCAAGGATTGTATCATTCACTCTGATCTCTCACACTGTTTCATTAATCCTTGCTGATCAACACAAGCCAGTGCTTCTCACCCTTCTGGGCCAGTGCCAGCGCTAGGCTGCATTTTGACCAAGTGTACTGCACAATGTGCACACTCTCTCATGCCCTGGTACACTGGGCACAGCTGCCATCTCCTTTTAACCTCTCTCAATGCAAATTAGATGGGGTTGACAGGAGAGCACAAACAGATTTTAGGAGGTAAGATTTTGTACAATAGATGACCTCATTATTCATTCAGCATTTTCTTCTTTTTCTTTCAGACTCACCATTTTTCAACTCCACTTTGTAGGTTTTTTTCCAATACTTCACAAAATTATATTCTTGGATATGCTCAAAGCCATTTCTCATCCTCACAACAGAACACCTAAGGTTTTGGTCCTTGTTTTGGGGTTTTTCCTATCTTTGTTCATTCTGTTATTCAGTATTTATCCCCATTCCATCTCACATGGCCAAACCAGATTTGTCCACAGTCCCGCAGATCTTCTGAAGATACCGACAGTATCACACATGGCCCACCAGGAACAAGGTGTGAATTCATGGCAGCTGATCCTGCTCAGAGACAGCTGACTCCATGGTAAGGACAGAATTCCATTTACAATCTAGCAGTGCCTGTCACCAACTTCATGGCCCATTTTCTGGGCAGCCAGATGAGGTACCAAATATTTCCTCTTGAAATATTTCCTCCTTCTCTTCCTTCTCATCACTTTTATAACACTGAAAGGGTTCATCCTATCCCATAAATGCAAATGTTTTCACTTCCTTTGGCTCATAGGACCTAAAGATTCTAAAGCAGTCTATACTTCTTGTGGTTTTGCCCCACTTTCCAGTTCCAATGTTTCTTATAATGTCACTGGCTACTTTTTGCCTCGTTATATTATAAACTTAAAATAACAATACTTCAGCTTTAATATATGGTGATTCCTGAATCTTGATGCTCCTTCTTTCACTGTCTTTATGTTAATACTAAGGAATTAATAATTCTGCTTCAAGTTTATCTTGCTGGATGATAATATGTTTGTAGTGACCAAACAATTAGTGATTGTGAAACACCTTTAGTACCTAGAAACAGTTGGTACTAAATTTAAAACATTACATAACAGCTATATATTAACAGTACCCTTGTTTAGGTGTGTCAGTCTGAAAGAATCAACAGTATGTGATAATTTAAATTAAAATAGGTCTGTATGATAATCCACAAATGACACAGTTCAAAAAATAATCAAATATTCATGTGGTTAGAGATAGAGGTTTTCTGATCTGGCACAAGGAAATTCTCTTGGTTTAAATGGCTGTTTAATCTCTCAATCTCTCTGTCTAGATGGCATTTAAGTGAAAAAGGTTTTAAGAGCACAATGTCTGTAAAACCATAATATCTGATCCTTTAAATTTGAGTATATGTTAGTGACTCTGGCACCATAAATTTTCACTGTATAACTATTTTCCTTTATAAGTTATGTTGTAAAAGTGAGATTGCACTGTAAACCCTTCTCCTTTGCAATGAATAAAACAGAGGAGTATCCAGAAATATTTCCTGAGCTGCAGAAGCTGTAAATCAGTGGAATTACAGCATGTGGAACAATGCACATCTCCCAGAATGTTTCCAGAAAAAAAATGCTTCATCTGCTTGAAACTTGCTAATAAATGGAATCAGATTTAAATGTATTTTAAAATAATTGAGTGTATTATACAGAAAGATTTTGTAAGTAAAAGTATTTCCACAGTTTTGGCATGATTGTTACAAATCAACATCTCCAGGAATGTTTTCTTTTGCACAAGCATTCTGTTGCAATGCTACTTTCCATTGCATTTAAATTTGTTTTAAGAGAGTACAACAGTTATTAGTGATGTACAGTGAAGTAAAGAAGAACCAAGCCAAACATTTCTCATTAAATCTCCAGTTTACTTTGACCGTGCCTCACTTCATCATTTAGATAACACTTCTCAGGAGAATTCACAAATCAGTGTTTATGCTAATTATTTTCAAGATTTTTAGAAAAACTTGCTGTCAGTGCATTGAGTAATGAATGAGGAGTTGAAAAATGCACTGTTTCATCTACAAGATGGCTTAGTAGAATTGCAGACCACCAAACTTTTGTTTGACAAAGGGCTAAGGCAGTTCTGGTGCTCATTCACTGGATGTTAAAAGCATGAGAGGATTAAAATCTTTCTTCATGAAATCAGAATTAAGACTGAAATTTACTGAGCTCCCCACCCCAACATATAATCGTGAAAAAAACCAAAATGAAAAACAAACAAAAAGAAGGTTTTAATTCTATTATAATGAAAACCCATTAAAAGAAATTAAAAGCAAATTTTAAAGGTAATTGTAAAGTCCCATGTCAACAATTTCAAAGACTTGTTCTTTATTTTAAATTAAATTCTGGAACAAAAAATCCTCAGTTTTATGAAGCATTTCAAATTCAACGGAACCACGTAGATGAGAATAACATAATTTTCATGTGTTTGTGTTTAGGTTTTTGCTCTCAGGTGAGCAGATTCCTACCCCAAAGTCTCTTGTTCTCTATCTCAATAAAATCAGAAATGCAAAATGAAATTGTATTTCTTAATATATAACAGAATTTTGGGAAATAATATTCTTCTTTAAAATATGAAAGGGATTCTGTCTCACTGAAAATTTGTGTGTAGATTTGGCAGGAATGGCCTGTTTATTGTGTGGTGAAAGCTAAATGAAAAAGTCAACTTAGTGATACAGTTTTCATTATTTCTGGTAACTTGGAGTCTACAACCTTCAGTTTAAAGGCAACTGTGACTTTTGAGCTGGGTAGTGTCCTAATAAATATGCAACACTTTGTTCCTTTCCCCAGTGAGTGTCTAATTATTCTCCTTACAAACTGCAGTAGCTCAGGGGAGAGTAATGAAGTAATGTGTGTTTTTGCATAAGTCAGGGAGAGTGAGAGATCTGTCCTGCCAGAACACACTGAAGTCCAGTTTCTAGTTTCCATTGGGTAAAGAGATGGCTTTACAACAATCTTAATGGGAAAAAAATTTCAAGGGAAGGAGTAACTTTGCAAGGAATAAGTAAAATTCTACTATGTTTAAGTTTTGAGCTTCTAGATTTTCACAGCTCTCATAAACAGCAGTGTAATTGGGTTTATCTATTCACAAATTATGGTATGTTACAACACAGATTTCATTCAGGGTTGAACCATGCCAGAGTGAAAACCTATTATGCAGTAATTGCCTTTAAACAGCTGCTGGAAGAATTTGGTTTGCATCTCATGTCTCATTATTCACCTTACTGCAGATCTGTGGGTGTAAGAACCATAAAATGTTCCAAGTGTCCTATTATTGTCCTATCACTGAAATGCAACATGACTGTTTAGGTTCAGGTTGCTACTTGACCACTTTGGGTCCAGAAGTTGTTGCTATGAACAGCAATGTATTTTTCTTTTATACATGGAAGACCCAACACTTTTGAATCCTTTTTCATAAAAACTAAAAAAAAGTCTTAAGAATCAGTAAAGGCAGGAGAATTTTCTTCTTTGAAACAGAAGTTACCTACACAGCACCCCATCATCAGGAACACAAAATGTGTAATTAAAATTCTGAACAGAAAAAGAGTGTGCCCTAATTATACAGGCCAATGAAAAATGGGAGCGGCGTTTGAAATCTTTCAAGCAGACAAGGCAGTCATGCTCAATTAAAAGACAGGGGAAGGTCACATTATGTTAACTCAAAAATAATGAAACAGGAGAGTTCAAATACTGCATTCTAGCTCTGGCAGCCGACTACAGAGTTTGGAAGTATTTAGCCTATTTTAGAAGATAGTGGAGTCTTCTTTCAAAGATTTTTTTGTTTTTAACTCTTGAAATTTGCACACTTTATGAAGAACTTCAGTCAGGAAGTACAAGAGATTCATCCCCTTTCTCCTCTATATGATCACTTCACTATTGCCTTTGTACTCTGGGTAAACTGGATTTGATTTTAAGTTGCATATCTATTGCCTCTTCGTATGGCCTCTGGCAGTGCACCTATTTTGAAATAGGATGTTTATACAAGAAAGAAATTTTACTCTTCAAAAAGACCAAAAAACCATCTCACATTAAATACAAACCTGTGATATGTCTGTTTTGAAGAACTGTGAAAGGAACAAAAGAAAGCTGGTGGTATTTTAAACACTAAAAGCACTCATACATGTCACCCAAATGCCATTAACACTGAATTCAACAAAAAGATTTGTAAAAATGAAGACTGCAGGATTCACCACCAAACCCTTTCCTAAATGGGAAGCCTATCAATATGCTCTTAGTCTGCACACATTTTATTGTGTTCTTCATAAAGTCAAAGGGAATTTGAATTAATTCTAAAGGTGATTGACTGGAACTCTGCAACTACACATACATCAGCTCTACATCAGGTCCTATTTCAATACACACAGAAATCATAATGAAGCAATTGCAAACATCAGACACAGAAGGCCAGGAAATGACAGCAGGAGTCATCCAAGTAGCACACACTTAAAAAAACTCACACACATCACTACAAATTCAGCTAAAGGTCAAGTACAATCCTCAACATGACCTGTTCCCCTCAAAGAAATAGTCTGTTCTATATGTTAACTTAGTTTACTTTAATTAATCTATTGTGTATTAAAGTTTTTTCTCACCTCCAGAGTATTTTTTCCTAGGGTTAATTTGCAATTATTAACTGGGATAAAATTTAAAGAATAGGAAGAAGAGGTAAAAGTTTACAAGAGTACATCAGTGTAGATGCTGAATGTGAATGAGAACTAAGGTCTGTGTGCTAAGATATATAGTTAGTAAAAGAAGCTAAGATATCAGAACAGAGCTGCTGTTAATGGAAAAAAATTCAATTCTCCCTGGCAGACAAGGTTGTCTAACAGTATTTTCGTGTCAGTTGTTTGCAGACATGTTTTCAGCTTTTAGGTTAATTATCAAAATCCTTGCTCCTCCCAATTTTCTTCAAGAAAATTCCCACACATTGTGCCTTATCTACCCAAGATAGCCTTTTTAAGAAATGTAACATATATATGCAGTATCTTTCAAAAATATCTGTCAATAATGAAAAACCAAAGTACCAATGAAAAATATCAGCCAGAGGCAAAATTACAGAAACTCAGATGAAAAATGTATAAACAAACAATGCTGCATAAAGAAATCAAGGATCTAGCACTGTAAAAATTTGCTTCTGATAGGCAGAATTTGTTTAAAAGAAAAACAAGGCTTTTCCACATATATTATTGAATCCATTGTGAAAATTCCAAAAATTTTAGTCTCTAGAACAATTACAAACATTAAGAATTATAATTAATCTCTGTTTAAAAAAACTCCACACATCTTTCCTCTACATCAAGGCACCTACTGTAAATAACTGAAACTAGCTGATTCACAAAAAGTCTTTTGTTATGGTAGTTCCCAGGTTTGCTGTTGTGACAACAAAGATGAGTCTTTCACTGAAGGTTCAAAGACAGTAAAGGGAGTAATATAAATAACAGGTATGAAAATGACAATTAGGAGGAACACTACAAAGCAGTAAAGGGACTGTCAAAGTCGAGTCAGGAAAGTAAAAACAGGTTGTAAAAGGAGTAATGTCTGTAAAATTAGAGAACATGTTTTAACTACTTCTAATTCCAACAGCTCAGCTGGGGACTCTGCTCTAAGGCAGGAAGGCAGAGTCATTGAAAGTCAGGACCAGAGTACACCCAATTCCACATTTGATGGGCTCATTCATTGCAGGGCTGTAATGAGGCAGCTTTACGTTAGCTCAGGTGTGTTTACAGTCACACATCCCAGCTGTCTGAAAGGATGCCTGTAAATTTTGGTGTAACAATCCCAATGTCATAAGTGAATGTCATAAGTGGGGTGGTAACAGCCTCAGAGTCCTGAAGCCAGCCAAGATCTAGGTAGGAATCAAGCACCAGCTCCTGAGTAATAAAAACCCAATCTATAACCCTGTCTTAGGGTAATTATGTCCCCAAAGAAGTGATGGTTTCAAATTCAGACCTGAAATGAAGAGTCTTGCATTTACAAGCAGCTGTAGACACACCTACAGCTAGCAGGAAGAATTCCTTCACCGAAAGGGTTGTTGAGCATTGAAACAGGCTGCCCTGGGAAGTGGGGAGTCACCATCCCGGGAGGGATTGAAAAAGATCTGTTAAAAGTTAAGCATTCTCACTCATTAAAGTCACACCAGCAGATCATCTGGTAGTACCCAGGATGCCCCCTGCAAAGTGAGTGGGACAATGCCTGGGACATAGTTCTAAGAAAATGAGTGCTAATTAATAATATTTACAGCACCTCCCTGCTTTTGTGTTCATTCAAACTCCTTACTCTAATTGCTTTGAGCTTTACCTTACAAAGGCAAAAGCCAAACAGAAAACAGTCAGAAATACTCAATTATGCCTTCCTTTTTCCTACAGTTTTCTAAAGACAGTCAGTCCTGAATCTTGCAGACTAACATACAGACTTTCTCTGACCCAGAACCTGGGTTATTTGGGTAGTCTATTAGCTACTTAATTTTGGGAGCATATGACTTTCCATGGAGATTTTGATGTGAACAGCATGCAAGGAGATGCCAGAGGGGAGTCAGAGTACCAGCAGTGCCTGGGAGCTCGGTTCATTGTAGCAGCGAGCTAGTGAGCTATAATTTAAAGGGTCAAAAGCCTTCTGTTATTTTCTTATGAGGCTTTTCTCTTTTGATGACTGTGCTAACAGACCCTGCTCTATTTATTCATTGAAATTTATGTTTATATTCCATGTGAGATGCTCATCTATCTGCCAACCTGTGTCAGCAAAATTATAAACCTGTCAGAGACACTGTATTTTAGTAGTAACCTACATTGGCAGTAAAAAACAAATGCAAATGTTCAGACAATTACTTATATGCAATGAAAATAGCACTTCCCAACAAATAATGCTGCCAAATAAAATACTGACACTACTCATCTTCAAAACAACGAATTTATATCATCTACTTTGAATTGTGTTAAGTTTTTTGAAAGGCTTTATTTCATTTACTACCTCAAGAAAATTGCAGGCATTTCAGATACATTCAGAATGTGGTTAAACATAGAACATTCCTGAGGCATTTTGCAACACTGTGCTGAAATTCAATACAGTTGACTGAATTCAACCACACAAAAGTTATCTCCCCTAGTCCATAGATGTCAACACACTTGAAACTGCAATGTCAGTATACTGGTAGATATTTGCATATTTACATGATAAAATCCTTGCTTTTGCTCAAGCAGCATTTTTGCCTTACAGTGTTAATTCCATGGCTTTTCATCTTCTTGGATTATGTTATTTACTGCATAGAATTAATTCAAGTCAGTAACAATGTAATCTGTGTTGGGTAGGAGAGGGGAAAGGAACCACAGATCCCTTACACAACCACTCCAATGAAGAAAACTGTCTCAGGATTTGTCTTGGCTTTAACCTTGTTTTTAAAGGTGGAGCTGTACTAAAATTTATTCCCTAATGCCTCCAAAATTTCCGCAGCAACGTTATTTGGACAGCGCATTTAAAATGTGTTTTACTCTTTGCTGAACCTTTACAATGCATGTTGCTCATATTATCACCAACCAAGAGATTGCAGGAGTTTATCTGGTGTAATTTCTTGCCCCAAGGCTTTGTGGCAGTGTGCTTTTTGCCAGGGTACTGTGTGTGTATGCACAAGAACCAATTAGTGTCTAAGGCTTTAAATTACTTATAAAATTAATCACAGCATATTAGAAGCATAAAACAGCACTTGGAATATGTGCTCATTTTATAGATAAGCTAAATTAGTGTAGCCATTGCAAATCAACTCTATTTCAGGACTTATAAAGACAAACAGATCTCATCCTTCAACCTTTGTATGTATGAGGATTATGAAGGATTTGATTCATAATAGCCAGACTAATTATATTTACACACTCAGGGCATTCTTTGATACTAGTTCAAATTTCCACTAAAGAACCATATAAAATGTTTAAATGTATACATTCACACAGCTTTTGTCTGTTAAATGTGATATAAAAATCCTCTTTGATTTTTTAAAAAAGGTTAATGTTAAATCTAGGTACATAGTTTTTAATTAGCCTGCCATTGAAGATGAAAATTTAACATCTTGTCTTTCACTTTAGATACTTCACATTCTCCTAGTTAAGATGTATTTTATAATTGAGAATAATACATAAAGTTTTCCAGTTTAAAGTTTTTTTTCAAGAAGGATATTATCAATAAGTCAGCCACTTCCTGGTTTTAAGATTTTGTTTTAAAACTTTTAAAAGGTTGGAGAAAAATTTATTAAAAAAAAGGAAAAACAACCTTTCAATAAATAACATTTGCATTGTCATTGTTAACTAGCAGTTTCAGAAATACAAAATTTTTAATTTAACCATAAATAAGTCCATGTTTTTCCAATATAACTTCTACCAGTGGTATCTTGTCATCTTATTAATGACAAAGTAAGATTATCTGTAAGAAATAAAAGTAATACAGAAACTTCAGTAGAAACTAGAGAAGGAGGGCTTCAGTCTCCTTATTTTATCTGTAAATACTTGAATGCATAATTATTCTTACATATTAAATCTTATTTATCCCAGCACTCATGATTTTTGCTGTAGCTTCAGGTGTCCTTAGGTGAGTGAGAGAATAACAGAAGAATGGAACCCACTCAAAAAAATCTGAGGAAAGTTCTCTATGAGCTTTCACTCCATTCTTGGGTTTAGATATTTATACTTCAGAGAAAGAAGTTCTATTACATCTACACAGTTGCAGACAAGTTTTAAAAAGACCTAAGCATGCTGAGGGCCAAACTCTTTTAAAACTTGGGTCTTAGGTGTCACAATGGGAACTGTGCTGGTGAGTGTATTTGAAAATCTGGTCCTGACTTGCGTGCCCTAGTTGGAGTTACGATCTTTTAAAATTCTATCTCCAGCTTGAAATGCTTAAAAATTAGGCTTTGGACTCTTCGAGGTTTATTTTTATTTAACAGATACTTTTCAGAAGTTCTGAGCATCTACAGTTTGTGTTCAAGTGCATGTGATCACTGGATATTCAGCATGTATAAACCACAGGCTTATCCTCTCTTCTAGATATTCCTGTTATTCCTTATAGGAAAATTGTGAAGCCTCCTTTTCATGTCCCTTTTTCATCCACATTCTTCAACAGTGTGGCTTCAAACTAATTTCTCTTCTTTGTGGTCCCTGTAGCAGTTGTACACGGGCCAAATTACTTCTGCATACTCATTATAAAGACATTCTAAATGACTTAATATGCTCTAGAAAAGCTTTTGACAAGACAGGCAGCCAAGGGACTGAAAGGTGATGGTCTTTTGCCATTTCTGAGTGATGTGGCTGCCAAAACTCATGGACTTGAGGTTTAACCTTGCACAGACAGTGATCTGTCTTCATGAAAACCAACTGTCACATGCACATGCCTCAATTTCACAGAGGAAGCACTGGAACTGTAAAACAGGAGAACCTTGGACATTGCTAAAGAGAAAAAATGTGTAAAGCTTTCAGGGCCTCACCAACAGCTAAAATTAACTCTGAATCACCCATGTGGATATATTCTGATGCAAACAAATTTGCCACAAGCCATAGCAATTACAATCTCCCATGGCCAGCACAACTGCAAATGAAAGTTTCTTCCTCTCACTAGATCTTAAAAAGCTGCTAACTCTTTATTAGCACAAAACCACTTTTTATCTGCAAGGACAGAACAAGCTGCCATGCCAAACATGGTTTGAAAGGATAAGAAAGCATTCAGCATAACAAAACATGCATTTTTAAAGAAGGTCAGTATCATTTAATGCCACTGCTCTGTATTGAGCAAATCTATCTCTTCATTCTTCCATCACCCTCACAGAAAATATAAACAGCCATTAGGAGCCAGAAGGGCTAAGGGAAATGCAGAGTTTTAATTGCTTTGCCTTGGGAATGTTGCAAAGTTGGTCTTGCACAATGAATACTCTGACAGCTCAAACAGAGATTTATCTATGGAATTAGAACTGCTTTAAAAAGAACACACATGAACCTGACAGAAAGTACTGACTGAAGACACAGTATCAGCTTATTAAACAATATAAATGAAGGAAGGATGCACCCACAGCTGATTTGCTATGTCCATCTGGGACCCTTTTAGGCTGACAAGAGCAACATATTATTGAGTGACAGAATTCAGGAGAATATGGAAGAATGCAAGGAGAATCATTACTGCTCTGTACAGAAAATAAATGTATTTATTGCCAGACTCTTTCCTTTTTTTAACCCAGTGAGAGCAAACCAGCACAATGTTAGTAATTCAGTATTTTTAAGTGGAGAAAATATAAAGCTGATCATTTATTGCCCTGTTACAAGCAGTAATCTTCATTCTGGAGTCAGAGGTAGGATGGCAAAGACTTTTAATATTGTATATACAGTACCTAAAACAATAGGGGATCACTGCTTGGACATTAAGCAATTAACACAAATCAGTAGCAACTACCTGGTTCCTATTTCACCAGATTTGAAATACAGGGGTCACTGCCATTCATGGCACAGTGTGTAAAACACTCCATTATACATAGCTATATAAAAATACATGTAAGGGAAAAAACATTTTCCCATTTTCTAAATAATTCATGGCAACTGATGTGTTATTTTAAAAGGTCTTCCTATTTAAATAAAATCTTTACATGAAATTTTCTGATTTTATTTTGAATTTTTTAAAAAAGAGTGATATAACTCTTAAGACTTCAGTGAGAAAGCTGGAGGAAATTATTTATAGTTGCTAGTTTGGGGTTTTTAATAGGTTCATTATTTCAAACCAAGCTCAGGTTATTTACACATCAAAACTATGCAGTACTGCTTCTTAAGGGCTGTTTTAGATGACAACACAGAAACGGGAGGATATGAACAAGCTACCAATAAAATCAAGGAAAAAAGCTTGCATTTAATTATATATCTTAATGAAATTTAAAATCTATTGATTTGGGGGGGAAAATCTATCATCCTCTTATTTATCACAGATTTCCTATCAGATACCACTACTTTGAATTTTAAAAAATCATGTGTCAATACTGTAACCATACAGATTACTTGCATCATTGTGGCTAGACATATCAGAGAAGTTAAAGATTTTAAAGAAACTTTCTAAGTAAAATGGAATTGCTCCTATTTTGTAAAAGGAATAGAGTTAAATCATGGTAGTGACAACATGGCTAGAGAAACTCACTTTGTGAGGTGGTAGGATGAGCCACAGGAACCTGAATACCACCATGATTCAGCTCCAAAACATTGCAAAACCTGCATAAATTATTTACTTGACATTAGAAACCAAACTGGGGATAGTGCTCAGATTACCCAAATCCCCTGACTATGTCTTAATCACAGATCATTCTCCCTTTAATCAATGCTCATGTCTGTTTCAAGGAAGTGGTTTCAGGACATAAGTAATTATTATAAAAAGCAAAAATATGTAAGTATCCAAAGGCCATCTCTACAAACCTTTGTGTTTATACACCACCCTCTCTTCACTAAGTACATTTAATTACTCTGCTGGCTAACTGCACTTGGTATTCAGTTATACTCCAGTAAGAAATGCCCCAGTGTTCTGCTGCTTTAAATATCTACCTGCCTATTAGTTCCAACCCTGCAAATTAGGAGGGAAACTACAAGCTGCTACAACCCATTCCTCAGAGAAAGCAGCTGTGTTCCCACCATATTTCCAAAACAAGCAAGTGAAATGTTATTACTGTGATTAAAGAAAATTAATTCTAGATTAGACCATTTCGAGACACAGCAATAAATTCTATCCTTACCTTTCAAATTGCCCATTATCTTTAATAATTTTCTATTTATGACCATGGACTCTTTTAGAAGACATCATATCTAACTGCAAGGAAGAAAAATGATTTTGATTGCCTGTAATATATTTACTCTAAAATACCTTTGTTTTCCACTTAATTTAAAAAGTCAGCACTACATTACAGAGAAAACATAGTTATATTCATAGATACTCTTAGTCACCACTATTAGGCCAAGGAAAATGCAATAAATGCAATAACTGCCCATACAAATGAACATTTCCAGTGCTTGAACTTGAATATAGAGAATGCACCAAATTTTCAACCCCATCCTTTTAGACTTGCCTGTATAAAAAAAGCAACTTCACACCTGGTGAAATGAAAGACATTTGGGAAATCATTGGTATAGTCTTTTGGACTATTTTATTTCCTTTCCTTTTATTCATCTCTCATTTTGTAACATTTTTTCAAGAGAGACTCAGGATTTATTCTGTCAGCTTTGAATGCCTGCAATGAGACTGTCACCATGTCTGCCACTCTTATGTCCACCAAACAAAGTAGAATCACAGAATAATTTAAATCACACTTTTTAAAAGAAAAAGAAAAAAGAAAAAAGAAAATAGTTATCTTTAAGACAAGTGTGACAAAAATGCCTAGATTTTAGTGGGGAAAAATCCAATCCAATAAAAAGTGAGTTTTTCCTTGTAGAAAATGCTGAGGCTATGCTGCTACGCTGCTTCTTATTTCTGAGGACAGAAGCATATCCAGAGCACATACAACTTCCCTTCCCATTATCTGATTCTCCTAATCAATGCTATTTTGACCAAGTTTTGAGCTCTGGCATTCCCACACTCTCAGAAGCCCCAGTGCTGCTGTCTCACACCAGGTGAGTGCAGGAGCTGCCTGGGCCTGCTGACATGGCAGCGCTGCTGCCACCCTGCTCACACATGGTATGGAGTTTCAGGCCTGATTTACAGGGATCAAACACATTAACAGAGGGAAGCTGTGCTGCAGCAGGGCCTCACGTAGCTGCAGCCCTTTTGGTTCCACAGCAGGAGCCCATGCTCAACCAGGGTCTGAATTTGCAGAACTGGAACTGTTTCCATACCCAGTTTGAAATCTTGAATTCAGCACTAGTGTTTGCAGCCGTGAGCACTTAAAGCTGCTATACACTGTTCATGTTACTAAAGGAATTCATCTTGACAGCTTCTTTTGTCCTTTCCTCTTTGATTCCACTCCCTTACACCACTTTGTTGGTCACTGTAACATGAACTAGACCAAGAAAAGTACCCAGGCCAAATAACTTGCAGGGGGATTCCTTCCTTGGTTACAATCCAGACCAATCCCAATCCACAAAGGCATGTTCATGCCACCATGAACTGTCAGAGGCAGTAGGGGAGTGGGAGTGATCAGAGCATTTTTTGAAGCAATAGCAAGAGCTTCTGCAGGCTTACATGATTTGTAGAACTACCACACCATATCACCATATGTAGAACTACCACATTAATCCTTTGAGCCCAAAAGGGGTGCAGGCAGTGCCCAGATACAGAGGAACACACCTATAAATTGATTCAAACCAAATAATCAAACTGGAATCTTGGCAGAAAGCTTCCCATGCTCTTGCTAATAATCTCATGGGAATTTTAAATGGATGCAAAACTTTTATTCAGTCTCACCTAGGAAAAAAAAAAGATAACTGTCATAGTGGAGAGGCACCTTGTATTTGGGTTATTAACTCAGTGACTCAGGAGGAATAGTGCCATCTACTGAATTAACCATAGTCCTTAAAATACAACCTAACAAAATCTCACATCTGCTGGTTATTGTACATGGATGAGTTTTTTGTCCAGTTACTTTAATAGAAAATTGTAGTGCAGACACTTCAAATCACTTGGCACCTGCTGTTTTTCCTTTGCCAGGTGCATTTCAAAAGCTTATTCACAAAACAAAAGAAATAAGGTTCTTTTTCTCAATATGTTGGCAATGATACTCTCAAGAACCCACATGGGCACAGAGTACTTGGAACAGTCCAGGAGGGAAGTGACTGTTGGCTGCTAAATGTTACAAGAAAACAGAAGCCTGGAACGTGCAAGCAATGAGACAAATCAGAAAGAAAATAGATCTGTGTTTACTGTTTCTGCAAATATCCAAGGAAATCCAAAATCCAGCAGTGCAAGCATATGGCATTAAAAGAAATATGATGTAAGAGGGTTCACACCGCCATGGGTTCACACCACCACCAAAATATCTAGTATGCAAAGGGTATATATTAAATAAGCTGAAAAATGAGTGGGATGGAAAAAAGTTTTGGTGATATTAAAAGAAAAGATTGAGATAAACAAGATGAGGTTTAACCACATGAATCTCTTAAGTAATCACTGAAAAAACTATGTCCTTCTATGACTTCCCCTAAGAATTCAGGCAAGAATTTCCATCTGGAAAAGGAGGAGAGGTTAAAGATTCACCATCAAAATAAATATTGTGCATCCAGATGATGGGTGGATATGGAGAAAGTGTTGATAAGCTATTATGGACTTTGTGAAGCAAAATAATATTGATAGCTCAAATGATACTTCTGCATATAAATGAATTATATGCAAATATTTCATCATCAGTCATGTCAGGGGAGAATTCAAAGAATTGACTGCCATAAAAATTGCCAAATGATTAAAGAAATGTGCACACACTAAAATCTTTCACTTGGTTAAGCAACCAATATCATCACAGGTTATTCTGTGGTTAATCGCTGAAAATAAAACAATGAAGTATATTTTTTCTAAATTTATGAACAACTAAGTAAGGCCTAGTAATCATAAAATCAGATTCATAATTAATCTTCTGGTCTTTCTTAGAATTGATGGTAGAGAATCCGAATTAACACATTGTTCTTTTAAATCATAAACATGGGAAAAAAACCCTAAGTATCTCAAAAGATTTTATTTTAGATATATCTTTACATTTTCATCTCCTTGGAGAAAAAGAAAAAAACAACTATTAAAGGAAATTTTATAAAAGGGCATCAATTTTTTAGCTGCATGAATTATACAATAGAGAGTTGTTATCCCGTATTTGTTATTCAGATACATTTCCCAATCAGACTTTGGAGTGTAAGAAATGAAATCCATACTCTCTGCACTGTTGAAAAGAAACCAGGTACTTTCCAAAATACTAGAAGCAATGCTATCAATAACTGTTTAAAATTATTTAATTGCCATATATTGCAATTAATAAAAATTCTTTTCATGTTAGAGTGTTCCTTTCATATAATGCATAAATTCACAGTAGGCTTTATTTAAGCTGATTGGTAAATTGGAAAATACACAACATACATGTAATGACTTAGAAATGTATTGTGTAGCTGTTAAATCACTTCTTGCAGACATGTTTGTACTGCATGAGTTTCAAAATTTTTTTTTCCAGAAAGAATACCATGAAGAAATGCACAGCTTTTGAGGGAATGGTCTCATGACAATCTTTAAGGACTCTCTGTAGATTTTCAAGTCATCTTGTTAAGCAGCAGAAACTCCTTTACATGAGCTATCTGACCAGACAGAGACCATGAGTAAAACAGCTGAGAACAACTTCATCCCATCCTCACTGAAGTCAATGGAAAAAATATCTGCAGGATTTGGTAGCTGAAGTGTAAGGAGCCTTTACAACGACTCCAATGAGCACTGAATCAGTCCCATCAGCAGCAGCAGAAGCTGGTGGGTAATCACTGTGGGTAATATATGAGCTGTCCTTAGGCTGCAATGTATTTGCATAAACCTTTTGTTGAATAACTTGAAGAACAAAATAAATCAAAATTGAAATCTATTCACAGTTAAATGGCAAGCTGAAAAAGAGATTTAGTGAGTTAAATTATTCACCATGCTCCAGTGAAAGCATATTTCATAGATTCACATTCCCAAGTGAACTCATGCTCTGCCACAGCCTAGCTAAATTTAGCATGAATAAGCATCTTCGGACAAATAACAGCCAAATGAAACAGGTGCCTTAATACATGCACTCAACACCTGTTATTTTGCAGAAAATTACAACCACACATATTTGTTCCCATTTGACTTATTAATATTTCCAATGTGTATGAAGCTCTTTTACACTGGACACACAAACAGGGCCTTGGGCTAATATGCATCTGTGATTCTGCACTAAATACAAAATTCAAAGGATTTTTTCTTATGCCTGACTAGTTTATAACACTAAAATATCACTTGCTTTTGTCTACTATAATTTCTGTGAACCACTTCTCTTCCCCTTTCTACTCCTTGTCAGATGAGGTGACCAGAACTGAAAATACAAATTTATATGATGGCATTGTATTATTCTTCTATACATACAGCACTATGAGGGCTGCTATGGGAACTTAATTCCATCTCATTTGTATCCTTTCCTTTCTGTATTACAGTCCCTGCATTGTGGCTCCATAAAGATGGAAAATGTATTTCACTGGATTCTATGGACTCATCCAGAATTATGCAGTTTCTACCAAAAATCCATATCTGGATTTTTGTCTAACATTATTTTGTCATCCTCTTGCCTTTCATTAATACTTACTCTATCAGAAGCACTCTACTTCAAAGGTGCTGTTAAACACAATGCTCTCCAAGCTGCTTGTTCCTTTGTGCATGGAAAGCAAACACTCCCATGGTACTTTCAAGAAGAAGAATAACCATTCTCCTGGGAAGGGTTCCTGCACAAATGTTCACCTTTGCACAACTACTTTGCTACCAGTTCCTGAGAGGACACTGTAAGCATTTGTGGAGAAACAATGTCCTATGAAACAGGACAGAGGAGCAATTACTCCTCTGACATTACAGCAATGTCTGCTGCTTCGTTTGGAAGGGGGGGATGAACTCACAGGGTCCTGTGGTGAAAGAAAATGCTGGCCAGAACAAGACCCTGGATGCTGAAGAGTTCTGAAGTTTCTACAGTACAGAAACAAAAGGATACTGGCAAGTGAATTGAAAATGAGCCTGCTTGAAGAACAATAAAAATCAGTAACATACACTGACACTAATAAGCTGAATGACTGGCAGTTTGATCAAACACTGTTATAAGAGTGATGAGCAATTCAGTCACATTTGCCAGGATAAATATTAATTGTGTGTTAAAGTATCTCCTATCTTATTGTAGGCACAGTAAAAGACAAATGACTAAAACATAAGCATGTAAATGTGGAAATAAATGCAGATTCTCAAGAATTAAAGCAGCTAATAACAGAGGGTTGAATGACAACTGGGCGTCCTTGCTGAATTCAGATGCTTAAGAAAATTTATAGCTCGCCACAAGAGAAAAGTGAATAAAGAGTTTGGAAACATTCTTATTCTAAAATTAACAGAGATGATCTAAGATATGACACTTTTACCCAATAGCAAAAGTCACAAAAACTAACACAAGTATTGAAAATCAGTAAGAGCTCACAGGAGGTAACAACCATCTGAAGAGCAGACAGCTGAAAGAAAAGACAGCTACAGAGAGAGAAAAGGAAAATCAGAGTTGAAAACCTCAAATTTGTTTATTTAAATTAGCTGTACTGAAAGAGAAATAGAAGAGTCATTGCAGTGAAAACAACAATGGATCTGGGCCATAAAATGGAGGACAGAAGGATCAATCTGCTAATGGTTCTGACCTCCCTACTCAAGCTAACATGGTCAGGGCAAAATAAAACATTTAAAGTCACACATGGTAAACAGCAAGCAAGAAGATAATTGCACAGACACACTTTCCCATCAGTGATATTTTTTCCTTATAGTTTATCTATGATTATACAAAAGCAGAGGTAATGATCTACTTAGCTTATACATTAATTTATGATTCAGAAAATAAAGCTCAGCAAATAATAATTACCATCACTGTCTTGTTTTAAATCTTGCTAAAAAATTCTCAGTGGCCAATAAGCACTCATTCATTTAGGATTTTTTTCCCTCCCCTTTGTAAATATTTCTGCATTTCATTCACTTGGCTTTCAGAAGACAATTTTACCGCAGAACTGTTAAACAATAAATAACATCAAAGTCCTCAGTGGCATAAAGATGTAAGCAGTTTAACTCTATATACATAAATTCAT
This sequence comes from Zonotrichia leucophrys gambelii, assembly GCF_028769735.1. Classification (NCBI taxonomy): domain Eukaryota; kingdom Metazoa; phylum Chordata; class Aves; order Passeriformes; family Passerellidae; genus Zonotrichia; species Zonotrichia leucophrys. The sequence continues at coordinate 13,308,214 of NC_088181.1, forward strand.
TGACTTCAGTGAGATGCATGAAGTCAAACAAGTGTCTTTGTTTTTGGAAAATATAGGAATTAATTATTAAAATACATTTTTCAAAACAAGACTGTCAAACTCTACTTGTAGAAAAGACTTTTAAAATTCTGAAACAGCTGTGCTATATAAAACTTGGTTTGATCTTCTTAAAGAAACACAAGTTTAACTGTCAAAAATAAGCTGTTGCTCAAATCTTTTGGAGTTCTGATCCAGGCAGGTATGTGCTGGCACCTAGCATTTCTTTTTCTCCAGAAACATACTTCTGAGTATAGCTGCTCATAACATGAAATACAATCGACTGTTTAGATACTTTAAACACATTCATATCTTTTGCAGAGGCAACTTCTATCTTTTTGCATTTGTCACAAGTAAATTTTTTCATTCTAGCTGTCAAGTGTGAACAAAATTTTTTATTCTGAAGTTCTCCAGAGCTCTTATTAATTACATTTATTGTGGGCTTGTATTAATTCTAACTGTGCATAATCTGCATGCTCATCTATTCCTTTATGCCACCATTCATTTAACACACCCACAGAGCACCACACGTGAAAGACATGGAGTTCAGCATCTTGTTGCTCAGTGCAGACTGAAGAAAATGACACATTAGTGCAAAAAAATGGCAAGAAGATGATTTGTTGATGAGTCCTTCAGGAATATCACAAATGGTGTCAGCTGGCCTAGTCCCAAGGCATCTAGGGATTTACAGGTTAAAGCCAATAGGCTTGAACTTACCCTGAAAGTTAATTGGGAACTGGTGGTGACTGCAGAGCCTCTAGAGAGGATGCTCTTGTGAGGCATTACTTAAAGAGCAGGTAGACATACTTTGCATTAGGTAGCCATATTTTCCACCCCCTGAAGACAGATACTGAGGGGAATTCTAATCACAAATTTAGCTCCTAGACTGGAGCTAGCTACATTCAATGTGGAACATCTCCTGCTGAAACTGTCAACAAAGAAAGCCCATATATATAGATCTAGAAGTCACTCCAAGACACTGCACAGAATGTTCACTGAGATAATTCCATTCCATCCCCTTTCTAGCAATTACACAATGTTAAATGTAATGCATTGCCAATTATGTTGCCAATTTTCTTGAATTGATAGGCTCTGTCCTCAGCAGGTCCCCCACTTAGCCTGAGCATTACACCACAGTGGCACAGCTGTTTGCTTCTGGTTCTGGAAATGAGGCAGCCCTGTTCTCTGCTGTACTGCATGAGATCAGCACGCCTTAAACACTTAAGTTTGAAAACAGAGACTGTTTGAAAACAGATGTAAGAAGCCTTGATGTTAATGTCAAGGAAATTCTCTCCCTTAAAATGTATCATCATGTTCCAGGAACTGTCCTCAACATCAGGTGTTTGAATATTTTTCCTAATTAGCATGATGAAGAAGGTAGAAGAATAAAGACAAAAGTCCACGACAGGGAAGAGACCTTAAAGAATAATTAATTATTTTCCACCTTATTTCAAGCTTCAGTATCATAAAAATAGATGGACAATTTTTTTAAAAAATCCTATAAGGCAAAGAAAACACAATAGGTACCAGTGCCAATCTGGCACCCACTGGGTCCTCTGCCTTGCCAAAATGTTTCATTGAGCTGCTAGCTGAAAGTGTGAGGAGCATGCTGATGCTGCAGCTGCTGCTGTATTTGTTGTGTCCTATTCTGGTGGAGATTCTCCAAGGGTTTCCTCCAGAACAGCTCATTTACAGTACAAATATAATAAACTCCCTCTTAATTAAGTTCCAAAAAATCCTTCTCAGTAATAGAGATCCTGAAAGCACTAAAATGCAGGTCTAAGACAGACTTAAGCAGAATTTTAAACTCTATGTTTGTGTAAAACAAATTCTTTGCCATGTGTTACTCCCTCCAACTCCAAATCATTAACAGTTGGGCCAAACCAATGGACACAACATGAGTTGAAAAGCAATTGCATTGTTTCAGAACATCTTTGTCAGCTCTGTCATTAGTTCACATATGCTAAGTGAATGGGTGTTACAGGATGTTATACATCTGCCCTGCACCACCACAGCAGTGCAGAGCAGTTTAAATTAACAGGGAAATCCATAAACTGCATTTTATGACCTGAGCAAGTGACAGAACTGTATTTTGCCACAGGTAGAGAGGAGGGAAAAATTGGATTTGTTTCCAATTTTTGGCACACAGAATTGACAAAAAATTGCAGTCTACAGGGATTATTGAGGAAATGCTGTTGTGGCAGAGTCCTGAGGAAGAAACAGGATGCCTTGTGCATGTGGTGGGCAGCCCATGAAAGGGCACTGCCAGGCACCTGACTGTGGTATAGGAGAGACCTCAGATAAAGAACAAGGTGATTTCACTGCCCACTAGCAAAGTAATCTGAAAGCCAAGCTGTGACTCTCTGGGTCACCAGCTTCATAGCAAGTTCAGATTGTTTCACCCTGCATGCAATATATTTCCTCTTCAAAAAATCTGTTTTGAGAGAGCTGGACCTTTCAGAATTGCCAATGTTTACAATGTGTAAGCTGGCAAAAGTCAGCTGTTTAACACATACTGTCAAAATATACAGTCAATGGCTGAAAATGTTTTGGTAGCTTTTTTTAATCTTGATTGACAAAGATTAATAAACTCACGTACTACTTTTACTGTTCAAAGTATTAAAAAAATACATTTATTAGATAGTAGCTTCCAGGGAAGCTTTTAAATAACATAAATGATGATAATGATAATAGGTTCCCAGAAGAATCTGATATGAATGGGAAAAAAAATTAAAATTAAATATCAGCCAAATTTGAAAAAAAACCACATTCTTAGAATTTTTTTTCATTATACAAATTGTCTTCAGATTATAGGAAAAGAGCTTGTAGGAAATAGTAACTATAACATAAAAAGAAAAAAATTATGCTTATCTTCTATTGTGATGTTTATGGGAAATCTTAAGAACTACTCTCATTCAGTATTTCAACAAATAGACAAAAATTAATGAATGATTAAATACGCATGTAATTCCTATCTTATTGATATGTTATGCAATCAAAATAGTTATCATTATTATCCTCTTGAAGTAATCCTGTGGTCCTTCTTTGTAGAAGGAACACACTGAAATGATGTTCACAGCAGTAGAGTATTGCCTGAAGTATTGGCTGATAGTGCAATAAGTTAGTTAAAAAAAACATCTAATGCAACTGGGATTAGAAATCTTTAAAGGATCCTTGTCAAACTGGAGTCCCAGGAAAGGACAGTAATTTTTATTAGCCACAGTTTAGGGGAGGATGTTTTTCTGGCTCTGGCTGTTTGGCACACATTGTATATAAATACATAATTCAGTGTAAAACAAGTTACACCCCTTTTACCACATGAAACTCCCAACTATGCTTGAAGACCAAAGATCAGTTGCACGAATGAACTGAGACAGAGATTCCCATTTGGCTGATTTGAATTCAAAAGAAAACACTTTTTGATCTGGGTTTATTGTAGTGAGAAACTGCCATTTCCATAAAATTCAAAGCAAGTAAACTCAGATAAGAATCTTTGTTTATTAGGAATAGTTTTTAAAAAGTTAATATGCCACTTGAGGCCACAGGGAAATCAGCATCTTCAGAGAGCACTACTTAAATTTTACAGCAGATTATTTTTTAGAATAACACTTTTCATAGCTTCTTGCAGGCACGAAAATAGCTTTCCATTCACGAACTACAATACCCTGAACAGTAAGATTCATGTTGTTTCCAGTGTTTTGTGAACAAGGCAGGAAGGAAAGAAAGCCTGCAGTGTGATTCCCTCCTGAGTATCAATACATTGTCCCAATATCTCAGCTCAGCGTCTGTTAATGTTACTGGAGTTAAATTTGTGGAGGTGAGTGCAGTGAGGAGAGAGCATATGCTGCAGCCTTTTGACACATACTGCAAACTGCTGGTGCAATGTATCCTGCTGTGCAGCCCTTTAGGAGAGATTGGAAATGTTTCATCCACACCCTAATGTTAGAGCTGACGCAAGGAGAGACAGAACAGAGCTTCCTCCACCGTTGTACCTGTTCTAAAGAGCAACCCTTATGGGACATGCAAGGTGGCACGAGGGAATATTGCAGTAATCCTACATTCTTGTTATTTTAAACTCTTGTAATTGAGGTAATTATGTTAAAGATCGTATCAGAGTTTTAAATCATAACACAAGGCACAGGCAGTACAACTACTACAAATTCTGTACAGGACTAGAGAAAAGAGAGGCAAGAGAGCAGCAGCAGCATATTGAGGCAGCTGGGTCAAAGAGCATGTCAGGATCCTGAAAAATCATAGAAAGACTCTAAAGAGGCTGACAGACATTCTCCAACAGCACGAAACACGGTGGGACCATGGAAGCAGGGGCTGGTTTGAAGAGCAGCACATTTGAAAGAATGTGAGGCTTAGCAGGCCAAAATGACTTGGCATTAAAGGCATGTCCCTGTGGTGGGCTGCATGGCTCTAATGCTACAGAAATAGCACAGCAGATTCTTTACAGAAAAAACCCAAATGTACAGGGATGAGCATCCCTTACCTTCCTACCCAGCTCCATAGAAAAAATCAGCTTCTCAATTTATTTTACAGATACTCAAATAATTAATACTGAGATACTGGCCCTGAGATAATGCAAGCTCTTCATTGCTTGTCTTAGGAACAGCATCAAAACCCTTCCTTCTCCTTAGGCAACTACTACTTTAAAGTCTCTCTTTTCATCCTGTATAATAGGGATTGGAAAGGTTGGAGGCAGAAAACATGAAGTGAAGTAAATTAGTGAATAATTACTCCCCTACACAGAAGAAGCAGCCAGCAGTACTCCTAAAGGAGCAAGACAGAACTAGCATGCTGTTGCAATCCTGTAACAACAATTCAACTCCTCAAACTGTTTCTTTCAGCTGAGAAAAAGATGCTACACCAATGACTTTGCAGATTAAAAGAAAAAAAATCAGAAAAAATCAGAAATAGACTAGACAAAAAGAGAGGCAAATGCAATAATTTAATGAAAAACATTCACAAGCAAGCATTTGACAAAATTGAATTATGCTTGAAAGCATAATCTACAACAAAAGAGGAAAGTGAGAAGCAGATAAAAGTTTACTCATTTTTATTCTAAACTGTGATTCGTCCATTATATAACATTTTCATTTTCCCTAAATGGAAAGTTTGTTCAGTGTTTCACTGTCTAAAACCTGTGTGTGAATGCCACACCTGTGAGTTCCCAACCCTTGTTCATCCACCTATCATATCAAAAGTAATGAAAAAAGTCCCTTTTTCCATTGCATATCAAAGAACCTTCACCTGTTTATCACATACATGGCATGGATATACCTGTGCCCAAAAGTTCAACAGCTTATGTGACAGGAGACACATGGATTTTACTGCAATTTATATAGCAGGACACCTCTATTTGTTGGCATATTTATCGTATTTCAGAATTTGGGGGGAAAAAACCTCTTATTTTACAGGTATAAATTTCTGTGAGTACCTCTAAACTGAAAATCAGTGGAAGAAAATCTCTCATCCAGAAGTACAGAGGTATTAGAACATTCTGTTCTTATTGATCTGGGAAGTGCTGGTCTCTTCTAATCAGAATGTCTATCTTACCTTGTTACCTCCAAACCATTAGAGCAGTCTAAAAGAAATATGTAAGTACAGGGGCTTTTAATTGCTTTGTACAAATTTAGAATGAGAAGTTCACAGGTGATATTTCCATCTGATTTGTATCTTGGCCATGATGCTTTTTTTTTCATTATTGTGCAGTTAGCAACCCAGGAAAGACTAGAACTATTAATAATAGTTCGATCCTGTGCATGCACAGCATATTCTCCCAGTAACAGCAGCCCAAGTCAGAAAAGAAATGTAATTTGCAGTGTGGTCCTCTAAAGGGCCATGGTGTGCTAAATGATGTGTTATTAATAAGAGTTGCAAACAACAACTGCTCAAAAATAGATACAAATAAATTTTAACAAAGCCCATGTCAAAATTGTCACTATCTATAAGAGCCCTTCAGAACTTCATGGACACCACTTACATTTGGTCTTTTCCACTCCTTTAAATGCAACCATGTATGTGACAATATGTGTGACAGTGATGGCAAACTTATTATTCAATTACACATTATTAGGCAAATATTTTTACATCATAAAATTTTAAGGATGTATATCTTTTTCAGAACTCTAAGCCTAAGATGTTCTAAATATTCTGCAACCTTATACTGTAAGTTTGAGCAATATAAACAGCAGTGTGTAATGCAGTGGTTTAAGCTTTTTAATTCTATGTTCTAGGCCAATATGTGCTTTATGCTAGAGAATTTTTGAAAATATATAAGGAATTTAGGAGCTATAGTGTATAAAAATCTAGCATAATATTGTGTCAGCTTGCTCTTGCAGATTTGCTTCTGAAAGTTACCTTAAGAAAGAATAATTATGCTTTTAGTTATCTTTTTCTCATGTGTCTACTATATATTACTATATATTACAATTTTTTTGAGACCTGTGAGATGGAAGAAAAACGGATCAGTGTGAAAAGCATAGATCTCTTTAAAAAGCTACTTAAGAATGATATCACAATTCTATCTTTTATCTGCTTTATTAATTAATATTCCATTTTCTTCTTTGTTTGTTCATTCTTAGTTTCACTATGGAAAGTAGGAATCTAAAGCCGTTGCACTGAAACCAGCAGAGAAAGCTGTCAGTGATTTAGTGGGCACAAGACTGTGTTCTAAAGCTGATGGAGGCAGAGGCAGGAGATTTTACACCTTTTATAATGGTCTATGACTTTTCAAATATGGTGCAGCACACAAGAAAATTGTCTCACAAGTGTCCAGGACTTCTTAGCTATGCTTTTTGCCATGTCAAGGCAACAAACAAAATTAATGTCCTAGAAGTAGTAATCAATTTAGACATTAAGTAGTTCTAGACTACTTTTCCTCAGAAAAATCTCACTTTTCACCAAAGAGAAACACGAGGTGTGCTTGAGAAAAATATTGTATTTATAGCAGAAATTGAAAGAAGCCAATAATCATTTTAAAAATTTAACCCCAGGCTTGAGATAAAACCTTCAGTAAGCTGTTTATCTAGATCAATGCTTAGAAATATACAGTCTCTAGATTAAAAATTATCAATGTTAATTTGATTAATTTTTGCAGAATCGTGGTATTTCTGAGAATAAAGGCCAAAAAAATAAATAAAGTAATATAATTAAATATATCACTGTTATGAAGCTGGAATCTATACAAACATATTTATCAATACTTATAACTCTAATATATTTACTATTGTAATAATTCCCCAAGCTGCCACCAGTCATTACAAAATCAAGCAGAATTTCCCTGCATTAAACTTTGAAGGTGACACGAGAAGCAGAACACAAATGGAGCACAACTTCCCCCTTGGCCAGGATGTCAGAGAAGGTCTCATTTGAGACTCAGGATATATGGACTTACAAAATGACTCCATGGAGTTACAAAATAAAAAACCATGAAGCTGTGTGTAGATTTGTTTTTTCTCTTTCAAAGTGTAAACCTTTCTGGGAAAGTGAAATTAAGGAACAGATTCCACAGGGAATACATCATGGTGAGCAAACCAGGCATGATTCTGTTGAAAGGAATGGCAATAAAAATAACTTTAGCATATGGATTCCTTAATCTTTTGGTCCACAAAGGTTTCCTTCTTGTGGGAGCTGGGGCCTGGCCAAGGACAAATTTGTGAATCTGTCCACCACAGGGTTTTGCTAGTCCAGACACTGCTGTTTCTAGTCAAGCATAACAAATAGAGACTTAATATATTATTTTATGGAAAACACTGTACCCTGATGCAATGCACCACATAACTGGATGAGAAGCCATTCATAAGATAACAAGAAGTTATGCTCAAGTGTGTCAGATCAATAAGCAATAATGACTGAGGCAGAAAGCATTTGTGTTGAGATTAATGGCCAGTTATAGAAGTGTCCTAGTGCTACAACCAGATCTATTAAATCCACCATGTCACTAACAATTAACCAAGTGACCTCTGGTTTAGTCATTATTACAAATATATGTTTATTTTAGAAGAGACTATCATTAGGATTTTAGTTTTGTTTCCATTCTTATTCGTGCACAGTGTGCCTTCATGCAGCACTAAACCAACATCTTCTGATTTATATTCAATTATTTTCTTATCAAGATACTCAATAATAGAAATGGAGAATAACGCTTTAGAAAGTAATTTTTTACGACTGAGTGCCAACCAAATCCAATTTTGACATTTTTAAGTGAATTTAGTGCCAAGCCTAAATTTATGGAACTATTTGATTAAGTCCTCCATTTATTCTCTGGACAGATACTGTACTGATAAAAACTTGTAAGCTCTCCATAAATTTTTCTTCTTTGATTTTACATCAGGACAACCTCCAGATCTTTTATTTCCCAACATGAATCCTAGGATAATCTAAAATGGCATGGACTTCCTTCTCAAGTGCACACACAGCCTAAGAGAGCAACTTTTCTCATTTCTTAATTTGTGCACATTTGAATTAGGACAAACGGGGATCAAGAGAGCAGCACTATATGGAAGCAAACAATTTTTTTATTTATCACATGTACCATATGTCCTTTTACTCTCCTATAAGAACCTCTGGAATATCTTTCTTTTAGATGGAGGGAACAACAAATGATGGTCCTATTTTGTTTTACAGACAACACTCCTTCACTTCACTTGTGGCTCCTTCAATTAAGATTAACACTAAAAACTAATTAAGGAACTTTTTTAGTATTATGAGTAATTTACACACTGATAATCCAGTATTCACCTCCTCTTAGGTTCTAATATCAAGTGGAAGGATTATGAGGTTCCACTAACTTTCTTCCAATTACATATTTATTTAAAAAAACATAAATTAATTACTTGTTCATTCAGAGAGCATTACATATATATATCAAAATAGAAGGTAAAATTTAAGTGGGTTACTGCAGTCATTTGCTTTAAAATTTTCTATTGACTGTACATAAGAATGTGACATGATATCCAACTCTCCTAGTGATTACACAAGCAGAATCTCACAGAGAGCAGGACTGGATTTAAATAGGGATGAAGAGCGTGTCCTCTGATTATTTAATAAGTAACCTTCAAAATTATTAGAAGAGGCAACACTGCACTTAGCTTTATTATGTGCCTACTGATGGGCTTCACAGAGATCACTACACAGCAATGAAATGGAAATAACACAACTGATTTAAGCTGTATTTGAACTGGAGAACAAGGCCCCAGTGCTGTCCAGTACACTGCTGGCCTTGCTTCTGACAGCATCAGCAGGCCACTGTGAAAACTAAAATTTCTCTATAATAATTAGAATCAGCTGTGCATTGGCAAGTTGAAAATATCCTCAGGCATGCAATATTTTCTATAAGCTTAAATTAGTCAACAAATACACTGTGCATGTGTAAACAAGACACTTTAAGAAAGCATCACTGTAATAGTATGATCACTATAACCGCCACAGTACTAAAAATTATGTAGAAATGCTTTGCACATTTCAAACCTGTGGTGCCCTGTGGCAAAATAATTCTGGTTTTTAAAAGAGAAATGTATTAAAATTGATACACTCCCTTTGAAACAATTAATCTTCTCAGGCATTAATTAAGGCCTACTGTCATTCACTTTTTCTTAAACTAGATTTATAATATTCACCAACCACTCAAAGTCTAAACAACATTGTCATTGCAGGTATGCTGGGAAGTCATCAAATCTTTACCCCATTGGTGTATTCCCTTTTTTCTGCTAGTGTAGACACTAACGAAGGAAAAGAAGGAAGAATTACAATATAGCCAAAAAACAGAATGAGTACATTCAAATGGCTTTTTTTTTTCCACTTTTTAGTGCACTCATTAGACTCAGGATGCATGGTCAGACTAGCAGTACCAGCAAACCTTTTTTAATTGCACATTCTATTTGCCCCTGTTCCACGCATTCAACCTGCAGAGAAGAAAGACATGTAAAGATTACCAAGGCAAGTTTGTAATGAAGCGGATGCCTCTCTGTCTGTCCTTGCGCCAACAGCAGCAGAAGGGATACTAATTAGAGGGTGAATTATTAGCTTCCCATGGTGCACTGCAGGGGCATTAAAAATGAGTGTAGTTTGTTGCTTTCCTTTTAGATGGTTAGTACTGGTTTAATATATTCGTGTTTCTAGGTGAGCAGCAGGGGACAGTTTTTATTATTATAATTGTTGCATAATTACTGGCCTAGGGTTGCCTATTGTTAAATAAAAATGCTGAGATACTAATGTTTTATTGAACAGTACAAGTAGATAAAATTGTAATATATTTTCCTGAACAATATAAGCTTGTTATCTGGCAGCTTGGTGACAACTCTAAGTTGTCTTGTGGAAAAAACTCTGATTTTTTGTAAAGACTAAGTATAAAATGGGATTTTCTAAAACTTGAAACACATTCAACTTAAAAAAAGAACCTTTATTTTCATTTATTCAAGAGGACCCAAGTTTGCATAACATAACCTCACCAGATTTTACCTGATAGGGATTCTGACCTCAGAATTAAAAACTGCAGCTCTCCTGTCACTGCAATCACAAATACACAAATATATTCTAAGTTTTGTGCCCATCAATTGTTTTTGTGATAATCCAAAACTGATTACCAATGTAAAAAATTAAATACAAAAATAACTAATGAAAATAAAAAGAAAATTAAGAAACATTCCTATTAACCCAAATAAGAAATTTATAGCATTTTCCTTGGTCCACCTTAGCAGAAGAGCTGTCTGAATTTGTAGCAAAAAGGTTTTCCTATTTTATCTCAATTTCCTGTTGTGGTTCCTGCATGCCAGTAGGTAACGGGCTATTTTGGTGTCCTATGGTTTATCCAGGTGGAGCTCTATCTGCCAAGCCACCTGCTCTGCATCAAAACAGCCTTGAGAGAAGAATTCTGAATGCAAAGGATCAGCACCTGCCACTTGTGTCCATGTCACATTTACACAGACTTCTCTCTGAATTGTGCAAATTCTAAGTGCACATCTCCAAACAGCTATCCTAAAGAAACAAATGCTACTTTAACCTCATCTGCTTCTTTCTACAGAGGAGGAGCAAAAGGATATAGAAGAAAGGCAATTATTTGTAATACTTTGTAAGAGGGAATAATTTTCATTAAATTTTGCCAAAATCCACTTTAAACGGTGCTTGGCATTGCACAGAACTGATAAATTACCAGCAAAAATTGTTCTTCTGATTTTTTAATGGCAGAACCTCTTCATTTTTTCTTACTTTCAGGAAAGTGAAAACAACAAAGAAATAGATAAAACAGAATAATTAGAGGACAGGAACTAAGTTAGTTAGTTAGTAATTAGAGGACAGACTAAGGCTGTCTTAAGTCTTTGAATGGTCTTCCAATGCTTTCCTTTATTTTTGAGCCTTTTAAACAGAAAGATCTGGAGACACCAGAGCTGCATCCTTAAACCTTCATTCCTACCAGCTCAGATGAGATGCTGTGATTATGAAGAACATTTTGGAAAAAAAGCAAATACTTTAAAGCTCTTACAAAACTGCTTTTTTTTTCCCTTCTCTCTCTCTCTATCATGACTAAATCATGATTAAACCTAAATCATGACTAAATAAAGAATCTAAAATTCTTTAAGAGAAGTACTTGTAGCTCCTCTGGTATATCCAAACACACAATAGGTTTCAGGGAAGAAATACTTAGGTATTGTTATATAATGAAAGAAAAGAGGATTACACTGTCCATCCACAGCTGGTGGAATACTGCACACAATAGCCACCTTCCCCTACTCAAGTTGTCAGTATCCTTATTTAACTTGTTCCACCTTGACCTAGAAAATACATCAGTCATTTGCTATTTCTGTAATGAAATGCTGATCTATGCAAGCCTGTGCTGGCAGCACTATCCAGCACTTTCCTGCAAGGTTCTGCTGGCTGCCAATCTCCGGAAACCCCTCGGTGGTGTCAAACAATAAGAGATCACTGATCTTTCCTTCCTCTCCAATGAAAGAACTATTTAAAAGCCAAGGCCACTGTAGAGATAACACAGGTAAGGAACTGATGGCAGGTGCCATCAGTGGAGTCTTATGCTGTTGTGATTAAAGTTTTATTTCTGCAATATTTATATTGGCCAAGCATCTCAAAGCAAAGACAAAAGAAATGGCTGTGCAGGTTTATAAACTTCGCTTAAGACAAAATCCTGGTATTTCTATCCAGCCTATCTTTGCATTTCTGATGTGGAAACTTTCCTATCAGAAAATCTCATCGTTTCCCACAAAAACCTTGGTCCAAATTACTGTTTCTGCCTTTCTATAATTTAAAAATATTTTCCAGAAAGTGCCAGAGGAAAATGTATACAGTTTCTTTCATTTTAGGAATTCACTTATTTAGTATTCCTATTTTAAAAATCATTTAATATTTTCATTCCACTTGTACTAATCTCATTTTTTTCTGGTTTCAAATGAATTTTTGTCTTCTTTTTCTGGTGTCAACGACACCATGAAAAAACTTAAAAATCCACAGTGATGATGCTTATGTAGATCTATGAAACTTTCCCTAAACAAAACAAGGAAAAAAACAAAACCCCTGTCTTAACTTCATAAATTCAGGTATCAAAGCATTAAAATTGACTGATCACTTACAAGAATGTCTGATTTCAACCACCCCTTCGGAGTCCATTCCAATAAACAGATTTTAACCACAAGCCTAAGCTGAGTTAGATACACTTCTGAACATCAATGTTTTCTTTTTTCATTTCAAGGTTTAGAAGTGCAAAAAGATATATTAAGGTATTATGAGCGTTTTCTGTTCAGAAACTGATTACACAAGAGCTAGACCCTAAGTGGGACTGTATAGGTGCACAAAGAGAACAAGGAAGGGAGCAAACACCTTTGGAAAGGATTTGGTATCTTTGCATGAGCAGGCAACGCTCACACTCCTCCTGCAAGGGAGGCCCAGTGATGAGTCCCTGCTGGTCAGGCAGACACTTCCCAGGAGGGATTTGATGTGAAGCAGTTGAGGATTTCACAACCCCAGTTCCAAACCCCAAGAAGATGCTAACACAAACTGGGACTCCTCATCCCATCTTGTGGTGAAGGTCAGTCTGGCCTGTTGACCCATTTAAATTGTTTATTCAGCCACATAAGAGAGCTTCAGAACCATTCACAATGTGTAACACACATTTAAGAGGCACTTAGAGATTTTCATCGATGGCTTCAGAGAGGAACACAACTGCTGTTGGCTTTGACTCTGAACTAGGTGACAAACCTGTGGGGCTTTACCCTGTTTCCATCACTATTAGTTACAAACATAGCCTGAAGATCCCAGAACTGTCACAAAGATTCCACTGAGGGACATGAACCAACCTGCCCACATGGATACTGAGTATTATAAATTTCAGTGAAACACAGTTAAAATTTTAATTTCCTTTTGCTTTTTTCTGTTAAAATTAATCAAGAGTTATCAAAATTAATCAAGTGTTGAGAGGCAATAAAATGTTTGTCCAGAATGACTGCAGTGAGCTTTCCACTTGAAATGTTTTTATTCCCTGGAACCAACCAACATTTCTCTTAATAGCAAATCAAGCAGCAGCAGAAAGAGCAATGCCAGTCTCTCGCATTGATAAAGTTGTTAGGTATTTGCATTGTAGGATACTTTTTGTAAGCATGATAACAGCTGTGTTTGTGATCATGAATCCTGTGCAGAGAGAGACCAATTTTTGTCTCAGCAAGACCAGAAAGGATTGAGCAGCACCTTAAAGGTCTCATTGTGTAAGCCTCACTGGATCTGCTTTCATCATATTATTTAAAAGAGAAGGCATTGCCCAAAGCAAGGGTAATCAAGACCTAAAGAGTGACTGCTTAAGCAGAATGACAGATGAATACAGTCACTGTAAAAAAAGAGAACACAGCACTAAGGAAAAATCATTTAAAATAGGAAAGCAGAGAAAACCCCTTCAAATTCTTTCTTTTCACAATTCTATGATTACTAGAGAAAATTTTTGGCTAAATATGAGTGTCCATTAACCTGAAGTTTGAGTTGGTGAGGAAGGAGAATCAAAATTTAGTATCATGAGAATAGATTTCATTCTCTGAGCTGGATTGGTCCTGTTTTCAGCCTCTTTGCAAAAAGGGAAATATATTGTATTATTAAATACACACCGTGGTGGGTAAATATTTTGAACCTCTTTCCTCAACATGCATATGGTGAAAATTTTTTAAAGTGGAATCTAAAATAGGTTGGGACAACTTCCAAGGAGATAAATAGAATGACCATAATGTAAAAGGTAGAAGATTTGCACCAGGGAAAGGGGGCAAACAGGGGGAGTGGGTGAGAAAAAGACGTTGCAGGGAATGAAGAGGAAGAAGGAAGAGGAGAGGGAAGAAGGACCATACAGAAATTCACACCATACAGAAATTAATGCAATTAGTGCACATCATGTGTTACTGGTATGATCCAGTACAAAGTCTACCATCTGAAGTTTAAACATCATGTTAGTGATGCCAAATATGCCTATGACAAAGCAAAGAACATAGTGATAAATCACCACAGACAAAGCTGTAGCAACAGGCATTATGATAGACCAATAGAATTCTAAAGGATAAAAAAATACACCCCTCCAAAATAAATAATGCAGCAAGTGGTTTGTTGGGTTAATTTTCCTTGTAATTTAACACTTATTGAAACCTCTAAAACAGTGAATGAAAACATTCTGCAAGGCTTTTATTCAGCCACCTGCCCCCATTTTCATAAAGAATAGTTCATGTCAGCCCACAACCCTGTCATTTCATAATGAGACAGAACATGGCTGTGGGCCTTGTTGTCATTTACAGGAGCTCATGTTGCTGCAGGAGTACTGAGGGTTTGCAAAGTGCACGAGGAGTAACCCTGACAGTGCTCATGGAAGCTTTGCTAGTGTCTCACATAAGTGCTGGAACTGAACAATCACTGGCAGCTCCACACACCTGAATGAGAGCAATCATGTGAGGTTACATCATATGTGGTAGAATACAGGGAATATAAAATCAGCCTAAGACCCTCAGCATGGGGACAACTAATAAAGTGTGGGAAGAGAACCTCTGCAGTTCTGCAGCACTTCACTGGCTACTCCAGCCTATCCAGCATGAGAGCTAATCATACTAATCATGACCATAAGTCCCATTAGACTGCCAGAACTGTAAAAATGGGCATTATTATAATTAACAGAGATTTTTAAAGTTACTTTTTGTGCTAGATGAGAAAAAAAAATTGCAGCACCACGCATTTATCTAGCTGAATATTGTAACATGTCAAAAAAGGTGGCTAAAGGTAAACCTCTCTTAAAGTAAGAACATATTAATTTACTGCCAGTAACATAAATATTTGATTATTGATTTGGGTGTTGGCAAACAAAGAAGACAAAAGTTTACTTAGGGAAAGTAGCAGGCTCAAGTCCATTAGCTCACTCCAGACCCCTCTCCTGCCTGCCCTGTTACCTCTGCAGGGTGCACTCAGACCCTTCAGGGGGGCAGTGAGTGGTCAGGCAGCCAATGTCAGTGTACAGAGCCTGCTGCTGACCTGTAAAACCTAGAGAAAACAAGAACTTTTCAGGAGCTTTGCTCTTAAGAGAGAGAGAGAGAACACAATTGAAAATTCAAAAGGGGATTTCTGGACAAATTCGTTACGAATGGAAATGAAAAAAAAAAGGCAAAAAACGTGAGGGTCTTTTTTATCAGTTCATGCCACTAATATCCTATCCAGGTGGATATTTTTCTGAACTGGGAATAGTACAGAAAGGTAGTCCTGAGGTTAATTTCGTTAGTGTAAAAAGTCTAACACTATCTCATTCACAATCCGCCTTTTGTTCTTTCCTATTTATTAAATCAATGCAGTCGTAATTCCATTTAAAGATGATGATTTAATGTATTTAATTATGTCAAGGAGTGTTCCATTCAAAACTCTTTTAATAAAAATGGACTTCTAAAAATCATTTGGGGTGTTTAGGAGGCTGTTGCCCTTCTTCCTTTTCTATTTTTCTTTGCAACTCATGGATCACTAATGATGGCATTTTCACCAAGCAGCCACGACATGCTAAATTAGTCTATGTCCTTTTGGCAATTTAACAATGAACATTAACTATTACACTATAAAACCAAACAATATCATTGATACAAAACTAGGAGTTTTTTAAAGGAAGATAATTAGAAGAAGAGCAAAGAAATTTTAGAGCTGAATTTTTTTATGAAATAGATGCAAAATTAAACATGTAAAACATGACAGATGAAGAAGCCAAAAAGACATACAATTTAGTAAAATATAAAATGCAAACTGTTCATTTCTATTTATCAGTACAACAGGGAAATGTCAAGGAGTTTTAATGCTTAATGAGCCCATCAAGCTTAGAATGCACCAATTGTACCATTTTAGATAATTGGCTACAACATTTTTGTCTCCTCCTCTTCTTTGCCTTCAACACAGCAATACAAAAATTCTGAACATCTTGCCTGGACTAAATCACACCTTTTACAGTACATGGGGTAGTTTGTGGCTGATTTTTGATGAAGGCAGTTCAGACAAGATTTCAGGAAGGATTTTTTTGTTTTGACATGGCTGACATTTGTTTTGATAGATTACAACATAGTCAATACAAGTAATGGTGGAACAATAATCAGTTCACCTTCATTGGGATGTTGCTTTGCCTTTTGTACAATCTCACATTAAACATAAAAGTTTTGTTAAGCTATCCACATCAGACATAAAATATTGATGTCAGATTTATAGTACAGAAAAATAAATTTCTGGCATTATATTAGCCAGTATTCTTAGAAATCTGGTGATCTGATAATTCCAAGATAATCTGTTGGGTATTTTAAACCAGTTTTGTAACCTGGTTACCTGGCTTTAAAAAAAATTAAAGTATATCCTTTAGAACCCCACAGTCCTTGTAGAAACCATGCACTGGATTCTCTCTCTGCAGAATCCAATGAGAAGAAGCTCTTTTTGGTTCTATCAGTTTCCTTTGAATTATCTTCCTATCAATAGAGGTGGCAATACTGAAGACTATCCATTCAAGCAATATTTCATCTCCTCCCTCTAAATAATGCTGCCCCTTTAAATCCCAGTAATTATGTTTTATTGGTATAAGACCTCAAAGATCAAAAATATACCAATAAAAAAAATCCATGCTGAGTGATTGATACATATTACAATTGTTAAGAGGCAGCTGACACCAGCTGGCTTCATGCTTCATCCAACTTGCCCATTAAACCTGCCCTGCTTCTCTGAATGAGTTCATATGGCCGGGTCTCTGGCAAAACCTTGGAATGCTGACAAGCCACACAATCATAACTATTTAATATAGTGTGCACAATTGTATCAGCAGGCAGACAAAAGATTGTTATTATCACTGAACAACTAAAAGGTACAGGGCTTTTCTCAGTAACAATTGCACTTAAATGCTCTATAGTAATGGTGGCTTTCAGATCACCCTGATTGGAAAATATTGATCTTTTCATCTCAGCAGCTGCTAAGCTTTACTAGGTTGCAGATGACAAGTGCTTAAAAAAATAAAGTAGAATTTGGAGAGAAAAAGTGGCAGGAGGGAAACGAAACACAAATATGTGCAGTTGATTAAGCAGCTGGAACTACCAGGTTTGTGTCATGTATTGATTCTCACAATTTTTTTATTTATTTGATTGATGTCAATTGCGTTTCATGTCAACTCAAGCCACAACGATATTTTACAGCCACGTTTGTGAGAGCTGAACTAAATGAGAACAATTGGATCAGAAGTCCCTCAGTCACATTTCTTTGATTTAGTGAAGCAGGAGCCCATCGTTATTGTGCTGTTGCTAAAACCATCAGTAATTAAAGCTGAGTGCTTAAATCTTTGAAGTTCATCAAACAACATGTCCAACATGCTTGTTTATTGCTAGAGATGTGCTAAACTGTTAAGTCAACTAACCCAGCAAAAGCAGTCCTTTGAAGTATTGAAGAACCACATGAAATATTTGTTAGAAAAATGCCCATTTTCTTTAAAATATTATTCAGCAAATAGCTCTGACGTTGATTGAGAAATGCAAAAACAATATGGTTTCTGCTGAAGCTTCTCATTTTAATTTTTTATGAAAATGGAAAAGTATTACATTCAGAAAGTAATACCAATTAAAAGAACAATGAGGTTCTGATTAGGAAAAACAAACAAGCAAACAAACAATAATAGTATTTTTGTTCGGTCATTCCTGTTCAGCAATACTTTAGAGGAATTTACTTAAGTTTAAGAATTTACTTAAAATAAAGCATAGGCTCAAATGATTCACTCAACCAGAATTCAAAATATCTTTTAAAAGACAGTCCAGTGCATTTCAAACTTTAATAGCTTCTTTAACAAACGGGGATGAGCTGTGGCATTTTTCTATAGATAGTTCTAATTACCTTGTTTTACTTTAGAATGCCATAGAATGACAGAATTGTTAAGGCTAGAAAAGATCTCTGAGATCAGGTCCAACCAAAGGTTGGTCTATTGCTTTTCTTTTCAAACTCTGTAAAAACAGAGTAATTCCTTCACTTCTCTACCTGAACCAATCTGCAGAACCTACCTTCTCTTTAATATGGACTTGAGTTCTAAAAATTTCACCTCTGTTTCAAATATATGCTACTTTTAAATGGTTCTGTAACTCACCTGTACCTGTCACTGTAAGGGACTTTTTAATTTAATATTTTTGCATATGTAAATTAGGTAATTTATTAAATAACCTGCAGTGGCACACAAGTGAAAAAAATATCTTTTGCAAGGCAAGGGAAGTCCATGTTTGCAGAAAGAAATAAACCTAGAAACTCACACTAAACTTGTCCTATGGAGAACTTCCTATTAAAAATTCACTTCCAAGAAGTAAGACTAAATTTCAAGTTTAATTTTTTTCCTCACTCCAACAATAGCTTGTAAAATTAAACTTAAAGCTTGTGGAAAAAGCAAGGTTTGGCTTTTGCCCCTTCCCTGTGCTACAATGAACCAGGAGTTCAGTGTATTTTGGTCAGCATTAGTGGTTTTCAAAGGGCACGAGGAGCAAACTGCTCTGTCCTGCTGGAAGAGCCAGTGCCAAACTCAGAGCTCCCTCGGTGGGCACGGTCCCCGTGAGTCAGGGTGTGAGATCTGCTGTAGGGACAGCTGAGATCACACCCACAAGGGCATCAATAGCAATTACCTCCATTTTTCAAAACCATCTAGGAGCCAGTTAAACGTCAGAATCTTGTTTTCTTACTAAATTTTAACTTTTGACCTTTTTCCTGCCTATTTTTTTCGCTTCCTGTGAAAGTACATTTGTGAAGAGTCAGTTTCACAATTTTTTATATCTCTGCAAAATACCTTTTTTGTAATAAATGTCAGCAATATAATAGCTAAATAATAAGTAATCTAAATGTTTTATTTTCATGTGTTTACAAGTGTTAAAATAATTTCACTTCTTTTATTTTTAATCAGCTACTATATTGTCTTGTTACAATGTAGCAGCAAGGACATATATTAGCTGATATAAATCACACATGAAATTAGGAAAGTATAAAGCAGGAAAAATAAAATATTAACAAAAATATATTTCCTAAAATAAATATTGAATTTTCTCAAATTAGCTGGTCTAGCTATTCTCTGTACTAGCAAAGTTCACCATGCAGTAAAATTATTTTGTCAAACTCAGGGGCAGCTGTGCTGGAAGAAAAATATTATTTAAATAAAGTCACTGCTTAAAATATTTAATTGGATTAACATGAAGTCAACTGTCTTAAACAGCTGAGATGTAATTACCTATGTAACTAACAGCTTCAAACAATATAAAACAACCTTTAGTGACCACACTTCTTAGCTAGTGCTTTTTCACCACACCCAGTTAGTAAAAAAGACAATTTAATACAGGCTGGTATGCACAAGAGTTTAAAAAGGGAGACGGATAATGAGAATTGTAGCTAACATTCAGTAATTCATATGAAGAAACAAAAAGGAGTGTTCTTTTTACCAGCAGCAGATTCCTCTTATGAGTAACAGACTGGGATTTTAATTTTCAGGGCACCACACAGATCTTGCAGTACAAGGACTCTCCAACAGAGTATCCTGATCTGTTAGAAAGGGCTTTTCTATTAATTTGTTTCTATCCTGATGGCCAAAAGCTTTCTTGGTACAAATAACCCCCACCATGTTCATTCTGAGATACACCAAGGTCAGTTCTGTAATGGGAAGCATCTTTCTTAGTCCAAACTGAAAATATTCAAGGTGTCTCTATAACTTTAAAGGTAGTTCCAATGCTAATTCCTATCCCGCTCTCTTTACACAATAAATATATATTTCCACAGCTATTCATTGTCAGATTTCTGTAAAACAACAAAAGGCAGAATTTAACCACCTGTCAGAGACTTAATCCCTAAGATTTCCAAATATTTTTGTGGATGAGCATGTAAGATGGAACTGAAAGCTGATCACCCTCAAGCATTCAGCAGACAGATCTGCAGGGCTCGCTGTTGGTTCTGAAGAATATCTGGACATCATGTTGAATATGCTGTAACTTTCATGTATTTTTAAGGAGAGAAATAAATGATCCAGGCACCAATTTATGAGATGTGGATGCAAACTTTGTGCCTTGTTTTCTGTTACAAAAAAAAAAGGCTGACTTAGAAGTCACTGTGAATGTGTAGCAAGGATGTAATGAGGTGGGGCTGTGCTGCTGCTGCCTTGCACTGGCACAGAAATGCACAAGGATCTGAGAGGAAAGACTGAAGCAGCAGCCACTGAGGCCACTAAACCCTGCCTTGAGCTTCCTGCTGCCCTGGGCTCTGGCACAGGTTTAGGGGTGCCAATCCAGGACCCTGCTCTGAGATGGTTCTCTCTACAGAGACACACTTAATGTGCTTGCATTTCTCCTCTCTATATGTAAAACAAACTCAAATTCATGTGATGGGGATGAATGTTGGCTTGGTGGATAAACAAGAATGTAGGTAGCCTAGAATGTATGAAAATCACTCTTCATGACTTCAGTGCACCAGTTCATACCAATACAATATAGCAACCGTATGGCCTTTTGGTTGTGTACTACAGCAAAAAAAAAAAAAGAAGGAAAACAATTTTTAAAAGATGGAACTTAGTGTGAGATATTTAGAAATCTTATAGAAACTGGATGAGGAATTCCATTACAGGCTGAATCCAATCAAGTAATGATAAGCCATAAACTGCTGTGGGATTCCTTGGGCTCATACTGTTATGACTGTTATCAGTTCTTTTTAACATTTAGGCTTAATATTTACAATTCATGTTCCCCAAATAAGACAGAAGTCATATCATATATATGTTTAAGGATATATAGTAGGTGATATTGCCATTAATTATCTTTTAAAAGATACCAATCACTTTAACCAGTTATAGAGAAATTACTTTAAATTAGTTTAAAAACTTATTTTTTGTGTTTAAAACTAAAGTTCATTAATTGCAGTAGTTAGCAAGACATACCACTCTGGTTGTTTTATCATACTAATGCCTTATCTGCTGTGCAGCATATATTTAATACCCTGGGAAAAATCTTGTATATTATCAAATAATCCACTTTATCTGGTAAAAAGGACAGAAACAGATTGGAGAAAGAGGCTTAGTACGACCAAGAACCAGTCATTGTAGTTCCCAGTCAATGTCAGGCTTTATTGTTATCTCTAGCCAGCTGCTTGACCAGTTGTTTTAAGCCACAGGAAACTCCCATTCTCTCAGCCTTGCTGGGCAGCAAGTTTTCTGCCAGACATGGTGGACACATGCCATAAGAGGGAAGTGGGCTCTGGAATCTGCACTTCTGCATGAGGCAAACATTTCTGGCTCCTGTTCTGGCGGCATTCCTCAGTTAACCTGGCTGCACACACAGACCTGGATCCCCTACGACCACCTGAGTGTACTTGGGCCCTGGTTCCAAACTCAAATCTACAGAATTGCTCCCACTGGTGCTGGCAGACTTCAGTTTAGTCCTTTGCTAAGCATTTATAGGAGGTATCCCCATCCCACACAAACAAATCACATCTTGTTCTGATGCCAGATAGTGCTGTGCAATGCACAAATAAGATATAGGCTGAATACTTAATATTTTGAGCCGACCATAGGGAACAATAATCCTGTTCATGCTTCTCAGGTATTTTACCAGCTATGCTGATATAGCGCTATTAAAATTCAGGAACATAAAAATCCTAATGCAACCACTAAAATTTTGGCAAAATATGTTTAATTTAGATAGTTACTTTGAATGTAAAAGTATCTTACTTAAATCTATTCTGGCAAATAGTTACAAACCTGAAATGCAGACATAATTATCAGCAAATCACCAGCTAATGATTTGAGTACCTTTATCTACTTCATCTAAATACCTGATGTGTGCTTGCCTGTCTTTGATTGTGGGGTTTTTCCTCTCTTTTTCCAAGGATTTACAATAAAAATCTGGAATCAGTTATGTGATAATAAGGTGTCACAGGTTATGTGACACCTACTTATCAGACATTGCAGTAAGTAATCTGCCATAATGCAGAGTGGAAAGAAACTGCCTGAATGCTGACCTGTTCTTTTCCACTCTTAACCACTGCATATCATTTTACTGACAACACAAGAATCCTTCATGTTGTAGAAGTCAGAACTGTGTGTGCACCATCCTTGCCCCAGAAGACATATAAATCGAAGTCCTGGGTTTATATAATATGATAAGTAAAGCGAAGTGCATCTCCTGGGCAGTTCCACTGAACTCATCCTACACTTTAAATATATCTGCATATATCACTTAAATACTAAATTGCTTAATTTCTCTCACAAAGATGCTACATGAAACAAGAATGCTACATTTAAGCTACATTTAAGCTTTAAAAAGGCCCTGTTTTGGCATTGTTCAACTTAATAAAAGAAAGAGTACTTTGCATTAGTAAACAGTTAATGAGCAGTGATTATAAAGCTTTAAGAAGTGTCAAATACATTCTAGAAAACTCTAACTAAATTATGTATTCAAAGACCAGAAAACTCAAGAAAAAACCCTGTTATGGAAATCTATAGGGATTATGGAAATCTATAGGCATGACATGGGAAACATGCTGATCAAATGCTCATCTCTCCATCATGCAAACGGGTGGTTCTTATCATTCCAGAAACTGCTTATCACTTGAGGGCTCTTTGGCAAAGATTGCTCTTTGCATGATCAGTCTTCCAAGACCTTCACATTACTGAAACATCCAGCTATTATTTATATCTGATATTCAATTTTCCATGCAAATGTAATGGTCTTCATCTTTGGGCCTCTCATTTTAAATGTTTTGGAAACATCAAGCTGAAAAGCTAGAAAGCTGAAAAAAAAGAGTTCCAAATTTACCAGGGTAAATAAATGTAGGCTTATATCAAACATGTTTGACATTGAAATGTTTGAGAAAATAAAGTGGCCATATTTATTCACATGGCTATCTTCTTTTCAGCACCCTGTGATAACCACATTTTTAAAAGACCAACTCACTAAAAGCTCTCTAAATTCCAAATAAATGTTTAAAGAACATCAAAAATGCAACAGAAAGTGAACATGGATGATCAAGAGAGCATTTTTCAAAAGTATTTATGATCAACAGAAACAAATTTCACAGAGATTTTTTTCTCATCAAAAAACTTTCAACCTACAAAACCAGAAGCACAATAGATTTCATTTCATGTTAGCATGAGCTGATTTGTATTGGTTTATTGAAATGACATGAAGTTTTTCTTTTCCCTCAGATCATCAATGTGTAAATGTGTCAGTGTGTCACAGGAGTCCCCTGGCAGCAGGCAGTTAACAAGAGATATCTGTATGTAGTGCATTCCAAATGAGGTGTGAGCAACTTCACAATTGCAAAAGCAATTTCCTTTTAAAGACTCCATTTGGATCAGAAGCAAGTGCTTTATCATCCCATTAGAGATTTCTTGAGCATGTACAAGTCTTGAGTTGGTAAAGTCCTAAGCATGCAGATGGCCCTGCTGCCTATTCTGGAGTTTTTCTAACTTAGCCTACACAAGTACTCAACAAAATTAGACATTGCTACCAGGATAAAGATGAAACAATGACTCACTTGCTATGGGGAATAAAGGAAAACCACTCAGCATCATGAAGGATGATGTCCTGATTGCTGGATGTGAAGTAACCAGAAAACCATGCATAGTCACATCCAATTGCTCAAGCATAAATGTGAGGTTTAGAAATGACACAAATAAAGAAGTTCAGAAATAAGCAGTAGATGCACCACAAAATGCTCCTTACCACCTCATATGTTTCATATTAATTTTTTTGCACCTTATTATCTTTTGTGGCCTGTGTTCATTCTGTATAAACTCAACAAAACTAATTTGGCTGAAAGTCAAAGCTTTGGCTGGAGACAATGGAATCCCATTGGCCAAATACATTTTGATAGATGTGTCTACTTCACATGTCCAGCTCAACTGTCTTGATGATCAGTCTTTTCCAGAAATGCCAGCAAACTTTAATATCAGTGAAATTTTTCATTCTAACTCCTGTGTAATGATCAGAATCCAGTATTTACTCTGAAGAAAATGAGGAAATAGTTTTGGATATGTAAGAATTATCTACAGTTCTTGATACTAGAGCAAGTTTTTGTAGGTAACTATAAAAAAATTGATAGCAATCATGGAAAAAGTAAACTTGCTAAAACATCAGTCCTTATGTATCTCATCTAGTAATTATTAAATAATCAGTATTTTTTTCAGAAGGATTTGTTGAGATTGTCTCATTTTAACAACACCCATAGAGTTCTAGTACCCCAGTGGTATATGCCAAGCCAAGTTACCAATAAAAAAAAAGTTATACAAAAAAAGTATTTAGCAGAGGAAGTAATTATCAAGATAACCTTCTACCTCCTACAAATAGTATTAAGGAATCTGGATGGCTTAGCTGAAGATGCAATAGTGATGCACATAAATATCTGTGACACAGGAGACAAAATGATTTGACTCCCAGATAGCAGGTGGTGCAAGCTCTTGTTAGTGTTCTAACAGTTGAGAGATTGCTAACATTTTTTATCAGTGTTTCAAAGTTATTTCATCATTCTCAAGTCTTTGTTTTGCTAGGCAAAATAAAAATAAAAATACACAGTACAATATGTCCCCACTCTAACACCTTTACATTAGTAAGATATGAGAGCTATGGGATTGATTTTCTGAAATGCACAGGAAATCTTTGAAATGAAACAATATTTTTAGAGAACTCATACAGATCTAAAGCCTGTGTGGCTGTCAGAAGCTGCTGAATAGAAAACCTAAGGAGTGCTCTGGGAAGGAAGGTAAAAGGTTTGGGAGTGTCATGTGAAAGTAACCCTGGATTTAATCAATGTTAGTCTGACCAGACAAGAGCTCTAACAAGTGAGCAGCGGTAACGTTTGCCTGGAACGCTCCTGCTGAGTCTCTTGACTTACTGAAGCAACTTACATTTTGTCCAACTGGATGTACTCAAAAATAGCTTTAAGGGAGAAAGGACACAGAGACAAATATTTTTGAGCTAGGATCCTCATAAACAGCCATCCCTGAGAGGAACTCAAATGAACACAGTCTACTTTGTTGTTATAAATAAAATGAAGCACCAACTAGAAAAGAGACATAGCATGTGGGCAGGGTTGGTGGAGCAGGTTGGGAATGTTTCTGCTTATCATATCACACAATATGATACAGGGGCAGATGGAAATTTTACCTATTTGATTCTTTAATGTAAAATTATTTTTTACTTGTCAAAATTTTATCAAAAACTGAGTGGAAAGAACAGACTATTATTTTTAAAAGTAAACAAACAAACAAGACAGCTTTGATTTGAAATGAAAACAAACAGCAGTGAAAGGATAAGCTTTCATCATTTTGGAGACCTTGGCATTCTTGCAGATATATTCATGAATTAATCATTGAAAAACTTAAACTCAAAAGATCATGCATTTTCCAATGCAAGTAGTCTCTAAAGAGTACTCAAAATGGTTATTAAATTATAGTTCTTTAAACTCCTTGCATCAAGAATCTGTTTCACACACAGCTAACTGAAAGGATAGCTTGATGCTAAAGTCCCTGTGATCTTACAAAACCAAAGAAAATTGTGAGCAGGAACTAGCAGTATGTCACCATGTATAACAGTACTAAAGTCTGTTAACAAAACTACCATACACATAGTAAACAGCAGGAGTTTTGGAATGCCATGCAGCTTTTAAATTATTAGCACTAATTAGCTAAATCAAAAAAAGAGATCAGGAAACACATTAGAAGTGAAGACAAGTCTACCTGTATTGCTGTGTCAAAATTACATTTCCAAACAACCAATTAGTAAAGACAACCTTTCAGCCCAAGGAGCCATATGTAAAGTGGGACGGCTTCATTACAGTGGCTCCCTAATTAAAATGTAAAGGCTGCTGATCATTGCATAATTAAACAACATGTCATGTGGTTTCATCTGGCAATTGCAAGCAGCTAGGCCTGAAATCATTAATGACTAAGATGTCGTCTAAATGAGTCCAGAGACTGTAGAACTACATTCTGTCAGAATGGAGAGCATCCTATGGTCATTATGGAGATAATATCCTCCAAAGGGACTGCTCTGTACAAAATGCTGAAGTTCTTTCTCTTAAAATGACTTTGACTTTTTATATTCAGTTTTCTTACTAATTAGCCCAAAAGAAAAAGGCTAGCAGGGCTAATTAACTTCCAGCTACAGTAATCTAAATATGAAACTGAAGAACCAAAGATTTTCCCTGTGGATATTCTAAACGTTTTTCCTAAGTTAAAGCTCTGCTATTGAGAAAATATTTTTTAGGTAACCTTATGCCTTGATTAAGTATTCCTTATGTGGCTTCCCACTTTGCCCAAGGATCAAAAGCATTTGCAGCACCAGCTCTCTGTGTTCTGCATACCACAGACCATCCATTCAGCCTTCACAGGTGGTACACAGAGACATTAAAAACATAACGTGAATTTGTAGCTCCATTAATTTACTGGAGAATTTTGAGGGAGGAAATTGTTTTGCAAAATAATAATCCCAGTCTCAAGAAAAGCATGTACTATGAAAACACACACATTCCCCAGTCCATGCTTTTGGAGTTTCAAAGTGTAATGGACAAAGCTACATGAGTTCAAGCTCCTTTGAAAAGCTCAAAAAAACAGCAGATGTGCTAAGTTTGTAACAGACATATCCTATCATCCTATCACTTTCACTCTGAGTACAGCTGGAGTCTGACTCAGGTTTGGAAGTATTCTTTAAGTTATTCCCCAAATCAATAGAGATAGCAGCCATTATTCAGCATGGAGCTAAACACCAGACAGTAAATTTGCACTTAATTTTAAACGGTAGAGTATAACTGGACATGATTTTTCTTCCTTATACTATTCATTTTTATCACCACAATGTACACTGAATTCTTTCTCTGGTAGGATCAGTCTGAGAGCTGGCTGCAGTTCAGTGAAACCCTGGCAGACAAGCCTGTCCCTTCCCTGCTCCATGCAACCATTCTTTCAGTTTTGAATTTATCAATCATGCCACAGATAATTATCCTACAAATAGATTTAAAATAAATAAATATAAAATCATGATGAACGTGGATAGGTTGCTTTTCCATATCACACAAATAAAACAGAATTTGGTTCTGTATCATAGTTCTTCAAGGACAGTGTCCCAAAGAAGTTTTTAACAAAGTATCTTACTAACAGCATATTGAGTACAGAGAAATGTGGCAGCAAAAATTCTCTCAGCAAAACCTCAAATGTGTTCATAGGCAACAGAAGTTCTTTTATTGAGAAGACTCGTTGCCCAGGAAGACAGAGTTTATTTCTGTTCTTTTTCACCAGAAAGGAAAGGCCTGAGACAAGTTTTTCTTCAACAAGCATCCTCTTAGATTCTTCACATCAGATGTGTTAACTGGTTTCAGTTAGAAGACATGGTGTTTCACACCACCTAACACAATATTGCAAATGGAATGCTGAACAAAACTGTGGTGAAAATAGTACTAAACTATAGGGATTCTAAAGAAATGAGTAGCCTACGCTGTTCTGCTAATACCATGATGTCTTATGGAGTCTGAAAAAATCTCTGATACACAACTCTGCTGATGTTATTAGGGATGATAATTATCAGTGCAGACTCTTTAATTTGCAACAGTCAGTAAATGAGGAATTTATCAACACATACATTTCCACACTATGTTGCGTCCTAGCTATGGTACAGGAAACACTGGAAGCTACAGGCAGAACTGAAATAATGGGACTGACACTGACAGTCACACTGGAAATGTTCACTCAAACTCTTGCAGTCCTTGAGGATATATCTGCACATTTTTGGAAGTGGGAATGTTTTTGTCCTGTTTTTATCTTCCCTGTAAATATCAAGTTCCACAAAATTTAGCCTCAGATATGGGTACTTCCTGCAGCTTCCTGTGGAATTAGGATCATGTGCTCGTTTTACCACAGAAGTGGTCATTCCCAAGGCCAGCTTTACCCTACCTACTCATATTCCTCTGTCTCCCATTCCCAGTCCACCCACAGATCACTCAAATTGCTGCTTAAATGACTCCTTTTTATTGCCTAATCTTGCAACAAGTTGGGTGTTTTTGCAATCAGAGTCACCTCAACTGCCAGGCTCTTGAATGCTGAGACATTGCTTTTGTAGGATGGGCTGGACATCCCAGAGAATGACATGTACAACATTCAACTCCAGCATTTCATGAATTAACATCACTTAGAGCAGTCCACTATGGGCCACAAACAATGCTCTGGGAGCTCATGGGAGCCTTCTGCTGTGCCAGTACTGTCCAAACCATTTTGGGTTTTTAGCTAGTAAGATGTATCTTCTCTTCAGGGCTCCAGCCAAACTTAATTACTTGGCTTACCCCCAGGCTGCAAACTGAGGCAGCTTCAAAATGAGGGTGGCTTATATTAACTATATTTTAATTACTGTCTTCTGCACCATAACAGTAATGGTGGTTCTGTTAATCAAGGGAAATGAATTTCCCTTCACTCAGGTCAGTAATAAGTCCATTTTGGACTTTCACAGGGAGAAATTCCTGCTAATTTTTTATAAGATATATATATATCTGCTTTCTTAAAAATTAAGAACATCCATGGAAATCAGGAATCATAAGTCTGTAAACAAAAGATGCACCCAGATTTTCTACTATCTCCTGGCTGGTTACATTATAATTAGGAAATAAAAAGAGCTATTAATTCTCCTGGTCTGTAGAAATTCAAGCTTCTGTGCAGAGGACTACAGTTAAAAGCTGAAAATGGGCGCGGTCCTTATTCTTTCATGTTTTATTTTCAAACTCATTTTCACATTTATTAAAATTCTTCAATGCAGCTGTGGAGCTTCCTATGACTTTTTTAACTCCAGCTGAAGAACCATAAGCATATCCGATACTTTAGCTAAATGAAGCCTGTCAAACTAGAGGTCAAATTCATCCCAGCTATCTCAACACATAAAATAATTCCTAAATATCAATTTCAAGATCTTGCAGATAGAAAGACAAATAAAACAGACCTTCACAATGTCATGAAAGTACAGAAGAAGGATTACAAGAATCTGTGAAGTCCAGAACCCTTTAAACAGTGCTGTTTGCTAAAAAGCATGACAGCATCAGAGAATGTTGAGAGAGTGATTCTGCTGGTCACTTTTCAAACATTCTGGACTATAGAAGACCAAAACAGATTTTTCTGTGCTTAATTTAATGCTCAGTGTTAAGCAAATAGCTGTTTAACTGAACCTTCAAACTTCCTTTTTTAGAAACGGAAGATTTTTGTTTGAAAGAGGAAAATATTTAAGTTATTTGTGGCAGGATTTTTTAAGAAATACCTGCCCTCATTGCAGCTCTTATTCTGCTAGGCAGCATTAGCATCATATTTCTATCCCTATTTTAATGCTCTATGTTGGACTTAGGCCTGATCTTAAGGAATTACAGGTCAGACAGCATTGCCACTCAGAAATTGCTAGTTCTAAGTACAATTTAATAAAATTTGAAGACAGCAAACTAATTAATCCCAGGTTGAAAATGTCAGCCAAAAATGAAAGAAGGTAAAGGAAGGAATATTGGAGTGATTATTTAAAAATTCAAAGTTGAATCTCCAGAGAGATGATGAAAGTCAGAAGGACAGCATAATTTCACATCCTAAATAATGTTTTCAAATAAAACAATTATCATGTAGGCATATATTGAGAAGACCCCAGCTCTCCACTGGCTAAGAAAGTTACTGAGTAGCAACTAGGTAAGATGCTTTGGAAGACTAAAGTAACTGTGAAAATGGTCACAAGTAGAGCAAAATTCACCAGCATAATTTTTGTCATATTTTAGCCCTTGCTAAACTTCATTTTCTCCAACCCTGTATGCCAACTAACTGAGGGGGTTGAGGCTTGTATATTAACTAAGGATTAACTCATTTTTCCTCAGGTACTTGGGTAACTTTGACCCTTTTTTAATTTTTTTTTTTAATAAGGTCTTGGCATTAAAACAAGTACATTAGAGGAGTTGAAAAGAGACAAAAATCTTCTCATAATATTCAGGTCAAGGTCCTTTTATGGAGTTTGCTGATTATATAACTCCATGTATTTTCATATTCTAGGACTGCAGTGGGAAAAAAGGCTCAAGCCCATAATATCCTACACTTTCTGACAATCAGTAATATGATCCTGAGAATATGATTCAAATCCACAGAAATCAATGGCAGCCTTACTCCACTTGTAACATTTGTCATGATGCTCTTCAGTTATTCATCTAATACAAGTGAATCAAAGAACAAAAGACAAACTTTGCAATTTTTATTTAGAAAAGTTCTGCCTGTACCCTTTTGCTATTTTCAAGCCACCTACCACCATGTTCACCAAACCTGAAGCTGAAGAATTTTATCTGCAGCTGATTATTTCATTTTGAAAAAAGAGCTGGCTGTTCCAAAAAGTCTTGCAGAGGTACATGGAGACTGTCAACTCTTCAAATACAACTGAGACAAGAATAAACCTAGACATTTTAAATATCATTATTATAAATGTGCACTAAATTCAGTTGCTAATTGGATTAGAGTTTCACTAACTACATTTAAACTACAATCCTGACTATGCAGTTAACCTAGATATGAGGAGGTTTCCTAAAGTAAATCCATAAATTACTGTGCTTCTAATGATATATTCAGAGGTCTCTGCAAAACACTCAGTAATAAAAAAAAATTCTCTTATGGAAAATAGCTGCTGAACAATGATATCCACTGATACTGTAGCCTGCTATACCTCTTATTAGAAACCCCCTATTCTCTCCCACATTCATCCCCCTGTAGTATCCTGTGGAGCACCTCCAGTGCATCTAAGAAAGGGTAAAAGCTTTGGGTTAATAATTCATTATGAATAGTCTACATTTTCATGCAGTGTGTATCCAGGTGATGCTATGCTTCATATAAATTCAAATGTCAGCTTCAAAAAAAAAAAGGAAAGAAAGAAGAAAGAAAGTCTTTGCTTTTGTTTTAAATGTGAACCCTGAAATAATTTATTCATGGTACCATAATAAACTGTCAGCTATCTTGACAACTAAAAATTAAGTGCCCTGTACTCCTTGGAAATTCCCAGAAATATTTTTTTTTGTTACAAAAAAGAATAGAGAGAAAAGACAACACATTGAAACCCACGGCCAGACTCCACATGTTCTGAAACTTCATTCAGATGCCACTGCTTAGGATCTGTAGAGCCCTTAAGTCATAACAACCTATCAGAAAAAAATCACCTGAAGTGATCTCAGCATACCTAAAAATGTTCAACTGTCGTTTTGAAGCAGTAATTCAAGTATTTAAACTCAGGAAAAAAGAGTCTTGATGGAAAATACAAGGGGAAAAAGCATGTTAGGGGAAGAGAAAGTGCCTTAATTGGGTAGTTAGGAGTATTTGATAGGATTATAAAAAGGCAAAACTGTCAGAATGCAATTCTTCTACTGGCCATTGGCCAAAGCAGTGCAAATTTTAGAGGGAAGAATAAACCTCCACAATTATACAGCATCTCCCACACAAGATAATTTTGAAACAATTCTCAGCATTTCAGTTTCATTTGAGTGAGAGGAACTTTTCACTCATTTTATAGTTTCCCACTGAATTTCTTCATCATTTAACTCTTTGTCTATAAAAGGGAGTATATCCCAATGAAAAGCCACTGAGGGCAGCTGAATCAACACATATGTCTAGTGTGGACAAGCAAGTATTCTAATTGCACCAGAATTTATTCTTTTTTGAATCATTTCACTCTTGCAAAGTGCCTGTACCAGAAGCTGTATCAATTCAGGTACACCAATGACTCAGCTGCAGCTGAAGCAAATGTCCACCCCAGAAAAGCTCTGGAATGATTAGAGGTAACAGGTCAGCAGCAGCTCCCTGCTGTGAAACTTTAATTCATCTTCAGCTACCAAAGTGCTTCTCTTCTCTACATGAGCCAAAACTTTCTCTCTCCCCAAACTTTAACCCTCGATTTTTAAAGGCTAACCATTCTTCTGACCTAAAAACCCTGCTGTAAGTAAGGAGAAACTCACCAGGAAAGGAAGAGAGAATGAAGATCCCAATACTGTTGAGCACTGTTGGGTTTATTTTCAAAAAGAAAAATCTTGCATTCCTTGATGTGAACATTGAAGAGCTGTCAGAACTACTATCCATCCAGTGGAAAGAGATTTCTACTTAGTAAAATGGAGGGTCTCATGATAGACCTTCATACCTGCTGCCTCTGACGAGTAAGGAAGCTTTTTTTTTCCCATGCTGGTAGCACACATCTCTAAATATTCTATCATTACAACTTCTGTATGCAACGGCACAGAGGAACACACAAGAAAAATTAGGTTATATATTCAGAGCTCAGAGCTACATTTCACTTGACCTTAGCTTTTAAGTGGCTACTGATAGATTGCTAATTTGTTGCTTTATATTCTATATATAGTTTATATAAAGATATAATATTATATATTCACTGTATATTATATATTACATACATATAATATTATAATATATATGCTATGTATTGATATATAGTATATTTAAAATGTATTTCTATTATATATATATGTACATATTATATATATGTCTCTCCTGTAGCCATTATGTGTCATGCAGTTTGCTCATTGCTGCCTCAACTTTTTTTATTTGATCAAATGAGAAAATATTAGAATTAAGAAAGCTGCTTTGAACTAAGTTTTTTATAGTCCATATAATTTGTTACAATCCATTCTGAGAAAGAACAGGAAAGATGGAAGTCCAACAATGCAAATGTAGGACCAACACCTTCAGATCAGGATTTTTCTTTCCATTCCCTTCCCTTCTACTACCAATATGACTTTCTCAATCAACTTGGCAAAGATACAGAGACAGCAGAGAAGCAACAATGTTAGAATCACTTCTGTTAGGTCCACAGGCACAATTTCAAGCAGATGAAATCATAGAATCATAGTGTTTCAGTTTAGAAAAGACCTCTAAGGCCAGTGAGTCAAACCATTAATCCAGCACTGCCAAGTCCATAACTAAGCCATGTCCCCAAGTGCCACATCTTTTAGATACCTCTGGGGACAGACTCCACCACATTGCTGGGCAGCCTGTTCCAATGCCTGCAACCTTTTCAGGGAAGAAATCTTTCCTAATATCCAGCCTAAACCTCTCCTGGAATAACTTGAGGCTGACTCCTCTTGCCTCATCACCTGTCAATTGAGAGAAGAGGCTGACCCATACCTGGCTCCGCCCTTCTGAAAGGGAGTTGTGGGAAGTGAGAAGGTTCCCCCCCTAAGCCACCTTTTCTCTAGGCTGAGCCCCCTGGCTTCCTCAACCACTCCTCTTGTGACTGACCCTTCAGACCCTTCACCAGCTTTGCTGCCCTTCTCTGGACCTGCTCCATCACCTCAGTGTCCTTCCTTTAGTGACGAACCCAAAAGTGAACACAGGATTTGAGGTGTGGCCTCACCAGGGGCCGATACAGGGGAAGAATCCCTGCCCTGGTCCTGCTGAGCACGTTATTGCTGATACAGGCCAGGTACCCTTGGCCTCCTTCATCCCCTGGGCACACCTGGCTCATGTTCAGCTCTTGTCAACCAGCACCTCCAGGTCCTTTCCTGCTAGGCACTTCCCAGCCACTGTGCCCCAGCCTGCATCCCTGGATGGGGTAGTTGTGGTCCAAGTGCAAGATCCAGCCGTTGGCCTTATTGAACCTCAGACCATTGGCCTTGGCCCATTGGTCCAGCCTGTCCCACTGCAGAGCCTTCCTACCCTCCAGCAGACCAGCACTGCTGCCCAGCGTGGTGTCACCTGCAAGGACACTGATGGTGCACTTGAAGCCCTTGCCCAGATCTTTGATACAGATATCAAACAGGAGTGGTCCCAACACTGCAGTCAGTTTTTACCCAGCAAACAGGGCACCTATCCAAGCCACGAGCAGCCAGTTTCTCCAGGACAATGCTGTGGGAAACTGTGTCCAATGCTTTGCTTAAGCCCAGGTAGGCAATATCCACAGCCTTACCCTCATGTACTAAGTGGTCACCTTGTCACAGAAGGAGATCAAGTTACTCAAGCAGGAACTGTCTTTCATAAACCCAGGGTGACTGGGCACAATCCCCTGGTGTCCTGCACGGGCCTGCGCCTGCACTCAGGGTGATCTGCTCACAGCAGTCAGAGGAAATATCTGTGGGATTTTATCCTATATTGTTTTATCATAACTGCACATTAAATATTAATAACTGCAAAAAGGACAGAGAAAAAGGCCTCTTGACTTATCCTGAGGATGGCTGTAAACTGGGAATTTTGACATTTTACAGTATATACCTCTTAACTGTACCACTTACAGGGGCAGGATAATGCACTTAAGTGACATGCAGTATCCTCACTTTTTTTATCCCTCACTGGAGATTTTAAGCCTCTAGATTGGACTTTCCAAACACAACAGTTCTGATAACAACATCAGATATTCCAAATTCAGGGGGGGATAGCTGGTGCACAGAAAGAGATCCTTTTTAAAAACTGATCAAACCCCAAGTGACAGATTATTATCACTAGCTGAAAAACACACTTTTGCCACAAGTGGAAGTTACCATCCCTTGATGTTCTAACCCTGTGAGAAGGATTACCAATCTTAGAATTTGGTATTTATTGCAAATATTTGATATGGTTTGTTGCAGTATGAATAACAGCTTAGTGCAATACATTTTATTGGTTCACAAACAAGGAGCACACCCTTCAGCTCTCACACAGCTTCTGTGTTCTCAAATACAACAGCCCACTATTCAAAAATAAATTGCCTTTTTTAATGTCATATGTGTGACATTTGAAAAAACAAAAAGCACTTCCTTTCTTCTTTCCTTCTTCTGTGTCACTAGAACAATTTCTTCCCCCTCAACTCACATTTAAACACGTTCTACTCAACACAGCTGCAGTGTATGAAACTAGCATAAATGATGGTGTCTTCAATTCTTACTATTACATGTTCATTATCC
This sequence comes from Zonotrichia leucophrys gambelii, assembly GCF_028769735.1. Lineage (NCBI taxonomy): Eukaryota > Metazoa > Chordata > Aves > Passeriformes > Passerellidae > Zonotrichia > Zonotrichia leucophrys. The sequence goes on from NC_088181.1 coordinate 13,343,644, forward strand.
AAAACAATTAAAACTTAAGGGAAATTACAAAGAATATCTGTGAAAGTCATGCTGCAGGAAGATTTTCAAAATTACTCTTGTAAGATTGTAAGGAGTGTAATTACTCTGACAATCCATCACTGTCTATTGGGTGTCATGAGATGCAGCTGTTACTGTTGGATTTGCAACATCCTGCACATCTCTTACCTGTAACAAGCCAGCAGGAGCTGAGCTCTTCCACTCAGTGCTCTTCTATTGAGAGCAAGCTCAGCCAAAAGACAACTCACATCAAACAAACTGGAGAAAATTCAAATGCCAGCATATACTACAGATACTAACTGTCTCTTCAGTTGTCAAATATTTAAATTTATGAGGAGGATTGAAACTACCTTCAAACTAACCCTTGGAGCTATGAAGACCAAATACAGTGATCCCAGGCATGGAAATGATGCAATTACACACATATTTTCTATATAAGCTTTCATGGGAAGAGTGCATAAATTGTTTGAGCTTCTTCATATATGTGGTTGAACTTCATTTTTTCATTCAAAAATATTAATTCCAGACTGGAAAACCTATTTTAGAATCCTTCCAAACAGCAGTACTCTTCCAAAATAGGATGACTTATATTTTTATTCAAGTTTTTCTGCCCTTTAACTTGCACACACTCTATAAATACTGAAAAATATTTTTATATGATTATTGCTATAATAAATATAGGTCCCAATATCAAAATACAAAGCCTGAGATGTGGGAGAGATTCAATGTTCTGGTCTTACCATGAGCCTGAATCATTGTACCTGAATAATCCTAAACCAAATCACTTATGAAATCAGCATATACCTCACACCCCATCCAAAATATTTGATGGGTCACCACCTTCTCCACATGGACATAAAGAGGAAGTACTCACAGTACACAATTAAAAACTTTTTTTTTTTTGCTTGAAGAGTGTGGAGAGTCGCAAACTTGCTATAAATTTGTTCTTCACTTACAAACCAAAAGGCAACCCAAACATTCAATGCAAATTAAAGTGCAGTGTTTTTCAAAGAAAGAAAAAAGTTAAAAATCTTTCACTTGAAATTCAGAAAAATTATAAATAACATATACATTATAAGTCAAGGCAAGAGCTACAGAAACAATTTATTTACATGCTGCTAGTTGTTTAATCATCTTTAAATTGCCTTTGAAAATTAAATTTTAAATGTTTTCCTGATCTCAGTTATTTTGCAAGCAAATATTATGCATATGAGTAGCTTGCTTGCTTTGCTTCCACATTTCATAAAGTTTCTATGCATTTAGACATTCCAGGATTTATATTTACTGGTTTGAAATCTGTGTGAGGGAGCAAAGATTCTATGAAGTACAAAAATGAATTAATAAATCAACCAAAAATAAATGTTTGTACTGTTTAAAAACATAATCAGAGGTTAAAAAACTAAGCTAAGACAATAAGTAAATTAGATTTATGTCTTGCATGTAAAGATCACTGATATCTAAAGCTCACTTGTCTCAATTTATTTTAAGGAGAAGTGAGGGCAGTGGCACTCACAAAGAGTCTAAAAATAATAAATTACATCTTATTGCACCAAGTCAAAGGTTAAACTTATTATTGCTCACCACAGGCCAACCTTAACCCCAGGATTAATGCCATAAACAAAACGAAAATTCAGTTTGCACACATAATGCACGAGGTTAATGTCTCTGAAGAATTACAAAAGGGAAATGATGCCCCCTACTGCTCCCAGAAAATGTTTCTGTACAAACACAGTATTTTGGTTCAAAGGGAATTATCATGTAAAACCAATGAACATGTATTTTCAAACTAACTAGTACTCATTAGCATGACATATGCCAAGGACAATTTATTTCTTCTTTGGACTTTAATTAAAATATATGAAGGGCCTTTCCTTGTGCAGGAAACTCTCAGGAGCACAAACAGCTAGAGAGGACCTATAATCTAAGTTGCTCAGGAGTTTCACATTTTGGTGAAGAAAATATGAAGATTAAATTCAATTTTTTTGTCTTGATGCACTTCTAATTACATCAAACTTCAAATAATTTTTATGTAGCAGTGATATTTTGCAAACAGCAAAGTTGATAGGACGGTGTTTGATGTCTGGTAGCAATTTGACACAATCCATTAAAAGCTAACAAAGCCCATGCCATGCCTTGGGGTTGTGGAAGAGCACAGCTCAATTCCTAACCCAGTTTTATGTTCTGGTATCACAGACACTGTTGTAATGGATTTCTTGGTGGGCAGGTAAAGTAACAAGGTTGTTGTTTGAAATACTTTTCAGGGAAAGAGAGCTCAAATACTGAAGAGCTTTTACAGGTGTCTCATTTGTTCTGCTTTTAAGCCACAGCAGACCCAATGACATCAATACTGTTAAGTCTTGATTTCCACCAATGTAAGTGAAAAATAACCCCCAAATTCTTAAAGATATTGGACACACTGAACTTTTCTATTTCAAAGTAAACCATATAAATATTATTGGGTACATTGTTGCCATTGATCTGACCTTCAGCACCCTTGTGACTATTCCTAAACATATCTAATCTTAAAACTGCTACCACCTACCTTTGTTCAAGGCTTGTAGAGTGAAATGGCTGCAGTTCACAAGTTCTTATGCCACAAAAATAACCAAAATTAAATCAGTAAGCAAAGCTAATGAGCCAACATGAACAGGCATGCTTTTCTTATTACTAAGTCCTATTTTACAAATCTTACCATGGTTGATGTTATTTAGACAGTACTACTGTGACCTTGCATGGATCATTTTCAGCTCAAAGCACAATGAAACACTGATACAAGAGGAACAATTTTACCTGATTCTTATGAGGATGCCTCTGCAGTAGAGCGTGAGAAATGAAAAAATTTTGTCGCTCATTGCCAGAGCACACAGAACTGAAATTGCAGCACCTGTATATTGGGAAACATTTGGTTAGAACCATTTCTGTTCATTCATAGTCACTTTACAACTCATTCAATAAGAGAAAAAGTGTTCACGATGGTTTACTGTTTCAAAATGAACTGGACCCAAGACAGGCTCAGTGATGAGGCTTAGCAAAATAAAAATTCTATTCAAACTTGTAAGATTGTATGTCATAAACATATGTATCATGTTTTCCCAAGAGTATATTTTCAACTGAGTTCAGAAATCAGGTTCCATCCCAGATTTTTCTTTTTCTCTTTACTATTGATGGTTTCTAGCAGGAAGTTTGGCCCCCACAGTACTGCCTCAGTAACACTGGTTCAGGTTTGCAGCATGGCTATGCTCTTCTAATAAAAAAATAAACAATAATATAAATCTCCATGGATTAACTGGACTTAGAAGTAGATTTAAATAAATATATAATGTTCTAGGGTCAAAGGAGATGATTTTAAACCAGTCAAGAGTAGGCACTTTCCAGGGAGGAAATTCAAATAATGGCATTTTATCTCTAAGGAAAAATTGTATTTAACTGTACTAAAATACAGCTCAAATGCCACTGGGATAGTCCTGACTTATACATATTGCTACATGCGTGATGGGAGTGTGTTGGTTAAGGATTTAATAGTCTGGAGAAGGCTGCAAACTGACAGAACAGCAATATGAAAAGATGGATAACATGAATGACAGAGGTTTGAAAAAAATTTTCAGTCATATAAAGCAAATTACTTCCAACTTATTTTTCCTAGATATTGATGGAGGACTCTCCAATAAAATACTAATACTTATACTGGAATAAGCTAAAATGGGATGGTATCATCCTGAAAACATTTTACTGTTTTTCTACCACTGTGAAAGCAAGCACATAAATGGAGGCATCCCATTTCTCTAAATATGCTTTCTAAATGTTAAAGGGTTGAAGCAATTTCCAGAGGTCTCTGTCTAGAAAAAGCCTTCCACTGATATTTAACTGAACTGCCTTTGCTCTGAGACATGCAATAAAATACACTGGAATAAAATGTAAATGCATCATTGTGCTTTATGTAAAGAAAATCAGCTTAATTTGCTTTTTTCACCACTATTACACAAGCCTAGCATGCCCAGTTGTTGTAACTAAAATTTTACAGACATTTTTAGAAATATTCTGATTTACATCATCAAGCCTTATTCTCACAGGAAGCCTGTGGGTCCAATTTTTGACTGCAGTGTTTTCATATACCCCTCAAGAGAGGATCAATTGCAGTGTAAATATATCAGAAACATCTTCACACACTAAGACAGTGTAGAAATCACTGTACAGAAAGTCTGGCCCAGCTTACTTTGCATACACAAAAGTTAAAAAATTTGCTGTATTCAGAAGGAACTCACCTATAACTGAGGAAAAAATATTGTTCTATAGAAGAAAATATAAACCAAGTATTACCATACTGTTTCAGACATTAAAATAATACTGAAATTTAGGACCAGATTCTGGAAAACATTACTGAAGTAAATCAACATTTAGTCTGCTCAGCAGTCACACTGAAGTCAGCAGGACCATACATTCAGGTGAATATTCACTTATCTTGGTCTAACCCTTATAACAGTTAGATTTTGTGCAAGTTACCTGCAAACTGACATCATTCAGACATAGATGTCTCTATACCTATTCTCACCTGCTTTGCACAAATAGCACAACAAAAAGCACATCACCCACAGTAAGGCTTACTACAGACTGCAGCTTTTAAAAGCATTAAAAAGCCATTGTAAGCACATCTTCAAAGCTCATTGCACCCCTTGTACCTTCAATTACTGGTGCAACTTCCCACCCACGCTGAAACTGAAGTGAACCTCCCAGAACTCAGCTGTAAGGTCCTATCCTGTCAGCAGTCAGCCACCTAACAGGTACAGCACATTGCAATGCAAGCACATTGCTCAGCAGTTAACCATACCTAGTGCTTTACAGAAAAAAAAAAAAGAAAATTAAATTCCAGTAGTCAGAGTAGTAGGAAAATGTTTATGAAAATTTTAAAAAAACCCAAACGCTTGGCTGCAAGAGTCATAAAAACTTAATGATGCTCAAGAGTCTCACTTTTGATAACCTATAAAAATTATTTGAAAGAGCTTTTTTGAAATCCCTAGATTTTAGCAAGATTAGCAAGAATGCTGCTTTAAATTTTTGTAGTTTGCAGAAACTTTGACAAAGTACTCTATTTTAAACTAAGTTAGAGTGGCACCTGAGCATGGCTCACTTTCTGCCCTGCTCAGAGGCAGCTGCATGGTGCTGCCACCCCTTCAGACACCAGCTGGCATTTCTGCAAGTTGCTCAGAACTGTTCAATCCCCTCTCACAGTAAAGATTGTACTCTCAGGTTATCATTCATTCTGTCAGTCATCCAAGTGAAGCTGCAGTGTTTACTGTGTGACACAGCAGCCACACAGTGTGGAACCTTTAAAATTACAGGTAATAATATAGCTAAATATTTACATTAGGAAAAAGCCCCACAAAACTGTCTCCTGGAACATTTCCCAGGCTAAATAACAGTCTTTGCCAATACACCTGCAGCTTTTTGTAACTAATTAAGAAACTTGAGCCAACACACTCAAAAAGCCTCAAAAAATCCCCAAATGCAGAGTCCAGTACTTGAAAAAAAATACTACCTACTTTCAATAACTGATGCATGTGTAATTGCAGTACTTTTGTCTTTTTCTCCTTTTATAAAGACTTAATTATTTACAACAGGTTGTTTTGAAAGGAAATTGGAATAAAGGGAAGTAATTAATTCTAAAATTGAGGGATCGAATAAGTTTCAGTTATAGAAACTACTAATTACAGAACCTATATCTTGGTTCATTTTCAAAAAGTTGGCTTCTTGAGATGAAACTTGATGATCTAAAGGTTCATTAAGATGGCAGCATTGCAATAAATTCTCCAAAAGGGAAACCTTCATCACCTTCTTAGTCACCAGGGCTTCAAGCCCACATAAATGTCTGTCACACCATAACTATAACTGGGGACTTGAACGAGATGTAAAAGTTTGTCTCTATGAAGCATCTTAAATAATTCCATTTCAAACCATTTTTGGCTTTTTTCTCTGTAGTTCTGTAAGCAACAAAAAACCCAAAAGAAATTTAGTTTAAAAATACACAATTTCTTAATGAGAATTTGGCGTTGCCTTAAGTTTTAAGGCTATATTATACACAAAACTTGAGGGCTCTAGTCACATAATTTCTGTATATTTCCTTCTGAAACACATAGAATTTATTTGAGGTATCTCTCTTGGAATATGCTACTATTTGTGCTAAGACTGCAAATCAAAGCTTTTGCTATTCATATGAATGCAGGATACTTCCTATACCCTAGTATTTAAAGCCCACATCCTGCAAACAAATATTTAAATTTATGCATGCAAATAAGCCCACTGAAGACCATAATACTGATGATCAGAGCACCATCTGTAAAAGTACATTCATTCATAGACTCCATAGCTCATTTACCCAGCACAGGTCTGAAAAACAGTTTGGAAATTTGTTTTCCTTATTGTTTCAACCAGTCCAGCTCCTCTTTCAAGCATGCAGCCCAAAACCAAACTACTCAGGAAGGTCCAGTTTCATAAAGTCACTCACACAACCAATTTTCAATTGCAGAAATTCTAACAAAGAGCAAGCAGTTGCACCAGGCAGCTGAAGCAAGCTATGGTGAAACATCAAAAAAACCCCACACGTATTTACACATCACCATTACAGTATTTCCCCAACAGTAATGCAAATAATAAACTTGGCATCAGCTCACATTCAGGAAAATCTCTAATACATCCTGCAGGTGTGCCAAGCCAAAAAGCAAGACCAGGCACTGGGTGTGTCAAATTCCTTCAACTGCTACCAGCAAAATATTGTACTTTTCCATCTCTAAAATAAACTTACAAGACACAACCAAAGATCCAGGAAAGTGAAACTTCCCCCGCAATTAAACAGAGTCTGCCACTTTGGATAATTTACTGCAAAATAAATTCCTCCCATAGGAGGAAAACAAAATCATTCTTTCTCAACAAATCCACTTTGTAAGCAGCTTATTGTAAGATGTCAGAGAATTTCCAGTGTTCTCATCCTAGCTCACATATAGGGTTTATTCACCTGCATCTGTGCTTATGGCAAGAGGCTTGAAATTCCTCCTAAGTATGAGGAAGATTAAGTTGAGACTGCAGTTCCAAAACAAACAAAAAAAAATAGGTTAAAATATTATCATTTTTCTAGTCTGTATCACAACAATGTGAGGAAGAAAGTTCCAATTTGTTTTAATAATGGTCCCAGGTATATAACCATTAGTAAACCTTTTCTATAGCACCTTTTTCTCCACCTCAAAAGGGTTGTATTTGTCTTGAATGTCACAATGTCAGGTACTACCTAATCTCAGCAGGCTGGGCCACAGAACCACAGCAGCTCTCACTCATAGTGACCTCCCTGAGAGCAGCCTCAGAGCACTGTAATGCATTTGAATACAGATTTATCAGGAATATATCTAGAATTATACTCATACAATAAATTCAGCAGTGAAACCGTGCTTTATAACATACAGCATGGCAAAACAGGCAAGAAAATACCCAAAGCCCCAAGCATTATCCATATCATTTAGAAGTCAATGAGCCTTCTTTTATATGAGAGATTCCAAAAGACTGTGTTGATGAAAATAAATTTTCTTTCTGCTTTTGAATGATATTTTGTGTCACAAAATGCTGGAAATTTCATTTTTATTTGAAGTTCCTTGCTTAAAATATCGTTTTTAAGTAATAATAGCTAAAAGAAACGTTGGCTGCAGTGTCTGCGTTTTAACAGTGGATGGCACCAATCACCTCAGAAATTGCCTCCCTAAATGGTAGATTGCATGTTTGAACCTTGGAGCATAATTCTACGGGAAAGCAAAATGCAAATGTCTAAACAACAAAAACAGGAAAAAAAAAATATTGTCTTCGGGAAGCATCTTTCTTAAATATGACACTCCCTGTCAAAACCATCCTGTGCAGAATGAGTGTTAGTGTGCAAATGCAGCCTGTGTACACAGATTTATTTTTTTTTCATTTTACCAGTGTCACAGACAAATATTTTATTTGACTCAAAGAATGACTTCAAATTCAGATTAGAAAGTGTATATAGAAGTATTTGGATATAAGCTTTTAGTGAGATTTTCCTATGGGCCAAGAACTGCAAACTGTCATTTGCTTTAAAAGTTCTAATAGGGATACAAGTGGCTTTATAAAAATGATATTTCATATTTCTGTATTAAGCCTTTCCTGGTTAAACATACAAGTAGATTAAAACAAAATATGTACATTTAAATGCACAACAATATATATTCTCCTTCTGAAGGCTGTATTTAATGAACAGCTGCTAAAAATCTAACTTCAGTGATGCTAAAGAGATGGCCAAAAGAAGCAGGAATCAAATAGTTCCAAGGGGAACTTGGAAGACACTAACCTGTGTTTGGGATGGTATGAAAGGAGACATTTACTCCTTTGTATAACAGCTGGTCTGAATTGGCAGCTCCAGGCACTTAAAAGTCAACAGCAGTCCCAGAAATACTTTTTAAGACCTAATCTCATCTTTCAGGTCTCTTTAACACCTTGGGGATGGGGTGGGGGGCGCTAAGTAAAAATGTGTCCTCTATTTTCCCAGCTATCAGAGCTAAATATCTGGGGATGGGAGCTACGCTCCCGTCCCCTGCCATCAGAAGGGATAAAGCTTGCATTTATTTTTAAATTAAATCCAAGTAGGCAATACCAGAGCTGCCTGAGCCAAGAGTGTGTCACACCAAGGTTTCCCCGCCGGGCGGGCGGGAGCCTCTGGCTGTGGCCGCGGGGCGGGGAGCGGCCTCTCCGTGGGGCTGTGCCGGACGGCAAGGGCGATTAGGTCTGCGAGGAGAGCCCACATTCTCCCGGGACACACAGAAAGGGACGAGAGGAGCCGAGGGGCGGGGAACAACCGGGAGGCGGGGAGAGAGTGTTCGGGAGGCGGGGACAGCGAGGCCGTGCCGTCAGGGCTCTGTGCGGTTCCGGGCTCCTCAGCAGCAGAGGCGGGAGCCGGTAGAGAATGGAGGCCGAAGCCAAAGCAGCTCCTGAAGCGGTCCTGCAGAGGGTGACAAAGCTGCTCAAGGGACTGGAGCATCTCTTACGGGGAAGGGCTGAGGGAGCTGGGCCTGTTCAGCCTCGGGAAGAGGCGACTGAGAGGGGACCTGATTAATGTGTGCACATATCTAAAGAGGGGGTGCCAGGAGGACGGACCAGGCTCTGCTCGGTGGTCTGATGCACAGGAAGTTCCGCCTGAATATGAGGAAGAATTTCTGTCCTGTGCAGTGGCTGCGCACTGGAACAGTTGTCCAGACAGGCTGTGCAGTGTGGAGCTGCCCCAGCCGGCCCGGGCGCGGTGCTGTGCCGCGTGCTCCGGGGCAGCCCGGGCCGGGCGCGGTGCTGTGCCGCGTGCCCCGGGACGGCCCGAGCGGGCATCCTGTCCCGCCGTGGCCCCGCCCCGCGGCCCTCAGGGGGCGGTGCGGCCCCGCCCACACCGCGGAGGGGAGGGGCTAGGCGGGGCGGGGCCAGGCCGCCGGTGCTAACCATGGCGGCGCGGCTGCGGGTGGGCGCTGCCCGGCGCCGTCGCGGGCCGATGACGCGGGCGGTCGGTGCGGCGTTTCCCGGTGTCGCTGTTCCCGGTGCGATGGGATTGCGCGCCCCGCGCTGATGGCGGCCCGCCGGACACCGCACGGCTCCGCGCCGGAGCCCAGGGTGGATGAGTTCACCGTCCCCGCCGAGAAGAGCCGCCTCCTGGAGCGCAGCCGGGACCGCATCGAGGGCTTGTTCGAGGTGCGGCTGGCCGTGCTGGGGGCGCAGGGGGACTGGCGGCCCGCGCTGCAGCCGCCCAACGCCAGCGCCAGGATCTGGGTGCAACTGGCGGGCTGCACGAAGGCCGTGAGCAGCGCCAAGGTACGGGGCCCGGCGGGGCGCTGGGGCCGGGGCAGCGGGGCTGGCGTGCGGAGGGGCCCGCCGGACCGGCACGGCCGGGCCCGCTGCTTGGAGGAAGAAGGGGTGGGGAAAAGCCGAATGCCCCAGGAGGAAACAGAAACGGCGCTGCCTTGGCAGGTGGGTGTGTGCCCGGTGCCAGGGAGTCTCCCGCCGTGTTGACATAAGCGCAGGGAATAAAGCGAAACAACTCAGCTGGGAAGAGCGAAGTTCACGGACAGTGCGTTATGAAATAGCCCAGCCCGCAGCTGAGGGGGAGCGCCACTGGGGATGGGCCGAGGTTTGTTTTAAAGCCAGATTAAAATGTTTCGCTTTCCTTCTTCCTCCCGGAGACAAGAAATTCCTCGGAGTTGTTTGGGCGTTGCCATGTTTTGCCATACGGACTTCGCTTATTCTGTGGCATTTAGCGGCTCGTTGGCAAAGCTCTCACTAAAGCTTAAAGCATTTATTATTTCCTTCGTAGAAAAGTGGTCAGATCTGAACAGTTTCACCAGGCTGGAGCAGATAGTTCTCTTTTCAACCCAGCTGTGATGAGTTAAGAGAACTGTCTGTGCGGGTTGTGTCTCAGAGGGGACAGCAGTTGCTGTAGTGGCTTCACGCGTGTTAAATGTCTTGCACAACTAAACTTTGGGGGGAGTTTCTCAGCAGTGATGCTGAAATTGATATTACTCATAATGAGCCTGGCAAGTACAGCTGTTGTGATGAGAAGTTTGATGTGAGCAGTAGCTGGGCTGAAGGTGCCTTTCCGACCCAAAATCTCGATGTATGGGCGTTGGGCAGATCCATCCGGAGCATGTGTTTTGTGACTGATTTCAGACAAAAACTTGATTCCTTACCTGTGTCATACACGTGTTCCTCAACGTGTTCCTTCAACAGAAGGAGGCAGTTTGGGAAAAATAATACTATCTGAAAGAATAAATAATATACTGTATTGACTGAGTTTTGAACTCTTGACACATTTAAAACTACTATAAGGTAGTATAGTGAATTTACCTTTACCTGTAGTAGTTTACAGATGGCAGAAATAACATTGGGATGATTTTTTTTTTGTTGCTGTTGGTTTTTTTTTTCTTTTGTGTTTGGAAAATCTTGAACTTGAGGAACACAGAAGTATCTGGAGCCTGGAGTTTTCTCAGTCAGTAACAAAAACATAGGATGGCTGCTGACATTGTAAGCCTTAGGAAATGTACTTCGAAACTTTTTGGAAGTTCAGGTTTATGGACTAGGTAGAACTCTAGTGAAAGGCATTTATTCACAAAGAGTTCTCTTTGACCAAAGAGTAGGGATAGGAAAATAAATATCTTCTGACAGTCTCTTAAACTGTTTGGTCTACAAATTTTGTTACCTGTTACTATCAGGTATAAACAAGAAAATATCAAAGAGCCTTCTGTGAGATCTATTTAAAAATAATTTTAGATATTGGTGTTTTATTTCTATTGTCCTGTTTACTGGTAGTGTTTACTTTCTGACATGATTTATGCTAAGTTTGCTTTGTTTTCTAATGTTTCTGTCCATTACTGACCTAGTAAAAACCAATTGGATATGTTGGTATTTCACAATTATTCACTCTGCTCTCTTTCTCCCCTTAGGAGTACATCAAGGGAGTGTGTGAACCTGAGCTAGAAGAAAAGGAGTACTACCCAAAGGACATGCACTGCATCTTCGTTGGTGCACAGAGCCTGTTTCTCAACAGCCTTATTCAGGATACCTGTGCTGATGTAACAGTGCTGGAAATGGGCTTGCTCAGTATTAAGGGGGGTGCAGAAGCTGTTGTTATGGCACAAAGTCATGTGCAGCAGTTTGTGAAGCTTTTTGAGAATAATGAAAGTTTATTAAATGACAATGAATCAGAGATTAAAAAGCAGTTCAGACAATTTGTGGAAGCACATGCAGATAAGTATACAATGGATTTACTGATTTTGCCTAGTGCACTAAAAAGAGAGCTCCTGGCTCTCACCCAAACTGCTGTTTGTGAAGAGAAGACTGATATCATAGACCTCACAGGCTCTGACAGCCCACAGCAACTTGGACAGAACAGCACCTGCAGAGTCATTGCTGCAAACAGAGACGGAAGGGCAGGTGGGGAGGAAGCAAGAAGCAAAGCTGGCACACCTGTAACTGAGCTGACAAAACAAATGGACACTGTGCTTTCTGATGCTTCTGAAACAAGATTTGTTCCCATAAAGGACCCTCTGTTAGAGGCAGTGGCTTTTAAAGAGAGGCAGTCATGTAAAAGAAGGTCCTCTGATGAGGAGGAAAGGCTCCCTAAAAAGCATTTCTCTTTGGAAAAGGATCCGCAAGTGAAATCTGCTTTACACAAGAATCCTTCAGACCCTGATGCAGTTATTGATCTGGTTTTGGATAGCTGCATTGAATCAGATGGTCCTACTTACTGCCTTAAAGAAGGTGATGCTCTCACTGAGGAAATGGAATATAAGATTCTTGTGAACTTTTTCAGAACCATGGGATATTCCCAAAATATTGTAGAAAAGGTTATCGGTATCCTAGGACAATCTACGGAACCGTTACTACTGCTAGAAGAAATTGAAAAGGAAAATTTGAAGTTTAAAAAAGAGCATGAACAGTCGTCTCAAAAGCCTAGAACTGTAAGTCTTCCTTTAGGAAATAATGTAAATAATTCACAAAAGCTAGAAGACAAAGGCGTTTCTGGGAATAAAAGTCCACTTAAATCCAGCCATACTTCAAAGGAGACAAAAAATGAATATCACCAAGTGAGAGGTGCTTCAGACACACAAGTTGGTGCAGAAGATAAAATGCATAGATTGGTATGCAAATCTCCTCCTCCTCCCAGCAAAAATTCAGTTGTGTGCTATAAACAGAGAGATGTTTATGGCCCTGGTAAGAATCAGAACCCAAGGTTAAGCAGTGTAGAAACTGACAGTGGGGTGACTTCCAGCACTGTGCACGCCAGAGCTCTAAAAGATGTTGGCTTTGTAGCCAGGGGGAGCTCAGATGTGCAGCAAATCTCAAGTAAGAGTAAAACTGCATTTCAGCAAAAAACTGCAGGGCCCTCAACTGTACAGAACAGCCAGCCTGGTTCTGAGGAGCAGCTGGGACACTGCAGCTCTTCCCAAGCCAGGCCTCTCCACCAGCGCCTTTCCCAAACCTCGCATTGTGACAATCCTGTCCCAGACCGGTTACTGTCTTCACAAAAACACCCTTCAAATCCAGACAGAGACACAATGGGACCACATCCAGATCATTCAGTTACTGGAGTTCAAAGATTTTTGGACTCTCTGAAGAAGCCATACAAACTGGAGTTGATAAATGAGCCTGGAAAACCATATTTAAAACATATAATTATTGATGGAAGCAATGTTGCAATTTCGTAAGTATTTTTCTTTTCAGCTATCCTTTTATTAACAGTTCACTGAACTTTCAGATGAAATGGGGGCTAAGAGGTTGCAGTGGCATGTGTTAAGGTTTTGCTAGCTGGGTTTTTGTGTGCATGTACACAGTTGTGCCATTTCAGTGTAACCTGATTTGAATCACCAGTGTTCAGCTCAATGTAACACTTCAGTCAGAAGTAATCTCAGGGCAAGCTTTGCTCTGTTGCAATCAGTGTTATGCACAAAGTTTAATTTGCTTTGCCAGTGCCTAACAACGAGGCTAAATTATTGTCAGCTTAAGTGGTTTGGGGGAATTTTTTGTGCTCTTAACATTTTGTAGTCTTAAAGTGGAGGTTCTTATCTAATAGTGACATATTTCTCATCCAACAGCATTGCTTGGATCCTGTTATGCTTTGCAAATGTGTATATGTATATTTATCAATTCTGAATGTGCATTGCTGAGGTTCCAATATTTCCTTCATGCACCCTGGTGGATTGGCTGCACACACCTCACATTGGAGTAGGGCATAGTAGCTGGGTGCTACTGACATAGAGTCCCCAAAAAGGCTATATAACATCTGGTGTCTCCCACCCAACCAAATGAAAACTGGTTATGAGACATAAAGGACAGAGCTGCCTCAAAACAGCAGAACCGTTGAGATATTCAAATGTCCTACTAAATAACCAATGCTTGGGGGGCTGTTGGTTTGATCATGGAGGTAATTCTGCAGCTTCCCTCTGGCTAAATAATGCCTCATTTGTTTCTTGCATTTCATAAAGTGAAGAGTTGTTTGCAAAATTGCTTTGAATTGTTCTCAGTTTTACTGCTCAATACCTTGAGAACTGCTTCCATGCCTGTGCTGGTTCAGGGTTCTTTTGGCCCCCTTTTTTGATGGGGCTGTGGGTATTAATGCATCACCCACATGCTTAGACTAATGCTGTATGGGTTCCTGAATCAGTGCTTGCCTCATAAGTCTAGAAAGCTGCAAAAGCTGTAGAATGTTTTCGTTTGACACGTGCAGCATGTTAATCTGTTATCACATTGTCTCAGGGTGCCTGTGGAATGAGAGAATGCCCAGAGTTTACCCTAGCTACTAACAAGTAATTTTTTTTAATTGCCTGGTTTTGTATGCTGAAAACAGGCCTTTTGAAGGCAGACTGCAATATCCAGTTGTTGGATCATTGAATTTTATTAAAATGTAGAAGAAACTCAGAATGAAAGAATAATTGAATGGAATTATGTCTTCCTAGGATAGTTTGTAAATAATATGTACTTGTGGTGGTGCATCCAATCAGAAACATCACATGCCCAAACAAGGTGGGAAGCAAAGGGTAAACAATTATCCTTTGAATCCTTGGTCAACTGTTTACCTGAATCATAGCCCAGGTGGAGGGGCACCATTGCTCCTACATTTTGGGAAAGAAAGCCCAGGAGTTACTGGGTTGGGTTGTGGCCAGGGGGACCCTTCCTGCTGGCTGAAGTCAGTCCTCCTGTGGCCCTGTAGCCAGCAGTCCTGAGTGAGGCCCTCAGAGCTCCCAAATCCTCACCTTTGTCATACTCAGGGACTGTGCCTGGTGTCAGAGCTCCCACACACCTCTCCACATTTCCTGAGGTGTGACCCTTGTCGGTTGGGAAATGCAAAGGGACTTGCTGGGAGCATTTCACCCTGAGTGGAATTTGTTGATGAGTTCCTTTAGGCACAGGGAATTAGGTGTTCACATTGTGTACCTGTGTGTGTGTACTGATCATGGTATGAATGGCACTGCCTCAAATCTACCATTAAGTCATTGTTACCACTACAGCCAGCCCTATGGAATTGCTTTTTCAATGTCAAAGTACTCCATGATTAAGTGCTGCTAAACCCTTTTGCACCTTTATCTTGGCATCCATTTGCTTTGCACCCTCACCCCCTTCTGCATTCCTGGCTTCTGTGTAAATCAGTGCAAACTGATTCTAATTTGATCTTTGTATGCCTTAACCTGTGCAGTAAATAATGAACTTACTCTTCACAAGTTCACAAGAGTGAATGTTGCCTCCAAACTGTGTGAAGCCATATTTTCACAAATTCACATCAAACCGTGCCTTTGGTGATACCTTTGACAGTGTTTCTTTAAGTAGCCAAACCACTCATTTGTGACAGTATTTACTTTAGTCACAAACCAAAGGGAAAGTGTTACATGACCCAGAAGGCAACCTGCTCTTTGCTGCTTTGTGCTGCTTGTGATCATCTTTTGTTTAATTTAGGAAATACCTTTGTAGGGTCTTCACAGGATTTTAAAGAACTGAGACAGGCAAAGGCAGTATTTGCAATGGCATTTGGAGAACAGATGCAGTCTTTGAGATGGAGATCTTGAAAAGATCATCTTGCTGTGGTGATTTGCTGTCCCTTCACGTGTTTATCTAACTCAGTTAAAACACTTCTAATTTAATTTAGTTTAGCGGTGACATATTTTTTCATATTATAGCTTACATTAATTCTACATGTTATTTGATGAAGCTGCTTCTATTTGCATGCTTTTTTAAGTTGTAGCAGAGCAGAATTTTGTGAACATTCAGGACAAATTGGCAGCTCTTGTATACCTTATGTCCCATAAGGTATACAAAGAGTAACTCTTCTGTGAAAATTGCCTTTTGTTTTTGACTGTTCTTGACACCAAGAATGCTTAATTTTATTAAGGGCAAGTGTGGCATAATATTTTTTTTCCTCTGGAAATTCTGTTAGTAAGTCAGATTTTTTTGCCTTTTGTATTTCAGATATGGCTTATTCATTTTTCTGCCTTTCTACGTAAAGAATTCCTCTTGAAATTCAGAGAACCTTAATAGATTTACATTTTGATAAGCATATTTTTTACAGAATTGACAAAACTGGAAAAGGATAAATGAATGCTACTAAAGGCTGAGTAAAATATTTCCATGGAAATCCTTTAATGACCATTATGTTGGGAAGATTTCTTGGTAGGTTAAATTAGAGTTTAAAGATAGGATTCTGTTCAAAACTGACAGGGCATACTATTAGGGTTAATAATAAGCACTTGCCTATTATTTGGGAGACTGGTTTAAAAAAGGAATGCCACTTGCTCACTTATTGTTAAAAGTACTTTGTAGTGATTTGGCATCTAATTCAAAACATAGATTATACACTATTTTGCAAGACATGCTTTGGCTGTTCATGCCATCAGTGCTCAGCCATCAGTGCTCAGAAAAGTGTGTCTTTTCTAGGGAATCATATCTTTGTTTTGTCTAAGTGTGGCCTCTCTGGAAATGCTGGAGCCTGGTTAGACAGTTAATTGTGCCATGTGTTCAACAGGCAAATAGGGTCACTGGAATAATTCCAGTTGGGAAGGGCCTCACAAGGTCATCAATTGAAATCTTTGTGTCCCCTCATTTTAGGCAGTTGCTGGTTTTTCTGGAAAGTCACCTAAAAGAGACTTGTAAAAACAGATAATGAATATCTTATCTTTTTTAATTGAGAAAAAGATTAATGCCAAAATACAATGTTTTGAAAATGTTTGTCCAAAGAAATTTCATTATTTTGCTTCAGAGCAATTGTTCACTGTTGAAATGAAGAGAGAGGAGGCCCTAGTGGTTTCCAGAGAGCTGTTCAGATGCAATCCTTGGTAATTAGTCAAACCAAAGGTGTTCTATTTTGTAGTAGGGCTGTATGTGGAACTACTACAATGTTGGATTATTATAGTTCTAATCTATACTCAATAGAGCTCAGAAACCATCACTATGGGCCTCTTTTTTAAAGCTAAACCTGCTTCTGATTACTCCATTGTTGTTGTGCCCAGGAAACTGAAAGGAGACTGAGCTATGAAGTTGCAAAGTGATGTATTTGATATCTTCTGCTGAAGAGCTCTTTCCATTTAGAACATTCCTTCTCTTTAACACCATCTGCCTTTTCTTTTCCTGAGGCTCTGTGTGAGACTTTCAGCTTCACTTTGCAAGGTTTTGTTCCATTTTCTTTGTTTTCCTGGTAGTAAAACCCTAGTGAATTTAATCTCCCTTCTTTTTGTTTCACTCTCAGTCATGGTCTGAGGAAATTCTTCTCCTGTCGAGGAATTGCAATAGCTGTTGACTACTTTTGGAAACGTGGCCACCGAAATATTACTGTGTTTGTTCCACAGTGGAGAACAAGACGTGACCCTTCCATTACAGGTGAGGGACATTTCCTAATGTTTCCTGAATTAAAGCAGACTGTAACTTTTTCTTTGGGACTTCTGTGAAGAATAAATGGAGAAGAAATGATTCATCAAATGTTGAGCAGGAGCAATCTGGCTGCTCAGCGTGAATAATTGGGTTTGCATACCCAGTGTGAGAGATCCTGAAATGCTCTTTAGGCTAGCAGGTGTGCCATCAGTGGAGTCCTTTTTGGGTTGGTTTTTGTTTGCTCTTTAATTTCTAGTTTTGACCTCCCTTTTCTCCATTTTTATATGAGCAATTCTTCACCTATCAATGACATTTCTCTAGCTTAATTGGTACAAAAATAGCCCATGTTCTCTCTGGTAATTTTATCTCAAACTAATTGTCAAATCATGTTTTAACAGAGCAGAATTTCTTAACGCAGCTCGAGGATGTTGGAATATTGTCTTTAACCCCTGCAAGGATGGTTTTAGGAGCAAGAATTGCTGCTCATGATGACAGGTACAGAATATGTGTAGTTTTAAAGTCTTTTTGAACATCTGACTAATGGTTGTAAGAGCTCAATATTTCGTGAGCAGTTCTGTTAGCTTGTTCTGCAACCCTTCTAGACAGAGCTAAGCATCCAACTTAAGACTGAATTTTACATCTGTTGCATTATTTCACTGTTGTAGGAAACACTATTATGTATTCAGAAAGTCATGGAGAACTACAAATTTTCATGGCAATTAAAAAAAAAGGCTATCTGAAGAAATTAATCCTCCAGTAATGTTTTTATGCTTTCCTGGTCATCATTCTATCCCTGAACTGCCTTTTATTCTTGGGGCATAAATCAGCTGCTGATCAGAGAGCATTTAGCTCCATTTTCTTCTTGGTGCCACGTTGGTGCACAGACCTTGCTCTGTGTTTGGAGCAGTGTATTTGTAACAATGCATAAGCCAGTGAACCTCCAAGTTAATTTAACCACCAAAGATCAGCTTTAAAATGTGGGGATCATCTGTCAGTGAACAAGACACAGTAAGCTTTAGCAGTCTGTGGCAGTTTCCTAGTACTTCATTCATGTTTTAGATATACCAAGCCTTTCATAAGAAATGCTCTGGCAGTGCAGTTGAAATTACTGTGGAAATAAGTGGTATGATAACATATTTGCACTTTTGTTAAAAGCATGCACTTTCCTTCTAAAGGACACCATCCATTATCTTGTGGATAAAATTGATTCTAGTGGCAAAAAATGTATTTTCAGAGACATTATAAAAGAAAGCAAACATTTTTTTCTTAATGAATCAGTAGTTGTTTTGTCATAGTTTAACAGAAGGGTTTTTAAGAGGTTGACAGAGCAAACAACTAACATGCAGAACACTGACTTGCAGAACACAGTCATTAATGCTAAGCAAAAAAAGTATGACAATGAGTTTGTGTTGGATTGTTTAATAAATACTTTACTGCATAAAGCATGCCATTTACCTGTGCAGATATTTAGATCATGGGGTTTGGGGGCTTTTGTTTGTGTGGGTTTGTTTGGTTTGGATTTTTAATGGGGAAGAAAACATCCCATGAAAACTCTGCTGCACTAAATAAGTGCATGCTGCCCAAAACATTGCTGTAAGTTTAAGGCTGGCAAAAACAGTCATTTCCTGGTAATGAAGGTGCTTGTTTTCATGCAAGTAGATTACTTTGGGATGATGAAATGTTTAGTTTTTTTAAGCCTTTGGATTGTTTTCAGCAAAGCAAGCTATCTTAATGATCTTTGAAATTAATTTTACAGATTTTTATTACACCTTGCTGCTAAAACTGGAGGTGTTATTGTGACTAATGATAACTTCAGAGAATTTGTGACAGAATCATTTGCCTGGAGAGAAATTATTCAAAAAAGGTAATTATTGAATTTCTGTGAAGTCTTAAAAGGATGTCTGTCCTTGCAGTTGTAGGCATTCTACCTACATGTGGGATTTTGCTATCTGTCATTAATCTGTCATGCAATTCTGGTAGATCCAAATAAAGTACTCTGTGACTCACTGTGGTGATTCATGGCCTTGCAGTCATGTGCTGAGTAGTCCAATATCCTTGTTATTCATGTATTCTGTCATGTATGAGTGTTAATTGCTCTCACAAGCAGTAGCTTGGTGTAACAGCACGTGTGTCACTTCTGAAGGTCAGTGTTGGATCTTGTTTGAGCAGTCCACTTTCACAGCCTCTCTTGTCTGAAAGCTTTTTTTCAAGGAGACATGATAGCTGATGAGGATGTAGTGTCACTTTTAATTATTCAGAATCAATCACTCTTTACTCAAGTGGGACAGACTGGCATAGCTAAACAAAATTAACACTTGTAGCATATCCATGTAGCCATTTCCTTGCAAGTGTTTTTCTTTGGGTTCAGATAAGTTCACTTAGTTATCAAATATCCCTGCTTCATCTTGTGGACTCGTTTCTGCTTGTTTCTTCTTGTTTGTTGGGTTTGGGTGTTTGGGATTTTTTTTTTCCAGTTTCAGTTAAATCAGGTTATTTTACTGCTGAGGTGTGATCTGTTAGTAAAATTCCCCACTAATCCCTCAGTGTCCCTGACATTTTCTGAAGGTACATCTGTTGCAGTGGCTGGGGTCAGTATAGCTCTAATGAAATAAGGAACTAAAAACTTGTCCTGGATTCTCACAGTATGGCTGTGAGACCATGGAGTTGATGCTGGCTAATCATGTAGGCATTTACATCATTTCTTGAGTGAATTCTATCCAAGTCAGGTTCTGTTCTTCCACAGAACTTTAGCAAGAATACTCGATGTGGCATCTTGAGTCTGTGGTTTAAGAGCTTATGTTAACATCTGCTATTAGTTTTACTTCTGGGGAAATTCCACTGTACCAAATCTTCTCCTTACAGACAAATTTCACTTGAACTCGATTTGTTTGGTTTTTTTAATACAGATTTCTACCTGTCCCAAAGTGATTCCAAAAAAAAGTTTTGTGTCTTAACTGTAAGCATTTAATGCTATATTTGCTAGTTGTGTGGCTTTCTGCCAACATAGGCATTTCAGCTACATGACTGAAGATCCTTGCAAGGAAAAGGAGTTAGAACAACCAAAAAATTTCTGATCACCTGAAAAATTCCACCATAGTCTTGTTGCAAATCTTCAGTCATAAAACAGTTGCTGTAAAAAAAAAGGGGGGGAAAAGCTGTGTTCTGCAGTGTAATAGGGAGAGTTCACAGCTCCCATGGAATTATTTTGACAGGGAATGCTGGTTGTGTCTTAGGTGGGTTTACTAATTAGTCTTTAGGGACTCCTCATGTGGTGTCTGCTCTAAGGAAATTCATCCTGTGCTACAAAGGTGAAGGACAACAAGGGTGAAATACCTTGTTATTTAAAAGAACTCTCTTGCAGGTTGCTCCAGTACACTTTTGCTGGTGACATATTTATGGTTCCTGATGATCCTTTGGGAAGAAATGGACCCAGATTAGATGACTTCCTTCGAAGTGAAGGCTATTCTAGGTATAAACACTGTTTTCACTTTTGTTTGACACAGTTATTTCACATTTGAAATAAGCTTTTCTCCTGCTTCACTCACACACCTGTAGAGCACAGTCAAGTTCAGCAGGAACACTGTAGCATGTAGCAGTTTAACAAAAAAAAACAAAAAACACATTTTTCCTGTTACTTCAGTTCCTTCAGAAACTGCTGGTGACATTTGCCTCTGAGAGCTCTCTGAGAACTGAGATAAGTATGACAAAAGCTTCTTCTGAGATTTGTCTCTGGTGGCTTTCATGCACGGGTGTGTTAACAGCCCCCAGAGGTGCCAGTGGTGGGTGTGTGGTGTTAATTACTCTGATGTTATCTACGACACCTTGGTTGGAAACTTCTTCATAGTGGGACAATAGGTGCTACAAACACTCAGGTTTTCTGCTATTGGGCGACACTTCACCTCAAGGCTGAGGGTACCTTGCTGTTGTCAAAACAATTTTTGTGGCATTGTTATTAAATCTTTGAGTAATAATTATAACTGTTAATGAACATAAATTGTTCGTTTACGATTAATGTACTTTTTAAATGTGCACGTATTCAAACTATGAATTTGCTTTGCATGAACTGCCAAGATTTGAGGATTAGTTTGCTCTTTAGCAAAAGAAAATAGTATTCTGTTCTTTCACCAGTTTGGGAATTAGAAGTGCTAAGAATTCTGAGGCGTAGTGAGAGGGCTTTTAAAAACAAGTGAGGTAACTTTAAAATTGTCAATAGAAAAGGCAAGCTGTTCTTAAGGATTAATACAAAGAATAAGCAAGAATCTCATCTATTGTAAACTTGTGAGGAAAGTAGAACATTGTTATACCATAGATTACAAGCTGATTTGAAAATAAGTGTATTCACATTAAAAAAGCAAGTGCAGTGCTAGGACTCCAGAAGGAAATGCTGAGTGTTCAAGCTCTTGTACAAAACCTTTGAGAAGAACACTGTGCTTTACCTGCCTGTGTCTGAGAGAAATAAAATGAAAACAGAGTGTTCTGAGGTAGGTGAGTGTGATGATTGTAGAAATGGATTCTTTTGAAAAGACCACAGAAAAGCTTGGTTTCATATCTGTACATTTGGAACTGGAACTAGGTTTGAGTGCTTGTTTTGGGGTTGGGCTGGTGGGGGGGGGGGGGACCAGGAAGAGTAGAGAAAAGCTGCAAGTAAAAAAGAGTTAATTTTATTCCTTCCTTGTGACTTTTCTACACGATTTAAATGATGCAGAAAGCATAAATGGCACCAGGAACTGCATCAGAAACTGGCAGAATCTTCAGCAATTAGAAAACCTTTCCACACGGAGTAACTAGAGGTGTCATCACCCAAATGCTTTTAAAATAGAGCTCTGTAATTTAGGTACTGTTTCCCTTGGTGGTAGGAAACTAGACTGTAACATTGAGTTCCACTTCACATTTCTCTGGTATCTGCTGGCGTCTGAAGTAGACTGACCTTTATATTTTGTAGTGCTAGCAGCGCACAGATTAGCATTACTTTTCCAAGTTTGAAATAAAATTGCAATAATTAAGAGTATTCAAGTCCTGAGACTGCTAAAACAACTTCATTGCCCTGTTAAGGATACCATACAAGGGAAACAAGGCCTTGATCTAAATATGAGCATGGCTCAGTCCAGAGCAAAAGTACATGAGGAATTGTCTTGTGAAGCAGTCTTGGAACTGGTCTGTCAGCATTTTCACATGCTCCATGTCAGTGTACATGTATTCAATTTATCTTTTTATCTATACCTTCATAAAATTTTCTGTAATCTGACAAGTAAAGGACTCACAGCATACTGAGGCTATTCCTGGGTGATATGAATGTTAATTGTGCTGGATTCATATTGAGAACTGTTATACCCTGTTTTGTTTCACTTTGAAAGAATGCTTGTCATTTGATTCCAGTCAGTAACTGGCTGAGCAGCAGGGATGTTTAAGTTATACACATTTGTCTTTTCTCTCTCTCGTGTACAGAGAGAACTGCAGCTAGAATGTCCTTTAGCTTAATTAATTAAAATTTTTATTTTGTTGCACAGAGATTCCTGGTCAACACACAAGGCTTTACAGAGCAGTGGACAATATTATTCTGAGACACCCTCTTTCCTCCCCAGAGTGAGCAGTAGCAGTCAACAGCCTGGAGGCAGAGTGCATGATGATCGTTCATCCCCATTGCTTCCATGGGAAGAAAACACAGAGCCTTGTCCAGCAATTCCCCCACAGAGATCTCCCTCAGAAACAGCCCAGCTAAGAGAAGCCCTGATCAGAATTTTTCCTGACTATGATCAAAGGCAGAAGATTGATCAAATACTATCTAATCATCCATTCATGAGAGACCTTAATGCACTATCTGCCATGGTGCTTGACTGAATGCTTCCACAGCTTTATATCACAACTGCTCTGACTAACAATTATCAATGTGAAGAAAAATGTCGCTCTTTTATGTTACTTTGTGAATATTAAAAACCTAATTTTATTTGTATAAACAAAGATATTTTTGTGTATGTTCTGTTGCTAATAGATGCCAGGTTTTGGTAAATTAAAAACTGCTGCTACTACAGATTTTTAGTAATATTTTCTATGGAAAAAAAAGTCTTCTGCTTCACTGGAATTGCTTGTTAAAGCAGTTGCAGTACTTCCTTTTGAGCAGTGTTAGTACTTTTTGCAGAACCCTTTTCCTGGAAGGCAGAATTCCCGTCGTTTGGAGACCCGCGCGTGGGAGCAGCTGCCAGCAGGTGGCGGCTGTGGGTCCGTGAGGAGCCCCGCGAAGGGCGTGAAAATCCAAGGAAATCCATTTGCTCCTTCAGGCTGGGAGTGCGGTGCGGGGCAGTTAGAAGAGAAAGTGTGAGTTCACAGCTCTCATCGGGAGAAGGTGTTTTGAATTCTTTAAAAGATCTGAAATCTACACTTGTTTTTAAATTGGAAATTATCTTGACTATTAGCGTTCTTTCAGGATAGTTTAAATATCTTTAACAATTGCACTGATTCCTTGTCTGTTCTAAGTGTGAATGGTGTGATGTTAACACAATGAGACACTGTCTGTATAGAAATGGCTTTTTTGTGCAGACCTTCAAGCTGTAGTCAGCTCCACCCCTTTAGATCTGTTCTGGGATTTATCCCAAAAAGTAAGGGGCGAAAAGGAAGATCATTTATAAAAGCTGACCAACAGGACCACTTTCTAGAGCAGAGCAAAGTTAAGATTGTCTATATCTCTGTACACACTTAAGTCCTTCCTTTTAACCAGTCTCTGGTGCCAAGTGTTCAAAGTGAGTAAAATCAAATTAGGCTGTAAAGACAACTTGGGCTCCAGAGCCTACATTCAACTTCTGGTGTATTGAGCCTTACCCTGAAGCATTAGTGGCTTTCTCTCCAGTTCCATGGGGTCTGAAGTCAGTCTTTGTTTATATGCAAAAGAACTGAAATATACTTGAGGAATTGGGGCTTTTGAAAGACTGTTTGAAAGATTTCTTTGCATGGCCCTTTCACGTTTTGTGAAGTCAGAAACAGAAGGCAGTCTTGCTCTTCCCTGAACACAAGCAACCTGAAAGAGAATTGCAGCAAGAACAAAACATTTTATGAGCAGTAGTTACAGCTTCTCAAAAATACAGGTGGTGATGAAGAGAGGCCCTTAATGTTTCTGCATCCAAATAGACAAATCTAAATTATTCTTTTTTCTGTATAAGCGAGTGGGAGATTTGCTATTCAGATGGGCAGAGTCCTTCTGACCAGCACATGTTTGCCAAGAACTAGTTCTTACCTGTGAAGTGTTATGTAATCACTGAGTTCTAACCCCATAAAAACTTAGGCAGGTTCTTAAATCCTGTTTCACTGACTATAGTTGGTATAATTTTAATAAATAGTAAGAGAATAATCATGAGCTCCCTCACACCGCCTGGGGGGTGTGTGTACATGTGTGAACATGTTCCTTGAAGAACTTGCCTTCTTTTCATTAGGTATATCTTTGATTGCATATGTTGTTTCCACTTTATAGGTGCTAGTGTGGGGATATAAATATATTGTAATCTTTATTTCATAGAGAATTGCTTCATGGAGTTGGAAGGGACCCACGAGGATCATCCCGTTCAACTCCTGGCCCCCCACACTTCAATTGCCATCCCATGCCTGAGAGCATTGTCCAAATACTTCTCGAGTTCTGTCAGGCTTGGGGCTGTGCCCAGCCACCCTCTGGGTGAGGAGCTTTTTCCTGATCTAACCTAAATCCCCCCACTCAGCTTCAAGCCTCAAGTCCTGTCACGAGAGCAAAGAGATTGGTTCTCTTTCTCCTTTCTCTGTTTCTTTCTCCAAAGTCTGTTTCTGAAGCATGCCTCGTGCTATTCAACCTTGGTTGCTGCAAAAACTCAGCTAGAAGCAGTGTTTGGAGTGGAAAATACCAGGGACTTTCCCTTACGTGTGAGTGACCTGGCATTTCCCCTCCCTCCCTTTAAAGGGGTAAAGTCCCGAGACTGATTCCTGGTGTGGGGCCAAGTGCAGGATTTCTGTGACAAATACAAGAGTTTACTGCCAAAAGGAGTGTTTTCTTTTATGTCTTAAGAGCATGTAATGTAAACAATTTCATTGCAGTTGTCAACAAGCAAAGTTCAGATGAGCCCCAGTAGTCGGTGCTAGTGCTGCTGTTTTCCTTCCTGTCTCTGCCTTTTTGGGTAGCTTGTGTATTGGAAGAGCATTTCTGAACCAGAGAGAGTGCCTGTGAAAGTTCCATGACAAACAGTGACTCACAGTGTCTTTCTAACGCTGGCAGTGTTTCCTTCTGTTTTGCAAGCTTGCGGGCTATGTTTGATATGAATGCCTTTCCTGCTAAAATTCTGTGTAGCTGTATTAAATGCTATTTTTAAATCTGGGGCTGGATTATGTTCTGGATGGCTCTGTTTTATTGGAAAGGAGTAGCTCTGCTATAATTCATGTATAAGACCTGTTATTTTCACAAATACAGTTTAGAATAATAATGACTTCGCAGATTCTGAGACCTAATCTGCTGTCTGGTATTTGGAGGACTCTGATTATGTAAGCAGGTGTTTCTCTGATGTGTTCAGTTTCTCTTTTTTATCACAGAATAGAAACCCAAGTGCCTTACAACAGTGTAACTCATGGTGTCCAGACTATTCCTACCTTCCTGACTGCTACTGTTTGTGCTCAATTTTGTACATAAATCTACCAGTTTTCAATTTTGTACATAAATCTACCAGTCTACCAGATATGTTCATATGTAATTCTGTGCATACAGTGGAAATACTGCAGTGCTCAAGTAGATGGTGTAGATGATAACTTTTAAAGAACAGATGGATTTTAGATTTGTACATTTTTTATCTATGTATTGTGTGCATTTATGTTTAGAATGTGGTTCCATTGCACTGTTCAAACTCTGCTGAGGTGCATATGACAATCCCAAGTTTGTCCTGTCTGCCTTGTGGCTCACCAAGTTCTGTCAGATTGCATTGTATAATTTTTAAATGGCTAATTCAAAGGAAGCATTTTTTTAAGAAGAAAATGGGTTTGAATGCACTGGATCCCCTTTTCACTTGAGTATTTTTAACTGTTTCAGGAATGATATTTTAAGTGTACATAAGAGAAATAAAATATTACATATTTTTAATTAAATAGAAACAACAGTCCAAAGACATCAGAATTCTGAAATATATCAATTGAGTTTTATTTTATTATCATTTGTCACTGTAATTCAAATCCAAAGTCAAGTATAATTTTTCTCCCTGGTTGCTGAATGAGCATGCGATATTTAAAGTATTGAGTCTTAGTATTGATAATTTTAAGATAAATCTTTACTGAGCAAAATATTAAGAGTCTATTTAAAAATAAAAAGCTGGCTTGCATGTGTTTTATACAGAAACGCACGCCCTTCTCAGTAAGGAGGGGAATCCAAGGCAGGCGCTCCAGCTGTTGGACTGCAGGGGTTGTGCGGGCATTCCGCGGGGACAGGAGGGAAGGGACAGGAGCGGACAGGAAGGGATAGGAGGGAAGGGACAGGAGGTGGCGCCGCCGGCCCGCGCCTCGTCCCCCCCCGCCCGGGGAGCCTGAGGGCAGCGCTGGGTCCGGGTTTCGCATCCCGGCGCTTTCGCGGTGTCCTCACGGCTGCTGCGGGGCAGGCTCCGTCTGCCTCTGGCTCAGGGACCGTGCTCTGGTTTGCTGACGGTTTTTGTTTGACAGGCACATGAAATTGGTGGTAATATATTTAATATATTTACCTTTGATACGAGTTCCTTGAAATCAGAAGTGCGGCCAGGAGTCTGCTGTTTGAACAACTCTGATTGCCGGGAGTTTAAGATATCGGCGCATGAGAAATTATATTCTTAAATTTAAAAAAAAAAAAAAGAAAAAAATTAATTTCGAGATTCAGAAGTATTGCATTAACATCAGAGACAGCATCGTGAGGGCAGAGCTGGCTGCCGAGCCTTGGTGAGGGGCAGAGCAGGGGCCAGAGGCCGGAGCCGCCCTTTGCTGGGGCAGTGACCTGGAGAACACAGCCCTGGGCTGGATGGAGGCACTGCAGGGGGATTCCTCCTTTTTCTGAGCAGCATCCCTGCAATGCGAACCCAAACACACCCAGCTCAACCAGGGGTTTTGCAGACAGGGAAATTGGGAATATCTAAAAGGCAGAGCGTGAATGTCTGGGATTATTTTCTGTGAGGAGAAGGAGGAGGGACACTGTGATTTATAAATACTTTGTGTGGGAGATCTTCACAGCAGAGGGCCTTGAATTGAAAGAGGCACATCAGAGTCTTTTGCCAGATCTACTGGCAGAACACCAAGAATATGGATAAGGGCATTCTTGACATTCTGAAGTGAAGGGGCATTAAAATAGTAATATTTGGCATTCATTGGGAACAAATTAATGTTTTCTGTCATAGTTGTAGCTATCCAAGGATTCTCTACATTAGGAAAACAGAACTTGCCATATTTTAACTTTTAACAAAATTTTTATTCTCTTGGCCTGTGTGCTGATCAGCTGCTCACACCTAATCTGAAGAGAAGTTTCCTGGGCTGAATATAACTTATTGTGAAACATATACCATCAACACACAGCCTCCCAGTGTCCAAACTTGTTTCCCTTCCAGCCTTGAGCCAGAAACAGACTTTTGAGTATATGAATAAGATAGCACTAGAAATGAAAGTGTAAGACAAGAATCATGGTGATCAGGGTGATCATGAAGTTAATTTGCAAAGTCTCTACCAACTCAGTGTGTGCACATGATTATTTTTTTGTAAAAACCCTTCAATGCATTGATTTTGAATAAAAATTATTTAGGGCTCTGATTCATAAGCAGTAGATGTTATAGTGGCCTAAAATGCTGTTTGGACGGTTGCAGGAGGGTGACTGCAGCTGCCCTTGCTGGGTGCTGTGCGCTGGTTTCTCTGCTGTCACAGCTGGCACAGTGGTTTAAACTCTGGTCGGTCATGAGTCTGAGCCCTCTGTTCTCTGCTGTCAACAAAAATGCAGAGAAGATAAAGATATAGTAGCTAGATTGTTATCCTTTGTTTTATAGCATCCATCAAAGCCCTACTTTGTAAATGGAAATCAAATTAAGCTTTCCAATATTACAGGAGCTATGAGTCTTCCAAATGATGATGGATTGAAATAATTCATGCAAAAGCCCAGGATATCTCATCTATCCCATCTGGTGGATTTAGTCTCAGGGCCTTTCAGGGACATTATTCAAATGTTTCTGGTAGGAGGTGAATGTAATTGCTGCTTGAGGAGCTATTTGGGAAGGGAGGCTATGATTTCTTTTAATATAATATTTAATTATATACAAATAATAAAGCAGCTTAAGTAAGTTTATAATGTTTCTGTAGAACTATTATAACCCTTTCTTTCTTTCCTCACTGATGGGCTCTTGCTTGTCTTTTATTTGTCTCATAATGCACCAATGGTGAGTGATGCATTGTGAAAAGGATTTAATGGGACGCTGCCTAAAATTGAAATATCTGATCAGTATTTAGTCAGTGCTGCAGGGGCAGAGACAGAAATAGTGTGCTTCTTTTTTCCCCCAACTAAGGTATATGTGACACCTTCTTCTTCAGACTGCTGTTCAGCTGTGGTGGTTTTGGATTAAATACTAATGCTGCATGCAGATATTCTCTTTCCCCCATAAACCAAGGGGTAGGTGTACATTGATTAGCATGATATCTCCTCAAGCTGTAAACATGCAGAAACACAGGCAAGAGGAACTCAGCTCAATTAAAGCAGGCAGGCCAGTGGGCAAGGAGGAGCCTTGTTTGGTATCAAACAAACAGAGGCTGTGTGCTCTTGTGACACAATAAAGTCAATAGTCCTACACCCTGCTATGAAAGTGGGGCTTTCTCTAAGTATGAAAAATTAAAGTTATGAACATTGGTTTCCAGTTTCTTGCTGGGTTAAACAAGCACAAAATCTGTGCATTAGAGTCTTGTTTCAGGCTATCTCATGGTCAGTGAATGCAGGAGGGCTGATCAGATATCAATGTGCAGAAGGGTGGGGAATATGATCAGAAACATTCAGTGCCTCTGAAACACATGGGGTGGGTGTAGGGAGCAAGTTCTATACCACGAGTAAAAATCTGACAGTCTGTCTGAAAACTGTGTTTATATTCAGAAAAGACTCTGTAACAACTTATTAAAGTACCACAGGCAGTGTTACTGTCTCACTGCACAGACTGCAGCTGTGAAAGGGCTGGGTATTGAGTCATATCCTACTGTAAAGCACAAGTTCAACAGGCATAAAATTTTACACTTTTTAATTTTGATCTGATTTAAGAGCCTTTCTGAGTGTTCTGTGTTCTACTAAGTGATTTCACACTCTAGGCTACTGAACAGTCTTGGAAACAGGTGCACATTTTCTGTTATGTGTATCTTGGTAGAAATAAGGTATATGTATGTATATATATGTGTGTGTACAGGGCACACTCTGTGGTGGCTGCAGCCTTCTCTGTGTTCCTTTTTGACCAGGTTGCTCCCTGAAGCTCTCAGCAAACACCATGTTGAAGAGATCTGTGATAGCCCACTGCCCCTGGACTCCCAAAGCAAGGCTCTGCAGACAAGAGCTATTCTATTCCCAGCTGAATAGAATAGCTACTGGAATGATGGGTAACTGATATTACAGAAACACCTGACAGAACCATCTGATTTAAGGTTCTTCTATGCACATGATCTGCAAATCCACAGTGATAAAGAGTCATGTTTTGGGGGTTTTTCTTGTCTTAACAGGGCAGGTTTAGTTCAAGAAGGTACTCAGAGCTCATGGCACTTAGGGGCCTAAGGATACAGAAGGGAACTCTGTGGCATTTTCAGAAATACATAGGTACATAAATACTTCTGAAGGACCACAGTGCTTCAGGTGAAGTGTTACTTCAGCACTTAAGCACTTATATTTTTGAAAAGCTCATTTTTTGTCTTCATAGTATATCACTAAAATGTGATATCCCCAGAAAGGTAATCAGATGTAGATTTGCACTGGGAGGTAAGTGTATTTTAGATCCCATGCCATTAGCACCATCTGGAGCAGTGTGTCATATGCCACGGGAAATGCACAACTGCAGCCACGTGGCTGTGCAGCATTTCCATGTAAACTGCCCCAAAAGTGGCTCCAGTTTGTTGCGAGATTCATGAAACTCTGAGAAGGAAGAAAACACCCGTGAAGCTGTGGGCTTGCTAAGCTGGGGGCAGCTCCAGTTCTGATCATTGCTTCCATGAAGCTGGAAAGGGTCTCAGGAAAGAAGCTCAAAGTAGAGGTATAAACATGAAGGAGATGCAAGGGAATGAGCAGTTGGAATTTTGGAGTATGTGGGGAGGCTGCACTGCTTTCATTACAACTGTTGGTGCAGACAGAGGTTATTTAGAGGGTCCATCCTGTGTTTGGTGCTTAAACAAAGGAGCACCTAAGAAAGTTGTGAGTCCTGAGGTACTGAGCATCAGGACCAGTAGTTGTCATTGCTGGCATTAAAGGAGTGAGTTCAGGGTCTTGGTGCAGAGACCAACCTTGAAATGCTTTCATAGGAACTTCAACGTGCATCAAAGTGTCTGCTTTTGTCCAAAACCTGGCACAGGATGTTACCTTTCCAAAGCAGAAAGTGCATTTTCATCTGAAGTATTCCAGAGCCATTCTGAATGTCTTTGGCACATTAAATGGATTGATACTTTGATCTCACATTAATGTGAAGTCAGAATCCTCTTGGCCTGAGCTTGTCAAGAAGATCCATCTCCCTCTCCCACATGAGTTTTGTTATTTTTTTTTCTGGTGGTTTCCAGGCTCATAGTTCATCCTCCACCATAACTCATGCACCTGCTGTTCAATACAATAATTAGCAAAAATGTTTGCATTGCTTACTTGAAGCACTGGTGCACAAGCAGGTGTTTTGGTGGATTTTTTTTTTTTTTTGAGTTTCTGGATTTGTTTTGTTTGGGTTTTTGTTAAATATATCATAGAATGGTTAGGGTTGGAAGGGCCACAAAGATCATCCACTTCCAGCCCCTGCCATGGATGGGAACCCCTCCCATTAGAATATACTGTTGTGGGTTTAAAATACAAAACCAGCAAGCAACAGAAAGCTTGCATAAAAGTGAGGGAATGTGGAAATACAGCTTGAGAGGAGGACTGAGAACAGAGCTTACCTCTGTGATAGGAGTGGATGTGTTAGCCACAGCAGCCATAAGCCTTGGCAAAGGAAAGCAGAGCCCTGAAGGAGGAATGAAGAAGTTCACTTGGTGTGATGTGCTTAGCATGCAGAACCATGCAGGAACCATGCAGGAACCATGCAGGACCCTGCACGCCTGCACGGCTCTGTGGGAGGCTTGGATTAAGCAATGTAACTCAGTTACATGAATGTTATGGCTGTGCCATTTTTAGCTACACCTGAAAAGGTACAAAAACTGAGCTGTGTGGATCAATAAATGGTTCCATGCATGCAAAAATCACGGAGCCCCTGTCTCTCAATGGCCAGCAGGGGAGCAGCCTGACAGTGCTGTTAATCTGCCCGGCCTGGCAGGGGGAGGTAAGCTCCTTACAAGTGTTTGTCTCCTTAGGAATTCCCCTCTGCTTAACCACTGATAAAGACATGATGGTCCATTTAACCATAGAGGCCTCTCTACCAGCTGCCTCTGTATTTATTAGCACAGATTCTATAACGTGAGAATAATTTATAGTACAATGCCATATCTGATTACACCAGTGTTTGGTGATATTTTCTGTTTCTTGTGAATTGTTTAATATGAGGCAGCCATGCAGAAATGCTTGGATGTGTGAAGTTAGTGAGGCATTTAATTAAGTTGCAAGAGCCAATGCACTCACAAATGGAATATTGAACATACCACTTATTTCATTCATGGAACAAAATTGCTTGTGGATCTGAAAATGAAAAGATTTGCAGGCAGGCATGTTTCTCTGAATTCTAGAGGTATCATAACTGATCTACAGTTTGGGTTTAATTTGTAAATGCCCTAAGGTGGGGGTTTGTGCGTTAACTAGTTAAATAAAGCAAATCCTTCTAGCAAATCCACTCTTGACTTTGCTTCAGCTGGACCAAAAAAAAATGCAAATCTGTTCCTTTCTCTTTGCAATGAAAATATGCTATACTTAAAAAAAAAAAAATTTTGTTTGAGCTTGTTTTTTGGGTGGGCACATCTGATTTTCTGGTAAAAGGTGTATTTTGGTAGATTTGGGTTTTTTTGGGGGGGTATTTTTTGTTATCATAATGGGGGGTTTCTTTGAGAGAGAAGGGACTCTTAGTTATTGCTGTTGCCTACAAAAGTGCCATGTGTGGGGTTTGAGTTCACACAAACTGGGTTAATCTGGGACTGCCATAGAGGGCATATGGTCTCACAGGGAGCATATGGTGTGGAAGAACTCATCCATTGTAGTGGCCCAGAACCTTCCCAGCTGCTTTGTCCATGGGGTGACTGAAGTGTTCACTGGGCCAAACTGCACATTACCTGGGGAGGCAGGATCAGATTTCATTATCTGAGCGCCAGGATGCACAGTTCCCATTGTAATCTATTTACTGGAACTTTTCCCTCAAAAAGTAGCTCAGGAATTAAAAAAAATCTTGGCATAGAGACTGTCTTTGGAAATAATCCATGTAACAGTGAAATTGCTATTTAGGAAGCTTATAGCCTCATGAATTTCATTAACAATGTCTATTAAATACTCTAAAATTATACTTGTATATCATAGACCATCTTTCCAGTTCCACAGATGTTATTCAGCTGACCTTAACAGGATTACATGATTGTTTGGTTTTTTAAAGTTTGGAGAAGATTGTCTCCATGGCTGAACTTTTTCCACTAAATGTATTATTGAAGAGGCTGATGATGTTTGCTGTGTACATTAGTTCTGTTTGGCCCATTGTTTGCCTACTTAGTGGCAAACATAAGGTTTTGAAAAAGAAAATAGAATAGCATTTCATTTGTAGAATTGAGGCAGCAATCTAAAGATCCATGGTTTTTCAGTGCTTGTAAAGTTCTAAGCATAAACACAAATTACTTGGATATTTTCTGTTCCCATCTACAGTAACTTACATCTCTTCAAATGCTTTTGCAGAGTCCTTGAATAGTGATGTATCTATGTAAACAAAATGCAGCATGGCCTTAGAGATCCTCCTCTATTGGTAGATTTTATAGCTGTATATATGCAAATTAGGATTCAAGACTCCCCATAAACACAGTAACTGTGAAAATCCACTGTTATTGAAGCAAAAATAAGGCTCCAAGCTTGTGTGGCAGATCCCAAGATAATTTTCCAGAACTCTTTTGATAAGAGGTGTAGAAGAAAATTAAGTCCTCATGTGTAGATATGAGAATTTGGATATGAAAATTCTTGTTTCCATTAATATTAATATTAGTGGGGAATTTTTAATTTTCTTTGGCTTTTTCAGTACTCATGTTCCTTACATGCTCTGCAGTGAATGCTTTTGTGAATTCTAAGCATGTTTAATAAAAGATCATAAATTTTTTTTTATTGTGCCTGCTATTACATTTCGTTAACAACTAGTGCAAGGTAGGGCCCAAATTTGCTTACTAAGGCAATATAATCCCAGATCAATTTGAGTCAGAAAGGACCTCAGGACATTACCTAGTCCAGGCTCTTATGGAAAGGAAGTTAAAGTTAGTGCAGCAAAACTTGGGTTGAGAAGTGTGACGTGTTTCCATGCAGGAACAATTAAATCACAGTGAGTTTTGGTCGGATCATCTCTGCATGTTGTTTTTCTGTGTGTACATTAGTTGGTACACAGAGCTGCAGACACAAAACATCTCTTATATATTTTGTGGGAAGGAAATAATCTTCCTCTGCAGCATTTCAATTTCATCTGGCATTTTCAGAACAGCCAGGACGTGTAAACAGGGAGATCACACACATAGAAAACCTGCATGTCAGTGTAAGAGCCTCAGCATTCCAGTCTTTTGGCAACAGAAAACCCTGCCAAGGAAAACTAGCTGGATACCTAAGCAGAACAAGTCAACAGGAAATAGCCCATGGAAAGGTTTCCAGCAGAAAGCCATTGGGGTTTCTTAGCAGAGCGAGTACAAATTTCACAGATTATACGCTTGTTCAGTCATCACGGTAAATCTGGGGCAGACAAGATCTCTTAACACTAACACAATTAGCAAATGGTATGGAATTGATCAGTGCTCTGTGTGTTACCATTTTGCTTTTAACTCTGGTTTTTTTAGATGTTCTTTGCCTGTTGAAGTGCACTACATTTGTTAATTAACTCCATCTGCTGAAAGTCTGGTCTGGCAGTTTAATAATATAATGAGTTGCTTTATTTAAAAATTGTGCTTGAATGTGCTACTGTTGGTCAAAACAAAGAGAATTTAAGGTGAATATATCTTGGAAATATCCTCATTGTGCAGGTAATGTCAACATATCTTAACCTATTTTATCTATAGTTCTCAACATTTGAGATTTATAGGAAATGGTAGGCCATGCATTCATTATGCAAAACATTAAATTTAACAGAATAATCTTGATCACACCAGCTTTTCTATGTAGATCATGTTAAGAAATATAAATAATCCCACTGAAAGCATGAATGGGCTTGAATTTTGCAGATTTGAAGAGTAATTGTTAATATTGAATCCCAAGCAAATTTCTGGCTCATTTTTAACTCTGGCTTCTTCATTACATATACTTAATTGTAAATCAGAAGTACATTTTTAAATACTTAATGTATATTATTCAAGGAATCCCTGTGCCTGCTCCTGCAGAAGCCACGAGCATTCTACCATGTTCATGATTAGTCTCATGCTGCTGTATTGTTAATAAATAGAATTATATTGCACTTCAATAGTGTTTCTAGCCAAGCAGTAGATTGTATAGCCTGACTTGTGAATGACAGGCAATTGTAGTTCACCTACTAATCTGGATGGTTGTCCTAGGGTTCAGCTTTTTACATCCTGGGAATGAAATGCTGCAGATAGTGAATTAGGAGAGAGGATGCCATGATGACCCATCTAATGATGAGTAAGTGGCTAGGTGAAGGATCCTTCTGCCACCCATAAAAAAAAATCCCATGACAAAAAATGTTTATTAAAACCAGTGGAACCCCGCTGGTAGGAAATACTGACTATTTCTTGCATCCATTTCTGGTTTTCAGAAGAACTGAAAAGCACTTTTCCTAATCTGTAAATACCTATGCTTAGAAATTGTTACCTATCAAAATTTTCTTTGACAAAACTGAGGTTTGTTAACCTTCCTCCTGCTGTGTCACTTTTGTGCCATAAGCTTTCCAAAATATTTTTATAGTTGAAGAGAAGCTGCCTTTCCAAATATTTGCAGATGTTGAGTGTTGTTTCCAGTTGATATTCTTGTGTTGATATATGCAAAAATCCATTGTAAAGACCAGCTGAAATAATCCAATTATTGGTGTGGGTATTGCAGACCCTTTGTATTACAAGGCTGCACAAAGAGCTGAGCTGTGCTCGTTGCAATGACCCTCAGGTCTTCCTGTCACTTGCTGCTTTTCAGAATGGCTTCTGTCTTAACCATACATGTTTGTGTCCTTCCTTCTTCCTTCCTACATGTCTTGTAATGCAGTCAGTGTTAGGAATATTCAATATAACCACCAAACCACGTATTTAACATCATTATTGGAACTTGCTATCCTATGAAGTTATTGGCAGTAAAGATTTTGCACATCTCTTTAGATTGTCTACAGGAGTATAAACAGCACGGTCTAGCATGGATCACCTGGCAACCTGCAGATGTTGGGAGTTATGTTTAAAGTCTATTATCTGCCTGCTTTTAGTCCTTTTATTAGTATTTTATAGTATTGCCCCTATTCCAAACAGAATATGTTATATACATATATCTCACATCTAGATGTGTCATATGTATTTGTATATATAATAAATTAAATGCTCCTCTACACACAGGGTAAAATACAGTTGCCTTAACCACTGGTATTGTCCCCTATGAATTACACAAACTTATTTGTCATGATCTAATCTTTCTAACTGAATGCAAATCTGACACTGTCAGGGTGTGAAGACTGGCAGTACTTGCAACAAATTAAGTTGTAGTTGGTGGCAAGCACACAATATTCTTTCACAAATCTACCTGCTATCTGCTCCTTGGAGTTTATAACTATGATTAATCTACCTAATTCAAATTGCTCCTTAATCACTTCCAGAGTTCATTAAAAACATACTTAAGCTTAAAAAACCCCGTATCAGCAATAATTTATTAATCTCTATTTAATAATAAATAACTAAACCTTGGGGAGTTGACCTGGACTGTAACCATTAAGAAAATCCTGTCTGTAAGTAGATGCAGCTGTAACTTCTTTTGTTTCACTGAAAGTGCCTGGATGGAAAATAAACTCAGGCTATGTAGTGGAGCTTGTGGAGACAATTAGGTTGAAAGTCATATTGCAGATTAAAAATAAGACCCACAGGTTCCTTATGTCTAATGTAGCCTGGCTGTATCTGTATACACCTGCCCTAATGTATTTTTGTTTCCTGGGAATACAATCCTTTTTATCAAAAACATGAGTAATTTATATGTTACACCAGGACAATCTCTATTGACTTCTTTAAAGTCATGCAGAGAATACATCTGGGTATCCTTTGCTTCAGGAGATCTGTGTCTTTTCTTAAAAGTACAATCCACAGCATTAGCTACCACAATGGATTGTAAATATGCAATTTATCCAGACCACTCTAGCTCATTGAAAATTCTGGCTATAAATATATTTCTGGTAACTGAATATTCAGATATATACCTAATGGAATTTTCAGAAGTGCCTAACTGGCTCCTTCCCATTGATGTCAAAGGAAAACAAGTGCTTTTGGAGCACTGCCTTTCTGCCAGAAATTTTTATTATTAATTGAAAACAGCTCAGGTTATATATTATGAGCACATTTCAGTTTGGCTTCCCGAAGTGTCTCCATAATGTCCAGGCAATATTTATTTGGCTTGACAGAGCTAAAAGGGATTGCACAACCTGAGTAATTTACTGTTTTAACGGGTGCTTAGCAAAGGGCGTGTTGTTTGGCACAGGTTCAAGCAGGCACTAATTACAAAACAATGAGAGGACCAAGGTGATGGCTGAAAAGGCCTTACTTTGCTAAGCTACACTATGCATTACCTAATTTTGTCAGTGTTTAAAGAGACTTTTAGAACACTGTGGAAACATGTATGGTCAAAATGTTTTTTCAGGGGGAATTTTAGCATCTCAAAACAAAGCAGCTGGATTTTAAGCAACTGGGAAGAAATGAGAGTAGTCAACTTAATAAAATTGGAAAGTAAAGGGAATTCTCTGTGTGCCCAAGGTAAGATCACAATGCTCTGACTAGTGATTATTAATTTAATAAGAAAATTAATTGTGAAGGGGAAAAAGTTACTTACCCAGAGCTGGTTTTCATTGTAGATAGTCAGAAATTACAGTTCCTACAGTTGCTTTGTGCCTTGTGTATAACATGTAATATTGCCTCTTCTAATTCATCATTAATCTCATCATTTTTATCTTTGCATTTGGTTATCTAGTTGTTTATAATAAAAACCACACTGAGCTATGACCAGGATAATTGAAGGAATTTTTCCTGTTAGTGCGTGGGTCTTTGATTACTGAGTTCTATATTACAAACTGCAACATTGCTTTGCTTTTTACAGTTGCTTACAGAGACTTAGAAGTACCTGGGTAGGGTCTTTTGGATGGTGGCTGATTGTGTCATGTCAAATGTGACACATATTTGTGTGAGAATGCTGAGCAAATTTTTCTTTTGGATTACTGCAGCTGCTTTCTTCAGATATGGGTGTGATATTTTGCTTTAGGCTTTTTATAAAAGAATTGTAGCTCAGGTCTTTTTTGAGCTGTTTCAGCTCTGCTGAATGATTTGAAGGAAAATTATTGACAAAACTGTATTTCTTAAGAATAGCCTCAGCCTGAGGTCTGAGTGAAACCTCCAGTCCTTTCCAAGCTGAATGATACTGAAAGGACAAACAAAAAGAAATAAGGAAGAGGGGGAAGTGCTCAGAAACTACAACATTGATATGTGTCCTTTGCATGGTTTTGGCTATGAAAAATGTAATCCCCTGAGCAGACTTGCCCAATGGGCTCTCAAGACTTAGACTTTGGATCTTTCCTTCTCCTTTTGCCTTTTTCTGTTAGGAAAAACAACAGTGCAGCATCCTGCATGTTAAATCAGTGCACAGACCAGTAAAGCTGAGAACAATACATGTGCAGAAGGCTCTGGGAGTGCAGCTCTGACAAATGAGGAAGAAAAACATTAATACTCAAGACAAAGCAGGTTTACATGGGAAATGGAAGCTGTGCCATTTTTCAGCTCTATTATTCTGTGTAACCTGGCAAAAGTTTGGCATGCCCTGTAAGAGGACTGAATCTAGAGAGAGTACAGCAGAAACATGGTAAATAAATGTGTGAGGTGTCTCTTGATCTCTAGGGGACCACCACTTTTTCGTGTCTGTATATATCAGCCCTAATTTTTTTTTTTCTAATGGCTTCTGTTAAGAGTGAGATCAGTAGGTTTTGTCCCTTTTAAATATTCGTTGAAATATTTGGTTTTCTTTAGTGCATTCCATTGCAGAGCATCTTGTTTTGCTTTTGCCTCTCCCACTTCCTTTCAGAATTGTACCAGCAGCCTACAGGCTTGTTCAGCATTTCAAAGGGGCAATATGATTCCAGCCCAGAATGGTGTCAACAGGAGACAGTCTGCCCAGTGTCAGGTTTTTTGTAAGTTGTTTCTTTGTTTATGCTGTGAAATGAGAAGGGGGAAAAAAATCAAATTGTGCACAATTGGCTCCAGTAAATGCCAAGAGACAGTAAATGCCTTGTTTATTGCCTGGGGAAGGCTGGTAACTTGCTGACTTTC
The DNA here is from genome assembly GCF_028769735.1 of Zonotrichia leucophrys gambelii. NCBI lineage: Eukaryota > Metazoa > Chordata > Aves > Passeriformes > Passerellidae > Zonotrichia > Zonotrichia leucophrys. The sequence goes on from NC_088181.1 coordinate 13,382,845, forward strand.
CATCGAGGCTCCTCGGTAAAGATCTCCCTTGGAGCTGGTTATGCAATTGATGGGGCAGGGTTTTGGCTTCTGGAGCAGCAGGCTTGCATAACAGGGCTTATAATCCAGCACTCCCTTCCCAGCCTGAAAGGACCTTTTTCATAAGACATTTTCTACAATAAAAAACTTCTTCCACATTTCTACACAATTACTGAAATAATGGTACCCTGACTCTTAAAAAAAATAATTCTACAAGAGATTTTTTTTTTACTTGATCTCTTTGTATGTAGGCACTTCTAAAAAAATAATGAATCATTTATAAGTTCTCTTTTTTTTCCTACCATGAAGGCTACTTTGTATTTTATTAGCAGAATTCTTGTTGATACAACACTGAAGAAATTGAATTATGCCAACTAAGCACTTCTTGGAGACCTTAACACAAATAGGCTGGTTTCTGAGAGCTTCATTTTTCTTACATGACCTACATTTGAAATCATAGGTGACCAAACCTGCATCTAGGAGGTTCTGTCTGTGTAGCTGGGAGAGGGAGGCCTGCATAGCATGACATTAATGCCACAAAGATGTCTGTGGAGATGGCTGCAGTGGTTACTTAAGGACAATGGGAATTGGGATGCCTTGTTCTTTATTGCAGCCTAGGGGCACGCATTCTTCTTCCTCTAACAAGAAACTTCCATCTATTATTCTTCTCCTTCCTTTATAACATGCACTGCCCATCTCCAGATGCTTGATTGCTGTGTTCGTGTTTCTGTGCTCACAGGAATGTATGGATCTCCCTGGCAGCCTGGTGAGAATTCCAGGGCAGCTGATGGGGGCTTGTGTGTCACCACCTAGGTCCTCCCTGCTCCATGGCCTGTCTGGGCAACTTTAGCTGTCAGCATGAGGACCCATGCAGCATAAACTGACCTAAACTTTTCTATTACTACTTTGTCTTGCAGGACAAAAAGCAGAAATGTAGGAAAAAATGTGTAAGTGAAGTCTTTGGGAATTGGAAGTGGGAAATCTAATATCCTTTCCCTCCTGTCACTGAACTGCCCCACTGAATCCTCATGCCCAGCAAAAGAAATGTTCTCAGCTTGTTACAAACGTGGAGGTTCTCAGGGTACTCATCAGCTCTGAACTGGTGCCTTGGAAAGAGCTGAAGTTACAGCTCACATCATTGTCAGCTGTAATTGCAGATGACTGGTCTTGCTGAAAATAACTTTGGGGATGAAGATGTGGTACTGCTATTTCAGACAACAGCAATCAGAATGACTTACATGACATCTCATGAAATCTGTTATTAAGATGTCTGTAGCAGTCATTACTCACTTTCCTCCCGTGAAAGCAGATATAAAAGATGAAACTAAGAAAGGTGTTTATTTAAATATTACTAGTTTAAGTTCTTTGATGAAATCACTGAGAATTCTAAATCCGGTTGCTGAAGTCCTTATTCACCAGAGGAGCAGTATGGACAGCAGAACTGGAGGCCTTATAAGTATTGCACAAATATGAGTTGTCATGCATTTATGCATTTTTAACCCACTGTCCTCAGGAGCTGGACTCTGCCAGCAATATTAGCAGGAAAAAATTTTTGCTGGAAAGCATTCACTGCAGGAAAATTGTTTCTCAACTCTCCATTGTTCCTCTGCTGCCACTACCATTGTCACCATTATTCTGCTGTTTCATCACACAAATGAATTTCCTTTCCCAATATCTGGATTGTCCTCAGTGAGGTGGTAATCAGAGGGGCTGCTGCTTTTTGTTTAGTGGATTCTCTGACACCCAAGGAGATGATTATTGGATCAATCACCATACCAGGATATTTTCATTTATGTCTCTTGGATTCACTAAGCATGGTCAGTTTGGATGTGAATGGCAGGAAAATTATCCTTCAGTGCCCACTTATTTCAACTCCCTAAGGGGCTGACAAAAATAATGCTAAATCTGCAGCAGGAATTGTTCAGATACATATTTTGAAAAGTCAGTTTAGTCGTAGCAAAAGAAATCCTCTGAGATGAGGCATGGGCAAATTGAAGTAAATTCGGAGATTATTTTGGGTTTTATTATTGAAATACATTTGTAGTATCAGCTGCATATAAATCAGGAAGTATGTTTAGAGGTTATTCATGACAGTGATATCTTTTATGAGGAACTGCACATTTATAATTTGGGGCTACCTAAAAGGCAAAATATGAGTCCCTGCACGCAACATGGCTGCTCTCCACTTATCAGTCCTAGAGTTTCATCTGTGAGAAACTGGAATCAAACATTCTGTTTATGCAATCTATGTTACTTAATTAGCTACTCACTCTGGAGTTATTTGATCTTTGACAGTTTAGGGGTGGGGATGGGAGGTAAAGTTGCATTCTCACTGGAAAAATCCACGTTAATTTCAGAGTTTTTAACTGAGAGAAATGTTGGGTCTAGACTGTTGTATAGCAACACATTCACTAAATTGTATATGATTGCTAGTCCAGTTCTTACAGTAAAAACAAGTAAAGTTATATGAATTCAATATATATTCAATTCAATTTTTATGTTCTGAAAGAGTCTGGAAAAGCTAATCATGAAACCAAAACCTATATCTGAAACTGTGAAATAGCAAATAAGTTTCCATGGACAAGACTTCCTGAACAAGAGAACTTTCAGTTTTTCTCCTTCAGCTCAGTTTGTCTGGCTTTTTAGGCACAAAATGAAAAAATTTCCACTCATCTCTCCTTGAAATTGTTCCATTGAGCTCAGGAGCAATGCCAGAGGGGAAGAGAGTGTGTGCAGCTCTAGAATTACAGCTGTGAATTAAACTAGAATCATGTGATTGATATTACAATATTTATACTCTATACCAGCATTTTTTTATGGACACCAATATTAATAACTGCAAAACAGGATTTTTTTATCCCCTTAGCTATGGGGTAAACCCCTTTCTGAAGACTCAGTAAATATATCTGTGAGGGTAATGTTAATCTAGAACAGCTCCAGCCTTACCAGGAGCTCACATCACGTCCCTCAGTGTTCAGCTGCCCAGCTGTCAGCGTGCCTGTCTGTAGATTTGTGTCAGTGCAGCCCCCTGAGCACACACACACCTCCTCCTGTGCTACCCAAGATGTATTGCTGCTGTATAAATCAGTCAAAAGCATAAACTGTGTTTATTAAAAAATCACTTTACATTCGTCATGGTATGTAGTGGATGCTTTGAATGAAGGTTCTGTGAAACAAACAAAATTTGTCTTATCAGGTTATCTAGTTATGTAGCAATCTGGGATAATTCATTGCAAGCAGAAAAGCAACATAATGGGGAAAGTTTTCTGTTTATTGGAAAAAAATCAAATTAGCAGCTTCAGAAATAGCCCTGAGTCAGACAGCTAGCTCTATTATTATGTTACTTAGAAGCTAATGTATTATGAACAAGTGCCAAATATTTCTGTGTAATGCAGAAGAGATTAAATGGAAGCTTCTATTTTTGAGATCTGCTTTGTAGCATACATGTAATCAACAGAAAGTCCTAGATAACAAGTAGTACACAGATAGCCCTGCTAATTATGAATAATTATGTAAATGGTTATAATCTCAGAATAGTACTTCTCTGAGAGATTAACACATACCAATCAACAGAAAAGTTCTGAAAATTAGTTTGCCAAAAGTCAGTTATAAGTTTATTTTTAAATGGTGATGGGGGAGCACAACTCAGCTATGTAGTTTTGTTTAAAGTCACATTCCTGGCCCGAGGAAGGAGAAAACTCCCTGAGAGGGCTGGACTGCACAAGTACATCAGGTTCTGAGTCTGCTCAGTAACTTGCACACTGCTTGGTTGTCAGAGATGACAGAAGTTGTGAGTTTCTGAATACACTTCTGTGCAACTTTGGTCAGTCTGGTTTTCTGCTTTCTGTATTATTTCTGTGCTGGAAAGGTCACTGTGAAGGGTTGCAGAGTTGGATATGGTAAGAGCAGTTTCTCCAGTTAATACATTGCAGAGGCAACTCCAAAACAATTGTTCATGCAAATATTCTCATTTCTGACACAAATGCCAAAAGTGATTTCAAAGATCTCTCTGTTCTAGGAAAGTTCAGATCTAGCTGACACTGTGCACAGCATTGTCAGTTCAGGGGGTCAAACTGATCTGCTTCATTTTGAAACAGGATTTAGGATGCAGTTCTTACTGTTTGGAAATGTTTAGGACTGAACACAAGTGTCTAGAGTGAGTTGCACAGGAATGGGCTTAATTTAAAAATTCTCATCCAAAGCAAGTAGATGGCCTAGTTATGAATGAGAAAAAGCTGCAGCAAGAGTTGACTCACTCAAAACTGACCTCCTGTCTTTCTAATTCTGTGCTTGTGGAGCCAGGGCCGAGAAAACATCAGGGAATTTAGACTTTTAGCATGGACTTACAGGCTCTGAATATGTTTGTGTTCTCTGAATAGTTAGTGACAGTTTAGCTTTGGGTGTGTGAAGCTGTTGCTGAATTTGCAGGGGATGGTTTAAGCCCTCTGTGGGCAGCAGCAGCAGTGCCTGTCCCGCACAGCTCCGAGGGCCAGGGAAGGCTCCCAAGCCCTCCCAGCACAGCCAGGCACTGCAGCTGCTCGGGGTGGAGCAGGAGCCGCCCTGCAGGGCTCCAGCGCAGATCACAGGGGCTGAGCCCACCCGAGGAAGCAATCATGGGAGAGGGAGGGATGCACTTCACAGCTTCCCGGCAGGGCAGCGAGCGTGGCAGCATATTGCTGATGTGCAGGGAGCCCCGAAGGCAATTACTGCTGCCTCATTAAAAGGAATAAAACCACCTTCTCTTCAGACTTAGAACCTTCTCTGTGTTGGCTCTGCGGGCTTTCTGAAAGTGGTTGAACAAGAAATCAAGTTGTGTTTTGGTTTAACTTTTGTAAGAGTACTATTCTAAAAAGGCCCTACTTCTAAAGCAGAAAAATACCCTGTATTTTCAATAGGTATTGTTAATTGTGAAGTAAAATGTACAGAGACACCTTGTTCCTATTGGCTTTCAAGTGTTTCCATGCTGTTAAATATACTTGTAAGCTGAAGCCAGTTCAATTAGGAAGCCTTTGAAAGAATCTTTCTGGAAGATGTATTAAATTTACTGTGATTTTTTTTTCCCCTTATGCTATCAAACACATTATTCTTCATGAGTTAAATTCTAAAACTTACTTCCACCTGGGCAAGTTTTGGTTTTAATGATGAAGTAGCTTCAGTTTAGCTCCAAGTTTTGAAATTCAAAATACAACCTATTAAATGATGTGGTAGTAGCAAATACACATTGATAATTATGCTATTGCTAAACATTTTGATTTGGATAGATGAAAGTAATGGAGTTTTTGCTTCTACCACACAATCTTGGTGTTAGGTATTAGTTTCCCCTCAATATGCATTTTCACCATTTCCTCATTTGAGTAATCACTACCTCATTTGAATGAAACTTTAAAATTGCATAAATCTGTCTCTGAAATTCTGTAAAAGACAATATTCATTTGAATTTGACTCTCAAATTCTTTCCAGATGATTGGATAAAGTTTATATTTATGAACAGTCTGTTCAGGAGTAGGAAATCTTCATGTGATCACTATGGGGATGAGATTTTTGGGCTGTTTCAGGAGTGTGCCAGCACTGACCCACAGCAGCCCACTGGGAACTAAACAGTGTGTGATAGGGACAGACCATGCCTTCAGGGAGCCTAACACAAAATTAACACTGGGAGAAGTGGTAACAGGCAGAAGAGGAGGTTCTGAGGAAAAGTCTGAGGTCTTTCCTCACTAAAAAATGATACTCATAAACTTTTTATAGCCATTTCAAGTGCTTAGTTTAGGGAAACAGGGTGTTATTTATTGGCCCAAGTTTAGGGGGATTTTTTGTTTCCTCTCTGAAAAGAGAGGATGTAGAGTGTATGTTTTACTTGAGCTCTCACACTGATTGAGTCTCTGGTTTTGTTCATAAGGCTTTATAAAAGGATGACAAGTAAGGATGCACATTGTGAAAATAATGTTTTTTCTGTACCTACCTGCTTCTCCTTTGTTTGTGGCACCAGGAGGAGTTCCAGTGCCTGTGTCTCCAGGAAAGCCCTGTCCCTATCCCAGCACATCTGCAAGAGGGTGAGCTGGTCCTCTCTGCACACTGATGGTATCTGAGGTGGAACTGGCTCAGGGAAATCCTGCAGGGGATTCCCCCATGCTGCCTTAGCTGCCCAGTGCTCTGAACGCCGAGGCTGAGCCTCATCAGCGCTGTCACTGAGCAGCCACTGCCGGCCAGGCCGGGAGGGAGCATCTGGGAGAGCTGTGCAGGTGCCCCCAGTGCTTGGATCGGGGACTGGGAGGGCCCTGCAGCAATGCTCTTTGTTCAGACTCACTGGGGAGGGCTAATTGCATCCCAGCTCGTTTCCTCCTCTTTTTAACACACTCTGTTATTTGAAGTTCAAACTGGCTGTGACATTGATTCCTCCCTGGTGGCAGCTCTGCTCTTTACCAACAGGAAGTTTGCCTCTTGTGTGGTTGTTACCCACCAGCAGGATTTCCTTCTCAAGAGGGCTGTGCACACTAAACATCTTCTCTGGATGTGTCTTCTGTCATCAGTCCTGTGCTCGAATTGTTCTTTATCGTGTCTCATGTAGCTGATGGGGCTTTCAGAGTGTGTCTGAGCCAAGTTCAGAGCCCCATACATTGTGGGAGCCATGCTCAGTGAAATACAGCTTTCTCCTCTGGTAATGCTTGGCTAAATGGTCTTGCTGTTCCATGGATTAAATTTACATAACATCTTGTCTTCCGAGGTTTTTTCATTCATTTGGTGACAAGCACAGTAGTTAATAGATCAAACCACAGCTACACTGAGGATGGAATTTCAGTCTCTGAAATGCTAAGACAACAGCTGTGCTCCCATGGGACAATGTAGATCACAAAGTCCTGGATAAAGTTTTTTCATTTAAGTGGTTCTGGCTTAGAAGCATGCTTCCAGGGCTGATTAAACCCAGACACTGAACATCTTTGGGAACTTCTGCAAATTATCTTTATGGAAAAACTCTTCTTACTCTTGGAATTACATCTGGATACCAGCTTTGCCCCAAGGAAACACAGACAGCACCAAATAACTATTTTAAGGGAAAAAATATATGTATATATTTAAAGTAAAGGTGTCTCAAATATTTGATTTCTCAAGAAAGACACATGGCAAAGACTTTTATGGAATATGCTTTCGGCTTTACTAATTCTGACATAGGAAATATTCATCTACAAAGGTAGATGAAAGCAGAGCAAATACGCTCAGAGGTCCTAAGAAAATCACAGCTGTTGGTTGTTTCAGGATCTGACCCAGCAAAGATTGCAAACCATTCTGGAAATCAGAACTTTGGGTTTTACAGCCAAATCAATCTGATATTCTTAATTTTTTATCTAAGCCTAAGGGTCCTAGTGGTAAAGCTGATTTTCTGGTGGTATCAGCATTTTCATATTTAATTTGCCTGCAAGTGTGTGCCCAAATCTGCCATCTTTTTTTTTTTTAACATAAATGCTTTGCTTTTTCCCCCTAGTTTCTGTGTGGTAATAAAAACACTGCTAGATGGTCTAACCTCCAGATATTTTTCCTTAGTGACAGCTGGAAAATATGCTCTCCAAGAAGTACTAGGCATAACAATAACCCAAAAGAGCTCCAGCTGAAAGGAATGTAGAAACTTACATCTACAAGCATGTTTTCAAGTGCAATCTAAGTAGGAGGCTACCAACTGTTGCTTTTTTTGTGAAGTAAATTTCCATGGCAGAAGGAAGGTGTCTGAGTGGACTGAAAATGTCCTGAAATATGTAAAAGAAAATATAGGCTACAGGAGGAAAGAAAATAGACTGGGTTTTAGTCTGTCCAAGCAAACTAAAGCAGAGCAGGCCCAGATTCAGGGGCTGGCCCTTGGTCATCCTTGCTGGTTAATTGTTGTGGCCTGAGCACAGAGTGAGAGATGGCTGGGAATTCCTTTTTTCCTACTTGCACAGATCAAGAACCTCTGAAATGGCCAGGATTTTTGTTTAATGTCTGTTCCTTAAAGATTAATTTAAAATTGCTGGGGCATTTACTGTTCTTGTTCTGTTTACAGGCTGCAAGTGCTTATCTAGACTGAAAAGCTAAAATAACCTCTCTTCTCTTGTCTCCCTCAGTATAAAAGGTACCAAGAATTAATGGTCAGGATAAGATATTTTGGTCTAAAAAGATTAAGCTCTTTTTCCTACTAAAGCACCTGCATGAATACAGCCAAGTCCAGACTCAACAGATGATATAAATGTTACATGGTGTGACTCAGCAAAAGCACAGATGTCAGATCATAGGTGGATACTTTAATTCTAACTACTTTTGTCTGTCATATAGAAAAGTGTCATTACTAGCAAAGTCAGAAATTGTCAGTTTTGCCTTTTTTTACTATTTATTACATATTTTCATTTCAGTTGTGAGTAGCTGTAAAAACTTCTCATGTGTGAAAATGTGGGAATGTGTGTGCTACAATCCTGTTATTTTTATTCTGTACCACTTGCAGACCTTAAGTGCAGTCAATACCTTGTTTCTCTGCAATTCTCAGTCCGTTATCTAAGTTCCAAAGTGAAACATTTCAAAGATGCTATGAATTATTCTCTGGAACTAAATATGAATGAAAATTATCTAAACACCAAGGTTTGGCATGGCTACCTTGAGCTTTAAGCATCCTTTCTTTGATTGCTTTACAATGTGAAGCTATTGGGGAAAAAATGATAGGAAAGATCCTGTTGCTTTATTTAAATGATAAGGCATTTGAAACCAGATTTGATAATTTGGAAGCAAGCAATAGCTGCAATTTAAAAGGAGTGGTATTACCTATTAATATAGCTTTGCAACAGATCTAAAATAACTAGAAACTTCCATGGAAATACATTGGAAACCTGAGTGCATAACCCCCTTAAACTAATGGGCTAGGGTCCTCAGGGGAGGAGAGGGGTGAACTGTAATCCAGTTTTTATAGATCTGTTACTGCAGTTCCCTCTGTAGTGTCAGAATACCCTCCTGCAAGCTGCTGCTTTTCTGTCAGCAGGGAGTGGCACAAGTCTGCCTTCAGAATAAAATGTGGGCCCAAATCTTGTGCTCCAAACACAAGAGCAATAAAGGTGGAATATTTTGAGTGACTCCATCCCTCAGTGGAGGGCAGGGAAGAATCCTCTCTGTGCCGTCTCTTCCATGTGTTAGTCCAGCTCTGGACATTTTTGTACTGACATGCTCAGTATCTCGTTTCAGTAACTGATATGAAATTCAAGGAGAAGGGAAGGGAGCAGCCATGTGTGTGTCTATGGGCCAGCAGGTTTTCAGCCTCTTTCCCAGGGGAGTTCTGAGGAAAGTCCCTGGTAGCAAACCCAAAAGCAAGACTAGAAACTCTCCCTCTTTCATCAGCGCCTGTTTTAGAGTGCTCAAGTGCTGCTGCAAAGGAGATCGAGGAATTTGGATTCCTCACGTACTTTCAGGTTGCAAAATTAATTTGATACCTTCTGCTGCCTTTGACACCAGATAGGCTCTGAAAAGGGCTTCACCATCTGTGTTTGTGTTGGCTTGGTCTTTGCATGTCTGGTGGGTTAGTCCCACAAGTATTTCTCTGTGGATTTTGCTTAAGAGCCTTAGCTGATGCATTTTTGCATGTTCCATTGTCTCTTCACATGGCAAATGCACTGAAAGCCTTTAACAAGTCCCAGACATTTACATCTCTTGCTTTAGGGAGGTCTAAAACAGGATGGTGAAACTCTCCAGTCTATCTGATGTTGCTGAGCATTCTTTGAACTCAGTAGTAACTCCACACAGCATTCATGGACAGACAAAATGCTCCAGAACCATCTGTGTCTTACACAGAATTTCAGGGGTTTTATCTATATATTGCATTTTAACAGATATGTAACATAAACAGCTTTCCTGGTTACAAAACTGTACAAAACCAGGTGTCCTGGTTACAAACTTCTCTTGAAGTCTTGGGACATGCTTCTATTCTATGATAAAGCCACATTTAACCACTTTTGTTTTGTAAATATGGCTGGTAAATCATGAGGCAGGAGATTCATTGCATGCAAAATGGTCGCAACAACTGAGACAGAGAAGGGACATCAGTTTTGTCAGAGAGAAGTTTTGAGGAAGAAAGAAATTTGTGCATGGAATCTTAGTAATGAAGTAGTTTTCCTCACTAAACACCCAGTGGCACTTCAGGATAAGACTTCTACCTAGGAGAGGAATGGGCATTCTCAGCCTTCAAAAACAGGAGTCAGGCTGTATTTGGACCAGGGCAGATACAAGTTGATAAGTGCATTTAAGAAATGGAAATAAAAAAGAATAAATATTTAACATACATTTTTAATCACCAAAATACTTTCTAGTACTGAAATGGACAATAAGTTTACTTTCTGCACGTTGCAAATTCCTAATAAAGTAAATCAAGAAGGAAGCTGAAACCAAGTGGGAATCTCACACTACCTTGCTGTATGCTTGAATTTATTGAAAATTAATAGAGTTTCTTGACCTACTGTTGAGTTCTCACAGGTCAGCTTCACACTGATTTCTATGAAATCAAGAATTTAGATTTGGATGTGTACAAGCTGCAGACACAAGTAAACTCTGTTTAGACAGAGTCAGGTAATTTTCCCAAGAAATGTAAAGATGAAATGCCTTTCCAGGAATTTCCTGTTAAATAGTGGCCTCTCTATGAATTTAAACTTCAAGAGCTGGTACCCTGTTGAATAGGGCTGTATTGTTATGGGGACAAAATGGTGGGCAACTGAAGCAGCTTTAAAATGTAAATGTAGCTTTTCTTTTATGTCCAGATCTCTCTCTCAAAGATATCAGATTTATGTGTTGCAAAAATAAAACTACAACAACTAAGTTACATTTATGGGGGGGGGCAAAGGAGAAAAAAAATTGGAACCATATGTTCAGAACTAAGTTATTACTCCTTTCACAAATGGTTTGTTGTACAGCTTTTTCAGAATTATGCCAGATAAGTATTCTGTTGATGACAAGTTGGAATTAAATTAGGATAATACACCCTGCATTATTAAAAAAAAAAAAAAGTAAAATAAACAAAAGTATCTTTCTGGCTAAAGGTTAGTTGTCACCTTAAAGAATTTTTGGTTTAGGTTATTAAAGCACTCAATAATGATTGGCTGCCCCTGGGAGACATTTGTAATATTTTATTCCATGTAAACATATGGATTCAATTTAGTCAAAGGACATTGTGAGTGAAAGCTGGCCTCTCTCCAATGCACTGCAATAGGTGTCTGGAGGTTTGAATACTACGTTTGCATTACTCTTATGAGATAAAAATTACCATCAATCCAACTAATTGAGACCCAGTAAGTGGCCTTTAATACTAAAAATCATAAGAAAAAATTGAAAATTAAATTCAAGTTCACATGCAGAATGTTGCTGCAGTGTAATAATCATAGGACTTGCAAGAGAGGTGTACAAAACCTTTTCAGGAATCACTTTGCACAGATATGGCAATAAAATAATTTCTAATTCAGACTAGTGGAAGTTTTCACTCAGAATTGATTTTTGAGTTTTGCCATTTGATATCATAACAGAAATAATGTTAAGCTGCTTTGCTACCCTTTCACAAATGGCTGATTTATTTTCTTCAAGAGTAAATGAATTTGGGCCTTTATGACCAAGCCAAGGCAGTACCAAGCATCTCCTTTTGAGGTACCAAATACCACATCAACACTGTCATGGATCCATGAAGAAAATCATCCCTTGATAACCATAATATTGATGGCTTTGGCTCTGAGCACCAGTAACCATGAAAGACATCAATATTGTTGATTAGTTAGTGCACAAATTTAATTCCTGAGCTATAGCTGTAACTTCAAAGTGATGGGCCTTCTTGATTGAATTTAAGTTTCATGGTCAAGTCACATTTATTTTGCAATTTATAACAACCTGGGAGGCTGTTCCCAGAGGCAGTGAAAGCCTTTGGGGGAGCAAGGAGCTGGGTGGGGAGAGCTTGAACTGAGCACATGCACTCCAGCCTGCATTCGCCCTCTCTGGCTTTCAGCAGAAATTTTCTGTCCTGGATTCCATGCAATTTTGCAGTACTTGGTACTAAGGAAATCAAATAATTGCATTTCAATTTGTAAAATTACCACATGCCAATATCTTACAGGTTATAAAGATTAACTCAGTAAATTTCCCACTTGTGGAAGGTGTTACCTCAGGTTTGATTAAGCACTGTTACATCCTTGTAAGGTGTGCAGTTCCTACTGTGCAGCTGCTTTGGCTTGGGCCACCAATCCTGCATGCTCTCACCTACTTCCCCTGGGTTTTGGAACTGCATTTTGGGCATTAATCAGTTGTCAAAACATAACTGTCCACTATCATTGTGATGATTCAAGATATTTCACTTCTGCTCTGGCTTCCCATTCATAACGCGCAGACATTCTCACAGATGTTCTCTGTTGGATCAAAATAATTTTTTAAAATAATTTGAAGCAGTATATGATCCACAATCTTTCTAAACACTAATTGTTACAGGTGTGGTCCTAAGGCCAGGGAGATCCTTCAGAGCCAGCTGGTGGAATGTGACACATTGGCTCTGACACATTGGCTCAGATGTGCTCTCTGACTTTCACTTCAAAATTCCAACATTAGGGGGAATTGTAGAATATTTGCTAGCTGGCAAGAAAGGAAAAATATAAAAATGCTCAGAAATCAAACAGTAAATATGAATGCAAAGGACTCCATATTGGGGTTTTTACAATATCTTTTAAAATTTTATGGTATAGCAATTGGGATGTGCAGAACATGGATACAATATTTATTCCATGTGCATCAACTGTCTGAATATCCTTGCCATGAACCTTATGAGGGGTTTTCCTTGAGATTCTGTTTACAAAAATGATCAGTCCAGAGTTTTGCAGCATAGAAATACACTCACTTTTTGACTGTCCCTCTGCAATTTTCCATGGCTTGATAGAAAACACAGCCATCAAAGCAAGTGAAAGGTTGTTCTTGGCCTCCTTCCCAGTTTGCAGTAGGTGAAGGTCCATGGAACTTTGGTATCCAGGTCTTTGGGGGGGATGTGGGTGCATACATGGACTATATAAACCATAATAAATCACTTATTTTAAACATAGTTGGTCCTTTTTCTTGGCATCTAAATGACTGAGATTGTGCTGTATTTATTTTGTCTCTTCCTAAATGTTGTATTGAAAAGGAACAGATTCTTCCCTGCCCATTTCCTCCTATGAATTCATTTCAGTATTTTTATTTCTAAGCTTTTTTTCAGGTTACTCAGAGGTATAATGGGCTAAGTTTCCAAAGTAGTATAACCATTTTTTCAGTGATTTTCCAATTATATGGTATAGAAGCTCCACCAATCATATTTATCAGCATCCATAGCAAAAATCTGGAGCATTACATGTGCCACTAAGATATTATTCCCCAAAAGTTAAGGGCAGAAAATAAGAATGCAAACAAGCTCTAAATCTAAGCTAAAAAAAACAACACCAACTGCTATAATAGTGAGATTTGAATGTGACAGCTGCCTGGCAATACAATGGCAGAAAACTCTCCAACATCACTGGTGACAAAGAAAATCAGGAGTGCTGGTTGTTCTTGAACCACTGCACAAAATGGTGGAAATTAAAACCTTTCTGATGTTTCCTTAAGTACAAATGGAAAAAGAACAAACGGTCAGAGATTCTTTGCAAGTCAAGTCATTTCCAGCTATAGTCTTGCTTCCCTGTATTTTGTAAAGGTACTTGAATTCCTCAGTTCAGGGGATTGCCCGAGTCATGCAAGTACTTGTTATGGAAAGACAACACTTGTGTTTACACTGCTTTGACTTTCAGCAAAGGTCAGCTGCTCCCACCAAGCTGTACCTTTTCATGCAAGGAGTTTGCAGGAGTTCTGTGAGCCTTGTCACTGTGAACTTGTAGCCTTGGTGCTCTGCCAGGGGCTGGGACTCTCATGTGTGAGCTTAAACCCTGTGCAGAGCCTTGCAAAAATCAAACAAAGCATTTTGTTGCCTGCAGACATACTGAGGAGCTCACTGGATTAGTTCTCACTTCCTTCTCACTCCACAAGCCACTGTCATTTTCAGGTCCTGTGGAACTTCCTGATTGCAGCACTCCCTCCCTGACAGTGAATAAAACAGTATTTAGCACACCATGTCTGAATAGCTCACTGTCTAATTTTAAATATGTTTTTCAATGCCATTTTTGTGTCTCTGTTTTTTTCAGTAGCTTAAATGAGGTCAAAGTCTTTGTGCCTTTTGTACAATGCAGGCTAATATATCTCAGTAATCCAGTCATCAATTTGATAAGGGATTTAGGAGAGGTCTTCAGTCCCCATTTTGCCTCCAGGTGTCCACTGGTTAAACAAAAAAACAAAACAAAAAACCAACAAAATGAAGAAAGCCACAAAACTGTTTGAAAGCTCTATTTCTGGCTGAGTGCACATTTTAGCAGGCTCCTGATTTATTTATTGTGTTTGACCTGGCTGGCTGCTGGAGCTATGGAGATACTCTGAGTGCTGCAGGAAATCAGCTGCAGAAAATGTCAGGCATTCTGCTGGTCTCAGACAGATGCAGGTGCAGGATTACACAGGGATCTGTGCACTGTTTTCCCAGGATGGAGCAGTGCTTGCTCCAGCCACTGGCTCTCCCCTCTGTTGGCACGTGCCTCTTTGGAACTGTGCTTTTCCAGGTTTGCTGGGAGCAAGGGAAAGTTTGGTTCATTTGTCTTCTGTCAATATTAACCCAGAGAAGGCTGATCTTTGCACCAACTTTCTTTTCCAAGCACAGAATCCTCATTTATCCTCTATCCCCTTATGTATTTTTGGGGTGACGTAATCCCTATACTGTTATTTTTCTATAAATGAACAGCACTTTGAAAGAATCATTGTTTCTAAAAGTGGGTTAAGGTATCACTTTAAGATCTTTGCAAGATCTCTCTGTTTGGAGGTTTAAATTTAGAAACCTGTGCTGTCATTAAAAAAAAAAAGTTGCTTTTCATCTGCTTTCCCCCTGGCTCCCAGGAGCCAGTCTCGATGTAGCAGACACTTCACTGCTATTTCCTTTTCAAATCTAGGACAGTGAAGCTGTGACACCTTTCAAAGTCCCAATGTCCTTGTTAATATTTCTTTGTGCTGTGAGTGAAGGTAAAGCTTATGCAGGAAGTGTCCTAGTTTCCAGTTCCTAATTCCAGCAGAAAAACTTCAGAAAAACAGAAGTTTGACAGCTTCTGGTATTGCTGTATATTAAATCATGTATATTGTGGTGTGTAAAGGCTTTGTGCAATATGGAGCAGATGAAATGCAAAACCATGACAGTTTATGATCACTTGTAAAATATTTTATGGCTGCTTTTGTGAGAGTTTCAAACCTTCACAATAGTTTAACTGAGATGCAACTGTCTGGTATGTGAGCACTTCTGAATGGCTCTCTAGCACCAGAAAGACATTTTCATACTGGAGTTAATTCAGCAAAAGACCACTAAGATAACCAGGGGATTGAAGTACATGGTACACAAAGAGAGGCTGAGAAAATCTGGTTATTTGAGCCTGAAGGAGAGAAAGTGAAGGGGAAACCTTATTGTTTTCTTCATCTGTTTAATAGGAAAGTGCAGAGGGTGACTCCTCCCAGGGGTGCAGAGCTGTAGGATGAGAGACAAAGCATGTAAACTGGATCACAGTAAATTTCAGTCACACAGGAAATGTTCTCATTGTGAGGGTGCTCAAACACTGGAACAGGAGACCAGAGAAGTCATGGGATCTTTGTCCTTGGAGAGCTGGACGGGATAAAACCCAGTTCCACCAGATCTAATTGCACCTGCTTTGAAAAGGGGGTTGGACCCAAGTTGTTTTCTTTCTATGACTGAGCAAAGCATTTGGTGCTGG
Source organism: Zonotrichia leucophrys gambelii (assembly GCF_028769735.1). NCBI lineage: Eukaryota > Metazoa > Chordata > Aves > Passeriformes > Passerellidae > Zonotrichia > Zonotrichia leucophrys. The sequence continues at coordinate 13,398,687 of NC_088181.1, forward strand.
TTTTGTCACAAGAATAAGGCAGCATGTCTTTCATATAAAAGCTTAAATATTTTTAGAGTTGCTGTGAAAATGGGGAGCTCCAGATGCACCAGCTCTGGTCACACTTTCTTGTGCTCTCCCTTCTCTGTACTCATGCAGCATTAACAGAGATTGGACAAATAATACAGGAACAATCAACAGGCTAATGCCACAATGCCTTTGCAAGGGGTTTGACCTGGCCAGCAGAGCGTGTTAAAACCCTATTTGTGTGTGACTTTTGGTCCATGCTGAGGAACAGTGGGGTCATGAGTGACAGTGTTTTGAATTCAGCAGAGGAAAGCTCCAATGAGATTTGAGTTTTTAACCACCAATGATAGGAATGTGAGCCTCACACAGAAATTCCTACTTTCAGCTGGTTTATATTACCTCATAAAGATTACTTAGAAATATAAATATGCACATACACACTTATTTTGCTAAGTTTAATCTCAACAATGTTTTAAATTGTTGCTGCAGCAGAGACAATTCAAAAAATGAAAGTGAATACAAAGGAAATGAAATTCAACATTCTGATCCCTGTGCTCCTAGTTTTATCCACTCACCAGTCAAAATCAGTTATTTCCTCCTGTGAGAAGCAAAGCTGGGATACTGATGGTCCTCCCCACTGACTGCATTATGTTTTCAACTCATGCTAGAGGGAAAAAATTCTTCAAGTCTAAACCATTATAGCTTTTGCTTTCTGAAATGAAAGATTAATGGCTCCTAGTTCCTTGCTATAAAGCACTGCTTTTAATTCTTCTCTGGTATAAGAATTTTCTTCACTTTTTCTACCATTTGGCAGGAGGCAAAGTTTTGTACAGTATCTGTAAGACTTCTGGACAATCAGCAAATCCTACTAAAGTTTATTTGAAGAAAACTGAGTGGCTTTTGTAAGAATAATTGATTATACATAGTGGGGACATTTCTGCTGTGGGACAAATACTGTTTTCCTACATGTTCACTGACCTTGGAGGGACTGCCAGTGTGCTACTGAGCTCCTCAGGATAAGATATGACTGAATATTGGTGTTATCCATAAGTGCTGTATATATAAAAGGCTGAATTCTAACACTTGTACTGTAAATATTCTCTGTCCTTATCTATGTAACTTAGGAAGTCATTATAGGGTAGAAACAGAAGGAGGAGGAAAGGGTCATCACTTCTGAGTAAGGCAGGTATTTAGAAGAAGGCAGTAGTATTAAAAATGAGAGTACAAGAAATGTATCCCTTTGAAGGGGTAGCATCTACATGGCATGCTGCAAGTTTTTGGTTTTAAAACTAACATCTCTGAGTACTGGGAGTGGGGAAAAAAGGAAACTAATCAAGTCTTGGGGGGTTTGTCTTTCTTCTGTACAATTTCAAAATAGAGATGAACACATCACTGAGTTCCATAAACCAAATACCCCTCTATGCAATCCCAGTAAATCAGCAGAATTGCATCATGATCTAGTTACCTCTGCAATTTGGACTACATGACATTGAGTTCAAGGTGCTCATATATCAGGGGAATAGATATGTCACCCTTGCAAGATATTGGCATGTCAACTAGTTTGCTTCAGGGTCATAAGTTGATGTGGAACACTATTTGGAAGGCCTTCCTTTGGGAAACTCCCTCCTGAGAATGTGAGTTCAAAAGGAAATATTAATAAATGTGTATACTGAGAGGGGAGGACATATTCTGCAGTTCTGCAAAATGAGAAATAAAGGGAGATCTATCAGTTCCTGAGAAAGAATGTATCGGGAATAATGTTATATGTCATTTATCAGGCATCCTATAAATGCCTCTTCTTTGAAGCAAACTGTACTGATATTCCCTGGAACAAAGGCTGAGGAGAAGGAATGTGGCTGAAATAAACAATTTTAAAGTTCTGAAGGTAAAATGTACAGAGCAGGATGTACTCAGACAAGATGGTAAGTGGGATGGACAGAGCTTTTGCTGTGATTTGGGACAATTTAGCTCAAAGCAGGAGGCAGCCTGGGGGTGTGGCCATGCTGACACACAAGTGATCCCCATGCCCAGGGTCTCTCCGTTCCTCCACTGTGTTGCTCTAGAAAGCAAAGTGGAGGCAGAAAGCAGGTGTGGTTCCACCACCTTTAAACCAGTCCACTCCTCAGGGTCAGCCAAACCAATGGGAGGGACTTCTGCTGTGTGTGACCTTTCCCTGATACATAAAGTGCAATTGCATCTTCATGTGCACACTTCCATCCCCGGGCACCTGCACACCATTTCTGTCTGTGTCAGTGGGCTTTGACCCACCCACACTCTGCATCCTGACCTTTGCACAAGCTGGATGTAAAGAAATTAAACCAGGCTGTGTATTGAGCTTTTCTGGCCCTGGAATGGGTCAAGATCAGTTCAATGGCTGCAGCAGGCTAAGCTCAGGTTCTCTGAGGGGAGTGAAAGGCCAGCAGGGGAAGAATGGTGGAACATTTAAGCACAATTGGCATATACTTTTCAAGAGAAATTAAAGGTGCTCTGGCAACACCTGGAAGTCCTAAAATCTCTGAAAAATAAATCTAAGTAAACTCTAGGCTTTAAGCTCCCTCTGCAGTGGCCTGTAGAAGCACAGTGTGTTAAAGATAGCAGGCATTCTCATCATTCTCATTCTTATCCTGCGTGTATCACATTATACAGCTGTCTGTAGTTGGTGATATGAGCAGAACATATTGAATACATTTATTTATGAAGCATTTAATGTTAAAATCTTCAATATTATCGCTAACTTTTAGCTTATATTGTCTTCATACTTCTAGAAAGAATTTAATATCCAGATTGATAAATATTGCTCTTAAATCCTGATTCACAATACAAAATCTTGATGGCATAATAACTTACATTAGGACCTGATATTTATTTTGCTTCTTTTTACAGTTAAAGGGGTTTGATGAGATCTTGCCCTCTTTCACCAGCTGCTCAAATTGTCAGCCTTCTCACCACTGTCCAGTTTCTAGCAAAGTGGTGAGGGTAGGATGTTTTCTTATTGTATTTGTGGCATAAGTGATCAGATGGCACAAGTGCTTAAATTCCAATCCATTCCAGAGGCTGGACCTGATTGGTTTCACTGCACACAGAGTTCATCTTTGTTGGTAATCGTGTTTTCTTGTCCTACCACTGAAATAGCCAATCTTACTGCACTAAGTGTGGAAGTATAGCTAATATAAGTAGCAAATTACTATAGGGTGTTACAGCTCAGCCTCTCTTTCTTAATGGACTTAGCCTTGCCAGGGCTAAATCTTCACTAATGATGTAATCTTTGCTCATGTGGCTTCAAAAATACCTAGCCAAATAGTGCAAGATCTTACATAAATAATAGTGAATAATCTGAGGTAGCTAGCAGTTCATTATGGCGTGGCAGGAGCTTGATGGAGTGCTGACAAATGGGTTGCAAAAATGACAGGCAATGTTTCCAGAAAATGTGAAGTGGTGACATTGTTTTCCATTGTGGATTTGACTCAGAAGATTGGAACTTGACTTCTGGCCTTCATATCCAACAATTTTTGGCAGCATATCACTGTATAAATAAACCTGCTTAGGTTTTTTTTTGTTATGGTTAGTTTCCCAGATCATGTCAAAGTACATGAAATACATTTTAAAATTAAATTACCTTTTATCTTGAACATTTTGATTGTTATTATTTCAATATTCTTCATTCTGACATGTAAAATATAGAAATATGTTTTGATATTGTTATATTTGGGTTAATCAAGCCCTTGTACTTTCTGTGGGAAACAATGGGAAAGGTTATCTGTATCATAACACAGCTGAATATTTCTGCTTTGTCCAATGCTGTGAGATTAGGTGTTCCTGCATGGCAGACTTGAATCTATCCTGGCTCACAGTTTGAACCCTTGACACCCCCTGCCCCATTAGAAATGAATGCTGGAAAAATACAGGATATGTACAAGTTGTATTTTGGGGGGAAATCAGAACTATGAGAAGTGATCCAGAGATTTTGATGAGAGATGGGCACAGCAAATTCACTTGTAGGCATTTTTTGTACTCTGGATTGTAATACAAGCATGGGCAATCTTATAAATTTCTACTATGCAGCAGTTATATTAATTACAGGACATAAGGTGTTCACATATCACTCAACTACTGAGAGAGAGAGAAGAATGTTGATTGTAACAAATCAATACAGACAGATAAATAAAGAGGACAGCAAGGAATATAGTGCTCACATAGTCTTTGTCAGGATAGATGCTGCCCCCATGTTCCCTTGAAGGCTTAAGAGAGGATTTCATTCTTGTACAGGAAAACTCTGACTTACATTTAAAGATTCATCTTATGGTCACTGTGTGTGGGATGAATTTGTTGGTATGACAGACATGTTCTTTGAAATATCACTGAGCTGCTACCCAAGAAGTTACTCATTTGTATTGTGAGCTGTTCCATTGTTCCACAATGGAATCAGAAAGCTCTGGATCTGTTAAAATGGAGAATCTATTCACTAGAGTGGGAAGTTATTACATTTACCATAATCTCATCTTCCTGTGTGAGCCATATAAAAACATTCTCTCCATTCCCCATGATTAATTTGCAGATGTGCAGTGTATTTTATGTCTCTAATAATGAAATTATTTCAGATTTTACTGTAGATGAAATTAGATTGTGGTCACTGGAAAGAAGACCACATTCTGGTCATATGAAGTCCAAAAGCTTATTATTTAATCATTTGCCAATTTTTCAGTTGTGTTTTTAAGGGTATTACTTTCCTGTTTAAGTTAACCCCTAGGCAAGAGGTGCAGATGCTTTCACTGTTCTCTGTTCCTCAAGAGATGAACCTAGTGGAGATTTGCATCACCTTGAACAGAGGCCTCAGACCAGGCACTCTCTCTACTCTGTTCTGTACCATGTCTTGCTTCAGTTTAGAAAGTCCCTTCTGATTGTGTAGACTCTCATACACAATTCTCCAAACTGGAACTTGTCATATTAAGGTTAGTCAGGTAAAGTGAATAGCTGGATGTTGATGATGAATTTCAATTCCTGCTGTGATATCCAGATATACATGTTAATGATCCTTTCTATTTCTTCACAAGTTCTCTTTGTTTCCCTTTTATTTAGTCAGGCTCTTCAGTAAAATGCTGAGGGAAAGAAAAGAAAAATATGATGGATTATGCAGTAACTGAGTGAGTTAATTCATAGCCACTTAAATGCATAGCTTTAAATTATATTATACCCTTTCTTATCCTTTACTTCATTCCTGTAGAGAATTAAGAGTATGTGCACAGTGAATCAATTAAATTACAGGTAGCAATCTCTTTCCAGCTGAGAAATTCGAAGGCTTGAGCAATTAGTCTGCCTGTTAGGCTGAAATCACTCAAGCTAGGGAGACACTGACACAGGCTTTGCTAGAAATTCTCCTGCAAATGGAAAAGGTTTGAAGCAGTCACCTTGCCCATGTTTCTGAAGGAATAATACAATTCAATTTTTCCTGAGAACTGTCAACAAGTACCAGGGGAGTTCCTTGAAGATCTGAGGCCTGGCAAATTGCACCTGTGTTGATGGAGGACAAACAGGGCCAGTGCCCAAAACTACTGAGGAAAATTGTAAAATAGCTTCACACTTTCAGCCCTCCTCTAGCAACTATTGAAACCTATGGGAGATTTTTCATGAATTATAGCTCAGAATGCTGGCAGATATGTGCAAAATAATTATGGCAGCATTTTCCACTCCCTCCATGAAACTATAAATAGGATGCAGAATATCCATGCAGTTTTTTCTCTACCAATGCACTACCATGAGAGGAACAAAACTATTAAATTTAGATGCATTGTATGCATTAGCCTGGGAGATCCAGCTAGCAATAGCTCTTCATGCTCAGTCCCCAAATCTTTCTGCTTATGTGGTGTGTAGACAGTAAAGGGCTGTGCTCCCACAGCACAAACAGGGTACAAATCTTTCCTGCCATTCACATAATTCTGATAGCATGGGGATTTGGGGCCTGTTATAAGTTTTATAAGCTTTTATAAGTTATATACATTCTTCATGCATTTAACTCTGTTTATAGAGAAGCATGAGGCACATGAAGTTCTGCTTCTTTGGAAGATGGAACTTGGCCTAAGACAGGGAATGGGCAAGGCCTCACAGTTTCTCCATGAGACCAGAGATACACCAGAAGAAATGTCCTAATCTTTTTCCAAACCAGACAGAGATCTTCCTGATAAAACAGGCCTTTCTTAAGGAAGGTCTTTCAGACACCAAGCATGAAAATTACTCCTTTTCAGCAGAGGAATACGGCAAAGGCAGCAGATATTCTTCTGTGCCTCTGGATGGAAAGTAACAAACAGGAAATGGTAGAAGCCAGAGGAAACAGAAGCCTTATCTTAGTAAAAACCAGTGAATAAGATCCAGTAGTGTTTCTCTGTAAGAGATGTAATATGGCTGATGTGGGCACCTCATGAAAAATGGAGAGTTTGTAAGTGAATCTGTGTGTAAGCCAGTGGTGATGCCAAGGGATTGTTCTGTTTGAACTTGTAGCTGTCAAATGTGAAATAGTTTCCAAAACCACACTGAGGATTGATTCTTAGTATTGTAATTAGTGCTGACTTCTCAACAAATACACAAAGGAAGAAAAAGAAAAAAAAATAAAAGCTGTATTTCTAAGATTCTATATCTGTCCTTGATAGTAAATGAACATGTATGCACAGAGTAAATGTCCATATATATAAACATATTGGTACTTCCCTCTGCTGATGCCTGTCCTGCTAAAATTGGGATTTTCTTCCTAGACAGTGACTTGGAGAACATGATCCCTTTCTGAGATCATCTGCTTCTGTTCTGCACAATAAACCATGCTCCTTCTCAGATCCATTCACAGCCCCTCTGCCAATGTCTGTCAACTCTCAATGGTCCTGAATGGTTAAATCCTTTACCCAATAACCTCAACACAGTAGGATCAATGCCTTTTAGTTACTTAATTCAAATGTTCATGTTTTTCTTATGCCTCTCCTCATGCTTTGAATGAGTTTTTGCAAATCCAAAAATCTGTTGTTTTCATTCAAATACCAGCAAACATTTTGTCACTCGTAATTTTTAGTCATACCTACAAACAAAAGATAAATATCAGGATGTCACATACTGTGCTGCTTCCTATATTGCTTGCTTTTGTGGTCCTGCCACTTTCTTTTGTCTGTATTCTCTTTTCACTCTCCCATTTTATACAAAAGTATGTGTGGGACAGGAGCGTCCTCCTAACTTTATATTCATTGAACAACTGGCACTGAAGCCCTGGCTTGTGATTAGGATTCATAGGCATGGTGCATGTAAAAAAAAAAAAAATCAAAATAAATTAAAAAATATAAAAACCTATATAATTTAGGCTGGTGCAAAACTGGAATTAATACTGGTTAGGCTCTGTAAAGAGATCTATGACTAAAGACATCTGAATATCCAATTGCATATTTTTACCTAATACATTTTTGTGTCTTGTAATTTGAAGAAGTGTCCAGTTGCAGTCTGGATAGTTGAAAGAATAAAACTGAGTCTTTCATCACAAAAACTGAAGGCGGTGTGGGCTTAGCATGTACATCTTAGTCAGGGGCTTTGCTTGTAAGGAACTTCTGTGACATCAGAAGGGTAAGTGTCCATCAGCATTCCAATGTCCTGGGTGTTCAAAAGGGTTACTCCATGAATTATGGTCATGAGGACTTGGACTTTTCATAGTCCTTTTGTAGGAAGTGCAAGGAGTGCACATCAAACAAACCAGTTTCTTTTCTTTATGCACACATGAAGACAAAAATTGCAATTGGGAAGTGCAGTGGCTGTTCCAACATCCCCCAGGCCAACACAGAAACTGCTGATGGAAACAGAGACAGGATTTCATGTCCTATTTTGCTTTTCTTGTTAACTGTCTGAATTTGGGCTATCCTAGAATATGGAAGACTGGTAATGTTTTATTAAATATGTGCAAAAGGAGAGGTATCAGAGCATTCACAGATTATGTTTGTCTAGGTGAAACTTGGTTTTTCAGACTGTTAAAACAGTGTAATGCATACATTACTCATAGTTTATGTTGTAGATAACATAATCCTTTTGATGTAGGAAATAACATCTGTCAGATCTCCAAAACAGCAAATGATATTTTTTTTAGATTAGCCTTGTAACTTGTCTGTATGAGTAATAATGTGTATTTCAGCACTTGGTCTAAGCCAGTCTCTGCTGCTGAACCAAAAAAACCCCATCACTCAGGAACTCATTTCCAAGGCACAGAAACAGCATTTCTTTGCCTACTGGCTGAAATTAGTTAGTTGTTTAGTGTTTTAACTGAGTTAAGACAGAACACATCTTTACATTTTGATGTCACTGCAATGGCAGTTCAAAACTCAAGGCAAAAATGTGAAAAACTGGGAATGGCTTAGCAAAGGGTCTCAGACCAAGAATTGGTTGCTTTTTCCTCCATCAGCACAAGAGATGCAATTGATAACCTCTGTCCTTAATTTGTATTGATAACATGCAGACATTAATCTCCTTCCTAGGATCAGTCCTGCCACCATCCTCTTTGGGGTAAGTGGCTTTTGGGGCAGTATTTTAAATATGGTTATGGGCTTGACGCACAAGCTTAGGCTGCTGGCACCATGTATTTAGTGGTACTGACATAAAAAGGTACCTCCCCACCACCCTGTCCCTATTTGTGCTGGTTTTAGTTTATATTGTACAAAATGATGTTGGAAAAGGTTTTGCATAGTAAGAAGGGTTTTGTTATGGTTTCATGAAGCACCATGTTATAACAAAGTTACAGAACTAGAAAGCTACAGAGATAAATGAAATTTAAAATACTTTGTGAGGATTTATGTGAGCATGTACACAGTTCAGAAGGCCTCTGGCACTAATAAACCCCAGTGTCTATCCTCTAACTAGATTAAATTCATTTCCATTAGAATTCAGCAGATGCAGCAGCCAGGGGTTGTTTTTCATTCCCAGGGGGTACCTTCTCCTTGATGGAAACTCCAGATACCCTTTTGCTTTTCTAATTGGTGGACAGCAATCAGGGAGGTGACAATAAAACTGAGCTTATGGTAAACACCAGTTAAAAAAGGAGGAAAGAGTTGAAGTGGACATGGCTTAAAGTAGTTTCTTAATGGACTGCACAACTAAAATGAAAAAGGAAGATTTGAAACTGTGAAAAACACAATGCCCAATTCAAAAATTTGAACCTGGATAGTGGAATAAAACAATCGCAGAGAGAGCAGCCATTGTAAAAGATACCAAATTGTCAAAATGAAATCAGAAAGGAGAGGTGGCAGATTAAGGAGTTGGAATCAAGAAGTTCATTCCTGTTTTCCAGGAATATGCTGAAATTTATCTCTGCCTCAAAAAAAATTCCACAACAAACCCCCAAAACTTTGAATGCAGCTCTGTAGGAACTCTACAGTCAACAATGACAAGAAATTTGATATGGTAAAATAGTTGGATTTTCTGAATGAACTCTAACTCCTTGCTAAAAGCAGTTTTACAGCTGCTTTGATGTGCAGCTGGAGAAGATTCTGCTGTGGTTAGTTACCAGGATAGGTCACATTCCAGACCTTCCCATTGTAATACTCTTCTAAGGACCATTTATTGGAAGTCCATGGATGAAATTTATTGATTGTGAAAATTGTCTGTAATGTGATGACTGAAGGGACATGTTTGCTGAAACTATTGGAGTCACTTTGTTTGAGATTTGTCCCTGAATAGTGTAGTTTAGAATACATACAGAGAGAATGATTTTATTGCCATTTATTTTATGGCAGTAGATTTCCCTACCACCCATCCAAACTTTCTGAATGTGTAGGATGGCTAACAGTAAGAACAGCTCTGCAGCAAGAAACCCACATGTCCTGGAGCTTAAGCTCTTCTAAACAAATCAGGGATTTTTGCATTAGCACTCAATTCAGAATTTTTAAGGTAGCATGTGTTACAATAATAAATTAAGAAATGGGAAGATTGAGACTGTGCAAATCTCTGCTTGATATGATACAGCTCCAGTGGCATATTATTCAAAATAAGGAGATGGTGTTACAGCAGGTTTCCCAGGTGCTGTGCATCAGGCTGAGCAGGCAGCCAGGGCTGCAGTATTTTATCATGTCTCCAAGTGCCTCCCTGGGGTGGGCCTGCTGGAATGCAATCCTGTCTGCAAGATCCCTGTGCTAACAAATGCACTGAGCAGTGCTCCTCCTCATCCCCACTGGGCCAGCCAGCACAGAGTTTGCTCCATAATTATGAAAAAGGATGTGTGTTTCACTGTGCAGATGTTCAAATGATGTACTTGCTTTCTTCCATTTAGAGAGAAAGAAACTTTTTAGCAGTATCACAGTGAACACAGGCACAGCTTGCAAAGGATTTCTGTTTAATATCTTATTGAATGTTGTTACCATGTCACCCAAAAATACTTTGGAAGATGATATCTTTCTGCAGCTGACAAGCTATAAATTTTCTCTCAGGCAGCTCTGCAAATGTGTGATCTTCCCAAGAGCTTTTCATTTTAAGCAAATGTGCAAAATAATCAAAAGAAGTATGGATTTATTTATAACTACCTAAGAGATTTTACATTCAATTTTGGGCTTACTTTGGTGTAAATGCCTAATTTTAAATGAATCAAGTCTAATAATTTTACAAAAGCCTTTCACTTCGGCCAGGGAGCTGTCCTCTCCATAAAACTGAGAGAAAAAAAACCCACCCTCAAAACCCAAACCAAAAAGCAGTAACAGGAATTAAAAACCCAACATTTAGTAGGGAAGACATTATTGATGGTTAGTGTCACCATTCTAATTAGGATGGTGAACCGTTTCTTGTCATATGACATTTTTTTAATCGTTCTGTTGCAAACCAGACTGTTTTAATTATTTTTTCCCTTTTTCTTACAACACTGTTAAAATAGCCCTGTTGAATAAAAAGAAGCCTGTGCCTCAAAACCTTTCATGTGCAGCACCAGCAATCCATGGGGAGGCTGGAAACAGAGGTGCCACAATGGTAAATGATATGACAGTAGGCAGGGAAAAAGATGTGTGCAGTATGAATTAGGCATTTATATCAAAGAACATTATAATGCCTCGAGCTTCCTCTGTACTCAGGTGTGAAAAACAGAATGTTATCTCTTGTAATTTTCCCCCTTCTCTGGTAAATCAGAAGTGTCAGGGATAATGCATGTAATCAGATTTCTTTGAGGCTGACAGCTTCCTCAGTGCTTCACCCACACTGATTTTATAATCCTCATTACACTCTGTGGTGTCTGCTTGGACTATCTCCCAGTAAAATTAACAGGAATGTTGAATGACAAAGGATACCTGGCAATAAATATCCTTACCTTGCACTGCTCCCAAATCACCTCATGTAAAGTGTTATATTTATAACACTTATAAACTATAATTTGCTGGTGTATTTCTGGTGATAAGTCTTCATTGACATTGATAATGTTTTTAAAACCTATTTTAAACAGAAATAGGAATGGGAATAAAGTTGACCCTTACTGCACTGTATAATCTTGCTGCATTTGCACCTTGGTGACCATGAGAACTCTGCTGAAAAATTACTAACAAGAGGAAAATTCAGAACTCTCCAGTCACCCATCAATGAAAGCTGAAAGCAAACCTTTCTTCTTTGTCCAGGCTTCCCATGGTAGTGCTCCCATTCTTACTGATTCATGCAGAAAATGAAAACCAGGAGACTTTTTGTCCCTGTTTGTATGGACAGAGGAAGAAAAGAGGGAAAAAGAGTGGAAGCATGACCATTTTCTTTGGAGGTGTTCTGAAAATGCTCCTTTTCTGGCAAATGTTTGTGCCTGTGCTCAGTCACGGGCCTGGTGCAGTCAATGAGTAAAGGCAGAGCAGGAGAACAATGAAACATTTATGTGCACTGAGGGAGCTGGAACCAGCAGGAGCTGGTAGACGTGGCAGGATCTGAGCAAGGTGTTAATCATGTGCCTTGGGAGACTGGTTGCAAGTACAGAAATGGGGATTAGTGCCTGTTTTCTCATCAGAAAACTTGAAGAGAAGCCATTGGCCTCTGTCAGAGGCATTTCACAAAAGCAAAAATGGGATTTGCAAGCAAGCAAAGTGATGCCACTTTCTTTTTCTCTCTAACATGTTCATTGCATATTTCATAAATAGGCTTATGACAAAGACATACCTAAATCCTATACAGGTCTCTCATTTTAGGAAGGCTCAAAATGTTGGCTCTTTGCCTGAGCAATGAGCAACAGTATAATGAAACAACCTTTATGAATTTAGAGAAAAACTACCTTTAATGTGCTTGGTATGGGACTATACCTCAGCAAATTAACTTATTTGTGCCAGCTACAGGTATGTGTATGTTTCCATACACTGTTTGCTGCTTGTTTTTGTATTAAACTAAAGATATGTTGAGTCTGGTGGAGGACTTTTTAAAATATAATGTTTAGCTTTAGCTGGCACCTGATTATTTGCATATAGAAATCATCTGTCAAAGTAATTTACATCTGGTAATAGTCCCAGATTTAAAACAAAACAACAAAAAATATCCACAAAAAAAGCAACCTGTTTAATGGATGACTTATTACTTTCTATTGTTTCTAATTACATATGACTAGCCACTATTGTTGTTCCTCATGTCATGGTGCAAGACTAATTTCTTCCATCCAGCCATAACCTCCTAAGAAGCTTACCAAAAGAAAATCCTCAAAAAACCCTTGTTCAGTCTTACAGACATGGAAATTTCAAAAGTGGAAAAGTTATGATATATGTTTTTCACTATTTTAAAATAAATTTTTTATCCTATAGTTGGCTTAATGAATTCTAGTTATGTAGTTATGATTTCTACATAGTATCACGTGACCACAGAATTTCTCCAATGCTATTTAATGCTATATAATTACACATCTCATTTTTCACTCAGAAGAATTTAGATGAAGCCTGCATATTTACATAGTATGACCTGCATGATTCAGGAGATTTTAATTGGTTCTAAAGGCTTTTAAATTTAATTATTTGGAATCTAAAATAGGTCAGGGCTGATTGGAATTTTATTTTTTCTAATGACTAGTTATAGATTTTTGCAAAATAACTTGATGGTCCTCAGCCTCTCCTTGGTTTCATACTGATCCCCAGGAGGGCTGGCTCTTTGTGTGGCTGAGAGTGTACTCCTGCTGCCTTGAAAATCAGAGCTTGTTTTAAAACATTATTTAGATTAATTATACAGGCACTCAGTCACTTGCTTCCCTCCTAAAACTGAAAGGTAATAATTGCCTAGAAATGAGCTGATCACAGATATTTCTGTGGAGCTCGATGACCTCAGCTGGTACATCAGGACCATCAAATCCAACAGTCTAACATAACATGAGCTTCCAAATGAAACATTTCAGATACTAAAGTGGGATTCTATTTGCTTTCTGAAACTTTAGGTCTTCTCAAAGTTTTGTTTGTTCCCTTATTTTAGGGGAATCCAAATTTGAGGGAATTGCTTGCATACTGCAGATATTAGAGGCAGCCTTGCAGGAAAAAAATCCCCAAGACTTCTGTCACGTGAGTATTTACCAATAAAATGAATGCATGCCCAAGGCCATGCAGGTAAAGAGTGGGATATCACTGCCTTCTTACAAACTAGGCATTCAATGTATACAAAACTGCTTTTTTGTAGGGTTCTTCTTAGCTCAGAATTTTATTGCTATGCAAAATGTGCAGTTCAAGGACACATATGAAACAGCTATCGATGTCTCTCTGTAAAAATAAGTTTCTTTTTTAATTAGCTGCTTTAAGTAGTCATACCATTCTTTCACTTTCCTGCTGCCAGAAGGTCCTTAAATAAAGTGTTTGGGAATACTGATGTTTAGCAGGCAGGGCATTGAAGAAAATAAATTAACACTCCCAAACTCATCCCACTGCAGAATGAAGAGATCAGTAGAGATCTTAGATGTCCTTCTGTAATATGTGTAATCACTAATTTTTAATTAGTGTACTGTTGCCTTTGGGTACTTCAATTAGGCAAGCCTCAAAAATAAGTGTGTTTTGTTGGACACTCTGTACTCAGTTTTCTTAATGGCCCAATATTCTTATTTTGATATATAATAAAAAAGTATTTAGGATAGGACACTGGGTAAAAATGAATTAATTACTTTTAGAGACTTTGATAAGCTGTCAGTAGAAAATCACTTAAGCATGTGTGCATTTCCTTGCTTCAGTGTTGTTACAGACAAGCTTAGAATTGAGTTTATGTTTGGGTGCTTTGTTTAGGGTGGAGGCATTTAGCTCCCAGGACTGAGTGTTACTCTGACTGATCAGAAACAGTGTTTCTGCCTAAGAAATCAAGTCCAGATAAACATTTGAGTAGCCAATTTATCCTCTGATTATCATGTTTCATCTCAAGAGAAAGATGCTATATGTTGCTCTTACTTTCTTCATTTGTGAAAGAAAAATGGGTTTTAAAGAAACATAAAATAATCACCAATGACTTTTCACATAAAAATTCTTATATCCTATAATAATTTGTGAACTTAGTAAAATGCTACAGTAACTCATATCAGTAGTGTGAACAAGTTTATCCCTTTTACTCAATGGATGTGAAGTAACAGGGCTTTTAATAATGAGGACACTGTCCAAAGTTTAAAGGAGAGAAAGAGTATTTTATTGCATGAAATTAAATGAAGACTTACAGACATTATTGTCAAATAAGAAGACACAGTAGGGCCAACTATGTCAACTATGGGACAGCATAGCCCTAGAACTTCAAGGACAGTGGTATTATACACTTCCACACTGACAGTAGGTACATTTCTAGTAAACAATGCACACAAAAGTAATGTCAATAAATTAGTAAAATTTGACGTTAAAACTACTGACTTCAGTTTGCAATTATTATATTAACAGATATTGCTAATTTAATGGCTTCCCCATAGAGTCAGCCTTTATTACTCAGTATTTAGAAGGGCCTCAGATGGAGTGCTGTGCCCAGTTGCCAGAACTGTGGTCAAAAATAATGAAGGAAGCAGCTACAGAGTATGCAGAGAGCAAAACCAGGAATGATCAGAGGCCTTGCAGTGGTCATCTACAGATGGAAAGGAATTGATGTAATGTACTGGAGAGGAAAGTATTCAAAAACAGGAAGGTGAAAAAAAAGCTTCAGTGTTCACTGAAGTGTTTCAAGAATGAGCTGAAATTATAATGGGAGATTTAGATTATATATCACAGGGAGAAGCAAGTAATGGTAAGGACAGGCAAACATCAGAAGAGGTTTAAACATTTCTGCTGTGGGAGGACTTTTATGAGCTGCTTAAACAAACACCTGGTAGGAACAACAAAGGCATGGCTGATCCTACCTGGCAGCAGCAGCATGGAGTGGATGATGCATCTTTGAGCCCTCGTTTCCTACAGTGATGAAGGCTGTGCCACCTCGCCATGGAGTCTGTTCCACCCTTCCCTCACTACTCTGACCCTGTGGGCAACGACGGCCCAGTTCCAGGGGGGAATGAGTCCCAAACACTCTGAAGTTCCTGTAGCTTCCTTGCTAAGCGTGGAGGGAAAGCTGAGCTAAGTGGTGGTGCTGCTGCTGCCTCTGGTGTGCTGGAAGGGCTGGAGTGAGGGCTGGGTGAGGGAGCAGTGCTGGGACACAGCAGCTGCCTTGGCTGTCCCCCTGGAGCGCCCGCAGCCACAGGCACCTGAGCCCTGCTGCCACCCGGGTTAGGGCAGGGGGGCAAGCTGGGGGCACTGCAGGAACATGGGAACGAATTGGGCAAGAAAAGAGAAGAACATCCCATTAGAAACGGGGTTTAATTACTTTCACTGCTCAAGAAACGAGTTTCACTCAGGGAAAAGCAAGTGTTTGTTTGGATGCTGTTGTTTCATAGTCACCAACCAGCAACGCATCGATCTGGTACAGGACTTGTCTTTTTTTAGCAAAAGTGTGTGTTTCCAGGATCAGAGTGTTAACCACAGAGATACTTTGTACAAACCACACAGATTACCGGAACTGATAAGCATTGTGGTTCTCATCTCTAAAAATACCAATTGCTACTATAATAGCTGCTTTTCCCTTGCTCTCTATAGGATGGTACCTTTTTTAGAAGCTTCCACTGGTGAATAGACCTCCATATGTTTAAAAATACATCAAATGATTAGCCCTACTCTGTACTAAAATTGAAGGTGGGGAAAAAAACTTTGATATTGAAAATATGTTGCTCCTGGATTGTATCCTTTCTATCCAGGACAAAAATAATATTTTACTTAATCATATCTCTTTAAGTATTCAATAAGTCAGCCCAACTATGAGTTGGCAGTCATTGCCATGTGTATCACCCCTCATGAATACTTAAAGCAAAAGGCTTAATAACCACTGCATAGCTACAAGGTGTGCAGGGAGAAATTATGTGCAAAGAAGTTAAACTCTTGTAGTTGGCCATCCTTTCATAATAAATAATTGATATTATCTATATTTGTGAGGATTCTTAAAGAGTGCATTTGGTACATACTGCACTGCATAGCTTCAGTGATGTACTTCTGAGAATCTGCCTTAAAATTAATCACAAAATTCTGTGAATAGGAGCAGACTTGGCAGATTCAACACGGGAATGTTATACAAAAAAGTGCTTTACTGGTCATCAAAAGGAATGAGGATGATAGTGAGAACCATCTGGATAATCAATTAAACTGGCCAAGAAAATGCTTCAGTCATTCAGAAAATGGAAATAAGACAGCAAATACATATTTTTAAATATTTTACTGAAAATAAAACAAACAGTGTCTCTCCTCTGGCAAACCTCTGAATAGCTTCAGTAAATGAGCATGGTCCTAATCCAACAAAGCATATGCAAGCACAATGGTAACTACATTTATTTCATCCAGCTTACGCGTTGAAAGTTACATTTGTATTTAGGGCACTGCTGGATGGGGACCTAACCTGAATTATGCAGTCTTTGAACAGAGACTGAAGGAGGGGTTTGTTTTTAGCAGTGCATTAAAAGCACCAGAATGCCCCCGTGCCGGACGTTCCCGGCCTCTCTGCGAGAGGCCCCTTTGCGGGCCCTTTCATTTTCTACCACACAATCCCGAGCCCTTGTGACAGTCCCCGCGTGGTCCCAGCGGCGCGGAGCCCGCGGTGCCCGACCCTCGCTGCCCGGGCACGGCGGGGCCGCCACGACCGCGGGGCCGCGGCAGCGCCCGGGGCCCGTGGGGGCTGAGGGGGGCCCGAGCGGCGCCGGGGCGGCGCAGGTGAGGGGCGGCGGTGCCGGGCCGGGGCAGGCGGCGGTGCCGGGGGCGCGGAGGGCAGCGCGGCCTTTGTTCCCGGCCGGGCGCGGGGCAGAGCGCGGCCCGCGCGTGCGCGGGAGGGGGGGCGCCGGCGGGAGCGCGCCCGTGGAGCGCGCGCGCGCGGAGGCGGCGGCGGCAGGATCGCTCGGGCGCAGCCGGCGCGTGCCCGCGGCGCAGGGAGCGAGCGAGCGAGCGAGGCAGGGAGGGAGGCGGGGAGCGCGCGGTGGGCTCGGGCCGCGCACGGAGCGTCTCGGCCGGAGCGGCGCAGCGCAGTCGGCCCGCACGGAGCCGCCATCGGGGGAGCCAAGGCCGCCTCAGCGGGTCCCGCCCTGCCCGGCGCCCACAGGTGAGCGGCGTGGGGAGAGCGAGGGGCAGCGGGAGCGGCCGGCCCCGCGCGGCCCTCAGCCCCCGCCCGGGCCCCGCCGCCGCCCGCGGGAGGCCCCGGCGCGGCCGCGGGGCTGCCTCGCCTCGGGACGAGGCCCCTGCGCGGCCTAAGCGCGGCCCGGGCGGGCGGTGCTGTGTGGCGGCCGCGGCTCGGGGGAGCGGGGCGATGGCGGGGCCTGCGGGAGCGGCGGCCCCGAGCCCTTCCGCCGGGCCATTGTGTGCAGGCGGAGGCGGCGGGCCGGGCCGGGCCTGCGCCGCCCGGGCCGGGGCTGCCCCTTTGTGGGCTCGGCCTCGGCCCCGCCGCGCTTTGTGCTCGGGGAGCGCCGCGGGCTCGGCGCGGCCCGGGGAGGCGGCCTGGCCCCTGCGAGCTCCCGGCGGGCCCGGGCGCCGCAGGAACGGGCTGGCGGCCGGGGTAACTGTGCCGCTGGGTGCCCCTCGCCGGCATTACCGACAGGGCTGCTCGCTCTTAGCTAATCCCGTGAGGGCAACGAGGGAGGGAGATTTTTTGCCCATCCTACGGCTTCCCCTTAAAAGATGAAAAGGCCGGGGACCTTCGTGCCTTCCCCCTTCTCCACGGTTTTAAAAGGACGGGAGAAAACAGCGTTTGTAGGGAAAGGCAAAGCATCTCACGTATTTCTTCAGGAGAAGAACCAAGTTTATTTTCCAGTGGTGAGCTGGTGGCACTTTTATGCTTACATTAATACAATATTTCTCCAGTATTCTTGCGCCCTCCTTTTCAGCCCGTCTGGGTGAATGTTGCCTTGTCTTTATAATGAGCAGCCTACTCACAGTCTAAATAAATAGCTAAAATGATTTGATTTGTTTTAAGGCACATGGGTGTCTGTTAGGAAGCGCATGGCTAATTGGACTAGGTCATGAAGGACACGGGATATTCCACGCTCGGGACATAGTTTCAGTTGTCTGTTTATCTCCCTTCTAAACTGAGACTAGCATGGTGCATTCCAGAGGGGGAGGGAAAATGGAAGGGACTCCTCTCAACCCTGATTTAATCAAGCTGGTCTGCAAGAAGATTTGAGTTACTGGAGTGCAGGTACACTAACACAGAGGTTTTCAGGGTGAAGCTTGGATCTCTGGACTATTCGTAGCACAAAATTACTTTGAGGAGTATACCTGCAGTAAAAATCGAGTGCTACTCGACTATGTTCTTAAATAGCCTTTGCCCTCTTCACAGCAGTGAAAAACATAGAGGAAAGTACAAGAATAAGACCTATCCATCAGTGATACAGTTTTAGAAATCTGTTGTCACCTAAGAATTCTGAACCTGATGAAATGATGGGCATTTTTAACCCGAAAATGCATGTCCAGATGAAGTAGCTGAACTGTTACTGTGCCATTTCTATTGATAAGGTTTTAATGCCATAGTCCAGTTAGACCGTAGTAGAGGAGTTAGCTCAGAAATTCAGCAGCTCCAGCTAAGTAGGTGTGAACTAAGGAAAGTGAATACTATAAATAACAAGAGTACTTTTCATACTTAGGTTTGAGTAGAGTTGCTGCTCTTTACTGTGTGAATTGTGCTGCTCAAATGTCAGACACCTGCCTCTAATGTGGAAAAGGGGAGCATGTGCCCATATTCATGTGAGAAGCAACTCTTTGGTCAGAAAATTCAGAGAAATCCAATAGGACAGTTTTATGAACTATGGTCTTCAGATGAAACATTCTGGAGGATTGTGCATGCAGCTGCTATCAGAAATAGGATGTTCCTAATTTTAATTTAGAATCACTTTGCTTTATTTTTCATCTGTAGTCGTGCTTTTAGTCTTGTAACTGTCAGCTCTAAAAGCTGGACTGAGTTTTGCCAAATGGATTTTTAGTGTCTTTTTTGCTTTAATACTTGTCTTATTTTCAGGAGCTAAACTGAAGCAGAATAGTCAAGGTAAATGAGTGATATTTGAAATTCTTGCCACATGAAGAACTCAGTTCTGCCGTTGTGGTGCATGTAGCAGTCTGCAGCAGGCCGGAGTGTGCTGTGTTTGCAGCTGCTGCCTGTGCTCGCCCGGATTCCTGCTCAGAGCAGTCGGTGCTACCTGCTGCAGAAAGCACCGCTTTCGCCGGAGTGGGGATGTTGGCAGGCTCGAGTTCGTCTCAGCCATCACGTGGTGCCTGAAGCTCAGGATCTCAGCTCCAGAGTTTGCAGTCTTAAATGTCATGAGCATTGTAGATGCAGATTTCTTTTCTTTTTTGTTGCTTTGGTTTTTGAATGGAAATCAGCATTTTAAAAAGGGAAAACTAGTTGTGATTTAAAAAAATAGTAAGAGGTTTTGGGGGTTTTTTGTGGGTTTTTTTTTTACTTTGACAGAATACACAACAGAGACAAGCTGTTGCCTTAATAAAATGCTTTCATTAATAAGAATGTTTCATTAGTAAGAAAAATTTGTTGTAAGCAGGTTACTCTTTTTGAAAGTGTACATACTCTTCCTTTCCTAAATGTTCAATGGTATGGTAAAAATGTAATTTTGATGTGTGTTTTCTGTGTACATTATCACATTGTGGGCTAGAAATTGGAAGATATGCATAAGTGCTGAGTTGTTATCATGAGCTGTAACTTCAGGTGTACCTGAGATTTTGCTGTTAGCACTTTATTGCATGTAAGCAAAAATCTTCCTAAGTCAGTGACCTGGGGTGTTTGACATGCCAGGGTACATTCAGCTGTTAACTTTACAGTGGAGTTAGGGAACACAAAAGCCAGCATTAATGCCCCATTTAATTGTCTTTAAGTTCTGTACCACTACAGAGAGAGAGATATTCTAATTCTGATCCAAACTGCATGCCATGTTTCTGTGATGGCCAGGACAACTGTTATACATATATGCCTGTTTGAGTGACTGTATAAAATGATGATTCTTGGTGTTATCATAGGAATAACGAGAGATTTGGTTACTAATTCCACAATACTTTAATCAGATCAAGTGCTAGATAATTACAGCTAACCAAATGGTCCACTTCTGATTTTTACTTGTTTTTCTTTATAGAAGCTGAATATGAAAAGTGAGGTTGTCTGTGTGTTCAGGGAGGAAGTAAAATGTTACTTAAATGATAAAATCTGTATTTGTCCCCTTGCACTTGGAAAAATTAATTATAAAATTAGCATGGATATATTCCAGGGCAATTGATAGAAGAAGAGCAGTAAATTGCTCTATAGACAGTTGATGACCTTTTCCCCTTTTTGGTCTGCCTTATCCAGAAACACATTTTTATCTCTTCTCGTACCAATAGATGACCTTGCTGGACGTGAAGAAAAACAAGGAGAGTGTAGTGATAACTTGACTGCTTAAAAAATTACTCATGCACTCCTTAAAAGTGAAAGAGAAGTTCTTTGAAGTGTGGTTTGTGTGGCTGGGGTGGTTTAACCCCAGCTGGCAGCTCAGTACCACACTGCCTCTCTCTCTTCACTTCCCCACCTGCGGGATCAGGGAGAGAATTGCAAGAGTAAAAGCAAAAACACCTCTTGGATTGAGATAAAGACAGTGTAATAGGTGAAGGAAGAGCTGCACACACAAACAAAGCAAATCAAGGAATTCCTTCAGCACTTCCCGTGAGCAAGGCAGGTGTTCAGCCATCCCCAGCAGAGCAGGGCTCCATCATGCTGGTGGTTACCTGGGGGGATAAATGCATCACTGCAGACACCCCCCCTTCCTCTCCTTCCCCAGCTTTACCTTCTGGCTGTGGTGCAGATGGTGTGGGACATCCCTCTGCTCAGCTGGCTCACCTGTCCTGCCTGTGTCCCCTCCCAAGGGGTTGTGCTCAGCGTCCCCACTGCTGGGCTGGTGTGAGAAGCAGGAAAGGCCTTGACTGTGTGCAGGAGCTGCTCAGCAATAGCAAAACCATCTGCATTTATCAGCACTGCTTCCAGCACAAACCCAAAACAGCCCTGTCCCAGCCACTGCAAAGAAAATCAACTCTACCCAAAGCAAAAGCAGCACAGTGGCAATGAAGTCTTTAAATAGTCTAAGGTTCTTTTCTAAAATTCTTGCGCATAGTATTGAACAGAGCAAGAAGTAATTTAGTCTTTGAAGAAAGACAACAGTCACTTTTCAAGATTTTTTTTTCCTCCTGTCGAGGAGCATTAGAATGCCACTGCTTGTAAGAGTTACTTTCAAATACATGTTCAGATGAAGTACGTTGAAGGAAAATTATTCTTAAAATTTTGCTAATGTATGGATTCTGTGAAGATTTTAACTGGAGTAGGGGTATTTTAAAGCAATTTGGTGTTAAACTGCAAGAAGGAAAGCTTGAAAATAAATTGCATAAAAATTTCTAGAATTGGTGTCTAGCTTAGAAATGTGCATGTGTTAAAAGGTTTATCTTTGTTGTTTGCTCTGTGTTACAGATCTTTCATGAGGGAAAGTTACACGTCATATATTTTATAAGGGGATGACAACTGCAATACAAGGCATCAGTTTTGTAAATCTTGGTACAAGTCGCTTTATGCTGAAGTGTGATGTAGGTATTAGTTTGAAGTGGGGTTTAAAAGTTTTTTTTTTTCCTATTTTTTTTTCAAAAGTCAGTGTTATTCCTAAAAAGTGTGGTTAGTTGTTGTTAGGAGGAGAAATCATGGCAGGTGTAGCACCCACAGGCTGTGGCACAGCCGGGCTGCCAGCGCTGCCTTGCAGTGTGGCTGCTCCCATGGCAATGTGACAGGGAGCAGTTTCAGTGCCGAGTTCAGCTGAGAAGTGAACCTGTGAGGAGAGGGTGATGTTCCCAGTGCCCTTCCCGGGGCAGCTGGCACCGTGGCACCTGGCGTGTCCCTGCTGCAGGAGGTGCCACCCTCTGGCACCGCGGCTGCGCTGTCAGGGCGGGCTCCGAGCCGGGAAAGGATGGCGGCGCCTCCATTGCCTCATGCTTTGGTGCTTCCTGGGCTGCCAGGGGAGCTGCTCAGGTGCTTGTGCAAGACTGCTCTTGTTCAACACATTACCTTAAAGAGAAAGAAACCCAGGGGGTAAACAGCAGGCAGCACAGCCGCTCTGTTTGGTGGCAGCCTGCTTTTGTTTGTTGTGGAAATGGTGGAATTACACTCCAGCATCCTCTGTGTGTGTGCCTGGTGTCATGGAGCCTGCATCTGGTGGGTCATTCTTCATGCTATAGATAAACCATTTTCTTGTAGTGCTGTGTGAAAGCTCTTAAGAAATATTGTAACTGAGCAGTTTTCTTACAAGTGCTGTTAAAATATTTAAGAACCTTTAAAATATGGCATGTTCCTACTTTGAAAGGTAGTGACTGTAACTCCTTTCTGTAAAAATGGACTCTTGATTTTTTTTTTTGAAACCTCATTACCTTCTGTCTTTTTTTTTTTACCAACAGGGGTCTGCTACAGTTTTTATATTTTAATCTTAAATTACCTAATGTTGTTTTGAAAATCATGTGGTAAACGTGCTTTGATTTGCATTTTTGTGTGATACCTGTATGACCCCAGTTTAAGGTGTAAAAGAGAAACTTCTCAGTTTAAAGCTGATCACTTTTGCCTATATTTGAGCCTTCTCAGTTTAAAGCTGATCACTTTTGCCTATATTTGAGCCTTAAGTCTTGCTCCATTCTGTCTCACAAGGTGCGTTTGCAATTGTCTTCTTGTAAAAGTTGTAAAAATGCTCTGCTCAAC
Source organism: Zonotrichia leucophrys gambelii (assembly GCF_028769735.1). Lineage (NCBI taxonomy): Eukaryota > Metazoa > Chordata > Aves > Passeriformes > Passerellidae > Zonotrichia > Zonotrichia leucophrys. The sequence continues at coordinate 13,421,892 of NC_088181.1, forward strand.
TAACATTTTGGTTTCTGAATGGCTGTTTATTTTGAAATATATCTGCACATGTATTTATATAAAAGTCTTTAGAGTCATAAAACTGCTTTCATTCACAGGAATTTTCCCCCTTTTTGTGCATGAAGGCATCAGCACAGTTGGGAGTTAATTTGTGTAGGGTTCATCTCTCCATGGTCGATATCTGTGTGATTGCACAAGTGCCCTAAGGCTGTAATTTGGAGACTGGTTGCACAGGTGTGACTAGGGAATCATTTGGCTGGCAGATGTTGATGGTGTACTATGAAATTTTAGTGTGGCTTTGTGCTGGGTCAGGTCAAATTATTTAGAAAGGAAATTTTACAGATAAAAAAATACGCATTCCATAATAGAAGCTAAGATGGACATTCTCCCAAAACAGCACCTATAAAACAGTAATTTTAAGAGCACTTTTGCTCATATTAAAAACAGCTGCTGAGCCAAACAGTTTTGTTTAAAAGTAATGTGTTCTGCTTAAACAAAAGTTGTTCCTTGTACAGTCATAATTCTCCCATGCATGTAAAGGTGCTTATCTAGTTATGGAGTTGAGTGCAGGGAAAAGGAGGATTTCATTGAAAGCTGTTCTGTAATGTGCATATGGGGAAGTAGATGTAAGGTTGTCTATGAAACTTTAATTTTTTATTTCCCATTTCTCTGAATGCTTGATCTTCCAGCCTGTAATTTTCTATTGTGCTTTAGACAGTGATTCTTGGCTAAGAGTTGATGTTAGAGATTCAGCACTGCAACAGACTCAAGTTTTGATTTTGAATACATAACAGAAGAGAGGACAGTTTTTTGCAGAGAAAGACAGTCTTGAATTTAGAAAGTGCAGATAAAGAGAACATGAAGTAGCAGAAAAATATGTCTACTCCTGTCATTTCCAAACCATTTATAATATCTTGTGTTTTAACTTCTGGTGCAGACTCAGGCCTGACTTCAGAGTGATTATGACAGAATTTTAATTTTGTATGCCATGAAGCAATTCCCGAGCAATACAAATAAGTGAGATAGTGTGTACATTTTACTTGACATTTGAGATGTACCTGATCAGAATTTAATGGCAATAAAAGAACAAGTAATTCTCTTGCCCAAGAGCTTTTTTTCCTTCTGAATTTAAATAACTTGCTTGACAATCTGGGTACTTGGAGCTTCACAAAAGACGCTGAGGGAATTTTTTTTGATAATTCAAGGATCCCTTCAAAGAAAGGTTACTTAACTTTTCATAAAATCAGGAGGGCCTTCAGATTAGATACAATAGAGGTGGTGAGAAGGGTGTTGCCAATGTTTCCATAATTTGTGTCTTTGATGTACAAAATACTGGAATGAGTAGAGAGCAGTTATCCATATGTGAGCTGGAGTTTGAAAGTAAACAGTGATTGAAGTCTGATGATGGTGGACTAGAAAAACTGAGATGTTAAATAATTTAACAGTGTCTTTTAGTGTGTAATGATATTCAGTTATTACTGAAGTAAATTTGAATAGGGTCTAACAGGGTTAACTTGGTATCCTTATCAAGTAATTTCATTCCTTTTTGCATTAATGGGTCAGACTCACAGCTACTTGTGGTAGTTTAAAACCTGTAAAAGGCAGGGAAGTACTTGCTTTGGTGACTCAGAAACTCGTGACAAAACAGGAACTAGCCCCAGGTCTGCCTTGCCACAGACTTGTGCTCTGCACCACTAATGGTGGGTTTGGGTGGCTTTTTTTAAAGGTTTCAAGGAATGCTCAATGTTTTCATGCAGCACGGTGGGCTGTGACATCAGCTGCTCCACCCAGCTCTGTGCGCTCAGGTTGGACATTTCCTGGGACTGCTCTTACTCGGGAGTTGAGGCTGCATTTCAGACCCGAGGGTTTGATGAGAGAGAAGCTGTGGAGCTGTTGCTCTCTGCAGCAGTGTAACCAGCCTTGGCTGCAGAGCTCTCAGTAGCCGAGTGTGAGAATTTCATTAACATTTTAATAATGATTTAAAAAATATTAATTATTGCGGCAATTGAATTTTCATGCAATGATATTACAAGAAAAGTTGATTCAGAATTGATGAGTGGGGAAAAGCTAAGTCACTGCAATAAAACAGAATTGGTTCTAATGGAGGCACATGGGCTTCAAAGAATAGGTTCCAGAAACACAAGGCAGGCAGAAAATGGGAGGTTAAAGAAATGAAGTACTGAAAAGTGTGGAACCATCAGAAATGCAAAAGTCCCACTGTAGTTTTGTACTACTTTTACTAAAGTCTTACATAGTCTAAGCTCAGTCCTTTCTGTTTTCTACCTGTGGTATATCAACAAAGTACAAAAACCTGTGGCCCACCTTACATTGCCACAGCTTTCCTTTTGAATTAATATGCATAGTAGGAAAATTTTAGTTCCAAAATTTGGAAATGTCTGTTTTAAAAATACAGACTTGTTCCTTTACTTTTAAAAGTTGTGTGTTTTATTCTCCTTGTGGTGTGTCTGATAAAATGAATGCATTATCTTTATCAGACATTCTTCTAATAGTTCTTACTTTTGAAGATTATTTAAAAAAAACAGATTTGTAAAAAGTGTCACTCAGACTAGGGATTCTGTAGTTTAGTACCAGAGATTCTGAAAAATTTGTAATTTGAGGTGTTAAAAGTTGGGCTTCCAGTGCCACTAGAGCGTGTTCTGTGGTGCTGGATGTATTTGTGTAGGATCCACAGGCACCAAGGTCTGTACTCTGCAGTGTCTTCATTCTCCAAGCCCTCCCCTACACATTTGCCCTCCCGAGTTCAGATTGCCATACTTTACACAGGCTCCACTGTCACCAGGGCTGCATACAGGAGTACAGAACAAGTGAAGGATCCCAAGAAGAAATAATTATTTAAAGTGGAAGTATGTACAAACCTAAGGAATGAACAAGATGGAGGCATCTTTATAAAAGTAGTCAATGTATGTCATCCTGTCCTGGCTTCTTGCAGAGGGGCTTTCTGTGTCATGGGTCAGTCTCCTGTAGGGCAGCCTTTATTTGTAGGTCTCTTTGATTAGGTCTAGTTGTTTTGATGGTCTGCTCCCTACTACTGTTGAGTTATGCAGGAAAAATATTGAGCATAAAATAGGTTTTGAATTTGAGTTGGAATAGTTATCTCAGAAGGCCTTGGTAAGTGAAGGCACATCAGAGTCCAGGTGCTCCTTTTAGCTGAGCCTTACTGGATTCAGGTGAGAGCTCCCATGCCACACCCTCCTCCCTGTGCCTGCCACAGACACAGCCATGGTGATGCAATATTGCGTGGCAATTACAGCATGCACTGAGGAGTGTAGGGTTTGCAAAATCAGACTGAGGGAAGAAACAGCCCCCAAATTGTCACACATGGTAGGATTTGCTGTTACTGTTTATAGAGGGGGTTGGTTATTTTTTTTTCTTTCCTTTTTAAAAAAATTCTAATAGAGTGGAATTGTATACAGAGCCCATCTATGATGCCTTGTAGAACAATTGAGTGCTTCCTGTTTAGAGACTTCTGAATGGCAGTATGTGTTAGAGCATGAAAAATACCTGGCTTTCCTCTTTTCTGTTGCTCTTACTAGTTCACTCTGTAGCTGATCTTTGTGTGCCTGCCTTACTTTCTCTTGCACCATTGTATGTCCAGAACTTTTAAAAAGGTAGCTGTCTCCCTGTGTTTATAGATATCACTGGGCTGAACTGTTGAAGGATGATTCTGACACAGCTCAATTCAGTGTGTTCTGTGCACAGTGAACAGAAACTAGATACTACTAAAAATAAAATAAAAATCTTTTCCCTGTTACTTAGTTTGCATAGAGTTATCTGTATTTTTCATATGAAGTTTTCTTTAGTTTCTTAGATTCTCTGGTTTCTGCCATCCTTATTTTGAGGCAGCAGGCTGCAGGCAGGCACGCTCTGTTGGGTTTCTCTGGGGCTCCTGGGGCACAGGTGCCAGGTTGGGTCCATCCCATGGTTATGGGGCTGTGGGGTCCCTGGGGGCAGCTCTGGCTGTCCTGTGGCAAGGAGAGCTCTGGCCACTGGCTGCACTGGGGATACAGAGGTGGGGAAGCAGGGAAGAGAGGGCTCTTGTCAGACAGCACCACCAGGTGCAGTGCAGGGCACAGCCTGGAGCAGTGTTTCTCTATCACCAGCTTCATACCTCTCTGCTGGGTGGGATTTGGCAGTGTCACAGCAAGACAAGTTATTTGCCTGTTTTTAAAAAGGAAAAATTTGGTCAAGTCCAATGTGGAAGTGGTCCATGATCTTTTTAATGCAGGGGTTTGGTTTTGATTTGTATTGAAAGTGGTTTTTCCCTGTATTTTTGTTTAACTGTATATGGTTTCATTAGCTAGTTTGCTAGCTAGTGAATTTCGGAATGAAATTTGGAGGTTTATCAGGTTTTTTCACAGAGCATTGTTCCTCAGCTTTCCTTCCCTCACAAGATTGAGGTGCCATAGCAGCGTGGGCTCCAGTGTTCTGTGCAAAGGTGGATGTTGAAGCTCTGTTTGAATGGAGAAGGTTATTCACTTGTTGGAATTGATGAAGTTCTTTGTTGCATTTAAAATTGAACACTTCAATCATAGTAGTTAGTTACTGTGATTTGTATGTGGTCATTCTATGTCTTCTACAGCATACAGTTCCTTCCTAATTTTACCTTATAAAGTTGTTGGAAAGAAAATGTTTAAGAGCTAGGGAGAAACCTCTCCTGGGCTGATGCTGAATATTCCAGCATATCTCCAAGGAGAAATGGTGAGCAACAGCAGTGAGGCAGAAGTCAAACAGCACTGACCTAAGTCAGGTGTTTGCACTGAGTTAGAAATAGGTCACTGGTTTGGAGGGTGTCACAATGCTGTTGGTGTTTCCATGGCTGTGTTTGTGTCTGCATCTGCCACTGGGGTGTGCTGAGCTCGGGGAGGGGCAGGACAGGCACTGCCGTGGCTCCACTGGGGATCGTGAGGGAGCACGTGTGGGACACACCAGGAACGTGGGGTGTCAGGGACTGGGGACTCACTGCGGTGCTGGCCACAAAGACAATTCCATGGTTCTATAAATCTGGTGGGATTTCCCTTCCTGGTGGTTGGAAAATGGGGTTGGTAGGGAATGTCTTGAGGTGCAAGGAAAAAGCTGCCTGCAGTTTCAGGCAGACCAGGTCACTGTAAGTTAGAGGGAAATGGTCTAATTGTGTATGAAAAAGAGATGAACTGGACAGATGATATTTTGGCAAAGGAAATCATCAAGTCTTGACTCAATTTTGTTTCTTTTGGTCTCATTTTATAATTGTCAGTTACATTGGACTGATCTAGCTTTTGCTTGTTATGCAGGAAAAGAGAAGCCCTGAGGTGTCTGAAATAACAAATAGCATAGTTAAGGGCACCAAAGAAAAGTGTCTGCAAGGGTTGAAAAAAATCCTAATTCATTAGTCAAAACCAGATTGTATAGAGACTAAATTGTATTATATAGTTGATTAATAATTTATGTCATGAACTGTCTTTTAAAAATTCTGAAGTAGGGCAGCAGGTCCAGAGGCGGGGTCTGAGCAGGGGTGCACGTCTGTCCAGCCTGCATTTGATCCTGACCATGCCAGGCCCTTGGGATCCAACATCTCCTGAGAGCTGGGAAAGAGAAACTGATACACTGCAAAAGGGAAAGCATTGGGCCCTACAATGTCTTTGAAATTAAATAAAATAAAAATACTAGTTTCTTAAAAAATATTGACAATATTTTCTCTGATATGTTTTATGTTTAATGAGTATTTTCAACCTTTCATTTAGCTTTTGGGTTTTGACATTCTTTGGCTTGTGTTATGTCTTGAAAAAAGTAACTTGTGAGTGTTTTTCACAACTTCATCCTATTCTCATTTCCAGTGCTCTCTAGCAGTATGGTAAAAAAGTATGTGTAAAAAAGTCTTATTCTCAAATATGAATGTACTGTTGAAAAAGGTGAAAGATTTTCTATCACTTTGTTGGTGGCTGTAATGCATTAAGTGTGCACTTTGAATGGGAGTTCCTGAATGGAGTTAGTTTTGAAATGTTATAGAAAAAAATATGTTGTTGCATCACATACAGACAACTGTGATAAATTTTTTTCTGTCCTTTTATTACTCTTCTATGAGACTTTTTCCCTTCCAGCCATTAAGATGACTATACAGAACTTTGGTGTGTGTGTTTTTTCCCCAAACTAATATTCAGTTACGCTTTCAAAAGCTAGCCAAAATGCTAAACTTATGTCTAATCTAGGTGATATGGGTGAGGATATGAGAGAAGATGTGCTATTTGATGTGAGAGAAGTGGATGATGCTAAGTTGAATTTGTCAGAGGTGCCCTGCATTCCAGTGAAGCACAGATGTGATTTTTAGAATGTCTGGAGCTAACAGCTTGAGAAGGTGGAAGAGTATCAGTCTAGTCCTGGTTATCATTGATAACTCCCTGGCACATGAGGCACACGATCTTTTTCAGCTTTTTCAAACTACTTTCTGTGCACCTATGTCTCAGCAGAGCTTTCTAACCAGTGGTTTGGTTGTGCTTCCCATTCCCGCAGGATTTTGGTTGTGTGTCCGGGTCCCAGAGCCTTTGCCCCAGGCCCAGTGCAGCCAGCCAAGCTCGGGGCAGCTGCAGCCTGGCCAGGGCCGCTGGCTGTGCTCTGGGGCGCTGCCACACGAGGGGTGGCTCCTCGCCACATGCTCTTAGTTCCTCAAAAGCTGTTTCTATGCAGTTTTACTTCAGCTTTTCTGTTCTGCTTGTCATCTTTCTTGACTCTTACCCGATGGGAAGCAGTATATTGCAGGTTTGCGGGTGAGACTGAAGGAAGCCTTGTATCGAGTGGGCAGGTTTTCTTTGTAGCAATTGGCATTATTTGCAGTGCTGATAAAAGTCTTGAGGAAAAGGACTTGGATTTCAAATAGTAGGAAAGCATTTTTAAAGATAATTATCTTTACTCAGATTTTGTAGCCATACTTTTTATGTGACCACAACAGTTTATCTCCGTGTGTTTGTTCTGTTGCCTCCACTGAAATTTGTTACTTCTGTGATCTTACCATCATTAAATCAGCGTTCCATAATGTCTAAGCTTTTCTGAGCAGTGTGTGCATCACACAAGCGTGTTGACTTGGCTTCCTACTGCTTTATCCTTGTACCTGCTCTAGTTTTTTTAATAGTCCAAGTTGATAATCAAATATGCCACATTGTTTTAGTTCTCTTGGTCATCTCTCTTCCTTGAGATTATGCTTTTGCTTAATTGAATAATATTTATACAAATGGAGAAAATTCCTGTTGAATAGGACTTTACAGATCCATAGTGAAAGATGCTCATCTCAGGAATATCCTTGAAATAGTAGGAAGTGATTTTCATGTCTTAGCAGAGTTTTGAATGGAAGCTGTAGCTGTTTCAAGCAGTTATTTCGGGGGAGGCGGCGGGCTTTCTCCGTGCGCACGTGTGAGGCTGGGCCGGCCGGGCGGGGCCGGATCTCGGTGCCACGGCGGGGCGGGGCCGGCTCCCGGTTCCGCGGGAAGGGCGGGGCCGGCTCCCGGTTCAGCGGGCGGGGCCGAGCCGCGGCCTCCCCGGAGGCGGTGGCGGGCAGGGCGGGGCGGGGCGGGGCCGTCCCGGGCCGGCAGTGCCGGGCGAAGCTCGGGGAACCATTTTGGGGCGCGGGGCCGGAGCGCGGCCGCACATGGGGGCGCTGGGCCCCGCCCGGGGCGGTGACATCCGGGCGCCGCGCGGGGCCCCCCGGCTGCCGCGGGGGCTTTGGGCGCCGTCACCGCCCGGCCCGCGGCCCCAGCCCGCCTGTGCTGCGCGGACGCGCCATGAGCTCCTCCGCGCCCCATGACGGGCAGATCCGCCTCCAGCGGGCCGTACTCCTGGAAGGGCGTCTGGTCTGCGTGCTTGCCGGGGAGTAAAACCTGCAAGGGGAAAGGTAGCGCCGTTTCCGTTGCCTTGTGCGCAGTATTTAACGCTGGGCTTGTAGGAGATGTTGAGTTGTGTCCCGCGGGAGGTGTCGGTAGCCTGTGCGTGTCACCTTTCCCAGAACAGTGTCGAGAATGCTTTTAGCAACAGGTCGGTGCGATCTAGATGTTACCAGGAGCAGCTTTCCTTGATTTAGAGCTAGGAGATCTTCAGATGCGTTTTTCCCTTTTCAGTCTTACTGTTGGGTAAATCTTTTTGAATACGTGTAGTCCCTTTTGATAACTGGAGTTAAAGGACCTAATACTCTTGAAAATGACACCTTATTGTTCCTTAGTTTGTCCCTGTTGCTTAGAAGCTTGTTCCTAACGTGTGCAAATAAAGATAATGAAATAGCAAATATTGCATATAAGTGTTTTTACCTCTACTAAGGGGTTTGTAACTAAAAATATATTTAAACTTTATTTCCAGTTCTGTAGTTGTTTTTCCTGGGTTTGTAATTGTATTGTTTTCATAGTTTGGTGGGTTACATGTATTCCACTTTTAAAACTTCTGCTTGTGATTAACTTGTAACTTTTGAGATAGCCATATAAGATATGTTATTCATCTTTGTGTTAACAAGAGTGATGAAAATGTAGGCTTTGGGCAGGTTTAGGCTTGGTAAATTACAGTTTATAGCCTTATGCAGTGTCTTTCCTGCATGCTAATCCCAGTGGTCTGGTTCAGAGATTTCTCCTCGCTTCCAGTGCCGCTCCTGTGAGTGCTGTGGAAGGTGTGTGTGAAGGCTGCTCACACAGCAGCACTGCTGACACAGTTCTGTTCTCCAGTGCCTCTGTACCATAGAAAGCTCAGGTGGAAGTGCATCTGTGCACAAGGTCTTTCACAAAGTTTTAGGTTGCTTCATTTAACTGTTGCATGGGCTCAGCGAGGTGTAATTAAAGGCAGCAGAGCTCACCCAGCTTGTCAGGCTGCCCGGGGAACTGGTCTGACGCAGTGGCTTTCACCAGCGTTATCTGCAGGTTATGGAGGATCCCTGCATCAGGATGTGCAGGGTCAGGCAAGAGGAAGCACACACAGCTTTTCTGAAATGTGTGTGTTTGCAGTATTTGGAGGGAAGCTTCTCCCAGAATTTTACATCTGAATATGCTTGTTATTTCTGAGCTCTTCCCGAGCGATCAGTGTGATCAGCACTGGTTGTCCCGTGTCCCGTGGTTTGTTCTGGAGCACAGAACTGCTGGGTGCCCCCACCTGCAGCTGCTGGGACACAGAGCAGGGCAGCTGGCAGGGCCTTGCTGCTCCAGTCCCCTGGCTGCTGCAGCATCACTGCCCCAGGACACATGCTGGATTTGTCACAGACATCCTGAACTTCTCATCTAAGCTGGAATGGGAAGATACAGCCAAAAGACACAAACATTCTTGTAATATCTCTACAGGATCAGCTATGGCCCAGCACTGAAAACTGCTGCATGGGTGTTTTTCCTAAGTATTTCTAGACCACCAAGACTGAGATGGAGGAGTGGTTTGGTGGGTTAGGAAGATGCTGTCAGTGGGACTTGTGAGACTCATAAAATCAGTGTCTGAGAATTGTATCTTAGACACTCATACTTTTCTAGCTCTGGGGAGAGGTGCTTCCGTAGAGGAATTTGGACTTGTCTGTCTCTCATTACTTTTTAAATGTCAAGGACTAAGTCATTTTGCAAGGAGGAATCTCTTAGTTCCTCTGCTTTGTGCCCTGAACAGTGCATGTCTTGCAAAAGCATGCACAGTATGCAGCTCTGAGCTGTCTGGTCCAAGTATGAGTAAGTTTGTGGGTGAAATGATGCTAAATATGGGAAGCTTGCCTATTGCCTAATATTCCCATGTCAAATAGCAAGGAGATTAAAGATGAGGTTTATTTTGAGAGCTTTATACGTACGTGACAGATCCAGAGCTGGTTGTACTCGCAGAGAGGCACTTAGGGTGGCTGAGAATTGTTCTGTGTAACAGAAGCCAATTTTGGATAGCATTTTATTTAACTGCCCTTTACCTACAAAGGTATGGTTTATTTTTTCAAAACTGTGTTTATTTTTTCAGATAGTGCTAGTAATTTCTTTTCCACAAGAAGGAGGAGAGTTTGGAGTGCAGGAAAACGTAACATGTTAAGAAATGTGGTTGGTACTTGTTCCACATCTGTGGAATGCTTGAGCAAGCTGTTTGGTCAGACAGCTGTCACCTTTGTCTGGGGACATTGGAGAGGGCAGAAGTTCAGTAGGAGCTCCACTGAACATAGGACTTCATTAGGAGGGACTGAAAATGTCTGAGTATTTACATGGTACAATGAATTCTCAAATTTAACAAGTTTGAGTTTTTAGTCTTATTCGGGAAATTAGATAAAGTAATTGCTTTGTTTTTTTGGTTTTTTTTTTTTCTGGTATCCTCCCAAATGGTTTAGTAAAGGAAGCTGAAGCAGTGACTGTGCTTTACAAGCTGTGGGCCTCAGTGGCAAAGTAATGAAAATGAAGAGTCACTGTCCTATCCTGGGAAAAAAGTAGGGTAGTAATTGTCTGAGCTGTGTTTTTCAACTTTTAAAAAATGAATTACACTGTAAGCATGGTTACTGAGAAGGTCACATGCAGAAGATAGGATTTTTCCATTAAAAATGCCTCATTTCTCATACACAACAGCTTCAAATTGTTCCATACACAGAGTTGATACGTACAAGTGATCTGGGTGAAGCATTTCATGAATGCAATATTAAAAAAACAAACCAACAATAACAAGCATCTTATTTTTAGCATGTTTTTACTCCCCTCCCTTGCAGCTTCCAGTAGGTAAATGCCACTTTAGAACAATGAGCAGAACTTCTTCACTTGTTGTTTAGATGTCACGCGAGTGTCTGTGCCGTATGTGCGCAGCTGACCTACACATACAGTGTGCAGTTTGTAGTACCTGGGAGGGGCTTGCTTTCATTGGTATCTTACTGTCTCTGGAAGCTTTGTGAGTGAGGAAATGCTGTGTGCATGGCAGTGAAGCGCGGTGAGATCTGAACTGTGCTGTGTGCTCTGTTGCAGAAATGAGCCGTCAGACCGCTACAGCCCTGCCCACAGGTACCTCCAAGTGCACGCCATCGCAGAGGGTGCCCGCGCTGACGGGCACCACCGCCTCCAACAATGACTTGGCCAGTCTCTTTGAGTGTCCCGTGTGCTTTGACTATGTGCTGCCACCCATCCTGCAGTGTCAGAGCGGCCACCTGGTCTGTAGCAACTGTCGGCCCAAGCTCACGTGCTGCCCCACCTGCCGCGGCCCGCTGGGCTCCATCCGGAACCTGGCCATGGAGAAAGTTGCCAATTCCGTACTATTCCCGTGTAAATACGCCTCTTCCGGCTGCGAGATAACTTTGCCGCACACGGAAAAAGCAGACCACGAGGAGCTGTGTGAGTTTAGGCCTTACTCCTGTCCCTGTCCCGGTGCTTCGTGTAAATGGCAAGGCTCTCTGGATGCTGTAATGCCGCACCTGATGCATCAGCACAAGTCAATTACGACGCTGCAGGGAGAAGATATAGTGTTCCTGGCCACGGACATTAATCTTCCTGGTGCTGTTGACTGGGTTATGATGCAGTCTTGTTTTGGCTTTCATTTCATGCTAGTGTTGGAGAAACAGGAAAAGTATGATGGTCACCAGCAGTTCTTTGCAATTGTACAGCTGATAGGAACGCGCAAGCAAGCGGAAAACTTTGCTTATCGACTCGAGCTAAACGGGCATAGGCGGCGATTGACTTGGGAAGCAACTCCTCGATCCATTCATGAGGGCATTGCAACAGCCATTATGAATAGTGACTGTCTAGTCTTTGACACCAGCATTGCACAGCTCTTTGCAGAAAATGGCAATTTAGGCATCAACGTAACTATATCCATGTGTTGAAATGGCAATCAAACCTCTTCAGGCCAGTGTTTAAAACCGTTGCATTTAATTTAGCAGAAATAGGGTAACCATCTTTGACTGTCAGACAAATTATTTGGTAGATGGAGGGTAGACATAAATGAAGGTAAATAAAAGGAAAGGCTGTTAAATTACAGGAAGCAGTTGCATGTAGTAACTAATATATTTAAAATAAGTCAACAGTAAACCACTGAAAATATATATACACCCAAAATGGGCATCTTTTGTATTAAGAATTGATTCTACAGGAAATGTTGTAAAATAATTCTAAAACTTGTTTGTAGATTGATTGTACTGTTGAAAAGGATACTGTTTCGTGTTTTTGTTTGTGTTTTTTTCCTCCCCCTTTGACTGACAAGCCATGTTGAGCGGTCTGGTCCTGGCCGCTGCTTCCCCTCCTCCTCCCCACCCCCCCTTTGTAAGTCACTACATAGTATTGCTGCTGTTTGTGTATATTTTTTGTGTATTTGCTAATTTTTATTAACTTCTAGTTTTTCATTAAATAAATATGACTTTCTTTTCTGTAATTCAGGTTTTTCTCTTTTTTGTATCTTTTTAATATTAATTACAGGTGTCATCTTTTGATATGCATAATTGCTATGGTAAAACTTATATTTCTGTATGTTTGGTAAATTTTGTCTCTTTCCAGTAGTCAATTCATTGGTGATACTGTTCTTAATTGAGCTATTTGTGAATGTACTGAACTCGAAAGGAGTGCTTATGTTCAAAGATGTGTCAGGAAAGACAGCTCCTTTAAAAACAGGTCTAGATGTTGTTGTACTTTGAGTTATCTTCTAACAAAAATGAAACAATTATTAAGAACTTTCCGAATTTAAAAAAAAAAGCAATTCACATTTCAAATTTAGAGATGCTTAGAAAATTGATTGCATCCTTGTATTTGCTGGTTTGCAGTACAAAGGAAGTGCTGTATTACACACTGTTGTAATGATAAAAGCAGACCATTTGTCTAAAAAAAAAGGCAGTCAGAGTGAGATGTTTTCAGTCTTTTTATATTTGTCATTAAAAGATTACCTGGCAAATGAAAAAAAAAAAAACACAGCCAACTTCTGCTTTTTGCTTTAGCTCAAAGTTTGACACATTGATGCTCTTGCTCAGTTTCTTGTCTTCATGTCTTTTGGTTGTTACTAAAGCAACTGTCTGGAACTGACTTTTGTATCTCATTTTGGTGACATGATCCACATGACAATGCAGATAAATCTCTTCCAGGTGTGACTGGCCAGCCCTAGAGGCTTTGGAAGGATCCTGGGCTTTATGCAGACTGCCTGTATGTGCAAACCTGAACCACGAATGTAAATGGGATTTGTGTTACAAAGCAGACCCAGACAGGAGCAGGGGAAGCTGTTCCACCTCAGCAGGAAGGAACCTTTGTCAGAGCGAGAGGTGGTGGGGAGCTGGTCTGGCTGTTGGCTACTTTTGTAACACATTAAAATACAGTTTATTTACTGTGCACTGTCTTAACTTTCTTATCAGAAGTTGATCTGTTAGGACAACTCTTGTTCTTACTGTTTTTGATGCATGATGAGGTAAGTAGTTCTACAGGTAAGGAACATAAAATCCATTGGGTTGGATTAATAAAATACTACAGAAATAGTTGGCTTCATGTAGTAAGGTTTCACTCTGAAAATTTGATACTTAAGACTGTTTGAACTGTGCACAGATGTAATTTAAAAGATGTACTGGTACCTTGTGACAGTAGATAAATGCTTCCAAAACTCCTGCAATCTAGCATTTTTTTTCCTTTTTGAATATACAGCCAACTGTTTGCAGTTTTCTAAATTCAGTCATTATTCTCACCTAATTAAGCTTGTCTGTATTTACCTCCAGTGTGTCTTTAGCAGAAAGTTGGCTAAATACTCTTTAGAGGAGCCCCCATCTATCTCCCTTGCCTGCCTGGTGCCTGCCTGGCTGTGCTGAGGGAACGTGGTGGGGAGTGAGTGTGGGCCTGAGAGGGCTGTGCAGGGCTGGTCAGTGCTGAGCTGGGGCTGTGTCAGCCCTGAGCCCTGTGCTGAGCTGCAGGGTTTCACTGAGCCCCCGTGGGCTGAAGGTCAGGGCTGTGCCCTGGAAGGCCTTCAGGAATGGCCTCTGCAGTGCAGTGAGCTTCAGAAGCTGTGCTCAGACAGGTTTGTTCATGTTTCACACAGGACAAGAGCTATAGCATAACTACTGTATGCTGACTTACTGTAATGTAAATTAGTATTGCTCCATTTGGTGTTAAATAATTGTGTAAAACCTTTAATATCCATCATCAGATGGAATTATGAAATCACCCTTGGGCCCAGATCCTCAACAGTATTAAAAGCCTAAAGAGTGAGGATCTGGTAAGTCAACTACACTGTTATATATGAAAAAAAGAAACCATACTACAAGTCTGTACAGTTTACTACGTTATCTAAAATAAATGGTGTATTAAAGCCTGGCATTGTCTTAACATTAGCTGTTTATTTTAGAAAGTGCTGTTTTACTTTGCTGTATTGGGAGGAGTATTCAAATTTGTCTCTAAAAGATGAAAACCAGTAAATCTTGCATTTGTCTGCTAGCACTACCTCCATGGTTTTTCATTGCCCTTTTGGAAAAAAAAGGCCTTAAAATGTTTGACAAATGTGGATGTAAATATTTTGATTCTGTTGTGACAGTTCCTGCTAGTTCTTGTTTGCAGTAGTGGTTTAAAATTAAAGCAGGTGAATGGTTTTGTATTGCTGCCTGTCCTGTTGTTTTACCCAGAATCTTTTCCAAGCTGCTGTGATTAAAGCAGGAAGCGTTCCAGTGGGATAGTTACTGTCTGTAGCAGTTTACAGTGTGGACAGAGGAAAGGGCTTTGATAAGCTTCAGCTGTTTGGGGTATGTTTCTGAGGGACACAGGTTGAATCTCTGCTCCATGTAACTGTTCCTAAGCAGATACTCCCCAGGGTATTGGCCTCCCTTCACTCTGCACTGCTCTGGCTCCCTGCTGCACGGCATTACCGTGCTCGGTGGAGACAAAACAAAAGGCACCAAAGTGTGGCTGCAGTGGCTCTGTAATGGCTCGTGCCTATGTTGGCTCACAGGAATCTCAGCTCAGTGACAGAACCTGCCCAGCTCCGGCAGCAGGGACAGGAAGAGCTGGCACTGAATGCCTGGCATTGTCCTCAGGGTGCCATTACACCCCTCACCTTCAGGTGGAGTCCGTGGGGATGAGCCTTGGGAACTGGGGTGATGTGTCAGACAGAAAGTCATCCTTTAACTTTCTGGGGAGCAGCTCCCTGTTGACCATGCTGGAAACTTTTTTTTTGTTGTCCTTATTCTCTTCTAAAAAAATGCAGATTTGTTTTGTCCATGTGTAAACAGACTGTGCTGGAATTCCAAGCATGTCATTGCTCTCACAGTGCAGAGCAGTGCAGGATTGCTTCTCCATCTGTTTGGTAAAGGATTTTTCCCTCCTGGTTTGATCAAAAACAAAGCAGCAGCACAGTTACCAGGCTGGGGTTTTACCCAGGGGAAAATGTCTTTGCACTTCTTCCCTGCACATTTCTCATGAGGCAGAACATGTTCTGGGGCTGGGGCTGTTGGCTGTAGTCTCAGAACATACTTGTGAGTGATTAAGAGTGGAGCTCTTAAAATACTGACACAGAAGCAGGTTTTATTTTTATCATTTTATTAGATTAGGTCTTTTGTCAAAGTTGTAAAATCTTTTGTAAAATAGGTGTTGAAATTCCCACTGAATTGATTTCAATCAGTGCTGTTCTATTCCAGGTAAATCAGCTTTGTTATCTACAAAAATGAAAGCAAAGCAAACTCTTTACTTTTGATTTTTAGGCAGCTTCTAGAATAGGCTGTTGTGACTGGTACAGCTTGTGTTTCATAAGCACTTTGGGGGTTGTTTCAGAACCAGTGAGCAAGAGAAGGATGTAACAACACCCAGGATTTGCTTGTGGGGCTGCCCCTGGAATTAAGAATCACTGACTGAAGCACAGTCCTCACTGAGGTTCAAGGGGAGACAAGAGACAAAGCTATCACAGGACAGGGAGGCTGACAGACTTCTTGAACCTTACATTACTCACAATGAATAAAGATTCAGAATTTTCTTGGCATTGTTCAAATGGATTTAATTTCCATAGGTGAACCTCCAAGCATGGGCAGCCCAGAACCACGTGGGTTTGTGGTGGGTAGGAATGAAGGACATGCACTGTGCCCCTCCAGAACATTCCTGGGTTTTCATTAAGGCCTCATGCACACTCCACCCCTCTGCTGCTGCTGCTGCTGCAGGGACAGCTGTGCAGATGGAGCTGATGTGTTCTCTCCCTTCCTACACAACAATTCCTACACTTCAGTTCTGGCATTGCTTCCTGCATTTGAAAAATAGAACAAACTAGAACCAAGTGCTAAAAGAACTTCCTAACTTCATTTATTAGGCCACAGTGCTTCTCTTCAGATGCGTTAAGCATATTTTTTTAGATTTCAAAAAACCTTATTTTCCCCAGATACTGCTGCTCCTTAGCACATCATTATTCATTATTATTACAGATATTTTGTAAATAAGTAAACCTGCACTAAATCAGTTTGCTTTTTGTAACAACCCCTCCTGCTGCACATTATTCCCTCTTTAAGGATGTGACCAGCTGCTGCCATGTACACACCTAGGTGCCAGACAGGCTAAGGAATTCTTTCTCATGCTCAAATCCATCAGGAAATGAGATTCAAGATTCTTTGCTGATAAAAAGCAGCAAATGCTCCTCAAGTGCAATTCCAGGTTCATAACTGCAGCAGCATCTTCCTTTGGATGGCACTGACACCCCCATTCAAAGCCATTTAGCTCATAGTTGTACCTGATACCTAAACGTAGCTGAAAGAGATCAAGGACTGTGGAACTGGAGAGGTGCCCCCAGGCTGGCTGCCTAGAGCTTGGAGTTGAGGTGCTCCAGGCTGGCCTTGGCCGCGAAGCCGCCGTCGAAGGCGGCATTGAGCACCTGGTCCAGGCACGAGGCCAGCACGAAGCTCAGCTCCTGCCGCACGGGCGCCGCGATCTCCTCCAGGTCCTTCTCGTTCCTCTGCGGGAGGATGATTCTCTTCAGGCCAGCGCGGTGTGCGGCCAGCACTTTGTCTTTAATGCCCCCAACCTAAGGAGGAGAAGAGACACATGTATAAAAACTGAACTAATCGAATAAAATCATTATTGTAGCATCACATCAGGAGTTAAATTTTGAGGAAAGGTTCTGCCTCCCTCAGTCATTTAGGAAAGCAATTAAAAATGCAGGCAGAGTTGTAGCTCATCATGTGCTTAATGAGGGAAATATGTTAATATGCTACAGTATTCTTTCTGTAACAGCTAATAACCAGAGAAAAATACATTTAGGAGTGAGGTACAAGAGAATCAATATTGCTTTTCAGGAATTTCTATAACAAAAATGGCCTTCACTCTGTTTTTTTTAATATCACGTGCTGAAATCCAGCACCTTCATTAGAACAGAAGGTTTTTCAGATAAAGGCAGTGTTAGATTTAGGGGAAAAAGAGTTCTAAGGCAGCAATGTCCCATGAAAAATAACTTGAGCTGTACAACAAAATATGCACAGCAAAGCAAACCTGTGTTCAGGAGTGGAGAGGCTCCACTGAGCCTCCTGGTTGAGTTGCTAATGAGATGCAAACAGGGGTTAAATTACATTTTTCTTACAGCTGTAGCTTTTTCCCCCAAACTCCTTCCTATTCCTAAAGACCATCTTAGAGGAGAAACGTGTAATTTTACATGGCTTTAGAGAGAGGAAGGGCCTGTATTGCAGTACAAAGGGCAGAGGCGACCCGTGATCCTCACGTGACCCCAGAGCCCCGGGCCCTGCTGCACACCCAGCGGCAAGGGCAGCCCCTGGCACAGCCCTGGCACCTCAGTACTGGGAACAGCAAGACTCCAGAGTGCCTTGGGGAAGGAGGAGAATGTGGGTTAATATTTACAGGTCCCTTAGCTCTGCACACAGCTTTAGCAGCAGGCACGGTCAGGACAGCGTGGCTGCAGGGCTAAGCTGGCTCCCACTGTCCCTGCAGGGTGCTCCAGCCCCCTGGACAATGGCCTGTCCTGTCACTCTCTGCCCCCACTGCCTGCCATGGCACCTCTGCTTCTGTCTCCTCTGCAGGAAACAAAATCCTGCCCCTCATTTCCAGCTTCATCCTCCTCCTCTCCATCATTTGGCATGAGATAACTTTGGCCCCACTGACACTTTGAACTAAACTCTGTTTGTCTGAATGCCTTCTTTGCCTTCATGCTTTGACAAAGCTTTATGGAAACCCCATCTGGCTCAGCTACAGCCAAGGGTCAACATTCAAGAGAAACCTAAAAGCAGCTCCATGGATTCAGGAGTAACCTGTATGCAGTCACTGTGAGAGCTCTAAGTCACAACTTTCCAAAGACACCAGAACCAACAGTCTGAGGAAGCACATTTAGAAACTGCACTGCAGGCTCAGAGCCACCTTGCATGTTAAGACTTTGGGGTCTCCTTTCTGAGTAGACATTTAATGTATTTCCCAAAAAGCCACACCAAGGTTGGCTTCAGCTTGAAAGGCAAAGCAGAGGAGTGGGGCAGTCCTGCAGCAGCCTGGCCTCCTCCAACTGCACCAGCAGAGACCACATTGCTGCTAAGGAATGATCCAGCAAGGCTCTGGATCCACGCTTTTCTGAGTGGCTATAAACAGATTTTATACCCAAAATAGGGAGCATGAATAGAACTTAGCTCTTTTCTCCAGTGATGCTTACTGGAAGAACAAGGCCTCTCAGTGTAATTTCTCCTGTCATGGCTACATCTGAGCACACCAGCCGCCCACTGAAGAGTGAAGCAAGGCAGGTTACTATGGTAACACCAGCAGATGGTCCATCTTTTGTGACAGCTCCAGCTGGGAAGTGCAGATGGATGTCAGTGTTGTCAAGGAGATCAAAACTTCCAGAAGCTTAAGGAAAAAAAGAATGATTTGAATGTTAAAAATCTAAACCCATTTTGTTCCCGGTCTTTATTCTAAAAGCCCACCAAGAACTAAAAGCCTTGGCACTATTTACTAACAGTAGGCTGAAAAAAACAACACAATATTGCAGGAAAAAACAACAAAGAAATCCCAATAAGCTTTCCTACATCCAGATTCCTAGAAAAAACTGTAACATGATAACCAATAAGCTTGGCATTTGCAGGCATTGGGAAATTGAGAGTAGGGATTAATGTGGAAACCGAGGAATTTCCTCATAGAATTTTTATGTCCCAAACCATCAATGTCAAAAGTGTTCAGAGAACACTTCACAGAAACTCACATTTATAATCAAGTGGAACTCTTATGTCCTTTCACCTGTAATGGAGCACATGGAGTGTAAACCATAGAGGTAAACAGGCACACAGGTAATCCCTGCAGCATTTCATACATTAATTACATTTTGGTTTTTAACCTATCTAAACTTACACAAACAGTGGAAGATGCTGGTCAGTTATTTGCCTGATCAGCAGATGATCAATCTAGCAAGCACTTTTCTACAAGTCCTGGGAGGTTCAGACAAAAAATAGTTAAAATGTTCTTGTCCTATTGCACTGCAGCTCCACAGCTGCCATACAAACCCAACACTCTCAAAATACTAAACTTAGACTAAAAAACCTTTTAACAGAACCTGTCAGAGAAAAGCTACAGACTTCCATATCTGTCTCCATCATGGCAATCCCGCTGGAAAGCTTGAGTGTAAAAATGAGTCAGAGGCAGTGTCTGCCACAAGCAAGGAGAAGCACCGTGGCACTGAGGCTGCCCACAGCATTCCAGGCTGGGGCAGGGAGACACAGCTCATCTCTGCCAGGCCACACCACCCTGGCTTGGCAGCAGCTGGGAAAGAACAGCACAAAGGCTGTGTGGGGCTGATGTCACCTCCAGGGCAGCACTGCTGGCTGGAAGCCTTTCCCTGTCCCTGTGGGCAGCCCAGGGTGGGCAGGGGCACAGCAGCTCCTGTCCCTCACCGTTGGTGAGCTGGTACCTCCTGGCGTTGCTGCGCAGCCAGCTGATGGCCAGGTGAGCCGACTCCTTCATGACGTCCCCCAGCTGCCCGGTCAGGGTCAGCTGGCCCTCCCCTTCCATCCTGCTGGCCTCCACAAACATGATCTCCCCTCCCAGGGGCGTCCAGGCCAGCCCTATGGCCACCCCGGGCTGGTTCAGGCGCTCAGACACCTGAAGGGAAACACAGGAAGCAGTTTAGGAAACAGCCATAAAAAAATTGCAAAAACAATTCAATATTGGCTTTCAAACAACTGTGCCCATCAAAACACTGAAGTTAAGCCAAGTGTCTGATCTGTTATATTTTAATTTATTATTTAATGCAGCAGTAGTTCTGGATATGTGTAAACAATAATTACACAAGAGGAGCTGTAAGTGGCAGCTTAGCTTAAGGCCATGGCAAACATCTAGGTGTGTCATTCTTGAAACTTTCCCTGCCCCCAAAAACACCCTAAGAATCTTTTTCCTCAAAGGACTTCAAGCATTCAGTCAATCCTGACAATGTTTATGTGACTTAACCCATCTGCTGGAGTGTGTTTGCCCTGTTACTCCTGTGACAAAGCCACTTCTGCTCCCCAGTGTTCCCCACAAGCCCTTTTGAAGGTGGTGGCACTGCCTGAGCTGTGCCAGCCAAGCCCCTGATGTTGTTCCCTGCAGACTTTTACAAACACTTTGGAACAGCAGAACTGGGACTGTGTTCCCAGGCCAGGTGAGGGACACCTGACAGAGCCCCTTTAGGAGTTACAGCAGCCAAGCAATCGATCAGGAGCTCCACTGGCAGCCACCAAGGAACCCACACAGCCCCTCCTCCTCCTCCCCTGGGCTCTCCTTACCTGAGCACTGGCAGCAGCCCCTGCCCCTTGCTTCCATTTGCATCATTTGGCTAAGAAGGCTCTTCCTTTTTCCAGCATTAGAACTGTGTGTTTCACTTCTATGGTATCAAAATACCTCACCAAGCATTTCCATCCCTGCTAACATCAGTTCCTATATCCATTCCCTGTGTGTTATTGGTTACAGTGATTTACTCTGATCACTGCAGTCACTGCTTAGCTCAGGTTAACAAAGTCAGCTCATCCTGGTCACACTGCAGTCCAGAAATGCTGCAACATTCATTCCCCTTTGCACTGCACACTGCTATTCTGGCAAACCATTCAAGGTGAGATGAACACAATCAACTGTCCACACCCTCTGTCAGCCCAAAGCAGCCAGCAACAAGGTTTATTGATCTGGGGGTTTTGTTTCAGTTCTTTTAGACTGTGCTCTGCATCAACTGGCAACAGTTTAGAGACTGCTTGAGAGCTCTGGGGCAGAACACAGCAAATGGAAGAACAAATTAAACCCAAATGGTTCTAACAGACTCAGCACAGGCTCCCTCTCTATCCTCAGGCAGGTCCCTCCTTTCACAGGTCAGTTGAGATCTGATAAGAGAACCTGCCTGTGCAGTAGGTGCCGATCACCTTTGGACCATTGTTCCTTGCACTCCCTGGTGCCTCCAAAGCCAAGCAACCCCTCCTGCTGCCCTGGAGAGAGACTGGAGCACCCCTGCTGCAAGCTGAGCCTTTCTGAGCCTGCTGACAGGCACACGTGGCAAATGCCCTGGCAGCCTGGAGATGTGGCTGCAGAAAAGCCCCCTGGGAACCCCCACACACAGCCCGAGCCACAGAACCCCAACACTCAGGGGAAAGCACCCTGGACCACATGAGAGACCCACAAGACTGAATCACTCCTGGCACTCTGAATAATTTCTTCTCACCCTAAGTCAGATGAATTTAAATTAGAATAAATCCTTTCTTACACTTTCTAATCAGGCTAAATTAAAAATGACCATTTGAATCAGCTGATGGCTGCTGATGTCTGTCAGGTGATGAAGATGCCACTGAGCAATGGAGTCTTGAGGTCTGAAAATGTTTGTAGGTGAGACCAACCCAGCTGTACCCTGAGTACATGAACATACTGTCAGATGCATTTTAGCTGCCTGGATACTGCAAAATTTAAGTCTTAACATTCAGCACAGTGATTGATTTTGGAGTGTTTCAGGCTATCAGCTGCAGTTTTGGAGCTACACCAAGTCAGTGCAATGGACCAGAGGGTGGGAAGTCCCTGATTCCCAATGGGAGATGAGAACCAGTTCAGTCACTTGCTGGCCTTGAGCACATTTGTTTTCCTTCCACAGGTTCTCCCAGCCTGACTGTACCAACTTTTTTTCTTCTCCTCTGATTCATTCCCTGGCAAATCACTGCTGGCAAAGCACATTAACAGTGGCTTCCCTCTGAGGGAGGAGGATTTCCCAGAAATATCACCACAAGACTGACAGTTCTAAGACAAATATGCCAATCTAAACCTGTACTTTGGACAGGTTTTGCTTCTGAAAGACACCCTGATGTTTTTCCCTGATTAAATTGTGCATGGCCCTTGAAACAGAGCCATTCTTTTATGGCATCTGCACTTCCATTTCCTAGAACAGGCCACCTCCCTGACCTGCAGCTTCTGTCCCTTCAACTTCACTCAAGTTATGAGGATACAAACCAATCCTGATGGGCCTTCCTGTGGTGCCAACAACCTTTGTTACTCAAGCAGAATTAAGGCTTGAAAGAAAAAGAAAAAAAAAAAAAAAAGCTAAAAAATTCCCTAATACATCAACTAAAATCCAAGCCAAAAATACAAATAGTTTGTTATAAACCCACTGGATATTTTAGAAACCCTTTCCCCCAAAAGTGTGCTGTGCTGAAACATTTCATTAAATCTTCTGCACTTTAAACTGATGACATTATTCTTTCAAAGCCTCACTAAGTGATTCATTCCAACATTTGTTCTGTAGGGAGACACATAAGATTATTTATTTGTGATAAATGAATTAATCCAGCAAGTAGGAGCTGAATATTCTGTCCCATCTTCCTGCTGGGAGAGCTGTGCAGACAAGAGCCAAGCAATGCCCTGGGAAGGTGAAAGATGAATCCCTGGCTCAGGAATTGCCTGGAGGACAACAGATCAATGAAGCCATGTCATGTTTGCAGTTCCATTTGCTCAGCCCCATGCAGGTACTGACACAGTGGCTGCCTCACTGTGTCTTTGTTTCAGCTGCTGAGAAATGGCAAAAGGCAGGCCCAGGGTGAAGCTCTCAGGCCAGACCAGAGAGGGAGACCCAGCCTGACCCTACAGAGCAGCCAGGCTCAGAGCAGAAACTCTGCTCCTCCAAAGAACCTTGAGAAAATTCGAAGGAATAACACATTAGTTGGGAAAATTCCTTAAAATAGGAGTTATGTTGTTATTGAGCAATTTACATGGAAAAAACCAAAGTGTGTACTGAAAAATATTCACTCAGTCAATACAGCAAATAGTACATGAAAAGAAATCCTGGGCTTGGGGAACTGATCTGTGTGGATTCATCTCTACTTCTATCTATGCAATAATTTGCCTTCTAAATGTGGAAATGTTAAAAAACCCTTTTGAAACAGAAGTCACAAGCTTCAATCAGTCTTATTTCAGTTTAGAGGCCACAGATCCATAAAATGCTTATCTGCAAATTTATGGCATCTATTGTGGACCCCACAACAAATAAACAAAAACTCACAAAAGTTAACCCCCAGCTAGCACTCCTGTGTTTGTACACTTGAAATTAAGAACCACACTTTAATTACTTAATCCTACAGAAAAGACAAAATAGCAGAAATTCTTTTCCAACACAGCCACACCGAATTTAAATGAATAATAAACTCCAGAAACAAAAGTGACACCAGCTGGGACACCTAAGTCCAATATTAGCACTGAAGTCTTACATTTGTGACATCTCCCTGCAGGGTACAGAGGCTTCTGAGAGCTGGAAAGAACAAATGTAAGCTGCTGACAATTCAGTCATTTGCCTAAAGAGTAAATTCTTCTAATTTCTGAAAGTAAAAAACCAGATCACCAAAGAACCCCTGGGAATGCCCTCAGCCCAGAGGCACCTGGCCCCTTGGTCATTTACCCTCCCTGCCACTGTGCCATGCTGCCACCACATCTGGCACACCAATGGCACTGCCTCCTGCCACTCTGCCTCCTCATTCCTGCCTCTTCCTTAACAATCTCTGCCATGACAAAATCTTCATATCCAAAAGAATCACTTCAGGTCTAAAAGCTGATCCATTCCTTAACAATCCTTCATTTTCTCCTGCTATCCCAATCACCTTGCCCCCTTTTTCAAGTCCCACTGGAAGTCTGGTCCTCTGATACAGAAAATAATTGTAAGAGGAAAGTTCTCAGGAACAGAGAACAACTGTCAGTGCCACTGTCATTGAAATGAGAATCCCAAACTAACAAACTACTTTAACTGATGGCATTTCCACAGAAAGGAGCAAAATACAGATGGGGGAAAGCAAAAAATCTGAAATATGCCTATTGAGGAGCAGAGCTGGGTGCCTGACTGATCATAAAACATTTTAATAGCTAAGAGTCACATTAACCTAAAGAATGTCTGAGAACTTCTGGTGCAAACTGAAGTGGTTTTAATACCCAGAAATGCTGCCTGGCTTTAAGGAGGTATGAGGAGCAGTCCTGAGCACAGCTGCTACAGAGACAGGATTCCTGGGCTCTACTTTTGGCTTCTTTCCCAAGACCACCAAACATCCCCCAAACAAAAGCAAAATTGTTTCAAACTGAAAAAACACCACTACATTCTTCAGCACTGCTGCAGGAACCTTTGCTAACAGAAAAGTCAGGGCATTATGTCATTTATGTACCCTGAATTAAAAGAAAAGAAAAGAAAAGGTTTAGGTGAAAACACACTTTGTGCAACATAAAGAAACAGTGCTGTTATTGACATATTTTGAAGTTATTAACATTGTACAGACTCAGTCAATAGCAATAATCCTATCAGCCACAAACAGCATCAAATGAGGATGTTACCTCCATGTCATACATGGGGGGCCCCAGGATGTCCTTCAGAGCATGGAAATCAATTAAAATTGGCATTTCAGGTGGCAGAGCCAGGTCAGCTGTGTCACTGATGGATTCTGGTTTGGCATCTTCTGTGACATGTTCTTTGCAATCTAAGGGAAGAAAACCTAATTTAGCATTTGTAATGGCTTTTTCTAGACAGAGGAATTTTTTTAAAAATGGTGACAGAGAAAAATAAAACATGCAATGAAATGCTCAGTAAGTTCAGGAAAATGTGCTCAAATCATCTCTCACAAAAATCTTGTCAAATTAAAGATAATATAGCATGAAATGTAATTATTAAGCTTAAATATGTTCTAAGTGTTCATCAAAGATAAAATTAAATCTAGAGCACTGACAGAGATGCAACTCATCAGCTTAAGTGCATTTTAAACTAATTCAAATAGCAAAACACATTAGGCTCATTTAGGACTTTACATTTTTCAGCAGATTTGTGCAGAAAAGCAGTATTTCACAGAATCACAACAGTTTGGGCTGTAAAGGACCTTAAAGCTGATCTTGCTTTAGAGTCTTGCAGGGCACCTTCCAGCATGCCAGGCTGCTCAGAGCCCTGTCCAAGCTGGCCTTGGACACTTGCAAGGGATGGGGCAGCCTCAGGGAGCCTGTGCAGGGCCTGCCCAGCCTCACAGGGCAGGGGTCAGGGGCAGGCTGGTCTAACAGAGAGAACACTTCTGGGGGCAGCCCTGGCAGTGCAGAACTGCTGTCCTTTCCTGAGTGCTTCCAGCTGTGCCCCAGCAGCACAGGCTCTGATGTGCCATTTCTCACCTTGGGTTTTGTCTCCTGGGACTTTTAGGGCTTTGCTCAGTCATAGAAGGGTTTGGGTTGGAAGGGACCCCTAAAGATCATCAGCCCAAGTCCCCACACACACAGGGACACCTTCCACCTACTCAGGCTGCTTAACTCACAAAACTGACATCTCCTGTCTGTTCAACACCAGCTCAGAACACAACACCCACAGGCCTTGTGCAGTGGAGAAATCTCCATTTTGGTGTAACAGCCTGTGGCTTTTGTCTTGAAATACTGCACACACAGAGGGCTCTGTTCTTTTCTTTGTTGAAGGAGATATTGCTAAGGTGCCATGCTCAATAACCAGCAGCAGCAAAAAATTCCTCCAAGGTCCAATTACCAGACATTTTCAGCAACACCTCCAGGCACGATACACTCTTGAGGAAGGGCTATAAACCCCAGCAGCCTGACACTTCTGAATGCAATATACTCAAGTGTCACCCAGGAGGGACCAACAATTACAGCAACAGTTATGGGTTCAGCAAGGGGCTCTTCCCTTCCTTCACTCACAGCAGGAGAGGATCTCTTACCTGTACAGTGGCTCCCTTGGCAGAATTGCCTTCAAATTTCTGTTTTCTCTTTTTATACAGAAGTGAACTATAGTGTTCACAAGGAATGCCCCAAGGAAGGGAGGAATGATGAGGAGGACTCCATTGGTATCAGAAGGCTAATTAATTACTTTATTATTCTATACTATATTACATTGCATCTAAACTGAATCTGCCAAGCACTCAACTCTGCACACAACTGCACAGAATCTTGTGACAGCCCACAGTCCTCACACACACACACACACCTGGCCCTGACAGGCCAAGGAAACAAAACACCATCACTGTGGGTAAACAGTCTCCATATTGCATTCTACTTTGGCACAAGCACAGGCACAGCAAATGAGATAAGAATTGTGTTTTCTTTCTCTCAGGTTCAGAGAATGTGAAACAGAAATATTCTTGGGAAGAACTGTGCCTTGCTTTTCTCTGTGACGAGAAATGTGGTGCCAGTGAGCTGCAATGGGAGCCATGTGAATGCCAGAGCCTCAGCCCAGCCTGCAGAGGGTTTGCAAGGCTGAGCTCCAGAACTGGCAGGGCCTGGCAGCCCCTGACACTGCACAGGCCCCAGGGACTGACTGGGAGCAGAGGGACAATGCAAGCAGGGAATCATTTCCCCACAGACCTGATCCAGGTGCAGGAGGCTTATCAGCATTTCTCAAGAGCCCTGAGCAGAGTTGTAGTGCCACATCTCAGAGAAATAAAGAATGCTTGGACAATGCAGCTGTTGCTGAGGCTCTGTGGCTCTCTCAGGGCAGTGCTCCCTGCCTGGGGCTGTCCTGCACACACAGAGTGAGGACTTTTGTTCCCAGCCCAACACACAGCTGAAGTCTGCATTACACAGCAGTGTACACTGAGCTTCAGGACTCCTGCACCAGATTCTGGATCCAAATATGGGTTGTTTACTTTCTTTGGCTTCTTTCTAATTTTAGTTTGAAAAGGAGCTTTCTGGTTCTTCCTCTGCACATCAATGCATGCACAGTAACTGAAGATCCAAGAGCTCAAACAAGTACAGAAAAGCACAAATCACTGATCTGATCTATTTACCATAACATGAAGAGGTGGTCAGTGGTCAGCAGCAATTCTCAGAACAGATGAATGAGGATGTCTCCTTTCACAAGATCCAAACTTTCCTGTTATTAATCCTGTACATAAAGACCTTTTTACAGATAATTTTGTGACTGTGCAATTCTCACTAATGCCTTAAGAGAGCATCAAGGGAAACATTGCACATCACCATTAACATGACAGCAGCACCTCAGCTTTCATTCAGGACTCCCATCTGACAGTTCTTACCCAACAGCCACCAATCTTCATTGTCCAGCTCACAATGGCTGAATCCCATTGCTCTGCTGCACACACTGCCTCAGCCACATGCCTCCTGTTGTTCCAGCCTGTCTCTCTGCTTTTGTTAAACTGCTATTTTTGTACATAATAAATTCAAAGACATAAATACTGGCAAGTCTAGGAAGCTTGACCCTGCATGCTATTCTTGCAATGCAGACTGCAATTTCAACTCTATTTGATAATCTGATACACAATCCATATTTCAAAACAAAGCTGAGTTTAAAACCAGCTGCTTTTGTTCTATACCAAGATTTTACTGCCTAACAAACACAAATGTATTTATTTCACCTAGCTCTGTATACAGCAGAAGAGACAAACTCCTCATAAACAAATCAGGGAATTTGAGGCCACCTGATTAAAGGAATCAAACTTTTCTTTATCTGATCTAATGAGTAGATCCCATTTTATGATCTGTAACAGTAACTCCAGACTTTTTAGAAAAATGTAAACTAAATTCTGTCACTGTCTAATTTTCTGTAAAAGCAGTGAAATGTAATTACAAACTCTAACTTTTTCTTTGAAGGAAAAAGCCATCTCCCTTTATCATCTTTACACAGGTGCTGACTATGAGGAATCTATGCAGGCACAGGTAATTAAGATTTCCACTAACAATGACAAATTGTGTTCCTTACCTTCCCCAGACACACAGCCATAAACCACAGTACAAGCTAAATGGCATATTTATCTAAAACAAGACACTTAAATTCAGGTTTCCAGAAACAGAACTTCTCATTAGGACAGCAGCTTAATCCTCTTACAGTTTGAGAGAAGTGGGCAAAATAAACTGAAAGGTGAAAAAGTGCCCTCAGCAGAGCTCCAAAGTGCACTGGAGGAACCACCTGCTGCTCTGCTGGTACATGGCTGCTTACACAAAAGCAGCATGGTATTGAGTTGTTTTACCATTTAAAATTGTGATACTAAAAATAAACAACACATAACCCTCCCCAAGTGACCAAAAATAAGTTCAAAAAACAACCAACCAAAAAAAGATTGTTTGTAAAATTTTCCAAGCAGAATCTGCAGCTACTCAAAGATCACAATGTTCTTCAGGAATCTGTCGTTGCAAGTTCCCAAAATAAAACAAAGTCTCACATGTAAATAATGGATTTGTAAGAAAATGGACTCCTAAGAAAACATACTGACAATGAACTATTAAATGTAATTAAAGGTTTAATGTTAATAGACATTTCATGGCACAAAGATTTAAAAAAATAAGACTGCTACCTTCTACAGATGTAATGAAAATGAGAGAATACACAAGTCTAAAACCTCCTCAACATGTAGGAATTTCTCATCTCCTCATAGAACAGATTTAAATTAAGCACTGGCAACACAAGTCTTAAACCCAAAGATTTCTAGCCACACTTATTGACCAAGATAGAAAAAGAGAAGCCTAAAATTTTAAAGTAGTTTTTAACATAACACTGATTTGCTGAATTGCTACAGAGATATAAAATGAGCATCAGCATGATGGACAAGGTTTCAAGTCTGTGGGCAATTCAAGGTATAATAATATTCTTTCTTTCTCATCTGACTTAGCAGCAGATGCTTCAGCACACAACAGACAGACTCAGAATTCTTTTAGCCCCTCCAAAGTAAAAACCCCCCAAAAGTGCATTTAGGTAGAGAAGGATGGGATTGCCTCTGCTGACAACAGTTCACATTCAAAGCCAGCCATATGAAACTGCTCCCTAAATGCAACATTCCACTGTCAAATCTTATGCACCAAACTTTTAGGAAGTGTTTCTTTAGGAAGGGAACAATATCCTGGGACCCTAATCCTGTTTGCAGTTACTTACATGCTTAAATTTAATGCTATGTGCATTTCTCCCCACAGCAGCAGAAAAGTTCTCTTTCCACAAAATAATTGCATTCCCTCATTAGTGACCTCCAATAACAATGTGTACTTGAAACACTTGAAGGTGAGGTGCTCATGCAGGAATATTTAGATAAATTAACATGGAAAAAATAATACTTTAAAAACTAATTTGTACTGAAGCCAAACTTCTCAGAACACTTTTTGTCTTTTTGACTTCCTACAGGGAAGTCATTCCAAGCCATTTTCAGAAATTTCAGACAAAGGCCCTCACTGCAGAGCTGGAAGCTCTCTAAGGTCAGCAGGGCTCAGAGCTGAGTACCTGCACTCACTCCACCCTGCACTGGGGGTCAGCAGATTTCATGTGGCAGTTCTCATTGACCACTATGGTCAAACTTGCATTTATTTCAAACCAAGTGTTTCATCCACAAGGAGTGGAAATATTTGACTATGTTTAAAGCCTTGGTTTCAACATAAATACAATCCTCATTTCATCTCTTTTAGTAATGAAATATTACCTGTCCTAAATCTCCCTCTGGGTCTGAATTAGACAAATTGTTTTTTACTCTGGGTTTCAACTGCTGCATCATGATCTGATGCCTTAGTGCACAGTTGCTGCATTGTATTCTCAAGGCAGTTGCACTAAAATAGGAAGGAGAGTTTCACATATTTTTGTGACTTCTAGAATTTCTAGTAGTGTCAAAGGACTCGAGGAGTGTCTCATAAATCTGAGCTGGTGTTTCAGTGAAATTTCAGCCAGCACTGCTGTGCACAGGGACAACTCCCCAGAGAGCTCTGAAAAACGCTGCAGCTCCCTGTGCACACTCAACTACTGACACAAACCAACAGCCCTGCACTCACCAACTCTCCAGAAGCTCAGGAGGAGCAGGGAGGCACTCCAGGCTGCCCCTGCATTTCTGGCAGTGCTGAACCCAGGCTGAGAGAGCCCCCAGCTGTGCAGGGCCGTGCCCTCCCTTCCCAGAGCCCACTCCCACACAGGGGCAAGACCCTCACCTTTACCCAGCCCTGGTAACAGCTGCTCTCCCTGCAGTAACACCCTGGCTGAACCAATGCAATGGTGCAAAGCCTGTGATTCCACCACCTAGTGTCCTCAACTCTTACTACAACCCAGGCAGAGGCACCCAGCTGAATAAACACAGCACCATGGGAGGATCTGGCCGTGCTCAGGCTCAGGAATAAATTCTGTTTTAGCAGGCAAAGCAAGCCTGCATCTGCCCTCTCCCAGTCACAGCTCCAGGCACACCAATGCACTAACTGCACAGTGTCAGTCTCACATCAGCAACACACAAATGCAGGAAGCAAAAATGACTGCTAGGAATTTTTATAGAGATAAAGAAAAAAAAATCCAGAAATTATTCTAAATGAAACTATTAAGGGATGAGAACTTGATTAACTAATCTTCCAGAGTCATTCATTATATGAAATAAAAATTCATCATCATGATGCAGAACTGCACAAATGTCCAATAATCAACAGGAGGAAAAAAGGCCAAAGAAATCAATTTAGACTACAAGTCCCATTATTTGCATCAACTTGCAAGTATCTGGAGATATTTACAAGCTTTGTTTGGAACACTTAGTTGTTTCCAACCTACAGAATGAAAATAAAAATATTTTTAAAAGGCTCCTACTCTCATACACTCCCAGCAAACGACACACTGTAAAAACACACCAGGGTGTAAGCACAGTGTGAGTACAAAATAAAACCCACTCTGCAGATTGCACCATTCTGTACCAAGTTTCACTGCAGAGACACCTGTCTCTCAGACTCCTTTTTATTAGTACACCTTTTTCTTATGGACAGTAAGTACAAAGGCAACTCTTCATAGCTCACTTCTTTCTTAACTCCAAACTGGGTCAACCAAAAATGCCAGCATTTTCCTCCCTTCTGAAGCACTTGGGCTGCTATTTTCACTTAGCTTTGGTAAGTTGCAAGTCCAGAACTAATTTTAACAGTGTATAATTTTAACAGTGCAAATACCTCAGTTGCAAGCACAGTGCTAATTTTAACATGGTAAATAACTCTCTCACTGGATTGAGATGTTTAATACAGTTCCTTTTTGTTACTTGCCTTAATAATAAAGTGTTTCTTCTTACAGTACCATGAGTTGTGCTCTGAACTTACCTCTTGTCTATTTTACCAGAATGCCTGAAGAGCAGAACATCTCTTTTTATTCAGCAGCTGCATTAGACTGTGAAGCACATTTCAGACACAGCTACCTACTCTGCAAATATGACTTGTCAAAGTTACCAGCCAGAAGGTGCAGCCAGGACACCTGGCACTGCCTGGTGCTGCTGAGCTGGGCCAGCACAGCCCAAGGCTCAGCACTCACAATCACAGAAGCATCAACAAATCAGTGTTTGACTTCAAAGTCCATCAGGGCACAGAAGGTACAGAACACACACCCAATATTGAAAGGAAAGCATTGGTAAATGTCTTAAAAGCTCTGCCTTTTAGTGTAGATGGGATGATTTAAACTGCAGGATGGCTCATGGATTCAGTACTGCTGCTGTGAGAGCTCACTGCCTTCAAGCCAAACGTTCAGTGAAAACCAAGCTGAACCTGCTTCAGCAAACACTGCCAAATTCAATGTTCTTATATTACAGTTTTCACAGACATTACAGTGATCCTAGAACACTCAACTCACTTCATCCTTCCCTCTACTATTTCCAGACTAGAAAGAGACCTGCCTTTACTGGTGAAGCAGTTACCTGGGTATTTTTGCTGTTTGAGAGTTTTGTGTTTAGTTTTCTTTCAGTCTGTTTGATGACTGAAAATGATAAAACACTGTCTGTACACATGGGAAACAAGAGCAGACTAACTGTGGCTGAGAAGTTACCAAAGCTTTGAGAGACTTTGAACAAGCATGGTCTTAACTGGCACATAAAACAATTCTAATTTCCGAGCCCTTCATGTAGACAATTTTTTTAGTGTACAACAAAATAACCAGATTGAGTTCTGAGCTAGTAGGAACTACAGCCATGCTTAGAGAAGAAGTGAAAGATTTGCATTAAAAAACCTAGGAAGACATACACAAATCATAACTGCATCCCTAGGACATAAAACAGATGCACTGAACTTGTCAATTACCAACTCAGCAGGCTGAAACTACTCAAATTATGAGTAAGTCATAATTCAGCACTAAAACTGTACATAATAATACTGTCACACTATCTACCAGGCTTTTGAAAACAAGAGTCCTTAAAGCAGAATAAAACAGGAGAAAAAGTTGCTACATTAGAAGTTCCCTTTGAAACACAACATGCCATAGATACACACCTTCTCCTTCCCCCAGCTCAGCACGGTCTGGCTTTGCCTCTTTGTGCTGCCCTTCTGCCACCTTGACAGCCACTGCCCTGCAGATGGCCCCCAGCTTGCGGTCCAGGGCGCGCACTCCGGCCTCGCGCGTGTACCTGCGGGAGAGAGCGGCTGGGCTGGGCTCTGCAAGGAACACACTCCTACCAAACACAGCCACACAAACGGATGGCACACAGACCAAAACCTTGGGCTACTCCACTACACAGGAAAAAAAAGAATTTGTTTTTATCAAAAATAATTGTGGTTGCTGATAAAGTTGTAGATAAATTACTGAGCGGGAAGACATGACTAACAGCTGGTGCCAAACATTCATGAAATGCTAACCAATGAGCTCTTCCTGGATGCATAAAAATTAAAAGGAAGAATTATTTTAAAACTTAAAATATACAGCGCACTGGAAGTTGAGGAGCTGGCCATGAAAAAATATTTTGTTTTAGTCTATGAACTAAAAAGAAGCACCAGGCAGTAACACTGCCAAAACAGCCAAAATACTGCTCATAAAATACTTCAATTCACTGAATCAGTAACTTTTTCCATTGGAAATGAGCTGGTTTCAAGTTCCAAAGATGTTTTGATCAATACATTTGCTGTCATGTCTAACAAAAACCCCAGTTCTAATGAATAGAAGCTATTTAAAAACCCTGTATTTTAATTTTTTAAACCTAATTCAAAATCTAAACAAATGTACCCATCAAGTCACAAGGGAAAAAAGGAAGCCTAATTTCCATTTTTTGTATGAAAATGATAGAAATAGAACATGGTTCTTTAAACTACATGTTATCTGCTGCCAGGGCCATGGCTTCACACAGTGCAGCCACACCAGCCTCAGGTATTCCTGTTTATTCAGGGCCTTGGCAATTGTGTCAGCACAAGTGAGCCACACCTGGAGAGCAGGAGCAAGGATTCTCCACAGAAAGGATGTTCTCTAGAGGAGGCAAGAGCTGGGGAAAGAGCAATCCCATAAGCTATCAACTCTTGAACTGCTGAAGCTATTAAGGACAATACATACTAAAATATATCTGTATTACCACTTCATAAACTGATTTATAAAAGAAGGTATTTACACTGAAAGCAATGAACAGATTTACCTGGTAATTATGCCCAAAGTGGTTACTTGGGGAATCTGTATTTGCTGTGGAGTCAGACCATGTAGTTCAAGCTGTTTAGGAATTAAGTGTCTATGTGCAATTTCAATTTTTTCTTCTTGTGTGTATCCTTCAAAAAAAAAAAAAAGGCATTTATTTATTGATGATATTTTTGCTTACATACTACAATATAATCAAATCTCTTATCTTTTACAAATCTTTTACAATGATTGAATTTAAGAAAAAACCTCCCCCAGCTATAATTTACAAGGCTGTTGGTATGATCCTTTGTGGCTATTCATAACTTCATGCAAACATGAAGAGAATTTTAGTTTTTCAAAGATGTTTTTCTTCATTGGAATCTTAAAAAGATGCATCAGCCAAGCGACCATTAGAATACAAACTAATCAGTGAAGGAAAATATCATTACAGAATGTATCCATGTATCACCACAGACTGGAACTGAATTTTCCTGAGTGCTAAATGCTTTAAAATCATTTTCTTGAGTGCTAATGCAATGGTAAATAGTATTCTTGTGACAGAGGACACAGCAGAGGCCTTTTAATGACCCCAGCCATGCACTCCAGATTCCTGGCAGGCTTTCCTTAAGGAGCTGCCTTTCATTTCATCAACACCCCAAACTTGTTTAAGGACCTGCAGCAGCCATGCAGTGAAGGCACTGCAGTGTTACCTGGCACCTGGATAACCTCCATTCTGTCCAGCAGGGCAGGTGGGATTGTGGCTGTGGTGTTGGCTGTGGCTATGAAAAGCACTTGGGACAGGTCAAAGGCTACATTTAGGTAGTGATCAGTGAAGCTGTGATTTTGTTCTGGATCCAAGACCTTAACAAGAGTGAACACAAAAAAGTCACACAAATGTTCAATCAGAAGTAAATAAAATATGCACATTTTTATTATATTCCATTTGGATCTGTCCCATCTGACTTTAGAGTCATGAAATACATTATGGATATCACTAAACTGTGACTACATGTCACATCACAGGTACAGCTCAAAAAGCCACTTCCCCTGAGTGTGGCTGCCCTTTTCTAGAGGTGCTGCAGCGTTTCCCCAGCCATCAAGCACCTCCCCCAAGCTGCATCTCCATGACCCTTCACCCGTGGTAGAATGGCCCTTCAAGGACTCACAGCAACCTGGGAAAAGCAGCCCACATGTTCCATGGGACAAGGAGAATTCTCCAAGTAATCCCTGACTCCTGCCCTCACCTGCTGCTGGCAGCTCTTACTCTAAGCTTACCTCTTACTCCTACACCAGCTTGTGAGACCTCCCTTGTGAGACCGAGGGGGAGAACACAATCCCAGCCTCAGCTGCTGGCACAAAATCACCTGCCCCACTCTTTCTGCTTTGTCCAGGTTCATTACTAAAGGAGCAGTACAAGTTCTTATTGCCCACAACATCCCAGGCAAGCTCTGACCCTTGGTGAGCCCTGGCCTTCACAACACAACAATTTTTCTTTTTGTTCCAAAACAACTGAGACAAAACTGAACAAGCACTGCAGACCAAAAAAACAGTCTGACCAAGCTCAAAAATCTACTGATTACAAGTAGAGCCTCAATAACTGTGTTGTCTTCCTATTGGTTTTAGTAGAACTTATGTGTGCTAATGCAACACTTGCCTAAATTTAAGATTAGGTGATAAATATTCAATCCAGATGTGGAACACAAGGGTATTAAGATGCTGTCTTGTAGATTTTTGAACAGTGCCACAAAGAGGAAGTTCATTGTACACAGCAATGTACTCCTGGCTCCTGTATCACCTGAGAACCACCTTTGCCTCACACCCCCTGAAGTGCAGCCACACTTTTCCTTCCCACACGATGAATGGTCAATGCTACACCCACACAAAGAATTCTCATGTCACAAATAATGGGACCCATGCATCTCCTGAGAAACAGCACTCCACTGTCAAAATAACTTCTCTGCCTACACCCAAATGAATGCACACAACCTGAATTATAGCCAAGAACAGTGGTGATAATTAAAAAAAAACAACTGAATTTGGGGACTTCTTTGATAGTTATAAAATAAACAATTCTGAATTTTCATTACTCTTCAATTCTCGTCAGGCTTTGAAAAATGAAAAATCTTTTCAAAAAATTAATGATCAGAACAAACTGAAAAAAGAAAAAAAATTCTTCTATTGCAGAATATCAGAATCACAGCTGACTTTTCTAAAAACCAGAATATATCTGGATTTTATTTTGAAGAGCTGCACAGATTTAAGAGCAGTTACACATTCCCCTTAATAGTGAAATCTTAAAACCTACTGAAGCATATGCTCCAATTCTGAACCTAGGGCTGAACTCAGTGAATGCCACTGTGCACTGGCTCTAAGCTATTCAAAAGCTTTTCTTACCCTCTTCAGCAACAAGTTGCTGTCATTTACTCCCTTCTTTACAAACAAGGGCAAAGGCCTTGAAGAATCCTGACAAGCCAAGTCCACTGATACATAATTCAGAGCCAGCCCAGCCCTGAACCACAGGGAGACACAACACAGCAGCTTCAAAACAAGCAGGTCTATATCAAATATTAGCTTCCCACACAAAGTCTACTCTTGCAAATTTTTCTAAACTGTTTTAAATAGCTAATCCTAATTCAACTTACTTCTTTTTTTTAATACTAATATCTCCACAGAATTCTAGTCTATCTGCTGAAGTGTTTGCAATTCCAAAGCTGCTGAAAAACAATGTATTCTAACGGACTAAATTGGCATTTTGACACATTTATTTACATGCATGTTTCTCTCTCCTTCTAGTCTGCAACTAGAAATCCTTATGAACCTGCTAAGTGCCAAGCTGGTGATAAGAATGTTATTTATGAAGATATATAAAATACTGATGCAAAAAATACCATCCAATAAAGATAATGGAAACAGTAATCCAAACCAACTCGGATTATATCTAAAAATGTGAATTATCTGAGAGAGTGAATTATTTTACAAGGGCTGGAGATCCTCTGGACTCATAATTCCTTGTCATGGTAACTGTTTTTTAGAATAAGATACAAAGCAATGTCCTGCCTCTGTATTTCAAACAGACTTTCCAAAGCAAATAGAACTGTTCTTCAGTTAGGTATCTGTGCTGAAGTTCAAGCTCAAAAGTTTTCCAAGATACTCAACTAATACAGAAATATGAAGCACAAAAAGAACATTCAGTGCACAAAATATCTTGGCTAATTTATGACAGATAGCTCACATGCATACAAAGGCTTCTCTGTAACAGCCTTTCATTACCACAAAATCCAGAATAAATTCCATGAACATTTAATTGCCTGGCTATGCTCCTGGTCTAATTTCCCTGCATACAAATAGTCACTATCAGGCACTTGGATCCATTTCTGTTTTCTTCTGGTTTTAACAGAGGTCATCTAAATTTAGACTAAAATATTCCTTTGTTAATGAACAGTAACTGAAAATGAAGACATTCTGTCTTGCTGAAGCAACAGCTCTGCAGAAGCAATAGCACTAAGCACATATGCAGCAATTAGAAAGCACCAAGCTTTGCTCCCAAGCTCACAGGGATGGCAATTTTCTTCCTGAATATGCCTGTTGTGGACAGCAGGAATTTAACACACCTACACATTAAGGAATAAAGGATGTGCCTTTCACACTTAATGGTGGCACTGAGCAGCCAGGCAGCAGCTTGGTGACCACTGACTGCTGTTTGCTCTCCAGCACAACCCCACCTCTGCTCCCTCCAGATGGACCTTCCAACCACACAAACCACGAGAAGCAGAAGAAAATGAAGCTGTTATGTCCAGCCATGAGACATCTGCCCATCAGAAGAGGTAAAGCACCTGCCTGGGGATGTTTAGCCAGCAGTAGGGAGATACAAAGATCTCACAGGGGAGCAGCCCAGCCATGGTTAATAGAGCAATTACCTCTCCAGATGCAACTAATGGGCAATTAGCAGGGCTTCCATAAACCCTGCAGCCCAGGCAGGCTGTGGGAAGTGAACCTTGTGAGGTTTAGCTGCAAAAATCCATGACAGGAGCAGAGCTGAATATCCCTGAGAAAATGGTTTTAAAAGATGGAAAACAGAAACATCTCAAAGCAGCAACGAAGTACCAGAATTCCAACACAACCAATTAAACAGGTATTAATTAAATTTGTTTGCCTTCAAAAATGACACAAGAGAAAACCACAATTGTTCTCTACTGAAGGGCAGGGAATGAAAAAAAACCCCAACACCCAGCAAAGGTTGAATAAAATTACCAATATTAATATACAGATCTAGATTCATGATTGGAACACTCTTTCCAAGAAATCCCAAATCATTGTGTCTGCATAGCAAACAACAGCCAGCTAAATAGTAAAATTTGATTTTCAGGTATTTTTATCCATTCTTTGACTAGAATTAGGACAGCTTAGTTCAAGTATCTAAAAGACAAATGACAGGAGAGGTATCAGCAAACTCAGAAACAGAAAGCATTACACTTTCAGCAAAGTGTAAATAAAATCCCTCAGAGGAACAGCACAAGGAACAATGTATTTATTACACTTTTCTGCTTGTTTTCTTTGCACTTTGAGGCCCTTCATGCACCCTAAAAAAGTGAACTACACTCTTGGTAAATGCACAGGTAAAGGACCATAACTGTCATTTTTAAAAGCTAAAGAAGTGAAGCCACGCTATTTTCTAGCACATTTAAATTACTACTAGTTCATGTTAACATGCAAAGATCAAAACAGAGCTCTCAAACCACAGCCTGTTCATACACTGATTTTCAAAGAACTCCTTGGCCTTGTCAAAACAGTAATTTTCCACTATCTAGCAGGAAGAAAATAATGACGTTTGTAGGAAGTCAATTGACACTTCATTTGCAGAATGTCATACAGCATCCAGATGAGCTCATGACACCTTAATTTAAGCAGCATTTTTCATATTTAAATCACTGCATTAAGCACTGTCAGTCAAGAGAGTCGTTAGAATGACTCTGTAGGCAAATACTATCAGAACCACTTTCACCCCCACCTACTAAAGCTACCACACCTCAGGGCTGACAAGTGAGATGCTGCTGGGATTATGCCCCAAGTCACTTCTGTCACTTCAGGCTAGCTCAAATAACGTGGGTATTCTTTACTAATGCCTCTCCTTTTGACTGAAGCAGGTACAGACCATGCCAGAAGCAGGGCAGCTGCAACAGGGGGAACATGGCAGCCCCTGGGGCAGAGAGAACACAGAGAAGGCAGAGTGTAAAACTACAGCAGTACAAGGAATCTCTAAGCATGCACAATACCAAAACCATCACTGTGCATCAGTGCTGCATCTGCCCTGGCAGCCTCAACAATCCAGCCTGGCCCAGCCCCTCTGTGCCAGCACCTCCCTCATTCTCTCCTCTGCCATCCCTGCTGGCACAGGAAGATGGACACAGCCTTCCTCTGCCCAGGGAAGGGCAATGCTTTGTCTCTTCCCCACACCTGAGGACATGCTCCTTCCTCTCTCCTGCAAACTGCCAGAACAGAAGCACTGAATGTGCACCAATCAGTGGAAAAAGAAATTGCAATGGGATATCACATCAAACTCCAGAAAATGGAAATTGGGATGAAGGTTCTGACAACTCCTTACTGCTGTCTGCTACATGATGCATGAAGCTTGCAAGGCACAGGTCTCAATTTATCTTCCTCATGATCACTCCAGTTTTGGCCTCCTGAAAGCCCAACTAACCTAATTAATAATATCTCAACACTTGATGAGATTTACAAAATATTCCAACAGTATCTCATTCACCAAAGTCATCAATTGAATCTCCGGAATGTTGTGTCTTTAAGCAATCAACTTTGACAACTCTAAGACTTTTGTGATAAAATAATTGTAATATCTGTTTCAAAATTAGAGGAATTCATATGTGAGTGCCAGAAGTTCAGAAAAAATGCACTCATGGAAAACCTGACTCTCATGGAAAGCCAACACTCATCACACCATAATCAGTCAAGGAGTGGGAATCTGTGACTTACATGAAAAATCCAAGTTCAGAAAGTTAATTGCAACACTAATTAAAGAAATGCTCCTAAAAGAACATGCATCTAGCCCATATTATGCACTGGGTAAACTGCTTAGCACCAATATAAGCTGGTACCATCAAAAGCTTCGAAAATATATTAAAGGTGTTCCAAGAAAGAAAGGGAAAACTTGAAGAAGCCTGGTCTAGGTCCTCTACAGGTCTTTCTTAGCTAACAATATAGATTATTAAAAATCAATGTCTTGAAGTCCCCCAAATAAGTGATGTTCAGGGCTTGAACACTATTTAAATACAGAAACCACCCCAAAATCTATCCTTGTGTTCAAGCACAGCTCACTGAGACTTCTGTGTTACTCAGTCACTGTGTAACAGCATCTGCACTGTGCCCAAGGAACTGACAGGAACCCCCCATGTCAGAACTCAGCAGCTGATATTGGAATAACAGAGCTGGGACCCTCAGACCTTTTTTTGTCCAGTCAATCTTGTGAGTCCAGTTTAATTCTTTTAAAATCAAACGAAACCATGCTTGCAGTTTAACACCTCTTACCTCAAGCAAGGCTGCTGCAGGATCCCCCTGCAAGCTCTTTGCCAGCTTATCCACCTCATCCAAGAGGAAAACAGGATTGTTCACCCCCACAGTCTTCAGCCCATTGATGATCCTGCCAGGCATGCTGCCCACGTAGGTGCGCCTGGAAAGGGGATGGGGAACAGGAGCAGCAACATCAGAGACAGCACAAATAAAACTCCAGGCAAAACAGAAGAACAAGGAGCACTTCAACAATTCTTGCTTTTTCTGCAAAAATTTGCAGAATACTTGATAAAAACATGGGATATACAACAGTGCTATACAAGCAATTGTAACAGCAGATGAAAATTTGAGTTCCATGGTGAACGAGCTGGTTTGCAAAGATAATAATTTGCATTAAAGTGTATCCAATCTTTATAGCTTGTGGACATCTTAACATGTTCCAGGACCAGCATCATTGTACTGTAAGAACAAGCAGAGGCAGATTTGGGAACCTCATTAATAAAAACATTTTCATAATTACAACGCTGGGATTTTGTTATCACAACAGAGTTCACACAGCATGTTACAAAAGAGAGCAAAATTCCAATTATGCTGAACTGTCAATGTCCCCTTGACAGCATGGTTTAATAAACACCCACCAAAAAGAACAGTATTTAATGTCATTTCAATATGAAATGAAAAGGTGAACGCTGCAATGGAACAAAAAATGACGAGTTTGAATTTATTTAGCAAATCAGTAACTTTTTTTTCCATAACACACAGAGCACAACTCCATTTTACAGATGTATGCAACCCCTGTTTGCTGCATTTATACACTCATTTCTGCCTGTGCCATAACTACTCAAAGCACTATAATTAAGAGTATGTAATTCTGAGAAGAAAGAGATACACTGAGTGCTGAGTTACAGATCTGGCTCATGACCCTCCCAAAGCACACAAGCACAACAGGCCTGCTTTGCCATACGATCTGCTTCACTACTGTCCAAAATAAACAGGATGACATTTACTAACATTAAACCAAAAATACCACAGGACTAATTTCAAAAAATACTAGAGATGACTTTAAATATATAAAAACCCCCAAAACCCAACAAAAACAGAACCCAGACCACACAGCAATGGTGTCAGTTCCATGTAACATTTAACCACTGAGGAAACAAATTGCAGTAAATAACATTTAATTTTAATTTAATTCTAGATCTGACAAAAAATAAAAGATCTTCTAAACAGCCAGCAATGCAGGAGAAGTTCAGTTTGCCTGTTACCCCTTGCTGAGGCAGCTGCTAGACTGAAGCAGCCAGCAGGCAAGAGTTGCTCCCCTCAGTGCTTTTGTGCAGTCTCAGTGTGCAGCAGGGAGGGGATTCTCTCAGGAGGCTGAGCTGTGGAACGTTCATTACAGATCAGCACTCTGCATGGGGAGCTCTCACACAGCCTCCTCCTCCTCCTCCTGCACACCCACAGCCCTGCCAGGACAGGGAGAGCATCCCACAGAGCGCATTCAGAAAATGAGGAGACTCAGTCACAGCTGCAGTTCACAGCAGTGAATCACTTACCAGTGTAAATAAATGTGTCACTGTAGCAGTTTGGGAATTCCTTTGGTTTTGGGGGCATTTGGGTGTTTTTCAGTTATGGGTTTGGGTTCTTTTCCTTTTGTGGTGTTGGGTTTTGTTTGGTGGTGGTAGTTTTGTTCTCCTCTGGGTTGTTTTTACCACAAGATACTCCCTGCACTTGAGAATAATTTTATATGCTTCAGAGACAATGCAGCCCAACTGTTTCAGTATTTTGCTTATGGTAGTAATAGGGTAACATAATTAGGTAAACATCAAACATTCTTTGTTCTTGCTTGCTAAATTATTCTCAAGTGCATGCTTTAAAACATTACACTTTTTTAATGCATGTTTGTGTTTCTAGATACACAGTTTTACTTGGTCCTTTGAATCCCATAAAGACTTGAGCTATCCATGTTCCATTGAGTTTTATGAAAGAGGCTGGTTTATAAACTCAATGAAGGCAAAGAGATGCAATAGTCTAAATCTGTAGTACCCCTTCATTTACTAGACATGGACCAATACCTATTTTATTATACTAATAATCAAATGCTTGAGCTCTCCAAAGTTATTAGGGGAACACATCTCAACAAAAGAATCCTTGGTAAGGCAGGCCCTGCAGGTATTTACATATAGAACCAGCCAGAATATATTACAATTACAAGCAGATATGGTCATTTATCTGTCTGGCTGTTAACCTTTGCCTTCTAAGATGTGAAACTAAATGCTAATGTTTAGGAACACTATCACTGAATGTGATGCTGATTTCATTATTTTTGCTAGGGGTGAAAGGAGGTTAAACAATATCCTACATTGCTTTGCTCATTTTTTGATGCAGTTTCTTTCCCTGCATTAAACTCAGAGGACAGTCAGGTTTGCCCACTCAAAACAGGAAGCACAGAGCAGGTTTCCTACTTACCTCACTTGTGTAGCAACACTTAAAAAACCCAACCCCTTGAGAGCTCCAGGCAGAGGTCTGCAACTTAGTATCTTTTATATACAGTGAAAAAGTGCCTTTAAACAAAACACTAGAGTGGTATAGTATGTCATCAGGCACTGTGTATCCTAGAAAATGTAAAAAAACCAGGTGGGAAATCCAACCTTCTTGGTTCTCCCAGAGTAAACTGGGAAAGCCTAGGAAATAGAACCCTTAAAGCAGTGGTAGATTTATAGAAAGAAAGAAACAAGACTCACTTTCTTCATAGTGATCTCAAGACAAGTAGTTTTAAATAATTTTTAACTGCAGGGCCTTGCACAAAGTCACAGCCTTTTTGGTTTTTTTTGGAGTTTTTTTTGTGCAAGGCCAGAGATTGCATGCACTCAAGGGTTTTACAAATCTATCTCTGCTTTGTACTTGTCTAACAAAGCCCATCCCCCTCCTGGGTGAAGCTGTTTGAAGTTTGTTTCTCTGTGGTGCAAGAAGGGCTGTGAGGGAAGGTCTGCCAGCACAGCTGTCCTGGTGAGGGATCCACCTCTGCTCAAAGAGCTGCACCTGAACAAGGCTTCAGCAAAGGCAGAAGTGAACTGTGCAAGCTTCTGAAACTGCAAAGCAGTGGTAATGCAGGAAGGAGTGCTTCACATGAAGGTGACAAACTTCACACTTACCTCACCAGCACCACTTTAAATAAATGGCACAATTACATCTTTCCTTTTCAGCAATAGAAAAAACACACAACAGAGAAGACCATACATTTCCTGTGTGATACAAAATATCAATACCCAGGAGATTTTAAAAGCAATGAGCTTCTTGGAAGAAAGTTCTATGTCATTCTTCAGGGGAGAGTGGTTTGTGGGGTTTTTTCTTTGTCTTTTTTAATACCAGTAAATGACAAATGTAAACCAACATACTTTAACACATGGTATAGATGAGGGGTAAATGCAGACAACAGCTGAAAGATGTCTGATCAAGGAGTTCTGGTTTGGTACCAAGAGGATGATTTCATTTTGGGAATGCAGAGCAATGCCTGCCACTCTTCACTCAGTCAGTGCAGGATTCCCAAGCTGGATCCCACAGGATCCCCAGTGAAATGGCCAGACCTGGGCAGCTCCAAGTGCCACATTTATACACCAGGTGGGACAGCACAGTTACTGGTACAGCACAGCCCAGCCTGGTCTGCTCCATCTCTCATCTGCACCTTTCCCCAGAGTGAACAAGTGAAAGCTATTTCAGGCACTGTTTGCTTGCAAGTCAAGCTGCAGCAGTTCCTTTTGAATGTTCCAGTACATTTGGTACATTTTTCTACATGTTCAGTACATCAGTAGGCACATACAGTCCTGTTCTCCTGCAATGTTAATGGAATCCTTAACTTAAGCCCCAAAGCCTAATAAAGAGCTTATAGGAGAAAAAAATCTAGGTCTTTAAGGTGTAATATTAGAAGATCAGCCTGCTCAACAGTGAAACTCAGAAAGCAACAGTCTGTGTCTGCTGCACTTCCAGACACCTCCCTGTGACTGCCACCAGACTGCCAACGTGGATTCACCTACTGGGAGTAACCTGAAGGATTTATTCACACAAAAGGACACTACAGAGCTCTACAGAAAAGCTGTAGTTCTAATCTGATTAAATCTTACTCTGAGAAAGAGGAAAACTAACCAAAGGAGAATTTAAAATCCAGTATGCAACAGGTGGGTTTGATTTTAGCTACAAAAAACTGGAAAAAGCAGTTGGCTACAAAGGACTCCTGGTACCAACTGCTCTGAAGTTCATCTTTAAACCATACAATTGCTTGTTGAACAGTAACCACACAATATTCTTGCTAATTCTAGATTACATTTTCCTTTGCTGGTGAAAAATAAAATCTCTTAGCAAATATTTCCCATTGGCTAATTTGATACACTTTTTAATATGAAATTTATAAGTTAGCCTCTAACATGAATTAATAACTTAATCATGCCCTCAAAAATGTGTGACAGCCACAAACACCTGAATTAAAAA
The DNA here is from genome assembly GCF_028769735.1 of Zonotrichia leucophrys gambelii. Taxonomy (NCBI): domain Eukaryota; kingdom Metazoa; phylum Chordata; class Aves; order Passeriformes; family Passerellidae; genus Zonotrichia; species Zonotrichia leucophrys. The sequence continues at coordinate 13,466,517 of NC_088181.1, forward strand.
GCTTTTTAGAGGCTCTCTCATATGACTCTCCCTGCCTTTACTCTTTATGAGCTCTAAGCACAAGATAGGAAATTTGACTTTTGTTTATAATGTCAAGCTCAAGATGGGGCTTCCCTGTTACAAAGGACTGAGTCCTGCTCTGCTCTGGAAAAGTTACTTTCCATAATGCTGAGTATTCCACAGCCTCTAGTGGCTTCACTTCGAATAGCACATGTTGTTGAGTCACATTTTAAGTTGTTTTTAGGACATTCTATTTTAGGTGTACCCTACTGAGAGTAGCTGCATAGCCACTGAGCAAAATTGACTGTTAGATGGTATCAAAAAAATAAGTGAAAGCTTTTAATTCACAGTATTCACCTACTGCTGTAAGGAGAAATTTTATTAAATAGCATGACTTAAAGAAAACCTGACTAAAATTCATTATTCCAGATTTTCTACACTGAATGCAATAAGCATAAAATATGTGTAATGGAAACAAAAATGCTGCAGTGATGTCTGGCAGTTACTTGTCTCTGCTACCCATTCATTATGCCTCCAGGTGCAAGGATGGAGGAATGGACTAATACAAATTTAAAATACTAAATAGTAGATACATAAAGAGCCCAACATCAAAAACAGTCCTAAGGAATGTCATCCAAAAACTCTCCTTTGAAACCTGCCAGCTTAGGTGTTCTTGTATAAATGTCCTTTTGAAACAGGGAAACAGTGCACAAACAAGTCCATTGCTATCCTCTAGCAACTTTCATGTATCACTCCACGTTTCCTCTTGTCTTTTAGCAGCAAACATGGTTATGAAGGAATGCATTGCTACCACAGGTTATATTGGATAAATAAATCTTTACATCTCTCTTAAAAAGCAAAAAAATCAAGTTTGCATTAAACCTCCTACAGAATTTTACTTCAAAGTGTTAAAATAACTGGAGATTAAATCCATTCCCTATGAAAATAGAATAGAGGAAAGAATAAAGGCTGTACAACAGCACTAAACATCCATTCCCATTGAAATTCTCTCCTAAGTAACACCACTGAATAGCAAGGAAAATCAATAAATACCTACCATTGTTTCATAGAAGCAAAAATTCTCTGTATTGGCTGAACAGTGAAAACAATCAATACATTCTGCAAAGAAAAACTGCAATTAGGCAAAGAAGAAGTAATTACCTGTGGCCTCGAATATCAGACTGATCACAGACTCCTCCTAAAGCAATCCTGTGGAATTCTCGACCCAGAGTCTTTGCAATGGATCTTCCAACACTGGTTTTACCAACTCCTGGGGGCCCCACAAAACAAAGGATGGGTCCCTTGAGGTTGTTTTTAAGCTGTCGCACAGCCAAGTACTCCAACACTCTCTTCTTCAGTTTCTCCATGGCGTAGTGGTCGTTGTCCAGCACGATGCGAGCGGCGCGGATCTCCAGGCGGTCTGGATGGACAGCACAGGGATCAGCACACCTGCCCTGCAAATGGGGACAACTGACCCCACAGAGGAACAGATCCCCTCAGCAGGGCAGCCCCCCAGCTCACACACAGCACACACAGTGCTTCTCTAAAACAAGGTACTAAAGTTTGCTTTAATCTCCTTTTTAGTTAGACAGATTATAGTACTGACAATGACACAGTACTGATAATTATTTTAGCTTTGGATGTCATTATCATGACTTTCTATTTCTGTATTCATGTGTGTTTTTATTCACTGTTGCTACAGAGTTCAAAGTAGCAATCACCTGGGTCACACTCACAAACTTTGCTTAAAGTAAAAACACCAAACTTCACGTGACACAGCATAATTTTAAAAGATCAAAGAGCAACTTCCACCAAAAAACATTCTGCTAGGACATGGCTGTCAACAACATTTTACTCATTTGGGGATTCTTTGAATAATACTGCAAAGTAAATGTAGGCAGATCTTTTTACAATTTCATGATTAAAGAAAATATTTACAAGATTTGTAAACAGCCAGGGCTCTATTCCAAACCAGCAACAATTCATCACTACAAGTACCACCAGAAGGGTAGAGATGGACATGCAGATGTGCTAAGTCCACCTTGTGCACAGTAATTTTGCCCATTTAACCTACTTGTGCTGGTCAGATGTCTGTTGGTCATGTTTGGTTTCCTACTCTTCCCTCACTCTCCATTTTTGCACACTGTATCTGTATTAACAGTATCACCCTCTACTCACAACTCCAAAAATTATGGTATGAAGCAGACACTGTTTTTTACTACTCCCCAAGCTGTAATTATTAAAATTAACTACAGTTGTGCTTTTTTATCCTTGGGTTTCTTACCACACTTGCTTAAGATAAACCAGAATCTTCTTCAGAAAGACCAATGTTACAGAAATTCCCAAAGGGGCTTTTTGTCTGACGTACAAAAAATAATTAGATGCTCATTTCTTTGATACATACTGGCACAATTTGTAATTAGTAACACCTTCATTTTTTAATCAAACTATTCTTAACACTTTTTAAATCAACATTCTTAGATACACAAGTGAGCTAAACAGGCTATTCAGTCTAGAGCTACACAGGCTATTGAGTGAGACCTCTTAAAACTGAAGTCTAATGATTTACCTGGCCTACAGTAACTTATCAAGTGTTTTTACAAGACTGAACTAATTCAGTGTTTACATGATAGTTACTTGCTCTAAAACGTTTGTACACAAGAATCACCACTAAGAGAAGGGTTTACCTTTTGTACTCTTGTTCCATGGCAATTCTACCATCAGTTCCAAGTAATTTCTTGTCAAAGCATATTCTGGCATTGACTGAGGCATCTTCTTTAGTCTGGAAATGTAAGTACAGAATTCAAAAGGCCAACCAGAAATTAAATGCAAAGGAAGCCTCTACTGCACTGCAAGGCAGTGACTGCTGCCTGAGGTTTAAAATCATTTCAAGAACACAACCAACACAAACATATATCAAACAGGAAAAGGATTACAAGATTTGTTCTAAATTTTAAAGAGACCACCATTTAAAAGCCTCCTACCTTTTGATTTCTTTAAGACAAACTTTAAGAGCTTGTTCTGACATACTGGATGTTCTAATCTTTTTTTCTAGCATGACAACATCATCATGATCTTCTTCTTCCTCCTCATCTTCTGTAATGCTCCCGTGACTGATTCTTCTATTAGGACGAATAGCTACAACCTGTGCAATGGAAACAGAGCCACAGAATTGCACCAGTCTTGGTTTTAAACAAGCTGTGGACTTTGGCTCTGAACGAAAATCATGGCAAAAACAGAAGAATTCAGAAATCCAGAAAGTTTTAACTCTGGAAATTAACTTCAAAAAGTGTTATTGGTGCTACTTTAAAAAGTTACAGTTCTTTATAAATTTTCTAAGTAAGTTTATTGTACAGCCTAAACTCTCAAACAGCACAAAACAAGAACAAAACTGAAAGGAGCTATTTGTGATATTTCAAGCACTGCAGCCCATCACATTAAGCAGAAAAATGGGTAAATCTCTCTTATCTTTTTTCATTTCTCAACAACTTTCCAGTTACTAAACTATTTAAGTGCAGTTAGATGCAGCAAAAAAGTGAACGGGCTCCATTTTACAACACCCATTCTTTATCTGCAGTTCAAAAGCTGCCACTCATCTGCAATGCCCTCAGTAAACAATACACCTTTCAGTGCACAGGCCAGAACTCACTGGCTGCATACCATGCACATGAACTGAGGAATCTGAGCATTCACTTCATGTCAAAAAATGGTCACATTAAAATCAAAATTAAATTTAAAAAACATTAAAGTAAAGCCTAGGCAGTTTTAAACAAATATTTTGTATTTTGTGTATCTACACAGCCAAAGCTGCCAGCTATGGCTACACATTAAAAACACACAGATTAAAATCATGCATTCATTAGCCTGTTTAAAAGTGCATCTTAGTACTTATTTAGAACGTTTAAGTATCCCACATTTAAAGCTCCATACCCTTTTATCATCATCCTGCTTGGACTTTCTTGTTTTCTGAAGCAGCTTCAGGCCTTCAATCTGTCTAACCAGCAAAGGTATGGTCATCTTGAACCGCTCTTCCAGCCTAACAGCATCTAAAATCTGAGAGCAGGGAGTTGTAAGCAGCCAACACGTTCACAGTGATGGATCCTCACTCTGGGGGAAGGGAACATGGAGGTGCTGCTACTGTCTTGGGCCAGAGGGACAGAAAAGATGGATGGAGGAAAACAGGCAGCAAGAAAAGCAAGGAGAATATAGTACACAAATCTAGCCCTCAAGGGTATGGATGCCTGAACTACAAACCACTTCAAACTAGAGAAAATTCTCTTACCCTGCCTAGTTTTAAAACATCTTAATATTTCAGTTGCATTTTCTGTGGCAAACATCTACCAATGTTCTATTTTTCAATTACTGGCCCTCAGCAAAGAGATGGCCCTGTTAAAAAAGTTACAGCATCATCTCCTTGGCTAACCCAGGGGAAAAAAATCACCTTGTGCCTTAAGGTTTTCATTCAGAGATTTTTTTTGTTTATTTTGTCTTTTTAATATTTTGTACATAATTTCATTTTCATATTAAATGAAGTTAATGTGTGGAAATGGGTAGAATTCTGCTCCTCTGTATTTCCACAGCCTCCACCAGCTGCCCTTTTCTTTAGAACTTCTAAAAATGAAAAAGTGACACACCAATATCTAACATAGCTTCCTCCAGCAGGATATTCAGCTATAGTACACACCTTCCCTTCACATTATACTGCATTAATTTCTACTTGTGGTGCTTTGAAAAAACCTAAAACACTTTCAATTCCAGGTGCAGCATAAGCAGTTATAGAAGAAAAGGAAGAACTTCCAAAACACAGCAAGCAAATACAGAAATCAGATGAATAAGCACCAAGCCATAAAGATAATTTTTGCACAGATTTATTTTAATATATGATAGAAATTTAACCACTGTCTCAGTGTTTAAAGAAACCCAGACTTCAAGATGTTTTTTAAAATATTTAAATCTAATACTAAAAGTATTTTAATTCTGAAGTTATTAGTATTAAGGTACGTATACTGATCAGTCAGCTGGGATAAATAAGCAAAGTTTCAACACAACCTGAAGAAAGATTTATCATCTTTACTATGAGAACTTCATGCTCTACTTAATTAAGTTTAATAAAGTGAACCATTTCCAAGATTTCCCAACTAGATCTATTTACCTTAGGCAAGTTCTGCCACATGAACATATAAACACTTTAAACAACACCATCAAACCATTTTGCAAGCACTCATGCTCAGCTGTAACACAAATCCCTGCTGGCATAATGTTATCACTGTACAGTCACAAGTGTAAGCAATTCCAAAATGACCTAAAAGTGAGTGACTCTAAAACACAGCACACCTAACTAGCAGTGAAAGTGCTGAAGAAGACAATACCTGCAGCTTCTCCTGGTTGGTGGTTCGGATGATGGAGGTCAGGATATCTGGCAGAGCTTCCCTGGGCAGATTGTCCAGGAGGCGCCGGAGCTTTGCCACTGCAGGCACGGACATGTCCAGCATCTCAACCAGCTACAACACACAAGGAACAACACTGATGGCTGCTGGGCTCCTTCTGGAATGATCTCAGTGCCTCTCTGACCTAAATATCATTGTGTCTTTCAGTGTGAAGCATGTCCAGGTAGTTTGCCAAAAAGCAACTGAAAGAAGTTCACCAAAAGTTCACAGATGAGGCACTAACTCAGCATAGAATGCCAAGACCTTGAGCTTTGTGCCTGTTTCAGAAGTTCAAAAGTATCATTGTTGTTTGCAGCATGTTTTTCAATACATACATCTCCTATTTGCCCCACACACCCAGATTAAAAACTTCCCCATGACTCTTTTTCAATATATTATTTAAATTCTGAATCACTATACTTCTATTGGATATAATTTCTTATATTTTTGTAAAAATTAATCAAATCTTTTACTAGACTGTATCTATAGTGTTGCTATATATGAAACACCAACTTATCATAGCACCAACACAAGCAGTTGCACAAGATTCAGCTGCAATGAGCTGGGCAGACACCCTGGAACTTGGCACAGAAACCTCAAGCTGTAACAGCAGCATTTCTTTTGTAGCAGAAATACTGAAACTCTACTAGTTGCTGAAAAATATAGGAACTGGAGAAACAGAAGGGCAGATAGAAAACAAATAAAGAGCCTAAGTATATCCACAGGTTATGTGACACACAAGAATAAAACAAATTACCTGTACTGCATACTTGTAGAATTGCTCTGACAGCTCTCCAAGCTCCTCCTCAGATTTATGGCCATTAGTGAACTGCTCCAGTCGATCCAACTGCTGCACCTCAGCAACGGGATAGGGCTTCTCCTTCAGCAGCTGCAGGACCTGGAACCGGCACAGGCCTGTCACCAGCAACGTGTAATGGGGCTTGGGCCAGTTGCTACCAACCACCTGAACTGCCAGGGCAGCAGTGCCAATCCTAGAAACAGAGCAGATCTTGTATTATCTGCCACCTTCCACAGAACATTTTGTGTGCTCCCTATCAGAAGCAACCAAGCTGTAGTTTGCAAGACCCTGATGGGTCATAGTTCCTATTGTGAAATAAAATCAAATGATCCAATTCCCTTTGTAACACAGACTACAAAACCAAACCCTAAAACCTGAACACAAATGAGTTAAACACGAAATAAGGTACTGTAATATCAGTTACACAATTTAGCAACATATGTAAATTTTCCACAATGGATCTGCCTGTGGACAGGCACACTGACATTTCTGCTGAAGCAATATACACTGGGAAATGGGAGTGTCTGTAAATGACAGTTCTTCCCAGCCTCGAACTGAATCAATATTTTAGATCACCGGACCTATTGAAGTAGATTTACAACAGAAGTTATTTTCTTGCAACATCTGCCTAAGTCCACTGACACGATAAAGTTCGGAGAGTAAGGGTTACATCATGTTTAGTTTCACCAGACAGAAATAAAATTGTTTTTATTTTGTGTGAACTAAGCCAATAGCCGTGTTACCTATTCGGTGAAAAATCCTATGGTTAACAGCTGCGGCAGCCCTAGAGCTGCGTTCTTTCGTCTTATTTTGCTCGGCCACCTCAGCCCCTTTTCAAAGTTCCCCTCCGGCCAGCCCGTCCCCGGCACCTCGCCCGCTGGGTCGGTTGTGTGACCGGGTTACGGGGAGGGCAGAGGCGCCTCCCGGGGCCGGCGGAGCGGGGCGAACGCACGGGGGGACCCCACGGCGAGCCCCGGCCGGGGAGGCCGGGCCGGGCTCCGGGGGGCCCGCAGGCCGCGAGGGCGGCAGGAGAGCCGGCAGAGGCGCACCTGTGCAGGTTGGGCAGGTCGTCGCAGTCGGACGTGGGGTCGCTGGTGTTGGGGATGACGCCGATGATGGTGCTCCGCAGCGAGGTGCCCTTCAGCAGCCGGCTGCGCACCAGCTGCATATTGCGCGGCGAGTCCACGCTGGTGCGCATGGTGGAGCCGGGCAGCAGCACGCTCTCGTGCGTGAGCAGCAGCGGCAGCCGGCTGGGGATCTGGATAGCGCTGCCCGCCGCCATGGCTGCTCACCACTCCGACCCTGCCGCCGCCCCTCACGCCGGCCCCGCCGCCATGGCAGCCCGGCCCCTCACGCGCCGCGGCCCCGCCCGCTACGGGCGCCGGCAGGGACCGGCTGCTCCCGCCCCGCCCGCTGCGCCCCCTGCTGGCGGCGGCCGTGCTGTCCCCGGTCCCGGCCCCGAATCGCCCCCATCGCTCCCGAATCGGCCCCGCCGCTCCCGAGGCGCTCCCGCCGCTCCTACTGCCGCTCTCGGGGCCTCTCGGGTCCGGTGTCCTTGCAAACAGCGAGCCGAGAAGGTCCCCTTCAGTCCCGCCGAGGCCGCTGGGCCGCCGGCAGGTGTCAGGCTGGCACTGGCAATGGCTGTGGGCTGAGCGCTCTGAGGAGTGCTAAGGGCTCCGACATTGGAGACGGAGCGTGTGACAAATCGTTTTTTAAGTGGGACGGCTACGAGGTGAAATCCCCTTTTTTGTTGGTTTTTACACACATCTGCTCTCCTGCATCCGCGCTCCGGATCGAAGGGCTCAGCATCCTGGCTCGGGCTGGAAGGAGCTCTGGAGATCACCCAGTCCCAGCCCCTGCCAAGGCAGGCTCACCTGGCGCAGCTGGCACAGGAACGCCCCCGGTGGGTTTGAAGTGCCCAGGTGAGAGGGCTCCAAGCACTGAGGCCCTATGGAGAGTTCAAACAAAAATGTGAGGTTTAGAAACTTTCCTTTTTGATTTTCCCCCCGCTGGTAAATGAGGTGCAATATCAAAATTGCATAACGCAGTGAACTAGGTTAGCTAATCTCTTGTTAATCACTGCCTTGCATGACTCCTGCTGAACAAAGGTAATCCTGTACAGAGGGGAAATCACAGTAGCAGCAAACTGACAATTTGAAATGCAAAAGGATAGCTGCAGTTAAAACCCTGCTTAATCATGGGGTTTATTAAAACCTTCATCTGTTGGTTTACTGGAAAATGCACGGTAATATGGACATACCACCAATATATTTAAATGCAAGAAGTTATTACAGCTGAGAAAAATAGCTTCTAAAGCTACCACCTCAGGTGCCTTAGAAAGAAGCTGGAATTTAATGTACTATTCAACATGACATTTAGAAAACATTAATATAAAAGGGCACATAACACACGTGGAAAGTGTTTTGTGAATTTACCAATGTTAAATATAATTACTCTGTAAACATATGTTCAACACTTACAAATGTTTAAGCATCTCTAACTATATTTGTTTGGAATACAAACACAAACTAAACCTAAAGGTTAAATATTTGCTCATCATGTTTATTGAGTAATTTTCTCAGTTTGAGTATTTTGATTTAAAAGAAACTACAAATGGCATCATGTTTATTCTGCAGACTACTGTTTTCTACTTCCTTCAGAGATGACTGGTATCTGTTGTCATTAACAATAGTTTCTTAATTAATTCTAGAGCTATATCAAAAACTCTCAATTATTATAATTAATTTTAAATTCCTTTCAGTTTCTCCTGAGCAACTCTTAAACCCAGGGCTGTGTTTTACTGTGTGTACTAAGCAATACTACAGGGTCACATCCTGATTATGATGTCAAGATAGTACTGGCTCCCCCAAATTGTATTTTGCTTAAAGACAAATAGATTACATTTGAGCAACAACCTTTCAGAATGTTTTTCTAGGCTAGCTGAACATTTCTTGACACCTGGAGAAGCAATGTAGCAGTAAGTATTAAGATAAGCCTCCAACTCAGGGAGTATAAGATTTAAAGGGACAATTGCCACAGGGTCTGACCTCCTCTAACTCTCACCAGCAACTTCTGCATTAAGTCCATGGTTTTTGACTTCCACTGTATCTCAAAGGCATTCAGCCTTGGTTATGAGTGACTGCAAGAGAGCACCTGCCACCTCTATGGGTGTGCTGTTCAGTAGCTGATCACCTGGTTAAAATTTGCACCTTGCAAATTTTACTTGTACTCCTGGCTTCCAGAGACTGGCTTCTGTTGTACCCAACAGACTGAAGAGTTGCCTCCTATAATAAATCTCATTCCTCAGTGACCACAACCAGTGCTCCATGATTGAGTCATGGCTTAACTTTGAGCTTCTCTTTCTCAGTTTTTAAAGAAAGTCTCATCCTCCTTAAAATGTGGGTAGCCTATAACTGCAGCAATCATCTTGCAGATGTTCTATAAATGCCATATAATACCCTCTCAGTGTTTGCATTCAGTGTTCCCTGCCTGTGAAATCCTGTGAAGGTTGTTTGGCTGCAGCCCCATTTCACACAGCTCAGGTGGTCCTGCTTTGGTCTGGGTGCAGCACAAGGCTGGCTGAAGGAGATGGGTGACAGGGACCACTCTAGCAGATGCTGCAGGGCACCTGTGCTCCCCAGTTCATCAATCTGTGTCCTGCAGGGTCCCCTGCTTCCTCTCTCTGAAGCTGGGCTGACACAACAGCTGGAGCCCACAGAATTTTCATTGGTAGAACAGCTGGGCTCTGGTTTAGGTCCCAGTTAAGCATGTAACTAGTGGTATTCATTTCATGTGCTCCAGAGACTGACAGCACAGCCATGCTCTTCCTGAGCTCCTTGGAACACCATACTGTGGATTTTGCAATAATGATCTTCTCAAGACCTAGTTCTTTAAAAAGGATTGCAGTTCACAGATATCTATATCTCATGCCTGTAAACCTCATATACATTTTCCTCTCCCCCCAGCTCTGCATTATTTCTTCTGTTTACACAAACAGAAAAGAGAGCTCAGTATTTCCAAAAACCAAGACCAAGCTGCCTCACAGTGAAGACTTGAGGTTAATATGTTTGAGATTAAAGCTCAGTAATTTTCTCCTAAGATGTGCACACACTTCTCTTCTGCCCCCTCACTGGCACTCTTTAAAGCTCTCAAGCCCTCTGCAGCTATTTTATAAAACAAGATTCTCAGTCTGTCATCAGACTTCCCCTTTCTCATACTGCTTCTATTTCATTCTCACAGATTGTTTGATGCAGTGATGTTCTTTAGGAACTACTTCTCTCCAGTCTCAACTGCTATATCTATAAATCAAAAAGAAAAAAGTTTTCCCATTTTCTTTTCAAATTCTTTCTCTATACTGTGTGAAAACTTAAGAGCCTCTCTTAACAATTACATAATCTGGCTCTAAATCCAACAAAACAATATTTCTTAAAGATGCTGTGAAAATATGCTTTGAAGTGACTCAGGGTCTGTTTCTATACATCAGTTAATATGAGATATCCAATAAGAACTATGCAAGCTTGGTGCAATATGAAGAATTAACTGTCAGGGTTTTGAAATGCTTGTTATGATAAAACATGCATTTTGTGAATTCTGAGGTGAGAGATTATATGGATGCATGGTCTGTGCACAGGTGGACTTCATAACTTCTCTGTTCATTAGAGTATTTTCCTCAATAATATTTCCTCCAACCCAGATGCTTCCTACCATCTTGGCCTGCATCACAAATACCTCAAATATCTTTAAAATAACATAATTAGGAAGGAGGTTTATGTAAGGCTATTGAAAGGATGTAATAATATAACTGAACTGCATTTTAAAGTGCATTTATTTTAATGTCCAACTTTTCTACATTGTGTAAGGTCAAAGTGCAAGTTTTAAAATCTGTTTTTAAATGTAGTCTTTGTTATTATTTGTATCCTCAATCATTCCTCCTTTGCACAAAAGAATTTGGTTTTTTTCAGATCCTGATTGATTAAAAAGCTCCAGTTGGTTATGTAAGAACAGCACATGGAGCACACACCAGGAGCTGCTGGCAGCACTTTACTGACTACCAGTGAGAGACCTTTCAGGCATTGCTGGAGCTCTGGGGAGGATTCTTTATGGCAACTGTAAAATGAGTTTTAGGAGCAAGTGCTAACAGACCTCACCAGAGCAGCTGAACTTGAAGGCTTAATCTTTTATTCAAAAGTATGGGTGAACTCCAAGAAAGGGACAGGGGGAGGTACACAGGAAGAGGAATTCAAATTACTGTTAAAAATTGAAATTTGAGCTAGAATAGCATGGGGCAGAGAGAGTTCTCACCTGCCTTGCCTAACCAGATTTTCACACCAGATATATCCATACCCAAAAAAAATAAGGATTCAGAGGAACTTCTAAAGGACAGAAAATATCCATGGGAAATTAAAGCAATGCCATCAGCAGAGCTGTGCTGATGAGGGCACAGCTGAAGGAATTGAAAAGGAATTTCATTCACACTTAGTTTTGCTGCACACAATACCATACTACCTGGAATATATTTATTTTTTTCTCTTTAATCTGCATACTGCCAAATCAGCCTTTTTAGAGAACTGCTAGTAAGAGATAAAAATATGTTCCCTTAGTATAATGCAACTGAATGAAAGAGCTGGAAGGTTACATTTGAGGCTCAGATATATTTGGTAAGGTTTTGTAAGCCTAATCCTCCCTTTTTTTAACCTCATAAAGTGGAAAAAATTGTGCCACCAAAGAAGAGAAATGTGGAAAATAGTGGAGTTACTGCCACAGCTTATTGAAATAAATACTCTTCAGAGTCAAACTCAATCATATTTGTAGTCAATATTTTAGTGAAGCAACAGTTTGAAGGAGCTGCAGAATCACATTTTTTTGTCTTTCTTACCCAAGGGAGCATTTTATTTCCCATTTTTCCAATGAAATTTGCTGACTGACACCTAAAAATGCATGCAAATGTTCTCAAGTAATTTTAGGGTTTGACCATACAGAAAGTCCACACAGACTGTGGGATGGAGCCCAGAATTATTCCATAGACATAAGCACAGTAAAGTTTGGGAATGAACAGGAGTTTTGCTTTTCTCCTTAGCAACTAAATAGGCTGCCTGGTCTGAATTTAGTTACTCTTCTGTGTTTCCAACAGTTTGAGAGGATATTAACTGCACACTGTAGGTCAATCAATTCAAGGATGTTTTCCTACCTGATCCCTTTCAAATCTGCAGGATAATGATTCTCTACATGAACCACGACCTACTCTGCTTTCAGTTATTCAAACAAATTTTACAACATTATTCAATTGTTCAGAGGTGAAACCCTTAATAATTAAAGTTAATAGAAGCAATTACCTATGTCTGAATTAGCAAAATAATCCTTCTCATTCTTTGCTGTTGTACCTGCACTCTGCCTTTTGGCAGGGCTGTGTTACACAGTCACCCAACCCCTCAGTGCCAGTTTGACCACAATACAAAGGAAGGGAGTCATTAGTCAAAATGCTATCCATCATTTCATCTTCACAAATATTTTTAAGCTGCCAAATATTATAAATATTGTTCCAGCCACTGCATTGATTTAAAGCCACTAAGTAATCATAACTGTGTACTCCCTGAGGACGTTCCAGGAAATTATATACTAGAACCAATTTCCTCTCTAATATAGTTGTGGAAATTCAGGTCAGGTAGCCACTGACCTCATTGTCTGAAATTCTGAAATCTCCACAGCACAAACTTATAATGTGTACATGGCAACAACATTGCTGCTTTGTGCTGATTACTCTAATGTACATAAATCAAGTTAAACCAACCATATTTTTCATAGAAATTATTGCATTAGCTAAGCACAAGAGCATCCACAGTTCAACATTTTTCCCGTTGTCCCTCTTGTAGAATATTGTGATAGAGAAAATACAAAACATGGCAGATAAAGGTACATTTGTTTTTACCTATTGCCTCTTTGTAAAACTTTCATGTGTACAAACTTGTTTTCAGTACATATTATGAAAACTAAAAATCCTTACTAGTTCCAAAAATCCCAGGAGTCTTGCCAAAAACTACTGTAAATAAAAATAGAGATAAAAGAAAGACAGGAATCTTCGACATTATAAAGTCTATAATTAATAGCTGAGAATGTTTAGTGATTTATAAATATGAGATTTGCTGAGTCACTGTGATGTGTATAATTTTCTTAAACAGGACAGATATTGCAGCTTCATGATGAAACATGAAGCACACTTCAGAACTGGCCTCAGTGAAGAGCCTTCCATTTAATTAGCAGTTTCTCTGGTACCATCTGAGACAGCAAGACATGTTACCAACATGACTTCTGTCTCTAATTCAATCATTTATTTTGGGATTATTTCTTCATGATAGGAAGAAGAAAACACAATCCTGGATGCATTTCAAAATGGACTACAAATTAGGAGATGAAAAAACAATCTTGATTTCCCCATACCTCTGCATAAAACTTGACATTTTACTCCACTTTGTTCTCCACACAGTAATTTGCTTTTATGGCCACTTTTGCCCGAGAGACAAACAATCTCTGTTGATTTATCTAGTCACCTCTGGAAAGCATTAATATTGATAGAGTGAAAACATGTCAAGCAGGTTCCTTTCCACTTAAGGAATTTTCCCCTGAATTATAGAAATGCAGAAGAAATAGCAATGCTGGGCTTTTTGTGTTCATTTAGAAGCTGTTTGAGAAAGGAGGAGCACATTTCTGTCAATTGCACTGAAGAAAGCCCAGCAGGTTCAATTCTGGCCCGCAAATACGAATTGCAGCAATGGCTTTGTTCTCATGCACCCAGTCCAGAGCAGGTGGAATGGCTGTGCCATGTGCATTCCAGACCAATGCAAGGGGCACAGTGCTGAGAACTCACCCAGCACTGCCTGCCCTGCAGCAGCCACTGAGAACCAAGACACTGTTGCTAAATAAAAATGTCTGATAATGGATATATAGCTAGTTTTTTTTTAAATTTAGACACAAATTAATATCTCTGTTTCCTACCAAATCTTGTTTATTGGTTGGAGTATTTGTACAAAAAGTCTAGAATTTATATTAGATTTTTTAAAAGTAGCTTGCACACAGAAATAGAAGAAAAGCCTGACTGTTTTATTACGAATAAAGGGAATAATCTCTTCAGCCTCATCTGTTTCAAGAGTTGCTGAACCCCGCCGGGCTGCCCAGGACCCTGAGGAACCAAAGCGGCGGCGAAGCCCTCCCAAGATGGCGCCCGCGTGTGGGGAGGCAGAGGGGCAATGGCGGACAAAGCCCCCTGGGCTCAGCCTCTGCCCGAACACAAAACCGGGCAGCTGCCGGAGCTGCTGCAGCACTTGTGGAGCAGCAGGTGGGAATCTGTGGCACTGTCTGGGAGCTGCGGCCCCTCGGCGTGAGGCTCCCCCGGAGCCACGGCGCTGTCTATGCGGGGTGGGCGCTGCCGCCCGCTGCCCTCTGCAGCCCCGCGCGGGCTCCATCGCTGCCGCTGAGGCCGTTGCCGGGCCCTTGGGCTGCGGGGGGAAGAACGGCTCTCAGCAAAGGGCCCCGACAGCTCGGGCCCCGTCCTGCCCACAGGCCTTGTGAAATTCAGCCGGCACTGCAGCTGCTCGGCCGCCGCTGCTGCCATCCAAAGCACGCCCGGAGCGAGCCCCGGCCAGGGGGAAGCCAGAGAAGCGCGTGGCCCGCGCGGCCACAGCTCTGCCGCCACCAGGCAAAGGTGGGAGGGCGCAGCGGGGGCCTTAGAGAGCATCGGCACTCCCTGCATAACGTGCGGCTCTGGGAAAATGTGCTCTCCGTGTTACTGCTAAAGACGGCTTCCAATAAACTAGCTGACAGTGCAAGAAATACATTTTATTTCTTCATGTGTTTCCTGTAAAAATGTCTTACACCGTTTGGGTATTGGACAAAAGTCCATCAAGTATGCTATTTTGAAACAAGAGAAAATTTTTATTGATTAATTTACAGATTCTTGCATCTTAAAATAAGTACAGCTTGCAAACATTGAAGCAAAACAAAGGTTTAATTGAGTAAAAACATTTTAATTGAGTAAAGTACTATGGAGATTACAAAGAACAAGACCTTTAGTGGATATCATAGCACATTTAGATAGCATTACATTTTCTACTTTCATAGCTCCAAGTTCTACATGCTATTGATGAACAATTTTACTAATATACTCATTTCATGAAGATATTCTTTACAATATTCTTTACAATATTCTTATATTCTATTCTTAAAAGGATAACTTATTAAACACCTAGATACAATCTGCATTTGGAAAGGTGAAATATCTAGTCTAACAATGAATACTACTCTATGGCCTAGAATAAACCTGTGCACCTTGACACAGCATTACATTTGCTACTTTTATTGAACTACTTCCTATTTATGAACAATTCTAATTCTCTATGCTTAAAATGGAAAATTCTTAAGCAAAAAGTAAAACACAATCTGGTTTTGGGAAGGTAAAAACATAAAGCCTGGGAATGAATACATCCAGTATTCCCTGGATGCAGTTCTGTACCAAACTTTCTTGTGGGAAAGGCTTGGCAGATGCATTGGCCGTCCCTTCAATCCCGTGTCCTCTGAATTCTGCGTGTCCTTCAGAACGAGACACGGATCCGGAGGCCTAACTCCAGCCAGCCTGTCACTGTAGTCTGCATCCTCCTTCTCCTCCTTCTCCTCCTCCTCTTCCTCTTCCTCTTCCTCCTCCTCCTCTTCCTTCCGGGCTCTGGTGGAGTTTCTCCATCGTCTGAGCCGTCGTCGTAGCCAGGGTCGCCGTGCCTGGGCAGCCAGTAGGCGGCAAAGAGCACGAGGAGCATCTCTGCACAGACCCAGAACCACAAGTGCTGGCAGGCCGAGAGCCACAGGCTCTCCTGGGCGCCTTCGGGCTCCTCCTGGCTGCGCTGCAGCATCTCCAGCCGCAGGGCCATCTCCTGGCTGCGCTGCTCCTCGCGGTGCAGCATCTCCAGCACCAGGGCCATCTCCTGGCTGTGCTGCTCCTCTTGCTGCCGCAGGACCTCCAGCACCAGGGACATCTCCTGCCTGTGCTGCACCTCGTGCTGCCGCAGGAGCTCATCGGTCACCTGCACGCTCAGGTCATTCATCTGCACCAGGAACTGGAACACGCTCAGCAGCGCCGTGATTTGGGTGAAGATCCCAGCCATGGTCTGCAGGGAGAGGGACACAAGGGGCTCAGCAGGGCTGCCAGGGACAATGGCTCCTGGGCTAGTGGGGCAGGACATGCAGGGCCCTGGCAATGGATGGCAGAGGGAGCTCAAGGGAAAGCTTGGGCCACATCCCCGCGGCCCCACTGCAGCTGGCACCCGCTCTGCCCAAGGTGGCCCCTGCACCCTGAGCCCAGCCCCAAAGCCCCCCATGGCAGCCGCTGCTGCCGGCCCAGGCCTTGTCCAGCAGAGCCTCCCTCCCGCTGCCGCACTCACCGCTGCCTCGAGCCGCACTGAGAGTCAGCGCTGCCGCCCGCTGTCCTGCAGCTCCCGGCGACGGTTCCATGGCTGGGCCTCCGTGATGTCACAGGCCATGGAAGCCAACGGCACAGCCTGGCCATGGAGCCCAAGGGCACAGCCTGGCCACAGCCATTGGCGTGGCTCTGCTGCAGGCAGGGCACCCAGCACCTGCCATCCACGGACCTGAGAGTCCTGCAGGCACCTTCTAGTGCCTCTATTGCTGCTTTCTCCAACAACTCATAAGGCGTAGCATAAAGTCCTCAGGATATTTTATGTTCTAAACTACTCAAAGACCATGATCCAGACCCAGCAGCCTTTGAACTGCAGAGTAAGCTCATCTTTGAGCTGAATAGTTCCAAACTCTTGTGCTACAATCATCATTCTCCAAACCAGAAATCTCTACAAACATTCCCTTTACTGTGGCCTTGTCATTCTCCAAACCAGAAATCTCTAGAAACATTCCCTTTACTGTGGCCCCCTGATGTACACAAAGGTGCAATGAATATACACACACATGCATATATTCTGTTGGAACATTTTCGGTATTTATCTCCAAAGGTAACATTTTGTCATGGCAGGAAAAAATCCCAGGGACTTTGTCACCAGGTTTAAATAGGTACTTGAAAGTTTATAGAGGAACTTCTAAAGTTTTGTCCATTTTTGCTCCAAAGAATTATCTGAGCAAGAAGCTCTGGAAATGGAATATTAACAGAATGACTAATTCAACACCACGTAAGGCAGATGGACAAGTGATGGCTCTGCTCTTCAGAAATATGAACCTAGTTTTAAAATGATGACTCCTACCCCCACCAAAGCAAACTAAGTTGCATCAGTAAGTGAAAAATTAAATGCAGAAACAAACAGATGAAATGTCATTAGCTGCAATACTATGAAAGTGTCTTAGCTTGCTTTTATTTAAGTGGGTCAGCGTGTTGCCAAGACAATGTTTAGGCCCGACCGTAAGAGGCAAAAAAATAACTGATGATGAGGAGCTACAAAGTTGCTGAACCCCGCCGGGCTGCCCAGGACCCTGAGGAACCAAAGCGGCGGCGAAGCCCTCCCAAGATGGCGCCCGCGTGTGGGGAGGCAGAGGGGCAATGGCGGACAAAGCCCCCTGGGCTCAGCCTCTGCCCGAACACAAAACCGGGCAGCTGCCGGAGCTGCTGCAGCACTTGTGGAGCAGCAGGTGGGAATCTGTGGCACTGCCTGGGAGCTGCGGCCCCTCGGAGGGCGTGAGGCTCGCCCGGAGCCACGGCGCTGTCTGGGCGGGGTGGGCTCTGCCGCCCGCTGCCCTCTGCAGCCCCGCGCGGGCTCCATCGCTGCCGCTGAGGCCGTTGCCGGGCCCTTGGGCTGCGGGGGGAAGAACGGCTCTCAGCAAAGGGCCCCGACAGCTCGGGCCCCGTCCTGCCCACAGGCCTTGTGAAATTCAGCCGGCACTGCAGCTGCTCGGCCGCCGCTGCTGCCATCCAAAGCACGCCCGGAGCGAGCCCCGGCCAGGGGGAAGCCAGAGAAGCGCGTGGCCCGCGCGGCCACAGCTCTGCCGCCACCAGGCAAAGGTGGGAGGGCGCAGCGGGGGCCTTAGAGAGCATCGGCACTCCCTGCATAACGTGCGGCTCTGGGAAAATGTGCTCTCCGTGTTACTGCTAAAGACGGCTTCCAATAAACTAGCTGACAGTGCAAGAAATACATTTTATTTCTTCATTTGTTTCCTGTAAAAATGTCTTACACCGTTTGGGTATTGGACAAAAGTCCATCAAGTATGCTATTTTGAAACAAGGGAAATTTTTTTTAATTGATTAATTTACAGATTCTAGCATCTTAAAATAAGTACAGCTTGCAAACATTGAAGCAAAACAAAGGTTTAATTGAGTAAAAACATTTTAATTGAGTAAAGTACTATGGAGATTACAAAGAACAAGACCTTTAGTGGATATCATAGCACATTTAGATAGCATTACATTTTCTACTTTCATAGCTCCAAGTTCTACATGCTATTGATGAACAATTTTACTAATATACTCATTTCATGAAGATATTCTTTACAATATTCTTTACAATATTCTTATATTCTATTCTTAAAAGGATAACTTATTAAACACCTAGATACAATCTGCATTTGGAAAGGTGAAATATCTAGTCTAACAATGAATACTACTCTATGGCCTAGAATAAACCTGTGCACCTTGACACAGCATTACATTTGCTACTTTTATTGAACTACTTCCTATTTATGAACAATTCTAATTCTCTATGCTTAAAATGGAAAATTCTTAAGCAAAAAGTAAAACACAATCTGGTTTTGGGAAGGTAAAAACATAAAGCCTGGGAATGAATACATCCAGTATTTCCTGGATGCAGTTCTGTACCAAACTTTCTTGTGGGAAAGGCTTGGCAGATGCATTGGCCGTCCCTTCAATCCCGTGTCCTCTGAATTCTGCGTGTCCTTCAGAACGAGACACGGATCCGGAGGCCTAACTCCAGCCAGCCTGTCACTGTAGTCTGCATCCTCCTTCTCCTCCTTCTCCTCCTCCTCTTCCTCTTCCTCCTCCTCCTCTTCCTTCCGGGCTCTGGTGGAGTTTCTCCATCGTCTGAGCCGTCATCGTAGCCAGGGTCGCCGTGCCTGGGCAGCCAGTAGGCGGCAAAGAGCACGAGGAGCATCTCTGCACAGACCCAGAACCACAAGTGCTGGCAGGCCGAGAGCCACAGGCTCTCCTGGGCGCCTTCGGGCTCCTCCTGGCTGCGCTGCAGCATCTCCAGCCGCAGGGCCAACTCCTGGCTGCGCTGCTCCTCGCGGTGCAGCATCTCCAGCACCAGGGCCATCTCCTGGCTGTGCTGCTCCTCTTGCTGCCGCAGGACCTCCAGCACCAGGGACATCTCCTGCCTGTGCTGCACCTCGTGCTGCCGCAGGAGCTCATCGGTCACCTGCACGCTCAGGTCATTCATCTGCACCAGGAACTGGAACACGCTCAGCAGCGCCGTGATTTGGGTGAAGATCCCAGCCATGGTCTGCAGGGAGAGGGACACAAGGGGCTCAGCAGGGCTGCCAGGGACATCGCTCCTGGGCTAGTGGGGCAGGACATGCAGGGCCCTGGCAATGGATGGCAGAGGGAGCTCAAGGGAAAGCTCGGGCCACATCCCCGCAGCCCCACTGCAGCTGGCACCCGCTCTGCCCAAGGTGGCCCCTGCACCCTGAGCCCAGCCCCAAAGCCCCCCATGGCAGCCGCTGCTGCCGGCCCAGGCCTTGTCCAGCAGAGCCTCCCTCCCGCTGCCGCACTCACCGCTGCCTCGAGCCGCACTGAGAGTCAGCGCTGCCGCCCGCTGTCCTGCAGCTCCCGGCGACGGTTCCATGGCTGGGCCTCCGTGATGTCACAGGCCATGGAAGCCAACGGCACAGCCTGGCCATGGAGCCCAAGGGCACAGCCTGGCCACGGCCGTTGGCCCTGGCTCTGCTGCAGGCAGGGCGCCCAGCACCTGCCATCCACGGACCTGAGAGTCCTGCAGGCACCTTCTAGTGCCTCTATTGCTGCTTTCTCCAACAACTCATAAGATGTAGCATAAAGTCCTCAGGATATTTTATGTTCTAAACTACTCAAAGACCATGATCCAGACCCAGCAGCCTTTGAACTGCAGAGTAAGCTCATCTTTGAGCTGAATAGTTCCAAACTCTTGTGCTACAATCATCATTCTCCAAACCAGAAATCTCTACAAACATTCCCTTTGCTGTGGCCTTGTCATTCTCCAAACCAGAAATCTCTACAAACATTCCCTTTACTGTGGCCCCCTGATGTATGCAAAGGTGCAATGAATATACACACACATGCATATATTCTGTTGGAACATTTTCTCTATTTATCTCCAAAGATAACATTTTGTCATGGCGGGAAAAAATCCCAGGGACTTTGTCACCAGGTTTAAATAGGTACTTGAAAGTTTTTAGAGGTACTTCTAAAGTTTTGTCCATTTTTGCTCCAAAGAATTATCTGAGCAAGAAGCTCTGGAAATGGAATATTAACAGAATGACTAATTCAACACCACGTAAGGCAGATGGACAAGTGAGGGCTCTGCTCTTCAGAAAGATGAACCTAGTTTAAAAATGATGACACCTACCCCCACCAAAGCAAACTGAGTTGCATCAGTAAGTAATCATAAGAAAAATTAAATGCAGAAACAGATGAAATGTCATTAGCTGCAATACTATGAAAGTGTCTTAGCTTGCTTTTATTTAAGTGGGTCAGCGTGTTGCCAAGACAATGTTTAGGCCCGACCGTAAGAGGCAAAAAAATAACTGATGATGAGGAGCTACAAAGTTGCTGAACCCCGCCGGGCTGCCCAGGACCCTGAGGAACCAAAGCGGCGGCGAAGCCCTCCCAAGATGGCGCCCGCGTGTGGGGAGGCAGAGGGGCAATGGCGGACAAAGCCCCCTGGGCTCAGCCTCTGCCCGAACACAAAACCGGGCAGCTGCCGGAGCTGCTGCAGCACTTGTGGAGCAGCAGGTGGGAATCTGTGGCACTGCCTGGGAGCTGCGGCCCCTCGGCGTGAGGCTCCCCCGGAGCCACGGCGCTGTCTGGGCGGGGTGGGCTCTGCCGCCCGCTGCCCTCTGCAGCCCCGCGCGGGCTCCATCGCTGCCGCTGAGGCCGTTGCCGGGCCCTTGGGCTGCGGGGGGAAGAACGGCTCTCAGCAAAGGGCCCCGACAGCTCGGGCCCCGTCCTGCCCACAGGCCTTGTGAAATTCAGCCGGCACTGCAGCTGCTCGGCCGCCGCTGCTGCCATCCAAAGCACGCCCGGAGCGAGCCCCGGCCAGGGGGAAGCCAGAGAAGCGCGTGGCCCGCGCGGCCACAGCTCTGCCGCCACCAGGCAAAGGTGGGAGCGCCCAGCGTGGGGCCTTAGAGAGCATCGGCACTCCCTGCATAACGTGCGGCTCTGGGAAAATGTGCTCTCCGTGTTACTGCTAAAGACGGCTTCCAATAAACTAGCTGACAGTGCAAGAAATACATTTTATTTCTTCATTTGTTTCCTGTAAAAATGTCTTGCACCGTTTGGGTATTGGACAAAAGTCCATCAAGTATGCTATTTTGAAACAAGGGAAATTTTTTTTAATTGATTAATTTACAGATTCTAGCATCTTAAAATAAGTACAGCTTGCAAACATTGAAGCAAAACAAAGGTTTAATTGCGTAAAAACATTATAATTGAGTAAAGTACTATGGAGATTACAAAGAACAAGAACTTTAGTGGATATCATAGCACATTTAGATAGCATTACATTTTCTACTTTCATAGCTCCAAGTTCTACATGCTACTGATGAACAATTTACTAATATTCTTATTTCATGAAGATATTCTTTACAACATTCTTTACAATATTCTTATATTCTATTCTTAAAAGGAAAACTTATTAAACACCTAGATACAATCTGCATTTGGAAAGGTGAAATATCTAGTCTAACAATGAATACTACTCTATGGCCTAGAATAAACCTGTGCACCTTGACACAGCATTACATTTGCTACTTTTATTGAACTACTTCCTATTTATGAACAATTCTAATTCTCTATGCTTAAAATGGAAAATTCTTAAGCAAAAAGTAAAACACAATCTGGTTTTGGGAAGGTAAAAACATAAGCCTGGGAATGAATACATCCAGTATTCCCTGGATGCAGTTCTGTACCAAACTTTCTTGTGGGAAAGGCTTGGCAGATGCATTGGCCGTCCCTTCAATCCCGTGTCCTCTGAATTCTGCGTGTCCTTCAGAACGAGACACGGATCCGGAGGCCTAACTCCAGCCAGCCTGTCACTGTAGTCTGCATCCTCCTTCTCCTCCTTCTCCTCCTCTCTCCTCTTCCTCCTCCTCCTCTTCCTTCGGGCTCTGGTGGAGTTTCTCCATCGTCTGAGCCGTCATCGTAGCCAGGGTCGCCGTGCCTGGGCAGCCAGTAGGCGGCAAAGAGCACGAGGAGCATCTCTGCACAGACCCAGAACCACAAGTGCTGGCAGGCCGAGAGCCACAGGCTCTCCTGGGCGCCTTCGGGCTCCTCCTGGCTGCGCTGCAGCATCTCCAGCCGCAGGGCCATCTCCTGGCTGCGCTGCTCCTCGCGGTGCAGCATCTCCAGCACCAGGGCCATCTCCTGGCTGTGCTGCTCCTCTTGCTGCCGCAGGACCTCCAGCACCAGGGACATCTCCTGCCTGTGCTGCACCTCGTGCTGCCGCAGGAGCTCATCGGTCACCTGCACGCTCAGGTCATTCATCTGCACCAGGAACTGGAACACGCTCAGCAGCGCCGTGATTTGGGTGAAGATCCCAGCCATGGTCTGCAGGGAGAAGGGACACAAGGGGCTCAGCAGGGCTGCCAGGGACATGGCTCCTGGGCTAGTGGGGCAGGACATGCAGGGCCCTGGCAATGGATGGCAGAGGGAGCTCAAGGGAAAGCTCGGGCCACATCCCCGCAGCCCCACTGCAGCTGGCACCCGCTCTGCCCAAGGTGGCCCCTGCACCCTGAGCCCAGCCCCAAAGCCCCCCATGGCAGCCGCTGCTGCCGGCCCAGGCCTTGTCCAGCAGAGCCTCCCTCCCGCTGCCGCACTCACCGCTGCCTCGAGCCGCACTGAGAGTCAGCGCTGCCGCCCGCTGTCCTGCAGCTCCCGGCGACGGTTCCATGGCTGGGCCTCCGTGATGTCACAGGCCATGGAAGCCAACGGCACAGCCTGGCCATGGAGCCCAAGGGCACAGCCTGGCCACGGCCGTTGGCCCTGGCTCTGCTGCAGGCAGGGCGCCCAGCACCTGCCATCCACGGACCTGAGAGTCCTGCAGGCACCTTCTAGTGCCTCTATTGCTGCTTTCTCCAACAACTCATAAGATGTAGCATAAAGTCCTCAGGATATTTTATGTTCTAAACTACTCAAAGACCATGATCCAGACCCAGCAGCCTTTGAACTGCAGAGTAAGCTCATCTTTGAGCTGAATAGTTCCAAACTCTTGTGCTACAATCATCATTCTCCAAACCAGAAATCTCTACAAACATTCCCTTTGCTGTGGCCTTGTCATTCTCCAAACCAGAAATCTCTACAAACATTCCCTTTACTGTGGCCCCCTGATGTATGCAAAGGTGCAATGAATATACACACACATGTATATATTCTGTTGGAACATTTTCTCTATTTATCTCCAAAGATAACATTTTGTCATGGCGGGAAAAAATCCCAGGGACTTTGTCACCAGGTTTAAATAGGTACTTGAAAGTTTTTAGAGGTACTTCTAAAGTTTTGTCCATTTTTGCTCCAAAGCATGATCTGAGCAAGAAGCTCTGGAAATGGAATATTAACAGAATGACTAATTCAACACCACGTAAGGCAGATGGACAAGTGAGGGCTCTGCTCTTCAGAAAGATGAACCTAGTTTAAAAATGATGACACCTACCCCCACCAAAGCAAACTGAGTTGCATCAGTAAGTAATCATAAGAAAAATTAAATGCAGAAACAGATGAAATGTCATTAGCTGCAATACTGTGAAAGTGTCTTAGCTTGCTTTTATTTAAGTGGGTCAGCGTGTTGCCAAGACAATGTTTAGGCCCGACCGCAAGAGGCAAAAAAATAACTGATGATGAGGAGCTACAAAGTTGCTGAACCCCGCCGGGCTGCCCAGGACCCTGAGGAACCAAAGCGGCGGCGAAGCCCTCCCAAGATGGCGCCCGCGTGTGGGGAGGCAGAGGGGCAATGGCGGACAAAGCCCCCTGGGCTCAGCCTCTGCCCGAACACAAAACCGGGCAGCTGCCGGAGCTGCTGCAGCACTTGTGGAGCAGCAGGTGGGAATCTGTGGCACTGCCCGGGAGCTGCGGCCCCTCGGCGTAAGGCTCCCCCGGAGCCACGGCGCTGTCTATGCGGGGTGGGCGCTGCAGCCCGCTGCCCTCTGCAGCCCCGCGCGGGCTCCATCGCTGCCGCTGAGGCCGTTGCCGGGCCCTTGGGCTGCGGGGGGAAGAACGGCTCTCAGCAAAGGGCCCCGACAGCTCGGGCCCCGTCCTGCCCACAGGCCTTGTGAAATTCAGCCGGCACTGCAGCTGCTCGGCCGCCGCTGCTGCCATCCAAAGCACGCCCGGAGCGAGCCCCGGCCAGGGGGAAGCCAGAGAAGCGCGTGGCCCGCGCGGCCACAGCTCTGCCGCCACCAGGCAAAGGTGGGAGGGCGCAGCGGGGGCCTTAGAGAGCATCGGCACTCCCTGCATAACGTGCGGCTCTGGGAAAATGTGCTCTCCGTGTTACTGCTAAAGACGGCTTCCAATAAACTAGCTGACAGTGCAAGAAATACATTTTATTTCTTCATTTGTTTCCTGTAAAAATGTCTTGCACCGTTTGGGTATTGGACAAAAGTGCATCAAGTATGCTATTTTGAAACGAGAGAAATTTTTTTAATGGATTAATTTACAGATTCTAGCATCTTAAAAAAAGAAAAGGCTGCAAACATTGAAGCAAAACAAAGGTTTAATTGCGTAAAAACATTATAATTGAGTAAAGTACTATGGAGATTACAAAGAACAAGAACTTTAGTGGATATCATAGCACATTTAGATAGCATTACATTTTCTACTTTCATAGCTCCAAGTTCTACATGCTATTGATGAACAATTTTACTAATATTCTTATTTCATGGAGATATTCTTTACAATATTCTTATATTCTATTCTTAAAAGGAAAACTTATTAAACACCTAGATACAATCTGCATTTGGAAATATCTAGTCTAACAATGAATACTACTCTATGGCCTAGAATAAACCTGTGCACCTTGACACAGCATTACATTTGCTACTTTTATTGAACTTCTTCCTATTTATGAACAATTCTAATTCTATTCCTGTATAATTTTTCTTATATTCCTATAAATATTCCTATTCTCTACACATAAAATAAAAACTTCCTAAACATCTAAAATACAATCTGGCTTGGGGAAGGTTAATACATCCAGCCTGGGAATGAATACTAGTGCATTCCCTGGATGCAGTTCTGTCCCAAACTTTCTTGTGGGAAGGGCTTGGCAGATGCATTGGCTGTCCCTTCAATCCCGTGTCCTCTGAATTCTGCGTGTCCTTCAGAACGAGAAACGGATCCGGAGGCCTGACGTCATCCAGCCTGTCACCGCAGTCTGCATCCTCTTCCTTCTCCTCCTCCTCCTCTTCCTTCCGGGCTCTGGTGGAGTTTCTCCATCGTCTGAGCCGTCATCGTAGCCAGGGTCGCCGTGCCTGGGCAGCCAGTAGGCGGCAAAGAGCACGAGGAGCATCTCTGCACAGACCCAGAACCACAAGTGCTGGCAGGCCGAGAGCCACAGGCTCTCCTGGGCGCTTTCGGGCTCCTCCTGGCTGCGCTGCAGCATCTCCAGCCGCAGGGCCAACTCCTGGCTGCGCTGCTCCTCGCGGTGCAGCATCTCCAGCACCTGGGCCATCTCCCGGTTGTGCTGCTCCTCGTTCCGCCACAGAAGCTCCAGCACCAGGGACATCTCCTGCCTGTGCTGCACCTCGTGCTGCTGCAGGAGCTCCACGGTCACCTGCACGCCCTGGTTATTCGTCTGCACCAGGAACTGGAACACGCCCAGCAGCGCCGTGATTTGGGTGAAGATCCCAGCCATGGTCTGCAGGGAGAGGGACACAAGGGGCTCAGCAGGGCTGCCAGGGACATCGCTCCTGGGCTAGTGGGGCAGGACATGCAGGGCCCTGGCAATGGATGGCAGAGGGAGCTCAAGGGAAAGCTCGGGCCACATCCCCGCAGCCCCACTGCAGCTGGCACCCGCTCTGCCCAAGGTGGCCCCTGCACCCTGAGCCCAGCCCCAAAGCCCCCCATGGCAGCCGCTGCTGCCGGCCCAGGCCTTGTCCAGCAGAGCCTCCCTCCCGCTGCCGCACTCACCGCTGCCTCGAGCCGCACTGAGAGTCAGCGCTGCCGCCCGCTGTCCTGCAGCTCCCGGCGACGGTTCCATGGCTGGGCCTCCGTGATGTCACAGGCCATGGAAGCCAACGGCACAGCCTGGCCATGGAGCCCGAGGGCACAGCCTGGCCACGGCCGTTGGCCCTGGCTCTGCTGCAGGCAGGGCACCCAGCACCTGCCATCCACGGACCTGAGAGTCCTGCAGGCACCTTCTAGTGCCTCCATTGCTGCTGTCTTATATGATGTTGCATAAAATCCCAAGGAAATCCTAGAACATACAGCAGAACTTTTATTGCAAATAATCCCTTCACATTTCAGAAGTTCTGTTTCTGTAGGTTTATATATATCTATATATCTTTGGAATGTTTAATATATTTCATAAATATATAAATTACATTTATATTCCTCATCAAGTAGTTATTAACATGCAGCTCTGTCATTAAACAAGACTTTTTCATTCCTAAAGCTTTTTCCCCCATGTTCCTTCACTTGCATACTGCAATGATTACAAAAAGGGAAACTTGACTATTTCTTAGTGAGCAGAAGGGACCTGAAAGAAAAAATAAAATGTAATAGAAGTCACAGTAGCAAACAAAACTTCAGTGGTTAAATTTGGAGCATATATGCTCGGAAAAATATGCGTAAAATGAGGTATCACAAATACCACTTTTCAAAGTGTGACACAAGGTTCATTTCATTTCTACTTTGCAACACTCATGACCAATCATCTTTTTTATGTTAATCTTTTCTCAGATATTTTAGTATAAGGAAATATTTCAATAAGGCTTTTACAGCTTGATTGCAGATGAAGATGGCTAAATTCACAATTGAATTTCAATGAGTGGCAATTTCATTAACTGCTAAGTGTACCCAAATAAAGAATGAGATTTTAACATGCATTAAATTGATTACAATGTAGTATTGGGAAACAGCTTTTGAAACAACCACCTAAGGTACAAAAAACTGTGATTCAAATAGTGAACACAACTGTAATTGTGGGTTTTTTTCCAATATCGGTTCACAAAAACAAGATGAATTAATGTAGTTTCTGAAACATTTTATAAAGAAGGATCTTTATATTTTCCTCTTCTGAGATCTCTCTCCTAATAAAAGACAAAGACAACAAAACATCAGAAATAATCTCAAGAGGGTAGTATCTTTTTGCTCCATCCCAGTGGAACAGAAGGCCTCTGTAATAGATCTGGAGATTCAGATTTCTTTTCACAGTCCTATTCCTCCAAATTTAGTTTTCCTAAATCACTGGGGGCTTTTCAAAATCTGTTACAGTTTTGTAACAAAATGAAACCAAACAATACCTAAAAAGAAAACCAAGTTTTGCTAATGCTTTCTCAGTGCATGCTTTTCCCTGACATCTGGTACCTGATTCACATCCAGTTCAAATGTTCCAAGCACCTAAACTCATTATATTCATAATTCCAACCATTTTAAAATCCAGACTCTGTCTTAACAACCATGACAGACGATTAAATAATAGTCTCAAAATCACATGGTTCTTCAGAGACTTTGAATTTTGTAACTGATCTTGGAGCACTAAAGGTGCTGACCTTTAAAGCCTGTAAAAACTTTTATTATTTGTAATAATTTGTACCATTATTTTCTCTCTGATTTTGAGATACTTATAAAACCCCCAAATCTGCTCCTTTTCCTTATTCTAACCAAGTAACTGATAGTCCCTTAATAATTCTACTCACAATCTCTTTGCTGTTAAAGGTATGTAGACCTTTATGAAAAACTCAGATGTTTCTTTAAGTCACACGTATTTAACTCAGTATTTTCTCATAAATTATTCCCTTATTCTCCAAGTAACTTTTCATGCAGTTTTTTAAACTCATTCCAATTTCCCTAATAAGCATCAATCTTGAAATGCTGATAGAAAGACAGTTAAGGAGAAGCATCTTATGGGACATATAGAACTGGCTGCCATGCCCATGTTGGCTTAAGATAACTATTAAAGGCAACAGTGTCTGTGAAAATGGGATGAAAAAGGCAAATAATCCACCTGATAAATCTGTAACCCCACTGTTAGGGCAAACTGGCTTATTACAGGAAAAAAAATCCTGTACCTTGTATATACTAAGTAAAAGCTTATGTCAAGTCAATAACTTGCTGGTTTGTAAGTGCTCAAAATTTCAAAGAGTGCTGCTTGTCCAAAATGTAAGCTAGAAAGTGTAACAATTTATCTCTTCTCATACAATCTGTAATTTTAGAACTAAAGAGAATACCACAGGTGTCACAGTAGGAAACAGCTGCAATTTTACAAAAAACACATCAAAGCAAGATGAAGGACTGAACCTTAGTCATGGAGCTGTATGGTTCAGGGCACACATACTACAATTAAAAATGCACTAAATTTTATTCAGATGGGGAAAAATAAGAAATACTGAAGTCATACTTTCTGATACAATTATGTGGTCTATATACAACCTAGAGTTAGGTATGGAAATTCTTCCTCACGGAGCTAAAACTGAAATATTACAATTCATACTAAAATGCATCCAATTATGCTGCCATTTAAGAAAAAGGGAGAAAAAATAAAAGAGAACGACTAGATTTCAAATTGCTTATAATTTTTTTAAGTGAAGAGAACCAAAACTGTGTTGTAGGAACAATCTTATTGTAGCAATTTATTAATAAAATTAACCCTAAGAAAAAAAAGTCTTCAAACATAGCCTACTTTGTTTCTCAGGATTTCTTTCACACACTTATGTTTCTTAAGGCATATGTTTAGTTGCAGACAAGTCTGTTTCAGATGTGAGTTTGTAGCCTGTCAGAATCCTGTCATAGGTGGAGGCCTGAGGATCCAACATGCCCTTGGTTGTATCCATGTGCTCTTCTAAGCACAACCATCTTTGGGATGTATTTTCCTTCTACTGCTGGATTTGCCTCTAATAACCTGAAATAAACTGTGCAATATGTACTCCTCATGGAAGTACTACTACTTATAAATATCTCTGTGTTTTACCATCTTTTAATACTTTTCTTCTACTGCTAATAAAGTTACATCACATCCTGTCAGACTTAGCAATCAAGCTGGTAAAGCAATGAAATAGAGAGAGGTCCACTGAGCATCTTCATAAAGAAATTCTCATTAACAGGCTCAGGAGAATGATTGTGTTCCCTTCTGCCATTTCAGGGTGGTGACTGCCTGACAGTCATTTACAGTCCATTAACAAGGGCCAGTGTCTCAGCTGGGGAGGATTGAAGTGAATGAAGCTCTATTATATTATAGCTGCTAAGCATCTGTTACTGAATGTTACAGGCAGCTTCCAAATGGTGAATTAAGTGCAGAATTTTGCCTGTTTTTTTCTCTGATCATGCATTTAAGAGCAAACATTCTGAAATGTTTTGAAATTAGGCATATTTTTTTAAGTGACTAATCCGTGATCTGCATTAAGGGATTCAAAATGCAAATGAAAAATTATGCTATGACTGATTAAACTAATCCAGCTACTCCAGAGGCATGCATTTCAAATTATATAGTTGCTGCTAATAATCAGAGCAAATGCTAATGTGATCAGTCACAAAAGTGATACAATCAGGGCAGCCTGGTACACAGCTACTTTGCTCCCCTTAAGATTTCATCCTTCTCTTGCAAAAAACTTGGAATGAGAATGACCCACTTCCAAACTGCACAAGAGGAGAGCTCTGTATGCCAGTTTATAATAGATCAGTTATTCCCTGACCTGACCTGTGCTGACAAAGGTCTTTTCCTTGGCTGGAGAAGTAGCTGTCAGAAGGATACATTTAAACAGAAGTTTTCTATATTTATATTCCTCTCAACTCACACTGAAGCTCATATATTAATTTCTCCAAGCGTACATTTTGGCTAAACAGTTGATAACTGCAACTTTTATTTCAGGTTTGGGAAATATGGGGTTGCAGCCTTCAAAAAGATTTGGAATCAAATGCTGTAGCCCAAAAAGATTGTTAAATCTGGGGGGAAGCTGAAATCATAAAGGACCTTTCTACCCATTTTCCATCTGCCCCTTTTACTACCTGCTGATCATCTCTGAAAAGTACTGATTAGCTAAACCATTTTGAAAACGAAGAGAAATCTCGTGTGATTTATCTGAGTCAGATAAAGAACAATATGCAGAATTTTAGTAAATATGCAGCACTTTGCCTGAGCAATAGCCATTTTGTCAAATGCTATGAAGTAATTTTGAATGCAAGTTACTAATGCCCACAAGATTGAATGCTATCTTTTCTTTTTTCCTTCCCTTTAGCAGCTTTAAACAGCTACAATCCATTTTTTCCAGAATTCCCTGCACTGATATGTCTTTTTCTGTTAAAAATTGTAATTTTAGTGACTCTTGGACTGAAGATGGAACAACTGAAGTAGCAAATGACATAAAATTGAAATCTAAATTTCCAGCAAATTTCCCTAAATTTTGGGATTATGTCTATGAGGTTATGCCTAGCTCTGTGTGGGAATAGTTTCTTATATTATTAGCAAAATCAGCAAAGATCACGAGACAGGTGCCAATGCTCTTTTATGATGATGTGAAACATGAAAATTAGTAACTGCAACACTAACAGAAAAAAAAAAAAAAAAAAGAAACAAAAGCACAGAATAAAGCTTCACAACATTTGTGTGGGATTTAATGATTATGCTCCCTGGAATGCTAAAACTATCTCAGGTAAGTAAACCCTCATCTGATTATGAGCACAGCCTTATAATCACGGATCAGTTGTAATTTTGCTGTAACAGTGTTTTGTCTGGGTATCCATCCTCTCATTTGTGTAGTTTGCTCTTCCCCTGGCATAGATGAAAGAGGTCTGGTGATCAGCAAAAAGGAATCATCTTTGTGCTTGTTGTTTATGCCAGAAGAGATATTTATTTGTTGGATGATCCCCTACCAGCAGTTAATGCACATGTTGGAAAGCTTATTTTGGAACAAGGCATAAAAGCTGCTCTTAAATAAAAAATATTAATAAATAAAAACAATACTGTTGACAATGCTTTGACTACAGGAGGTAAATAGGGGTCTTTTTATTTCACTTATGAATGCTGTGGTATAAAATATGCATATCTATTCTCATAAAATAGTAACAATTCTTCAAAAAATGTATGCAAATAAGTATCAGAGAGACACCACTTTCCCTTTAGAAATGGAACAGAAAGCAAACAATACATCTGAAGGTTGCTGTAGTGCAGGTAGAAGAGAGGGAGTAGCAGGTAAATACAAAGTATTTGAGTTTTCAAGGGGAGAGAGATTTTTGTGACAAATTCACTGTGAAGATCAGTAACAAGATAACATTAAAAACTGATTTTAACTTCATGGCTATTACCTGTTGAAATGAACTGAGCTTATTAGGTCTGTCAGTCTCATCTCAAGAAAAGACCAATCTACATGGTTTCACATTTGTTTCTTTTGATTTTGAATATTTTTCATGGCCTTTGTTTGTTTGCAAAGAGTAAGTACCTTTCAGAAAGTAAAAGAATTGTCCCTAAAAAAATTAGCTGATGCACAAATGTCCAAGTGCCCAACTGTTAAAAAATATAAATCATTAAATAAAAAGAACATTTCCTTTTTCATGTGTGTGGGGTTGTTTTTTCTTTGTGTTTTTTTTTTTTTTTTTGGCAAGCTAACTAATTGTCTTGGATCACCAAGGTAAAATAAGGACACTAAATGGGAGCTAACATTTTACTAGTTGTATCACCTCTGTGTGTTCTGCCCACTGAGCATTCCAGAACAGTTTAAACAAAAGCTTAAGCCATCTGTCTTCACTGACAACTCATTTCTTTGAACTTGTACACTGGCTTGACCTGATTCCTGGTTTGCCCCAACACAATCCTGGAACTTGATATTCCTGTAGTTTCAACAATCAGGTAGAAGCACACTTCTACTTCATCACCTCCCATGGCAAAAAAAACCCCTCACCAGTCTTTGAGATCAAAAATATTGTAGCTTCCACCTATGACACTGGTAATGGTAGTGAGTTTAGCTATTTGAAGGCCATATTAAGCAATTTCTTAACTAATTGTAGTTTCTGACTATTCAGAAATCTATGAAATCTATAGATTTCTTCCTCTTGAACTTGCCCAGTTTGCCTCTGGAACTACATAAAGCACAGACAGTAAATTCCAGAGATTTACTGCCTATGCTATAAAGAGCCCATCAGCTTTGGCTCAGAAAAGTTTTGGGCATCCCAATTATCACTGACCATCTCGTTCCTACCCATCTTGTTTGGTTTGTTCTCATCTTTTCAGATCTCTCTTACATCATCCCTTAGCAATTTTCTTTATAGCTTGAAGGTTCATTTCAAGATGACAAATAACTTTTTAATCTATAAAAATTCTGCCCTGCCAGTTCAACTCAGAAAAATAGAAAAGGGGAAGGCAGAGGGGGAAATGGATCTATAACTACTTGTCTATGGAACAAAATTTTGCATTTCTTCTTATTGACATTTTGTTTTGTCAAGGATGAGAAGGGGGAAAATGGAATATCAATGCAGTTCTGTATGCAGACCTACTCATCATTCCAAGTAAGTACATGTAATTTATTATAATTTGTTAGTCAGTCAATAAGCGCTACAAAATGGAAGGAGTACTCACATACAGCAGCACTTAGCAAAGGCAAGGACTCTGTGTTTGAATAAGTACATTTCAAAAAAAGTTCCTGTGAAATAGCTAGCACAAAGGCACTTTTATGTGGTTATTGTGCTAAAGTTTGCTTAATATTGGCAGACATTAGCACAAAAACAGCCACATTTTGTTCTACAAAGCATTTTGGATTGCAGCTCCTGTGAACCACCTGGAGCTCTGCATCCAGCTCCTGGCTCCTCAGCACAAGGAAGTCATGGGCCTGTTGGAACTGGTCCAGAAGGGTCAAAAAACAGTTCAGAGGGATGGAACACCTCTCCCATAGGCAAGAGTTGAGAAAATTGGGGTTTTCTCAATTTTTTTTGCCTGGAAAGGAGAAGACTCCAGGGAGACTTTATTGTAGTCTTGCAAGACTTGAAGGAGGCCTATAGGAAAGCAGTGCCTGTAGCAAGGGGCAATGGTGTCAAACTAAAGGAGAGCAAATTCAGAGTAAATGAGTAAGGAAGAGGATTTTTATGATGAGGGTTGTAAAACACTGGCATAGGATGCCCAGAGAGGTGGGAGATGCCCTGTCCCTTGAACCATTCAAGGTCAGGTTGGGTGGAGCTCTGACAAACCTGATCTAGTTGAAGGTGTCCCTACTCATTCACAAGAGTTGGATTGGAAGAGCTTTAAATGTCCCTTCCAACCCTAAACTACTCCATGATTCTGTGTAACTTGACAAATGCATAGGGGCCATGTGAAACTAAAGGAAAGGAAGGAAGAGATGAGGCAATAGGGCTGACAACTGCAGACATCTACATTATGGATATCTGGAGCAGATTATATGAGTTACATCCTTTTACATCAGGTTTGCTATTACAATACAAAAAGTACCACCTCTAAAAGCTCTTACTCAGTTAATCTTCATAAAATGTCAAAAAGCCTCTAACAGGGTGTCTCAGTGAAGCCATCACTCTGTGTAACCTCAGTCTGTAACAGCCTCTCTAATCTGCTTTCACTGATGTTGCTGTTATTTGTGTACAAGACACAGAGCTAAGTGGAGTAGTAGATTTTGCTATGAAATCATCAAATCCTTGATATCCTGACTCTAGTGCTTTATTTTTCCTTACATATGAAAGCAACAGGAAGACTTTCAGACTTGAAGAAATTTATTTTCCTTTCAAAGGCATTACTTAAGAAGGTGCTTTATAAATGTTCATATTGTAAAAGCTGTAATAAAATTGTGTGCTTCTCCTATAATTTTTAAACTCTACCATCTGATTCTGTTCTTTCCCATTATCCACAGAATTTACAGAGTCCAGTGAGTTTCTCTGGTACAATTCCCACTGGCAGCCTAATGAACCATTTTTGCTAATAATACACAAGAATTGGATGTGAGCCTTCCATCTCACACTGAGATTTTTTTGCAGCAGTTTGAAATCTTCTTTATTCTAGTCAAAATAGCTCTTGTTTTTCTTTTTCTGCTAATTGCAGTTGCTACAATAGATATCAGTCTGGGGTTTGTTTATACTGTTTAAGTAAGTCAATGTACTATTCCTTCAAGATATTTTTAGTGGTTTGAATTGTCCTTTTTGTTTGACCTAGAGAAATTTATAGCACATCCTTTTGATTTTTAGCCTTAATCTTCAATTCTTTTGTAAAGGGTTATCAGAAGCTGAGAACAGTAGAACCAAGTCTCCTATATAGTAAGCACATTCAGCAGGGCAAGCTGTCAATTATTGTCTGCTTTTTGCACAAAGGGCTCTGGTTAAACCATTTTTTCTGATGTAGTCAAGTGTCTCCATGTGTGCAGAGTGTGATTACAGAGGTTGCTGTCCAGCACTGCTGCCTGTTCACCCAGAGTCCTGCAGCCATCCACAAAGATCCAGAAATAGGCCGGGTTAGAATGGCAGACTGAAGTGGCTGGAAATTCTCTGCTGTAGCACACTCTAGAGCACCCAGCAATGCAAGAATTTAGAAAATCCAAAGCTCATTTCTCCCCTTCAGTCATCACTCCAGAGAACACAGGTGTCCCCTTTTGAAGAGTGTATTCTTGATTAGGTGTGCTGCTATTCTTCAAGTATCTCTCCCCTTCTGACAATACCTATTAAAGCATTTTCACTCTTTTTCTTGTGTGTTTTGCCACACTTCAATATTCCCAAAACAGCAGTAATGAAAGGACACAAAATAATGTAAGAGAGGTTTTGCAAGGGAAAAGGTCTTGCATTGTTTTGTTATTAGTGTATTATGAGTACTGAAACACAACAGGAGATTATGAATACAAAAAAGGTATGAGTAACATTCTTCTATGCTAAAAGCTGCAGGGAGGAGATGGGGACAAAGGAGACAGAAGTAGCAAGTGCAGACAGAGTTTTCCACTGACCTGAGATAACCTGAAGGGAACCAATTCAAGTGCTGGTAGCTACTCCCTCAAACAGGTTTTTGAAGGCATCCTAAGATAGATGTGTTAAAACTGCAAGTTGTAAGGCTGTCCTAACTCTCTACATGCCAAACCTACATAAAATTGTCACTCTGCTCAGTGACAGGGGACTACCTTCTTCCTTCTTGCAGATTTCTGAGGGTGCAGGGTATTTTAAAACTCAATTTTACACTAAATTGAAAGCAGAACTCAGCTGATAAGAAAAATCAAAGCAGAGGCCAGAAGAACATGTAGAGTTCTGCATTCTTGGGACATTCAGGCAAAATTATAGAGCACAAATGAGCAGAGGGCTGTCACTGCACACACACTGCAACATTTCAGTTCAGATCACTGCATGAGACAGTGTCATTAACAAATGATTAGCTGTGGTTTACAGCCAGGGGTTTTACAGTTAGTAAAACTGTTAGTACAGTTTGCATTTCTACTGTTTCAGGTTTTTTCCTGAGAACTATCTAAGAACTAAGAAGAATGAAGACCAGCAGATCTCCACTGCTGTCTCATACAGACTCCTCTGTGCAAGGTCTCACTGCAATTCATGCTATGAAAAAAAGACAACTCTATCAATCAGTAAGACAAATACAGTTGAACATTCTGTATTTAATTTTTGCTCTAATTTAGATAGGCAATGCTGCCTTTAAATTCTGCTGATTGTGGATACTCTAGGCTGATAACCCCATTCAACAGTGTGATAAAACAGTTTTTCCATCAGTGTAACCGAGCTACACAAGCTGCAACAATCCTGGAGCTTTTTCAATTTACAAATCAAGCAGTAACATGAATGGCACCCATTTCCACTACAGACCTTCTGTAGAATTCAGCACCATGAAATCCAGTCTCACTTTGCCAATCTTTAAACATAATATATATTTTTACCCTTGAGTTTTAAGCAGCCTTTTGAAATGTTTCAAAGAGAGAAGGCTCGGGGATCATTAGAGGGTTCAGATGCTGCTAACATGTATCCTCACAAAAGCTCCCCCGAGGTTTGAGCAGACCCAGCAGGCACAGGAGTGGAGAATTCACTGCAGGTCACTGGTGGTCAGTGATCCATCAGGCCAATTAAAACAGGCTGATCTAGCAGGGCTCCAAACAGGGAGATATCAATATGGTGCAGAGCAGAGGCGCTCTCACTGTCAGACAGAAACTGGAAATGGGATGGCTCCCACCACACAGAGGTTTGATTCTCAGAAACACACAATTTCAGCAAGACAGGATCATTCTCCTCAAACTTCCCATCTCCAGAGCTCCTTGACTAATCTTTTGTCTAATCCGTAGACAAAGACATACATATAAAACTTAATGCATAATTCTCTTTTCTATGTTTGAGCAGAATTTAGCTTCAATTTCCATGCTTGCAAAGAATTTTTCACTGAATTTACTGAAGTAATTTTACACCTCAATCTGTCTGCCAGACTTAGTAAAAAACAGGTAATACTACCATATTAAATGCTAGTCCTTTACATTCAGTAAATAGAAAAAAACCAAGGAAGTCTCAAGAAAATGCTTCTCAAAGTGATAAACATTCAATTGGCAATACAGGGCATCTTTCTGTGCCTTGGAAAAGGAT
Source organism: Zonotrichia leucophrys gambelii (assembly GCF_028769735.1). Taxonomy (NCBI): domain Eukaryota; kingdom Metazoa; phylum Chordata; class Aves; order Passeriformes; family Passerellidae; genus Zonotrichia; species Zonotrichia leucophrys. The sequence continues at coordinate 13,503,637 of NC_088181.1, forward strand.
GTTTGTTGTTCAACACAGTTCTGCATGTAGCTCATCTGCGTGCCACTATTACTGAATATGGATTTCATCTCAAATTAATGTCCTCTATAACATAACGAACTTGCTTTTAATATATTCTTAAAATGAGCTTGGAACTATTTCACTAAAGGCAAAGCATAGGCTGTATTTTCTTTCTGTACCTGTATCCTCTTCAGTAAAGTATGTCCCAAATCTGATTACTTTCTTTGAGTGCTGGTAAAAAAAATCAACAAAAATCCCAAAAACTCTGGGTGTTTAGGATGCATAAACATAACTCAATTTTTTTAGAATGCATGAGAGAAAATTATTTTCATTTTGATTCATTTCATAAAAGGAATTAGAATGGCTTTCTTCATTATAAGTAGAAATGGGTTACTATTTTCTTATCATCATTGTGCAATCTCAGGTTAGTGCCTCAGGTGGAGGGGGAGATGTTCAGTTTTTGGGGATTTTTATTCTTAAATAGTGTTTCAGCCTGCAAAAATTTCAAATAAGACCCTAACATGCAATAAGTATCTTTTTTCCATCTTAGCATTTTTCAACTCAGTCTTTATTTAAGTTTAAAAGTTAGATATCTACTAAAAATGAACTTAGAGAAACAAACTCACTTTAGTAGCATTTACTATTTGATTGTTAGTGTTGCTACTATATGTATTTAGTTTTAAAATTCATGCTAAATGTTCTGTTTATTGCCTTTTAATAACTACATGAAATGTCCTTAAAGCAAGAAGGGAGGCCAGGAAAACACAAGATTTCACATCAAACTGAAAATTATTTTTCTAGCTACTGCAGTTTGGCAGTCTCCACAGGCAGTTCTAATAGCCTGGAAATTGCCCTGGGCTCTGTTGTTAAATTCTGTTGTTGATGAGCTTTTGTATTGCTTCAATCTTAAGCAGCCTTTTTCTTAGATTAGTCATTTTTCTTTCCTCAGCAGAGCTATTACAGCTAAAATGAAGAAAGAGTGATTTTCCAATAATTGTATCAGATTTTTTTCTCCTTAAATTATAGTTGAGTTGTCTCCTCCAGGTGTGAGTGAAAACAGGAACTGAAACAAACAAAAATCTACCTCACTTGAGAGATAATGGATTATGCCTTGCTAAGACCTACCTGTAAATATGGCAGCAAGACTCCAGTTTACACAGACACTTTAAATTCTGTTAAAAAGTGATAGCAGTGTTAAAGGCACCGTGCATGCATTACATGATAAACTTTTCCCCACTGTTTCTGAGACATATCCCTGACTCCCCAAAACACTGAGTCACTGAACTCCCCCAAAGGCTGCCCAAGTCAAGTAGAAAATACATTTAAAGATTATCAAATGAAATACAGAGAAAACAGTTCTGGGATTCTGCTAGTATACATATAAAAATGTAGGTTTTTCTTTAAAAATCTAGCCAGTGGTTATGGTTCCCAAAATGTTAATATTTAGACACTGGGAGAACATGTCCTTTTATCCCCTAGTAGGTTCTGTATTTGGGTGCAGAAAAGAAGGAAAATGTTAATGAAAATACTGTATTATTGAAGTAAAGTGTATGGTTATGGCTATTTTAAAATAATTGGCAATAATCTGATTTTACTACCTTGCATTTTGTCTTTTCAAAGGTTATCTCTTTGTCTTTCAGCTACAAATTAGATATTTTCTGCAGCTGTAGAGATGACCAGATCTGGTAAGCATTTGAAACAACTTTTATGAAAGACACAGAATGTACTTTGAGGTTTCAGTCTGTTTTCTGATAAAAGCACTAAAATGAATTATGGCATATAATTATCATGAAGGCTATCACAGCAATGCTAAATGACTGCTCTCAGGAGTGCCAGTGTGCTACAAGCAGAACGTGCCCTGCTCCTCTCACCTTTGTGTGTGTGGCACAACAACGCCAGAGACCCCTGACACAACTGGAAAATCAGACAAATGCACAGTGGAGCACAGTCAGTATAAGGAATATAAGAAAAGCATTGCTTTCTAGTTTTTTAACCACCCTCCAGATGTTAAAACTGCCAGGAAACCTTTAAGCAGCTAGAGAAAATGGATGGGCACAGCAGCTACCCTGCATGGCAGGAGCACTGCCTCAAAATTCAGAGCTAATTGAAATTAATGTAGTTGAGTAAGAAATATGATCACTGTAATTATCTGAAACTTCAAATCAAATTCCAAATCAATGTGGCATATAATTCCACAGGTTAATGACACTAAGAGGTGTGAAGCGTTGCATTATTGGTCATACCTCATATATAGTATTTTTCTTATACTGTGTTAATTATGTAGCATTGAAATTATACTGCACAAGCTGCTTAAATACAGAAATTATTTAATCAAAGGGAAATTCACTGCTGATAGCTCAAAATTCAATTATTGCTTCCAGATGCCAATATTTGCCCAGCCTCCTTTACAGAAGGAATCCATGGATTACCAGCCAAGCCCCATCAGCTGCACAGACAGTCATAGCCATACTCTGAGCAGCTAGCAAGGGAGTTCACAGGAGGACCAGGTTTAGCAAAGGCTCTCTAGGGTTTCTCATTTATTTGCAGGACATTTGTTCAACCAAACAGGCACACACAGACCAGCAAAGCCTCCAGCTATCCTCCCTCCGTGCAGCTGTGCAGCCTTTAAACTCCATGCAAACAGAACCATTATTACATTTCTTCTCCTGACTTTTACTTATCCTCCCTCAGGGCTACTCAGACCCTTCTCAAGTTTTGAGCCTGAGCAGACAGCTTGAAAGAGGATCAGGGAGGCCTCTTCCATTGAAAAGCTGAAATCTTCTGACATTTAGTACTTCAGCCCAAAACACAGTGGGGCTGGCTGGCAAACACTGCTCGGTGCAGCCACTCCAGACACCAGCCAGTGGCTCATTTTCTCACTCAGCAGCCCCATTTCCAGCCTCACAGCAAATCTGTCTTGCTGGATACTGAGCAGCAGGTGGTGTGCAAGGAATAGAGATTTTTAATTTATTTTTTATTTAAGATTTAATCTTTTCTAATTTTGTCTCTGAACTATAATAAGGCTGTGGAGGCAATCTTTTTAGGTGTCCAATGTACCTTCTAAATCTCAAAAGCCAGAAGTGTTGTTTTAATGGAGATATGGAAAAGAAGTCCAACAAAATGAACATTCCTCAATTCAAAACCAAAGCCCCAAAGAGGAGAACATAAATGCTCCTGCTGCCTGTATCTAGACTGAAGAGGCCAGACTGCACACAGATTATATGTCAAATATTACTGACAGGACTTGCCATTTATAGGCTTGAATCCTGCTCACACACAGGGATGCATTTCTGTACCAATTTTACAACAGCCAGACCAGTTCTCTGCCCTAGTTTATGTATGTCTAGAATTTGACAAATAGCAAGGACCAGATTTATTTAATTCCATTCCCAAATATCCAGAATGCAGAGTCCTTTGCTTTCCCATGGATGATCATTCTCCACATTTCAGATTCTAAGCAGTTCCTGTGGGCAGAGATTCTCAATGTCTCACAACAAAACACTGGCACAGCCACTCTGAACATCCAACTCTCCTACCATTCACAGTGCTCTTTGGTTTTCCTCTGCTTACATTCAAAATGGACAGTTTCACCTATTCCATACTCCCAGTAACACAAAGCCAGCTAGCCACAAGCCATTAAAAACATCTGCTCCAATTCATTTTTAAGGCAGGTTTGTTGCCTTATCCCTGATTTCCCCAAGATCTCAGATATGTAAAAGTCAGTTACTGTTTGAGCTCTGTGTTTGTAATCAGTATTATATTACAAATACAAAGGGGCTGGAACAGTGTGCAGCCTTTTCTTTTACAAATAAACAAACACCCATTCCTTTATGAGGTAGAGAGTCTTTCATTCACTAACCTCACTTGACCAGAATAATTGGCATAAAAATTACACATCTCTGTGTTTAGCTCCATTTGAATAAATGTGAGCAATGTCAGTGTTAATTAAGTGTAGATCAAGAGCTATCGTTCCACTATTCAAAATGTAAATTCCCTCCCAAAGAGCTGTAAATAAGCAGTCACTGCTTTACACTGCACAAAACTGCAAATGGGCAAACCTGGAGAGCCACAGAGCCAATGTCAAAGAGCCTTTGACAAATCAGTTGGGCTGAAGATGGAAATAGATTTGTAGATTCAGATATGCTCATTTTTTCCTTATTAACAGTCCTTCCTTAGCAAATTAATTTCAGAGAGGCATCTAATGCAGCCCCCAAACCCCTTCTTGATTCTAGTTTTTTACAAGTGTTCAGATTTTCAGAATTGCTCATACCTATGTTCATGTACATACAACTGGAAAGGATTGGGAGGCAAATCCCTCAGTTCCAGCTTTAACATTTAAATGAAGCTAAACTTTCACAACTCATCAGCTGCCATTGTGATAGTCAATGCCAGTTTTTAACAGTTCAGAATATGATTTTTCTCAGTTTTTTTTTTAAATAAAGGAAGTCTATTCTTAGCCCTGTATCCTGCTGAAATGCTAGAAGCTTCCAAACAGACTGAAATAACCTTGCTTTCTGCTTTTACAAGTTGTTACACTAAAATCTACAGGGCTCTCTGCAGCCTTAAGCAGGGTAAAAGCTCTGCCATCTAAGATAAAAGTAGAAAATAGTGGAATAGGATACAAATGATATTTTCTAGCTCTTCCCCCAGTACAGCTACCTAAATTCATCCTAAGTTCATGAGAGATACACAGTGACTGAATCCCAGTGCAGCAACTATGTGTTACAGCTCATAAGATGTTTCTCTTCAATGCAAAGAAGAATAATATCCAGAGAGACAGACAAACTTTTAGATTTTAATGTCATTGTAACCAAATGAGAGATTACTCCAGGTTTGGAGTGAATACTGGTTTCTAATTAGAAACATAGTTGTTGTATAAATAATATTTAATATTTAAACATCCAATCTCTTTTTTCTACTTAAGACAGCTATAAATCTTAAACTATGTTCAGCATCCTGCTGAGCATCAGCAACTTTTTATTCGTTTTTTAGTTTCACAGACTTCAAAGTGCTTCCCAGCTGCATCAGGTCTGTTCCCACTGAGATTCTGAGCTGAAGATTCCATGGGACTTATTTTGGTGTTTGCAATCAAATTGCATTTAAGGTACTTCAGCAGAAGATATTATGTAAATTACTGTAGCATTTAACTGAGTCATAGTAATTGTGCAGTCATTGCTATGGAATTATGCCATGCATGATCAGAAAGTCTCTCTCTCCTACTCACCAAACACCCAGACCCTGCTCCTTTTCCAGAGCTGGATGTTTTTCAGCCACTGGGTGCTGCTCTCGTTAGAGAAAACAGAACATTGAAAAGAAAGCTCAGAGATCATTTCATGCCATGAATGTGCAGTTCCACCGGTCTCTGCCAAATCAGCTTTCTCCTTTGGAAAATAGTTTTTAAGAAAACTTTATCCCAGGTTTAGCACAGGGCTTGCTCCACTGGTTTCCTTTAGTCTGGGCTATGACAGATCTTCCTTGAGATGCTAAAAATGATAACAGGAAACCTGATTGTGCTCCAGCACTTTCTTGCTTTCTTACATTGCAACATATAAAACCAGGCTAAAAATCTTTATCTTTGTATTGAATGTACACATATTACAGGACTCAGCAATTTCTTATATTTTTACCCCCCAAAATTTGCTTGATCAGCATTTTCATAGATATAACTTTATTTTTTTAAAAAAGTAAGTACTGTAGTTTCTTATCTCCTACCAGTTTCTATTTTTATGTAAATTCAATGGAAGTCCTATAATGTCATTCCAGCTTTTTCATTTTCTCATCACAAAATCTTCCCTGCTAGAATTCAGTGGTCATAGAAAGAATTGTTTCTTTGCTAAATCAGAAGACTTAAGGAATGACAGGTTTAATAATTTGCAGAGAGCATAGGTAATGCAACATTTGTTTCTGGGATAAAACCACTATATAATGAAAAAGAAACAGATAAATATCTCTTACTGTCTTCCTGATATGGCCAAATAAAATGAATTCTCTCTTTGGAAGAAGAATCTTCACATGCTTGTCCCACACAAAAAGTACAGTATAAAGCCAGCTAAACTTTTTTTTTTCCCATATGCAATTATCAGTCAGCATTCCTATCTCAAAAATCAGACTCCAAACTTGTAATTGAGAGGAAAACCACCTATCCAAATAATTATTTCAGCAAAAGCATTTACCTCTGTTTAAAGAAAAAAAAGTATATATTTTAATAGAGTAAAACATGCAGAATAGACCTAGGACTCTGTCCTGGGCCCAAAATACAGTCCTTCTGCTTTTTATGAACACAAATAATATTATATCTCTGTGGGATTGGTGAGATTTCTCCTGTTTATAGACAAAACTGAGTTCTACCATTACAGATTTAAATTACTGGTCATAACAAATCTGACACTCAAATGGGGCTGCAGCAGTACAAACATATGTGTACATCCATCTGCACAGACCCCTGTAATAATGTGTACACCTATAAACAGGTAGATCACATGTATCAGAAGAGACATGTCAGGTATATGAACTGAGAAAAGAATTTGAATTTCACAGCTTCTGCATTGGAAATAAGTGTTCCTTGGGGCTTACACTGCATCTTGCTCTGTATACATTTTGTGTGGGGAAAAAAACCCAAAAATACACTATAAAAAGAGGAAATTCCAATTAATATTTGGTTAATAGCACTCTGAATCCAGACTGCAATACAGTCACCTGTAGGCTGTTCCATCTCCTCTAAATCTACTCTTCATTTGAACAAAATGGAAGAACTTGTTTCTAGACTGAGGTGACACTGCATGGCAGGACTTGGCAATAGCAAGGGGACTGCTCCTGCCCAAAGGGCTACAGTATGAACCAGCAGAGAAAAGGATGAGACAAGAGAAAACACAGAGTTAAAGTAACTGGCCAAAAATCAACTTAAAATCAAATTCTTTTTGCAATTTTTATTTCTGTGTTTTTCTACTGCTTATTGCCTCACCTTGCATTTTCCCAGGAGTTAAACACCCAGGTATTTTTTGCTGATTATGTAGATATACCCACACTGGAATATTCTAGGATAACAGAGTTGGAAATACAGTAACTTTCTCCACTGCCACTCAATGTAAAACCATACTGTGGTTTGTTTGTTCCAGAAGAGTTTGTGCATGTCACCAGGGAAAGCCTGACTTTGGGCTTTAGGAGTAGAAAATGTCAGCGTGCAGCCAGCCAAGCATGAGGGGTAACAGTGAATGAGGACACCGTGTAAGTCATTGTGCATGGAACCACAGTGAGTGCCCCTGTTACTCCATGGAAGCAAAGGGAGGACCTGGGACACAAATCCAGGACATAGCAAGGAGGTTTCAGATACACTGCTCCCAGATTTTTGTCTCATTTCAAGCTGCTAAAATGAATTAACATTTGGTAACGCCCGAGCAGCTCTTTGATATACAACAGAAGTAAAACATGTCTCTCTAATTCACTTTTGATTGATGTTGCTGAGCCTATGGGAATAGGAACGGTACAGCTGTGGTTGCAGACAGCTTTATTACTTTATTTATCCCTGTTCATTATGTTGAAGTGACAGAGAGAAAACGGGAAAGAGCTGTTTGGGATTCCTTTAAGTGTTTCCTCTCCTAACCCCCACGTCCCTCCCAGCAAAGGGCTCCTCAGAGGGGTCTGTCCTGATCTCATATCCATACAGTAATAAACCTGTTTAAGAGCATGACAATAAAATAAATGAGCATGTCAAAGCTCCATTGGGAAAAAGCCTCACTCTTCTCCTGGCTGCTTCACCAAATACAGAACAATGTGGAGTTTGAGATTTAATCCCATCCCTTCCTTGGGGCTTTTGTTTGTTTGCTTTTAAAATACCAGAACTCCAGAAGAATGGCCTTCTTTACATCTCATACTCTATCCCCAAGGCCCTGGGCCCATCTTATTTGAAGGAAGTTCATTCCACATTGAGTCTTTGAAAGAACCATTTGCTGCTTCCAGGATTCTCTATGTAAAATAATAAAAGGCCACAAAAAGCTGAAAGCAAGAGCTTTTGTCATGACTGACCTCATGCATTTTACAGACTTCATTAGTGCCCACATTGGAATTGGTCAGTATTTCCCTGTCTCCAGTTCCTGCCACCTGAGCTTTATGAGCTGGATTGAAATACATGGTCTGATTTGACTTTAGGGATTTTTGCTGTTGCTGCTTTTGAGTGCAAAAACATGATGAGAAAAAATGAAGCAACAATGAGCTGATTTATGGGCTCTTCAAAGGCTCAATAACAAATAAGAAAGCCTAGAAACATCACTGGAAGTGATCTGTAACTGCTGATGTCCACTTGTAACTCAAGAGTTTCACCTCACCTATCCACAGTTTCACCTCACCTATCCAGGTTTCCCAACATTTGCATATGAAGAACACAGGCAGCAGAGACACAGAAGATTTTTTTGAACAGTGATACCATTCACAGACATGAGTGAAGTAACTTAATCTAAATGTAGGTGGCTCTGATTATCAAATTAAATTTTACAAGCTATTATAAAGCTTTCCTAAATAGTAATCTAACGAATTAATATTTGTACATCTAAGATACATAAATCCTACAATTTCAGAATTTTCTTTACTCTCTGCTTTTTTGTGCAAATTGCAAGAACTAGGAAACATTTAGAGTATTAAAGATTCATTCTGTATCCCTTAAATGTAGAATTAGCTCCTCAGCCACACTGTGTTGGTAACAGTCCATGAAACATAAAAAGGTGATTTTCTTGTGCTTCAGTGGGAAAGAAAAGGTCAGGCAAAGAGGAAGAAAGGTGTTTTACACTTCTTTCTTGCAGAGTAGACAAGCACACAAACAGAGCACAATCTCACTATTATTTCTCATAGGTTAAAGCATTGGAAGATGCAGATTGTCAGCAGCTGAGCTTTTTCTGAGCAGCTGGTATCTCTACAAACGCCTTACCTGGGGTGGTGAGGGTGTTGACATGAGAATCTCTGCGCCCTGGACATTAATACCAGATGAATTTATTATGACCACGTTATGTCAGTGAAAACAGTGCATCCAAATGAATTAGTGTTGCCATGGATAACTCAGAATGTCAGCTCCAATGCTGTTCATTTCAGATGGGAAGGGTCAATACTTCTGCACTCCAGAATGCTGCTTTTAATTCAAGTTAAATTATATACTCAGACTTTCTTGTTATAATGATTTCTTCCTTTTAAACTACTTTGACCTCCATAAAGTCTGTGCACATCTCAGGAAGCTGACTAGCTGGAAGCAGCAGCAAGAGCATCGTTTGGAAAATGTAAAAAGGGAAGCAATTTAAAGAAGATATTTCGCCTAATCTCCCATACTCTGTTGAAAAGATCCAATGAGTTACCAATAAGCCTGAGATTAGTTTCAAGTGAAGTGTCCCACATCACTGTTGCCAGTGGAATTGCTTGGTTACTTTTCTTTATCACACAAAGAAAATTCAAATCCCCCCAGACTTTCCTCACAGTTATCCTGAGCCATAGAAAAATAATTTACCCACCACATAGCTCATTACACTTTTGGAGCTAACTTAAAAATCTCTTTTTAAAATTCTACATAATGTTGAAAGCATCACATTAAAACACTACTGGAGAATTCTATTCCAAACACCAATTTGCTTTGATGTTAGGAACAGTTAAGCTAAATCATGAGCTTCCAATGTGTTCCCAGATCTCTTGTCCTCACTGTGTTTGCCAGACTTTGAAGTCTGGGTGTGTGACTGTTTGGAAGGTAAAGCTCTGCTTAGTGGTAGGATTTATAGCAGAATCCATTTTGGGGTGAATCAAACTACACAGTGATTCATTTCTAAACCAGCCATGCAAAGTAATGAGACATCACAATCCATTCCACACCCTGAGACAGGCAAAGAGGGAACAGAGAATCACAGGATCACTAGGGCTGGAAAAGACCTCCAAGGTCACTGAGCCCAGCTGTCAGCCCAGCACCACCATGTTCTCCACTAAACCAAAATCCACATCCACACATCTGGGCATTTCCAAGGGCAGTGATTCAGCCACTTCCCTGGGCAGCCTGCTCCACTCTACAAACAAGCAGAGAGAGCTGCTGTGTGATGTGTTCAAAGTATCGGGCACAAGCATGATCCAAGATAAATACACCTTTAAATATTTGTATTTCTATTTCTTCCTGATGTTCCTTTAGAGTTTAGAAATATAGTATCACTGAAAATGTATTCAAAACACTTCACTGAGCATGTGTGTCTGTGTTTCCTGCTGGATTTAATTTAACATCACAACAGGCTAAGTATTACAGTAAAGGAATAAAATATGTTTTCCCAGGATTATTTATGTAGGCTGTACATAGGAAATGTAGGAAATTCACACTCAGTGTAATGGCACAATTAATGATCCCCTAAAAGTTCCCTCCAAATGCAGCTGGACTGACCTGCAGCTATAGAAATTTCTGATACCTGCAACAGCCAGCTGAAATCACTGTTAACTATTCAACATCTGCATCTTTCAGTAGCTGGACTGGTAGGTGGTACCAGAAACCAGGCTTAGGAGAACAAAAAAGGTGGCCTAGCTCTTTCTTTGATGCTGGTCCCAAATTAGACTCATAAGAGCAACTACCTGACAGAAATAGTCTCCTAAAATACATCATAAATACTCACTGGCTTTAATTTGCATCAGGCTGCCATTTACATACTTCATACACTGCTTGAACAGCTTTCTTTGGTCTTCAGGGAACACAAACCCAAGAGGTAAAAACAACACAGCCCACAACAGAGTCATTCATTTGCAACATTCCTGAAACACATCAGAGAAATGAGAAAAATATAAGTCCAGATTTCGCCTTGGAGTGTGTGCACAAACTTCCTGTAAAGCCATTAAAAGTTAGATGCAAGCAAGCAGAAACAACTATGAGAAATTATAATTAAGAATTCATATTCCATTTTATATTACTGAAGCTTCATCTTAATTGGCAGAATCCCAGAGCTCCTACCCAGGGAACACCAATCCCTCTGTCTCTGGTGCAGTGTCCTCTCACCCAGAGTCACTGCACAACAGGATAGAGCAAATTAAAAAAACAAACCAACAACACTATTTCAACCTGCCTTTGCACATGCCCACAGGCATTTTGGAGAGTAAAGGAAAAAATGTGGGACTGAGTTCCTTGCATTTAGATATATTGTATTATCAGGAGGGGCCTTCTGTGGCTCTAAAACTAGAGAGGTTGGAGTAGACAGTACCCATTTTATCTCCAGCACCTCATCTGCCAGTTCCTGTGCCAGAAACTTCTGTCTTCCTCCTCTATCCCTGTCCTGTCCCTCAGCAAGGAGCCCTGCAGCCCCAGGGCAGGAACACAAAAATCCAAGGCACAGAAAAGTCAATGCTCTGCACAGCCCTTTCAGGTCAGACAAAGAGGCTGGACAATGGAAATAATGTGAAGATAAAGAACACAGAGAGCCACTTGGTGGAGAAAGGATTCCAGACACATACACAATCTCAAACATGGCCCTTTGCCATCAGTTTCACTTTTAAATGTTGGGGGGGTGGGGGGTAGGTGGGGACAGCACACAAGCTTGTGTGAACATGAAAGCTGTGAAGGGCAAAACTGAACCCAAGTTCATTTGCTAAACAAAGGCCTGATTGGATTTTCTGGTTATTTGCAGAAAAAAAATGACACATCTGCATGTGTGTATTTCAACACACTGTCTCACAAATAACTATTTCTTCAGTTCTGTGTTCAAAAAGAAGAATGAAAGATGTATTCTGAAAATATGATGGGGTCCCCACATGAAGAAAAAGGAGGGAAAGGATGAATCACAATCATGAAATAGGATCCTACAGTGAGAGTCAAAGAGTTTTTAGCTGTGTTCTTGAAAAGAAGAGGCATGAAAGCAGTGAAACCATTAACAATTACTTCTACATACCCACTGCAAAGCCAGTATAAATGAAAAGTTAACAGGGAGGCACACATAACTTGATTTAAAATGCAGTTCCAGGAAAGAGACTTTTGTAAAAAAAATAGCTTTTTAGAAATACTGAGGATAATAGGAACTGTAGGTGGATTCACAATATTATGTTCAATCACATTTCTGAAAAGCTTAAGATGAATTATAAAAAGTTACCTTAAACACCAAAGACCTTTCAAATAAAAAAGAAGGAAAAAGTTAATTTTCAGGGAACTTCTCAAAATAGATCACTACCAATGGATGAGATTGTTAACAACTGAAGAATTTTTTCATGATCTGGACCTTTCCATTTGTTATTACAATTATTAAAAAGTCATTGATAAAGAAGTTCATTTCTTTAGTGTCATTCCCAACTCCTATATTTCAAAATTGCCTCTCTTACAGGACACCACTTGGCAATAAAATTGAATATTCAACAGTACATGAGGAGGACTGCAGTTCACCATCTAGATCAATAAACAATGGAAATATCCCATAATTTACATTTAACATCCACCAGTCAGTCCATTCTGGAAAATTCATGACAAGCTTTACTGATAGTATCAACAAAACAGCCATTCCCAGCTTTCCATCATGCAAAACTGACATCTCTCAGCTTCTGTAGGAATTAAGGTAGCAAGGTCAGGATTGGAAAGCACATTTTACTTTTGGAAATAATATGTTCTGTTCTAAAACACCAGGGTGATCTAAAATTCAAAAGGAGCAATACAGAGTTCTTCTTCCTGATGCACTTAACAGCAGCAAGGAAATTGCATAAAGTTTCTATCTTTTTACTGCAATGTTTGACATCAAACATCAACTCAATGAGAAAGAGATCTCAAATCAAATTTTTTCATCCCTTGTATTTTTGCCTACATTGCTCTTCCTCTCTCATTTTTCTTTCCTTTCTTTGCATTTCCTAGTGGTTTTTAGCACCTACTATATATTCTCTATACTCTCCACCCATTCCTCATTACCTCCTCCACCTTGTTTCAGTTTATCTTCCCCCCAATACAGATCCACCTCTTGTGTGGTACCCTGTGGCCACACTACTGCTGATCCAACAGAAATTATATTTTGGCCCAAATATATGATGCATATAAGAATATATCTCTTGTGGGAGGTAAAGAAAAAATGCAGTGCATATGTCTTAATACAGGCAAAATTTTTTTAAAAAATCCACATGGTTCCTTTACAGCAGAAAGGAGAATGTTTTCTACATTTTAAGCAATGTAAGTTGGATAACTTAATCCCTTTTAGACTTTAACACTATAGATTTCTAAAAGTCCAAAGTATATTCATGCATCTTCTGAAGAGAAGGATTTTACTGCAAAGCATCTGGGTTTGACTATTAGACATATTTAAATCTAGAATTCTGTGAATGAATCTTTTATCTCCAAGATTTTTACTATTTTTTGACATTTCTCCCTTTGACAGCTACACACTTTATGAAAAACAGTGCATCAGAAAAAAAATGCAAATTCAGAAGTTCTCACTCTCAAGCATTGTTTCACATATACATTTATTTCAATTTTATATATTCTTAAAAATTAATATTATTAGAAGCTTTGATATTTTGCTTTCCTTCATTATGGGACTGATCATGTCCTTGTCCAAAGCAGGGGGGCTTGAATTAGGTGATCATTAAAAGTCCCTTTCAACCATCCTATGATTAAGTAAACCAAACAAGGATACTTGATTTAATATGACATGGCAGGACAGATCTAATATTTTTCAAGTGCAAAACCAATATTTAGTGTAATAGAAAGGTAATAGAAATCCTAAGTAAGATGCAAAGATAAATAAGATCTAAGGAAATATCTTACTGTTCCACCTATCTAAGTACATTTCAATACCTGATGAAATCCTACTACCTGGTGAATTCCTTTTGCAGCTGTTCTCAAGCTGGACAACAGAAAAACAGATGAACACACAAAATGCTGAAGTCTCAAAAGCTGTGATTTTCCCATAGGTGTAGTAGAGGTCAGATAAAAACTCTGAGTGTGCATTAATTACTTTGCAATAAAGCAAATACCAGTCAGAGAAAATGGTACATTTCAAAAGCAACAAAAAATGCAAAACTGGCAAATACTTCATTAGCCACTGGCAATACTTTTAATGTAGCCAACAACAGAAATTTATGGAACATCTATTGCACTCGATTTTACCTTATAGACTACACAGTTTCCATCAATTTAGACTGCAGATAAATTCTAAGGATGAGATTTTTCCAAAATGTGATGTGCCGTTTTAAGAACCAACCATAAATAACACCTATTTGAATAAAACACTGCAATTACATGAAATTATTCTGCCAGTTTTCCAGTCACTATAATTTTAAATGCAAAGTACAAGTTAGAACTAAAAAAAAAATAAACAAAAAAGCCTTCAGTCAATTCATGCTTCTGTTCATGCTCAGGGAAAAAGAGCTCTGTGAAAGTCAAGTCAATCACATATAAATCAGAACAAAATTGAAAGCCAATAGTGAAATTTGATATGGCAGTTGAACACATGTATTCCCTTTGTAATAGTGAACTGTTTCAGGTACAAGGCATGGAAATAGGAGAAGGTCAAACTGTCAATAGGTCCAACATGTATGGGCTGACAACAAAACTGTAAATATTTATGAATTCAGAAGAAAATGAATTATTTGGAAGAGAGCAGAAGGACCCAGGTCTATGGATACTCAGCCCACTACAGTGAGAGCAGATCAGAGTAAGAGAACAGAATGCAGCACTTTCAGCCAGTGCTGCCCAGCCACAAATGGTGTTTCCAGTTTAGCCAAGTGCTAAACCCCAGCTCAGCAAGGCTCCACATAAAACTCAGGGCCAGCATTTTCCTAAGCACAGCTCCAGTTTGCACCTGGAGAGCTGGAAGGTCAGAGAACAGCCAGCATCTGCCTTCAAACATCACATACACTTACACCTTGATTAACACAACTCATCATGGTTAGGTCTGCAGCCAAACGAGAACAAGCTGATAGCCAAAGTCCAGCCTTAACTCCAGTCTGGACTAGGAAAAATTCTTGTAGACTCTTAATAATAGTCAGGCCTGTTAATATTGAATGTTTTATATTATAGTGATTGTCTTCATGGGAAAACAGCTACTGCAGAACCAGACTAAATTAGAGAAAAGATTTAAGTTCAAAAATAGGTTACCTACAAAGTGTTTGCTCTTCCAATTAGCAACCCCCCTCCCACACTGATTTCATAGCAGTTTGCTGTAGGCTGGAATAGGACATGCTTGATTCATTATCACGGGATTTAAAAATTAGGTTTATATTCAATAACCCTTAAAAGAGTAAGAGAGAAGGAAACAGAGTCTTAACAGACTGACTAAACAGAATACACATCCTTTATTCTGGCATAAGAAATCACATCTACAATTTATCATGAAAAAATCCATTAAGAATACCCCACAGCTAGAAAAAAACTCAAGCTGGTGCTAGGTTTTGATTACAGAGGAATAGAGCAGCTGTTCGTAGAAGGAAAATGAGAATACTTTGCTATTCTGCTCTTTTTCATTTTGCCAATAATATAGCTGCATTTTCACCTCCAGACTGGTTAATTTCAAAACCAACAAGCAGGTCAGTAATTACATTTTTGTAATCTTTTTTTTTATTTAACAGAAAAGCCTACTGAGATTCTGCCCAGTCACCTCAAACTCTCCTTTGTCCCTGTTCCAATGTACTTGATCCATTCAAATGTCACGTTTCCATCTCCAAAGCACACAGAGAACATTTTAAATTGGGTCTTTGAGCAAAACAAACCAAGGTGTCTATACTTGTTTCTTTCTTGCCCTTCCTTCCTAAAACCATAGGAATTGCCTTAAGAGGAAAAACAAAAGCATGTATCTTAGCTTCCCAGACCAGCCACTTTCCTCAATTTGATTATTTTCATTTCGTTGTTTCTCAATACTGTGAAGTCTGATTTTCCCAAATCCAAGAATAAGAAATGGCTGGAGGGTTGGCAGGGAGCACTGAATAGAAAAACACTTCCAGATGTTAATAAAGACTATAGCTGGGATGTTCTTGTTATAAATTCCCACCTTTTTCCAGAGAACTCAGCTCTTCTAGTGAGTGCTGCATGGTTCTCCATATTCACATACCCTCTCTAATTTGCTGTGTGCTGCATGCCCTGCTTCTCCTGTTGGTTTCACCCCTTGTTTTCACAAATTTCTACCTTCTTCCATCCACCCTGGCTTAGCCAGGATATTTTTGGAGATAGCTATCTTCACTGTTATTCAATTCTTTTCTGTGTGCAGATGTATTTACTGTCAGAAAGCTGGGTCCTAGCAAGTGAAATGAAGACTGAGAGGAATTTGTTCTGTCACATTTTGAAACAGAGCACAAACAGCCCTTCTTCTGTGGCCTCTAAACACATGCTGAAATCTCCTAGCTCTTAAAGAATAGGAGCAGCAAAAAAGTGCTCCTGGCTTGGTCAGCAGTTTGCTGGGTTACTTTTGTAACCTTTTTCTCCTTTGGTTTTTTCCCTGCAAAATGCAGAGGCAGTTCTGCACTCACAGCTGTCATGGCTATTATAAAAATGAAGTTTAAAATGCTCTGTGCCTTTTAGATTAAAGGTGCTAATGAGATGAGAAGTGCAATCATCATCTCAAGCCCAGCCTGTTGCACTTAAGCTGTTCATCCTTTGCTTTGATTACACAAAGCTTTATCAATGAGGTTTCTCTCTGGCTGTGGCAGCAGTAAGAGAGCACTGGCACATGCAGAGAAGCACACTGCACATCAAGTGTCTGATTTTTAAAATGCATGTCTAATTTTCACAGGCCAAAGCCTTCCCATGAACTACAATTCAGCTGCCTGAATAATGCATACAAATGAGACAGGACTGCAAACCTAACGATTTTAAATCAGGTGTTATATGCAGAACATGTAAAAACTTTCCCATCTTAGATTGTAGAGCTGTCAAGGCACAGCTTTAGTTACTCTCAGTATAACAATATGAGTGTACCCAGCTGAAAATCTGAAACTCTCTGGAAACTTTTCTAAAACCATCAAATGATCAATGAGAACAGGCTGCTGCTCTTGACTTGATCGTTCTCTCTCTGCTTGTCACATTCGTGCCATGACTGAATGCCAGGACACGTTCTCTGGCATGCAGCCCCTTCTTGCCTGCATTCAATTTCAACCCACTCCCAGCCAGATTATTTTAGATGATTATCATAGAATAGTTTGGGCTGGAAAGAACCTCAAAGGTCATCTAATTCCAACCCCCCCGCCAGGAGCAGGGACACTTTAAACAATTTATCCTAAACCTCCAGTGCTGATCACTTAAGGGGCTGTAATATTAATTTCTTATTCTATTAATAATAATTCCTAGTCATGAAGGGATGTAGGCTATGCTGTCCCATGGTAAGACTGGGTTCTCTACCTTTGTTTTCCCTTGTCACTCATTCCTTCTTTTAGCTCTGGAAAACTGTGGTATTCTACAAAATTTTCCTTACCATGGGTACATGGGAGAAACACTTTCTATTACTGGGTCTGACCTGACCTTTTGGGACACTTGCAATCATTTATTTTGTACGTACTTCAACTTATTCACATAAAATAAAAATAAAATAATGTAATATGCTTAAATATTTATGCATGTCAGAATCTGTTACTGCTCTTGTAATTTCTATCTGTAAATCTCTGAAAAGACAACCTATCAAATCAAAACTTTTTTTTAAACTAAACTGTATTTTCCTTACTGCTATTTTCTAACATAAAATTTAAGGACAGTTACTGATTCAACATCAGTGTGGCATCTTTTTTTCTCCACAGACATAAAAGACCACCAACTGGGACAGTATCCTAAAACAAGATATATAACTAGCCCAAATGGAGCTGGCACATAATTATGATGATTTTATGACCTTCTGTGACTTGCCCTGAAAACCCTCTCTATGATGCTTTTACAAACTGATCTCATGCTTGTCAGTCACAGCCAAACTGAGTCTTTAATCAGTGCAGTCCTGCAGTCAGTGAGAGAAATGAACTCATACTCTGTGACAGATTATCAGTAGAATTTCAAAAAGAAGATTAATGAAAAAGTGTAAAAACAGAATAAGCAGTTGCCAAAAATGCAAAGGAATAAGGAGATGACCTTAAGTGGCCAAACCCAAAACCTTAGTGTAGAAGGCCAAAGCATCAGGATCACATGGCTTAACATCAAACAGTGGTGATCTTCCAATCTTCATATGGTCACTAATCTACAGACATTAATGTTAATGTATAAATATATTAATATATTAACCTATACAATCTACAGACACTCATCTGCATCATCCACAGAAAAGCCATACACTCCCATAACAAAGGCAAAGAGTTACATGCATGTGCAAGAAGAATTTCCATGCTTGCAATTCCAGAGCTGCCCTCTAAATGCAGGTAACATACTTTTCTCAGTCAATACATAATTGCTCCAAATTATCAATGCTAACTAAAAATCAGCACCTCTGCATAGACTTGAGTGAAACAGTGGCTGTTTATTGCAACTTTCAGGACACATATTTATTTGGTAGGGCTTGAGTTTTGCTTGGCTTTTTAAAATATAAAACATACAAAGCTTCTCCCTAACTGTTCTACCATGCAAAGCCTGCATTTCCCACAGGCAGAGTATGCCTTAGCATTCATTAGATGGACAACATTGAACTTACTTAAAAATAGGCAAGCAGTGTCATAGCTCATTTGCTCTGATGCAATTGTGAGAAGATAGAGCCTGTATGCTCAACCACAGGGAACATCTGGCATAAAAACACTCAGCAGGAACAAAGTTTTGTATAAAACTAAGCACAGTGGTTTGGCAGGTGGGGGTTTTCATGCTGTAGGCAAATGGTAACCTACACCCCTTTTGTTTCTTGCACTGAAGCCTTGGCTGAAATTCAGATGTGGCACTTGGTGAGTTTTAGGAGTTTTCATGGAGACAGTCATGCAACACATGCTTGCTTTTGACTAGCAAAAAACATCCTACATGAATGGTATAAACTTAAACCAGCCCCAGCAGTGCTGAGAATTGTGCTGAGTTATTTCAAGTGCCTCAACAAATCCATAGGAAAGCACTACCCACATAGACCCAGAAAACAGCAGCACAAGGGAAACATTAGAATTTGACAGGGTTTTGAGTCACATCTCTAATAACATGTATAGCATTTTCTCCTCCTGTTTTTCATACCACTCTTCATTGTTTTCATTATCATATTATGTTGTGCAGAACTGACACCATCATGCACCAAAATCATACATCTGAAGGGTCCTTGCCCCAAAAAGTTTCATGTGTACAGTAACAGAACGCACACAAGTGAAGCTCCCCAGTATGAAACACTGCAGCAAAGCAGGTTTGATGAGAAACCTTCCTTGGCTGCCATCACAGCAGGTTCCCTTGAAGCATCTCAACTTCTATGAACCTTTAATAGAACCATGACAGACTCCTGTCAGAGATACAACTTTGTCCTGGAACTGGATTATTTGGGAAGATGCAGAGTCCCCCTTCTGTGGGTAGACACAGACAGAAGACCTTGGCCACTGATCACCACCAAGATCACTGGAGCTGCTGAGCTAGAAATAACAACAACAATAATAATAATAATAATAATGTAATGAATCACATAATGTGTTTTCTAGGGTTACAAGTCTTCTTTTCTGGACCATGAGCAGAATCACTTCCTAAAACACCTCAGGAAATCTCTCTCTAGAGCAGTATCTAGGATTTTTTTTTTTTTTGTTAGCTTGTAAGGTAATTAAGTGTGTGGAAAACCCTGATTTAAATCATGGCTCTTTTCTATATATTAGACACTTGCTGTGATATATATGTGACACTTGCACATGATAGGAATGCTGGTCTACAATTTCTGCTGTTCTAGAAACATCAAAAAGCATTTTGTTACCTAGAAACACACTAACCAACCTGTAATTTGCTGCATTATTTTCTGAATGCTTGTCTCTTTTTTTCATGTTCAAATCATGGGGCAATCACATCTCTAAACAATCTATGAAAATACCCACATATAATGGATGATTATATATGTAAGTATATATAAAATAAGCATAGGATCCAGGTAAATTAATAATACCTTTTTCTCTGTGTCATTGTGCAGAAATATTTCACAATAAACTAACATCAACTCCTTAGAGCAGCTGGCTTTCAGCCTCATGAAATACCTTTGCACTGCCTCAGACATTTGTTTTTTAAATTGATCAATGTATGGGTTAGCTCCTTGATTCTGAAATGAGCATGAAGAGTTTGTTCAGAGGGGAAAAAAACAGTCAGTGGGGAATGTTCAGAGAGGAAGTATTACAAGAGCTTAGTAAACAGATATAAAAGTACAGCTTGAGGTAAGACTTTAGACAGCCACAGCAATAATAATGCTCTAAAAGGAAGCAAAACAAGATTTAGAGATACTGTGAGTATAGATTTAGAGCAAAGAAAATACAGACAAAAATGGAAGGAAGCCTTATGAAATGCAGAAATGCTGGAACCCCAGAGGTCACAAAAAATAAGAGAGCCATGGGAACTGTGTGAATGGCAGGAGGAAATGAGAGTGAGCAGTGGTGACAGCTGTGAGTCAGTAATGCCTTCAGCCACAAGGGTAATGCAGGGAAGGCATTTTTAATCAATAGCTCCAAGATCTTGGAAGGAGCTCTCTGATCCTAGGCCAGCAAAAGGGAAACATTAACAAGGTTCTCAAAATAAGCAGAAGGTGTGTTATTCAGTCAAAACCCTAAAACACACACTTTCTGAAACACAGGTTCTCTTTACTCCCCTGTAACACCCAAAAATTTTCCTGCCTTAAAAGAATTTATGGATGAAACCTTGATAGCTCATACAAAGCATTGGGAAAATTTGTGTTGATTAATAGTCAGGAAGAACTGAAGAGAACCTGCTTTTGTTCCTCTCTTGACACAGGTATGTGTAAAGATATATCCCTAGCATGTGTCTGGCTTCTGCAACTCCAAATGTCTTCAGTTGTTCTCTGAAAGTCTGTAAATTCATCTTGGGACATTAAAACCACCAAGACTGCAATCTTCATAATTCTCTTAACAAAATATTGCTGGTGGATTATTTCTCAGCCCTGTCTTGTTAAGCAAGAATGGAGAGGAGTTTCTCAAATCCACACTTATGTATTCATTGTCTTCTCTTGTTCTTTCAAAGCTTGTTTTGTACCTAATCTGCATTTAGATATCCCTGTGTACACATGTGGCTTTTATAAGTAATAGAAATCTGAGACAGCACCAAGAATTTCCTTTGCCTAAATGACACAATAAGTGGGGGCAAAAAAACCCCACAACCAAAAGAGTTACCAAAAGACAAATAGATAAAGCAAAATTTTGAAATGATAGCATGTTTTAATAACTGTAAGTGTTTTGCTTCAATTTTTTCATTATTGGTAGAGACAAGTTATCAAATAAAACAAAATTATCTCAGGAGTGAAGAAAAAAAAAATCCAACATTTTCCCCTGGACATTGCAAATCAGTACAAATCTGTTTTCTTAGAATCTTTCAGGTCAGAGGGAGCCTTAGAAGGGGATCTAAGTCCAACATTTTTTCTTGAAACGGGAGAAGCATTGAATTCTGACAAGGTTGCTTAGATCTGTGTGTAAACAGGTCAGAAAAATTCCCAAGACAGAGATTCCACAACTTTTCAGGGCAACCTGTTCCCACCTCCCCCAGTCTCCAACTTTCCCAATACCTCCAGCTTGGCAAATCTAACAGAGAAAAGCTCTGCAATGACATCTGTCAGTTCTCTCAGCTCTTTCCAACACATCCCTTTTGGTTCTAGAGACACATGTAGCTCAAGCTCAGCAAATCCCCACTGAGTCCCTGAAAGGCAACTACATTTGTCAGGAAAAAGTAGTCCTGGGTGATACAGTGACCTGATGGAGCAAAGAATCACATTAAAAATTAATTTTCTCTCACTAAAATATAAAAACCTTTTGGGCAGAGGGAGAAACCTTTTAGCCCCTTTGTAGCTAACAAAACAGCATCCCATCAACAGGTGGTCAAAACAAAGGACATGAGCTATTTCAGCAAGGCAGAAACTTATCCATCTATCTGTAAGTTCAAGGCTACATGCATTTGTAAAGCATTTTTAGGCTGATATTTCTAACACTAGGTGCTGATTTTGAAGATGAAGGTTGTTCTTAATAAATACTGTTATTTGGAGATAGTGCTTAAAGCCCATATTTGCAGATGAAACATCTACTTTAACTGTAGCTGAAACAACAGTAAAGAAAGGATAGCCCTAAGAATTGTACTAAGTTCAGTATTTAATAAAACATGAAATAACAGAAATTAGATACTGAGAAGCACTAATAATGATGATGATGATGACCCACATAAGTTATGGCAGCTTTATATCAACATTATTGCAGACAAATGCAACTATCAAATGAGAGTCAATTGATTTCAGTGTCCCTTCAAGTGTTATCAGTCTAACAAAGCTGGAGCCATTCTCAGTATCTGAAGTGTTTAAAATATCCCATAGATTCTGACATTTCTTCTGTGCAGCAGGATCTTCTATTCTGTCTACTGAAAGAATAAAAGCAGTATCCATATCCACTTCTGTGGATACTTTCATTTCAGAGAGCAGCCGGCCATGAAAAGTTTCATTTATCATTTTTACCCAAACAAAGATAGGATTGAACACAGAAAGTTTAGGGTTTGCACCTCTGATTTGACTGTTACAAGATGTACTTATATACATATAAAAATTTTACAAATTCTCTAAATGACCACATTATTTTGCCTGCCCTGGTCGGTCTTGTTATTGTAACCTCTCAAAAATACTGCAAAATGAAGGCTTTGCCAAAAGCCATGCTAAAGGTACAGCTGATAGCACACTCCAGGATGGAGGGGTGAAGAAAACTCCCCAGAGCACATCTTACACTGAATCACTTTTCTTTAGTAAAACCACCTACAAAGGAAACTCTCAAGGGTGTAAGCAGGAGATGGAATGCATAGGCCTAAATTTTGATGACAAGGCTCAGGCTTGTCCTCATACAGTTTTAGTACAAAGTTTCAGTTTGGGTAGAAGCCAAGAGAGAGGTTATTGATCTTGTTATTAGCATGTATCACTAAAGCCCACTACACAGGCTGAGGTGCCTCCATGTGTTAAATGGTTAATGCAGTTAGTTTTACTATAAACTATATCCAGCAGGAGGCAAGCAACCTCTCTTTGTGGCAGTCATGGCCTATTTTGTTTTGCTGATCTAAAAATAGTTGAAACTATTTATTACCATGTTCAGACAATAAATTGCATCCACATATTACGTGTACAAATTCACTTTTCTGAAGGCAGAGTGAAGTCAATGTCAACAACAAGAGATCCTGACTGAATTCCTGCAGCAGCCAATACTTCATATCTGCTGCAATAGAAAAATAACCCATCCAGAACCACAAGCTGCTATTTGTCTTACAGCTATAACTTAAAATAGTGTCTTTAAATTGAAGCTGACGCACAAGCAAAAAACCCGCAGAGAAACAAAGCCCCAAACATGAGCACTGGGAGTGACAGCACCAGCAGCACCACCCAGACCTGATGGGATAAAGATGTCTGCAGATCTGCTGGCAAAGTGAAAAGCACTAGGAAAATATTACCAAACCACATAGCTCAGAGAGGTAATATATCTTTGACTTTTTGCTCTTAACTGCTTCCTCAGAAAAAAAATCATCCAAAAAATGTAAATACCATGCAGGACAAATGTTAGGTTTTTTTTTTCATGTTATAACTGCCTCCAAGACCAGTAATTGGCATGTGAGCCACAGTATCATATGCTGTAAAAGAACACAGCAAAATGGCAAAATGTACCTCCTTTATGAATTTGCTTACTAGTCCACATGGAAAGCAGAGATATAAAAAGGGAAAGAAAAAAGAAAAGACTGTACCATAAGCTACAGGGGTAAAGGTCTCCTAGTGCCATGTTAGTGCTGCAGGTCACTGCTCACTTACTGTGCTGGTGTGCTTCATATTTCCAATGGAGCTCTGACAGAGGATGCTGGAATGGAAAGAAAACACAAGGCAAAGATTAGATGGACAAAAGAGCTTGACCATGAACAGAGAATTAAACCATCTCCTAAGCTGCCATTGAGATGCAGTTGTGATTTTCCCTCTCTTCCCCTTCCAATGTGCTCTGAGGTGATTGCACAGCCTGCAGCACTTCCACAGGCAGGGCTGAAACCTCCTGCCCAGCTTTTGACCAGAGTGACAACTCCTCACACACAGACAGGGCCAGGCTGCAAAGTCAGCGACCAACTCCAGTGGGGAGTTTGTGTAAAAGAATAAAGGACTGTGCAAATAAGGCAAAACTGAGGGATACAAAAACCATACCTGCACCTATTAGGCTTAGAAAATCTTCCTCTTTTGGTATCTAAAATAACATTTAAAGCAGCTAACTTTTTATTTAATGCCTATTCACTTTTTTCTCCTTCTCCTCACATTTCTTCCCTTTCAGCAGGCCCACCACCTCAGTATGTGTAAGTGTCCTCAGGAGGCATTTTCAGGGGGAAGGCCAAGCAATAACACATGAAAGGGAAAAGATCTCAGTGTGTTACAGGTACAAACAAAGCAAAACAGAACAGTCAAGTGATGAAGTTAAACCAAATAAATTCCTGGGGTTTACCACACTCACTTACATGCACATTAACTCATCTCTAATGTCACTTTGCTTTTTTCAGGAGATTCCTAGAGGCTGACCTACAAGACACAATATGGGAAAAATTAAGCTGTCTTGGACCTTTAAGAAATCAAACATCAGTAACTGAAATAAAGAAGGAATTTCTAGATAGCAAGCACTACAGTAAACCTACAATAAAACAATTCAGAATGTAAGAAGCCTTACAGATGGCATGAAGATAATTTTGACATGTAATCCAACATAGCATAAAACTAAATTAGATCTGTGGGACTTGGAAATTATAGTTCCATATGGCTGCCGTTACACTGAACCACAAGAGATTACTACCAAGTTTGTCAAGCTACTTAAAATAAAAATTTATTTTCTAAACAAGTAGGTTATAATAATTCTTCAGAAAAGACCCTAGTAAAGAAGTTGAAATTGAATGTTTTACATTTGCTGTGTTACTAAGAATATATGACTGACACTTTTATAAGTCAACATCATTAAAAGATTATGCAGAAACTGATAAAAACACTGGAATCACATAAAATGGGTGTTGTGCATCAGCATTGCATAAACAGGGACAAAGGAGCAAAAGATGCTAAAATTAGCATGCAGAGGGACTCATGTGTTCTGTGTACCAACAAACTGTGGGCACCTGCTCCCTCACAAATGCATTCCATGCCTAAACATGTGAAGATTTTTTCACAACAGGAATTACTATCAGATCCATTTGGGAATAAAAACATTTGACATTGCTTTCCCTTGATCAGTAAATTGGCCTTAAAAATCCCAAAAGCCAGAAAAGGGGAGATGATTTCAGGGTGCCTGTGTTGCCCAAGCCTTAAGGGAGAGGAGACCCAAGCAGATACTTCTGACAGCACTGACACTGAGAAAAGATTGCAGGCAACTGCTTTTCTCTGGAAGATGCAAGTAGATGACAGGCTATAAAATCTGCTGTGAGAACAGCAGATGGAAAACTGTTACATTTTTTAAAGTGCATTCTAGAGTATGTGTTAAATGGAAGCAGCAGGTCACCAACAAGATGTGCAAACAAAACCCAGCCAAGTGATTCGGTCTGACCTAGAAAGTGAAAATTCACAGTAAATTTGTCACATTTGAGCGCCATGTGCTGAATCAGCAATAGGATTTCCTACTCCCTATCTTTCCTTTCTTTCCTCTTCTAAAGAGACCACATCTAGCTGGTCTTGTTATCTAAATGACCACGTATTTTAACCAGCAAATGGTTTTCTTTTGATCCATTCAGCCACCTCTAGCAATTTATCAACAGCAACTTTGGCCTTTCTTCCTTTTAAATTTCCTTTTTTTACAAGATTGAAGCATATTAAAAATGCTTTATATGCCCAGTCTCACCCAAGTACTTTAAAAATACAGCTACACAAACTCTGTAAAGGAGGTGCCACGTGTTAATTGTCTGGGCTTTCCATGTTGCCAAACAAAAGTGGCATTACATAACACATTTTCTCTCAACAGTTACACTGTCATCTTGCTTTTTTAACTGCAGGCTGAAGTAACAGGAATAGTATGATGTGGTCTAAAATAATACACAGTAGCTATAAAATGCCACCTTGATGATTTACTACAGCATTTTCAGACATTTGGGTGTGTTTACACAAAGAGTAACTAAAAATTCACCTGTATCAAGCCAACAGCTTGAGAAACACATGGAGGACAGGAGTAAGCAATTGTAGAATGCAACTCCTGAGCACTGAGGAACACAATCCTCCAGTCAGACAACCTGAATATGCACTCAGAGGAGCAGTCATAATTATGTCAAAAAAAACAAGGGAGAATCCTATAAATGATTCACCAGCTATTTCCCCAGCCAGCCCTCGTGTTTCACACCTCTTTCCTTTCAGCAGAGGGAGCTGAAATGCAGCTCTGAGACCATCTGTACAGCCAAAGAGAGGTTTGAAGATGCTTTCAGGTCTAATATGCAGTAAAGGAGGAAAATATTCTCACAGCACTGTTTTGGCTCTTCATATGGCTTGCCAATCTCCCCAGACTCCTGCAGCATTCATGGAAAACCAGGATCATCTAGAGAGGAAGCCTGAATCAGGGTACTGATCACCATTCACATCCTCTCTGTCTTCAACCCTGGCTGCAAAGCAGGCCTGTGAAAGCTACCTTGCTAACTTAAAGCCAAACAGCTGGGCAGCAGAACAACTTTCCAAAATCTCCACCCAAGATACATAAAGAGCAACCACCACTTCAAGAGACAGCATTTAATCATGGACAGAGAGAGATGTGCATGAAAATCTGCTCAGATGCTCTGCAAAGCACAGCAGGGATACTGAAGAACCCAACAACTGAAGACACACAAATGTGACAATGACTTTGCTTTAATATTACAAATCTAGACACATCCTGAACACCTTGGATTTGGTATCCCAATATGCTGGGAAATTAAAAGCAGCATAACACTGCAATAATTAAGTAATGTTTTATAATTTATGTATAGTTATAGAAATGCAACTGTACTAACTGAAATATGATTTCTGTAGTTATAATTAATTAATTCATCTACCAATCTACAGCATATTTCACAGTCTTTGTTAAATGCTCCTCCAGGATGAAAAGATCCCACTGTCATGGTAATTGACCTTTGAAAAAAAAAGACCCAAGGAACCAAACCAAAGCAAAAGCAATCTGAAATATACCACACATACCACAAAGGAAAATATTGCTAAGACAGTGTTAAATTGTTCAGGCATCTTTTACACATGAGAAAAAGAGGGGAAAAACAACTGAGGAAGTTCAATTAACCAGAATGTACTCTTCTTGCTACTCAGAGAAGCAAAACACAAAATTCATAGACTGAATAAATACTTCAGAAGTTTCTGATAAGAAATGTAACTCATGGTAACATGAAGTACAAATGTAAGTTCTAAGCTGTACTTTAAATTCTCGAGTTCTTCTCTTAACCACACGTGGCAAGAACGGAGGTGGTTGAGAAGTGATTGGTTCATTTATTTTTCCTGTAAGATGTTCTTTACATTCAAAAGTCTTGCTGCAGGGCAAGGAACCAAACTGACATGGGATGACACCAATTGCCCATGTGACAGAGCAGACACACACCAAATTTCAGAGATCATTATGTGCTGGATGCTGATTACTTCCCTGCTGAGCCTGATGTCACTTAACTGTTGCATTATGCACTCTGATCAGGAAAAGTGTTGGCAATTTGTTGAATTGCTTTTTATTGAGAAACTGTCAAGACTGCTGTTCAGAACTATAAATTCTGCTTGCTTCTCAACTATTATTTCTGTTCCCAACTCAAGAACAATGACTAACACATAAGGGTCATAAAATGCAATAGGCAAGAATCAGATTTATTTCCTTTTTGTAATTATTTCTAAAAAGCCAAGCCCTGGATGCCAGAGACAATTCTCCCTGGATTAATCTTACTTTTTTTTTCCAAAGCAAATGTTCAATTTAATGTCTCAGACTAGACAATATCTCCCCTGTTCCTCTCCAGGCTCCTTGTCATATAGACAGCAGCTTATTTTCTTTGGTACAAACTCAACTTTGAATGCTCAACTTGATATGCTTCAGTCCCTCTGCCTGCTCTGTTAAATCCTGTGGGTACAGCAGGGTGAAGATCACTGGGTACAGAGGTGCAGGACCATACTTGGATGACAGCTCTAATGTTCTCTCACCAGCAGTCCTTTGGAGCAGTGCCAAGTGCCTCTCCTGAATAGAAGGACATTAAAAGTACAATAAAAGTTGCCCTCAGACAGGCTCTAGAGTAGTCATTGAAATATTACATTTAATAGCTCTAGCAATTGGATACAAACACATCTTTAATGCCTCAACCAGTACTAGTGATCATAAACCAGTAAGAGAAACTGGCACAGGAATATCTAAAAAAACCCATGAAACTAGCTTATCAGCAAGAAAATCCACAACTAGCTTCTTGGAAACCTCTAATTCCATGATGAAAGTTGGAAAAATAGAGTGTTACATGGAGAGGAGCTTAAAGGAAAGATGATATTAATCTCTCCCATTAGGAGCTGAATGACTTCAAATGCTCATTTTGACTTGATAGACAGAGTGCCAACAATAACATGTAGGTTTTTTTGTTTCCTTTTTGGCTCTGTTTGTTCCATTTATATGGAACCTTAACTGCTACTGAGCTATTGAAAGGAATTCTAGTGGAGTTAAATTTCCAGACACAATTCACTTAGAAATACACTGACAGCAAGCATCTATTGTGTTCAAGAAATGAAGCTGTGTTTCACTGAGTCCTGTATCAGCAGTGGTGGGGCCAGCAGGACCAGGGCAGTGACTGTGCCCCTGTGCTGGGTACTGGTGAGGCCACACCTCACACACTGGGTTCATTTTTGGCCACTCTCTGCAAAAGGCACTGGGGGCTGGAGCATGTCCAGAGCAGGGCAACAAAGCTGGGGAAGGGGCTGGGGCAGAAGTCTGATGTGCAGCTGGGAGAGCTGGGGGAGTTTAGCTGGAGAAAAGGCTCAGGAGCACCTTATTGCTCTCTAAAACTTCCTGGCAGGAGTTTTTGGTGATGTGGGAGTTGGCCTCTTCTCCCAGGTAACAAGACAAGAGGAAATGGCCTCAAGCTGCATCAGAGGAGGTTTAGATTGGATATTAGGGGAAAATGATTCACTAAAGGGTTGTGAAGCATTGGTCCAGGCTGCCCAGGAAGTGGTGGAACCACCATCCCCAGAGGCACTTAGCAGACACAGATGTGGCACTAGGGGCCATGGTTTGCTGGGGCCTTGGCACTGCTGGGTTAAAGGATTCTGTATCCCCTCTACACCATCATGAGGCTGCAGTGATCGTTCAGACAGTGACAGAATACTGAAACATCAGAGAGCAATAATAATAGAAATGACAAAGTAGTTTCTCTGCCTAAAAGGAAGTAATCAGTTTTGAAGCTCTTTCAAATTTGTCTTTATAAATTTATAGAGAATGGATGTTATTATATACAAGTGTTTCAAAAATTACCTAATATGGAGAGAACATATTACTCTTCAGTGAGATAAGTGTTAAATGATAAACTGCTCCAGTGCTGACACAACATAAATATGCAGTATCCATCAATCCATAAATCTGCAAAGAGCTAATGTAAAAGCTGTGGATAAGAACTTTAGGAATAGTCAGTTTATGTCTCCAGTGATTAATATTGCCATGTATTACATGAACATAAACATGTCTGTCTCCATGGAAACACAATGCAATGCAAGTTGCAAGTCTGCTTGTAGAATACCAACTGATAAATTGTCACTGAAATGAACAGAAATACTTACATGCAAGACTCAAAAGAATGTTGGCATAGCCATTTTTTCTGTAACTCTGTTCAAATTAATCTTTGGGAAGGGATGACCAAAACTGATGCTACCAACAATATCAAGTTTCTTTACCTCCTCTTCAGCAACCAGATCCATTAATTTTCAATAGTTCATCATGAATATTAATACTCAGTTATGAAACATTGTTATCAACCTATTAGCCATAGAAAGAAAAATATTTAACTTGTTCTGAAAATTCTTTGTAATAATTTCCCCCCCTCTTTCTTTCCTCCTCTCTGGTTCCCCTCATTGCTTGCAGAAGATCCTCCACTGTAACAAAAAACAATGTATAGAGGGAGAGAGAAAGAAGTAAACCTCTCCTGGCTTTTTCATCTTCTGATTCTGAATCACACTGTTTGTCCCTAGTAGCTACAGGCTTCAAGCAGGCTAAGCATGCCTGCTCAAATCACAGCTCAGGAGGGTGGGTGACAGCTACTGAGAACAAGGGCAGTGGATGTTGTACATCTCCACTCTACCAAGGGCTGACAGACTCCTTATCCCCAATTAGTGACTTGTCAGCTGGTGAGTGGACACAACGTGCACTGAAAATTGTATGGTCGGAGTGCCAGGCACAAGGTGCAGCTGGCAGCCAGTCACAAATGGAAACAGATCCCCAGGGACCTGTGGAACATCTTCATTAACAGCCTGGCATTCTCTGCAGGTGTGTGGGTGAGCACAAACAGGGGTCAGCACCCTGGGGTGCAGGGCTGCCTCTGAGGGCAACCTGGGGAACATGGAAAAATGTGGTGACAACAACATTAAGGTTCAACAAAATCAACCGCAATTTTTTTCATAAAACCATGGAAAGGTTTGGGTTGAAAGGGACATTAAAGAACTGATTTTGTGGTTGGTTGTAGTTCCAACCATCTGCCATGGGCAGGGACACCTTCCACTAATCCAGGTTGCTCAAAGACCATCCCACCTGGCCTTGAACACTTCCAAGGATGGGGCATCCACAGTTTCACTGGACAATGTGTTCCAGTGCCTCACAGTGAAGAATGGCCCTGTGGAATGCAGTCAGTCCATGACCAACACAGCTGGGGACTGAGCAGGAAGCAGCCCTGCAGAAGAGACCTGGGGGGTGCAGAGGTGAACACAAGTGACAAACACACCCCTGCAGAAGAAAGCAAGCCTCCTGCAGCCCAGGCTGAGGGAGCTGGAAGGGCCACGGAAGGTCTCCTCTCCCTCTTTATTTGGCACTTGTGAGTCTGAATCTGGGTTCTGTGTCCAGCTGTGCCTTTGCAGGACAGACACCAGAGTGTGTTCAGTGGAAGGACACTGTGATGGTCAGGGACACAAGGACCTGGTGGGAGGGTGCAGAGAAGACAGAGACTCTTCTTAAAGGTGCACAACAACAGTGCAACAAAGAGGTGCAAAGTTGGAAGAGTGGAAATTCCTTTTTTTATAGTTTTTTAAAAAATCAGATGTGTCAAATACTAGGACAATCACCCCAAGAGTTTATGGAACTGCCATCCTTGGAAGTGTGCAAAATGAGCTGAAGTTTTTTTCTGAGCAGCCTGATCTAACTCAATCTGCTTTGAGCAAGGGGTTAGAACAGATGGGGAACTCTGGAGGTCTCTTCTAACTTAAAATGTTACACATCCAGACTCCTGGATAAAGATTCTTATCTTGTAATTGATTCTACACTCACTGGAACTCTTCACAGAATCCCAGCCCTGAAGTATCACTTCTGGCTTCTTTCCTCAAGTACCTTGTGATTTCAGATTGTGCATTTTATCCACTTTTGAGGGAGAACAGTCAATTGGAACACAGACATTAAATTCTCCCAAGGACTCCCAGGTCTCTAACTTCAAACCAGGGTGACTCCCAAATGAAACAAAGACCCCTACAGCCTGAAATGTATCCACAGACTATAAAATGAAATTGAATCTACCACGCCTCTCTAAAGGCTACGGCTTGGTTTTCCTTTCCAGATTCAAAACCTACCAAAATTAATGAGAAATGATAAAGGTCCAGTAATCCTCTGTATGAGTAAGTCATAGCCTGAGTCTAAGGGATGACCTGGTGTCAGTGAATGTATAAACCACGATGAAGGAATTTTATGGTAACAAAGAGAGTGTGAATATAGCAGAAAGTAAGGGATTGTTGCCAGAGAAACAGAGATAAGCAAGGATGGTGTTGCCATGGCAACTGGGTGACATCAGAGTTTTCCTATTCAGTGCACTGGGTGATAATGAAGTGGTGAAACAGCAGCTTCTCTCTCTGCCGACTCCTGGGAGGTGGGCAGAACCCCAAGTTTGATTGTTTCACACTTAAGACGTGTCTAATTAGGAGGTTTACAGGGTTTTTGACACCACCATGTTAGATCCTCTAATGTCTAGTTCCTGTGTGGGAGTCCAAGGAGAATCACATTCATTCCAAAACAAAAGAATAGCCATTTCTCTGTCCCTCAGGAGCTAAAAGAGAATTCTAAAAGAGAATGAGGAGAGTCAAGGAAAAGATGGAAATATGGCCCATAGCACAGCACTGTGCCTCTCAGGCATCATCAGGCCACAGCTGATCAGCCAGCTGCACAATGAAATTTAGTACAGGATAAAATAAATTAGGTTATAACTCCTGCCAAATCAATGCTTATTTTTAAGCTTGTACATTTTCCAAGGATAATGGTGTCTTCCTGGACCACCTTGCACCATAATGGAGAATGCTTTAAAGACAGTTATTTTAAATTTTTTTCTTTAACCTTGGAAAAACCTCTATGTTGGAGGAATAAGATATTCTCAGTATTGTAGAGGGAGAGTAAATGGAAAAGTATTTGTGATAATATAAATAGACATTTAAAAACCCTTCATATAACCCTATTCATAAAATGCAAAAAAAACCAAACAATATTTTTATTTCAAATAATAAACACATCCCCAAGTAGGGACTTATATCAGTTTAGTCTGCTTCAAGGACTGAAAAAGCTGTGGCTTCAGAGCTGTTGCAGAGAAATCCACAATATGAGTTGACATTTACTCTGCAAGAGGGACTACTGAATCTGCAATAAAACCCCACACTTTCCATCCACCTCAGCCTGGGCTATAACTCCTCTTTATTAAGTACACAACAATAAGCAAGGTCTGCACTTCATACATTGGTAAGTTGAGAGCTTTGTTAAATGAAATTGTGCAGGCTGCTTAGGCACCAGCAGCAAAGTAGCTACAGGATCAGAGCCCTCACTGCAAGCTGCAAAACCTCTCAAGGAGCTGAATAAATACCCCAAGAACTCAGTGAGTTTCTGGCTGCAATACTCCCAGTGAGACAGACAGATGGACAGATACACAGGACACACAGCCACAAGCTGTCTGGCCTGGGCAGAGCTATGTCACAGCAATGGCCCCTCACAGACATCCAGGTAAGAGAGTCCTGGCAGGGAGAATTTATATTATGAGTGCATGAAAAACAGGAGACAGTCTCATAGCAGGGAATGAAAGTTCTTGGTAAAGCAAGGAACAATAGAAATGTTTCTTAATAATTCTATTACTTAGATTGTGTTAATACCTGGCATTATCTAAACTTCTGAAATGTTTAATATGCTTGATTTCCATAAAGTTGTGTAATGCAGCTCAATTTGCGTAATTTCTTGGTATTTGCAACAGCAAAGAGGGAAAAAGGAATAATACAGAAGGAAAGGTATCTGACAAGTTTTGACTTCTGATCTTTGATCTCTCAGTTCTGCCTGGTATGTAAGCAATTATCTGCAGCCAGAACTGAATTTCACTCTTGATCCAAAGGTGACAGTCCTGGTGGATGTGACATGAATATCTAATGAGAAGTCCATGTGTTTAAACACTGCCTTGTGGCAGAAATGCCATCTTGGGTCAAGACCCTCCTTGGCTCTGACTACCCTGTGACAAGAATATTTTGCCATATCAAGTGGGTCATCAAAGCAGAATTATCTCCTATATAAAACAACAAACAAGTAAAAAGGGCTTTGCAATATAAAAAGTTCAAAGCATCACAAGCAAGGCAATTTCAGTTCAAACAAACTTGGACTATGGAAAGTCAAAGAGCTTAGCAGAGATAAATATGACTCAACAAATCTCAGTGTGCCAATACAGAGTTAGATGTATCCAGCTGCAGTAGGGGACTGAAATCCATTTCTTGAGTAACATTTTTAGCATTCAGATACCAGTAGGGATGGTTGTGGATGGCTCAGTTCCTAAGGGAAAAATCCAGGAGACAGACTTTCAACATTCCGTGTCTGTCTTTGTAGGATACTGCAAAGTATCTCATTACTTAAAAATCATCTCATGCAGTCATTTAAAGAATTTTTTTCCTCCTTTTAAGTGTTCTTTGCTGGTACCAAGGAGTCATTTCACTGCCAAAGAGCTGGATTCTGACAGCCCACACTAACAAGGAACAATGCAATGCTCAGGTTTAAAGGCCATGCTGAATCATACACCAATGAATTCTGCAAAGTGTGGGCTTCCAGACAGTGGCAATTTTGGATACAAAAAAGATTACAAAACAAACAATATAAATCAACATTGCAAAGCTTAATCAGGTTACTTTTTAGAAAGTGAAGCTAACTTTTTAAATGCCATTTTACAACAGGAAACCTTTTCTTGTAAAACTGAGCAGTGCCCTGAATAGAAGCCTGGAGGTAAACAAGGGCTGGGTTTAGATTTTCTAGATCACCTTACAAGAAATGCAGCCAGCTCCAGATAGCAATTCCCCTCTCCCACTTTATTTTGTTTATAAATTCACATCTGATAAGCAACATATCTAAAGACATTTCCTTTGCATGAAACACAACTAAAATGGAAATTGTTTTGTCTTGGGAAATGAAGTGAGGACTCAGATGCAATAGCTTTCAGTCTTCTTCCTCCCCCAGCCTCCAGAGACAGTGCAAATCTCATTGGAACTCTGTCACCACCAATACATAGATGAAGTCACTGATTTCAGGATCTAAAAGCTACAGAGAATGCCCAGCTATTTCAATGAGGGGCTCTGCTGAAGAGGATTTTCATTTATCCCTCATGTCTTGTGCACCAAGTGATTTATCAATTTGTGAAGGAGGAGGATGAGCACGAGGAAGGATTTTCCCCAGGACTGGGGGCAGAAGAGAAATGGTACAATCAGAGGAAGATCACATCAAATGACTTGTCATCTCTCCTGAAGATGTTTGCACACAGTTCTGAATATATCAACTACTACACTAGTTGCTCTCTAAAGTAATTGCTAAGATCAAAAACCAGTGGAATTTATGTGGAATCTTTCAGTTACATCAACAGGCCCCACAGCTTCTTTATTTTGTCAAACAGGTGACACATTGAGCAATTTAGAAAAGATGAAGCCTGGCATTCCCCACCTGCAAACCATCTGTATCTAATTATCACAACACTAATTAGAATCATTATCAAGAGAGACTGAAGCAACAAAACCTGACTCTTACAGTACACTTTGCTCTTTTGGAAAGACAAGGGGAGTTGCAATGCAGCTCAAAGGAATTTGTTTCACTTACCTCTTACATCTGACTTCAGCTGCATAAGTGGCATTTGTCTTGTGCCATGGCATCTTGAATTTTTCATTGAAATAATACTATGCAGGCTGGGAGAAAAAAAAAGTTAAAAAAATAAGTACTTAGTGTACAACATCATAATTTCTGATAGTCATATGCACCAAAATGAAAATGTTCATTTTCTACATGAAAAATGTAGAACAAGCTATGTCTTTGGGAGTTGTTCAGTGAGAGATATTCTATGCATGATAAGGTTCATTCTGTGCACATTATAATATTGCCTTTTTGACTGAGGAAACACTGTAAAATCAAAGAAGATGTCTCATTTATAAAGTACAGATTGATAACTTCTTAAAATTGCTCAGGTATGTACAAGCACATTCAAGTAGAACCCATAAGGAGACATAAACACTTTCTCAACAAACTCAATAATAGTGTTCTGGGAGAATTGATCATGTTTCTTTCTGCACAGTATGGAAAAGTATTCCACTGGTTAGCTCTGAAAAAACCAGAGAAAAACCATTGTATAACATTTCTCATGCACTCAACACACATATATGCAATATTTCCTTTCTAATAAAAGGAAGCCTTGTTTTCTGATGATAAGCTAATTTCATTTTCATTAGCTTCTTTGGAACTAGTAAGTACTTAGGAGTTCATCTTTATTCAAATTTTTTCAATAAGATGCCCAGTACTTCTGAGAACAAAAAATTTGATGCAGCTGGAATGAATCAAAATATTCCTAATGACCTGATTCATGCCAACTTATAGAGAGAGCAATGCTGCAAGCACAATTTCTTAATAAACATCAGATCAATAGACAATGCATGGCAACACTGAGCAATTATTCACTAGTAGAGCAGATTAGAAAAATTTAATTGGCTTTTTAAATTTCTACTTTCAAATTTCTTCTTTACTTCTGCATATTTTTTAAGAGATAGTACAGTGGAAGTGTATATTTTCTCCAAAGGAAATAATGTCTTTAGGATATTTGACTTTTTCTTTCTGCAAGCTTTTATTATTTGGCATCACAAATTTCTCATTTGGAATAACCAAGTTCTGTCTTGCAGATAAAGCAGTGGACAGGGACTTTGTAAGACACCAATTACCATTTCAAAGCTTTGTCTTCACTTGTGTATGCACAGGCAGCAGTGCCTGTGTCCCAGTCCCAGGCCTGTGAGACTTCAGAACTGATGTTTGAGAGCAGCTCAGTGGAGGGGCCTTTCTGAGCACACTGCCCAGAGCAGCCAGCCCAGCTCCCAGCTGCTCCTCCAGGAGCACGGGACAAGCAATGCTCAGCTGCAAACCGAGAGCACAGCTATGTCTGAGACACTGGAAACCAAATAAAACCAAAGGAAATTCACTTCCAGTGCCAAATCCTCCCCACTGATGCTCCCCTTTCTCTTGAACTCCTAAGAACCTCTGTAGTCCCACAGGCAGGCTCTTGTTTGGATCACAAATCCTGCAGTAAGAATTCTGCAAGCTGAGTAATGCCATAGGAAACAGTGAGAAGCAGGACCATAATTAGCCTTGCTTTTTATGGAATATTTTCCCTGTTATGTGATTCTTTCTGACTTGGACCACAGCCTGTGGTATAATCATTATTGTTACCTTTGAAGCACCATTTCCTTGCTTTATAAGTTACCTCTATAGTTCTTATTAATATGGCTGCACCAAATATGAATTTTGAGAGTTATAACTGAATAAAGTCAAGTAAACTTACTTATTTTTCAGGTTATCAATATATTGATCAGTCCAAGCTGAATATGGAGTCACTGGATAAGCAATTAAGGTGTGTGATCATCACATGGACAGCCAGTTTTGTTTCCCAGATCAATCACAAAAATATAAATATCATAGTTCTGTTCCTCCCCTTTCCTTGTTCCTTCCCCTCTTCCTTCTGGACATGAGCTGTGGTGACACAAGGACCATTTCTGAGTACTCAGGGAAAGCAACCAAACTGCTTCCCCTGGAGTTAGGTGATCCACATCCTCTACCCAAAACTGCTCCATCTCAAAAGAAAGCCTCTTGTCTAATAGAAACCATCCCAATCTAAAGTGTTCTTCTACAAGAAAACAAAATTACTTCTCAGACGCTACAAAAAAGCTCATCTCTGCATGAAAGTTCTTCTCTCCACTTAGAGGGAGAAGAAAAATAAATCATCATTTGATTCTTCTCTTTCCCAAAGGGGAAGCAAAACATGCTCAGTGAAGGTCATTTTTCACTTTCTCCTTTGATTTACCACACAATTAATCCAAATGTAAGGTTTGATTTTAGATCTTGGTTCCTTATGGCCACATTACTAAAAACTTTAATAGACTTACTATAAGAATTTTTTTACAGTTCTTGAATTCCATTTGCAGGGCCATGTAATGTGCTTAATAAAGCACCAGCCAAGCCTCTGACCCCAGCACAAATTCACTCAAGTGAACAGAAAAACTGGAGAAAGACAACAAACAAATTTTCATTTAATTCTGGAAAAATAATAATTTTGGTTTTGTATTATAAATATATTCTTACTACAGCTCCATTTCTTTTCTAGTTTAAATTCTTCAGTCTTCTATATCTTTAAAAGGAAAGCTTTTGTCAAGTGGTCTTTTATGGCTTTTTTTCTTTCCGAAAGAGTGAGGTTTTTAAAACTCGATTGCAATAAGTAAATCCTTACTAATCAAACTTGCAGCACAAACATTGTTTCACTGAGGTGGGAAGCTACAGATGTTGCAAGACTCTGGCAGTGAAATGTTTCCTTTGGAGGCAGCAGTGCACAGCAGAGGGAGCCTGAGGCGGAGGGAACCAGCTGCGTGCGCAGGCAGGGGACAGCGGGAACGTGGAAGCGGAGCCCCAGGGCCCTCGGGGCACCCTGCACTGCTCCAGGAGGGACAAAGCAAAGGCAAAGCATCCTGCAAGCACTGACAGGCACATCTTGGCCCTTTGGAGTCCCTGCACCCTGCAATGAGGCTCTCTCCTCATTTTGTAACACAAAATCCACCTCTCTAAACAATAGTTTTTCCATTTTTAAACTTGATTCCTTCACAAACACTAAATCTGTTACTACTGAGCATCCTGCAGCTCCCATGATCATTGATTTCCTTCCTCATACAGTTTTTGATGCGTTCCTACCAAATCAGTTTGCTGCATATCTGTCCTGTGCTATTCAGTGATGTTCAACAGTGAATCCATGTGAGACCCTTGTCCATCGGTACATCCAGGTGTGACACAGCCCATAACCCATGTGAGACCCTTGTCTGTCCATCCATCCATCCAGGTGTGACACAGCCCATAACCCATGTGAGACCATTGTCCATCTGTA
Organism: Zonotrichia leucophrys gambelii; assembly: GCF_028769735.1. Taxonomy (NCBI): domain Eukaryota; kingdom Metazoa; phylum Chordata; class Aves; order Passeriformes; family Passerellidae; genus Zonotrichia; species Zonotrichia leucophrys. The sequence continues at coordinate 13,542,257 of NC_088181.1, forward strand.
CATCCAGGTGTGACACAGCCCATAACCCATGTGAGACCCTTGTCCATCCATCCATCCATCCATCCATCCATCCATCCATCCATCCATCCATCCATCCATCCAGGTGTCACACAGCCCATAACCCATGTGAGACCCTTGTCCATCCGTCCATCCATCCATCCATCCATCCAGGTGTCACACAGCCCATAACCCATGTGAGAACCTTGTCCATCCATCCATCCATCCATCCATCAGGTGTGACACAGCCCATAACCCATGTGAGACCTTGTCCATCCATCCATCCAGGTGTCACACAGCCCATAACCCATGTGAGAACCTTGTCCATCCATCCATCCATCCATCCATCCAGGTGTCACACAGCCCATAACCCATGTGAGACCCTTGTCCATCTGTACATCCAGGTGTGACACAGCCCATAACCCATGTGAGACCCTTGTCTGTCCATCCATCCATCCATCCATCCATCCATCCATCCATCCATCCATCCATGTGCCACACAGCCCATAACCCATGTGAGACCCTTGTCCGTCCATCCATCCATCCATCCATCCATCCATCCATCCATCCATCCATCCATCACACAGCCCATAACCCATGTGAGACCTTTGTCCATCCATCCATCCAGGTGTGACACAGCCCATAACCCATGTGAGACCCTTGTCCATCTGTACATCCAGGTGTCACACAGCCCATAACCCATGTGAGACCATTGTCCATCTGTCCGTCCATCCATCCATCCATCCATCCATCCATGTGCCACACAGCCCATAACCCATGTGAGACCCTTGTCCATCTGTACATCCAGGTGCCACCCAGCCCATGCCAAGCCTGGAGAAAATGGAAGCTTTTTTATGCTGCTTTAGGTAACCTGAGGAAAACCAGTTCAGAACCTTGATTAGCACTTGTCAAGTCCTACAGAAATTGCTGCTATGTCCTAGTACATTATTAGGCCCCACTTTACAGACAGATTTATGGAAATATGGGGTTTTCTCCCAGCTGACAGGTGCCACAGAATCCCAAATTCAGGAGCAAAACCCTTAATGCAATTTGAGCAACCTCACTCCAGTGTGATTAAATAATTATCAAAGTAACCTGGTAGAAAGAGCACAATTCTAAACCTTGTGAAAGCATCCCTGAACAACCTTGGGTAAATTATTATCTGCTTTGGTCTCAACAAAATAGAGATAATGGTATTTCCTTCCACCTAGGGGTACTGTTCACCTGAATGGAGCCCCTCAGGGCACAAGAACAGGCCATAGCAGTGCCCCTTCTAGAACACAAATGTTACACAAGGTCCCTTGAAAAGTCACATTGTTGAAGGCTGTAAAGCATTGTAACAGACAAGAACTTAAATACTTTGCATATAGTCTAATGCATACAGTTATTATAAATCACTCACAGGGACAGAAACATTCATTTTAAAGATGAATTAACACAAATAAAAAGGACAAAGAACCAAAATTATGGTAAGACATTTTTCACAAGCACAGCAACAAAGAGGTGCACTCAATTGAATACAATGTCTTTGTTCCTTTGTGTCTTTTTTGTGAGCCTCTTAAATTGTAAGGCTAAATATATGGTGTTTAGGATTTTTTATTGAAAGTCGGATGTAGTTAAGCACAAAACTCATTCAGAGTCACTTTTAGACAGTACAATATGGTTCTTAGTCAGTATCTTGTGTAATGTGCCTTTTGACTACTGGATTGCATTACTCTCATTCACAATAAATTTAAAATAAAAAGGAAAAACCCATTAGACCTAGATTTACCAAGTACAGCAAGAATTCAAGGCCAGTAACTACAAAACCACCCTGTGAAAAGCAGCAAGTTCTATTGACTAAAGGCCTTTTTTTTTTTAAACACCAGAAACTGTACATATAATTAAAAAAAACCCTTTTCTTATGACAACACTCAATATAATATCACTTAGATACTGAAGAAGTTATTTGTGAAGCTGGCCTTTATGGTGTTTTTTCAAAACTCCAGTATTGTTCAGAGATCTTTCCCAATGCTGACAACTTAACAGTCTCCAATATGCAGGGAAAAGCCCCTCAGAGAAACTCTGAGCTCTCGGGTGCTTAACACTTCACAGATGGGGCCATAGCTGAAATAAACCTGCATTTACTGCAGAGCATCAGAAGCAAACATCTGCTTCTAGATTTCATCTTAAATCTTGTTATATTAAAGACAATAAAAAGTGGGTGGGGAGGGAAGACCAGTACAGTAGTTATGGAACACAGTCATAGCCATAAAATGTTAAGATACATTCAGATTCACAGAACTACCAGGAGTAAATTTTTTTTTATAACTGGTATGATACTGATGCAAAAAAATTTCTAAATCTGCTAGAACAGAGTATAGAGCTGTTACATAATGGTTAAGGGGTATTGTAAAAGGTTTTGCATTAAATGAATTATCTACATGGCTAAACACCAGCCAAATTTTACAATGTTTCCCAGTTCTCCCAGGCATATTTTCAAAAATCCCAAACTCTGCAACTACATCTGTACACAGTCCTGGGTACAATTCCACAGTGACATCTTTCTTTTAATGACAAGGCTGTGATTGAGACCTCTTATGGCAAGGATCATTTCCTTCAAGTTTAGATGATATTCAAATCAAATAATGCTTTGAAGGGGGAGCAAAGAAAACAGAAGAAATAAATTCATTTTTGTAGAAACAGATGGAGAAAATGCAGAACATTGTTATATTTCATGAAACTGCTGTCTGTGTAAGAAATGAAGCACAATTTATTATGTATTCATTTTGCCCATCTGCTAAGTGCATCATTAAGACAATGAATTCAGTTCATTTCCTTCACTCCCCAGCTAAGCAGTGCAATTAGAGTTTTAGAACACAGCTACTGATAAAAGGAACTTTTTTCCATTATTGTCTTTATTCCAAATATTCTATCATTAGATAGCTTGAAAGGTTTTCTTCCCCTCTCTTATTTTCTCTTCTAGTCTCACCAACTTCTGTTCCATGTTTTCAGACATTCTGAGTTGTAGGGTTCAATGCCCTTGGGGGCATTTTTTTTCCAAGTGCATTTCTAGCCACATTAGAACATCTAACATCACTCTTAATACCACAAAATAAATTTGTGTTTTGAGTTGCTGAAGTTTTTTCCTTCTTTTTAAGAAACAGTGTAATTTTCTGTAAAATGTAACACTTCAGAGATGATAATGTCAATGGTGCAATATGATAACTCAGTAAGACAGGGCTCTTTATTGGTGTTACTCTATCACTGCCATGGAGGTGAGAGGTTGTGGGTAATAAACAACAATAAATTATAAATGTCTCCCCCTCAAAGTGGAATCTCAAGAGCTCAGGGATCACAGTGTGCAAGAACCAGGACATTACCTGCTCCACCACTGGCAGTATAAGCAGCTGGAACAGAGGATGGGGTGGGAACCCTCACCTCACCTGGGTGGCTTTACAGGGCAGCACAAGAGTTCCACAGAGCCTGTGTCACTGAGAGTGATAAACATCAAGCCAAAACAGAGGCAAGCTGGGCCCATCTACCATTTTCTTCTGCCATTTTCATTGTTTTAACAGTATTACAACACATAAAATAGCAGGAATATTTAGTTATATGTGGGTGAGGTATAAAAAGCCCCAAGAACAGGCTTCAAAGCTAGCAAGGTAAGATCTTTAGGAACATGATTTCTGCTATTCAAAGTCTTGGGCCTTGCTCACATTGTAATGTCTCTTCTTGATCTGTATGAGGATCACTCAGCACAGATCCAGGAGGGCTGTAATTAGCAGCTCCAACACATCCCTATTTTTGGTAGTGTAGAGCAAGCAGCTTTTGTCAGCACAGTTATGTTGGACACAAATTATCCCTCAGATGCCACAGTGGTGTTTGTAGAAGCGTGGTTTGGACACCAAGCCAGACCATGCAGCTTCTCAGCAATCCTGTTTTGGCAGCCACCCCGATAGTTAAAGCTTTATCTTTGACAATTCTGACTTTAGCTTTACTGCCAGGCATCAAATATGTTATTTCATTAACTCCCTGTGCAAGTTCTCCAGCAGTAAATGCTTCAGATGTAAAAGTACTTGCAACAAAGTGATCAGGTGGTCTAGTTCCACAAGAAACCCAGACAAACAACAAAACAAATTTTAAAAATCCAACCACCAAAAAAATATGCAAAACAAAAACAATTTGAAAAAAAAACAACACAAACCTTCCATAGTAACACACAAAAAGCACATCGTTCTCTCAGGATAATGTGCTCCATATGGCTAAAACATTAAGGATGCCAATCTTTGTACATCAAGAAAATTGTTCAACAGAATTCAAATATACTGCTACTGAAAAATGATTCACATTAAATCATTTTCAGCAGAAGTTCCAACTAATATATGCTAGCCACAAAGTTTTCTAATTGTAATCAATGTGCACTACATCAATTCAGCTCAGATGCATTCTTTGTTCAGCTCTCTAGCTGTTCTGACAAAATCCCTTCAAAAAAGAACTTGAATAAGACAATTAAAAATTGTGCTAAATGTCCCTTTCCTCAGTACTTACATCTCTCATCAACAGTTATCTTTGCAGATGTAAGAGCAGCAGTGATCTCTTCAAACAAAAACAATATTCACAAAAGCAAGAAAATTCCTAATTAAGGTTGATATCTCCAATTCATCCTATCCACCCTCCGTGCCCCTGCTTTCAGAGCCTGCCAAGCCTGAAGACTGAAGCTGCATCACAGGATTCAACAGGAACTGAGAACAAGCTGGTTTGGAGCTCTCATGCTTTGAAATGGACTTGAAATTATATCAATCAGTAGTGGCTCCTGTGACACTTAAGATTTGCTTCTCAGTGAATTGGTTTTCTTTTCACAGCATCCAAAAGGTCCTTCTGCACTCACAGCAGATTTCAATTCTGGTTTCATGCAGATGTTTGCTCTGACTCCAATACCAGTGCTGCATTCCATGCATGTACTCCTTCTCATCAGGCACCCACTCACTGCTGGGGTCTGAACAGGGTGCTTGGAACTCAGCAAAGCAGTCACTGCTACTCTGAGTGAAGCCATCTGAAGAAATCTGATAACAATAACTGGGGCTTTTCCAGGAAGAGCTGACATTTTTCAGGCAGCTTCATTACACCTAGATTTTCCCAAATATTCTTAAAGCCACTGAAGACTGAAGCAAGAAGTAAGTTTTAGTCAAGATGAAGTATTATTCCATTGTATTTACCTATTTGTGATGCAAAGGAAAAACTCGGGGGAGGGGTGGGAAATCAGGGGATTCTCAGGTTTCTGTAATGCCCATTAAATGTTAAGGCAGAAAAAGTATTTTGACATTAAATAAAAGGACAAACTCCTAATATCTTCCCTCATTTGTTTGTATTGTTCCACCATCTTGAGCAAAGGAAGTTAAGAAAAATAACTTGGATCAAAGTTGAAGTTATTTGAGAGCATTCCTTGCATCAAAGAGAGGGAAATGCAGCAGGGAAAAGCCAGGTGAGGTGAGAAACTGCAGGCTCAAGCCTTGGTTTTACAGCTCTAAATGTCTGGTTTAGGAATGCCTGGAGCTATGAAATGGTAGGAAAGGATATGTTTGGGTAAAGAGAAAAATCAATATAAATATGGCTTGCCTTTGTCAAAGGAGGGAAAATACAGAACTGACTAGTGAGGTCATCTTGTTTACATCAAAGTGCTGCATGGCTTTATTGATTAAACTGGTGAATATGAAACTGGCACAAGTTATGATAAATCCAAAAAACTATTACTTCAAACTGGTAAAATATCAAAGCATTCCTTCACTTAATAGAATTTCTGCACAAAAATTTCACAAGCCAGCATCTTTAAATTTTGCTGAACTGCAGCACAGAGTGTGGAAAAAATGGAATCCCACAGTCCCATTACCTAAAGACAGCTCATCCATCAGACAGAAAATTGTTTATCACTGGGGTAATTGTTTGAGTTATTCCCAGATCCCATGGCAAAACAGGATGCCCAGATGTAAATTTTATTGTACAAAATAAATTCTCCTCTGGAAATTTTGCTATAAAAAAAAGTTTTTCTGGAGCCAAAACTGTCACATCTTAACATAACTTGGGATTACAGTCTAAAAGCTTTCTCCTTAGGGGAGGCCAAACAGGATCTCCCAATAATGTAAAACTATTTCTGATAAATTAATAAAGAGTAATTGTGGGTTCATTGACTCCTGAACTTTTGCAGTCTGTTCATGCCCAGTGGCTGTCAGACATTCCCAGCACAAACTGCCCAATACAATCCACTCATGGCGTGCAGGATGTTCATCCCATGACTGCAAAAGTGGTATTTGTGCACATAAAACCTCACCATGAGGAAAAAGGCTTTATTGAAGCAAGAGTATCAAGATGTTAATGAATCTAAAACAGACAACTCATCCAGGATTAAAGGATATTTTCCCTTATTCTCTAAAAGACAACTATCCAGTGCTAAAAGTGACAAAGTGTGAAAACCTGGAGCTCCAAGAGAGGAGTGTGGATGCTGGATCCTGATGGGCCAGCTGAGCCCAGGATGGGGTGGCCACACCAGCACACCCTTCTCCCACCCTTCTCCTCATTCCTGAAAAACAATGTGAATTCTGCTGCAGTGAGAGCTCATTAAAACAGGTCACTTAGCCAAGGAGAAGCACTAAATATCAGTAGCCTGGAACAGAACTAAAGCAGAACTGCCCTAGCATGGCTGCAATTTTGTGAAAATATTTAGTGCATACACTTTTCTCAAACTGTTCTATTGCTTTATAAATTAAAACAGATTCATGAAAGGTTCTGCTAGAATACTGATGAGCACACAATGAATATTACTTTCTGGTTCATTTCTTGATATTAAAATATTCCCCACAAAGCAAAAGACATTTTTAAATGACCCCTGAAAGAATAAGCAATTTTCCAGGTATCAGTAAACAAATGTGGCTGTGCCATTTCAAACTGCTGATTTCTGAAGCAGATCTCCAGCACCTTTATCACTACAGACCTGGCTGCATTTTCCTTCTTATCCTTTCAGACACAATGTTTTTTGTTTTGCTTTGGGTACTTTTTGAGCTGGAAATCAATCAATTAATCTTTGGCATGACAAATAGTTTACTTGCAGTGCTTCTGTGCTGGTGGAAGCAACCCATTAAAATCAGAATTTTCTTTTCATATGTGAGGTAGCTTTACAGCTTTGCTTTCCAGCAAAGAGCACCACAGCTGAGAATCACATTTTCCCCCTTTTTCCTTCCACTGGCAACAGCTTTTTGTTATTACTTTTATCCACTAATGTTTTCTGAGTCACTCTGTTTTGCTGACAAGTATGGTCCCTCCCATAATGAGAAGATGTGCAATCCATTGTTCACTAGAGCCATTTTGTTTTTGACAGTGACAAAATACCTACTTTATGTCATGTCCTACTGCATGGCTAACAAGAATACAACATTTGAGCTGTACATCTGTATTCTTAAAGCCTCAAATTACCACCATTTTTAATATAACAATAATCCTATTAGCATAATTTCTCTGCTGTCGAATGATAACACACTCAAGTTAATTTAAGTGGTTGAAATTATAGACTTTTATAGATCATTAAGACTATTAAAAAGACCAAGCTAGCCCATTCTTGATCCAAAATTACATATCAGTCACCCTTACTATGGTTTGAATACAGACCCAAATAGTCTCATGTAATTTTTTTTCTAATTGTTTCCAATTTGCTCAGTTCTACTCCTTTGCAGTTTTGTAACCTCCACATTATTATATCTGTTGCAACCAGGAATGTTTACACATGGCAGCTGATATTAAAGAACTGTATAAACATTTTTGGTTTTGTAAGCATTCACAAAAAGCTTTGGCAATTACAGTCTGATAATGCAGTTTGAAGGTGTCATAGCCAATTTTGAAAAAAAGTTATGCTGATGAACATCACTGGAACTGATATTTAAATAACTCAAATATTCTTAGTTATATGTTATATCCTTTAAATGAAATATGTTAAGTGCTTTTCTTTCCTGAGTGTACAAAATGGAAAGCACAAACAACTTTAACTTTTTTGGGGAATTGTAGCACTTTAGTGAATCCGTCTTAAAGCATCAGCACTCTTACATTTTGTTCTAGTTTTTCTCTACATAAACCATGCACGATCTTTTTTAATTTGTAGTTTCCCCAGTCCCTAAGCTCCTGAGAAAGTTCCTGTGGAGCCTTAGAGCCCTGTGGGGCTTTGTCCCTCCTCCTCCCTTGGCAGGGACTCCATCACTGCTGGAATCCCTTCCTCACCTGCTTGGCACCCACCTCCATCCTATGGCTGCCCCCTCCTCAAGGTGCTTCCTCAGCCGAGTGGGGAAAACGGGAATTGCCCCTCACAACTTCTGGGATTCCTCACCATCCTCTAGGCAGGAATGTGTAAGGAGAAGGCCGAAGTGAGGCCGCCCCCAGGGCAGGCCAGCTCTGCTCCCTCACCAGAGCCCCAGGTGAGGACGTTCTGTGGAGCTTTTCCCAAAGCAGCGCCTAAGAAGGGAGCACAGCCCCAGAGAGAGGAGTGAAGACATGGCAGCCGACGGAGGGGCAACAGGGGCTTCCCCCGCTCCTCCAGCGGCCATCCCTGCCCTCAGGTGTGAGGGGCGGGCCCGCTGCCCCTCAGCTGAGAGCCGATCCCGGGCACGGCAGGGACGGCTCAGCCCTTCCCTTTTGCCTTTTCCCTGCCCTGCCCGCCCCGGGCCTTTCCCATAGAGCTGCTGGGAGCCCCGAGGCCATTCCCGCTTCCCGGTGCTTCCCTCAGGCTCCCCCACACGGCGCCCAGCGGCCTCTCGCGCCTTCCGTGCCGGGCAGGCCCCTGCAGGGCGATGAGGGAGGCTCAAACCAGCTCCCCTTAGCGGCTCCTTCCTCTCAGGGTCCCATTTTACCATGTAATATCTTGAGAAACCAGCCCTGCAGCGGTCTGGGGGCTTTGCCTCTCCCGGGTGGTGCCAGCTCAGTGTTTGACAAGAGGACTTTGGGCAGCTCCCGCTCCTCCATCCCACAGGGGCTGCTGCTCCTGCTCCTCCAGCTGGAGCTTTCCCAATGACTCTGGAAAGAGCAGCACGGAGGAAATGTCTTAGGTACAGTCCTTGTATTTTTCTTACTTTGTATATACTTGGTGTTTTACTGCCCTGGCAAGCTGGTTGGTTTTTAGATACATAAATATGTAAATCTCTGTAGACAGGTTGCATAAGGTGATGTATAGAAAGCTCTCTATATTTTGGTAGCAACATTTTAGGTGCAGAAAAATGAAAATTGCTGCAGCTAGTAGAAGGGAATAAAGATACATCGGGTTGGTTGGTTGAGTTTTTTGTTTTTGTTTTTTCTTTTTGTCATTCAATATCTACTGCCCCTTTTCATTTGGTTAGTGGTTCTAGCAACAGAAATCTCAACAGTTAAATATCTTGGCTTTTCCCCAGTTTTATATCTTGTGCAAGATTTCTGCCATGACAAAATCATAAATGTGGACACTATGTAAGAATAGAATGGACGTTGCTCCAACCACTCTCATTGATTTAGCAGAAATAAATGGGGACACAAAGAATAGGTGCAGCTAGAAAATAAACTTTTAACAGAATGAAAGGACTGAAATTGAAGAGTAGGTATGAAGTTGGATGTACAACTCAAAGCTCTGCTTCTGTGCATGTGTAGAGCTGTGCTTGGCATTAAGGACCATTTGCTGCTTATCTCACTGCTAACTCTGATAAATATCCCTAAAGCAGCCATTTTTCTGCCTAAATCCAACATGCAAGATCAGTAAGTGATGAAAAGCACACTGAGGTTGTGCCAGCAGGAGTGGTTGCTGCACAAAACCCAAAAGCATTCTTATTCAAAGAATAAAGCATCTTATATTAAATTTGTGTAGAGGGCAAAAAGATCAGAGCTCCGCTATCAGATGAATTTTAACTTTGGTGACTCAGATTGCTCTAAGGAAGTCATAGTTTCAAAATTAAAACAAAAAACAACCAACCAAATGAAAACAAACAAGAAAGTCAAATCCCAAGGGCCACAAAAGCGCCAAATATTTAATTCTTAAGGGAATGTTTGGCTTATGTAAGATTGCACCAAGTGCAGAGAGGGCAAAGAAATAAAATAAACCTGCTACAGGTGTTTCTATGGGTGACATTTCTTCCATCCCTCTGACTGGTAGAGGTGGAGATATCATTCTAAAACATTGCACAGATATTTAAGAAATGGCTAGGAGTAATGTTTGCAGGCAAAATTAAGAAAATAAAATGGGAGGGAGGTGGTCATAACTTCAGGAAAGCTTTTAGCCCTCTAGAACTGGTGGGTTCTCTTTACCAGAATAGCAGGAAAAGGTTAACAAAACTATCATAATCAAAGTTTTAGTTATCTTTTTGCTGATGCTTGAGTGTTATTTTCTTTGAGCTAGCTGTGCATTTCTCCTTCTGTCTCCTTGTAGTTGATGCATAACAATTTTTAATTTTAAAATATTACATCCCCTCAGTCTGTAAATAGCAGTTTGGCACCTGCGGCTTTTCCAGGACTAATTATGGAGTTTTATTTCCTGATGCTTTAATTAATCTTGTGCAAGCTGTAAATGTCAGTACACAGTTTTACAGCATCTTTGCTGTTGGGAAGTCAAACAGTTGAAGGATTTTCTAACAGAATAACTTCCTCTTCCCTTTCAATTTCCTGGGTCTAAATTTATGGCAAGATGCATCTGCCTGAAATGACTGCAGTGATTTTAGTTGTGCATTTCCAAGCCCTGTTTCTTTGCATGCTGTCACTCAGTGTTTTGTCTGTGCTCCATTGGAATCCAAGTGATCCATGTTTGCTCAGACTCTATATCCTCTTACCTTCACTCACAATGCCTCCAGGCTGGAGCTGCCCTTCTGATGTTGATGTAACCTAAAGTTTTCCTACTCCAGAAATAAAAATAATGCTTCTGCCCAGTCACACTTGGAAGAGTTGTTAGCCAGAGAACTGCATAAGAAGCAATTTCCAAACTTGTGTCTCCTCTGGCTATGTAATATCAGAATTATGAGAACCTAATGGCTGATAATGAGCTGCCTGTTTTTAATGAAAACTATGTGCCAGTCTCACTGATAGCTCTTCCCTGCCCTTTTGCCAAAGACTTTTGGCCCCTTTCTATTCTAGATAAAACTTTCAAAATCTACCCAGTGTGCTTTTGATCTCTTGTTCACATGCACAATCCAGTGTTACATTTTCTGGGAATTGTTATAGCAGACATGTCACTGTCTGCTATTGGCAATCAGTTCCTAGTTAACTTTCAAGGTTTATATTACCCTGTCATCCCAGCAATTCTCTGCTGGTTTAGAGCTGAAGGCTGATTTGCATTTGAGGGTTTGGCTTGTTGGTTTGGGGGTTTCCTCCTTTGTATTGCCACTGCCACACAAACAGTTCTGTTTGGTTGCTTCATGCAGTTTACTGAAGTTTTTGATGAAACCTAAAGTAAAATTAGAGCAAGGTAAACTCAAAGATTTTACTTTCAGGTCCTGGGCAGTAAATAACTTGTGGCCACACGTGGAAGCAGCTTGCCAGGAACAGCTGCACATCCAAATGATGCCAGCAGCATTTTTCTGGTTATGGAAACAGTGATCCAAAAGATCCCTGGACTTCAGATGTTGATATCAAAACATCTTTGCCAACCAAGTATTGTAACATCCATGATAAGCAGATCTGAGTTTAACAGTTTGTTCAAGTCCTCTAGTAAAATACCAAAACACTCAACTTGTTTCATGTTTTTGTGTGTCCAAGGGGATTTTTGGAGAACATTGCTGTATAAACAAATATGTTAACATCAAATATTTCAGAAGCAATAGGGACTCAGGGGAATAAGATCAAAGATTACTTTTTGATGTCTTGAGATAGAAGCTAGACAGGGATTCATGGTTCGTGTCATCAGTAGGAAAAACATGGCAGAAACTAAACATGAAAAGCTGTTGTCTGGTCTGACTGCCTTGAAATGGAGCACACCAAGACCTCTCAGTGAGCTGCATGGTAAAGTAACAGGGGCCACTGAGCCTTTTTCATGTGTGTGAAGTTAAAAGTAGTTTTGCTTTTCATTTTGCTTCTCTCTGTGAGTCCTACAATATGCACTTGCATTGATACATTCACAATGTCCAACATAGTTTTAAATAAAATGGATTTACATCAGTGTATCTGAGAATTGCTGAGAAAGATGCTCACTTGCTATTTTTAAAAAACAGCATGTCTCCAAATAACTTTAGGTTTGAAATGTTACTTTCTGCTTCAGTTTCTCCTTTTTTAAAATTTTGTGATATCCAAGTGTCTGTACATCATTTATTTTCTACCACATTTTTTCCATTTAATGCTGGTTTTATTTCTTTTCTGCTTTTCTCTTAATTTTTCTTTAGGATTATCTCGAGCGATTGATTTTCATACCAGTCTACTTTTAAAGCAGTGGTTTATAGGACTGTGTTGCCATCCAGAAACATCTTTCTTTTCCCTTCCCTGCTATGTTTTATCAGCTGTGCTGGCAGAGATGTGTGTGAGCGAGGCAGAGGATGAAATCAGGCAGCAGCCTGAGGGGACAGCCAAGGTGGCACTTCCACATCAGGATCAGATGGGCCCTTGCACAAGAGGGGCAGGGGGCACTGGGCTCCTCTGCTCCCTGGTCTCACCTGCTGACAGTGTCAGTAGAGTCAATAGTTAGATTTTTTTTGCTGCACTGCTGCATTAAATTATGTGGAGAGCTGGGAGTGCTGTGACCTAACCCCAGACAGAAATGAGCAGAGCAGAGTAGAACAGAGCCATTTTGGGCTCAGAAGCTGTTGTGCTCCTTGCTGACTCCTCTGCTGGAGCCTCCTGCTTTTGGGTGTAGTGTCAAAAATGCCTGAACTGATGCAGTGGTTTGCTACCAGGGAGGGCAGAACCACCTCTCACATGGATTGACTTTAGCAGCTGTAATCAAGAGCCAATTTGGCTCATTAAATGTCCTCATGAGAATCTTAGGGAAATATAATGAGCCCACGAAGAAGTGTCTTGTGGAATCTTCTTTTTGCCTTTTTCCTTCTAATGGGGTCATGTAGTTCTGTGTCTTTAGCAGCAACACTGGCTCATGTCAATTGACTGACATCATTAACTTCACCATTAGCAAGGGTGACAGAAAAGGGCACTCTGGCAATCTCTACAGACTGAAATGGGTGTCAAAATGCTGCATGCACTCTTTGGATATTAATGTTTTAGTTTCATAGATAGATATGAGTTTTATGTCTGTCAGTACATGAACTATAAATGCAGATACACAAGCCTTGGGAGCAAATATTGATTTGTTTCACGTTAACAAACTTAAGAATTCTGCTCAGTATGGTGCTGATGGGATCTAAGTACTTGCTCACAATAGAGTAAAAGGGGTGGAAATCTGTTTCTAACTGAACTTCCAATGTGTGACTGATGCTGCTGTTGATGTGTATTCATAGATGCTTGGCTCTGGATTATGCATGAACTAATACATAGCACCAAAATGTCAGCTGAACTGGTGTGGAATTTATGTCCCCCTGTGCAGCAGGATGGCCATGATGGTGATGCAGCTGAACTGTTTAGAGAATGCAGGTGTCAATGAAGTATTTTATCTGGTAGTGGTTTTTCCTCAGATATTAAAATATAAGCTGATGTTAAAAATAAAATATGTTTCATGTCACTGCAGCATTAGAGAAGTGCTTTTTCAGATTTTACAGATGACAACTCAGGTTCTGTTAAGTCAGGACGGATTGTGTCAGCCCCTCTCTGTTACATAACAGGATATGAGTGATAAAAACTGACAGTGTGCTGTGGATGGGAAATAAAGTCTAGTTTCCTCAAACCTGGAATGGAATGAATGCAAATTCTCATGAAGCATTTTGGTACTCTTCTTGACACGGAGAGAGCTCTTAAGCAGAAATAACTCTGCTGATGTCTTGGAACTGGTTCTCTGCTCTGTACACCAAGTACTGCTCAATGCAAATAATTCTGCTCCAGTGGTGCTAACAAGAGAGTTTTGTTTTGCTGCTTATTTGTGTCTTTAAAGCAGTCTTTTCAATAACCATATTTAACTCTTCCTAGTTCGGAATTAAAAAACAATATTTTGTGCTTAGATTATTCTCCTAGCCTGCTTTTATTTCCTTGTTGAATATTCTTTCTGAGGTGGTTTTGCAGCCATAGTAGTAGTAACTGAGGTAGTAACTGCAGCCATAGAAACAACTTAATGGCTCATTTTGCTCTTTGTCTTTTAATATCTCATTTCTTTTTTGTTTCTGCATATGTTCAGAACCTACAGCATGTCAAATACCAATTTCCTATTTTTTGTCCAATACAGATTTTTGAAATGTTGATGTTTTAGTTTAACATAAACCTTTTAAATATTATTGTATTATTCTTTATGTTCTCAATTCTAAATCTATTGAGGCAATTAATTTCTTTTTTTACAGAATCACTCCTGTGAATAGTGTAGATATTGCACATACTCCAGAAAAACACAGTTTTGAGTACAATAAGGTATAAGCTGCACTAAAAATTTTTTTTGAACTGGGCTTGGTCTGATGATGGTATGCAAGGACTAAAACAATTCCTGGTCAGACTGGTAAATTCTCATTTGGTGCAGCTGGTTTCCTGACCAGTGCTGGGTCCTTTCCTGGGGCTGACCTGCCCCAGTGTATTCCTCAGGCAGCACTGTGCAGTTTGTCCTGTGCTTTGGGGGGGCATTTTCAGCAGCTTGCCCTAGGAGGGAGGATATAAACTGTAATTCCAAGGCACCTGCTTTTTCTTACCTCTGTCTCTTTGAACTTTGAATTGATCCCTCTGATTCTCCTTTATATGGAATTCTTTCCTGGAGGAACAACTCCAATCTCCTTTCAGGGTTAATTCGAGACTTAGTGAAGAGACAGAGCAGTTTGGGGCACAGAGCACCCCAGTGATGCCCTAGTTAACCTCAGAAGGAAGGCAGGAGTGCAATTGCAAGGAGGAATATTCAGAGTCTGTGCTGGTTCAAGATGTGGTGCTATGGCAGGTGAGGAGCACGGGCCCATGGCTGTGCAGGGCAGTCATGGCAGCTCTTCCCTGCCTGTGGCCCTTCCCTGAGTGTTACACACGGGCACTGGGAACTGTGTCACTAACAACACCCTGAGCACAGACAGCAGCTCGGTGTGAGCCCTGCCTGCCTGCCTGAGAGCTGTGCTGGTGATGCTGCAAACTGCACACCCTGAACTGCATTGCTGCTGCAAATGTGCTTTTCCTGTTTAACATCCCAGCCTGGCAGCTGTGATTTAATGCACAGCATAGCAGGTGCCACACTTTGGCCATTTTCTGTCCCTTCCTCACACGTGGGCAGCTCTGGGGGCTGAGAGTTCCCAGCTGCAGTGCTGGTTATGTGTGCTGCAGTTTGCTTTAATCCATGTGGTAATGCTCAAGCTGCAGCTTCCAGCTGTTCTTCCTCTACATGCTGAATAAGGTTTTGACAATATTTGTGTTTGAGGGATCACACCCCCTTATTTATTTGGTTGGAATTGATACTGTCCTTTCATGGTGGTTGTTTTTAACACTGATATTATCTGTGTCAGTCTCCAGGAATTTCCTGCCACCCTACCAAGCCATTCAAGGTGTCTGTGTCAATGGGAATAGCAAGTTTGGTACGTAACAAAGGTACAGGCTGTGCCCTCTGCATGCACTGCATCACTTGTACTGTTTCTTTTTGATATTGTGTGATGTGTGTCCCTTCTCCCCCTTTTTTTCCACTTTGGACAATTGACCTCATACTCTAGTTTCCAGTCGTCACCTGATTTTATCAACTGTATATAAGAAATAACACAAAGAAAACAAAAAATTAATAATGGAAGGAGGTTTCTGTTTTGTTTTATTGTTTTTTGCTGTTTTTAAAATTTAAAGTTAAAATCATTTCACTGAGTGACTTATAGCCCTTGTTTATGGAGGCTTGTTTCTGAATTTTGTTTGGGTCACTGTGAAAAGTTTTTTCCTTCTATATTTCCTCACAATATGCATTGTTATACCCAGTTACTAGTGAAAAATACTTCTATACCTTTATATTTTGTGGTAAATACCTATTTAATTCTCAGTTATTACTTGTTCTCTAATGACCCAAACCCTGATGTGTTTCCATTCTCTGGTTTCAGATCTCTTAGTTTTCAATAATTTACCAGCCCACACAGAAGAATGGCTAAATCAATAAACAACCAAAGAGCTCATCCAAGCTACTTAATATTTACTTTGTTAACTGATGTTGGTGAAAGCTACACATTGCTCGAGCCTCTTTGGGCTCTGTATGAAAAAAAAAATAATTCATTTATACTCTTTATCTCTTTGTCACCAGATACCTTTCATATGTGAAAGCTATTAAATATTCCTTCCCCCCCCCAAATTCTTTTAAATTTGCTTATGAAATATGCTGGCCTAGGTATTCCTAGCAGATTTTTCTAGATATGTTTATGGGATACCTGACTGTGTTTCCACTGAATGCTACAAACATAACAAATGATATTTTCATAGTAACGCTGCAACATCGACTCTCAGTGGAACTCTTTAAAAATATGCATGAAATTAACTAATTTATTTTACATTAAAATAGTTGTATTACAGGATTGCTACAAGTCAGATTTGAGAAGAAGAATAAAAAGAACTAAATGTAAATCTTTTCTTGGAAAACTCCATAGAACACAAATCTAATGCTTGCCCAGAAACCTGCATTAATGCATTAAGGGCCTTAGCATCCCAGTTCAAGAGAAATTATTGTAATGTAATGGAAAAGAATAACTGAGATGGACATGACCCCAGATTAGTGCACTTTCATTGACTATTATATACTGTTGACTTAGTCTGAGAAATTCATTTTCCAGCTTTAATGGTTTTATGTTCCAGGACATAGTGGACTTGAGGGTTTACACTTGCTGCTAAAGGGCAGAAGACCATTAAGGTTGTCATTTGATTTTTGTATCAATGTCATATTTCCCTTGTGAAGTCTTGAGGGCTTGCCAGCAAGATTCCAAAGTTTGTGCTTTGGGAGCAGGGCACAATAAAGCTTTTGGAAGTGTATGTCTCTGCAAATGGTTCTGTTTTAATGCAGATCTCAGAGCAACATTTTGACATAAGGAGAAGATCTGACTAAAGGCAGGTTTGGTATTAAAGGGACTCAAATTCCTTAAGTATCTTGGATCAGCATAATCTTTTCAGGATAATTGCACCCCATTTTTTCTTGTGCACAAGAATATTTAATGTGATCTCCATAAAACATTAGTCACCAAAGCCGTAGAGCAGGGTTAAAAGTTTGCCTCAGATATTGTAAAAAATACCAATGAATTAAAAAAAAAAGAAAAGAGAACCTTAATGCCTTACTAATTACCCTAAAATTGTTCCCATTATCAGGGAATTACAAAATCGGTGAGTTAATTATCCTGTGTAAGGGCAAATGAAAACCTCCAAGGGTAGCTGAGGTATTTTTAGATACAGAATGTGCCACATCTGAGGCTGAGGAGAGATTTGTTGTTCTGCAGAGTACATTTTGCTGAGGCAGGAAGGGCTGTGATTGCCTCAGTTTAGGAAATAAAGGGGGAAATCCATCCTGGAGAGGCTGGTTGTGTTTGGGAAAGAGCTCTGGCTGCTGCTGACTCACTGTGAGGGGAGGAGAAATCACTGCAGCTTTCTGGTTGGTTCTTGAGAGAAGCTTCTTTAATTATTTTGTAGCACTTCCAGAGTATTCCACCCTGGGGAAACAGAAGCTGTTTTCTCCTGTTTCCAGAGGCCTAAAGAGAGTTCCATGAGAAGGGAACTGGATTGAGCACAGCTTTACAGAGTTAGTCAGAAAGCTGGGTATAGTACTGACACCCCCAAAATTCATGTTGTGCAGTGTGCCTTGAGGCACACTGGTTCTGCAGACCTAACAGCAGCCCCAGACACTGCAGCACAGGCTGCTCCATGGGCAGGGCTAAAGGCAGAGGCTGTTCACCCTGTGCACACATCAGTTTGTGCACAGATATACACATCAGTTTGTGCACAGCTGTGTACATATATATATTACAGTGGCCTTAGACGGTCACCGTGGTGAGAGAAGGATGAGAATCTTGTTTCTTGATCAGGCTTGATTTATTCATATATGATATATAATACATTATAACTATACTAAAAAGAATAAGAAGAGAAGTTGCAGAGAGCTGCTCAGCTAAGAATAGAATAGAAGGAATGAATAACAAAGTTCTGTGTCCGGGGAATCTGTCCCTGAGCTGCTCCTGTGATTGGCCTTTAATGGTACACATGGAAGATGAGCCAATCACTGGGACACCTGCTACATTTCACAGCAGCTGATAACAATTGTTTACATTCTTCTTCTGGGGCTCTGCTTCCCAGAAGATGGACAGATGTGAAAGAAAGGATTTCTATGAAAAAATGTCTGCGACATATATACACATCAATTTGTGCACAGCTGTGCACAGATATCCACATCAGTTTGTGCACAGCTGTGTAGATATACACATCAGTTTGTGCACAGCTGTGTACAGATATCCACATCAGTTTGTGCACAGATATACACATCAGTTTGTGCACAGCTGTGTACAGATATACACATCAGTTTGTGCACAGCTATGTAGATATACACATCTGTTTGTGCACAGCTGTGTACAGATATACACATCAGTTTGTGCACAGCTGTGTACAGATATCCACATCAGTTTGTGCACAGATATACACATCAGTTGGTGCACAGCTGTGTACAGATATACACACACGTGCAGCACAGCACTGGGGCATGACTGAAACCTGTGGTGGATGTGCTTTTGCAGCTCATGCTTAGAACACCAAACTCCTCAGCTTTAACATTTTCCTCTTTCTTCAGGGGCTGAGACATGGTTTGTGGGAATCTGACTTGGCCCTCATGTTTAAATAAATCCTGGGAATTGGGGGAGGATGTGAAGTGTCCAGGTCAAGATGAAGATTTTTAAACTTGTTTAATGTGAAAGGCTTTTCTTTTGCTGTGTTTTGCAAATGTCTGTGTGAGAATGGGGTGCCATTGATCAGCAATGAATCTGAAATACATGCTGGGTCTTCTTTTGGCTAACATATATGATTTCATAATGCAGGTTAAACCTTGCAGTATCTAGTGCAATACAACAAAACCTGGCCTCTTTTTACTTACAACTTGTAATTTTTAGTGTCAAAACTATTTGTACTTTATATGGAAACCATAAAACAACTAATATCACTGGTAGGATTTGATAACAATTCTTGCCTGTCTAGGCACTGGAAAAATGAACAGATGCAATAGATGCCATCAAAGTAATTTTTTGGAAGTAGTGGAAACCCTCTTCACCTCTGGGTTCCATTGCCTGGCAGAAGTGCTCTTCATGCCCAGCTTTCCTCTTATTCCCATTACATTTTATGTTACACTACATTAAAAAGCTCACTGGAAGAAGTAATAAACAATCAAAATTTTCATGAGTTAAGCTTTGAATCCCCCATTTGTCTAACTGATATAGCCTGGATGTTTACTGATATAGCATTCCATGAGAGACAAATTGTCCTTATGTGCTTCTAGGTATCCCCAGAAATCTGTAATAGCAGGCTTTATAGTGACAGCAAGCTAGGAACATAGTGTGTGGCAGGATTAGACAGGGAAAGCTATCTAACAGAAATAAATTCTGCTTCCCCAGAATAGCTGATGCTATTTCAGTCTTTAAATCATTTCATTTAAACAGTTCCTGTCTTGAATTGTTGACAGTCTCCACATTAATGTCTTAGGTTTTTTTAAACCTTGCCATGTAGACTTCTGATGAATATGTATATATATATATCCCCTGCCCTCTGGTTATGGAGTGAGACACTAAAAACCATCCAGGAGTCTTTACTTAATTTTCAAGGCTTTCTTTAATCTGTTATTGGACTAACTTTTGTAGCACATAATATAAATTGGTCCTCTTCCAGTGGCCCAGCTCTCTCCTTTATAAAAAGAAAAGGAGAGATGTAAACTTCCCTGCTTAAACTGTAGAGACAGGAAAAGAAAATACAGCTGTGCCAGTGAAGCTGTGCCATTCTCTGGTGGATTTTTCTTTTTTTCCATATTCCCACAGTCCTCCATGCCTGTTTTCCTTCTGCTGGTCTTTGCTGACTCTCATTTATAGTGAATATAGGGAAAGCTGTTTTAGAGAGGAACCTGAACAGTACTTTTTCTCTAAAAACAAATCATGTTTGAACTGTTTTGTCATTCCAGAATTAGGGTTCCACATTTCCCTTCTTCTATCTTAATCATTATGTTGTATCAGTTGTTCTAACTATTTTTGTGGTCTGTTTGAAGTGTGAAGCAGGGGGATTGTTTTGGTTTTGTGGAACTGTCTTTGGATTTGGGATAGACTGCTGTTCATTCCTAGTAGAAAATTTTGCTGCAGTCAGACAGCAAAGATTTGGGTGGAAATCTTTATAGAATGGGGTGGTTGGAACAAAAATATGCCCAGGCACCAGGTTTGCAATGTAAATAGCAAGAGTAACTAATTGTACCTTGAGCTCTGAGGAGGCACAAAAATCTTCTGAAGTGGAGCTGAGTGCAGCTGCCTCCTTCGTTCTGAGAGCCCAGAGGAGAAGTGAACCAGGAGCAGGATGTTTGCAGCTGCTCCCACTCCTGCTCCCTCCTGGGCGGCCTGTGGGCTCTGGGCTGCTGCAGGAGCAGGGCTGGGACAGGAGGGAGGGTGCCAGCCCTGTCCCTGCTCTCTCTGGTGTCCCACAGTGACCATTGGGGTGCCAGCCCTGTCCCTGCTCTCTCTGGTGTCTCACAATTGGGGTGCCAGCCCTGTCCCTGCTCCCTCTGGTGTCTCACACTCACAATTGGGGTGCCAGCCCTGTCCCTGCTCCCTCTGGTGTCCCACAGTGACCATTGGGGTGCCAGCCCTGTCCCTGCTCCCTCTGGTGTCCCACAGTGACAATTGGAAGGGTTTGCATCAACATTCAGTTCCCCTTCTCTGATACTTGAGTCTAGCATAACTTCTAAATCGAATTTGTCTCCTTATTTAGTATGAGACATTCGGTCTTTAAATTTGCATGCTGTGAGAGTCCCTAAAACCCAGTTGTGCCACAGCCTGTGACTGTGTGCTCTCTGGTGTAAATGCTGCCTGTTTGCCCATCAAAGGATCCAGAGAGTGCTTTGTGGAATTTGTACAAAGTGTCTGAGGGTAGAACACTCTGAAAGGGAGTTTAGTTTGTGTTGCTAGCCCTTCAATTGGGAAAACTCAGAGAAATCTGAAACCACTCGTACAAAAACGTTATTTGATGTAATAACAAAAGAATGCAATTAATATTCAAAATATATTGCACTTTCAATTTAAAGAGATCATTGCAACCTTGGTTTTGGCTGGTTAATGGATATAGGCTTTGCATTTCTGAGTTATGAATGTTTTTAAATCATGGAAGAATTAATAAAGGATCTCAGCACAACAGTTCTTCTCAGAGAATTTAATAATTAATATCAAATCTGTAAGAGGAAGCTGTTTGTGGTTCCAAATAAATTATAGGAGAAATCAACAGAGAAATCTCTCCTGGCAAACTTTGTTTATTTATGTCTGTAAAAACAGTGCCTGATGAGAAGGGAATCCAAACTTTCCTTCCTTGCATTCAGTCATTTCCTGCATCTTGGAGAAGGCTGAGCTTTTCAGCTGGCTTCCCACTAGAAACAGAAGGCATTGGATTTGTTACACAATGATACAGAAACCACAGTGGATGTCTAAAACGAGCCCCTTAGATACACCAAAGGTAACAAAGCTTCTGACAAACTGTCCCGATTACCCAAGATTATTCTTGTTTTGAGATTTTTGCTCAGCCTTCTATCTTTACAAGTTACCTGCTTGCAGTTATTGCATATTCCTGTTACTGGCTCCAGTGTATGAAGTATTTCCAGTCAGTTCAATAATTTTTTTTTTGGCTTGGCTCAGATTTTGTGTCTGTATCATATTTTGTGATCAGCAGAAGCAAGTTGGATGTATTTGCAAAGCTCCTGTTGCAGTTCTCCTGAAAGTACATACAGCTTCTCTGTTGGTGTTGTTGGTTTGGTTTGATTTCCCCACCCCACAAAAGAAGGTGAGCTTCTTTCTAAATTTTGTTGCTATTGCAAAAACATCTATGTAACTTGAAATAATTTTAAAGTAAATATTAATAATAATCTTTCCTTTGCCATGTAGTCTTCCTTATCTAAAATGAGAAGGTAAAATGTTGGATTTATTTTCTTCTCTTATACAACCTTTATTTTAACAGTGTTGCCTCTGTGGGTAGGCTTTCAACTAAAACATTTCAGTATTTTTAACATGTCTATTGTCACCAGGATTTTTGTGCAGAGGGTGATGTGAAATACTATTCATTTGAAAATTTCAGCTGCTTTGTTTGTGCTGATCTAATTGTTGTATCCATGGAAACTGGAGGGCTAATTCCAGACAGCTGCCGAGTTCTCTGCTAAAATGTTATTGAAGTTTGTCAGTACAGAACTTCATGGGCCAGTTGCCAGTGTGCAGGCTTGGATATTGGAGATTTTCTGAATGATTTTCTAAAAGGCATGGTGAATATTCTAAAGTAATTTTTTGTTTCATATCTCCCTGTGGACTGTTATTGAACAAATTGAAAATTTGAGCTGAAAGCCTGGAACACCCAATGCTGTCACCTGTGGAACAGCTGGATGGAGCAAGGAGCAGAGAGGAGTGACTGCAGTCACAGGAGGAGTCAGTGGCAGCCTCAGGGGAAAGCAAATCTGGGTAACACTTGGGGAATTGTTCATCATTCACTCAGACACTAATGGAAACCTTACCATTGGTGTAGCAGAGAGCAGCATCCCACAGTTCAAGTGAATTTATTTGAAAATCCTGTCCAAAAATATCCCCCCTTGCTGGCCTGGGTGCATTTTTAATAAAAGTAGTTTAGTAGTGCTGTAGTAAAACTCATGAATTTGTTGTAACTTTATGGCAGAAGTTTTTTACTAGAAAAAAGTAAAATGTGGTGTGCTGAATTACCATGAACAGGCTGCAGTGGATTTCTGCATTAAAGAACTGTTCTAGGGAAGTCTGGGTCCAACTAATGCTTCAGTATAGGTGTGGCTTTATTCATGAGCTGTCCTGAGTCTCTGTTACCAGGGCTCCTCTAAGACAGGATCTAAAATAAAGTTTGTATCAGTTTTCACTTGACTCTTTGATCCAAACCACTGTAGGTTTCAGAGGAAGTGTGTTTTGTATTGAAATTTTACATTGAAAGTGATTTGTCAGTGGGGTTGTATTGGAGTGACCTTTCTGTACAAGACCTGGTTTTCAGCAATCTAAAATTGATTCCAGTTCATCTGCTAGGAAGCTCTGAGTAAATTAATCTTACTGCCTTAACAGATCCCTGACTGAGATGCAAATGAAATGTTCCCCATCTTGTCAGTGGAATGAACACAGGAATTGTTTGTCTCAAAGTCCAGTAGAATTTGAAGTTCTGTGGAAGTTCTATAAGAATAGAATACAAATAACTTCCTATGCATTAACTCTGTCAGCTTTGAACAACAATTGAAAGCAGACTCAAGCCCTGCAGTGACACCTTTGTGGGGTTTTTGCTTCCTTGTCTTACACTGAGCCTATTTCCTGTGGAGGCCTTTGCACTGATGACAAAATCCTCTGCACAAGCTGTTTTCAGGAGAGGGCTGGGATGGAGCTGTGCTTTGGGGTGAAGCCCATAACAGGGTTTGGAAGCAGACCAAGTCTCCCCTGTAGGTTATCTACAGTGTAACTTGCTTATGAGTGCACTGAAAAGGGAAATACTGCTTACATTATGCCAAAGTGGTGGATTTCTTTTCATGGAGATGTCATTCCATCTTCCAGCAGTCATTACAGAGCATTAATGTTGGAACTGGTGGCTCCAGTTGGCAGTGCCATGTAACAATCTGCTCAGAGCCACAGCATAATGCAGGTACAGCTTTGAGGGGGCTGCACAAAGGTTTGTGCCAGCTCAGGCCAGAATGACTTTGGTCATGTGAACAAGGGGGGCCACTAACAGAACATCCCACAAAGGCATTTTGGCTGTGTCTGCTCCTGTCTTTGTAGGAAGCCAAATGTTTTGATATCAGCTTTAAATATTTGCATGTGAAATTTTATGTATGGAATTTGCAAGCCCAGAAACTGTATGTGTAGAACTGGAACTCAGCTTAAAGGTGTGCAGGAATGCAGAAGGGGTGATTGCTGGTTTGTTGACTGCAAATTTGAGTCTTTTATGCTGCTTTTTAGTCTCTTGATATTGATTTCAATCAGTTAGTGATGGTTTGGTTGTCAGTTAAGGCATAGGTGATTCCATTCCAAAGCAATGGCAGCAAAAGTCTTAAAATGATTGGAAAGAATGAATGGCTACTGTAATGTACCTGTGCAATGTAAGGACAGGTAAGCAGTTCTTGATTTGTCCTTGTCCTCCATCTTCTCTCTTACATAACATCTTCCATCTCAAATTCTAGCTTTGCAAGGAACTGCAAAATACTTGTTAAGCAATAATTTCTGTAACTGAAGCTTGGTTCAGAGCAGCATTCCAGTCTGACAGTGATTTAGGTACAGAAGAAATAATAATGTATCATGATGGACTAGAAGAGCTTGCTGACACCCATGGACAAATATTTACCTCTGCTTTATGCATTTTTTGGGTGGGTTACATTAAAATTAATGAACTGCTGCTCTCTTTGAAGGTTTCTCCTTTTCTAAATGCAAATTGCAGTGTCATTAGAGCAGTTCCACTGCAATCTGTGTGAGGGGGGAGGTGTCAGTGACCTCAGAACATCCACTCCAGCTGTCCCTTAACCTCTGTTATTTATATCCCAAATGTGCAATTTTTGTGCATTTTGTTTTATTTTTGCATGACCAGTAAAATATTCTAAAACAAAAGCATTTCAAGCAAAGCAGAGTCAGGTCCAATACAAGACTTGATATTGTAGCTGGGTAAAGAATTTTTTAGTCAGTTGAGGCAATGGGATATTTAATATAAAGGCTTCAAGATACAAATGAGTTCTCATGAGCACACAATTAACCTGATCTAAGGTAATGAATAGGAGGCAGATAGCGTTAAGTTGAAAAAATAAATATCCAGAAGCAGTAAATTCATTTTGTCACTTGAGGCTTGATCCAAAGCTTGTGTGAATCATGGAACTGAAACAGAGGCTGACAGCGCTGAATCTGAAACCTGCATTGTGAAGAAAGCTTAATTTGAGAAGAGTTGATGAGTTTTCTCTGTCTTGGCCAATGCCTCAAAGGACAAGGAGGACATTGCAATTTCTGCACGATAAGAGGATTTGAGAAACAACTTAAAAGATTAATGAGATCCAAGTACTATTACTTGTTTTCATATTCTCATATCTCACTACAAAATGTTTTTAATACATCTAACAAAAATAAACTTTCAAGGCTAAGGTTTCCCAATGTATTTGCATTTTAAAATGTATATATTAGAATATTCCAATACTTTTTGTTTATATGTGGCATAAAAGGTGTTAGCAGAAAATATACAAGAGGAGGGACTGTAGCCTCCCCAGGTATTGTATTTGAGCAGGTGCCTTCCTACTCATAAAGGAGAGGCACAGGAACCTGCCAGGGCTCTGGAGCAAAAGTCTCTTGCATCTGTGCTGTAAAACACCTATGCTTTGAAGAGAGAGCATTTATTGCAGCTAGAAATACAACATACTTAACTGGGTGCTGTGAGGGCAGTTACCCATTGGTTGGTTGGGAGAAGAAAAATTTCTAACCATGGATCAGGTTCTCTCCAGCAGAGATCAGAAAATCAGACTGCCAACCTGGACTTCTCATTTTGAAGGATTCCTGTGAATACAATAATTTACCATTTCCAGCAGCACACCAGTGAGGTGTGTACAGTCTTTGGGAAGTATTTTTGATGTTGCTGCTTTGGCTGAGTGAAATCAGGCACAGGAACATGGCCAGAGTGAGGCTGATGAGCAGCAGCCTCTGCTGTCTGCATGTCCAGGAGCAGCTTAGGAAGTTTCCTCTGATCCTGCCCAAAATCCTGTGGCCTCCCAGCCAAGAGGGAGCATATGGGGGCTTGTCAGCCCGAGCCTCCAGTGCAGAGCTGGCTGCTGACAGTGGTGGGAGTGCACTCAGGTGAGGATGAGGTGATTCATTGGTATTTTCACTGCCATATCCTGCAGATGTGCTCTGGGATGCAGGAGCAGGCTTGAACATTGATCTCCCTGTGTGTGGTGCTTGCAGGGCTTGCAGCAGCCATGCTCAGCCATGGGACAAAACACCTTTCTGGAGTTCCTTTGCCTGGCTCTCTGTGCCTCTCTTTTCTCTAGTTTTACACTTGGGTCTTCTTCATCCTTGGAGAAGAGGAAATCACCAAAAGTAAGACCAAAGTACAGCAAGTGCTTAAATCCTTTCACTTGTATTTAAACCTCTGAGGTCCCTAGCACTGCAGAGAAAACAACATTGTGGGAGGGATATTTGTTCACAAAGAAAAGCATTTTGGATTTAGTTACCTAGCTCAGTCTGGAGACATGACATGTAACTGTAGGGGTTCATTTTTGCATTCTTAAAGGCAGTTTTCTTTTTTCTTGCAAGGCATTTATGTCCTAGCCAGCAATGTTAAACGCCTTCCAAGTACATGAGAGTCTTGTTAACATTTTCTTTCTGCTTTATTTTTATTACTTACCACTGATTATAGAGAGGATGCACAAACACTCAGCTTAACAGGATGTGCTGCAATCTTCTCTAAGCACATGGTTAAGGTTTCCTTTAGAAATGTTGCAGCATAATTTATCTTAGGCAGTGCAAGTTCAGCTGAGCAGCTCACCTCACTGAACACACCTGGCTGTCACAGGAACCCAGAAATCTGCTGGCTTTGCTCAGCCACAACTCAGATTAGTCCTGTGAGGGTCTGAATGCAGCCAGGTGACCCCTCCATGGGCAGGAGCAGGAATTCCAGCTTTCCTGGCACTGCTGGCAGCCCTGACTGATCCAGGAGCCCCAACAAGCAAAGCAGGAACCTGAGAAGCTTGTGGGCATCTTGGGCAACAATGTCAAAAAATATACACTTGGACAGAAAATCCCAGTCCTGTTCAAAGAGCAATTATGTTTTAGCTTTTGGAACATAACCCAGGGGGACATCCATACATTATTCTTCAGTGGTGGGGTAGAAAGTGGGTTTAGGAGGTGTTATTTACTGGAAAGTTCTTTTTTAGTAAATTGTGTTTCCTGCCAGAATGGAGTGATAAGCAAGGTTTAGGTCTGTGGTGCAGGTACAAACCAGCAGCATGGTGCCCTCTCCTCATGCAGGCCCTTGCACCTGGGTGGATTTCCTCAGTGGCAAGTGGATTTCTCAGTGGATTTCCTTGCTGTGGCAAGGCACAGAGACCTCTTTCTTTTGTTTCACTGGTAGGAAAGTAAGAAATTATTCCTACATAACTTTTTTTTCCTATGCATGATGTCACCCTTTCCCTCCTTCTGTCCTGCCTCAATTTCCCTAAAAACACCAACTATGGCATTTTTTGTGGGCTTTCTGAGCTTCCTGCAGCTTTTCCAAAAGGACAAGGCTGAGGTGAGATCAGTCCTTACTGTTGGGTGGTAGCAGGACCCCCTGTTCCAAAGGACATCTCTTTTGTCTCAAAAGGCTGGTTTTTTATGAAATGAAAAACTTAATTTTTGACCAGATTTGAAAAAAAGTAGCAATTATCCTGAATGTATTTATGTGAAGGGGGGAAGGAAGTTTTTAGTTCCTGTCTCCCTCCCCTTGTCAGAAGCATGCAGTGTTATGGAAGGTTACAGAAGGAACCCTTGCAGCCTTTTAGGAGACTGATTCAGGAAAGACCCACTACATGTAGACTTTTACATTCCTTATATCTGCTTTTTCTGCATTTGTTTTTGTTCCAGCTCCTGCCAATGTGCAAGAGGAAGAAGCATGTTCAGGTGGAGAGAATACCATTGATAGTTCCAAAAGTCAGAGTGCTGCATGGGTAAATGCAAAGAATGCACATTCCTTATTCCACTCCCAAAAAAACCCCTAGGGGGGATCCTTTAACTTCTCTCCAGCCAAGACCCCAGCTGGGTTTCCTCCTTACCTTCTCCCCATATTCACACATCCCCATGACTGGAACTGAGTGTAGGTATGGACAGTGGATATAACAGCCCTGCACATTTCCTTTGGGCTCTCAGCTGTGTTTTCCAACATTGTTGCATTTTGTGTTTATAGCACAGCAAAGATTTTCTTGCTCATTTAATTTTCTCTTCCCATGCTGCAAGGCTTAGTTCATTAGCTTAAAAGACTGTCACGCTTCTGGAGAACAGAATATATTTGGCAGGAGTGGATAGTAATTATCTAAAAATTCAATCAAGCCATTTTTTGATTGATTTTTGGGATGAAATATATGGGCTTCAGTGGAATTAATTGCATCCTAGTATTTTTTAAATTTATGTTTTAAGCATCAGATTGCCCCAGCACTCCCACTTTCTTTGGTACTTTTATTTTTTCCTCTTACCAACTATATACAAAGTCTCTTGTAGGTAAATGCTCTGACTGTATTGATTTTTTAAAAATTACATATGTCTTCCACTTCCAGTGATATTAGTATTGTAACACCCATGTAGCTGAAAAGAATTTTTACAGAAGGATAATTTTCAGTCTTAAAAATGCCACTGGCCAAGCAAGCAGACTTTCTTGAAACCTACAGAAGGTGCATGAACATAACACTGATTCTGACTGATGACCATTTCTTCAGGAATTTGTTTTCATGACATGAACTTAATGTATAAGGCTTAAGGAAGTATTTTAAATAGCAGTGAAAACAAAAAATATGAGACCTAAATTACAAAAGCAGAATGGTTTTATGACAGTAATGCTAAAGCTGCTGTTATCAGACACTGCTTGCTGATGGACCTTGATGAGAAAACATTGCTCAGAAAAATGTCCCATCAGTGTTGTGATACCATCACATCCCCTGCTCCAGGGCTGAGCCAAAAAAAGCCTGCTCAGATCTGCATCTCTTGCTACATTCTCAGCTGTGATGGATTAGGAAGTAATGAAGAAGATTTCTCAGAGACTGATTTATTATTAACCTGATTGTGCATTTTTTCTGGATCTGTTCTGTATCAGTTGTGCAGACTGATTTGTAAGAGAATAAGACTGAAAATTCATGTGGAGGAAAGCAACAAAGCCAACAGCAAAAATGCCAAGAAAGCCTTGAACTGCTTGAGTCACCTTCTTCCCTGCTGAATTCTCCTGAGGACTCATGCAGTCTGAAATGTCTGATGCACTGGGAACATGACACCTGCTAGGGGCACAGGGATCCAGTGTGAAGACTGGTTTTGGTAAAATGGAAGGTGACTGAGTTTGGGGGTGGAGAGGGGAGTGGGGCTATGTGTGTTTAAATCAGGAGTTGATACTGGAGATTGGTATATCCTCTTTTTCTAACAGGAATTTTTTTTCCTATGGTTTACTTAACTAAAATAATTTGGTCTTCTCAAGAGTGTCTGATAGAGGAATCTGGAGAAAAAGTGGTGCTAAAACCAACCTGCATTTACTGCACAGCTGAACTTTAAGTTTTTCAGTTATTGTTTTCCTGTTGTTTTAATGGATCTTTCTTGCCCTGGAAGCAGAATGGGTTTTCAGGCTGTGGAGCACTGTGAAGGTGTGTAATAAGGGAACTGAATGGTGTGAACCCTTTGGGACATTTCTTTAACACCTGGAGCAACTCTATTGCCACCAGGTCCTGCAAGTACACAGGCACTGCAGTTACTCCCTTGTAACCCCAAAGGAATCTCCTTCCTTATCCTTTTGAGGCACAATGTTTTTAAAGAAATTAGGACCAAGTTTGTTAAATATTAACCACACATCACTTGGGATGTGACTGTTTAAAAAACATGTCTGGTTTACCCAGAAAAATATTTAATATATTTTAGTTTCTATTCCAATTGCCTTGTGTTATCTTATAAAACTATCATTTAAAAGGTTCTACAAGAACCATTTGTGGCAAGCTCCTGTGTCTTGCTCCTGCTTCACCAAGAGAAAAATTAATGGTGTTGTCCCTTCAGATTCAAGAACCTTTTTCAGAGAATATGGACTCTGCTGGATTTTGGTATCTTCATCTTCCCATTTATCCTTATTTTGACAGCTGAAAAACTGTCCCAGTCATAATTTCATAAACCATGTGTTCAAGGTGATAAAGGAAAACAGGAACAGTTTGCATGGATTTTCATTCCAGGTTTGTATAAGGGTAAATGGTCACTGGCATTTTCATTCATTTGCAGTTCCAAAGTTCAGACCAAGATCAGTAAACTTGAGGCTCACCAATAACTGAGGAGCAAATGGAAGAAGAGAGAAGGAGAAGCCAGGGGTAAGAATTAAACTGAGTTACACTTTAAATCATGTGCAACTGCAAAACCAGAACCTGAGCTGCTGTCTAAGAAACTCCAGTGCTCCTGGAGTCATGTGGAGGGTTTGCATGTAAAGGATTGTTTCCTTTCAGTAGGATTTACAGTTTGCAGACAAGAGTTATGTTCTGTATTGTATGGCCAGAGATATGTTCGTTTCAAGTATTATTGTTAAAATCTACTGGAAGCAGAGATCTTGCTGCTCATGAGATCACTGAGCCATGGCCAGCTGCAGGCACCATGGAACAGAAAGGACAGCTGGAGTCCAGTGCAGTTGGTACCTCACTCCCAGGGCAGCGATGCAGTTGGTACCTCACCCCCAGGGCAGCAATGCAGTTGGTACCTCAGCCCCAGGGCAGTGATGCAGTTGGTACCTCACCCCCAGGGCAGCGATGCAGTTGGTACCTCACTCCCAGGGCAGCAATGCAGATGCCAGGCCGTGTTGCACTGCAGGAAGCAGGGGCCGAGGCAGCGCTCAGCACTGCTGCCAGCCGGGGCTGCTGCTGAGCTGTCCCCTCCTGGCTGCTCCAGGGACAGGCACTGCCCAGCCCCCCTGAGCCAGGGGGTGTCCCTGGCTCTGCTCCCCTGGGCCTGGCACCCCTGCTTGCCAGGGAGGTGCGTTGTGTCACTGCCAGGGGACAGCAGCAGCACCAGGGGCTTTGCCCTCTGCCAGCAGCTGCTGTGCCAGCAGTGTGCCAGCAGCTCCTTCCCAGGGAGCTGCAGCTCCTCAGCAGCAGGTTCATTAGCAAAATGTTTAAGGATCTGATCTAGAGCTTAATTGTGTTGTGTGCTGCTGAAAGTGGCACTTCAGTGCTGCCAGGTGGGTCTGTAGCAGGTCAAAGGTGGCCACTGCAGTCAGCAGGAGTCCCATTTGCATGTCAGAGTATTTTTGACAGGTTTTTCTTTTTTACAAGCATTTGCTTTTTATTATTTTCAACAAAATAAAGCATATAGCATACAGTGTTTTCACACATTTAGGAGATAAATAAGTGTATCTTGAATTAATACCATGATAACATATGTAATACAAAGTTATTTCTTCATTGATTTTAATTTAAATACAGCTTGTTTGCCTTTTTTTTAAAAACAAACTTTTATTGTGTTACATCTCCCTTGTTAACTTACAGATGTTTAAATAACAACTGGGAAAACACAGTGATGTGTATTGCTAGAGATAAAAAGTTGCTCTGTTAGGATGAAACCTGTATATCAAGTTACCAGCCTGTAAATTAAAATACCCAACACATTAAATGAATGCTCTCACTTGAACTGATAAAGAAAACCTTAAGAGAATAACAAATACTTCACCTCCAATTTGTTTGTAGAATAATAAGAAAATAATCCAGTTTTTGTATTTCCACACTGATTGGTATGCATATTAATTTATCTTCTACTTGTTTGCAATTATAAATAAATAGAGGTATAAAGACAAAATCTCATACTGCCTTCCCTTGAATTTACCAGCTACAGTAGATGCATTTTTAAAATCATAAATACATTTCCATTCAACTTCATCAAATACCACAGGACTAACTTCATGTGCTCAGTTTCATGCTGCATAGCTGAGAAAGGAGAAAATCTGGTGGCACTTGGTATCTTTAATGGCACTTCTTTCAGCAAAGGAGAGGATGCAATTGTGTCACTAGCCAGGGTCACCCTTCAAACCAGTCCCTTACAATTGGCCTGACAAATACATGGAGCACTAAGTAAAGCAACAACTGCTGTGCTGTGTGCCAGCCTTAGCTGATGGTGCAAGGATCATCGTGGCTTGATTTCATTTCCCCTTCCAGCAGCAAAGTGATCACAGCCTTGCTCAGGTAGCTGCAAGTTCCCTTCTTTCCAAGGGGGTGGGTGTTGTAGAATGCAGTCATGTCACCCTGCAGAGGGAACAGAGGCTGCCATTAGTGTGAATGTGCAAAGCAGCCACACACAGGCAAACCAGAGCAACATCAGATATGTTCAAAATGCAAATGTGCTTTTTGGACTCTAAAACTAGAGAATAATTCTGCTCAATTTTCAGAAATCTCCCATATGTACTTACCTGCTTCTCTTTCCTCACTGAGTTTTCCAGGACTGCACAGATTCCACCTTCTTAGCATTTCTGAAAATGTCAGAGCTGTCAGAGAACAACTGCTCTGCTGAAACATGCAGCTGTGTGCTGGAATGGTGAGCCAGGGCCTTGGGTGTACATGAGGTGTAAACTGACTGAAGATTTATTCAGAAGGAAAGAATCCAAGATCCAAACCACAGGTAGCACATGAACTCATTCATTAATCAGATCACCAAAATAGGTGTCCTTCACTGAACACCTGTTTTTCTCAGTCAGTGACATTAAAACACCTGCTTACTCTCAAATTATGTATTAGCTGCTCTAAAAAAGGTTTAATGCCTTCATTCAGGAAATTGGTTACTTTTATTAAATCAAGGGCAGAGATTGTGTGGAGAAAATAATAAAACTTCTGTAGTTTTAGGGTGTGTCTGAACTTACTAGAATAAATACTTTGGATATTTATTACATGTTAACAGGGAATCAACAAAGTTCAAAGTATTTGCAAATCCATTGAAGGGAAGACCATAGTTGAGAGAGATCAGGAGTTTTTAGCAGTGTTAGGAAACCTTGAGGCAGCACCCTAAGAACAATCCCAGCCAGGGTTACAGCTACTGACTGCCAGCAGGCATCCACCTGGGAATATGGGAGAGCCAGGTGCCAGAAAACTTTAATGCAAGGAGCTGAATTTCCAACAACAATCTTAAGTATTACTCCGAGCTCTGAACTAGGGGCTCTTTCTAAGAGACAAAAAGGCATTACTGTAAGTGAGTCTGGGCTTGGAGAAAAAAAATTTATCAGTTCAACAGAGGCCAGGGCAGCACCAATAAAAACTGAGGTTTGCATGGAATTTCCCTTTCTGTTTGTAGCCATTGGGGATTTGCAGCTTGTCACAAAAGTCAGCAGCAAATTCCAAATTCCAAGTGCTGTGTGGAGCTGGCACTTGAGAGCCATTTGGGTGTATGATGGCCACAGAGTCACTGCCCTCCAACATGGACCAGAAGGATCATCACTTCCAGGAAATTGTTCTTTTCTAAACAAAGGCCTTGTGCAGATTGACACACTGCTGGGGCTGCCTATCGGCCTGGCTTTCAAATCTTAGTACAAAAAATCAGTGGCACAAGAGTGAGCATTGAAACATTTGAAAGAGCTCTTAAGCAGCACATCCTTCCTCATCTTTTAAAGGATATAAAAATTGAGCAAGAGGAAGGGCTGCTGCATGTCAATGTTATGAATCAATGCATCCTTCAGAGCAGCATAGATAACTTCAAATATATTGTCCACAATAAAATGCCAGCTGCAGTGAGGAGGATCATCCTCAGCAGCTCTGGGACTGTTCCCACTGTTCTACTCTCATCTCCTCCTTCTACCAGGCCAATAAACCTGGCTTTATTACAGAATTTCAGAGCTTTGAGGCACCAAAACTTGTAGTGAGACTATCCAGAGATCTTTAAAGCATAAAACCTATAATTCTAGTGAAGAAAATATTAAAAGCATTCATTCCTTTATTTGAATTTTAGCCAAACTTTTGCCAGTTCATGAATGCAAATCTAACAGAAAAATCAGTAACTAAGAACAGTTCTGTATCTCAAGTTCTTACTTTAATACTGTCAATATGAATTCTTTGTTATTAAAGTTTTCTTAGTCTCTGTGTTCATAAGATCCTAAGTTCACACTTCCTTGCTGAACTTTAGTTTCCTTTGTTATTTTTAACTCTTCTCAGTTTTAGTGCCCCTCCTTAATGAATCCTTTCCCCTTTGAGGAGAACTCTCCCAGCTCCCTGCTAGTCCCATTTCAGAGCCATGGAACACAGAGTATTCTCCTTACTGTAGCATTTTGAATTTACAACTCAGCAATAAAGTGCACCTCTTTCATCTCTGCTTAGAGGCTCTTTGCAGACCTAGGCAGCACTTGGGTATATTAATTTCTTATTTGTGTTCCATTCTGAACTTCTGTCAATTGCTTTTTACTCTGAACTGCACAGAATTAACATTTAGAAGTAACTTCAATAAGAATGGTAAATTTGGTAAGACAGCAATATTTTACTCACTTGATTTTCAGCTCCCTTTGGACTGCTGTGATCTTTCTGAAAGTCATGAAATGCTTCTTGCACCACCTTGTCCAAGTCCACTTTGTCCTGGAACTCCAGCTCAGGATTTCTCTCCAGAATAACAGATATAACCATCAGCAACTAGAAGGCAGAAAAAGATTGTAAGGCTTTAAATTTCATTTTTTAAAATTCAAGTTACATAATAGCACTGTTAGTAATTGCATATGCCTCTTTCAAGCAGGAAGCCATTTAATAATGGCACAGGTAATAATGCACAGATAATAGAATCCTGACTTGGATAAAAGAATCACTGGAAAAGCAGGCTTTTATCAAAGGTTACAATTGCTGGTGACTGCCTGGGTAAGGGCATGGTGCAAATGATTGACATTAACATCCAGCTTGGCTGGGAGCCAGGGAAGTTATTTTCCATTTTATTCAGTTCACTCTGTGGCTGCACAAATCCTGTGGAGAGAGTGAAAGGCAGCAAACACTGAACCTCAGCATTTGGTGTTCTGAGGCACAATCACAGATGCTAAAATTCTGTTATGACAAAGTTTATCAAAACCAAAGAGAACAGCCAGCAGTAAAGCCTCAGCTCATCAGAACTGATGTTACTTACATCTGAAAAGGGTTTAAAATAGGAAGGTGAACATGAAGAGCGTTCTGTTGTAACACCTGCAGGCAAGCAGTGGAGTCTGCACTGGTCACCTTGGGTTTGGGAATTCTGTTATCTGTTAGCAGAAACTGGGGGTGCTCCAGCAAGCAGGCTGAGCACGAGCTGAGGCAGAGTTTGGGGTGGGATGTTCCTGTGAGGGGCACAGACCTGGGCACTAACAGTGAGTGCTGCTGAAGGTACCAGTACCAGCAGTGCAGTGCTCCTCATCTGTTCCAAAGGCAAACCTTGTGTGCACTGGGGGAAGGATTTGAACAGCACTGGGGGAAGGATTTGAACAGCACTGGGGGAAGGATTTGAACAGCACTGGGGGAAGGATTTGAACAGCACTGGGGCAAGGATTTGAACAGCCTCCTGCCCTCCTGTGAGGATGGGGAACACAAGGAAATGGGAAGGTGGCTGACTCAGTAGTGCAAAGCTGCTCACTAGGCAGCCTCAGCACAAAGGGAAAGAAGAATCGTTCAGGGGGCAAGCTGGTTATTTTATTTCAGTTTTCCTTAGATCTGGGAAATTGTTAGGAAAAGGCACAGGCTAAGGACTTGAAGGAAAGCTACTCTGGAATTATTAGATTTTTACCTCCTCTGACCTAATTGTATTGCTAGTGTCATTAATATTTGCTGAAGGGGAAGAACACCATGAACTCACTCTGTTCTGAACATGTAACAGGAACCTGTTTAATCATCAAAACCTCTGAAGTAAGTGTTTCTATGGAAAATCCTGTTTCTTCAGATATTTGAGTCTAGGTTATTTTTTTGTTTTAGGCTGTAACATACTAATGCACAGTATAAAATGTCAGTGATTATTGGCCACAGACCTCCACAATGATCTGCCTGTATTGAGGCTGGTCAATGTTCTGCAGCATATCTTCAACTAGGAGGGAAAAGTTCATTTCATACATCGTCATATCCGATAAGGTTGGTTGCTGAAAAACAAACCATACTTTTATTAAAAGACCACATGCATTAAATCAAAGCCACCCCCAGGCAGAGCCTACTGGCTTGCTGAACAAATAATATTCAACTAAGAAATAATAATCTTTTTGTAGGATCAAAAAGGGAGCAGATTTCAGAGTTCATGACTTGGAAAGAATCTTCTACACTTACAGTTTTATAAATGTGCTTTAATAAAAATTATTTGCTTTCATTCTATTCCAATTGTATTTTACTCCTAATGAAATAGAAAAACTTGACTTTTTTTCCCCAATGAACAAGTTACTCTAAGTAAAACATGATGGCACAAATAGCCATTAGTGACAAGGTGTTTGACCATTGCTGGGCAGGTGGAAGAGCAGGGGCTGAGCCTGTGTGGGATTACCTGGGGCAGGAACCTCCCTGCCACGATGAGGCCGTTGGGGGTTCTCTCCAGGATCTGCCACACGCGGTCGTAGAATCCCGCGGGAGTTCTGTTCAGGGAGCCATCCAGCTGCCTCCTGTTCAGCCAGCTCCTGGGGACACAGCAGGGACAGCTCAGCACAGCTGCACTCCCAGCTGAGCAGGACAGGCCCCTCTGCACACACAGCACAGGGCTCAGCATGCACAGAGCACAGGGGCACCCCTGGCGCTGCAGAAGGAGCAGCAGCTCTGAAATCCACCCAGGGCAGGCCAGTACCAGTAACAGATCAAATTCATAACGTCTAATCAAATAAGAAAAATGCATTGCAGCAGAATTGTTGAGGGCAGGGGTTTTTCCTGATGGTCTGCAGAAAACAAGTGGCCTGCAAATTTAGAAGATTCAACAGAATGGTTTTGTAAAACTAAGGCTTTGAGCAAACTGATTCACATCTTCATGAATCACAAATCCTGTTTGCCTTCAGAAGTATACCAGCTTTTTTCTTTTTTACTTATGCTATCAAGTATGGAATTTAATTTTCCTATTTTTTCTTCTCAGTGTTACTAGAGGAATGAAGCTTTAGCCAAAATGTCTAAAACACCAGCAATGGAACTTGAAGAACTGGCATCCATGGGTATGAATTAATTACTGGATTCACCAGGTAAATTTAAGTCTTGTGTGGCTGTCCTGAATGTATTTGACAGAGAGGACTTCCTCAAGTGAATTAGTCCTTAGATGCTTTTTGAATTTTAAGTAGAAAAATCAATACACATTATTTTTTAGAAAAACTACAATTAAATTCCTGCTTTGCAACATGCCTCCTGCCTTTCTGAGATCTGGTTCTGGTAGGCTGCTTGGAAAAAAAAAAAAAAAAAAAGGGAAATTCCCTGGTCAACTTGAACAATGTTGTTTTGCAGACCTTTCTCAGCCTGGCTCAAATGAATTCAGCACTAATAACCTTGGGGGTTTAGCTTTTGCTCCATATGTACTGGGAGATTAACATGACATGCTTAGAATAAAAACACTTGTCTATAAAATTATCGGTTCCTGCAGACACCAGTGTGCTGGATGAAATTGCTAAAATATCTTGCATTAAAAAACTCTTATTAAATACTGGAGAAATTGTGAGAATTCCTCCTGAGATACAACCAGTAAAGAAAACACTAATTCTGACAGCTGCATGCATGGTTTTACAGTTAAGTTTCTTAGTGTAGTTCAGTCCCAGCTACACCACAAGACAAAGCAGACAATGTGCTGGTTTAGGTTTTTTCTGTGTTTTGTTATTTTTTTTTTTAAAGAATAAAATGGAAAAAATTATCACTAGGTGGTGCATTTTCTGAGCAGGTTTGAGCTCTAGGTAATTGGGATACACTTTCTGAGAACAAAGGAGATGTTTAAAGTTAACCCTATAAAGCCAGAGCTAAGCCAACATGCAATGTGGGCTCTTTCCCTGTATAACTGTATTGGATAAACATGGCAAGGTAAGAAAAAATTTCTCATAAATCACCTCTCAATTAAACACTAAACTACCAAAAAGTTGTGTCTACTATGGCAGTTTCATCTTATTCTCTGTACAGCTCTGTCCTTGGATTAGGATAAGAAAGCTTCCATAAAAGCAAAAAGACCTGGTGTATTAAAAATAACAAGTTGTTTTCTTAATACAAAAAAAGAAGAATTTGAAGATGTCAAAAATGCTCTGACCCACCTACATTAATAGGGTCAGGAAGAGAGTCTTGCAAACTGAATAAGCAAAGTGAGTTTCAGAACTGTTTGGACCATTAAAAGAACAATGCTCTGTTTAAAAAGAGTTTCCTGCACTCTTGTGAGCCACATAAATAGATTAAAAAGTGTAATCTGTGGAGTCTGTGCTGCAAAAATGTCTTCTGTGAAAACTTGGAGAGAGGTTAGTTGTGGAGAGACTGTTAGGGAGGTAAATAGACCACTAGCCCTTTCTGTATGACAAATTAATTGGCAGTGAGCTATGGTACCACATTACCAGAGATTTTTTTTTTCCTAAAAACATCACAAGAGTAGGAAAAACTGTCCTCAAAAAGAAAAAAAAGAAAAGGAGGAGGAAAAAGAAAAGGAGTATTCTGTATTTCCTGTCAGGAAGAAAACTTGTAAAAACAAGTCACTAATGGGCAAGGAAAAACGAGTTAGCAATACTGTACAGGAAGAAGTTAGAAAAGAAGTCAGAAGATTGAAAGATTTGAAGGATATGCTGGTGAGTTTTTGTACTCAGATAACCCAACAAAGAATCCTCATGCTCAGAAACTCAAGCCAGTGCCCTTCAGTGACCTACCCTGTGTGTTACAGGCATCAAAAGCAGCAGCTGCTGTGGAGTGCAGGTAAAATCTGTGACAAAAGGTGGTGCTTGAATTCCTTACTGAGACTGAGCAAGTGCTTCCTAAAGAGCATTAACACTGAATGGAGAATGCTGCAAAAGGCTCTGCTGTGGCTTCACAGGACAGTGGCAGCACCAACACGAGCAGAGGCAGCAGCAAGGGCTGCTCAGCACAGCCAAGGCTCTGCAAAGCACCTGGGAGATGCAGAACAGAGCCCGTGGCACTGAGAGATGAGGCAGTGACTGAAGGAGCTCTTTTCTCAGGGACTGCAGACTGGGGACAGACACAGGTGTGTTTTCAATGAAGCAGGAACATAAACAGCAGGAAGTGTGCTGTAATTCCTCTTTGTTGAGAGGAAAAGCCCATCACCCATTCAGTCAAGGACTATGGAAATTATCAGCAATATTATGTGCCAAAGTTTAATTTAACCAGAAGTAAAACCAAGAGGAAAAGTTTTGACTTCACTCTTATCAATAAAGTTAAGCGGAAATATTGCAATTTTAACTTTTGTCTTGCATACCTGGTATCACAATGAATGTTCTTTTTGCAGCTGGTTACAGCTTGGAGAAAAGATTCCAACTTTCAGGCAGTACCACTGTCTTTTAAGAATTCTAGAGAACATCTGCTCTTACTCATATAATAACCTAGAAGAAAGCAGGCACTGAACAGCAGATAAACTGTTCCTCCAAGTCACCTAAGTCAAGGTACTGGGTAATTTTTGGATTCTTTTCCCACATCAAAGAGTGTAACAGTTCACATTATAGCAGACAGATCTCTATTCTCTGGCAGTAACGAGATTTCCACAAAGATAAAGCTGAAAAGGGAATATGCAATAGAAAAGAAACAATTCTATAACCTGGGCCCATGTGAAAGAATGAAAAAGTGCTTTTTTGCTATCTTCCCTTTAAAAATGACAGATGATTACAGATGCCTGGTGATTTCAGGTGCACACAGAGCAGCTGAGGAATGAAATGCACTTGAACATCAGTGGGTGAGATGAGGAGCCCCAGCTGAGCCCCCGTTACCTGCCCGGCTGCTGGGGCTGCAGAATGTCCAGCAGGAGCTGCTTCACCTCGCTGGGGGACATCTGGTACAAGTCCTTGGCTGGCATCTCCCCAGCCCTGATCTGCAGCTCATACTTCATAGCATGGATAATCCATCTGCACAGGGAGAGGAACAGAGTTAGTCATTAAATACAAAGTTTCCAAATAGGAAACATTAGTCTAATAAAACAGCTCCTAAGAATTCCACACAATCCTGCTATTTGGCTGTCAGGACTTGCATAAAATATCAGACAAATATTCTCCTACTCTTCCTGTTTGATTGGAACATGATACAAGCTGAAAGGGATAATGCAATTAAGAAATGTGTTGTGGACCATGTTTTCCATAGAGAAGATTGATTGGACTACATTCCCTGTATTCCATGTTCATTAAAACCAACATTTACCTGCCTTTTGATGTTAAAATTCCTATTCAGAATTATGCTCTGCCTATATATGCATTTTGCTGATGAGTTTTAAAAAGCCATAAAATTTACAATATTTTACATTTACCAAGACTTCGGGGCTTATTTCTAGTTTTAGCCTTTGAAATTCAATTTTGCAATCTATCACACTTTCTTTTTCTGCTCCTTTTTGAAAAAAATTTGATTCAATAAAAATATAGCAACAGCGAAGATTTTTAGCCTGAGGTATCAGAGGGGCAGAACTTGGCAAAGTGTTGAAGGAAAATGCTGAGTTTTATTGTGCACATTATGTAAAAGCAGTGCTCCAGCCTCTGATGCAATATCAAAGATGAAACAGGGTACATCAGAAGCCAGATAAGCACAGAGCTCAGCTCTTACCCTCTCCACTGGTTCAGTTCCAGCAGGCATTCCTAGCAAAAGGAAACTGAACTAGCTTTTCTCCAAACAGACCATAACAGCTGATCAAGGCTTGGGTACATCAGAGCCTTTCTGTGTTTATCTCCAAATGCAGTGAGAGATTCAGGCACCACATTCCATGGTCATTTACCTGTTCAGCTACCCAGGTGCAGAATGCTTCTGCTTACATAAATCAAGTCACACTCCTTCCTAGGGAGTTCTTAGGAACTACACACAATTTGGAGATGCCTGGCCAGCTGATGCAGTGTTGATTACATCTGAGGTTTCCAGGACTGTGGAATGGAGGTGCAAGATACCAGGGAGTATTGAGGTCCATTACATTAGCAGAACACGCTACTTTCCTTTAATCTAGCAGGTGATGAGCCCTTCTCTTGTTACTGAGATGAACAACACAGCTGGCTCAGGAGTTCTTTCCCCCTCGTGCCTCAGCTGTGTCTGTGTGTCAGTCCCTCACTGGTGTTTTCCCTTTGCAGTGGCCTGCAAGCCACACCAAAGTCAAGGGTGGACCTTCTGCTGAGCTCTTCACTGATAAGAGGTGAATTCAAGTCACTTGGCTGGGAGTTTTTACAGTAATAGGGCTGTCAGAAACTTGATCTATTTCAACATGAAACCCTGAAAACAAATCAATAACAAGACACTAAATCAAATCATTATCAAACTGGAACGGCATTTCTGTGAGAAGGTTAATTTTGCTCACTGGAGTGGGTGATAACACTGAAATAAAGGAAATTGAATCTCTAGCATTAACCTTGGGAGAAAGAAAAAAAAAATTGCAAAAAGGATTAGCTACAGAGAATAAGGAAGGGGAGGAAAGAGGAGTAACATGGATCTGTGGAGGGGACAGAAAAGCATTTAAGTGCAAAAGGATACTTCCAGTTAAATGTAATACAGGCAATTTTTTGTTTTATGATGACTGGAATGTACTGCTAAAGAAGAAATATGAATCTTGTATGCTAGAAAAAAGGCTGCTGGTATCTACCTCCACTGCTGAAATGCTGTATTTTTCTCTATGGAAAAAAATATGGAAGATGAAACACTTAAGTTCTGATTCTAAGGCATGCTCAGTGATTCAGTAAATCTCAGTCAGTAGCACCTGGCCTCTTCAAAGAAGTGCTTATTCAAATGCATGTCTCTTCCTAAATGTGAAAAAAATAATTAACTTCTGTGGGTAGCAAAGTAAGTGCAGACCCCATGGAATGTGACAGCACTCCAGCACAGCCTGTCTGTAGGTCACCTTGTCAAAGAACAAAAGAGAACAGCTGGGAGGTAGATGATGGTTGAACCTTGACTCAGGTTTGTGGCTCTCTGAAGTCTCCATTCCCCTGCTTTACTGACCCAATCCGTATCTTCAGCATCCCACTGAAGAGCTCTGGGGAGTTGGAGATGATCCAGCCAATGTGGATGACCAGCTCCTGCTGCAGCACAGCCTCTCTCTCATCCTGCAGCCGGCGTTTATCGTAGATCATGTCCTTAATCACGGCGGGTGATAAGGGGTTGGAGATAACGGCTTCCTCCTGGCCAAACGCTCCCAGCGTCACCTGCGGCACAGGAACACAGTTCACAGGCTGGGGCTGCAACAGCAGCACTGCAAAGCAATTCACAAACTCAACTTTCCTTTGCTTGTTAAAAGTTTCACAATGCAAGGGTGATTTTATGTCAATGGCTGATGCTTGTTAATACTGTTAATTGGTTGCTATTGAAGTAATAAACTTCAATAACAACCACAGTGAATATGGAATCTATTTTTCCAAATTAAAATAAAAATACAAGACCACTGCTTTATAATCAGGACTGTACATTAGGTTTAGACAGTTATATAATTTCATACATTTCAGCTGTAGAACTCAATTAAAATTCAGAATTAAATTTACAGTTTTGTTTTCTTATTTCTACTAGCATGCTAAAAGTTACAGCCTTAATTTTAAGAAAATATATTGCTGGTACCAGATTGTTTAACCACAAAAAAGGATTTTATTAGAATTCTGTTTTGTTTTTAACCTACTGTCATTAAGACAGCAACACTAGTTTTTCTGCTATAATAAAGATCAAGGAAGGGATGTTAGGTTAAAAAGTTGCCAATTCTGCTGCATGCAGGTGTGACCTCCTCTACAGCTGAGCAGCACCAGAAGCACAAACCCAGACCTCAGTCTGGAGTAAGACAACAACATTGCATATAAGCAGGTATACACATACACATATTTAACACAAAAATACAGAAATATTCAATTTGTATTATTTAGAAGCAACTGTTCATGAATTTAATTAAAATTACTGTGCTGGGGAAGAAAAACAATGTTCTCCTCAGGAAAGGAAAAAACAAACTTTCTTTGAAACAGAAAACGCTGACAGACCCTTTGCTCAGCTGCCACCCATGTGTTGTGTTATGCTCAATCACACAGAAAATGATTACATTTTCATTAAAGAAGTCTCTCAAAAGATGCCTTTATACTTCATCTACTTTTGTCAAGTAAGAGGGCATATAGATAAAATCACACAAAGGTTTGGGTGGGAAGGGACCTTAAAGATCATCATGTTACAACATTCCTGCTCCAAACCCCACCCAACCTGAACATCCCAGGGATGGGGCAGCCACAGCTTCTCCAGGCAGCCTGTGCCAGGCCCTCCTACTCCCACAGGGAAGAGTTTCTTCCTAAGATCTAATCTGAACCTGCCCTATTTCATTTTAAAGCAGTTCCCTCGTGTCCTGTCTCTACACGTCCTTGTCAGAAGTCCCTCTCCAGCTCTATGAGCCCCTTTGGGCACTGGAAGGGTTTTCAAGGTCTCCCCAGAGACCTTAAACCCAAGGAATTTCAGAAATTGTGCCCATTCCTGTCTTCCATAAATGCTGAACAGTCTTTTCAGTCTTATTCTTTCATTAATTAAAATTATTATTCAATTCCAAATACAATTATTAAACACATATTTATTT
Source organism: Zonotrichia leucophrys gambelii (assembly GCF_028769735.1). Classification (NCBI taxonomy): domain Eukaryota; kingdom Metazoa; phylum Chordata; class Aves; order Passeriformes; family Passerellidae; genus Zonotrichia; species Zonotrichia leucophrys. The sequence continues at coordinate 13,585,831 of NC_088181.1, forward strand.
TCTCTGGATTTCTCTTCTTTGCTAAGGTTTTTTTTACGCCATTGCATACTTTTAAAAGAAGCATCAGAGGCCTTGAAAATGAACAAGCCATTTGTTTAGTTTCTGTTATCATTCCTTAATGCAGTTCTGAGGAGCAAAGACTTACCTGCTTGCCCTGAACTAAAACATTAGTAATAGATGGTGCAAGGCTGTCCACTAGTTTACCTAAAAGACTTGCTGCGAAGCGCACAACAGACCTGAGGGCAGAAAACAGAGCAATCCCACTACATATCACATGCTAGTTTAATGAATTCAGCTAGAAAGCTGCAGTCTGCCACAGCAGAATCTCAAAATTAACTCAGTGAATACATACAGTATGTACAAAGTGGAATTTGGATCAGATTTTATGCAATCTTCTGTAGGTTCTCATTTTTTAGTTCAGATATAGGTTAATGGATCAGAAATATATTTAGTTAGAACTCATTAAACTACCAGTTCCATAAAAAGCTTCTTGTTCTCTTCTCAACACCATCTTAACCAAAGGCAGGTAAGAAATGCCAGCTCCTCTTTTATGACATTTTCATCATTTTGCAAAATAACTTTGGTAATTTTTAAATCTATTTAAAAGAGTCAGAAAGATTTTGCAAGAGAAAGTATAACACATAACACCAAAGCCTTGCTGTGTGTTCCATGCTGAGGTAATATTTTGCATGTGCAGCATGAAAAGAAGAGGCTTGTGTCACCTGCCAGGTTAAAACAAGCTGTAACTTCTAAGAACCACATTTTTCTAGGTATGCAGTAGGTGGTTAAAGATATCAACACATTTAATAGTAATTTCCTGACAAAATACAAACGTAACAGAACTGTAATTGAGCTTTTCTAGCACAGGTTTTGAGGCTACTAAGAATCATTTATTCACAGAGATGAGGAATAAGCTGTAATATTCTATGGTGTTAGTAAAAAACTCAAACAGTTGATGTTGATTCCTGTGAAAACTGCTACACACTCCTTACGATCAAGAGCAAAGCATTTCAAAAATGCATTAGCTGATACTATCAAAATGCAAATAAGCAAAATAAAAAAATCTCACAGAGCTGCACTTCAGATTTCTGGGCACTTTACCTGTTTCCCATGTACCAGTAAAGTAGTAATATGTGGGGTTATAGAAGAAGAAAATTTCTGTGCAAATGCAGCACTGTAGCGCAACACCAACCTATATGTGTGTCACATGGCAATCAGGGAAGAGAAATGAAAAAAGTTTACATATTTTGTTCCTAAAAATACTTCTGATTTTTATTAATTACAAAAAATACCATCAAGGTATTTTGGGTCTACCTCATTATTGGCAAAGGCCCATTTAACTGTACGTAGAGACAAAAACAAAAAACAAATTTATATTTACTGACCTGTCAGGAATAGTTACAGAGTGAGAGAACTGAGTTCAGGACAGGCTTGACTTTGATAAAAAGAAATTAAACTTCTACTGAGCTTCAGGGCAAAGAAATTAATAAACAACATGTAAATATCAACCTACTTGCTGAAACCTTTTAAAGTTATTGTGTCAAAGTCAGGCTCAAAGCAAATGACTTCAGGGCAATAAATCTGAGTTAGTGCATCAGTTTAAATGATTTATATCTTATCACCAGCCTTCCTACATGGAGCTATTGACAATATTTTATCATGCCCTGTAAGAAATAAGAATATTAACATTCTTCTCACATGATTTCAATGTAATGGGGCCTGTGTATTGGCAATAGCACTCAGTGCAAAACCAGCGTATTGGTTTTGGATTTCAAAAGATAACAGTAAGAAACTGCTTCTTCATTTTTGAAAGCCTATTAAAGCAACCTTTGGCTGCCATGCACCAATACAACTGTCAGGAAAGCTGCCATTTTCCCCCCTTTAAGTGTGTGAGAATCCAGCCTTACTTTCTATAAAAACATTAGGAAAACAAAACTGGTGTAAGCCAGAAGGAACATGGTATTTGTATACAAACCAGAGCTTTCTGCTGCCAGCTCGTCTGTAGATTCTTTCAATGTGCTCAGCAACAGTACCTAAAGGGATTGAACAAAGAAAAGAAAACAAAACACAAGCAAAAAAAGATGCACAGGCTTTCATTTAATAGTAATAAGGCAAGTTTGATGAGACCAGTTAATTCTGAAGCTGCTTTAGTAAAGCACTTATCTATTATGCTGTACATCTAAAATTCAGATGCAATCAAGTCCCCTGTCTCCTAGTTTATGTTGTTATGAAAAAGCCAAACCAGATTTCAGCTGAATTTGCTGTGCCTGCTGTAGAGACACCTATAATATCACCTGCTCTTGCAATACACTGGGGAAAATTAATCTACATATAGATTTGGCCTATAAAGGTACACCCCATCACAAAGTACATCCTCATACTGCAGAACCTGAAGTTCTTCAGCCTCTGTGTTCAGATTTGTGTTCTATTGATTGGGTGGTTACTAATGTCAGTCTCAGCAGTCTCCATGCAGAGAACTCAGTCAGTGACTCAGCCCATCCAACCCAAGGTGCATGTTAAAAAGGTCATCAGCACCCCCATTCCACATGGGATGGCACTGAGGGGTCTGCACAAGGTAGCTCTGAGCACCCAGAGGCACAACTGCTCATTTTTGGGATTTAATTGATTTCAACAGCGGTTTTAAGTTCATCATCACGACCCAGTGGTTGTAGTGGTAACACTGCCTGCTCACAGGGGTTAGGGAATCTGCTCTGAGCTGCTGTTTCTAGAGCAAAGAACACAACCTACAAAGGACTAAAGGAAGCTCCTGAGCTCCCAAAGCCTCCCAACACTCCAGGTGACTGCTGGAAAAGGCCACTGCAGAGCCCACATGGCCTAATGTGCAGACTGCAGCCAGGACATGCAGCAATGCACTGGGTTACCAGCCAAGGGGCTTTATTCCCTTGAGGTGGCTTTCCAGTCCTGTGGGCAATTTTGGGCACCACAGCAGAGGAAAGATAAAAAGATATTAGAAAGTATCCAAAGGAGGCACAGGAAGATGGTGAAGGATTTAGCAGGAAGCCATGTGAGGAGTGGGTGAGGTGACTTGGCTTTGTGGGGCAGGAGCAAGCAGATCTCATCTCCTCACTCTGTGACCAATGACAGGACTCGAGGACACGGCTGGAGCTGAGGCAGGGGAGGTTTAGGTGGAGATCAGGAAAAGGTTCCTTCCTCACCAGAGGGTGGCTGGGCACTGACCAGGCTCCCCAGGGCACAGCACCAGCCTGCCAGAGCTCAGGAAGCTCTCAGGCACATGGGGGGATGGCTGGGGTGTGCTGTGAAGGACGATGATCCTTGTGGGTCCCTTCCAACTCAGAATATCCTACAGATTCTATGATCTTTTTAACACAGCAATGCGGATAAAATGTATGCTTATGTCAATAATTCTCCACATTAAGCAGCCATCTCATACTAAAATTAAGAAGCAGGGCTCTGTAACACGAGGTGGGAAGTCCCACTGCTTGATGAATAACTAAGAGTATATTATTTGATTTGAACAGCTCTCTTTTTTCTGAGTAGTCATAGATAAAAAGCCAACTAAAAAGCAATCTTTGGGAAAAAAGACAAAACAGCAAACTTTGCAGCACAAAACCCCAAAGCCTCAGTGGCCTTCTCAGAATTACATTACAGGAATTTAGACCCTGTGCTCTAAAACAAAGCCATAACACAAAACCAGAACTTCACAGATACATTGAACTGAAGTGAGATTACATCAAAGCAGAATAAAAATGCAGTATAAAGCCTCATATAGTACAGACTGTTACAGACATTTAGACTTGTCTTTTGTTTCTGTTTTCTTTGAAGGGCAAATCCTGTATTTTTTTTCTAATCTATGCATTCAAAATTACAACCAGATACAGTACTGGCCTACAAACAGTCTAAAAGCATTCATATATCCAGCAGCTCATTCCCCACCACACCATCAATCTGCATCTCCTGTTTAATGCAGAAATTGCTCTAAATGGCTGAGAAAAGAGCTCCACAACTGCTAGCAAGCACAGCTATTATTCCTGTTCATTGCAAGTGAGCACAGAGCTGCTTCCTCAGGACAGTCCCATGGCAGGAGCTCTTACCTTCCTTGGTGATGAAATTCGGCCCTTCCCTTTTGAGCAAGATACTGGAGAGTAACACTTGGCTTGCCAGGCAACTGCAGTCCTTAAATAAAAAACAGCAACAGCAGAACCATAAACTGCCTTCAGATTGTCACTGAAGCAAAGCCAGAAGAGCTATTAAAAATTTCAGGTGAAACCAAAGGGCCTTTTCTTCTTTTCAATTTAAGGAAAAGTATAATTCTTTTATTTTCAAGGGGATTTTACAACTATTCCACCCTGTGTGTGCTGTATCCTTGTCACTGCTGCTTGCAGAGGCTTCTCTGTGGATCATATTGGAAAAGTTTCCTGATTTTCCATTCTCAAGTCCTTTAATTTACAGCAGAAATGCTTGTAATGAAATAGGGAACCAAGTAGAACACTTGGGGTGTTTGTATCAACACCAGATCTAGAACAGTCACTGGTAGTTTTCCTCTAGGTACAGGAAACAAGTGGCAGATTGGAACTGTCCCTTGATGCCATTAAGAAGTTCCCAGTCCTTCCTAGTAAATACCCACTGCTCAAGTCTCTCTTGATTAGCAGTTCATCAATAAAATATCTGTTCTTAGGACACATGCAAATGGATCCAGAGGGGCACCTGGCACCAGGGATGATTGGGGCACCGGGGAGAACTGAGAGCCAACAGTTACATGAAGGGCCAGGAAGCTCTGTGATGAGATAAAGAGGAGGATTCCCTGAGCATGGAGAGGAATATCAGATATTTCATGTTATTAGCTGTGCCCCAACACTGATCATATGCTGATCTAAGTAGGCTGCTGTAAAAAGCGTATCAGCACAGAATTTCTTATTTCACAAGAATGAAGTTACATGTACTTTACCAAGTTTTCTTACATTAAGTTTCTGCAGGATCTCATATGTTGACTTGTTTTTCCAGTCATTAATATTTACATCTGGTTGCTGCTCAAGTTCAGAAGCATTGGGAGTACTAGATTGTCTCTTGACTTTTGAATGTTTTGGAAGATCCAGCTCCTCCAAACTCTTAAATACAGGAGCCCTGAAAAATAAGTATTTAATTTCTTCATGGTTCAGAAAGTATTTTAATAATCACATAAATCATCACCACTATTTACACATAGCCTTACTCTTCTGTTTCAGTGATGCTTAGGAAGTCAAGTTGTTCAACAACTGCTCCAGATATTAATGTCTGCAATGAAAAATTGAAAACAAAATTTAAAATATATAGATAACTATATAGCTGTCTTTTAATCTCAGTATGTTGCTGGTGGTTTCCATTGAGAAAGTTTTTTTATCTAAAGTTCCAAATATTTTATGCTTTCAGAGTATTTTTGCTCTTTCATGAGGAAAAAAAGCTTAAGGCAGTAGAAGTCTCCTGGGGCTGCTGTCTCCTTTTGGCTCACGTTCCATTGTTCTTTTGTCCTGTCCAGCTTCATCCAGCACTGCCCACCCCAAAATGGAAACAAAGACTGAGGATTTGCCTTCCTCAGAGTCCTGCCCAGTGCCCACGTTCTGGAGCCCAAAGCTCATTACTCCAGGCATGGCTGAAGGCCAGGAAGTTTTCCTGTCAGCCTCACTGATGTTTCAGGCAAGCACTACAAAGGGCATTCCCACTCTGTGCTCATTCCCTAATCCAAGCATGCCTGGCCTAAGTTTGCACATCAAATGCAGCTTACAAATACATCTCAAAAGATTACAGAGCTGAAACTCAGCGCTGCATTTATCTGATGCAGTCATTACAATTCATTCACTCTGAATTTATAGGAATTCCCCATTTATCTACTGCCAGAGGAAATGTATTGTACTACAGCATTTTTAGGACTGCTTTTGATTGTTCTCATTAGCTAAATAAAACTGAGTGTGTTTTGTGAACTTTTATATTCCATTTTCATTGTACATGAGTTGCAGTAAAACACTGATCTGTTACACTGTGAGATGACAGAATATAAAAATCCTGCTTTGCTTTTATTACTGGTGCCATTCATTCTCTGCCTTGCACATCTGCTTGAACATGTGATGACAAAGAAGGTAAAAATCAGAAAAGAGCTACAAAACTTCTGAGCATACAAATTTTTAAATCAGATTTGATATACTTTATAGGAGAAAAAGAGCATTCACCAATTAGAGATACACATTCTCTCTCAGGCATGTTTAACATGTGCACCTAAATGAAGCAGCTGAATGCAACTGACAAAGATCAATATATATTTTGTTGGAATAAATGAATTATTCAAGAAAACACCAGGAATTAGACATGTCCCTTGTTCTTTTGCCACATCCTTCCCTATAATGAAACAAGACTGTTAATAAAATGCCAACTGTGCAGTAAGACAGAGATTGCAGCTCAGCTGCTGCAGAGGCACAGGGTGCCCAGCAGGAAAGGCACCCACCACCTTCTCCACTGGCCTTCAAACATTTGTTTGGATCTTCCCATGTGCTCTACTTAATGGCTAACAAATAAATCAAAGACCAGTCACCATCTTAAACTCTTTAAAACAACTCCTTACTGTTTATATTGGAAAAGGAATCTTTCCAGAAGGTCAGTGAGTATGAGGGCAAAGTTTACTCCCCAATGGCTGTCCAGTGTAGTGCTTAGAATAAGGACACAGGTGGATGGAGAAATTTCTTGTCTGATAAATCTTTCTTGCAAGGCAAGAAAGTCATTGCAGTTAAAGTTAAAGAACAAATAACCAAACCAAACCACAACAACAGCCCTGTAGCCAAATGAAAGGTTTGCCATGGGCAGTGATGGCATCTGCTATAGGAAGAGTCAGTGGTACCAGGAGAGACTCCATGACCTGCATGTGAGCAGGAGAAATACATAAATACTTAAAGATAGCAAGGATATCTTAAACCCTTCCAGCTGGAAGCATTTCCTTTCCCAAGCTCTTCTACAAATTAATAATCTTGTAGGAAACAAGAAGTTATTACTCTGTCCTTAGTCTTCTCTCTTACAAAAAAAGTATAGTTCAACAGGTGTAAACTCAGATTAACTACCACACAGGAGTATGTAAAATCAGCACCTGTCTCGGTAATTTTCACATTTTAATGAAGGAATGTTTGTGCTTTAAGATTCATTCAAACAGTAAAGATGTTAAAACTAGATCTTCGTTCTTGTAAGAATTTTAATATATGTGAAGCACCTTTTTTTCCCCCTCTGTGATTACCTAATCAAAAGAAATCCCTCAGTGCTTGACACCGTGGCTTTATGCTTTGGTAGTAATTTCACAAGATTGCCTAACAAAAAACACCCCTTTCCTTTCTGAAAATCTGCTGTGAAGATTATGACTTTCAAAAGACACATCAAAAGGAATGAAAATAAACCCATGTTTCTGTTGAGACAAAACAAACAGTACTAAATGTCTTGACTTCTTATTTTTATTTTTTATGAAACTAAATAAAATCAGAAGTCACATAAAGCCCCACAGTGGTAAGAATACATGCAGCAGCACCAGGAGGGAAGAACACAAGAGTCAGGAGAGACACCTTACCTGTACTCTGTCAACGTGAACCTTCACTCCTCCAACGAGTCCCTTCCTAAAGGCTGCCAGCATATCCAAAATGGGATTGAATCTGCTCCCTCTGCAGTGTCAAACAGAACTCCATGAATCTTGCCCTCAGGTGAGCCCCACACTGCAAATGCTGCTTCTCTCCCTCCCTACCTGATGTTGTCCTCCCGGATGAGCACCACGAACAGCGGCCGGCCGTGCATTTTCCAGTACTGCTTAATGAACTGCAGGGCATTCTGGGCAAGGAGAGCCTCAGTCACAACACATCCCAAAGAGCACAGCCAGCACAGCACACAGTGCAAGACAGCAGAGCACCTACAGCCCTGAGAACCCAGCAGCCTAAAAACACCTCAGCTACTACAGCACCAACACATTTCTGCAACAGAAAGCTGCTGTCAAGCCCTGCTATTCCCTAAGTGTTCTGAAAATTCTCCTAAGAAAATGCATGGATCATGGAGCAAAGCATGAGACAGGGCAGTGCTCTGAACTACAGGCAGCAACCTAGAAAATGTGTGTGGGGATCCAGGGCCTGAATCCCAGCCACTGGCATGGAAGCACCAGGGCCACCTTCTGTGCATGTGGGCAGTGAGCTCTGAGCTGCTGTCAACCTTAGAGCAGGTTTAAATATTGGTGCAAAATCAAGGAGTGTTTCCTCCATGTAAGGCTTTCATATCTCCTGTAAACACCAGCCTTGTTCCTTTTTTCAGGCAAGAACATTTGTTCTCCCAAAGAAACTAATGATAATTTGCTTGCTGCCCTACAGCACTCCCAGTCACTTGGGGGGCAGGATTTTTTGTCACATTTTTTGTCACACAGGATTTTTTTGAGAGAGATACTCACTAGAACTCATACTGGGCTGACAGGATATTTGTCTCAATACAATTTCTAGCTGCAGGTTTATTTTTGTATTATAATAATACACAGTGTACTGCATTCCCCTTTCAGTCTCCTGTTTCATCAGACTGCACAGTTAATTCTTCTGCAGACTATTTTTGTCAGTTACTCAAATGAAAAGTTACAAATACCTTAATGTCATCAATCAACATCATAACATCCTGAGACATGTAGAAATCACTGAGATCAAAAATGATGGAGTAGCAAACTACAGTCTTGCCCAGGATTCGATAAATCTGTTGAGAAAGAAAACTTCCATTATCTTGTCCTTAAAACATCCATCAGAGCCAAATACCAGGACTTGAACATCATAAAATATGCAGAAAATAACATAAGATTTCAATTCTAGTTAAAATTACAGAGACTAAATGTTTATCTGAAATATTTATCAACAATGAGAACATAAACTTTTCTTGTAATCACCTTTGATGTTCCAAGGCATCCTATGGGTCTGTCCGGTCTTCCAGATAATCCCAGTTTCTCATTGACTCCCAAATGGAAGTAAGCCTGTGAAAAAGAGTCATGAAAACTGATAAAAACCTAGATCCCAGCCTTTTTCATCTCCTGCCACACCTCACAAAGAAAGCTGTGTGCAGTCTGCTTTGATTAGAAAATGATTCAGAAAATGTGGCTGCTATTGCTGTTCAGGGCTGTGTTTTCTAAAAAACACTTGTTTCCTATAGCAGGTCTTCTTTTTAACTTCTTTCTCTGATTATTTTTCTATTCTCTGTAAGTTAAATATTTATTGATTTTTCAAATTGCTTATTGAAATCATTTTAAAGGATCATTTGCATTTATTGGCTAGTCAAATTTGCCTTCTGTAATGCTTTTCCAGAGTGGATACCAAAGTAAAAGAGTAATATAGGAACCCTTTAAATATCTTTGTACAAATTTGTAAAATTAATGCATCAGCAACACAAGCAAGAGGGAATTATCTCATTATTCACAGCTTGATTCTTATTAGTTATTTATGCCTGTCATTCAACTGATACAATTTTGCAAAAATAATCTTCCCTTATTACACTGTATCAGTATAAAACCATAAGAAAACAACTAATCTGTGAGCAATACAGTATAAATGCATCAGCTAAACCTGACTGAAAGATGTAATTTTTCCTTACTTGGCCTGTTTTGGGTAAGGAACACACCATTTCTGCAGAATATTCAGAATTTTGAACATTTTTCAAAGTTCAATCTTTCTTTGCATTATAGGAAGATAATTCAGAAGCAAATGAAAGCAAACACTTGAACAAACATTACACTCAACAGCTTTCTATTGCTGTCAGCCTGGGGCCTTCCTGATCCTGCCCATGCTTCTGCACTAATACCAAGAGCTGTTTAAAAAAGAAAACAAACAAAATTACCTATAAGACCTGTTCATCCAGAGCAAGGAACTGGATTCAAGTGGGGCAGGATGGAGACATCAGAACACTGACAGCCTCAATAACCCACCTGTACATAACAAACAATGCTGACCCTCTGCTGGGGTAAATAAGGGAGAGTGGAAGAATGGCAGCAGTCAGGGCCAGTTAATGCTACAAGGACCTTCATTTTGCTGGAATGCAGAACATGAAATGCTTTCTTAACAGAAGCAGAGCTGCATTAGCATTGCAATATTGTCTGTTTCCTGGAGGACTCTGTAGCTGGAGGCCCCTGTTGGCACACAGGCTGCTGCAATAGTTTCCTCCTCTAGGGAGAGTTCTCCAGCCTGATCTGTTACAATCAAAGCTCAGATGCAGCACCAGGCACAATTCCTTCAAGTCCAGCTGCTTCAAGCACCTTTGGGTTTTTTTATTAAAAAGCCCTTCAATTCTGGATTATTAAGCTGCTAATAGCAAGAAATGGCTGTGAAAGCAGACTGGGCTGTGGGGTTGATTTATGAGCATGACCCAAAATGCAGCTGTCTTGCACACCATCTGCTTCTGTGCTCCCTCTCCTGCTCTCAGTCCGTGCCCAGGGGTTCTGCTCCTCTCCTGTGCTGTAATTCCACTCCACATGTACTTTTTTCCTGTGTATTACATGTGTCTTGTCCCATTTTATTGTTTATCTCTTTGTTCTCTTTTCCCCACTGTCCTCTCTTTGTGGATATCTTTACATGACTTCAAGTTCTACGTTCAGTCCCCATCCATTTGTTTTACAGCACTTTTTTGGACACATGCTCGTTAATAAGTCTAGAGATTTAAACTGTTACCATGTGCTACTAGAGCAGCTCAAAGGTTTCTGATTAAATTAAATTCTCCTCAGAACTGACAGCATCAGAGTAGGAAATCTTGAGATCCATATTTTCCACAGATCAAGCTTCTATTCCCCAAAATACATTGACTGTTCCACTGTTGGCTTCCTTTCCCCTCAAAGGATGACAAATACTGCCAGGAGCTTTTGTTTGTTTGCTTTTTGGTTCATTTTGGTTATTGGCATAAGCCCCAAGATCAAACCCCAGTTCTCATAACACCCCAAACACTCTCTTTACTTCACAGCTCTGGCAGAGCCTTTATTAGAAGCCCATTAAGAAGAGGTTTTCTATCAGGTGAATTAATATTTTCATGGCACTCCTTTACAAAGTAAGTTTTGATGAGGCAGCTGTACCTACCCATCACCAGGATAAAGGAAGTGTCAGAATTGCCAGATGTCTCAACAGCTTTAGAAAAATAAATCCTAACACAGACTTTTCCATAGATAGGAATTTAAGTGATAATAATAAAACTTAATGAAGGTCTCATCTTTTTGGCAGGGAAACCAAAAAAGTGATGGATGACAGACAGACAATGTATACCTCTATAGTAAAGTTATGGAGTATTCATTTGTTAAACCAAAGTTTCAGTACAGAACTTCAGGACAGATACAGACAGAGAGAACATATTTTGGAATATATTATCATGAAAGCTAGTGAGTAAAAATGGGTTCAGAAATGAACAAGGATGAATGGAAACATGGATTTTTCTCTTCCCCCTGTTTTAGTCCTTCTCAGGTGTTAGTGGCAGCCATTATTTGGGTAAGGATTTTTCTGAATAAGCCACAGCCAGGTTTGGCACATCCTTCATCCTCACAAACTTAAGAAACCTGAAATATGTTGCTATATTCTCTATTTTTGGGTTGATTTTTTTCCTTGTGTCCTACAGACTCCTGATACATCATGGCACTGATTTCTGAGGGAGAGCCCTACAGAGAGCTCTGTTCTGCAATGGGGCTGACAAACAGGATTTGTCACTGCACTGCCCCAGACATTCATCCCTCTCATGTGTGACACCATTTGCACAACACAGGGGCAGCAGGAGCTTTGTGTCTGACGCACAGCCAGGACCAGCAGGGCCAGCCCAGGCCTGGAAGGATGTGACTGACCCTAAGGAGACTCCTTGCCCCAACAGAAAACAGATTCTTCAGGGAGGATGAAGGGCATGCTGAAGATGATCCTTCATCCCAGTAATGTCTAACTGTGCTATGTTAAATGTGCTCAGCTAAAGGGGCAGACCAAGAAGGATTTCAAACCCAAAACTTCCTGGATATAGTCAATCCAAGGGAAACAGTGACAGAGATGTGGATATTGCCTGTTCCAGGGGCTGCACTATGAAATCCTATGATGGTTTATGCCTACTGCCTTAATCCATCTCTTTGACTATTGCTCATTTGCTTGTTTCTCCATCAAGATTCATTCAGTTTACCAAGCTACTAATGTTATTAAAATTTCATTATTCATTCATTATACTTTGAAAGTGGCTCAGGCAATAAGTCTAATCAGATAATACAGAACATGTGGGCTCCTACATTTCCCTGAAAGCTGCAGGAATCTGTAACTTCCAGTGCCAGCACACCTTGCAACTGCTTTAGGAGGACAGAAATATGTAGACAACAGCTTAGGGAGATACAAGGCCAATAGCTTGATATAAATCCTTGTTTTTACAAAAGAAATACAGAGATGGATAAATAATTTAAAATGCAGAATTCCTTACTTTGACAAGTTCTTTCTGAGCCCATATCTGAATTGGTTCCACCTGCTGGGGGGTCTGAGTTTGGATTCCATATGTGTTCAGAAATACTTGCAGGCTACAAATGAAATACAGATACATTTAATGACAAATCACAGAATAGTTTCAACAATTCTCTTGGCAGCAGATGTATACAAGTAGCAGCATTTTATTCTACACCATTTCAGATGTATTGTTTAACCCTTCCTTAATACACAGGTACTCAACAAAAGCAAATACATACCGCTGGCTTTCTGCTATCAGGGCCACATGGACCACCAAATCATTTTCTAAGGGACCCTGCAAAATAATGACCAAATCATTACTGGCATTGCTAACTAAAGATTTTATTCAATATAGCATGACCAAGGTCAAACAACCCACAACTATGACAGACAGCACTGCCTGCATTGCTTTTTCTTGTGAGCAAAGGCGTGAGCAAATTGAAAGATTTATCAAGCTTAAGACTACAGGAAGCCTGTCCTACCAATAATACTCTGCAAAACACATTTTGGAGAATTAGTAATAAACAGATTTCTGGTAATCATTACACTGCTTGGATTAGTTTGGGGGTTTCTTTAAATTAAGAAGAACTACATAGGGAAAACATTTTATTTCATACAGAAATTTGGAATTTTTCCAATCAGTATATCTCCTATATGCCTGATATGACCCAATGTTTTGATAAATATTTTTGTAATGAGCAAAATTATTCAGCTTTTTGGGTAAACAATAAAATTCACTTAGAAATAATGACCTATGATTTCAAACCTTTACTCTGAAAAATTGTCATCACACAGCTGCTCTTTAGTGACATGAAAGACATATTACATTTACTGCAGACAGCTCCATTTCCTTGCACTGCTTATTACACTGACACTTCATGTCTGAAATAAATACCAGTATTTTTCATCAGGAAACCATGCAGATAGCAGTGAATTCAACATGTTGGGTGAAAGCATTGACTTGACTCCCTGGGTCCCAATCTGGCAATTCACCTTTGCTGTCTCTGGCAGAATGAGCTATGAACACTCCCTGGGCCTTGTTCATCCTCTGGCATTCACTGACTGGAGAACAACACAACTCAGAGCAGCTCACGTTTTCATTGCTAAAATGCTTTTGTCTAGAAACTACCAGAACACGAATGACAGAAGTTAAACACATCTTCTATCAATTGTATAAAGAGACAGCATTTTTTGTGATGATAGAGGGATAGACATTGACTTAGAAGAAGTTCAGAGGGAACACTTGCTCGCTCAGGCAGCTGTGAGCCCTCATATCAATAAAGATCTTAGGGATTTGCAGGAGAAATTCTTGGTAACTTTTCCCCAGAAGTCTGTCAGCACTACATTTGCACTAAAAATTCTGGATTTTTTGCCACATGAAATAAGTTTCTGATGAAAGTATGTGCACAGAGACTAGATGAAGCGGTCAGAAGTTCAAGCAACATTAGATTTTCCTGCTCAGAATCACTTGTATTTATACAAACAGTGGGAAAACTCAACCCAAAACTCAGCCATAATTATTGTGTATAAACAAAAAGCAGAAGCCCCCCCCCAACCTGAAAATGAGAGAGCCCTTCCAGCAGTAATGATTTGCAGACAGCCTGTGATCCAACCTGGGCAGTGGCCTTTGAGCTAAGACTCAGTTCCCCTCTCACTGAAGAGCTGAGCAGGCCTGTGTAAGCACAGCCTGTAAATTGTGCATAACCCATGAGTTCTGCCTCTCACACAGAGCCAAGGACAGGATTCACTCACAGCCAATCAATGGTGGTTCTAACACAGGCCAGAACTACATAAATGCAGCTACAGCACAACTGGCACAACACAAAATCTGTGTGAAAAACTACTAGACCTTTGAGAGTATTGTGGAAAAAATATAACTATCATTGCAGTACAACTACAGGACTGCTGCAACATTCAACAGAAAGTTACTCTCACTGTCATTTGACATGTCACAGCCTGGAGGATCACAAGTAGTGACCTAGAGAAACACAGATCAAAATAATAGATAAAACACTCAAAAAAAGGAAGTCACCTTTTCCAGTGGTGATTGTGCTATATAGTATTTGCTGTATATTTAAAAAAAAAGAGATATGGAAAAGCATTAAACTGCTAAATATTCCACTAAATAAAGCATCTTGTTAAAAATTCCATTTTAATGTCTTGGCTTCCTCATTTCTAATAAGGCCAGCTCAGGTATTGTTCCCACAACATCCATCACTGTCTCCCCAAGACACCAGGCCAGCCCCCCTGCCCAGGCTCCCCCTCCTGCCTTGTGCTGCCCCTTGGATCCTTGGCAGAAGGGCTGGTTTCAGCTGTATTCTGCATGCTGTGCAGATGATAAATACACTTCAGAAGAACAAGATAAAAGACTGATTAGTTGTTCTTCCTCTCCAAAGGAGAATAAAAAAAAGCTAAAAAAAAATTCACAGTTTTTAACAAGGTTATAAACTGCTGGAGGTAGGATAAAGGGAAAAATCCCTGACTCCATTCCTGGCACAAGGAGACAAAGCAGCTCAGTATCAGCCTCTCACTGCACAGATGTTATCACTGTGCCCTTCTGCTTCCACTGCCAGGAAACCTCAGAACTCTGAACAAACCCCATTCATTGAGCACGTCAGAAAGGGGGCAGAGCACTGAAGAGCCCCGATGGAAATGGCACCCCCTGGGATTCCTGAGCACACGGAGTGAGGAGAGGCAATGGCAACAGCTCACAACAGGAGAGGCTGCACTGCCCCCGCACGGCCCCTGGCTGCTCCTGAGCCACACCCCAGCTAACCCCGGGCTGCCAGGCACCACTGAGCACTGCTGAGCACCCTGTGCCCACTGGCACCGAGCTCCTGGCACTGCTGACCACCCTGTGCCCACTGGCACCGAGCTCCTGGCACTGCTGACCACTGCTGACCACCCTGTGCCCACTGGCACCGAGCTCCTGACACTGCTGACCACCCTGTGCCCACTGGCACTGAGCTCCTGACACTGCTGACCACCCTGTGCCCACTGGCACCGAGCTCCTGGCACTGCTGACCACCCTGTGCCCACTGGCACCGAGCTCCTGGCACTGCTGACCACCCTGTGCCCACTGGCACAGACACACCAGCCCCTGAAATCAAACACAGCACACTTATGTGCCTCAAATTCCAAACCAGCACTGGCAGGTTTCGAACTGTGTTAACTGTGGTAGGCAATTGTATTAAAGGGAATAAAGCAAGGACATGTTTACAATTAACATGACAAAACAAATCATCCAATATGGCTCCATCCAAATTCGACAGGCTCTAATCCTAAACATAAAAATCTTAAAATATCTCAGTCTATCTACAAGTAATAAATTTAGTTCCTTATTTACATATTATCTATTTCCTGAAGAAATCTATTATTATTATATTAGTTATCTATTTCCCTGAATAAATAAACAAAATAAGCAGTTTATTATTTTGACTATTCTCTTCCCAATTCTCTTCATCACTAGGCATTAATCTTAATTCCCAGTACCTGAAATTAAATCCTTACAAATGCTTATTAACTCTACACAGCAAAACATTAAAAGAATACAGTCATTACATGCAGAGAATCCACTTACTTAATTGTAACCCTAAACACATATTTCAACTTAACTCAGAACATAAAATAATCCTACTCTGGCAATTTAGTCAGATTATGATTTTTTGTTAAAGGTGAAACGAAACACAAGACAGCAATAAATCAGCTTTCACATGTGCCAGTAAAATACAAAAGAATTCCAGAAAAGCCCCACCCTAGCTCACTTCTCCATTGTTAGCGTTACCATCCAGGCCCTCTCCTACACCACATCCTCCCAAAAGAGAATGCAACAACCCCAACTCAGTTCGAGTCTCCTGAATGTGGAGGCACTAAAGAGGAGGCTCAGGAGAAGCTCTTGAAGGAATTCAGCTCAGAAGAGTCTCCCTGAAGCAGAATCCTGCAGGATCTCCTTTCACAGTGAAGGGAGCATGGCTGGTTCCATTTCTCTGGAAGCCCTGGAGGGGCTCTGACCTGCCAGGAGTGCAGAGCACACACAGAGTGTCCCGGTGTGCTCTAACACAGACTGAGCCCCAAACACAGCCCTGCTCCAGCACCACACTGGCACTGCCCCAGGAAACAACATATGGACACAGCCTCCTCCAAGTGGGAAATAACAGCTTCTGCCATTGAATTAGGTGAAAACACATTTCCTTCAAACTATAAACACACCAAATGAGTACTGGTAGCCATTATGTTTTTACTGTACTGCTCATTTGATGCCTCTGTTTTCTACAAGCAATGAGATTGTCCTTGATCTGATTTTCTGATGCACTCCCACTGGAATTATACATAGTTATATACACAGCTTTCATAGCACTTTTACCTTTGGAGGTCTATATTACCTTACTTTCCTTTACCTAATTCTTCATTGATGCTTCTAAGCTGTAAAAATAAGGTTGGAATATTTGAAATACTTTCCATTGCTTGCTTAAATCTACACTATTGTGTGGGTATCAGACATATTTTTGTAGTGGCACCAAAGCCACAAATATATTAAATTAATCACATTTTCAGTGGCAAGTGTTTAGAGTTTATAATTAATGCAACCACAAAATAAAAATATGCCTACATGGAAAACATATTTCTTGAAGAAATATTTACTTAGCACAGAGATTCAAATAAAAATTTTAAAAGTCTTCTTTTTGGTACATCTCCTTTCAAAACACAGTATCACAACAAAATTTATATATACAGGCTTCTGAAATGTTTACATATCCTTGTTTATTGCTTACAGGAATAAAATTTAATACAAATGGAAATAGTTTTCTGTTCAATTTAACTGACTAATTCTTTAGCTATATGGAAAAGAGAAGACATCATTAAAGAGAAGAAATTACTTTTGATTTCTAAAGACATCATTAAGATGTGCTGTGTTCTCATTTTGTATGGTATTTTTAGTCATTTTCCCTGCACTTTAAGGCAAATATGATACTGATTTTGCATAAATTAGCTCAATTAGATAAAATGGCATAATCAAATATTCAGACAAACTGGTTAAGCAAATCTAAAACATGGATTAAAAAAGCCAGACTCAGGATTCTTGTCTGGAACTTGAAGACCTTTGCTGGTAGAGCTCCCCTGAGTCATGTCAGGGCACCTTTAACCTTCTCTTAACAAAGACCCATTTGACATCTGCATGAAGGAATACCTTGCCCTGATACTGTAGCAGTAAAACCACCCAAAATACTGCAGCAGCTGTTTCAGTACAAACTATCCCAAAGACATCCCACAACCTCCTGGCTGCAATGCCAAAGGCCTGATGCCACAGTCTCCATTTCCCACTAATTCAGAAGGGCATCCCTTCCTTCTAACCCCCACTGGGTACCACATCTGGGATAGTTCTGGCATTTCCATTTCAAAGAAACACATGCACAGTCATCTCTGGCAAAGGAGTATCACCACTGGGAAGAACACAGCTAGAAGCAGACCTGGGCATGCCCAGAATTTCCTTCCTTCTTCATGTACTGTCTGAAGATGAAGTAAAATATCAAAATGCAACTGTTATTCTCAACACTGTTGACTTTTGAAGTCCCTACTGCATTGCTGAGTTTTACTGGGTAGCTGCATTTTACTAAGTTCTTTAGTGACTCACCAAGTGGCCCTCAATGTCTAAGCCATGAGAAAATAAATTGTCACTGCATTATTTATTATCACTTTTGGGAAGCTCTCGGAGCAGAGGCTATTTCTCTCTGAAGATCTGGAAACTGCCTATCACATACTGGGTACCCCAAATAGTTGCAGAAGTGCTTTTCTGCTGAGACACTTCCTGATGAGTCACAGGAACACTGCAGAACAAAGCCTCATCTTCTTCCAAGTGCTCAGCTGTGGCATATTAAAACTGACTGGTTTGAAGAATCAAAGCAAGAGGAATCAGATGGGCTGACTCAGCACAGGCCCCTCCTGAGGGCACCCCAAAAGGGCCAGCAGCCCCCAGGTTCTGTCACATTCATAACCCCATGATGCAGAACAAACAAAGAAACCAGCAACAAAGGACATCACTGAGCTTTCATTATGTCACAGGAACATGGCAAGTGCTGCACTGTGAGCAATGAAAGTCTCCTTATGAATGAACCAACATCAGGCACATGGATTACCTTGGAAACAGGAAATAGTAGCAAACTGAGGGGATAGCAGCATTTGGATAGAACAAGAAAAACACTGTTCAGTTCTGAACTTGGAGTGAATCTTAAGATAAATACTTCATCTCTTATGCTTCAGTAACAAATTCACAATGCTGAACAAGGAACTTCTTAAATATACATTCCTCATACAAAAATAAAAAGGCTGAAACATCTTTGAGCTAGACATTTCCACAGTTCTTACCTGTTTAACTCAAGGAGTTCCCTACACACAGACATGCACATATCTTGCTGTCTCATTCACTACAGATTTGAATTACCATGTTTCAAGCATTCCCCATCCCTGGTCACTAATTCCTAATGTGCACTCAATCCAAACAGAGGAGCACATGGACTCATAGAATCATTAAAGGGCCTTTACAGTCATAGAGTGCAACCATTGAGCCAGCACCCCTAAACCCACTGAACCCTGTCCTTAAATGCCACATCTGCACATCTTTTAAATATCTTCAGGGATGATGTATCAACCATAAAAAAATAAAAAATAACAAAAAACCCCCAAAAAACCCAAAACCAACAAAAATCCCCCAAAAACCCCCCAAACCCCTAATTCTTTTAGCTCTTAAGAGCTCCAAATACAAAAAATATTAGTATATTGCAGTTGAAATTACTTTGAAGGAATAAAAAAAGCAGATTCATTCTTGCCTTCCTGACACAACTTAAAACTCAAGACACATACCTGTTTATTAGCAGTTATTTATATTTACATTTTATCTATCATTTTCACTGCATCACTTAATTTGAAGGCAAACGCTCATCGCTTCCTCCAAACTGAAGGTGTTATAATTTCCCTCTAAAAGCAATCCTCCATCAGTTCAGAAAATGTACACAGACTGAATATTTTCTTTGCACTTTAGCTGCAATATTAGAGGAGCATGCATAGCACCTGGATGACAATTTTTCAGCACAAATGTAACAGCAAGCTGATGCTGACCTGGTTGGAGAACCTCATGCTGACGTTGCGCTGGTCCTGGGGAGCCACGTAGCGGCCAATGGGGTCCAGATCTTTAGGGCTCACTAATTTATCAACTGCAAGGAAATGAGGATAGAAATGCAGAATGACTTCAGTACTTTCTGCAGCTTTTGTGAAGACATGTCAACTTTTGTGTTGTAGTTGGTTCTGCTTTGTTTTAGATCAATGATTCATAAAAGCACATTTTGAAAAATTCAGAATTCTGTTAATTTTAAAATGGATGACTCAGGCTTGGTTCTTGCCACAGCTAATTACAGCACTGTGGTATAAAAACCCAAGCCTTTATTTGCTCACAGGGATATGTTAATAGATTATATGCAGACACCAGACTCCACAACACAAGTCATTTAAAAAGCCCTTAATCCACAACCATGGAATTATTCTAGAGCTTTAACTATAAACTCAATAACCAGCAAAACAGCCTCTATCTCAAGGTAATCACATGACTTGAATCCTGGAAAGAACAAGAGATATCAAAGGTGCCTCTCAATAGGTTAATTCAGGAAGAAATTGTGAAAAAACCTAATGAAAAATATTTGAAATCTAGCAGTTGCTACATGGAGTTCTTTTACATGGGGGAGAAAAACCCCACTAAAACTAAAGCCCCCAGTATTTTATCCTTCTCCTGAAAAAGCACTCCAATAAAAAGACACTATTCAAAACTTTCAATAAATTCCTTGAATACAGGTTCATAATCTAGTATGAACTATTATACCCTTAAAAGAAGCTTTCTCCTACCAAAATTGTATTTTGACAGGAAACTGTCCAAACTCGATCTAATTTCTAACACAGAGTAAGTCACAATATATCAATAGACTAATATAAAACTTCAGCTAACTGCTAGTGAATATTCATCACCATTATCTCAAGTAAAAATGTGCTGGACTGCAAAAGCAGGTTCCTTTGTTAGCTCCCTATCTGCATCAGCAGCAGCTGACAACATTTAATCCATTTGGTTTATAAAAATATTGCTAAAATTCTTAGTTCTAGGCAGCACTGAATCCACAGAACAAGATATAAGAAGTCTAGGGAAAAACAACACAAAAGGAGCTACTACACAAAAGACTGAGGGAATTTTCAGTTGCATGAAACAGCTAAATACCAGGGACTCCTTTCCCTTGCTCCAAAATGGGGACCTTAAAGGTTTTACAAACCTCATCCAAAGCAAGAAGGAAATTCTGTGGAAAACAGCATCACCACCTGCAAAACACATGCTTTTTTCCTTCATAAACAATTGTTTCAGTTGCAGAAATGTGCCCTCCAACAGTGACACACAGGCACTTTCACTCTGTTACTCAGCATTTGTAAGCAGGATCAAGATTTTGACTTCCCAGTTTCTGTTTGCCCCTGTGTGGGAGGGTAAGGATTGACTCAGGCTCACGTTGCTGCATTCAGAAATGTTTGCACCTCGAGAGGCAGAGCCCAGCCCCAGAGACAGCAGCAGGGGCTACAAAGGTGCTGCTGTGTGCTGCCTACACAGCACCAGCAAGGAGGCTGAACAAACACAGATTAACTGATACCCTGGAGGCAACACAATGATTTCTGAATGGATAATGAAATGGGAAACCAATACCTTCCTAGATATCAAAGTATTTGCAGCCAGGCTTCCACTTAATTAGCAACCACCAACAAGCAAAGTAAGACACACAAACACTTTCACCAAGGACAAGATTGTTATTCCAGTAGGTTTTCACCAGTAAGGAGCAAAATTGAATGCACCAACTCTAAATTAGCAGGAATAAATGGAGTCCCTGACATAACAACCTCTGATGAACACATTGCTGTAAGATCTCCAAAGACTACGAGAGAAGCAGGGAAAAATTGTTCTGAAATTTTGCATATTTTGAAAAAAAAAATTTAAAAAAAAGCCATGTGTAAGAATGTTCAGCAAAGAACTGAAACACAAGAATGTTTATGCTACACAAACAACAGCTAGCAAACTATAAATAGAACTTATTTAACCAGCATTCTGCAGGTACAGAAACACACAAATATCAGTACAAGATCAATACTAGCTGAACTACTACAGCAACCTACACACACACTGGAGGATTACTTGGCTAATATTCTTATAAGATAAATTATTGTTTTAATTAATAATGAGATTGCCTACATTTACTTTGAAGTGTTGGCAAAAAGAGGAATTTTGCAAGGAATACAGCAAAACCAAACAGGTGGAGTACCAGACAGACTCTGTCCCTCTATACCTAAAGATACATGCACTGTTCTTGCCAACTGCTGAATTTTTAAACTCCTCTTAAATTTCTCTCATTTTTATTACCAACAACCTGTTTCCCTTCTGTGTTAACAGAAAAACAGTTTCCAGAACCCCATCTACTGATTACTAGGTAACTGCTGATCATGTTAAAATAAAGTAATATATCTTTCTCCTGAAAGCAATACTAAAGAAAAAACCCAACTGTGAAGATTTTTCTGGATTAACCAATCTTTTTGCATCAGCATATAAAATCATTCCAAGTGAGACTGAGAGTTTGTGACTGAAATTCACCATAACAACCTTCACTGGTCAAACTTTGACACACACATTCAATTGCTCATACAACTGAAAAAGGGTAAAAATAACACAGATGAATGAATCATTGCCTTTCTCTGAGACTGCAAGTAATTAAAGTTTCAACTTGTCTTGCTTAAGCAGTCAATAATTGGAATTAAAGACTATAAATCATTTACAATGTAACGTTAGTTCATAGGTGTTTGCTTGAGGAGAGGAGGGTTAAGGAGAGGAGTAGTGCAGTTGGGGTGATGATTTTTAGTGTATCTGTACAGTGATGAAGCTGATACACTTAACCCAGAAAGCATCACATTAATATATTCTGCCATGGAGAAAAGGAAATAAGAGGGAAAGCCAGAAAAAATAGCAAACTGTCATCATGTTTAGGTTTTCAGTACTCTATGAAATATTCCACTAAGCTTTATAGTACGCAGCATAAAACCAAGAAGACTGCAAAGCAATTTTTATCTGTGCCAGATATCGGCAGTGCTGGTTTGGACTGAGGAGGAGGGCAGGCCAAGGTGCAGGAGGCAGCTCTCACCCAGCAGCTTGGCAATGATGTACACGGCCTGGCCCCACAGGAACAGCTTCCCGTCCCGCCCGTTGTTGCTGGGGAAGCGCCGCTGGCTGCCCGGGCTCCTCTGCTCCGCCTCCACAAAGTCAGCAGGCACGTAGTAATACTTGGGGACAACAGGGCACCCTGGGGACAGCAAGCACAGCCACAGAGTAAACATCACTGCCAGCACTTGACTGGAGTCCCCTGAGAAAGCTGAAGTGGATCCAGAGCAGGAAATCTTGCACCTCAGTTTGAACAGAGATTGTCATTTGTGTTATCTCAGTGAGCAATCCCAGGGCAATGTTAAACTACTTTGGATTTCACCAGACATTTCCTCAGAGTTTCTTCCCAGAACAGGTATGTTATCTGTGCAGCACCTTCTGTGCCAACTGAAACTAACACAAGTCACCTGAAGGAAAATGCAGAAAGCCTTAACCAAAAGCCATGAAAGCTGGGTCCCAGTGAATCACTCAGGGTGTTGTGCCCCCAGTTAACATAGGCTCAATTTCAGACAACTCTTTCTAACTAAAACTCCTGCTCAAAAAAGAGTCAACTTGGTTTTGGATCATTTCATTCACCAAATGTTTAAAATGATTCTTGAAACATCATGAATCTTAAAACACCATGAAACAAAATGGCACAACTTCTCTACAAGATACATACCTTGTACCTAGAATTATGCCACAGGTATTGCTGATCATTTTAAACTTTATTTCAGAAATTTTTAAGTGGACATGCATCAGGAATTTAGAGACATGATTACAAATGATTGACCTAATTATATGAAATTGAAAAGCAAATTAATATGCTTCCTGCTTAATTAAATTCCACCTTAATATTGCTCTACTCTTCAACTAATTTGGATAAACAACAGGTGATAAACAGAATAAAGCTGTAGTGTCTTGCTATTTGCTTAGGAAAAAAACCAAATTACTGGGAAGAAGCAGAGAAAAAATGGAAAAGCAATAGTTATTAGAGATATTAGATTCAAATGAGTGAGGCACCAAATAACACCCAGAAATTTTAAGATGTGACATTTGTGATGACATGCAACAAAAGGAACCACAAGATTAATTTAGTGTGCACGAACCTTCACATACTCATTATTAATCAGAAAAAAGTGACAACCAGCAAGAAAAATTTGCTACATAATGCAAATTTGGTAAGGGAATGTTTGACTGCCTTACAGAAATTAGCTCACTTCAAAAAGTTTAAAGAACAAGGCATATTCTGCATGCACTTGTGTAACTGTACCACAGATGTAAGAACAGGTGACTTAAATGCTGAGTTTTAAAATTGGATTGTTCTGTTCTCAGGCCATTTCTTTTCCTCCCACTCAAACTTATGGCCTTTTTCTTTTTTTAACTGAAGTTTGGATGGCTGTGCCTCTAGGCCACCACTAGCCTTTTCTGCAGTGCCACAAAAATTCTGAAGTGCCCAATTTAAATAAGAGAACATTTATAATAAAATGATTATGTAGCCACTTTCCCAGCTCTAAGGTAGAAACAATTTCACATGTATATACCAAATTATTTTTTAGAGCTTGCAAAATTAAGTGACAATGAATGATGAGAGTAATTCTCAGCTGGGTCCAGGTGGGACATTGAAACAATCTGACTGCTGGTAGTTAATATTTGCCTGAAAAGGAGAAGTGAACAATGAAGCAGAGGTGAAGGAGGGGAGGAGCAAGTGAGCACAATGTAAATCTTACTTTAGGATCACATAAATTGTGATAATTAAAGTAACATTTCTCTGGGAAAATGCTACTGATGTTTCCAGAAAAATGTTACCTGTATTATCACAATTTATGATGCAACATATCTATATAAAAGGTTATTTTAGAATTAGTATTTTTCCACTAGGAAACATGTTGATGCCCTTACTTCTCATTTGCTCTGACCACAATATACATTAGGAAAGCAATTAATACATTAATAGGTAAGTCAGGATTTTTACAATTTCAGGTCAATAAAAAGCTACAATTGTTTCAGAAGAACAACTTCCAGATAATACCTTCAGGTGTATGTTGAAGCAAAGGGTCCAGAAGATCCTGATATTCCTTTACTTGTGTAGGATTTCCTCTAAAAATGCCTAAAAATAACCAAACAATAATTGATTTAATGGAAGAAATAATTTTTCCATGACCTCAAGGTTCATAAAAGAGGAATTAAAAAAAAATCCAGTGTTTACTTTTCAAAACTAACTATTAAGTGCCTAGACAGTAAATAGCTCACAAAAAGGAAAAGACTGAGCTGTAGATCACAACAGTCAACTCCCTGATGCTGCTTTTGGGGAGACACTGATGTGTTAGGGACCACCAGTCCCTTAAAAGCTGTTTTAGCAGAACTTCCCAAGATGAATCTGATGAATGCTAGCATGAGTAATGTTCAGTTCATGGAAAGCCCTTAAATGAAAATATATCTTAACAATACAAAACTCATTTCTGTTCATCAAAGAAAGAATTGATCTATTTGACAAGCAAGGTGAGGTTTCAAAGTAGAATATTTTTTAACATTCAAAGAGGAACGAGCTATAGATAATAATAACAATAGATGAATATAATAATAATAATAATAATAATAATAATAATAATAATAATAGATGAAAACTTGGCATTATAAATCTTATACTAATATTCCCTTCTTCAACCATCAATTTTTTTTTTCTTTCCATGGCTCTTTAACACTCCATCCAAACTCAAAGTTTAACAAGTATTGCTCACCATACTTTCAAATCTTCCTGAGTATATACACAGGAATATTTACAGCTATCAAGAGACACAAATGCAATCAAAGTTTGCACACAAGAAGGTGTGTGACAAGTGACACACTGAGCATTTCCAATCACTTGAGGATACTCATGACATAGGAGCAATCTCTGCTCCTCCCACATCCTTGTCTTTTTGCCATTGCTGCACTTCAGATTTTGCATTAAGGAAGCTTGTGGCTTTGGAGATATTTGCACAAAATCTACCAACAGAAATGTTCTCTTTCCTAAAAGTGTGGTCCAGGCAAAAAGGACAAGGACAGTACATGCAAAGAATGTCATTTTTAGGATTTTTTGGATACAAGGAGTGTAAAATGCTTTTTGTATTCTTTTGTTAAGCTCAGTGGAAGATGACTATCTTTTTGTTCTCAAAACTGCAAGTGGGCAGCATTAAATGTCAGTGCCTTTCTCCTCAGTTTTGGACCTCACTCTTTGAAAAATGTCAAATATTTCTTTAGAAATATCAATTGTGAAACTTTATTATATCTTCAAACACAACATTTTAATCTGTGGGTGGCCACTGAGCAGTTGGGGCTGATGGAAGATTTCTGTGCCCCTCACTGTCTTCATCTGCAAACTATTCAACATGCTAGAAAAGATGGACAGATTTTAATCCATTAAAAAATCTTTTTGACAATTGTAACCCTACTCATGCTCTTATTCAGACTTCTGTTCTATGCAAGTTCTTGCTTCCATCCTGAGATCACCCCTTGAACTCCTTTGGTGTGTCTCCTGTGCTCACGTCAAGACCGAGGGAGTGTCATTTTTGTTGGTTTTGATTTTTTTTATTTTGTTTTATTATTCAATCAGACTGACTATGTGAAAAGTTGTGGCTAGAAGGAAATGAAACCTTTCCTGGTTGCCTTTCTTCTCTTCTGAATTCTGATTGAATTGCCACACAGTGCTCAACTTGAGAAGCCCTGGTGCACACTGAGTGTGGCAGTGTGCTCTCCCTCCCTTTTCTTTCCCATGCTGCTGTGAAGTTCTGATACATCTGAAAGTTTTTCAGGCTTAAAAGGCAATGCAGGACAATGCCACAGACTGAAGCTTTTAACAAATCCTTACCAAGTTATATTCTAAAAACAGTTCACATTAGAAATGCTGAAATACAGCGGGTTGGGATGCTTGGGGTTTTGTGAGCCAGGAGGCAGCACTCTCACTGAGATATTTAGTGCCACTGCATTATGGTTTATTTTGGCAGGACAGGAAAATAATTTTGTATCTTTCCCCTAAAAGCTCATTTCTCTTATGCCTTTAAGGAACAGGAATGTAAAACTATACTTACCATCAATTATCATGAAAATAAAAAAAATAGGGAATTCACACTCAATGCCATCAAAAAGCTGCAAAAAAGAAAAATTCATCAGACATTTCATCATTTTCACTTAAGTAAATATATATCTGAATAATCCTGCAGAGTAATTTCCTAGCAACAAAAGGCAAACTTGAATGCAAAACTATTTTAGTGCATTTAGTATCAGTTAATTCTATGGGCACTTTAACTGTGCCTTTACATCTGCTCTGGCTTGTTCGCAAGCAGAATATTTAAATAATCTACTTTTCATTTTTCAGACAGAAGCTATGGGGGAAAATATAAATAAATTTTCATTTAGATAACCTTAACTGATAAATACTGTGATCAAAAGCAAAATTGTTTTCCACACACTCAAACTGTAGTCAGCTGTGAAATTAAATGAAATGATAAATAATTTCCTTATTTGTTAGGTGAAATCAACTGTACCCTAAATGTAAATGAAAGCACATTCATTACAAAACAAGCCAATGCCTCAATGCTGACTGAGCAATCTGTGAAAACTGCAGATGCAAATTCCAGCAGGCCCCTCCTTGCCTTGGAGGCCTTGGAGCCCCTGGGCAGGGCGGCTGCAGGAGCTCAGGGGGGCAGGGGCAGGGTTTACCTTGATCTCGGCTGGTTTGTAGTAGCGCCGGGTCCTGTCCTCCAGCGCTGTCCTGTAGCCGTCCCTCAGAAACCTCTTAAACCCATATCTGCCTTTCAACTTCCTAATAATTTTATCTAGTGTTTGACCAAACAGAACCTCATCATCCAAAGCAAACCCAGGATAACTGAGGCAGGGCAGGAGAGCTGCATCAGTATTCTGTAGGAGAGGGAGAAATGACATTGTGAATTTAATTAGATCCCTGACAATTATTTGATGCACAAACAAAGATTGTTTAACTTACTAAGTGAAATAGACATTTGGAACATTATCTTATCAAAATCATAGTGCTAATATAGGAAATAGTGTGCAAAATAAGACTTCTTAGGAAGTATCAAGATAAACTACAAACCAAATGTGCAGATATACAATTTAGAAGATAACTAATTTAATTCAGAATGTCACCTGTTTTACAGCTGATAATGTGCAGGCACATTTGAAAACATAAAACTTTGTGTTTTGGGATTGTTTGTTTTAAAAATACATTCTCCAGATTATTCCTGGAGGAAACACAAACATTTGGGTGTCATATGCTCAAAAAGAAGCACAAATATTTCATAAAGGTGCAATGCTGAGAAGTAAATGTGATTAAATCATCATTTCTGAACAGCTTTTTCAGAAACATTCTTAGGGTGCTGGAACAAACAAGCCTATCTGATTTAAAATTAAGAAGATAAGAGAATAATTCCAGGAAAAATATAAGAAATCTTCTCAGGAACCATGTGGATCTCTTATGAATTAAAAACACTAGAAAAATTACTAACTAGTGCGTCACCTCTACAGGTAAGCTTCCAGAAACAAACAGAAAAGTGTCATTTTCTGCTGATATAGTCAGGATACCTAACTATTTAAAATTTCTGCCAATATGACTGACATGAACCCAACAAAGGAAGAAAAGAACACAAAGATTCATATGGGAGAAGTTATAAAATCAGCTCCTGTTGGAATATTTCAAGTCTCCAGCAAATAACAAACAGCAAGAGTTCTAAAAGACCATTTGACTGTAGAAAAAGTAGCTGACAGTGCCTTTTATTTAAATTATCCAGCACTACAACTCTGCTATAATTCTTCTACACAATAAGTAAACTATTAATGTTTCAGATTAATAGCCTGTTTCATGAACAAAACTGCTATTATATTCCAGAATGAATAAAAAAGCAGAACCCTATTATCACTCATTTTAAATTACTGATTCTCTACCACAAATTTACCTTTGATGCTAGCACTGAACTAGATGTTTTTTTAGCTAATCTATATTTATGTCATTTAGATTTACTCACTAAGGAAATACATTTGTAACGGTAGTTTATAACAACAAGAAATTGTTCATATTCAGCAATTTATGATAAGCCAAGCTTAAAGGCTTTTTTCCTAGACAAAAGAAAGAATTAAAGCTAAAACAAAGGGTATCAAAAGTGCAGACACTGTGTACAGTGGAAACTAGGGCAAAAGAAAAAACAAATCCCCAAGGCAGCAAATCTCACTTAAGTTATTTCAAATTTTATTTTTAAATTGTCTGGAAAGCTACCAAGAGGTTACCATTTTAATCTAAGTATTAAAAAAATAAAGAGGATCATATTAATTCCATATTAACTACATCACAGTGACACTTAACAAGCAGAACTTTAACAGCTTCCCAGCAAATTTCACATTTATCAAGCAGATCAGGTCATATGCACTTGTTTCCCCCACACTGTGCTGAGGTGAATTTCTTTAATGACTTACATGAGACCGTGACTCCCGGGGCAGCAGCGAGCACAGGGTCTGTCTGTTCCGGTTATGGGCATCGAAATCCACAAATATGACAGACCAAGAGCAGCCCTGGAACACAACATGGCAATTGTTTAGGCAAAGGGAAGAAGCTTGGTGCATCCTGCTGGAACGCTGCTCCTGTGTTTAATTTAGGTTATGTTGTCGTTGCTGAAAATTCTAATCAGAAAACACAGCACAACATCAAGCTGAAAATATTTTGATTTTTCAATATATTGAAGTATAGCCAAAATTAGATGGCTTTATCACTGATTAGTAATTATATGATTCATTCAAGCTGTTAACTCTTCTATTAATACTTGAAAAATGAGGCCTGTATTAAGGACAAACAAAAAAGAGTAGTTGTTCTTCCCTGTGAACACAGGAAATGTTCTAAACAGTGATGCTGCGTATTTCATTCCAAGTCAGTTAGAACACAAACAATTGGATATTCAGCACAGGTACTGCTTTGGAAAAGGACTCTCATAGCAAACAAAAATGGTCTGCTTTTCAGTTATTGTAAGGTTTGCATTATCAACATCTATTCCTTGGTAAAATTCACTTCCTAATAAAATCAGTAATTTTACACTGTATTTCTCTGTCAACTTCCTGATACTTCCTGAAGCACTAAAAAAAAATCCCCTGGCTGAGACAGAGTTTAAACAGAATCAATATAATTTAGAACTATTACCAGGAGGCAACTTCTTCTTCAGGTGTGTTAATGAATAGGTATCTTCATAAGTGCTGCAACTGATAATGAATCTCAGCCAATGTGAATTCATTCCTCAATGTGAATTCATTCCACTAATGGTCATAAATCCCAAAAATTCTCATAAATCCACCAAATTTCTCCTAAACAGCAGCCAGTTTTTTTGTATACTACTTTCCTAGGAAGACTGTTCCAGAGCCCACCATTCTAATTATTAAAAATTTCAATTTCCAGTGAAGTTTCTACATAAATACCTCACCACCCTTCTTTGTGTGCCAGTACCAACATCCACTAAGATGCTTCTCCAAAGGGTTTTATTCTTACTTATACTTTACTGCACTCTAATTATATATAGTTATCATAAAAATGCACAGCTTTTGCTTTACTAGGGTAAACAAAACCCCAATTTTTTCCACTGTCCCCATGGGAAACAATCTGTTTTCTCAGTCATTCTAGCAAGATACACACTGACTAGTCTGCAATAAGAATGTACACAAAAAAATCACATTGGCATTGATGGTTTTAACTTTCTTCTTAATCCAGATTCTGATTATTCACAATTCTCTAAACTCACCTACAACTCTGAACACAACCTGCCTCCACGTGCAGTTCCAAAGTCTGTGCTGCAGGGAAGGATCCTCTGGGGGTTCAGGAGCAGCCTCATCTGCATTCCCTAAACCCACAAGCACCTTGTTTGACAAATGAACTATTTTTCACTTCTTTAAAGACTGTAAACTTCTGGAGTAAGAATGCCCTACAGAGACTTGATTTATGAAAAAAAATAATTTAAAAAAATTGTTTTTGCCCAACCCAGTAGAGGGCACGCAGCTCATACACAAACAACTGTGGCCAGGTCAGGCTTCAATGTGCTGCTCTTGCTGTGAGCAGGGCTCCCCAGCAGTGATTTCTGCAGGCTGTACCTGTGCAGCTGCAGGGCCAAACAAATCTCTTGAGGGGCTCAAGGGGATTTCTCAAAGCCACTGGAACACAGCTGGAGCTAAGCACAAAGGCAAACTCTGCACAGACTGAAGGTCAAAATGGGTTCTGTTAATGCCAGCTAAAGATCTCAGAAATAAACTCTCAAAGCATTTAAATGGGTCTTGCTTCAGCAATTTATTCATCCTTTTCAGAATTCAGAAAAAAAATCTGAAAAAAACCTCAACAGCCACATTTACTGGTGCTTGAAACTATTGGGAAGGTAAAGATTATAGATAAATGTCATTTCTGAAAGAATAACAATGCATATACAGTGTGTGATCATTACTGAAGATCCTTACTGCTCCTAGTTCTGAACACCTGACATCAGCTTTTAGAATGCATGGCATCTCTCTCCCATGTATACATTTTCTAAACCATTAATTTGGAAGATTTTAGCTACAGACTACTGTATAACACCAAAGACAAAGGTGCACACAGAAGGGAAATCCACAGCAGATATAAAAGTCTCAGAAAAGGCTTGCTTCCCTAATTGATCCAAGCCATATAAAGGATGAGAAAAGACTTAATACATGTGCAACACACTGAAATTAAAAACAGGTTAAAAAGTGGGATTATATAAAAGCAGCTTGTTTAAAGTCTTGATCAAAAGGCACATGAAGGAAGCAGACAAAAGGAAGGTAATGCTTGAAGGGAGAAGTACATTCTAGGATCAGCAACAGATGCAGTTCTGAAGGAAAAAAACATTTTGGCAACAAAATTCTTTTTCAGACTAAGCTACAACCCCTTTAGAATTTTTCTAAGGAAAAATCTCAAGTGATTCTTGATAGAAAGGGCACTAATGATTTCATCAGATAAATTCTGTACCTGAAACAGCAGCAAGCAGTTTGCTGACTTTCTTTAAAGCTGGACTCTAACAAACTGTGCTAGACACTTCTAAATATCCTCTGATCTGCCTGGTAAATCATTATTGCTAACAACAAAGGAGGGAAACAAGCACTTCTATTACCTGATTTCCAAAGAGATTGAAACCATTAATTGCTTCTAAAGCTGCTTTTGCCAGTCCCACGGAGCTGAGGAGAAAGCAAAACAAAACCCAGAGGTATCACAATTCAAGCCCAGGCTGAAACTTCACACACTTGTACCTTTGAGTGCCAGGATCTTTTCTTGATTTGAATTTCATGCTTAACCTTTATGTTACTAAAATGATGATGCAGCAGATTTGGGGTTGGTTTGGTGGTAGGTTGGGTTTTTTCCTCTGAAGTACTACCCAGAATTTTTATTTGTCTTCAAATGTCAGAGACCATCTCATAAAAGAACTTCTGATCTCACCTTGCTATCAGACATTGGCATTATGCATTTCAAGGTCTTGCTAATAGCATAGAGACAGAGGATTTAATTCAGCACAATTTTTCAAACCAGCTCTCAAGCATTAAACTTTCAAAAAAACACTGGTTTCTAGCTGTCAATATAATAAAAGAGCTCATCAATCTGAACTCACAACAGAAGGATTTTCTGATGTCAACCATATAGTGACACATCTTTAATTTCACTTCATCACAAAGAAAACAGGACCCAGAAATTCCATCAACAATTCCACTCACATTTTAAGACATGGATTAAAATCACGAATACTTATATAATTAAAAAGATCAAATTATATATTAAAATTATTTATTAACCATTATGTAAATGCCACAAATAAAATACATTTTAACAAAGTTTTCAACATTTTCATTTAAAAAGTGTCATTTTCTATTTTCCTTGTAAGAATTATTAAAAAAAGTGATGGAGCATTCTTTTCCTTTCAATTTCACTTGTCTTTTTCTCAGTTTTTAAGATAACATAATTATAGATAAATATTCATATAATAAGCACTAACTACACACTTCTGTGTAAAAGGTGTTGTGACTGTATTGACAAACAACTTCATCATCCAGCCCCCCACCAAAAAATTGAAAACAATTAAATTGGCAGAAATCTGCAAACAGGGACTGCTTTAATCTTTATTTTTCTATACTCCATGCAGCACTCTGGGATGGCAGCAAACATTTCACCTTACTCTAAATAAACTGATTTTTACTATCTATTATTGTAAAATATGTAATTTCAAACGATTACAAACAAATTAATATTTTAAATATGGGGTCTAATTATGATTACACAGGAAATACTGAAAAGAATGAAAATAATTCAGTGCAGTTCCAGAATTTGGTTTTTTAAGTATTACTTTACCTGTGTTGGTTCTAAAATTAGAAATACTTTGTACTGATTTCACACTTTATCCTTTACAAACCCCCCTGTTCCTCTCTGACACTGCCAGGAATGATTCTCCTGGGCTCCAGTTCCAATTGCTCAACAAGAGAAGGCTGAAGCTGCCCAACCACAGCCTGCTCTGAGCAGCTGCCTCTGCCTGGTGCCTTCTGATGCTGAAAGCTTTGAGAGCTGCAGAATGAGATGAAGAAATAAACTGAACTCAGAAGAGCTGGGAATGTAATTATTTTTCTGGCTTTGTTTCATACCTAAAAAAAAAAAAAAGGTAATGGTTCTAAAAATTGCTTTATTCTAATTATCACCTAGCCATTGACCAAATAAATTGGCATGATGACTCAGAACAGAACTTTTCAGAGGAATTCAGTATTATCAAACTGCACATTCAGAAGGTAAAAATCAGAGAAATCTTGCACACTTGAGGTTGTATCACAGGTTAAAAATCTTGTATTTTCCTTTCAAGTAATAGTCCTAATATCAACATGATCTATTTTCAGAGTGAGAAAAAAATTTACTGATAAAAGGTAGAGAAGTAATAAATGCTCAGTTGGTATTCAGATAACATAAAACTACTCAACCTGTCTACAAAATAGGATGATACTGCTTGAATGACATTCAAGGCAAACATGCATTCCTTCCTTGAAATCATCTTGCTTTGCAGACTCAATCATTATTCTACAATAATTGTAGTAAAAAATTTAGTAATTTACTGTAATTTATCAGCATTTTTCTGCCTCTAGTTATTGAAAGCCCCTGGAAACTTCATTATTCTCACAATTACTTGCCAGTGACCATATAAACATCCCAACATTGTCAATCACTCTCTTCACCACACACACAAGTACTACTTAAATTATCAAAAGTTTTATTGGGTAAATGACAGGAGGAAGTCCTTTAAGAGAAAAAAGAAGTCTGTGAAGAGCCTTTGTATCAAGTGTGTCTTTACAAGAGTGAACAATCACAGCACAGCACTCTTCAGGACTGTGATCACACTTCACACTCATTTCATTGCTACTGATTAATGCCTTCCTGTTGGGAAAATTGCTAAAGAGGTTCTGTAATAAACATTATGCTTGTGTCTTTGTACAGAAAATACATTCCTCAGACTCTACAATTTAGTAACAAAAGAAATGGAGTGCCTTAACAGAATGGGTGAATGGCAAAATGTATTTTAATAAATGTGTTGCTTCTTCCACTCATTAAGCCACTCTGAATAGACCATACTGACCTGTGGGACTCTGCCTGGAGAAAAAGGAGATGGGCCCAAAGCAAAACCTCACCCAAACCCTCTTCAAACAGTCCTCTGAAAATGTCACAGCATGATGAAGTCATTGGCCAGAAGGGACATATGGAACTCCTCCAGCCCAACACACAACCTCACTTGAAGCCAATTTCTAACCAAGACCAGTTTAAGTAAACCCCAGCCTATACCAGACAAGTCTCACAAACCTCCAGGGATGGTGACTCTGCTTTCAGCATCCTGCTCTTTCCTTCTCTGTGCTTCAAATGAAAAGGTTTCTTCTTCATGTCCCCACTGAACCTCACCAGGTGCAATTCTCAGACCTTACTGGAGCTGCCAGTTATTTCAGTGTGTCAAGGATTATCAAGAGCAGCCTTGCAATCATAATGCCCCTGGGTAACATTTGACCTTGAGCCGTATTTAGGGCAGGGCAAGATGAAACAAACCTAGAGAAACCACTTCTAGCTTGCTAAAAGAGATTTACTAAACACACTTAAACAACATTCATAATTCTCATTACTTTTTAATTGTTGGATTCAACTCCTCAGTAAAATACCTAAGGGCAAACACTAAAATTTGCACATTTTTAGCAAATGTAAATCAAAATACACCTTCAAGTATATCCATCCTTAATCCTCCTCCTATTCAATTTCTTGCCTCTATCTGAATGCTGTGCATTTCAACTGGAACATCAAGCAGATGAGAAAAATAGGCAAACAAGAAAAAAGTTTCTACATCACTAATAATTTTGTAACTCTATAACCCAAAAAAGAACAAGGAGGGACAGCACTACAGCAATGTGCTATATAGCCCAGAGAAGAGCATGACTGAGGCCCTGCAGCTCCACATTTGGGACATGAGGATGCTGCACTTTGGTGATTTGCTGATTCTCAGGGTGCAGATGGGAGGTGTCAGAGGCACTTTGCACAGCTCCTCAGCAATGCCTGCACAGCAGCTGGATCAAAGAGCTACAGGATAAATTAATTTCTGTCAAGTTCAGCCGTATGGGAAGGGATCACACTACAATAAAAGCTGTTACAAATCTTGCCTTTGAACCAATAAAAGACATCAATTTGCATACATCAGTGCAGATGTGCTCCACAGAGTGTTCTGCTATTTATCATTTATCACAAGTGTTTGGAGCTGTACTAAGAGACTGTGAAGGCTTAAAATATCTGCATCTTTTAACATGGTCCATAATGTGCAGCTATTATTCACAGACTTCCAACTGTAAAATATCTTCTTTGAACAGAAAGCCTCTTTCAATAAAACACAAGAATTACCTACTTATTCTGAAAGCAAACACAGCCTGTAAGGAGATTTCCATCACAGAATTTAAGGGTCAGGAGTGCACCATCCTTAACACTGGCCCTGAAGAGAGCACTTTGGGGTCCATAATCACAGGAGACCCACATACAGCATTTGTGAGTAGACCTGATATTCATAATTGCTTCATCAATGTGAAACAAAAAGGGGTTTATAGCTCTCTTTGGTAGATACAATTGGAACATAAAGTATAAAGAGCATTTCAGTGTACACCGAGCTTTCCTCAATAATATCTAAAAACGCCTTTTGATGCATGTTGCCCTTCCATTTTTCCTGATTTATGAGAAGCAGGGAAATTGCCTACCAGCTTTCTACAGTGAAGCAGAGTATCCACATGTACACCAAGAATGATAAATAGAGGCAATACTTGTTTCTGATGACCAAAGTCTACTTCTTAGATTAGGACCAAGCTCTGGGCTTCCCCTTATGCCAGCTCAATGATCTGTTAGATTGGCCCAGTCCATCTCACTAAACTTTACCCTTAGAAAAACCAACCTATAAATGTCAGCCTAGATTAAGATAAAACAACATGCCCATTTCCATCTGTTTAAGAGATGCTCAGTTTTCCCTGAAGAAAATTCACATATTGAATAGCCAGAATGCTGCAAACAGGAGACACAGGAGTTTCAGTGTTCCTTTTGCACATTTCTACAAGGTGAGATCTGGAAAAAAGCATTTGTTTCTTTATGTAGTCTGGCATTTGACAATTTTACAGACACAGCAGGAGAAAAGAAAATCAGCAAAGTCATAAAGCAGATTATATAATGACTCAATTTTTTTTTTTTTTAGCTCTCATATTGATAAAAAGGTTCTATAAAAGCCCTGAAAAAAAGCCCTACATTAATAGTTTTGCTGCAAGGACATGTAAGTATATCTAAAGGTTAAAATATACATGCCTGCATGCGGGCTAAGAAAAATAATTCATTCTCAAATGACAAGACAGATTTCTTTGGCAATATTGAAGGCTGGAAGAAATGTGTATTCTTTACAAGCCCTTGATAATAAGGATGATCAATAATGTTTTCAAAATCCAAAGATATCCAAGCTATAGCCATTTTTATGATTATTAAAACCTCAGAAGTCAAAAGGTGAAGGAAACAATAGTAACACTGGAAGAATCAAGTTGTCAGATTACAGATTTGATCCTTCAAGGCAGAGAGCACATGAGTGATTCCACTGAGGTGAGCAGGACAGCTCCAGCATTAAAATGCTCCCAGGATTTCTCCCTGTCCCTGACAGGACTCAGAACTTGCAGCATCTGAAGAACCTGGAAAAGAGCTTGGCACCAGGCTGCTCTCCAGTGCACAGCATCTCCTTCCCACCACAGTGCAGAAGAGAAAATCTAACCTCATGATTCCACACCTTTTTAAAGCAGGATATTCCTAACCAGTTTTTTGAATATGATTCCAATCCCACTGCACATGCCTAAAGACCCTGAGCTGCTCTGAACACAAGTTTCAGAATTATATACATGCAGCTGCACATAATTACTGGAATTTGAATACTCAAATAGCTAAGCATCCATGTGGTTATTTCAGCATGCATATCATGATGAAATTATCCTCACATTTTCCCAAAATACATCCCTCAGTCTTTAGAGAACCTTAATCTAGTTCAAGCAGTATTTTCATGCATTATTATTTATAGCTTACCCATTATGAATTCTTGCCATTGATTTACTTGCCCTGGCTAACAGAGCAGCATTTGCTCACCCACCTTGAGTGCAGCTCTGGACAGCCATTGTTGTATTTGCTGCCTCTCTCCCAGACACCAAAGTCTGGCACACGATAGGCTCTCTCCACACAAAACACAAGGTTCTGGATAAAGGACACCTACAGGAAAGAAAAGTGACTGAAGGAAAATGAAAGCACATCTTTTCTATTTTTTTCCAAAAGATAAACTTGCTATTCCTTGTAACTGTTCTTTCCATCCTTTTCTGTCTCAGCTCAAAGGATGATGTTCTCAAGTTCAAATATTCTCCTTAAAACCAGTTTTTAATCACAATATGTTAAGAGCTGTCCCAACTGATGTGTGAATTTACACAGAAGTTGCAACAAAGGCAGGGATAAAAATGATTTCATATTCAAGACACATATTTGAAGAGCTCCAAAAAGCTCTTCAAGAAGGTGATATCCAAAAAGGTGATATTTTCAAAAAATTTATACTAACAACAAAACAAAATTAGAACACAGAAATCCTGGTGCTTTTTCTTAATTCATTTTAAGAGAATTGATATGCCAAAGTTTTATTAAATAAGCTCCAGATAATATATATTTATGCAGATTCAAACACACTCCTTTATAAACATAAATAAAACTCTAAACCAATTTATTATAATTAAAATCTTTTCTTGGACCAACACATTTCAACTGAATACCAAAGTACTGAAGGTATTTAGGATGTATTCAACTATGGCTGGGAACTTATTTCAACAGATAATTTTTCCTGATTTACACTGTTGAAAGAGACATTTGGAGTTGCTTGACTGTAGAAAAATGAAATTGAACATAAGTTTTATAGTTCACTTTAAAGAGTCCACAGATTGGAGCTTAGAGAAAATGTAACCACAAGCACAAGATTTACACTGGTTCACCTCCAAAGCAGGGATTTCATCCCCTTCTATCCAAATTATTCTAGGGGATTGTGGAAAAGAAAATACTGCAATGGCTGTAAGTAAAACTATACTGAGGAACTACAGAGAAGCATTCACTTTGTTTTTTTTTCAATGAGCTATGTAACAAAACCCCAATCTTTTACTGAAAGGTATTTGCCTCTATACCTTTGCTTTGCCTTTTTTCTCCATTTTTCTTTAAATTTTAAAAATTTACTACTTCAGATTTACTCTTTATATTTTTATATTTACTCTTTTAGCTCATATCAAAATTATAATTCTAGACACACTGGTCTCTCTTTATTTAATGTCTCTGCTAAAATGTCACTATGGGGTGACAATTGCCTGCACACTAGATCTGGTCACAGTTCCTGCTTCCAAGAAACCTCTGTCTCTCTTCAGCTGTGCCCAGCATATTCATCCCTGTAATTTAGCATTTGGTTGTATTACAATGAGCTTTCTCTGAATGAAGCCAAACACCCAAATATTAAGAGTGTGGTTTTTCCCATGCTCTATCAGTAACTGAAATTTCTATGAAGGAGCAAATAGCAGCACCTAGAATT
The DNA here is from genome assembly GCF_028769735.1 of Zonotrichia leucophrys gambelii. NCBI lineage: Eukaryota > Metazoa > Chordata > Aves > Passeriformes > Passerellidae > Zonotrichia > Zonotrichia leucophrys. The sequence continues at coordinate 13,624,611 of NC_088181.1, forward strand.
AGCCACACAAACCCAACAGAAAGTGCAGGTCTGTGGTAAAAATTCTGAGTATGAATGTCCATAGTGCAGAGATTTAGAGGGGACAGTTGCTAGGATAAGGACATCCTGGCAAGGAAGAGGAGAATATCCACTGACTGGAGTCTATAAACATGCACTTCTTCTGCAGAATCTGTAATTAAATGCAAACATCTGGAGGATAACATAAATTATATATCAAGCTAATTAAATCCTTAATTATATACATTTGCCTCCTCACAGATATAAAGGCAGTTCAGAGGAAATAATATAGGCCTATCATATGATCTAAGAAAGAAAGAAGGCATGTTGCAAAATTTAGTTTTGTAATTATCTAAAAAAATAGATTACTGAAGATATATGTTATACAAAAATAATGCAAATTTACTATTAGTGGAAAAATCTTTCTTTTTAATAGTAGTACTGCAAGCACATTTAAGCTTTTTAAGGCAATACAGCAGCAACTATCAAACAGAGCAGATAAATTTAAACAAATCCAGATTAAGAAAATTGGAGAAAAGAAGAATTAAAGAAGTATGTACATCTGTGCTTTCTATTCCAGTTTCAAAACATAACCTCATTTTAGAGCAGGCCAGCAGGTTGTCCTGACATGACTTGTACTCAAGCCAAGGCTATTATTATCTTATTTACAGAGGAGTTAACACTCTCTAGAAACATCCCTTACTATGATATAAAATTCTTTTATTTTCAATTAAAGATACAGCAAAAATTCGTAACACCCATATTCATATTGTTTGAAGAAAGCCCTGCAGCTTCCCTGAAAATTAACCCCAGTATTTATTACACTGAATTTTCATTGGACAGGGTGAACAGACAGAGTTTGAAATCATGTGAAAAGTGAGAGCAATGTAAGTAGAATTTAATTGTCCTAACATGTTGGAACTCTGACCTTTTAATTCTTGACATTGCAGCTATCAGAAATAGCAGAGAACTATAAAACTTTCAATGTCATGTTATATTTACTCTTTGCACATCTAACACGGTTTTAGCTGTTATTTCACTATCCATTCATTCCATTACTTTTTCTGAGTTCCACTCAAAGCATAGAATACCTGCAGCATATTTTCAGAACAACTACTTTGCAGTTGGTAATGAAATAAAAGCCAGAAAAAACAGAAACAATTTGCAGCATGTTTTAGGACAGGAAATCAATTTGTACCTCATCTGTGTTGTAGATAATCTGCAGCCCCGAAGAGATCATCTCAACCAAATAGAGAAGAAATAATGACAAAGCATTGATCTGGAGCAATTAAACACAGAAAGGAAACTGTAATTAACTTTATGTTCATTGGAGTCATGTAAACAAAATAAACATGGAATAATTCACTAACAAAGATGGTCCCACTATAACACACTCCTGCTTCTAAAAAAGCCTGCATCTAATGATGTGCAAACAATCAATAGGAAAAGGTGGCACAAACAAGCCTCGTCCTCTAGAACCTCTGATGTTTTATGATTTTTAAATTTCAAACTGTGCTAGGAAAATGTTCTCCCTTAGGCACATGCTTTGACCCACAGGTAATCACTTTGTCCCAAGCTGTTTTCGTGTTTCCATACATGACAAGTCACTAGCCAGTGGGTTCCCAGAAAGGCAAGCAGCACACTGAACAGTGCACAGCACAGCCAGAATGCAAATCCTTCTGCCCTGGTGGCAATTTCGGCATTATCAGCTGACATGAGGAGATTACAACATTCAGATATGATCAGATATTGAAAAACTGTATTTTTTAGTAGCCATACACAGCATTTATTGTAAACAGTAATTACCTTCAGCAGCTGAACATCATCATGTCAACTCACTGAGGAATCAAAGGAAGCTGCTGGTTTGGTTTTTATTACAGAACTTTCCTATACTTGAGAATTTCTATAACTTCAATAGAGAAACTAAGTTTATCACAGGATGAGGTATAAAATAACAATCTCATTACATGAAATTTAAGGAAACCATCTAGAATAAAAAAGTGGACTCTTATCTGGAACACAGCAGATTAGAAATTTGGTCCAAATTCTAAAAATCTATAAATATTTAAAGACAATTGACTCCAGTGTCTTAATACAAACTGAAAAGTACCAAATACAGCAATAAGGGCTAGATAATATATTCAATGTTTCCCAGCTGAGCCCTCTCAGTTACTCTGTACTCTTGTCTCCACAGAGCTGAAAACCCTCTAATTCTTGAGGTATGCAGATGACAGATGGCAATGTGCATTCATGTTTATGGGAAGGGTTGAGCTGCCACAAAAAGCAGACTCTAAACTGTCATACAGTGCTCCCCAGGTCCCAGATTGTCTCCTCTCATAGATAAAACATGTGCCTTTTCATGAAATTTCCCACAGTCCAAAATGCTAACTTAGGATAACTCCATAAAGCATTTTCCCCAGAACATACAATTTCTGAATCCAACACATTCACTGTACAAACTATTTAAGTAATACTGTCACCATGAAATGAAATAATCATCAATGCACTGTGTCAGTTCTGAATAATTTCACTAGCAATTTCTGAGCTAAAAGTTGTGTGCAGACTTATGGAATGCAAAATAACAAGATCATGAAAGGAAAGGTGGGTCTGAAAGTAAAGAGAATGGGAAATAAAAGGAGTAAAGATTAAAACTCTGGAAAATGAGAGACAATAAAACAATCAGTTATGCAATTAGTCTGACTGGGAACCACTATGCAAAGCAGTGAACAATTCCTAACTGTTGTCAATGTACATTAAATGAATGAAAATTGCTCAAAATGATGGAAAATGAAACTGGGAATATTCACCGTAAGATTACTCTAAATCTTTCACTTTCCTGACTACAACATTCTTTTGCCAGGATTATTTATTGACAGCCATCTGTTGGTCTCAAAAAGAAGCAACTTTATAAACAACCAACAATCTACCTCTACAATCTCCCAGATATCTCAGTCCCTTCAGAGCACACCATTCAGTTATGTTTCAAAACATTCTGTCTTTTCCAGCAGAAGATGCAAAAGGAAACTGACTCACTTTTACCACACACAGCACACCTAACACAAATCTAACCAAACTGACACAGCTGCAGTATAGAAGAATGAAGACAATATTATTAAAAAATCAGCCCAACTTGGATTTACAACAACATGGATGTGTTACCTGAAGGTGTCCATACTCCTCATGGGAGAAGACCTCATCTCCAGTTTGTGCATTGAACACAGAATGCAGACATGCAGATGGTTTGGGGTCTTGTTTAAATTTCTGAACCTAAAGGTGAATGAAAGGCAAAACATAAAAGCAAAGGCAATAATTTCAGTATGTTTGGCAACCACAAATTCACCATATACCTTATTTAAATTATTATTACCATTGTTATTATTTCCAAACTAAAAAATTTTTTAACTTGACCACTTTGTAAACCTTATCATCAACAGTGTATTTTCAGAACAATTACTTTATAGCTGGTAATTAAATGAAACCAAGATAACTCCATAACTCTTTAAGTCACATTTTGCTCTCCAACAAATTTTAAAATTTTATAACCATCATTGCCAGTACCTGATCCACATTTCACAGTATTTTCAACACTGATGCCACCTTCAGAGGATTTTCTTCTCTACCAACAAAACACAGCACGTGCCTCAGAACAAGCAAACAAGTACTGTATTGGAGTCTGCTCCACAAATACACTAAATAGACTTCAGGTCATGACTCATATGTTCATTGGCAATAGAATGCAACATCTGCATTTTTGCTAAAAGCAGCAGGTTTTGCTTAAGTCATGTCTTGAACAAATAGAACTAAAAAATATCTTCCTCACACACAGTCTCTCAGAATAAAGTCCAGCTTGACTTCTGTCTGTTAGCTACCAGAAACTGTTTATTACTGCACTGTAGGAAGAGAAAAGCACCTGTAGTAAACAAGGCAAAAGCAGACAGGCAGTGTCCCAGCAGTGGGACACCTCTGGTAATTTAATGCTCATTATTCTTATCTGGCACTCCTCACCCCAGAACAAAAACTGCACATCAAAGAGAAAAACAACAGCTTAAATGTAACAAGACCAATTTAGGTCAAGATTATTTAAAGATATGAGACTCTCAAGAAGCAATCCAACACCCCAGAAAATCTATGTCAGCATAGATACAAGTGGCAATACAATACTTGCTCATTATTATTGTTACTGATACCCCATACCTGTGGATTTCCCATTTCAGATTGTGTGTTCAGCTGTGAGGGAACCTATGGACTTACACAAAAACTATTTCTAACAATACAGTTAAAAGTCAGTGACCTGAAACTTCAAATAACCACATGGAATATGTGTATCTAACTACTTCTAGATCTGCTGCTAACCAATATGCAAAATTTATCCACCACACCAAATTTTAATAAGAAGGCCTGAATATTCAGAGTATATTCACAAGAGAATTAAGGCCTGAATAAATCGACTGTGTTGCAACATAAGCAGACTACTCTGTTTCCTTACTCATTTTGGAAATGTGTGCCCTTCTGAAGTTATGTCATTAAGTAAAATAGTGCTGGAAAATGTCTGCTAAAGAAACCAAGCAAAAAATTAAAATGATCATCTAGGTAAGGAGAACAACTACAAACACAATAACCAAGATAACAGTGCAAAAAACCCTCTCCAGCCTTAACAAAACGTAGTTCCACATCTTTCCAATTAATCACTATAAAAAGACATAAAATCCCCCACAAGTACTAATGGTGTAATATTTGAATGGGACAAATAACTGCAAAATGAACACAAAGTAGTTTCAAGCGTACCCTGCACTTTCCTACCCAAAATGCTCACATGTACACCCTAAACTGATGCTGCCACAGCAATGAAGCAGCTGCTCTGTCAGGGGCACCCTAGCAGTGTGAATTTGCTGGGTATTTAGGCTTTGTTTCCCAGCTGAATGAACCCCTGGAGGGAGGCAAGGCTGTGCCCAGGGCAGTCTCACCTTATCGGCCTGGCGCATGTAGCAGTAGAGAATTCCCCTCATGCACTTGATGGCAGAGTGCTCCAGCTCGTGGGTCCTGCCCTTGTCATCATCAATGCGCCTGCACAGGGAGAGAACTCACAAACAAACTGCAAATGCACCACTGGGGGGAAAGGGAGACACTGGTGCTTGGGAATATTCAGTATTTAACTAACGCTGGTGCATAGTGGTGCCCTCACTCATATCTATGTATTTACAGCCCTAGCCATCCTTCCTCATTAATAAAACATTAATAAAAACAATAAAAGGGTTTTTGTCTGGCAACTTACACAAGCATTCCTCTTTCAAAATTTAAGAATTAAAAAAAAGTCCTTCTTGATATTATAACATCCAGTCCCTCGCAAGTAAATGATTCTCAGGACCAGCAACAAGGCTGCCAATGCCCTGAACTCCTGCTAGATTTAAAAGTATCCCCTGAGTACAATTTGCCAGAAGAAGCTCTATTTTTAGTAGCAGGCATTAATTCCACTGCAACAAATGCTGGCACCAATTACATTATATGAAAACATGTTTACTAACCTAAAGAAGAGTGACATTTTTAACCTAACACCTTCATAATATTTTTACTGAGATTTGGAAATGCACCATTCCCTATGGGTTTACAGATCTATTTTTGATAAAGCTTCATCTTTTAAAACTTTCCCAGGGAGCTGAATAAGAGAGGGGTAACCTGGCAGCGACATGAGGGTAGAAGTTATTCACCTGTAAGCAAGGGCCAGTGCCCAGGCACAGGCAGCACAGTAAAGGCTGTCATGGACTTTTGCCCTTTGGTTACTCCCAAAAGTCTTGGTAGGGAACAGACCTGTGGTTGGGCTTTGATAGACCAGCAACGTTGATTTCACTGGAAAAAGGAAAAATGAAAAAGATTGTTAACAACATTTATATTTCTTCCAGTTTCTAAACAGATTGTCAGGAACAGATCAAGGTGTAAACAACCTGTTAGAGCATGCGCAAGGCAAAATAAGGGAAAGGTAAGGAGAAACGCACACAAAACTTGTTATATTGTTTTTTCAGACAAATTAGACCTTTTTACACAAAAACCCAGCAGTATTCAAAACTATTTCTGTGACTGTTCTAGCACAACCCACTTTGTACAGAATTTCTACAAAGCGACCCAGTAACTTCCTTTCTATGAAAACAGAAGAAAAAAGTGACTACAGGATGTCAACTGCCCCCCAGTCAGTTAAATGCTTAAACTCTCCAGAAGTCTACATTCATAAAAATTACATTTTTACTCAGGCCTGATGATTGTATCAATATTTATATAAGTAGAGGGGAGTAAGCAAGGAGAAAGGACAACTACAATTATTTAACTCAGTGATATGAAAATAGATTAAGACAGGAATTTTCAGGTTGCCAAAACCAAAAATACATTATGGCACCATTAATAACAAAAAAGAACTGCCAGACTGTTCCAAGTACTACACAAAAGCTTTTGTCCATTTAAATTTTTCCTCAGCTGGACCTGGTCAATGCTACAATCCTAAGCTACCCCTTTATCCAAAATAATTCTAAATTCAATCTTACAGCTGAACTGGAATTTCAACAGACATTTTGATTTACAGAAAAAAAATGTAACTCAGCCCTTCTCTTTGCACCTTCCAAACTTCCATCAGAAGTTTAGGAAACTATCCTTAAGTAGGAATAATGTAGAGCTGATATTTATCATGCAAATATCAATTCTAACTCACATCTGGGTTAGTTCAAGCATTATTAACTTACCAATTCTATAGTAATGATTTAATTTGTCCCACAGAGTTTCCCCCTCTGGCTTTGGGAGGTTAATACATTTAAGTGGCTCATAAATTGAACCTAAAATAAGAAGAAAAAAGAATACCAAAATCAAGATCAGAATGAGTTTCATAGTTGTAATATTGCTAAAAATTACTGTGATAAGGCATTTCTTCATGTTTGTTATGCAAGAGCACAATTTATCAAATTTCAATTGAAACAAAACAGTTGTTATCTCTACAGTCTCAGAGAATTTTTTCTACATTACCTGTCTACACAAACCAGACCTCTACCTGTATCTCCAGTGTCTTGTAGATACTCAACTACAGCAAATACTACATAAGTGTAGAGTTAATTTTTGAAGACAACTACTAAATGTTGAGAATTTTCTATAAACATCTTCTTAGAATTTAAGTACATTACAGAGAAAATTCCAGAAGATATGTAGGAAAACAGAAGAGAGACAAAACCAGACCATATTCAATTCTTACTGCCCTACCACCTAAAATGGTGAAGGTGTCCAACGCCCTCAGTGTTTCACCTACCCCAACCCTGTTTGCACCCACCAGCCAGCCCAGCTGATGTCATGTCAGAACAGGGATTGGCTTGTTCCCACATGCTGCTAAAGCTCAAACAAGTTATTCAACAGATAAAGCCCTCAAGTCACCCATATTCCAGAGAAATCCAATGCTATCAAATCCCCATCTTTCATTCTCACTTTCATTCTCACTACTTCCCTATCTGCACCTGAAAAGTCACTTTTACTGAGAGCTGAAATGAGCTACCCATTCCAAATTATTGGGGTGAACCATTTCCAACTTCTGATTTCAGAGTAATCCTGCTCTCCCCCACAAATCATCAGGATTTATTCAGTGTTCTGGATGGCAGGATCCCACAAGAGCCATGTGCTAACAGAAGAATGAGAATTTCCCTTCCCAGCCTGCACGCTGCCCTTTGGGACAGCTCAGGGGATGCAGTGCCAGGGCAGCCCAGCCAGCCAAGCAGTTCTGGCAGGACACAGCGAGTGCTCCTTTTCACAGAGCCTCCCTGGCAATGCCAGCACCCTCCCAGGCATCACACTCGTGACTGTCCATGCACAGGACTCTCAGCCCAGGAAACAAAAAAACAAAATGAAGAAAAAGAAAAGTGTTCAAGAAACAAGCGGATGTGGGACTCAGTGCCCTGCCCAGTTGCCAAGATGGTGTTTGGTCAAATGTTGGAGTTGATGATCTCAGAGGTCCTTTCCAACCTAACTGGGATGTGTGCAGAATGGTGACAGAGCTTCATGAATCCAGTCCTTTGGGGGAGAATGAAAATGTCCAGCCATTCAAGAATGCAAACCTCACCCCAGGTTAGACTGCCTTGGCTTTGCCAGCACAGGAGAGAAAAAACCCCATCCCTCCCCAGGCAGGGCCCTGGGTGCCTGCTCTGCTTGGGGGTCCTGGTGATGCTTCCCAGCCCATCTGAGCTTCCCAGCCCTTCTGAGCTTCCCAACCCTTCTGAGCTGCCCAACCCATCTGAGCTTTCCAACCCATCTGAGCTTCCCAACCCATCCGAGCTTCCCAACCCATCCGAGCTTCCCAGCCCTTCTGAGCTGCCCCTCCAGCCTTTCCTCCCTGGGAGAGGTGAAATGAGAAATAAACACCTGCATGTGGGAAAGGGGCTGAGAGGGAAGCACAGAGAGCCCAGTGTATTTGAACTGCCTTAAAAAACAAAGGCAAAAGAAATAAGATTATTCTGTAATGGAAAAGAAAAACTTGTAACATATCACAGCTTTTGTATCTTCTATTAAAATAAATAACTAAATAAATAATGAACATTCTGAACCAGTTTAAATCCATTTTTGAAGCTATTTTGTTTTCTACTTCTTTTAGCCTATGAATCCCTGTCCATGAAATGATTAATAATTTATACAATTAATTACTGTTACACAATTAATTCTGTTATCTTGCAAAAGCACACAATACAGTGAGCTGCAGCAACTGTAATCTTGTACGGTGTTGGAGTGAAAGGATAGAATATACAAAAGAAAAAGTCTTCAATAAGTCAGTGCATAAAAAGCAGCAATTTTATGAGAAATTCACTCAAATTTTCAAAGGCAAAATAACGATTCTAACTCTTAGATTAGCTGACTGAACACCACATGCACATCCACCATTGTTTGTGTGTGAAACAGGTGCAGAATGTTCCCCTCCTGCAGGCTGCCCACCCCAGTGTGGCACCAGGACACACAGGCACACACACACAAGTCAAAAGGTCCTGAACTGAAATTGTTTTCATTTAAATACTCACCAGACAAACTGTGACCCTCTGTGGCCAACAGAGAAACAAAACAAAGGTGTCAAGAACAAAAAGCAATCATATTCTTCTATTTCAGAGCATTCAAAGATTTCAACTTAGTGCAGAAAGAAGATTAAACAGAACAGAAAGCATGAAAATGTCAAAATGTCACCACAAATTACATTATTCTAGATGTTTGAAACTTTAATACAAATACAGTAAAACAGTCAGAGTAGAGTGCTGATGGAACAGAAAGCTGAACAGAATTCAAAGTTTGAAAAACTGACAAAAATAGTTTTAAACTTTTGAGTATTCCCTAAAATTACTCTTACTATAAGGAGGAGAACTTGTTTAAATCAAAGTTTTTCACATATTCTTCATTAATTCCTTATTAGCATCTATACAGTTTATGTTTTGCTTGGGTGTCTACAGCATTCTCCTGGAGAAATCATGTGCTAAATTGCATTTCATTATTGCCACAACCTAATCAAAGCAAGGAACAGTCAGGACAAACACGAGGCTGCTCCTTCCTGGAGCTTTTGCAGAGAGCCCATAACAGAGGAAGCTATTTTAAGGATGGCTAAAAAAAGCCTGACTCCAGTCTCATCTAAAATCTATTTGAGTTCATCTCAGCAAGATAAAAACCTGTCATAGAAAGTTATTTTCAATTACATATTTAAAATCAATTTTCAAACTAAAGAAAAAAAAATTAAAGAGATGACACCAGTAAGACTGCAGCACTCTAAACATAACAGAGTGACATTTGCAAATGGGACCCTGGAGCTCTCACTTTGTACAGCAGCATTCAGAAGAAACAGAATGAGGACATTAATTTTAAATACTGTTTTTCATAAATACATCACTTTATTATAACCATACAGGGGGAGTTTTATTTTAGGCAAACAAGTAGGTATGCTAGGAGGAACACAAAAACCTGTTCTGTTGATTTACTATTTTGTCTGCTGTCTAGGGGTGTAACAACCCCATCCAACATTTAAATGGGTTATTTGGGAGTTCAGCTTTTCTTCCTACAAAGAATGAAGTGTGCCCATTTTTCCTTACACCACAAGTGCATTGCTGCAGGCAGTACCTACTTCAAAATCAGTAAAAAACTGATTAAAAATCCCAGTGTCACTTCCTGTGTTAATATAAATAATGTCTGATAAGAGAACACTCAAAGTCTTGACCCCAAGTCCAATTAAATCCCTGTTTGTCTTCAGACATTGCACTGACTAAATGCCTATATTCCTAATCTGAAGGAAAACTAACCCCCTTTCATTTCCCACCATTTACAGGTCCCAGAGTAATATGATTTCAATTCTCTTCAAGTTGAATAATCACTAAAAATATTAGAGATTCCTTTCAAAGTAATAGAGAACAGGAAGAAATTTCAATTCTATGTACAACCTCTGGATACTGAATAAACTGTGTCATCCTGATGCTACTTTCCCATCCACCTCATTTTCATTCCAGTTACACCTGAGATTAGCATTAACTGCTCTTCAGGGAAGAGATATGACCTGTCCAGATGTTTGGATTCAGAAGCTCTGGCCAAAATGACTTTAAAACAACTCTGTTCCAAATTTGTATATATGGAAGCTTTGGACAGACACACATCCTTGGAGATAGCAGTAATTGTGCATATTTAAGAAAAATAGGGATTAGAATGGAATTCTGCACTGAGTCTATGGATAAAGATTTGCATATTTCAACAAGGACAGTTTATTCAGATCTTTCAAAGTACAGAATTAATATAAACAAATACTTCCACAAAGCCAATCCCACACAAATGGAAGCAACATGGCAAGAACTTTATTTCTAATATTTCACATGCCAGAATAAGAAAAGAAAATGTTGGTTTGCATAATTATATCAGGCCAGGCCAAAAGAAAAAAGCTGAGAACACAAGATTTCTTTGCATATTTGATAAGAATGAAAACTGATCACAGCCCCCAATGTGACATTAGGTCTGGATACAATCAAACACTTGAGACAGAGGCAAGCCCAGCAGCTCAGATCCCTGTAACTTTCATTACCCAGTAAGGGCAGTAGCAGCTTCACATCACAGAAGGCATTGGGACAAAGAGGATTTGATTTCTACTCACAGCAAAGTTTAAGAAAAGATATCCCAAGGGGATTTTAATCACTACATACAGGAGGAAACCATGATCTCAGAGTTGATCCTGCTTTGAGCAAGAGGCTGGAGTAGGTGAGATCCTGAGAACCCTTCCAGACTGAACTGTTCTACAAACCAGGGGAAGGAAACACCAGGAGAGGGCTTGGAGAGGCAGACAGAAAAGGTATTAAAGTATTCCTCTACCTGAATACACAGTAGAGGTAAGCAAAAAGTATGAATTGTTACCTTAGTTGAGTGACAATAACAAATCAGTAAAAATAAGTAAAATCTTGTAGTAGTTTAATTTAAATAGCATTAAAGAGAAAAGCTTTATAATTGATCAAGAAAAATCATGTGTTACACTGTGCAAGTAATTCAGTTAGTATTTCACAGAGTCACAGAACATCCAGAGCTGGAAGGGACCCACAGGGACTGTCGAGCTCCAGCTCATGGCCCTGCACAGAGCAAGCCCAGAATGGCCCCCTGTGCCTGAGAGCATTGGCCACACCTTCCCGAGCTCTGGCAGGCTGGGGCTGTGCCCACTGCCCTGGGGAGCCTGTTCCAGTGCCCAGCCACCCTCTGGGTGAAGAACCTTTTCCTGATATCCAACCTAACCCTCCCCTGACACAGCTCCAACCATTTCTTAACTGATCACCACGGGGGAAAAAGAATAAAAAACACACACCAATTTATTCTGTCCTTTCTCTATTTCCTAATCATCCAAAGGCAGCTCTTTGTCAAGTATATTGCACTTAATGGAAACTATGATTTCAGGATTTACAGTAACTAACAACACAAACAACAAAAGTTACTGAACACCAGAAATAAAATCCTGACCATCATGCCAGTACACAGGAGCTTCACACAATGAAAATGCCAAAGTCTACCACACAAGCCTTGTAAATGCTACAAGCAAGGCTGGAAGCCACTCAGGATATTCAAGGCAGGCATTGTCCTTTCTGAGAATTCAAAACAATAGGTGTCAAAACTACCCAACATGTTTATTGTGCATCATAAAGGAGAAACATCAAAGATCTTTACAATAATTAGGAAAGAGTAATTTTTCTTTAATGCTGTCAACACATGACATTTTTTGATGGGTCAGAGATGCAAAACTGAAAAGCCACAGGAAGGGCAGGGGAGTCCAAGCCACCCAGTTGTGTTGCCTTACACTTGTTCTCCTACTGAGTTTCAACAAGGACTACCCAAGAGCTTCCCCCATCACAGAGTGTCAGATAGGGATACATCTCATCCCAAACTCCCTTCAAAACACACAGGAATGACCCTGACAGCTTCAAATATTCCAGCTTCTGCCGCACCTGAGGAGAAGCTGTGACAGGGGGCTTTACTTTGCTTCCACTTAATTTCCAAATGTCCAACTTTGTAACCAGTGACTGAGTGACTGGAAATTTTATTTCTCTCTAAACTTGTCACACTGAGGTTTTTTAGGAGTCAATTGCAAAGAGCATTCCTAATGCACCTTTCCCATGACTGTCATCTTAAAAGAGAAATGGGAGGTCAGAGGTGATTGCACTGAGGGATACTGACAGGAACACTAAACAAACAAAACAGGAAGATTTGATAGCAGATTTCAATCTAAGTAGATTACAATTGTCAGAAATTTTTACTGAAAGAATTCAAAGTTTTAAGTTCTACTGTACAGTGCTAAAGAGCTACTAACAAAGAACACTGCATGAAACAAAACATACAATTATTTTTTGTTGAATTAAATAGCCACAAACAAAAACAAAACACAGAACTGCACACTTACCAAATTTTAAAAAAGCATGCGCAGAGGAGGCTCTGTCATCATCCAAACTGGCCATTTCAAATTGGTGCAGCTAACCACAAACGGCTCAGGCTAAGCTACAGTCATTTTCAAAACTGTTTAGTAAATGTTAAAGGCAATCAGCATTAAATTAAGTGAAAGCAATGTTAGTGGAGTTATTAACACAACACAGTGCACAGCACAAACTTTCATTACATCTTATGTTTCCTTCTTCTACACTGACCTCTTGGTTTTATTTTGCTTTTACTTCCATAAAACTTAGTAGTTTACTCCTTCTGAGTGACAGGACACAGTTTACAAAAAATCCATCTTTTGGATATTGACATGAGCTTCCTTATTCAATAGGGAATTAGCTACAAACACCAAAAGGTGATGAATACCATCTGATATATTTCTAGATACTGATTTAACTAGTGCACACTAAAGTGTTAAGTAACAGTGATAAGGAGCTAAAACTCTGCTTATGCACAGTGCTGCTTTCATCCCACGTGAAATCCACACCAGGATGTGTGATGTTTCCTGCAGTCATATACATTACTTATGGTACTGAATATCTCAGTTATTAGGGGCAGGACATCTTCCACTTTGGAATATACAATAGGAAAAACGTGTCTGTAATTATGATAACAAGTTTTTCCAAATCTTTAAAGTTTATCTTTTTTAAAGTAAGAAAAAATTTGGGGGCTTTTAACTAATTAACTACTATATTTAGAATCTGCTCCTAATCAGAGTAGCAACAAATGAAACAGTATTTTATTGCTTCAGGAAGGGAAATGAAAATTTCTGAATAAAATTTGGTTTTACTGGAAAAAAGTAATTCATCATTTAATACACATAAACATGAGATACAAATTCCCTCCTACAGGATTTGAGTCTTACATGATCCATTGCTGCAGGCTATAAAACATGAGTCACTGGTGCATTTCAGGCACGTGTGTCTATACTCCATGTTTACTACATCTTACTCCAAAAAGCACACTAGTAAAAAAAAACCCAAATCAAATAAAATAGTGCTGTCTGTGAGCTGGTACTCCAGCACAGGCCTCAGCCAAACCAGGAACATGTGGGGGACTTTCAGTCACTTTCTATGACAATCCCAACCATGTCTCCTTCTGACAGAGCCAGGAAGGAAGAAAAAAGCCCTGAAGCTATACAAATTTCAACATAAAGATGCAGCAGTAAACTTGAAATGTAAGAACATTATTCTTATTTTTAGCTATGAATGTTACCTGAAAGACATTAAATAAAATTTGATTTTTAAATCAACTCTTTAATCAGAAAAACTTTTCAACTAAAAATAACGTTTATTTCTTGACCAAATTTATTCAGTTGTTATGTAAAATGCCATGAACAAATCTCTAGACAATCTCTGAACAATGGGAAAGATGGAAGTGAACTACAACCTGTCATTGCTCAGAATACAATTCTTTATACATGTAACAAAAAAGTAATAGGCAGCAGCAAAGAAAACGTGGAGTGTTTGAAACCATCAAACACCTTCTGCAGGCAGGCCTGACCCTGCAGGGGATTCCCTTAGCCCTGCTCTCCCTGAGGGCTGACCCTGCAGGGGATCCCAAATCCTTGTGCTCCCTGAGGGCTGACACGTAGAAATCCAACCCAGTGTCTGAGCCTGACCGCGGAAATCCCAAACTCGAGTGCTCCCTGAGGGCTGATCCTGCACGGGATCTTCAAACCCGTGTGCTCCGAGGGCTGACACTGTAGGGAAATCCCAAACCCGAGTGCTCCCTGAGGCTCGGGATTCCCGATCCGCCCGGGGCTGCACTGCCCGCCCCGGCCCTGCAGAGCCCACGCTCCGGCTGTCAGTCACACTCCCGGCCCCGGTAATGGTAACCGGCCGCCAGTGGACACCTCCTTCAGCGGGCAGTCCCCAGCGCGGGACTGCCAATCAATCTATGCAGAAACTGAACTTTTAAAGCCAAATTAATCGTACCAGACTTTAAACAACCAATTCTTTGGAGCCCTCCTAAGCCCCGTTTTGGTCTCACAGTGTCTGATCAGTTACTAGCAAAACAAAACTAACCAAACATGCAAATAAGCAACAACTGAGTGTTACAAGCATGTGTGGTGTATAAATAAACACAGGGATCTTCTGGAAAACTTTTCCCGTTGCAACAATTAAACGCCTGGTATGACTGTACTTTACTTCAAATTTAAAAAAAAAATCAAAACTCTAAGTTTTTTGAAGTTCAGAAATTCAGGCTAACTCAGCAAACATCACCCTTCGGTTTAGGCCAGAACGAGCTGCCCCACGCTCAGAACACGGAATTCCCACGCTGTATAGCAGTTACCTTTAGCTAAGAGACACCTGCCAAGAGCTGGGACTTTCCCCTAAACACTGTCTGCCCCCAGCCGCAACACTTTATACAGCTGCGGTGCTGAACACGCTGCCTTTGCTCCCGTGGGCACAGGGGGCACCTGAGGGCACCGGGGGCTGTGCCAGCCGAGGAGGGCTCGGGCGGGGCCGCCACCCCCAGCTGTCCCCTGCGCCCCTCAGGGCCGGGCCCGCCCGGGCACCGCCACCCGCTGTGGGGACGGGGAAACAGCCCCGGGCCGGGCCGGGAGCGGGGCGGTGAGTGACAGGAGGCACAGGGGTCCCCGGACCTCCTCCCGGGCAAGCCAAGAGGTCAGACCTGAGCGTTTGGAGCGAGCGCGCAGCTCCAGCATCTTCCAGCTCACGTCAGCCATGTGAGTCGCCGCCATGGCGGAGCGGTCCCGGAGAGCCCCGGGCGCGGGTGCGCGGCGCCGGGCGGGCCCTGCCTGGCTCCCGCCGTAAAGCGCTCGCGCAGGCTCCGCCGCCGCTGCCGCAAACCGCGGCCGCCGGGCCGGGCCCGCCCCGCTGCCGTCAGAGCGCGGGCGGGGCGAGGCCGTGCGCGATGGGGGCCCGCGGGCCGTGCCCGCCGCTGGCCCCGCTGCTGGCCCTGGCCCTGCTGGCCCTGGCGGGGCCCGCCCGAGCCCTGCAGAATGTGACCGCTCAGCTCTTCGGGCCCGAGGCCCGCGGGACCCTGGCGGCCTTCGGCGACTTCAACTCGGACAAGCAGACGGACCTGTTCGTGGTGCGCGGCGGTGAGTGCGGGGCCGCGGCGGGCCCGGGGGCTGCGGGGCACGGGCGGTGTGAGCTGCGGGGCACGGGCAGTGTGAGCTGGGCTCCCCGTCCCTCAGCCAAGGGGGACAGACACAGGTGCCGCCGCCCCCGAGGCCCGGCAGCCCGTGCGGGGTGATGGCAGGGCTGGGGCTGCGCGGCGGCTCGCCGGTGCCGGGGATGGGCTCCCAGGGATGGGCTCGCTGCTCCCGGGGATAGATTCGCTGGTCCCTGCGGTCTGACCCTTACCGGCCCGAGCACGGCCCGAGTGCCGGGGCTTGTGCTGCCAGGGCCGGCGCGGTGAGCACAACGTTGTTTGCAGGATGAAATTGACACTTGTTTTGCTCCAGGTATTTCCTGTGTGACATACAGTGTTCAATTTGCACTAGAATGGTTCACATAGGGCGCATTTGTCCTTAAAGCTGAACTTCTGGTTGTGAAATAATGTAGAGACTTCATCCTACAACTTGAATGGTCACAAATTGTTGTTGTGCTCCTGCTTTCACTCTGTTTTTGGAAACAAAGATGAACATTTCACAGATGTGGAGGAAAAATTGCACATTGTTCTACTCTGACCATTAAAAGTTAAAGTGCCATGGTTGCTGTCACTTGCCACATGTTTCTCTTCAGGCTTCAGATATGGGGAGACCTCAAATCAGGATTTATTTTCAGTGGTCAGTGTTATTTGCAGACATTAATCTTAGAATATTTTACTTTCTTGAAGCACATTAAGATAGTAAATCTATTCTCAGATTCACCTTTTTTTATTCCTTCCATCTCAGAAATGTTTTTCTGAGTAGCTTTGGTAAAGCATGAGTGATTTTCCCATCTAGTTGAGTTATTGAAATGCATGGCTCCCTGGAAATGCTCCACTGGCTCATCTACTGAAAAAAATGGTCAGATTTAAAATGAATGTCTATGATAAGAGATTTAATTTTTACTTTCTTATCTTTCAGATGAGTGTGTATAAAAATGTGAATAGTTATAGGTTTCAGGAATGAGATTTGTGATTTCTTTAGCAGCACTTGATAAATAATTTTCCTGTGTGGTACTTGCTGTAAAAATCTGATTGAAATAACATGGTTATTCAAACATTATTTTTCATAACTTAAGTCTTAGTGAAAAGTAACTACAGAATACTCTCAAAACAAAAGGTAGTAGTTCTAAATGGGGGGATTTATGGCAGCCAGTTGTAAACAGCATGAGGAGATGAGCACTGGAGGTGACACAAGATTTTGAGGAACAGGAGTGTGTAAAGTAGCCTTGTCCTAATAATCCTGACCCTTAATAAAGAAATGGGGATGATGCCTTGGACCTTTGCCTGGATAAATATTCTTTTTCTGATCTTGCCTTACTTCAGTTGAGTGAGAGTAATGTTCCCTATGCTCAGATGAATAAAAGAAATTCAGGTTGTGCTGATACCTTTGTAAGAAATAGTCAACTTGCTGAATGTAAGGGATAGTCTGGATCCAGAAGTATCCCATTGCAAGGCCAATTCCAAAGTACCAGTGGTCTCTGGGTTTAGTCACTTTTTGAAACTCAGAATCTACAAATAAATGGAATTGTGCGTACACTTAGCTGTTTGTGAGTCTGTGCATGTAACAGCTCAGTGGGGAAGCTCGTGCTGGTTGCTTTTTCATGTACCAGCTCCTGGCTATGCTTGATGCCTCTGCTGGGAGTGAGCATTCCCTGTTCACCTGCTGCATTTCACTGGGGAACTTGGGAAACTTCTGTGCCATTTATTTCATATATATATGTGTGTGTGTGTGATATATGTCACACAGATATGTCACAGCCTGAAGACCTCTAATCTACATAATTGTTGTTTGTATGGAAACTGTTCCTGTTTTTTCACACCCTCCAATGCACTGATTTTTTCTTACTGTCCTCTTATCTCAAAAAGAATACAGAACTGCAAACAGCTTTTAGGATTGATTGTAGTGGCATAGTAATTCTATTTTCTGTTCATGTAATAAATAATTTTTAATAGTTAATTTGCTTTGACTTGAGCACTTGAGACAGAGTAGAGATCCATTCTGAATTAGGTGAAGTGTCTAGGAGAGATGAAAAGTCTGTGAGGCCAAAGCTGAAGGAAAAACTACTTGCTGGAGACAGAGAAAGAAAAACAGAAATGACCGCGAGGTCAATTTGCCCCCGACCTAGGAATTCCTTTGATAAAGAAGAACTGGCGATAAATGTCACGCGGAATGAATATGTATGAACTTATTGTGAAACTGTCTGGATATGCATTTGGAAGGGGGATAAAAGGAGGCCTGAGATCTTCAGGGGTACGCATGCCTTTTGAGGAGAATTTTCTCCGTGTGCGTCCGGCGCCGTAAATAAACATACCGAGCTTTACAACTTTTATAAAGTTGTGAGGTTTCTTCTTTTCTCCGCAAAACACACTGAGCTGAAATTTTTATATGTCCGTCTTAAATGACCAAAAAAATCTCATTTCTCAGTGTTGCAGCTAACTTGGAACCTGATATGTGTAAAAACGCTGCTTGATCCTGGTCATTACTTTACCAAGTAAGCAGTAAAAAGGCAGGTGAGAGTGAGAGGTGTGAGATGGGAGCTGAGTTCAGCAGGCAGCCCCAGGTGAGCTGTCCCAGTGAGGCAGCCCCAGGCTCCCAGCCCTGGCCTGTGCCAGGCCTTTCCCTCCCCCAGGAGCGAGGCTGCAGCTCAGGCAGTGTCGCTCTGGCCTGAGCTGGCCTCTCTGAAAGGGCTCCTGGTCATTTACTCATCTGGTGCTGGATTCTCCTTCTCCTCAAGAGGTTTGTGGCAGGAGCCTTGTGTTCCCTGCTATTTCCCAGCTCTGAACTCTGCCACAAAACAATATTCTAAAAAAGTACTGTGGTAGCTCAAGTTTGGAGCCTTAGAATTATTCTTTAATAGAGAATGATTTTGTGCTGCTGGAGGTGGGTTTATTGGAGAATGAAGCAAAGAAAAAATACTATTGTTGCCCTGTGAGCTACATTTTACTTACAGAGGTGTGTTTTGTGGTTTACTGACTGAAAATTTTTATTTCATCACTGAAGTTAAAATTCTTCCTTTGCTCCCTGAATTTCAGTTATTTCTGCAACATAAAATATGGGCTTTTATTTAGATTATTCTGAAATAATGAAACAATACTTATATCATTGCCTCTAGATGGGGAGATGCTGCAGGGAACCAAGTAAATTCTGAGTTTCCTTTAAAGTGCTTTGGACAGCTGACATGGGAAAGCAGTATCAGATCCTGCTATGTGAGACGTAGTATTAAAAGAATTAATTTGAGTTAGCTTTTAAGCTTTAATTAGTTTTGTGGAGCTGCTGCCTATTATTTTTCCATGTGTAATATTTCTTAATTCATTACAGAAAGTTTTATTTTAAACAATGTGATAAAAATAACAGAGGGAAAGTTCTAACACTAAACCCCCAAAGAAGATTTGTGATATTAGCATTGCTTTGAGATGCAACTGACTTTGTGTTGTGCTGGAGAAGTGCTCCTTTTGGATGAGGAGGAAGAAGTGGTATGAGATGTCTTTGAAAGTTCTTGCTGCTGTGGGGAATGGTCATTTGTGGCAGTTGTATATAAGCCATTTCCAGTCTTTCTCTGTTGCTCATGGTCTGTTTGCCTTGGCAGGAAATGAGCTGGTGATTTTTCTGGCTGACCAGAAGGAGCCCTACTTTAAGCCCCGTGTGAAGCTACCAATGAAGTGAGTATGGCTGTTCAGTGTTTGCTTGGAAGGGCCTCTCTGCTCTCAGGGGGAGCTGCTGCACTTGTCTGTGCTCTTGTTGTCTCTTTGACTCATTGTTCTCTTGTCCTTCCAGCTCTGGTTCTTTGACAACTTCCTGATCCATGCCCTGATGCATTTTTGTTTTGTTGGTCACGTGACAGTCTATGGAGATGAGTTGTGTCATTCATGTTGTTTACTAATAAGTGTTACTTCCCAACCCTTATGGAGTATTTATGGTTTAGGTTTTGTCCTCAAATCAGTATTTAAAGTACCCATATGTTGAAATATCTTTGCAGTTGATTTGAATTTTCAGGACTGTATTTCCTAGTGAGGTAAACTGTCATTCCATGGCATACATAGGTCTTTGTGGTGGGTAGGTTTAGTATCAATGCCAAGACATGTTTTCGGGGAAATTCATGCATTTGCTGTAGTTACTAATGGAATCCAGCCAATATCATCTGAGTTAGAAGAGATATGAAAGAGAGTGTTCTGGTGTTTCTGTGCAGAGATGTTCCTTTGTCAAGTTTACATGTGGCCTTTAAAAAAACATCAGTTTTTAATAAATGTGAACCAATCTGTTTATATGTACATACATATATGTCTAGCTTCAATATCCTGTTATATTATTATGGCTATTGCTTAGGAATAATGCTTACCAGTAGTATTATGTTTATTAAAAGTTAAAATGCCTTTATAGCTCAGCTTCATCTTCTGTATTCTACATATTTTTATTTTTCCTTATTCCCTCCTGTCTTGGAAGGAACTAATTTGTTCAATCATTAGAAAGGATCTGCTTTTAATCCTTAATGTGACCTGTGTTTGTGTGTATAAAGCAGAGTAGGTAAGCAAATAAAAAAAGATAGAACAAACAAAGGTAGGAAGGAATAGTAAGACCTGGCAGAAGGTAGGAGGAAATGGAATTGTCTTTTAAAAAATCCACCTGTGCCTGACTCCTGCTGTTTAAACAGCTCCTGTTGCCTTATGTTCTTGCTCTTGGAATGCAACCAGAAGATCCTGCTCTCTGAAACACATTTTGGTTGACTGGTTCTAAACAAATGTGAGGATTTAATGAAGTGTAGATAGCATTTACAGGATATGGCTGAAGAATGTCTGATAGCTAAAGTTTAGAGTTAAAATGTCATTTTCCTTAGACAAGGACAGCCTATTAGGTGCCTGATTTTGAGATACTTTTGGAATAGGTAAGGACTTGATCCTAAACCAGGTTGTTGAAGGGTAAGATTGTATTGGACCAACTAATAATAATAGGGCAAGCCTTTGACTACACAAGTGCTTTTTACATGCACACCTTTTTACCATTATTTGCGTGTGGGGGCTTTTGTTTTTAATTCCAGATCCCTTGGTGTCACCATAACCAGTGTAGTTCCTGGAGATTATGATGGAGATTCCCAAATGGATGTGCTCCTCACTACCCAGGCCCCAAGTCATGGCAAAGATGAACTTTCAGTGTTTATTTTCTGGGGACACAACCAAACCTTGGGTGAGTTGCTGAGACTGGTTCTTAGTAAGATTGTTAGATTTCTTAATTCAAAGTATTGTCAAGAAGTTACAACTCATTTTTACAGTGTAATGATTGTTTTTAGCACTAAAATAGGGATTAGCAGCTATTCAGCTGCACACCCATGTATTATCCTGCTGTTAAACTGTGTTCAATAATTAATGAAAGAGAACAATACTTGCACTGTATTATGCAACAGATAGAACCAAACATTATTCTGATTTGGCAGTACCTATTAACTGAAGAGCTGCTTCTCATGGCTTCCCCATCATGCATGTCAGCTTCACAAAGACTATCTCAAAAGATTTATCTTCAGTTTAAAATGCACAGGGAACCTGCTGTGAACTGAAGTGCATCAGCTTTCAAAATCACATCCCTAAACCTACCACCAGTAATATAATATTTGTGTTAAACGAAATTCTTTAAAGACAGTGACACACTAAAGTGAGTATTGGAAGAAAGGTTTCTAGAGGCCCTATTGCTGAAAGTTTTCAAGACCTCTAGAATTGATTTTTCAGGAGTTTCTTAGCTTTGTTCAAGGTGTAGCTGATTCTGTCTTGGGGTAGAGTTATGGATTGTGTGAACTCTTGAGGTCTCCTTTGTTTTCTGTTGACTTTGCTAGGAAAGAGTTTGGGGAGGAATTTAGGGTTTGAACAAGGACAGATAAGCAAAAGAAAATACTGTTTAATCGACAGAAACTACTGAAGAATGATCACTATTGTAAAGAACTGTGTCATGGCATAGTTACAGGTGAGGCAAGTTTGCCTCAGACACCATTGCTTGTGGCTTTGATCAGAGCTGAAACAAGCAACCTGGAAAAGTGCAGTGCATCAATATTAAGTGAATAGCAGGTATCTCTAGGATTGGGAAGAATATGAGGACTTGGATTAAGTTATTCTATTCTGTTTCAGAAAAAAAACCCAGGTGTTGAGGGAAACACAATGAGCTATGGGGCCTGGAGGAGGAGTCAGAGGTTAAAAATTCAGGCAGTGGTTGGTTGGTTTGTGCTGAGGGCACTGGCAAGGTATGGGGTGTCCCCTTGGGTAATAGGAGTGTAACACACAAGTCAGTAGGAGGGGACTGCTGTATGAAATGTGGAAATTGTAAAGACAAACATTGTGGAGAGAGAAGGGAAATGGGAATAATCTGGCAAGGAGTTTGGATTACAAGTACAAGTGAAGTCTAAGGTGATAACCTGATTGGAGCTTAGTCCTCACTTCCCATTTAGAAAGTCTCCCTTTATTGCTTATTTCAAATACTCTAACAAGAATGTTATTTACAATAACAAAACATTAAACAGAAATCTAACATACAATGAATGTTAAACTTCTAGCCTGTCTTCATCCCAACTGTTTCAGTTTTCCTGTATCTGAGTGATTGCAGTCATACACAGAAATAGGTTTCACTAAGATCTACTTGGAATAATTTGTTGAGGAGTTTAGTGGAAAAGGAAAAAGCCTTCAGTGTTTTAACTGTAATTCACCTTTACTGCAAAATTCAGGAAGCCATTTAGTTCTTTATATTAAGTGGTGTCTTTTTTTAATCATAAAACAGATGGTTTTAAATTAATAGAAAAATTATGTCTCAGTTGCAAATGCAAATGTCAGAATATATTGGTAACTGAATCAAGTTAATATTTTCATTTTTCAGATCTTAACCATAAAACTGTGTTAAATAAGACTTTTCATGATGAGCCTCTAGTAATGGAGTAAGTACAACCTACTTTTTAAGAAAATCACGTTTATAATGGTGACTAAGAGCAACCTAAATATATTTTAATGCTAAAATTTGAAACATATGCTCATGTTCTTTATCTTTTAAGAACAGGGTGGTTTGTGTAATGTCAACTGATCCAACAATAGATGATGAACCAAAATGGTTATCTTTACAATTCTCTCTGTTGTATATTATATTATCCTGGCAATAGTAACTGCATGATCTTTTAATTTCTTTCATTTCAGTACTGTGAGTATTCATTAAAAAAGCCATTCATTTCTCAGTGAATTTTGTAAAGCAAAAACCTTACTGGCTTACCAAAATGAGCAAATGTCCCTTTCACAACGTGCTTGCCTGTGTGTGAAATGCTGACCAAAAGTGGAGGGCAGTAGATCTGTAAGGCAAAGCACAGGCAGAGTGGGAAGCACTGACAGACCTTTACTGCAGCTCAGACAGGAGCCAAAATTCAGAGCCACAGCTGAGAGCTCTGCACGGCCCAGTGGGAAAATGTCCCAGCACAGATGAGTTTGAGAACAGGTGGTCTGAACTCCTGTGGGGACTGAGGTGGCACTGACATTGTGTTCCATTTTCAGCTTCAATGGAGACTTGATTCCTGATGTGTTTGGTGTCACCAGTGACTCGAGTAAGCCACAGATCCTGCTGGGAGGGTAAGCTGAGGGCTCAGCATGGCTTTGGAACTTGGGCATTGTGTATCCACTTCCACTGAAGTGTAGGATTTGTATGTGAATCTTCTTATTCCGTGACACTCTTCATCTGCTCTTTAAAGTGCTGTTTTGTAGGGCAAGTAGAAATTCCATGAGAGCTGGGAAAACAAAGCCACTGACAATAGACATCAGAAATAGCAAAATTGGTTCTTGGAACAATTAGTTCCTAGAAGTTATAGTCCAGTCCCATTTGTTTAGTACATTTCGGATATTTAGTGTTATAATCTGTGTTATGGAACTTGTGCTGTATAAAAGTTGCTTTCAGGTTGATGCAAGAACTACTGAAATAGATCTTATAATTAAATGGATGGCAAAAGAAAAATCTGCAGATGTTTGGGGTAAACTTAACAAAACGCTCTCATCTGGCTGGGAAATGATTTGTAATGGGAAGGTTGTGCACCATTGGAAATCAAAAGCACAGGAAGTGCAGGATGTAAAAGTATTGGACTATATATATAAAGTAAATAAAGAGGAAGAGATTTCTGAGGTGGCATAAAGCAGAGGGAACTGAGTAGCAGCATAAGTGTGCATACAAGGGATGTCTGTATCACATCCCTTGTGTTAAGGAATGCCTCAGGCCACTCATGAGCAGATAGAAGCTGACTGAAGCCTTATGAGATGAAATTGCAGCAAAGGGGACTAAGTTTCATGATTAAATTTCTGCTAGCCCTGAAATTTCTAGAATGGGCCCAGTTATCAAATACTGGAGTAAAAATAATGGCATACTTAAATGCTTAACAAGGACTGTGAAAATGGTTATTTTTAACTGTTTTGGATATGAATGCTGAACTCAAAATATAACAAAAGATTTGCTCTACTGGCTCAGAAGAACCAGTCTGTAACCAAGTAATATAGAGCAGCAAAGTCTAGTATTGGGCAGGATGCCAAAGAACTTAAAATCTATAATTTGAAAATAAAAAACCTTATACCTGTAGTTCCTGTCTCTTTTCCTTTCCTAGGATAAATAACATTTGACTGTGTCAGTGGAAGCTGTGCCCTTCTTGGCAGTGTGCTTTTGTTCATTAATCCCAACTTGAATTCTATCACCATCCTTGTACTGGTGGCTTATGAAACAGATTTCAGGTTCACAAGGATGTTTCTGAGCACTTTGTAATGATTATATATAAAATAAATTGTATGAGCTCTTGAAGAAATGGAGAAGTGGGAAAGATTTGTTGCATTTTGTTGAAGAAATTCTTTCAGGACCTTTAAGATAAAAATAAAATTACTCATCAGAGCTCAAAATGAGACTGAGTGCTATAGGTAATAGCATAAGCCATGTCTTGTTCATGGAAAACAGCCTTGTCATCTGCTTAGAAAAGCACTTTTATATTTTAATCCAAAATGTTTTAAGATTTATTCTAGAACTTTATGACTAACTTCAGTGGCAGTCTTCAAGACTGAATACATAGAAAAACCTAGAGAAAATAATTATTTCTTTTGGATTAAGGGATGCATTTTAACATTTCTAAGACTTAGTTATGATCTTTGGGAAGTAATCAGAATATTATTTATTTTCTTACCATAAATTAGTCAGAGAAGATAAGGACTTCAATAAAATGTATGTAATGTCACTGGAATAAATAAAGCAGCTCCCAACTAGTAGTAGTAATATTTGTACCTGCTGTTGTATAGTGCACATTGAGATTTTCGTGAGTGTTTTAGGTAAGGGTTCTGAAAGTCATATTGTGACTTTTGAAGGATTTGTTGCACTTCAAATCACTGCTAACAGGGAGGTGTGCTGGAATTTCAGCCATTTTTAGAACAGAAACCAGCAGGGTATGTGTATTTATAAATAAATAAATAAAAGTATCACCTGCTTGGGAAATTACATAATTAGCTAGTAGTCCATCATAATGTGAAAGTTTAATTCATATGTTGATTTTTAGGTGAGCTGAAATAAAGTGAATTTTCATGCAGCAGGCATGAGCTGCTCTAACAGCATGTGCTTACTTCTGCTCATGTTTATTAATCAGCAAGTAAATTCCAGAAGTACTTGCAGCAGTAAAGCTGCTTGAGGAAACTGAGGACAGGGATCCGTGTCTCAGGAGCCTTGGCACTAACTATAACTTTGTGGCTAGTGACACTGTTCTGTGCAAAACAAAAAAAGTTGCTTTAGAAAATTAATAAAATGGAACTCACAGAATCTTTCAAGCAATTACTGGAGTTACTGAGTATATTGTAAGCTAAACAGGAATTTTGTCTTAGCATTGGGAGAACATGCTTTCTGTCCCATTTTTATTTAAAGTTTCACTGTTTTTTAAGCTATAGTATCATGATTAACAGTCCCTACACATTGATGAAATGTATTTTTATTCTTGTCTGTAGGAACTTGTCATGGCATCCTGCACTGGAAACTCAAAGTAAAATGTATATACCACACTCCCATGCCTTTATAGATTTAAATAATGACTTCACTGCTGGTAAGTCATAGAAGTGTTAGATATCATCCTAAAAATAATTATCACTAAGTGTCAATGTCATGTGTTGCAGCTTCCTTCAGTAATTATATGATTTTGCTACTTCTGATTCGGGTTTTCCAGTTACTTAATTTTAATATCTATGATTTCAAAATTCTGTGTTTTAAAAAACAACTTTTAAAATAAATGTCCTAATAGCATTTGCTACTTCTTGATGATAATCATAACTGCTGCATGTTCTGAATGATGTTGTGTTCACCCTTAAAGTGCTGTTTCCTGCTCTTCACAACTCTGTACTCTAGTATTTGTGGCAACTGCATCAGGGCTGCAGTTTTTCATTTGAGTATGGAAATAGGTAGTTTGATTCAGCAGGATGTTTTTAAGACTGGACTTAAAATTTGCTTTCAGGATTTCATTATGGCTTCAGTCCATTATGTTGTAGTTAATTCTATCACTGATAGAACTAACTGTGTTCTCCCTTTATTTTGTTGGGGTATTTTGTCAATGTGATTCAGTTACCATGGTGAATCTGTTTATCATTTCCATACCTGGCTCATATTTCCAAGCACATTTAAATATTGTGATAAACTTAATTTCTTCACACACTAAATTAATTCTGAAGTGCTTTATCTTCTGCTAGATGTGCAATGTACATCAATTCATATATGGTAATTTTGGAAAGAGAGCTTATCTTTTTCCTGTTTAGTTGCATGGGAATGAGAGAGGAACGATTCCATAAATTTAATTAAGATGCTTATAAATGCTGGGGATTAAGTTAATTGCTTTAGTATGCAGTCAGACCTTAATATCCAGTTCTGGCACATTGCTATGTGAAGCTGTCAAGTGGAAATTCCAACTAGAAAATTAAATATATGGTTGCTTACCATAATCAGCGTCATGTAATAACCAGTTCTAACACACTTAGCTCTAGAAGCCTTCTGGAATTTTTTTTTATTGGCATAAACAGCATAGATGAGCATTCTAGGTAGCATTTTGAGTACATTGAAATCTAAACTCAGAAGTGAGTGAAGGTAAGAAGTGTAAGATCCTTACATTGATCGGTCACAGAGTGATCAATTTTTCAGGGTTTTTGACAGCTGCCAGACTAAAGAATGTTCCGAGAGTTCTGGTTAGTGCTGCTGCTGTGGAAGCTTCTCTGTTAAACAGAAATGAGAGTCAGGATCTTTGTGTGGGTAGTGCTGGGAGCTTTTATAGAGTCACATCTATTTTTATATCTCAAGATGGGAGTAGAAGCTCCTGTGAAGCTCTTCCCATAAAGATCCTGACTTTTACTTTCTTGTAGCAGCAAGGCTGTGACACCTCAAGCTGAGCTACTATGTTAGGGTGTTAATGTTTAGTGCTGTGGGAAGTGTTTGTTACAGGAACCTGGGGAAAATTGTAAGGAAAATAATTCATCCTGACAAGAAAACTGGAGAAAGTATTACAGTATTATTAGTTTCTTAAGTAATGTTTTACTTCTAAGGTGGGAATGATAATTTTTTTTACTGTCCCTATGAAGATGGGACTAACCAAAAATAATGCTGAAAAATAGTATCAGTATATCTGATATTTCATGACTGATGTGTTTTTCCTGCCAAAATGAAGAGTTGCCAGTTTTCTAGTCCTGCCTGTGCATTTGTGGCAGTTCCCTGACATCAGCTCTAGTAACTGCTTGGAACTGGGGCTGCTGAGGAGCACAGTTCATTGTCACTGGAGTTATTAAGTTGATCCAACTCCCCATGCAAGATTGTCAGAGCAGATGTAAGCACAGGGGAAAGGTTGACTCCTCTTTTAGTAGCAGCAGTTGTATGCTGCCTTTAACCAAGCATGAAATTGTACCTTGAATCTCACTGTGCCTCTTCCAAAAAATACCTGTGCAGTGTTCTCACCACGTCTGCTCTCATTTGTGTGTCTGTACAGGGCTGGGAAGTGACTCACAGGCAGTCATCAAAGGAGTCAGGTGATAGAAGTTCAGGGGAAAAGGGCAAAACAGCAGGAGCTGGAAGTGTGTGCAGGACTGGTGGATGCCCCGGGGCAGGCAGGGCACAGCAGTGCTGGGTGCTGTGTTTGTCCATGGTGGATGCCCTGGGGCAGGCACAGCAGTGCTGGGTGCTGTGTTTGTCCGTGGTGGATGCCCCGGGGCAGGCAGGCACAGCAGTGCTGGGTGCTGTGTTTGTCCATGGTGGATGCCCGGGGCAGCAGCACAGCAGTGCTGGGTGCTTGTTTGTCCGTGGTGGATGCCCGGGGCAGGCAGGCACAGCAGTGCTGGGTGCTGTGTTTGTCCATGGTGGATGCCCCGGGGCAGGCAGGCACAGCAGTGCTGGGTGCTGTGTTTGTCCGTGGTGGATGCCCCGGGGCAGGCACAGCAGTGCTGGGTGCTGTGTTTGTCCATGGTGGATGCCCCGGGGCAGGCACAGCAGTGCTGGGTGCTGTGTTTGTCCATGGTGGATGCCCTGGGGCAGGCACAGCAGTGCTGGGTGCTGTGTTTGTCCGTGGTGGGATGCCCCGGGGCAGGCATAGCAGTGCTGGGTGCTGTGTTTGTCCGTGGTGGATGCTCCGGGGCAGGCACAGCAGTGCTGGGTGCTGTGTTTGTCCATGGTGGATGCCCCGGGGCAGGCACAGCAGTGCTGGGTGCTGTGTTTGTCCATGGTGGAATGCCCCGGGGCAGGCACAGCAGTGCTGGGTGCTGTGTTTGTCCATGGTGGATGCCCTGGGGCAGGCACAGCAGTGCTGGGTGCTGTGTTTGTCCGTGGTGGATGCCCCGGGGCAGGCAGGCACAGCAGTGCTGGGTGCTGTGTTTGTCCATGGTGGATGCCCCGGGGCAGGCAGGCACAGCAGTGCTGGGTGCTGTGTTTGTCCATGGTGGATGTCCCGGGGCAGGCAGGCACAGCAGGGCTGGGTGCTGTGTTTGTCCATGGTGGATGCCCCGGGGCAGGAAGGCACAGCAGTGCTGGGTGCTGTGTTTGTCCATGGTGGATGCCCCGGGGCAGGCACAGCAGTGCTGGGTGCTGTGTTTGTCCATGGTGGATGCCCCGGGGCAGGCAGGCACAGCAGTGCTGGGTGCTGTGTTTGTCCGTGGGGCTGCTGGGGAGGGAGCGCTGCTGTGACTCAGAGCTCACCCACACAGCCACTCTGCAGTGGGAACAAAGCCTCGTCAGGAGCAGGGCTGCTGCACGTTAGAATTGTATTAATTAAAAAGGAGGCATTCACAAGATGCAGGGGAATAATCTGCCTGCTGAAATCATGTGGCCCAAAACACTTAATAATCATGGGATTTGATGCTGCTGTGGGATTTTTGGACTGCAATATTCAGGCTGTTTACTCACAGGCAATGCTACTGTTCATGATTATAAGGATATAATTGCACCTAAAATGGATGGAGTGATTTTTGTTTACAAATAGATCACCAGGACATGCCATTTTACTTACTCTCCATGGGTTTTTTTGCAGGTATTTTAAAGGTTTTTCTAATATTCTGCAATATTTTGGCACTCTTTGTATTCTGTAACAGATGCAGCCAATTTGATGATTTTTAGCTGGGCTATTTTTGGCAACTCTATCATTATAAACAGCTTAGGAGATTTAAAGTGTGCTTGACATAAAACAAAAAATCCTCTCTGGGCTGAGAAGCTTTTTGCTAGTTTATTGCCTAACCCGTTTTCAACCTGCTGATATTAAACACTCAGAGCAGAGCTTTTAATTGCCACACTTCTCATGCTCTGGGTGAAATGAAGTTGAATTGTTATGATTTCATTATAGGAGAACTTGCTCATAAAGATGTGTTTAATCCCTGACAATGCTTCATGAAAGGCTAACAGTGTAAGATTTTATAATCCAAAAATCCTCTAACCACAACAAAGATAATACTAATCTTTCTTGGTCAGAGATAAACTGGGCCATTTCAGAGAGTAATGCTGCTGCTGTTTTTAAAGAAAGCATCTTCATGCAGAGGTCTCAGCTCCCTATAATTATTAATTCAGTAAGGAATTCTGAGTTAGACCAGGAATTTCATTAAAACCATGCAAAAATTTGCAGTATAAAACCTTTACTAAAGGGTCTGTATGTGCTTAATGGATAAACGAAATAGCAAACTTTAAAGTAATTTTTGCATGCATATTAAGCATGTGTTGCTCCAGGGAGGAGTATCTGCTTCACAGAGAGGCTGGGCTGGGAGGGATGTCTGGGAATGGGCAGCTCCCATCCCTGCCACTGCTGGGACATGGCCCTGAAGCTGCAAGGTGAGGAGCAAATGTGCTGGCCCCTGGTAGAACAGGGCTGCTGGGTGTCTGCTCATTCATACTCACACTTGTCATTAGTTCTTTTTCACTGCTGGCTTAGGACAATAATCTCCAGCTAATAATAATGATAGGCTTGTGTGAACAGATTAACTTTGGGTGTATTTTACAAAGCAAACAGTCCAGGTGAGCATTTCCAAAGAAGGATCATAAGTAAGAGGCCTGTCTTAAAAATATCACAGTTGAAATTTTTAGGATAGTGATTATTTTGCTGTGTCATTTTTTTCTAATTAGACATCTTCATTACTTTTATTGTAAACATCCTGTAATGTCAGATATTCACTTAGTGCTAGTGCTCTCTTTTTAAACTTGGGGGGAAAAAACCAGAATTATTAAACCATAGATTTGTTTGCATTCAGAAATACAAGTCTTCCACCAAGAAGTTAGGCCCTACAAACACTTTTAAAGTGCTCAGATGCATGAGACAAGCTGCCTTGGACTGTGAGTCCCACTGTAACTTCATACTGTACATGTGTCACTGTATCCTTGAATGCTGTGAAAAATAGCTGATGTATTAAATACTCTGTGTGTCACTTGGATATGTGACTCCACAGCTTGGAAGTCCTGATCTCATGTTGAACACTAGCACGTGGTGTGTAAAGTTAGAGATATTTCTGGAGCTGTTTATATAAAATGAAGGAAAAATCATAAATTTGGGGTTGGGAAAACTAAAGTGGAAAAATCATTAGTCAGAAACAGCTTGCTGTAAGCTAATTGCTAGTCTCTTTACTGATTTCTGGTGTTAATTTTCTTATGTTGTTTTGCTTTGGGAATTTAGAAACCTAATGTACCAGAACGTTCACAATGTGTTTTCTTTTTGATTCCCACTTAGTTTAAATGTATAAATGTAGATAGTTTTCTTCTTGCAAACCAATCATTCAAATCATGGGTGATATTTCTGTTGTAGTCATTTAAACCTAGATTCTGAAAATAGTCTAATGCTCATTGTCAGATTCTCTGGTCATATTTTCAGTGAGTTTGCTCTTCATGGAAGCTGGTGGTCTCTCTGCAGCTCATATGACCAGCAGAGCTGATTTTCTGCAGGAGATCTGCATTTATTCACTATTCAAATCACCGGCACACAAAGTATCTGGTGGCATTTTAAAACTTGGGTGGGGCATGGGGGATGTGTGCATATATTTGAAGTCAATTTGTTCTCTGGTTCTGCCTCCTCCCATTTCTGCCCAAGCAAATATTCAGTAAAGCCATGTCACTGTATCATTCTTTAAACAGGTAAAATTTAAAAAATTTCTTATCAGAGTTTTAGCTCTGATAGCAGAGCTTACCTCTGAGTTTACTGCAAATAATAGAGACAAAAAATGTATCATTTAAGATAGACAGGATATATTTCAGAGGGCTTCAGTCTGTAAAGTTTTGTTTGTTTTTCCTTACTTCTACTCCTTACATGTTCGTTATGTCTAATTAAAAATACTTTGGGTTATATGATCCCCTGTCACCCTCATTCCTCCACTTCTTCCTTCCCAGTGTTCAATCCCACAGGAAGTTCCAGCTCATAAAATCAAACCAGAGCTGGGTTTGGCTGCATCTCCTCCTGCTGCTGGGACTGACTTTGGCCAGTGGCTTCTCTTACTCACAGCTCTCCTTGCAGAGAGAACCAGAGGATGGGTAGAGATCATTAGAGAAAAGAAAGAGCTTTAGGTTTAACTTGTTTCCTAATCTTTCTAAAGGAGCCCATAATCTCTGCTATCTGCTTAGCAGTTTTAATTTTAAAATTGCCATTATGAAGCATCTCAAAAGCTATTCCTTTTGCAATTTTTAATTATATACTGATATAGTTATATACACTGGGGAGTTATATTATATTTTTATGGGAATCAATAACTTAATACAGGTGAGAAATAAATTGGTTCTGCCCCAAATAGCATTTTGTTGAGAAAACATGAATGTGAAAATGGGTTCTGAAAGCACCCTTGAGGGACATTATTTTCTGTTCCTTGAAACAATGTTGTTGCCCATATTTTGAAAATAAAGAGCACTTTCTGTCTGAAAGCTCATGTTTAACAAGTACCACATGTAGAGGGTTTCTCTAACTGAATAAAATACTTAGGAACAGAAGCATGAAATTTGTAAGATTTTGTTTTCTATTTTGATGTAGTAAAGAAATAAAACTTATTATATCTAACTTTTTTTGTATAAAATTAGTTTTGTGCATAGTAGAAGTATTGTACAATTAATATTGTGTAGTTACAACAAAAAAATTGTAAGTAATGTTTGGTTTTGAATACTTTGTTTCCTACCAGTGTTCAGTCTGTAATGTAAATAAACTTATCTTTCATTTTGCCTTGGGTTTTAGGGTATTTAATGATTTTAATACAGTTGTTACATTACCATTCTGTCAACACACTGCAAAGCAGAGATTTTTACTTCAGCACATTATTTACATATAGATAAAGCAGGCACTTTTATCTCCAAAAGTAACTCCTGCTTAGAGAATATGCACAGACACTCCGGTTCTTCCACATTGACGAAATAATTTCTAGGCATGTTTGGAGTGTACACATAAATGTTCTAATTGGGTACTGCCTTGTCCATGGCAATAGTGTTTATAAAAAGGGCACTTTCCCCCCCTCCTTTATCAACTTAAACTTCTGAAGTCAATGTGAAATCAAACAGTTACTTCATGTTGCTTGTACCCTGGTGGCTTCTCAAGACAGTCAGGTGCTGGGGGGTTTTATTCTGAAATAAAGCCCTCTGACATTAAACAGAAAGGTCAAAACAGTCATTAGTGAAATGAATGCTCCATCTAAAAATAGCACTATTTTTATAACACTCGAAAGTGACAGAAAATAACAAGGGCAATCAGAAGTGAACTTGGAACAGGTTCTGTACAGTTCAGTTTTATTGCAATTTCTAGTTCTAGTAAGTAAAATCAGGGGAAGCAGGGTGAGACTGCACTGTACTTTTTTACCCTAGCCTGTTTTATTTACTGTTGATTAAAAGGTTCATTGCAGCTGAGCAGTGTGAAACAGGTTTCAGAATTCTCAGCTGGGGTGCTGTTGCTGTTTTCCTTACTGGCTCTCAGTGCCTTTCTCAGGCAGCCAGCAGGAGAGGCCCGGGGTTGTGGAACCCTTCCCTCCATGGTGCCTCTGGGCTGTGGGCAGTGTTTGGGTGCTCAGCTGAGGGCAGGGCCACAGGCAGGAATGGCTGCACAGGAGAGGGGAGGGAAAGGGAAGGGGAGAGGAAATCCAGGCTGAAGGCAGAGAATTTAGTTGGAGATGGTGAGGAGCAAACCCTGGATGAGTTTCTATAAAAAAAGAATGTTCATTTCAGATGGACTTGAAATTCTGAGAGGAGGACTGACCTAATGGTGTGTGGGGTAAGGGAAGCACAGCTGCAAAAGGCTGAGTTGGGAGGAGTCTAGGAGTGGCTGTGTGAGAAAAACCATGGGACATGGATCAGGGCTGGGCCTGCTGTTGGGTATGGAGGTGGGTGGTTGGAAACTGCCTATATGTTTATTTCTGCAGCAGAAAGATTTACAGGAAAAATAGAAATGCTTTCATGTTTAAGGTGTTAGAGTGCTGTCCTGCATTTTAGTCTTTCTTCTTTATGGATTTCCTTTGTCATGTTCCATAAGCTGTTGCAATTATCACAGAGTTGTTTGGTTTAGAAGGTACCTTAGATCTCATCCAGTTACAGCCCCTGCCATGGGCAGGACACCTTCCACTATCCCAGGTTGCTCCAAGCCCCATTCAGCCTGGCCTTGGACACTGCCAGGGATCCAGGGGCAGCCTGTGCAGGGCCTCACCACCCTGACAGGGAAAAATTTCCTCCTTATTTCTAACCTAAACCTGCTGTCTTCCAGCCTAAGGCCACTCCCCCTTGCCCTATCTCTGCATGTCCCTGTCCAAAGCCCCTCCCCAGCTCTCTTTATGTCCTGGAAGGGGCTCTGGGGTTCCTCCTGCAGACTGAGCAGCGCCAGCTCCCAGCCCACCTGCACAGGAGAGGTGCTGCTGCCCTGGGATCACTTTGGTCCAGGCACTGGGTTCTCAGCAGCTGCTTCTCTCCAGTGCAGCTCTCTGGTTCCCAAGCCCCATGGCACAAAAGCTGTGCTCTTGCTGCCCAAGGTGGGCACCACCGACAGTAAAGCTCCTTTAGGTACATTGCACAAACATTGCCAAAAATGTAGCTAGCTCAAGGTGGGCTGTGCTGTGGTCAATTTACAATTTTAGTGTTGGTGGTTGTGTCTGGGGTGACTTGGACATTGATACAGGGTAGTTCTAAATGCACTAAATAAACTCATTGCAGTCTAGCCAGTCAAGTTTTATGTTGCTTTTGGGGGAGATTTTTCAGTCTTCAGTGGGCAGTATGTTGATGCAGTGTCAAAATTCCCTGATCCTATCAAGAAAAGATGGATGGGAGTGCTGTGCTTCCTCTGGAGCAAGCTTTAGGTTCTTGGAGCTAGGAGCACTGTACTCAAATAGCTTCCCTTTTACAGGCAGAAACATACATTCTAATAATCTTTCCTTTTTTTGGTAAGAATGAATGCTGAATTCACTATTTTTATATTAACTGGTGATCAGATGTAGCAGAGCTGCGGTAGCAGCATCTTATTACTAAACCAATTACTAAGCTAAATTCAATTATAGCCAAATTTGCTCACCAACTCACTTTTTCGGGTAAGTTGTGAATAAAATGCTAATACACAGTGGTTTTGTGTTGCAGCATTATGAGATACCTTTTGTATTAAGTGTCTGGTGTATATTTTAGTTGATTTTCAGTATTGTAGATCTAAAATGCTGGATAACTTCCATGCTTCCTTATTGTATTCTCAGGCTGTTGAATTTTGTTGATGAATATTCCAATTACTTATCTTGTATTTATGTTAATCACTGGCTGTTAAATCCAAAATAGGAAAGTGTATTTAAATGTGAACACATTTTGCATTTCTTTAAGAGAAAGGTTTCCTCTCAGGCAGTATTTGTTTTTTATTTCTATCCACTCACTTATGCCATAGGTGCTACATCTCAGAAAATCTGCCTGAATCTGACAACAAGATCTTCCCCCATCCCAGCTATTGAGTGTTTTCCTTATCTTTACTGCATCGTGTCACAAATTAGGGATGCAAGAAATGCCCTGCAGGCTTAGTCTAGTGCTCCATCCAGCTAGCTCAATATTCTTTCCCTGGCAGCAGAAGAGTGGATTTTTTTCCTCTTCCTGTTTCATATTTCCATTTTTATATCTACAGAATCTACAACTACCCTAGGGCTGTTAAAGGTACCCCCTTGCCTTTTATTTTTACCATCTCTTCATGTACCTGTTGTCTGGTAAAACCATCACCTTTGTATTCTGTGAAGAATTGCTTGTTGACCTCCAGATTAGTTGGTTTAATAACCTCAGGTTGGAAATATCTCTCACTATGCTGCCATGAGGGTCATAGGAATTTGAATAGCCCTCAGTACTTTTAAACTCAGAGATCTTTATGGAATAGATTCTAACAGCTGAAAGTGCAACCTGAACTGCCTTCCAAAGGCAGTGTGCAGCATAGCTACAGACAAGTGACTTTTTCTGAGCATATTTAACATGTAGGCATTCCTTGTAGGAACAAGGGGCTGAGTTTTCTTGGTACAGCCAGAAGCAAAACAGAAATGTTGCAGTTTTCAATGTGATTAGTGTATTGTAATACAAAAAGTGTAGAAAAGAGCTGTACATGTCTTCATTGTTGTGTAACCCCAGTACTGATCATAGAGATATTAATGCATTTGTTGGCTCCATCTGTTCTCCTGCAGATTTAGTAATAACAGACATGGAAAGCAGTGACAGTGAGGTGGGAGGTATGTTGTGGACACCATTCCTTTGGAAAGGAAACATTGGCAAGGATTCTTTGCTATGGCTGTTAGGTATTTTAAAGTGCAGATTCTTGTTGCCTCTCAGATTCTCTTGGGGTCAAAAACTTGCATAATCAAACCAGAAAGAATCATGAAGTGAGGTAGATTGAAAGTAAAATTTGGGAATTAACTGATCTAGAACACTGTTCCAGACAGGACTTGTGTTTTCGTACACATTTCTTTCACAAACTTACGAGAAAACACTTGTAATTCTGAACTATACAAATTTGTGAGTAGTTATTTCTAGTGTCTAAATTGCATCACCTTTTTATACTGGTGTTGCAAAGAAATGGTTTTGTTTTGCTTGGTTTGAAATCTGACATTCTTGATCCAAATGGATAATTCCCTGTAAATATTAACAATTTGACTTGGATTCAGTGCAAGAGAGTTTAATCCCAGAATCATGCATGAGCATTTCAAACTTGTAGCTTCTTAGAAGGCTTAAGAATAAGAAAGAGGACAATTGGCAATAAGATACCAGTGGAGCTGGCTCAGAGGGCTCTGGAACTAGAGGTGGTGTTGTTGTACCTGTATTAAGCTATCCTGTGGGAAATCACAGCTTGTTCCTTTAATGCAGGAGCAGCGTGGCACCAGCTCCTCTAGACTATTTTTAGAAGATTATCTGCTCTCTTAGCCTGCCTTTGCATTTTGCCAGTGCAGTGTGACATTACAGCAGCCTTGGAATTGCTCTGCTGTGTTCTGTTCAGTGTTGTGTGCCTGGAGTTAGGAAAAAGGAGATGGAGGAGTACAGGGAGAGGGGCAGAGAGCAAAATTATTTTCTGACTTTAAAGAGAAGCTGGTTTGGGGGAGGGAGTTCTGTGCAAAGCAGGAATGTTGCTGAATGGAATTGTCTTTAAGAGCAGGGTCCTGGGCAGGAACAACCCCAGCACCAGCACAGGCAGGGGGTGACCTGGAGCAGCTCTGAGAGGGGCCTGGGGGTCCTGGTGGACAGCAGGAGCCAGCACTGTGTCCTTGTGAGGCCAACGGGATCCTGGGGGCTTTGAGAAGAGCACTGAGCAGCTCAGGAGTTGACCCTGCCCCTCTGCTCAGCCCTGGTGAGGAGCACTGCGGTGCTGTGCCCAGCTCTGGGCTCCCCAGTACCAGAGAAATGTGGAGCTCCTGGACTGGGGCCAGCTGAGGGTGACACAGATGGTGAGGGGACAGGAGCAGCTCTGCTAAGGGAAGGCTGAGGGAGCTGGGGCAGGTTCTGGCATGGTGCCATTGGGTGAGTTCTGGCTGGTGTTGGCAGCTGGGCCACCTTGTGTCAGTCTGGGACAGAGCCCCAAAATGTGGGGACAGAGCCCCAAAATGTGGGTACAGAGCATTGGCAGAGGGAATGCTGAGTTACCCCTGGTCAGGATCTGCCCTTGCAGCGAGGACTGAGCAGAGAGAGGACTCGCTCAGCACTGGAGGTGGGAGATCAGCTCTGCAGTGAGAGATGGAGTCAGAGGTGCTGGGCAGAGGTTTCAGAGCAGACAGCATGGCTGAGGGTCACCCAGCCTGCCCCAGCTGGGCAGCAAATGCTCATCCTCTGTTGGGTATTTCAGTAGAACACTTCAGAGCCTGTTGTGGCATAACCTGGGAGCACTTGTAACATAACCTGAGAGCAACAGGGCCCAGAGCCCAGAGTAAATTTCAGTACCAAGTACAGCAAGAACCCTACTTGAAATGATTATTTAAACCTCAAAAACATTTTTTAAGAGATAGGTGCATTTTGACCTGTAGGAAAATTAGTTAAGGCTTCTGTTATTTCATGTTTCTCTTTCTGCCCCTATGAAAATACTGGATTTTTAATATTCTTCTGGCTTACATCAATAGTAATCAACAATATTGCACAAGCTTCCTTCTAGATGCAAAGTTAATATTTGAAAGTATATATAAGTTTTCTAACTTACATTTATAGTGTCTTCAGATTATTTTCATTACTTCTGTCTCACCTTCAGGAAGTCCTTAAGTATCACTGTAATTCATTCCAATGAGGCACACACTATCATGCTTTTCATGTGTATGCTGTAAAGGAAATAGCCATTTCAGATATTCAGAGGAATAAAATTAAATGGTAAAGCTTTTAAGCTGTGGGGGAGAGACAAACTAAAAGGAGAATCTTTGTTGTTTTTTGTGAGTATGTGGGGTTTTTGTTTGGGTTTTGCTTGTTAGGTGTGGGGAGGTTTCTAGTTTTGTGGTTGTTGTTTGTTGCTGGGTTTTTTCTTCTGGAAGACAATATCCCTTATTGTGCTATTTGAAATTCCCTGTACAGCCATCTACCTGCTTATTCAGTAAAACACCTCAGGGTAAAGCATTAATATTCTTTTCTTTTTTTCTTTTTTTTTCTTTTTCCTGCAAAATAACCATTGTGTTCTAGCTCAAAGAATGGCAGTTGAAATTGTAGGGAGGGAGGAGACAAAGAAAAAGAAAACAGGTGTTTAAATCTTAAGGAGTAGTTTTCTTAAATCTGGATTTCTTAACACTGGACTTAATTTTTTTAAATTTTTTTATTCTTCAACATCCATGGTTTTTTTAATAAAAGCTCTTTCTTCCCATTTTCCTCATTTGGAGTCTTCTCTAAAAGGCAGCAAATAAGCTTCTCTGTAGGCCTTGCCAGATAAATCTTTTGAAGCTCTATTTTGTACTGGTTTGGTGTTTTAAAGAATTTTAGTGTATAGGAAGCCAGGAATATTTCTTCATCTACTTTTCTTCTCCTGTCAACAGTGTATCTTGTTTAATTCACCATATCTCAAATAAAAGGCTAGTTGATATTTATTGATATCTATTTATACAGAAGAGTACAAGTCATGCAAATAGTTTTGAGGGTTGGGGTTTTAGTCTTTCTTACTTAATACATCACTAGAATATAATGTATTTATAATTTCTAAAATATGGGTAATATTTTAAAATTATATATATTTACTAAGTGATCAAATATTTGAGACTGTGGTCTACTGTTAAATATCTCATTTCTCTTATATTTTCCTCACAGATTTGTTCCTTACCACATCACCAAATTCCAAAACCATTCAGTTTGAGACGTGGGTAAATAAGGTAAGAAAGAAAAAGTTATAAACACCGAAGAGTTCTCTTCTGACATTTATGGTGATTTATAGATAGAAGACTGATCAGTTTGGTTTTATTCTTGCTGTCTGAAAGATTTTTTTTTATTTTATTGAGCTTTGTTCAATATATGACTCTAGGTCTTGGGTGAGATTTTCTGGGACAGAGATTCAAAATGTCACTTCTGACTGTGCAACTTACATTTGAGGAAATCCCAAGTCCTGTGTTAACTAAATATCATAACTGAAATTCAGGGGTGAGGAGTAATAGATCAAGGGATTAATAATTTATTGAGATTCTGTTTTTGTATTGTCTAACCTGGCCAGGGGCATCCTTTGTACCTTGTTATCCAAAAGGACTAGAGCTATCAGTTCACTTTTTAATGATGATAGAAAGTGCTCAGTGTGTTTCTTGTTAGTTAAGGGATGAGTTTTTGCCTGAAAATGAGTCCAGCAGATCACAGTGAGTCACTGCAGAACAGAGTCTTGTGTGAGATAACCTGGCCATCTTCTCTCAAGCAAGAGTACTGAAAGCACTTAGTCATGAATGCTGGATTTACAGCTTTAGGTAGACTTTAAAAATCATTGCCTGGTAGTGTTTGTTAGTACACAAGGTGTTTGTCCTGTTAGGGGGATTTCTTTGAATTTTCTTACAGATTTTGGACTCGTATTCTAAATATAATCCTGCATGATACATTTTGTGCTGATAGATTTGCTTATCTTTAGAAAGAAAGAATTCTGTTCTTTGGAATCAATCAACCCAGGAAAATAGATTATACATGTAAAATGCTTGGACATGTGTATGAAACTACAAATACTTTAACTGATCCATTAAAAGCTGGTAAACTGCTCTTTATAGAAAAAAGTAATTCTCTTCATTGATGCACTATAAAAAGCTTTTTAAATATTTGTCTTACACAAGATATGCTTTTAGGGCCAACTAGGGACCTCTTCTATTTCACTGCATGGAAATGCATCAATATTAATTTTTCTCATCAGAATCACTATAAATGATATGTCAAGGTAAAGATATGTAGTCAGACATGCAGTACAAGTAGCACTAGCTATGTCCAGAGTTGCAGTGAAGTCTGCAAACTAAATATGATGTGAGTCCTGTTGGGTATGGATAACTCTGCTCCTGTTGGGTATGGATAACTCTGCTCCTGTTGGGTATGGATAACTGCTCCTGTTGGGTATGGATAACTGCTCCTGTTGGGTATGGGTAACTCTGCTCCTGTTGGGTATGGATAACTGCTCCTGTTGGGTATGGGTAACTGCTCTGTTGGGTATGGATAACTCTGCTCCTGTTGGGTATGATAACTCGCTCCTGTTGGGTATGGATAACTCTGCTCCTGTTGGGGATGATAACTGCTCCTGTTGGTATGGTAACTGCTCCTGTTGGGTATGGATAACTCTGCTCCTGTTGGGTATGGATAACTCTGCTCCTGTTGGGTATGGATAACTGCTCCTGTTGGGTATGGGTAACTGCTCCTGTTGGGTATGGGTAACTCTGCTCCTGTTGGGTATGGATAACTCTGCTCCTGTTGGGTATGGATAACACTGCTCCTGTTGGGTATGGGTAACTCTGCTCCTGTTGGGTATGGGTAACTCTGCTCCTGTTGGGTATGGATAACTCTGCTCCTGTTGGGTATGGATAACTGCTCCTGTTGGGTATGGATAACTGCTCCTGTTGGGTATGGATAACTGCTCCTGTTGGGTATGGGTAACTCTGCTCCTGTTGGGTATGGATAACTGCTCCTGTTGGGTATGGGTAACTCTGCTCCTGTTGGGTATGGATAACTGCTCCTGTTGGGTATGGGTAACTGCTCCTGTTTGGTATGGGTAACTGCTCCTGTTGGGTATGGATAACTGCTCCTGTTGGGTATGGGTAACTGCTCCTGTTGGGTATGGATAACTGCTCCTGTTGGGTATGGATAACTCTGCTCCTGTTGGGTATGGGTAACTCTGCTCCTGTTGGGTATTATGGATAACTAACTCTGCTCCTGTTGGGTATTATGGATAACTAACTCTGCTCCTGTTGGGTATGGATAACACTGCTCCTGTTGGGTATGGGTAACTCTGCTCCTGTTGGGTATGGGTAACTCTGCTCCTGTTGGGTATGGATAACTCTGCTCCTGTTGGGTATTATGGATAACTAACTCTGCTCCTGTTGGGTATTATGGATAACTAACTGTGCTCCCTTCCCAAGCCTTTGGCTCTGTGCCTTTGTGTGCAGAGCCCTGTGCTGAGCTGGTGGCAGTGCCTGGGGAAGGAGCCTTGGCTCCTCTAACATGTCTGCAAAAACTCAACACCTTCAAATGGGTTTGTGCCAGCTGTGATCCAGTTCTGTGATAAACAAAGACTCAGCACTTTTTATCTTTCTGATGGTATAATGAACTGTTGTTTTCTCTAGGCCTAGATTTTAATAAAGGATAAATAAAACAAGTTCTAAGCCAGACCTA
Organism: Zonotrichia leucophrys gambelii; assembly: GCF_028769735.1. NCBI lineage: Eukaryota > Metazoa > Chordata > Aves > Passeriformes > Passerellidae > Zonotrichia > Zonotrichia leucophrys. Next base: position 13,666,372 of record NC_088181.1, read on the forward strand.
ATAAAAAGCAATTTATTTCCTAATTAGAAGGCAAATCAGGACTCTATTTTTAATTTTTATGCAGGTGTGTTGTTATATATTACATGTGTCTATAAAATCACATGTTAATATGCAAAAATGCTCAGTTGTATTCATAATAATTTAATTATCATTTAGATAATGTTGCTGAAATAATCCAATCTCTTCCTCATAGCACAGCAAAATTTATGGAAAGTGTATCTGAATATTACTATGGATGGATTTCCACAAGAATCCAGGAAGGATTAGAAATGCAAAATCTCAGTCCCAATTTTTGAAGAGTGCAGTTTCTTCCATAGCTGGGATGTCTCTTTCTTATCTGCTAAAGCCCTTCACTAGGGATCTGTATTTTCTTTGGTTCAAAAGTCAGGTTTTTTCACTTACTCTGCAATTCACTCTTTCCATCATCCTTGTTCTGTTTTCCAGGATGGGAACTTCTCTAAAGTTGGAAAAAGTAAGGAAATGCCCAGTGGTGCCAAAGTTGTTGGACAGTCTGTGTTTGCAGATTTTGGTGAGTTTGCTTCTTTTACACTGCCCTGAGTGTTGCTTTCTCTTGTTTTGGTTAGCTGCTTTACACCAGAGAACAAATAAAGGTGTTTAGCTCCAAATAGGGTTTTTATGTTTCTCTGCGTTTTCTCTTTAATGTGTTATATTTGTTTTTAAACCTTGCAAATGTCTGGGAATAATTATTTAGAAATTCAGCTTTGGTTATCCCAGTACATTCTGCCTCACATGTGTCTAATTTTAGTTGCTTTAAGGTGTGATGCTACACTAAACTTAATTTTATCAGATACTTATTTTATTTGTTATGATTTTAATTTTGTTGTCTCTAACCTTGTTCAGAAAACATTATCTGATTAAATGTTTCTAAATTCTTCACTTGTACAAACTAATAAAGACTAAATGAAATAAAATTACTTGAATAAAAATTGCTGGAACGTGGTAAAATCTTAATGGTTGTAATTGAAAATTCTGGAAGGCTTTTGGACAGAAGAAAAATTTAATTTATATGTAAATCTATTTTTGCAAGGGTTAGTGAAAGCCTCTATTTTTCTATTAGGATGTACCTTCCCAGTCAGTTGTGGCTTATCAATGTTTTGTCATGTTACAGAGAATGGGGCATGTTGGTTTTGTAGTGCAGACAATAATATTTTTCTGTGCAGTAAAATAGCAATTTTCCAACCAGAGGCAAGGTGTTGCAGGCCTGACTCTGCTGATATAATTGACTGTAAATAACATCTTAAAAAAAATAATCTACTGTATTTATACAACACACTTGTTACAGTGAGACTGACCCTGTCTTCAGATGTTGAAACAGTGCCATTGTTTGACAACATTTCCTTCAAAAACTTATTTTAAAGAAAATGACAATTTTTAAACTCCTTAGACTGTGACTCACTTGCTCTGCGCTGCCACTTACAAGTGTTGGGAGGCTGAAATGTGAATGCAAGGCACCTCTGCTGGATGGGCAATGGTCCTTAGATCAGATCTACAGGAGATGAACTCAGGTAGAGCCTGAACTGTGCCCCAGGCTCTTCTGTGAAATGTTTGCCCCATTTTCTAAAATCTTTGGCAAAGTTTTAATAAAATATTTTACTATTTATCTTCAAGTTTGAATACTTACCTATGTAATATATGAAGGAAAGAATAGAATAATACAGTTTTTGCAGTTAAAAAAAAATTAAATGTGCTGGGTCTTTTGTAATAATTTTCCAAGCTGATGTTCTGAATAATGTGTCTTAATAGGTACTAAATAGAAATCTTTTTAATAAGTTTTTAACAATGGCAATGTGAAGAGCTGTCTTAATGTAGGATAATTTTATCTCTAATGAGCCCAAATGATAAATCATAATCTTAGAAATTCATAGTAATTAATGGAATTGTAATAAACCCTGGATATCTTCACAAAGAGAAGTGGAACTGTTCCAGTGTTAAAGTTAAAATTTTGCCTGTGTGGGTAAATGGAGAGCGCAGTGCTGTGGCAGGGCAGTGGTTTGGTACAGCTGAGCTTGGGAGGAGGGGCAGGGGCCCAGGGACTGCTGGGCTGGAGCTCCAGCACCCTCGTTTAATGCCCTCACTGCTAATTATCATCAGATTGATTTGTTCTGCACCAGCCCAGCGACCAAGGGGCAGCGTCTCCCATGGTGGGTGTGCTGCTCTGGCACAGTGCCTGCATTTCCCCCCTGTGCTGTGTCTGCTCACATTTAGGTTCTTCACAATGCTGGCTCTGAGCACACAGCTGCTTGTGCTGAGCTGGAGTTAAAGACAATGATTACTAGAAATGGATTGTCAGACTTGAACCTCTCCTGTTTTCAGTTTTCCATTTCAAAACTGACAGAATAATGATTGTGAGTCAAAGGAAGTTAAGGTGTGGTGGTTTGCAGTTTGGAATAATGTGGCCATCTATAATGGGGCTCACTGATGGCACAACAAATCAAAATCCCACAATGAAATGGAAAATGAGATATATTAGAAGATTGTGCTGCCTTCTACCTTTTGCAGGTTCTGCCAAGCTGTGCATGATGCAGAATGTGCTGTGCACTCACACTCTGCTGTGCCACAGGCACCCTGCTCTTGGCACGGGGACACAGCCACTGGCACTAGAAATGTTCAAAACACAGCACAAGCCTCTGACATTCTTACTTCTGGCTTGCCTGCCTCTATTTTTCTTCCCCTCCTTGACATTTTCTGTACCTCACAGCTGATGTGCCAGCTTTGCCATTTGCTCAAGGTCTCAGAGGGTTCTGTATCTCTGTGCTTTCCCTCTGGCACTTGCCATGAATCAGCCGTGTGCCTGTTGGGCTCTGCAGCCGTGTCAGAGCTGAGCCTGGGGCTGCTGCCTTCCCTCTCACACCCTCTTTGTGCTTGTGCCTTCTTGCACTCCTGCAGTGCAAGGTTGTGATTTGCTGATCACACCTGCCTCTTCACAAAACAAGCATTGTTTCAAAAGGTCACTTTGTCTAACATCCTTTCCTGCTTCTGAAAATTTTATTTCAAGTACCCTTTCCAGCCATGAGTATTTACCAGTCATTTGAAAAAAGGGGGGAGCTTTGTATAAGCTCTGACTGAGCTTATACAAATCTTATTCTGACTGAGAACTTCCAAAAGCAACTAATTTGGGGTAAGATTTCCTTTCTTAAACTGAGCACGTTGAACAACAGCTATCAAGTATAAATTATTTGGCTAAGTGGAGTTGGAAAAACCAGCAATTAGGTGACTCATGAGAAGCTGTCACAGATGTTGGTATAATCTTAGTACCAAGTGTTCCTGAAGTACTGAAAATATAAAGATTTTTTTTTCATTAAAAAAATATGCAGATCTATGTTTGTATGCATCTGAAAGTCCAGTACATTTATATATGTGTGTGTGTATGTGTGTGTGTATTTTAATGGAAAATTACATAGAAGGATGTGTGTGTATGTCAATACACTTATGGTAATGGAGTAGACCTTACACTTTATGACTAAGTTGGAACCTCTGTAATAAGTAGCACTTCCCCCTGTTACATGATAGCAGTGATTTGTACATCAATCTGATCAAAGGACAGGGAACAATTGACAAATTTGTATTGCCCTTTTGAAAATAAATCAGAAATGCTTTTTGACATCTATTACAAATGGCATTTCAATTGATTAAGGTGAGCAGAGTTGGGCGCTCGAGAATTCTGCACTTATTTAGTTGCCACATTGCTCCAAACAAGTAAGAGCTCTTCATTATTACTTTTTCTATTCTTCTCATGTCACTATGGTAATTGCAGTGCAGTGGTTGCTATAGCAAAAATGATTAATCCTGCACTGTTGTTATCTGTGAGCTGGCAGAGGAGTTTTATAAGATCTGCTTGTACTGTCTTTAGAGGAAATCATAGATGTTGTCTAGAATCCTGATAAATACTTGCAAGTATATAGAGAGTTTTATTAAATGTCACTTAAATTACTAGGAAAATGTTGTATTTTTAAAGAAATTGAAGGATTTCAATGGGACAAGCTGAAAATGACCAGTTTTTTTAGCATTAGATGAATGTGAACCATATTTTGGACACAATAACCTGCTATTTTCTCATTAATGTAAAGATTAATGACATGGTTTTGAAGTAGTGAGTCAGAAATGATTAGCACAGGATATTGTGCTGATTATACGAGCCATTAATTCATTTCTATAGGAAACTGGTGTTGTAATTGGTATTTAACTATGATTGCTTCAGTTGGATAGCAGAGATTTAAGATCATCCTTTGGTATCTGAGACTGTGAAAGTTTGATTAATCACTCATTGATTTTGCTTAGTTAAGGCAAAGAACTTTGTTTTGGCCTGTATTTAAAGGAGGGAGAAAATGGCTTTTTGAAATCAAACTTGATCATGGTGTCCTCATAAGTAAATACAGCACAACTCCTCGTTTCTCTAGGTAGCTTTTAGCAACCCAGTCCTTTAATTTTTAGTCACCATTTGATTTCTTAGCTGCTGCCCTTTCTCTTCTCTAAGAAGTTTGCATTCACCCCTGCTATGCACACTTTCTGAACTATGCTATGCTTTTTGAGCAAATATGAGTTGGGTTTGTTAAAGTTCCATCAAAGTCTTTTAGAGACCTGAACTCAATTTTTTCTCATATTTAAAATCCAGTTATCCAACTAATAATCCTAATAGAATCCTCTCTGTTCTCCCCCCTACCAAGTAATTGAACTATTTGATGTATGTTAACTACTTGTATGACATGTGGTAGTAATTATCACTTTCCTTGTAGGAAATGATAGCTCATTATTGCCAATTAATTATGTTTAAAGAGGATAACATAGTGCCTAACCTTTGGGGGTTTTTCAACCTTTCATTGCACAGTGCCAAATGCATTTTGTTGAAAGATTTTTTTAAAGTAGACCTTAATTATCCTGCAGCTGAATATACTTTAAATGCACTGCTTTTCTGCCTCCAGTTGCGTTTTGATTTTGTACCTTTTCATTTTATCTGTCAGCTTCGTTCTAACATCTGGATTTCTTTTTTCACTCAGAATGTTGCATCCTCAGATGCAGTAGCAATGTATCAAAGGGAAATTTTAATGGTTCATTTTGGTAAATAACCCCTTAAGAAAACCATTCTGCTTTGAGCACTGTGTTGTGAAAATATTTAGTGCTCCTGTAGTCAATGAAAGGATTCTCTAAGAACCTTAAGATGCAGGGTGACAATACAGCTGTGTGTGAAATGCTCTGCATATGAGGAAAGCTGGGTTTACTGGGATTAGTTTGGGTGGAAAAGGTATGAATGTTGATGGAAATGAAGCCTTCTGAGAGACTTTAGATATGGAAGAGATTCTTTTACTACCAGATGCACTTCTGAAGCAGCAGTGTATAGAGACATAGCAAGATAATTGGCACTTGTGTTTTGAGTCTGGGAAAGTGTCTTTAGGAGCTGAGTCTGTCTTCTTTGTTAATTTGTAACCAGCAGTGCTCTTCAGTGATATCTCAATGTTTTAAATGTAGATCCCAAACAGTGTCAATTTCTGAGGGGCGAAAATCAGGTTCCCATGTTTTGCCAAGGTCTTTATGTCCAGACAAATGCTAGAATCTCCTGGGAAAAAGAACTGCTGATGCTTCATATTATTTTTTGTCAAAGGGGCTTGAAACTTAAGAAGAACTTTTCTTTCTTTCCAGCAATAAAATTGGTGTAGTGCTGCATGTGGCACTTGGTTATCTGTTCCTTGCTGAACAACTTCACAGGATTGAGTTTTTCTTTGGCTGTTGATGGTTGGTGCAGGAGGAGCTCTGGGCCCAGGCTGAGCTGACCCAAGGCAGTTCCACCAGTGCCTTGCCTTGCTTTGTGTTACCCATCCCTTCCTTTGGCAGCACCTGGAGCTTTGTTGCCATGGGAGCTTTGAAGAGGAGGAACATCACAGAGCTCCAAAAGTACAGCCAGGCTTGGGAGTTTGTTTTAATGTGAAACCGGTGAAACAAGCAGCTTTCAGCAGAAACAGCCCAGGAGTTCCAGCAGTGGTTTTGTGTGGTGTGGGGGCAGTTCACATTGTATTTGCTGCAGTTTCTTTTCCCTGCTTGGATCACAGCTAGTGCTGGAATTGCCATTTGAGGCAGAAGGCTGCTCTGTTGGCTCTGCTGCAGCCTGGAAGTCTCACTGTGCAGTTTGCTGGCACACTGTGTTTAAGTGCTTCTGTGCAGTGGAGCTGTGAATATGCCTTCTTTGGAAGGACTTAAAATCAGAATTGATTTAGTGGGAAGGAGAGGGTTAGGAGGCTTTCTTTAATGTCCACAGAACTTTGAATCATCTGTAAAAGCTCTTTGCATCTGTTTTTTGAAGTTATGACTCACATTTGCTAAAGGCAGCTGACATTGATTGTTTTAATAATGTGTAATTATCTTAGTAATTTATTGTAACTGCCTCTGTCATGACCATCTCACTGAGCACCTAAAGGCACAGAGTGACAAAAGAATTCTAATGATTTAATTTAATTAATAATTTCATTCTAATGATTTAATTACTTGAGAAGATAAATTTAAGATAATCAGCTTTCAAACAAACCTTTATTTTATTTGAATATCAAGCTCAGTTGTACTTATTGTAGGCTTCTTGCTGCCCCAGAAGGGTATTGCTGTAGTACAACCTTGACAGGGCTTTTTTCTTATTTTTCTCTTATTGTTCTTCAGAACTGTAAATTGAAGACTCATGAGAGAGGATACTGAGAACTGGGCAAAGACAAGAGGGAGAGATGTATGAATGAGAACTTTGTGGTACATGAATGTTTTTATGTTCAGAATTATGAAAGTTGACTTTCTTGGCCTGTATAGTTAACATATTTCCATTTCACCAAATAGGGTTAGAAAGGACCTCTACAGATCATCAAGTCCAACCCCCAGCTTGCAAGAAAACTTCTTCTCTATTTAACAGAACTTTCAGAAGTTACAGTGATCAGTCTGTGATCTCAGAATAACCCCAAAAAGTTGATTCCATTTTTGTTTTTAAAGGAGCAGAAGATTACACTGCAGCAAAAGTACAGAGCATTTAAATTAAAAAGGTTTAGATCATACACCCACCAAAAGCTGTCTTGCTCATCATAGCTACAACTTTATCTTGCAGTATTATGAAACAGTTTTGGAGTGAGTGATCACAGAACTTGCCCTTGCCATCACAGAAATTGCCCAAGTGCCATCTTCTTTTCAGAGCCCATGTTGGAAAGTACATTGCACAAGCATGAATCTAACAGTCCTTGAACCTGGTGTCACTTTGTGACACCTTTTTCTATGTTTGTTAAGGAATTTGAACATTGGGGTTGAGTGTCTTTTGCCTAGGTTTACTCATGCTAAGGAAGTTACAAGTGTGTTTGTTTTATAAGCACCCTGATAACTCTGAGTTTGGGAAGAAGTTTCTTGTGTGGAGCTCCTTTGACCATTTGATATTTGTGAATTCAGTTTAAAATGTATTCTCAGACTGCAGTTCCTTGGTATAGCTTTTGGAGCATCTAACAATTCCAATAACATTATGTTGTGTTTAATCTGATTGACAGGATTTTTTTCTGCTCTCTCCCATTCAAATTTACTTTTAGACCAGATTGAAAATACTTGATCTGTGTGAACGTTGACAGTCAGTGTTAAAGCTCAGCAATGTCTCTCACACAGCCTGTCTGTGCAAGGGGTGCTCCCAGGGCACTGGTTTTGGGTGCTGGGATGGGGCTGCCAGCCCTTGGCAAACATGGGCAAGTGTTGGAAAGAAGGTTCTTGTTAGAAATACAGCAAACAGGCAGTTGTAAGTAATGATTCTCACATGATTCCTAGATGGAATAAGACTTCTAATTTTGTCTTTACATATTTAGACATAAGTGCAGGTTTGCAGGTGATGAGTACGTAGGACTGTTCTTTTTCTAGCCCTTTTCAAGCCTACAAGACTTGATCTTTATTAACCATGGGGTTATGCTGGATCACAGTCAAGCCAGAATTGTGTGTAGAGAACTTGCTCATTAACAGCTGAGTTTCTGTTTCTTGCTAGCACAGGACATTTGGAGTCTGGAGTGTTGGGGCACACCTACTGCTGCAAATGATATTGAAATTACAAATAAGATTTCCACCAGTTTGGAATGAGGTTTCATTTTTAAATGAAAGGGACAGAAAGACAGAGTAGCAGACCCCAGGAACTGAGTGAAGATTACAGAGGGTGTCCATAACAGGTTTCCTAGGTAGACCTAGGCTGGAGGAGATTATTAAAGACATGTAATGCAAGGTATTTTTCATAAATACTTGAAACCAGCCTAGGTGTGATGGGATCATGCGGCTGTTGTCACCAATGCATGTTTTGTCACCTGTGCATTCCTAATTGCACGGATCAGTTGTGCTAATGATACTCCTTTGAATTTCTCTCTTCCTTTGTGGAGAAATTGAACTTCAAGATCAGAATTTAAAACTGAAGGATGTTTATTTACATTGGGATTGAAACCAGGCATGAAGATAGGAAGTGTTTCTTGGATCCAAGGTGAATTTGTTGTTAATTAAAACTCTTGAATTAGCTACTGCTGGAGGTGTTTTTTGTGTGGTCTTCAAGGTCAGTAGTTTGCATTCCAGCAGGTGCTTCCAAGGTGGAATCACGTAAAGATGAAGAAGGAAATATTTTGGAAAAGCTGCTGTATCGATTTGTTGGTTTCACAGTGTCTTTGAAAAAGCTTCAGAAATGCAGGAGACATTTTATTTCTGGTTATAAAAGATGGATCTGTACATCGTAAAATGTGCTTTAGAAATAAAAACTGTAAAGGAAATAAGATGAAATATTATGATAGAAATGAAGAATGTTGGGCTTTTCTTCCTTTGATTGCTACTTTTCTGTAATACAGAATTTGACTAATTGTGGATTTTCTTAAACTATTTTGGTACAACTCAGAAGATATTCTTGTTTCATTGATGTCCTGTTTCCAGCTACATGTTTAATGCTGGAGCTTTACTTGAAACCTTTTAACATTTGTTCTGTCTGCTCTAAGTGCCGAATTAATGTTTTTATATCTCATCTTTGTGATCGTTAAATTCAGCGGAGCAGAGTGTAAAAGAGGAAAATAAAAATCAAACAAACAAAATCCAAGCGAACCAGTCCAGTCTCCATAGTATGGATGCCTCTATATGAGAAACTTTTGTGAGGTAGATACCACAATAATTTGAATTGTGTCAGCTTAAGAATGGCCTCTCATCTTGTTTTCAGGATGTTTTTTGACAAAATATATTTTAAAATAAATATTTTTTTCAAAACTGTGCTGTAAATTTTCAACAGATTTTTCTCTTTATCTTGAATTTTATTTTTTGACTACTGGATTCTTAAATATCTGTTACACAGAACTGAAGAGAAATTGCAACTGAAAACATGATTCTGTAAGAGAAATTATGTAAATGGACATTTATCTTTGGGTGAAAGGAATTGAGGAAACTGTGGCCTACCAATATGGAATATATATCCTAGTATTTTCAATTTGCAGGGACAAAGGCGTGGTGTTTGATGCATATTTGTATTTATTCATTCTTTGATCATACTGGATATTTTAATCAAATCTTTTAATCAAGTCTTGAGCTTGTAATTTATCTGCAGTACCTTCCTGTGGAAGGTGATGGCTCTGTGTGTAATTGTGTGCCAGTTCTGTCCCTCCTGTCCTGTGCATTGGTTATTCCTCCAAGCTCCAAGGGTGTTTTCATCAATGTCCTGCCCTACTCTGAGCATCTCCTACCCACACTATCAAACTGACTTATTGGTATAACAAGATGAATGTTTGCAGTATAAGTAGAATCAAACATTTTATATTCTCCTCTGCTCCATAGCATAATTTAAAATGAGAACATCCTCGTTCTTGTCCCTTTGTCAAACACAGGAAGGTGGTTCTTTGTCCTTGTGTGTTATTGAAAAACTTCTAAAATCACTTCAGACTGAAACTTTTGTGGAAATGTATTTAAAATGTTAGGGCTTAATTTACATTTTGTATTCAGAAAATACATGTCTCTGCAGCATTAATTAAATTTTAGCAAATTCTTCAATATTCCCATGGTTTATAATTTGCAAATTGAACACTTTCTTCCATTTAAGTTTAGAAAAAACTAGTCCAACAGCATTTTAATGTGTTCATGCAAGTAAAGATTCAAGATCACAATGTTTTAATTGTTGTTCTATATGATGCAGAAGGAGAACCTTCAGAAGCTGGTGCTGATTTCAGACAGATTCAATAGTTGCTGTGTTGATTTCTCTGTTCAAGAGTGGGGATTCCCTTTCCCATCTCTTTGGGTGTGAACTTCCTGGATTTCTATCACCTAGGCTACTTCACATCCTAAATTCTCTATCCTGGAGCAGAGAGCTGCCATGAGCATTTGGGAGGGCTTTGGTGGTGAGGCAAAGTAATTCATGAGGCAGATGGGATGTAGGAAGCCACTAAAAGTTTGGCTTTATCACTTGGAGATATTTGGGGAAGTCTGATATTTTCATCACTCCTCCTCCCCTTATAACCCTCCTTTCCATCTCCCAGCTTGCTGATGGCATAGGGGAGGGAGCCAGAGCTGCAGCTGCACAGCCATGGATGTGCACACAGCCCAGAGGGAGTGCAGCCTCACAGAGGTACAGGCTGGCGGCTGAGGGAGCTTGCTCATGGTGCTGGTGAAGTATGACAGGACCTCTGGGCTGGGGCCACTTCTGGACTGGAAAATGAATAAGGGCTTCAGTGACAGGCAAATCTGGGTTTTGCATATTAGCTCAGGAGATTTCATCAAGCCATTTTACAAAACCGCTTGCCTAAATAAACTGGTTTTGATTTCTGCAGAGCCAAGCAGTAGATGTGCCTTGAGACCCTTTGGTGCTCTCAGCACCTTTGTGGTTCATACAGAAATCTGTTTTGTAGGATGTTCATAAGCTGCATTTCTGAAACATCAGACCAGCACAAATTTCATTTATTGTGGGATAGCCAAGCAGCTGTCAGGGAGCCAGACTGAGAGGTTGTTTGTGGCTGCAACCTGCAATATTTTATAGGTATAATATAAATCCAGTGTGGAAATGATTCAAGTAATTAACGTGCCAGCTGAGGACCTCTGTGTGTTTCAGTGCTCACAGTGAACACTGTGGTTATCTCAAATGAAACACCCAGCTCCTCAGAGCTGCACAGGCTAGGGGGCAGGGTGAAGAGGTGAATTGTTTTGGTTGCACTGTGAGCTTTGGTTCCATGGGCTGGAGAAGTGGGTTGCCTGCAGTGTGCCTGAGCTGGGTGCCATGGCAGGCTGTGGCTCTGGTGGCTCTGGCAGCCCAGGCGCTCTGCCCAGTCCTGCTGCTGCCCTGGGCACTCTGCTCCTCTCCCTCTGTGCCTCCCAGGGAGCTGCCGCTGCTCCCTGGCCCTGGGGGAGGGCAGGGCTGCAGGCTCACCATGGCAACACTGAGATTTCTCCTGCGCCAGATAATGGACAGTAAATTATCACTTTTTCCCCACTCCATGCTCTGTGTGTCAGAACTCCAGATGCAAATAGTCATTGCTTGTTTAAATATTAAAAGGTCATTATTCTACTCAAGGTTTTGGAAATACATGGATTAAAGGCTCTTAAAGAACATTTTTGAAAACCTGTAATTTACTCAAATTTACCTAATTCTGTAAGCCTGGGATTTATTAGCCGTTGTGTTAATCAACTCCCCAGTGTTGTGTTTTGTGTTAAGTACAGATTAAGATATTACTTGTGAACTCATGACTCTTCCTGAAGTCTTGCTGACAGCACAAGAGTTTAAAACTAGTTCAGAAAATTAAATAAGTTTTTATGGTGGACGTGTAATGGCGGATTGGTATTAAAGGTAATTTTTTTCCCAGTACGTCAGTAAAATTTCAAATTCTCTCAATATTATGGGTCAAGATGAAAGTACATTAGCAAAGGCAATCTTCAAACAAAAGACAAATTATTAGGTTAAGGATTTGAACAGGTCTAGTTTATATCATGTAATTTTTCACATTTAAAAAAGGTGTAAATTATTCACAGCTGATTATTTCATATAAGCAGAGTTTCTGATTTTGCAGATACAAAGCTGACAAGCTTTTTTTTTTTCTTTTTGACAGATGGGGATGGACAAAGTGAACATTTATTACCAGTCTGTGAAGATGAAGCATGTCAAAGAAGTGCCATCTACCTAACCAAGCTGGGACTGGACCAGGTAATGTGAATTTGGAATAGCAAATACAAAGCAAAGTACTGTGTTTATATAATTATATAAAAGAGAAATTTTTCAGGAAAGGAACAAAATCTCCTCACCTTTAATTATAGAATACAAGAGACTTGTATTTATGTACTTGTGTGTTCCCTATCTGAAAAAATACAAATTTGGTAAAAGAGGTTCCTGGAATTTTTTATAATGGATAATTCTACTCAAAGAAATGCTGGAGGCTCCTGAATAGTCACTTTCTTGTGAAACACTGCATTCTAAGCACCATAACTGTTCCAGCATGAGATGAAAAACAAGGTCTGTGCTAAGAGCTGGAAACAAGTCTAATTCAAATGAGCTTGTTTAGTTTAACTTGGGGAGTTATTTTACAGTAAAAATAGATATGCACACACATATATCATTGAACCAGCCCACACTTCTTACCCCTAATTTCTCCTTTGTCTTTGTTTCTTACTGATGAAGTAAATTTCCAGGTGCTATAGAACACTTTTTAGGCTGTGTGTCTTCAGGGCTGGGATCTGTTAAATTATTGGAGGGTTGTTTGTTTGTGACACTACTGGCTTTCACAGACTTGGTTATAATTCATGGAATAGATTATTATATGTTCATTTATTTAAAGATGTGATCATCTGGTTTAAGAATATACAGACTCTAATTTATAATAAAGTTGCAGCACACAATAAATTAGCCAGGTGTCTGTTGGATGGCTTAATAAATGTTTTACTAAATTCATGTTTTGCAATGTGAACCTAAAGGCCAAGGTGACATATAAAGTGCTTGTAGCTGACAGCAAAACCCACTGTAGGGTACTCAGACAAATCTAAAATGTGTGCCATGCATGTTGCCAACCATGTTATGAATTACTGATTATTCCCTCACTGAAAAATTTTCAGTTGAATTTTGTGCTAAAAGTAGTACCCTCTCTGACCTAAAATGCAGAATTTATAGCTGAACTTGATACAGTCTGCAGCCCAAGTTGAGAGTGTAGATTTTGTCATTTAAAGAATCAAAATTTATAGAACACAGGCTGTAGCCTACTAGTGAGGAAAATCACTCTGTGTAGGAAAGGAAAGCACAGAGCTCCCAGTCAGTACAGGGGGGATGACTGGGATGGAACATGACATCAGAGTATGAAAGAATAACTCTAAATTTGGTCATTTATATCTTTCAGCCTTCTGAGCTCAGCAGCTGTGTTCTCAAACCCCCCTTTTGCTGTGCTCACTGGTTGGTTGGTTCTGGGTTCTTGGGTTCTTGTTTGGGTTTGGATTTATTTTTTTTACATTCATTCATCCCCTCTACACACAGAGCACAGGCAGTGGATTGGAGCATTGCTGGGTGCTGGGGTACAGCAGGGTTTGAGTTTGGGGTCAGAGCCTTTGCAAAAGCAAGGGGATGCTCCGTTTGTGATCCTTGCAGTGCTCCAGCTCCAGGAGAACCAGGCTGTGTGGAACAGGAGGGCCTGGGCTGCTCCTTGCCAAAGGACAGCTGCACTGGAGCCCTCAGCTTACTTCCTTACTCTGGATAATACAAGAATTAAAAGGAATTTGAGTTTTGCTCCTCAAGTAAATTTGAGACAAAACATTGTAAATTAATTTCACTGTAGAAAGTGAACCCCACACAAACAGCTGGAACCACTGGGAGCAGTGGGGTCTGAGGATCCTGTTGGTCAGGTTATGTTCCCAAAAGGAAGGGGTGCAATAGTACCAGAGGAAGGTGTGGGTCAGTTTGCATAATTTCAGAAAGTTTCAGGATAGAGTCTGTGATTGTAACCTGCTCTGATCTAACATTGCATACAGCCAGTTTTTATAGTGCTTCATAAGTTCATTTTTTGAAAATAAAAACTACTAGTTTGAATAAACTACTTAGTCACAGATACATCAGATATTTAACCTATATTTAATTTGCTTACTCAATTTAGCAATTTCACTGTGTTGTTTCAATTTGAAAAAAAAATCCAAGTATAATGACTTTTGACATAAAAATTAAATATTGCAGTGTGCAGTGCACTGAGAGAGGGGCCCCCAGGGAAGGGACCTGGGGTACTGCTGGTGCTGGGGCAGCTCTTTCAGGCCACTCCTGATGCTCATTTTTGGCATTCCCAAGAAATGCATTGGCCAGGAAGGGGCTACTCATTTCCCACCTTAGTGACTCTCAGCAGTTTATTTTAAACAGCAAACAATCCAAAAGATTCTCACCCTGCTAGGAAAAAAGTGTTAACAAGTATTTGGACTTACCTAGAAACGTTAAAGCAATTTTCCCTCCCTATTTTTAGAATGACTTTAATTAAAAATGACAGTATCAAATGGCATGCAATAATGACTTATTCTGGTCTAACCTTTTAAAGAATTCTATCTGGAATACTCTTTTTCTTGCACTCATCTGGAGGTGATGCAGCTTTTTGCTTTTGAAACTTTTTCTCTTTTCTGTTCTGAAACAGTGAAAAGTATCATGTCTTCATTCTGCAGCTTTTCCCATGTGCTGCATGCTTCCTTCAGGTAGAAATCTATTCAAATATGCCAATTCTTATATTTATTTGGAAATAAATGTTTCATTTCACTGAATTTGGTCATTGTGAGGTCAGATGATAAGATTTGACTAAATCAGTTACTCTTCATGAGAAATGATAAACATAAACTTTGTGGCAACAGACTGGAATAGATTCTATTCACCAATCACTTTACAGCTTGAGGGAAATAATAAGGAGCCCTTGTAGTGGGCAGAATGTGTTTCAACAAGGCGATGGTACTGGAGGGGAATCTGTGGGAAACTGAGAAATTGCAGGACTATTATTGAAAAAATAGAAGACTCTGCATCTCTGTATTGTCTTTTTTCCATTTTTGCTGTAGGATTTTGTGGCTTCTTTTTTTAGTTAAGGGTATAGTAACAAATTCTTATTTTCAGAATTTCTTTATAAGAAACTGATCTCAAATCTGAAAGACCTTAAATGAGATTACAGTCTTATTAAAAAATACTTTGCCTATTGGACCTGGATCTGTCTGTCCTGCTTGTTTGCTGTAGCATTTGGTAAAACCAAATAGAAACAGTTACTGCAGTTCCATGATGGTGTGTGATGCTTTGGGATGAAATGCATAAAAGTCAGAAACACACATATGTACAATTAGTGGCTCTAGAACTTACACTGAGGAGAGGCAGGCAATGGCATGTCAGGCTTTGGAGTTGTTCCAGAAAGATCCTGTCTGTCAGGATCTTTCTCCTGATGTCTTTGGCACAACTGGATGGCTCCTGGAAAGCCAGGCCAAGCTAGGAGAATTATTTCAAGGATAACCTTTCATCATAGGTTTTAATTTATGTGATGCTTGTTGGGGGGGTTAAGTGTTAGGAATATCTCAGATTTTTTTTTTCTTTCAGATGATGGAGCAGAAGTAAAGGCCAACAAAATACACATGAGTGGCTTAAGGAGATACAGACCTCCTAAGGTTTTAAAGGAATGTGAATGTTTCCATAGCAACAGCAGAATTGCTGTCAGATCCAAGTGGAATCCTATATGCTGTTTCAGATTGTGGCAGGTGTTAGGACACCTCAGACTTCTTTAAATTCACCTGCAATAACTACAGTCTAATCTGGGAAATGTTTTGAAGTCCTTGGTACTGTTTAATGTAGGAACTCTAGATGCTGTGATATTCTTAGAGATGACTAATTCTTCTTTAATTTTGCCAAGTATTCTGTATGATTTTTCATTTGTTTCCTGAGGCAAACACTATTATTTCAGTCCCTTCATCTGAGAGTTTCTTTGTGGGCTTGATGGTTCTCATAACCTTTTTCTGTACAATAGGAAGGTTATAGCTTTATTCCTGTAGGAAATGGAGCAGGTCTGAAGTAGAGCACAGCAGTGCATGCTGCAGCAACCCCCAGGTCTTCATGGTGTCGTTCTCTGGGCTAGAGAGGGAGGTGGCAGCATCGATTATCAGCTGCACTCAGTCAATGTCAGAAGTTTTTCCTCATTCCTGTGTAACAGTTTAAAGGGGGAAATGGATTCAGCTGCTGTAGTTTTTATAAATGTCATTTTCTGCAAGATCTTCTCATCATTTCTAAGTTGTTTCTCTTTCTGAAAGCAGCTGGGGGCTGTGAGCATTAAAAACATGACTTCTACTGCTTTGGTTACTTTTTTCTGTGATTCTGAACCAATGCTGTGGATTGTCACCTTCTGGGCTTTGAACACCATAAGTTAATGGTGCAAAGCACAGTAATTTCCTCAGCTGTTGAGGGATTCAGGTGCCCCTTGCATGCACTGAGAGCCTAATGCTTGCTGAAATCCTGAGTTATTTGCTGTGTGCAGTGCACTGAGAGAGGGAGCTCCAGGGAAAGGACCTGGGGTACTGCTGGTGCTGGGGCAGCTCTTTCAGGCCACTCCTGATGCTCATCTTTGGCATTCCCAGGACATGCATTGGCCAGGAAGGGGCTGCTCATTTCCCACCTTAGTGACTCTCAGCTGGCTCCCTGCCTGTGTTCTGTGGCCTGGAAGCAGCAGCTGGCTGGGGCTGGGTTTTGTGCTGCCTGGGTTTCTGGCCATAATTTAAAGATGGAGACATGTTAATCCCACAGGTTGGGCTCAAAGACCAGCTCACAGGCTTTTAAAGCAAGAGAAGTGCCTTCCCCAATGTATGGCAGAGTGTGAACTTTGTAGGAAATGAGCCCTTGACAGTGACTGCAAGGTGCTTTACATTTTTCTGAAATCCCTACATCTTTTTCAAAATGAGAATGATGCTGTTTTCACATTTCCCAGCAGGAAAGCATTCTCCATTCTGCCTCTTGAAAAACAAATGTTTGAGGAGTTTAAAATTTTCAAACACATAAATATTTTTCCTGTATTAGCCTACAAATCATTATTTGAAGGATCCAAAATATCTATATAAATGTTTTAAGTGATGTTAGCAGTGATGCTATGCAGGAAGAATTTAACAGAAAAGGAAGAAGTGAATCTGGTGAATCTGATTTCTCTGACTGAATTTTATGTGTTCATTTAAAATTTCTTTTAAAAATACACTTAATTTTTTTGTCTTTCTCATTTGAGCTGTGTAGGAGAAATCATATGATCAGAAAACTGGAAAAAAATAGCTTCATGTGTCCTCATTATACCCTCCAATTTCTATCTTAGAAATTAAAAAATTAGTTTTAGTCTTTTCCTATTAAAAGCAAATATGAAGCTTAAAGTAATTGTCTGGATTATCAAATACAAAATAAGCAGGAGATTTATATTGTTGACAAACACATTTTCATTTTTCTGCCTTTTGTACTTAACTATATGTCCCGAGGCACAGGAACAATTAATTTTGCATTACATTACACAAAGTGGAGTTTGTAGTAGAAATCTATGGAAGGAGTTTCACCAGAAACATGGATTAGTCTGAATTTAAACTGTCAGTAAGGCACAGCTGGTGCTGGGATGTGATCTGGTTATGCATCAACCAAGGCTGATGTTCTGGGATGTTACAGAGCTGCTTTTGGGAAAAGTCCCATGGCTGCTGCAGTGGCAGGGATGGATTTGCTCCGTGGTGTCAGGGGTGCTGATGTTTGGTGGCAATAGGTGGTGGTGTGCTCACCTGTTGTTTTGTATCTCATTGTAGACCTTAGGAATGTGAAATTGCATTCTATTAATCACTCTGAATAGAGGGAAAAGAGAAACAAATTTGTATTTATACCTAAAAATTCATTTTTAATTTTGTCTCTTTAAGATAGTATTTCCATACCTGGGAACATTTAGAAAATATATGATGGATATAATTGGATTTTACTGCAATGACTGTGTGAATGATACCATGTAAAGGAAACGCTATATTATATTTCATGGTTCTGATTTCAATCACTGTTTTTCAAAATTAGACTATTTTGCAATAATATTGTTTCATCTGTCTTCTGCATGACAAATAAGTGCTAAGAAATCCAACCCTCTGAAAACTTTCCATCAGGGTGACAGTATTGTCGTTATTTTCTGTTTTCTTAGATTTTTCCAAGCCTTCAGCACCTCCAAGTAACTAACGAGACACGTGCATGTTGTGGGTGTGAGGGTCCAAGTGTGTTTGCAGCAGGTGCTGCAGGTCAGGTTCGGCTCAGGGCCGTGGCACTCGCTGGGTGTGCAGTGACAGGCAGGGCTGGCCCAGGCCCCTCAGCCATGGCCGCACCCAGCACCCTCAGTGACACTCGCTGGGTGTGCAGTGACAGGCAGGGCTGCCCAGGCCCCTCAGCCATGGCCGCACCCAGCACCCTCAGTGACACTCGCTGGCTGTGCAGTGACAGGCAGGGCTGGCCCAGGCCCCTCAGCCATGGCCGCACCCAGCACCCTCAGTGACACTCGCTGGCTGTGCAGTGACAGGCAGGGCTGGCCCAGGCCCCTCAGCCATGGCCGCACCCAGCACCCTCAGTGCGCTGCTGCAGGCAGCTGGGGGCTGCTCCCGGCTGCCTGGGCTGGTTTGGAACCCCAGGGGAGCAGTCAGTGTCACACAGTCTTGCTGACCCCTGGCCTGTGCAGCAGGGGAGTCTTTCCATGGCAGGATATGGTACTGCCATGATCTCATTCTGCTTCCTGAAACAGATGAATTGAGGCTTGGCTGAGAGAGATGCAAGATCTGTTAAATGCTTTTGATGTTGGTGATAGTGATCCTTTAAGATGGCACCCCTCTGTCCTTTTGAAGGCATTGTCAGTTAGTTGACATATAAAATTACTCCTGACTTTTAAAATGACACTGATGTTTTTTTCTGTAGCATTGAAATGTTAACCCTGCCACTTCAGCTTCATACTAACTTGCAAAATTACCTTGATTTTAATTAAGATAAATTTTTATTTAGCACCTCGGCAGTACTTTGGAAAGTAAGTGCAGATGCATTCTATTTCCTGTCCTGGAGAAATTATACTTTGCATTTCTTTTGTAGTCTCAGTTTGATACTTTAATCTTAATTTCTTATCAAACAGTTCAGTATCTGATGCTTCTGGGGATATAAGAGAGGAATTGAAGCTCTTGAACTTCTAAATATCCATGAATAATAAAATTGTTCAAGCTGAATTGAACCTTAGGAGATCCAGCCTTCTGCTTTAAGCAGGAGCAAACTGAATTCAGACCATGTTGTTTAGAGCTTTGCCCAGGCAGATTTTGAAAACCCCCAAGGACAAAGATCCTGCAACTTCTCAGGGCCTCGTTTGCTGTTTAATTAGGTTGTTTATCTCTAGTCAGAACCTCCCTGGTGTCAGTCTGACCATTTTCTCTGGCTCTTCTGCCATGTATCACAGCAGAGAGCCTGGCTCCATCTCCTCAGCTTTAGTGATGCCTATTGCATTGCCTTGCAATTCCAGAGGAAAAAAGAGACTCAAGATCTCATGGCCCTGATGATTTGGTCTTACCTGCATTTAAAGATTAATAGAAATTCCGGGCAAGCCTGAATTTCAGTTAAGGTGTTACTGAATGTTTCTATATTCTGGTTGTATTCTTACAGCCTTAACTATATTTTCCTGTTCTGGAATAACTGAGTGCATAAAAATACTTTCGATTATTTTTTTCTTTTGGTGACAGAGTTAGGAAATAATCCTTACTTGTAAATGGTTAAGAATCCTGATGAAGTAGTGTCAGCTGTTTTAAATAGAACTACATTGTTTAAATAAATAAAATTAATTTCTTTACCTAGTTGTTCTTTTTTTATTTTACAGTGGATTCCAGTTTTGCAAGACTTCAGAAATAAAGACACAGTCTGGGGCTTTGTACCATATCAAAATGACAAATCTTCAGCAGAAATTTCATTTCCAATTACACTTCACATTGGAGATTACAATATGGATGGCTACCCTGATGCACTTGCTATATTGAAGAACACTTCTGGAAGGTAATGCAAACCTAGAAATAAAGCTATCAGATTCATGTTCAATCATCAGTCATGGAAATTACTAACTTTAGTGCATCTCATTCATTTTATCAAGTGAACAAGACTTTTGATCTCTGCTAAGTGTTTTCTGTTGAACCCAAGAGTGCATTTACATGCTGTATTCAGAATGCATCCTGGGACTCGGGGTGGGAATTCCATCAGGGACTGGAGTATGAGGCAGCATCTTAGGCACTCCTCCCAGAGCTCAGGGGCTGATTCTCTGCCTTTGCTTTCCCACATCATCTTCTGCAAATTCCTGACTTCAGCTGTCAGTGCTGACTAGTAACACCAGGCTGTGTGAGCTGGGGAACCTGTTCTGTGCTCTCATGGAGTGAGCACTGACTGGTGACTGCTGGAAAATGCAGCCAGTAGTGATTTGCCCTTTTTGAGAACCATGATTTTACCAGTTATTTTTACATTGTCCAGGAGAACTGAAAATAACACACACACCCAAGCCTCTCCAAAAAGAAACTTCCAACCTTTCTTATTGAATTTTTCAGTGTAATTTTCTCATCCTCCTTTTTTTAAAATTTTTCTCTTCATCGCCTGCTTTCCCACTACTTTCTACTGCTACCATCTGGTGCTAGGTGGGAGAGGGCATGTGGGGATGCTCTCAGGGAGCCTGTTGTACACAGAGGAGTCAGTGATCCATGTAAGAGCTGACCTGGGTAGGTGAGCTCGTGCCGCCAGTGATGGGAACAGATCAGCCTGTGGGCAGCTCCCACCTGGCACCTGGGGATGCTGCTGCTGCCATGTCCTTATCTTTACCTTCAAGTGCAGCAGCATGTTTGCATGTGAACATGCTGCTGCTTGACAGTAGGGATGATGAATAGACTTGTTTACTTGGGAGAAAAGCTGAGAGCCCCAGAGACCAGGCTACCAGGGAAGCTAAGCAGAGGCAGGATATGTGCACGTGAGGGCAGTCTGTCTGTGCTGCACACCTGACTGCCAGCCTCTGCAGGGATGGAATCTTATCTGTGCTGTTCCCTTTTGCTTCATGGTATCACTTCTAAAAGGTTTTTTAACCCTTGCTTTGTGGAGTCTTAATGTCTTCCTTACTTGACAAATACTTGCACTAATGCATTACAAAGCAGAATAAGTCTCTCATAGGTGTATTTGGTATCTTCCTCTACATGGTATTTGGAATGATCTTGGGTGCATAGTTTGAATGTATACTCAATATGGAAAACAAATGAGGACCTCCCTTTGATGCATCTGATAGTAAGAGAATTTGGTGCTGAAGTCCAAGAAGTCAATTCAGGTCTTCTAGTGGTTGCCTAAACATGAGTCAACCCACTGACATTTTTGTGTTAGAACTCTTCAGATAGTGACACACCTAAAAATGACCCAGTTTGAAGAGTAGCGTGCCTGTGTTCAGCCTACATGATGTGATTCATGACAAGGCTGTGAGCAGCTGAGCTCTGTCTGTACCTCTGAGCCTTAAAATAACAGCAGAGCAGCTGTTTCTATTCAGACACGGCAGACGAGAAGGAGGTGATGCTGGTAGGGCCCAGAACTTGCCAGGCAAAGTTAAAGCACTCAGGCCCTGAATGTCAGGTGTTGCACTGCAGGCTTTCCTCAGCTGGGACTCTGCATCTTGTGTTCAGCAGTCATTGAGCAGAGACTGCACAGGGTCCAGAGAGTGAGCTGGGAGCAGCCTTCCCTTTCCAAAGTAACACAGTGATGTGGGAACTGTAAAGTTGCTGTCTTTGCTTTTGCCTCAGCCTCAGAAATCTTGTGTTTTGATCCACAGCATGTGTATCCTGATAGCTGGATAGGCTGCATGAAGGTGTATGGAGTTCAAAAATGTACTTGAAGCTGTTTTAAGTCTTAGGAGCCTCTGTCCTCTGGCTGGAGTATAATTACAGCAATGTAATGTCATGTAAAATCATTAAACAGTTTGTAAATAGTTACTCCTGTAGAAGCCCAGAAGTCACCTATGTCTTGTTGCAATGAACTACTTGATACACTTTTATTCTCCTTGCTTCTGAATTGTTTGCTTATTCAATTGAGTGCATTCAAAATTATTTTTAAACTTGACATCAAAGTTGAGTGACACAATAAGGCATAAGGACTGAAAGCACTGGCAGATGATGTGACAAGCTATTAAAAAGGAGATTCAGAAAACTGAGGAATTCTGGCAAAAACAGAGTAAAGTAACCTAAAAATCAAGAAATAAATTGCATATTACCATTGTATCTATCCAGTATTTGTAGAGAAGGAATGGAAGCATGCTTTGTAGTTCGAGATGGGAGCAAAAGTCACTTTTTTTTTACTCTCACTATGAAATGACACATTCAATAATAATTCATTGGTTCTGAGAGACTTAGGCAAATACTTTCTTTTAAAATGTATAACTGGGTCACTGATTGGAGAGTATTAAAACAGTGTGGGAATTAAATTAAAAGCTGTCCTTAAATTAGAACAAATTAAAATGAAAACCTTATTTAATCGATTTTAAACACTTCTGGATCAAGCTGTTTATTTCTTTCTCTGAAGCCTTTCATGCTACATCTACAGATCTAATTTCAGTGATTGATTACTGTGATTAAATGATAAAAGCATTTTTGTAAACTCTTGACCTCAATCTGTGCTATCGTTTAGGAAGCCTGGTTTCTACTGCTGTCTGTAATGTAAAGAAATTAAAGCAGGCAGAAACAATTTTGTTCATCTGAAGGTATACCAATACATGATAATGGAAGAAAAGGATTAAAATCAATTATATGCCTCCATCACAATTCAGGAAAGTACTTTCAGATCAGATCCTTACAAATCCCTACAAAAGACTGAAATAAAGATACCACAGTTGGGCATTATGTTGGTTTAGTGTCCTGCCCAGTGAACAAGTCAAGAAAATTATCAATACCTTCAACTATTGCCACAGCTGTTTTAAGACTCTGCTGTTTCATCTCCTGCCATAATCCTTTGATTTGGAATTACACTGTGTAATATTCTGACAGTGTAGGGACATTTCTTTACCAGAAACAGCAAAAAGGAGTCCTGCTTGTGGTTGCAGGTATTGGGGGGGGTTGAGCCTTTATTAAGACTCAATAAATTCCATCAGGTACTCAATAAATTCCAACAGGTGAAGGTGCTAAATGCACTGTAGATCTTTACATATTTATCTGTTCAGTCTGAATTCTTGTAACTTCTGACTTGAGTCAAAACCTGCACATTAGAATTCAAGGCCACGGGTTTTTCTTCAGGCTACATATATACATGAATTCTGTATTAGAAATTGTGTGTGTATATAGAATAATAATAGGTGAAGGGATTTTATCAGTAGTTAGTAATTGGTTCAGCTATAGCTCCTGTCTTACCAAATGAATTCATTTTTTCATGCTGATTTTAAATTGACTCTGGTAACATTGGAATTGTAAGTACTGCATGTGAGTTTATAAGCATCTATCTCCCATCTAATTAGATGAAAGGAATTTTGTTTAACAATTGTTTCCAATTAGACACTAGTAATTGGCATCTGGCATTGTAAATATGTAATCTAAGTCTTTCAAATCCATTTTTATTCAAAGGGAATGTTTTTCACTGGTCAAATTGACAATACTTTATCTCTGATACGTTGATAACAGTAAAGACTGAAACTTGGAGACAAAAAGCAGCTGGATATGGAAAGTTGAATAAAAAACTTATAAGTATGACAGACTTCTGGAAAGTTTTCTAGGTGTTCATGCTCAGTTTTAAATTAATGTATATATATTAATCCTTTATATGGAAGGACTCTTATTCGACCAAATTATCTCTTCCTATATCATTATTAGCTGTCACTTGTCAGAAGGAAGGTTGGATAGAGGACTTCTTTTAAATGAAGGATTGATGAGCACCTTGTAATTGAGCAAATCTAAAAAACCAGAGGCAAATTCAATTATTCTGAATGTCTGGAGTAAGATAGTGGTGATTTAGATGTCCCTGGTATTACTTTAAATGAACTACCCTAAAACTGACAGCATGAGAGATGTATGAAATTAGCAGTAAATATTTAATTCTAATTGCAAAGGAATATGTTAAAATAAAACTAAAATAAGTCTTCAGTCTGTCTTTGGTGTTAAGCCTTATTAAATCTCCCTTTCCTGCATAGATGCCTTTGGTCAGAAGGTACCAAATTGGGATATAATGTCCTTTGGAATAAAGCTGTGGGTAGTACCCCATTTATCTGCAGCTGTGGGTTGGTGTGTATAGCTCAGTATCTGAAGTGCTGCAAATGGCATGTTGAGGGCAATGGGCTGGCCTTAGTTCAGAGTTCTTGTGCTCTCTCTTGTAGCATTGAAGCTGAGTTGTTTGGTATTGACTGTTACACTTTGTAGAGCACTTTAGCATTGATTTTTTAGGTTTTACCATTACAGTAGTGTCTGTCTTTATAGGCTTTCAAGGACATTGCTTTATCATTTTAAGGATGCAGATGATTATCTTTGTTACAGGGAGATTGTTTCTGATGGGAACTCTTCAAAATTTTGTTCAAAATAATAGGAAGGTCATAAGCTTGCACTTATTTATTACAGTATGTATCAGAATGAAACATGGCAGTAGATACTTCAATTCTAGGGCTTTTTGTGTATCACAGGCCTAAATCTTAGAAGAATTCAACCTGCAGCTCACAGGCCAAATCCCAGGAACAACCTGAGAGAACAGCAGGTTCTCTCCCCCCTGCAGAAAATCAGGGCTTGCAACCCCTGTTGCTGCAGCAGGGCCTGCACAGCAACATTTCCTCCTCCCAGGCACATGGGACAGGGGATGCTGCATCTGTGAATTAATTCATTTCCTCTACAAGAGAGCTCTCCCACAGTGCATTTCTTGGGTCTTCAGCATCTGTTTAAGGTTTCAGATTGCTTTTTTCTTCCTGCTGTTTGTCTTCTGTTTCTCTTGTAGATACAGAAGGGTGAAGGAAAGTGGCATTTCTGTACTCAGTGCCACTTTGATTAATGTTTTACTTTTTTTCTCAGTTGTAAGGAAAGAAAATAGTTTCCTGTAGTAAATAAACTACTTGTGTCCATCCATTCACAAGGCTTCTAGCTTAGACTTGAGTACTGTGCAGAGTATAATGCAAACGTCTTTCATTCTTAATTATTATCTAAGTAATTTCTGACAATTTAAAAAAATCTGAATGAGTCTTTGAGTCTTAAAATGAAAGAGTCTTTGTAAAAGTTGTCCAAATTTTAAAAAGCTCTGTTAAGATGATGAAAAAGAGAAATTGAAACAAACTGCTTAGCTCAGCTTGTCACCTTACCTTGGAGTTGGCTATTCTGATATGGTCCTTAGGTAATACATGAAATGAATGTGAGCACTTAAGAATTTCAAGTTGTGATTATGAGCTCTCAGATACAGATAATGCAGCACCTTGAATATTGCAGATGACCTCATTTCCCTTTGGCCATAGTTAATTCAGTGATTTGCCTGAGGAGAAGTGCCTGTGTGTGCCTGTGCATGCTGGCTGCTGCTGAGGCACAGGAGCCACCTCGCTGTCCCCACAGAGCCAGCAGCGTGTGCAGGGTCACACTGAGGACACGGCTCTGGTGATGCCCTGGGCTCTGACAGCTGAGCTGCCTTTACACAACACTGCCCTGGCTCCTGCCTCTGCCCCCACAAGGAGAGCAGGAAACTTCATCTGTTTCCATTGCTGAGGCAATGAAGGATTTTAGCAGGAGGCTAACCTGCCTGAAGAGTTGGAGGCTGGTAAAGTGTGAGGTTTTCCCAGTTCCAGAAGCACTGATACATTATCAGGGAGAGTGGGAACCTTGTGTCTCCCACTGACCCATAGGCACCTATTGGATACTCTTTAGAGGGGAGATTTTCCTGCACTAGCCCCCGCACTCTGCTTGGTTTCTATGTTTCTTGTTTAGTTTTGCACCTGGCTTTGTGTTACATGTCAGCAAGTGCCTAACTTGGTATGTATTGCCCTATTTTTACTGCACTTTAGCAGGTTGGGTTTTGTGTTTTGTATTTTGCTTGAAACAGTGGAAAATATACAAATAGAGGTTTGGTTTAATCTCAGATTTGCTTAAAACACGCACTGTGTAAGAAAAAGTATTAATGGAGTTGGGATATGAAGAAGCTGTCATGCAATAATGAAAAAGCATGGACATGTTTTAAATAATGTTTAAGCTGACAGACTGTGGCAGGGATTAAGAAAAATGGCAGATAAGTTCATTTGTAGTTTTTTCAGAATAAAGTAAGGATATGATCAGTCCTTTGACTGAATGGTTAACTTACTCCTGTTGGTTTGGATCCATTTATTTCTTGTTTTCATTGTTCTAAGTCAGGCATGACAGTGATTGTAGTTCTGTCTGTAAAGTTCACTTAAGTACTCATGGATTTTTCAAGTACCCAGCAGCTGCTAGCTGAGCTTTTATTACATCTAACTCCAGAGCAATTAAACTATTTAATGACAATATTTTTAAATTTCTGTAATTTAGACTTGTCTCAAGTTGGTTTATGTTTTATATATGTATGTTTTACAGCAACCAACAAGCATTTTTACTAGAAAATGTCCCATGCAACAACGTGAGCTGCAAGAGCGTGCGGCGCATGTTCAGGGTGTTCTGGGAGCTCTCAGATCTCAATCAGATCAAGGATGCTGTGGTTGCCACCTTCTTTGACATCTATGAGGATGTAAGTGCAGCTCCTTACCCAGCAGACAGGCTCTGGGTGTGGCTGTGCCCACCCCTGGGCCCTGCACAGACCTTCCCTCTCCATCCCAGCTTGATTTGCATGATATTCATAATGTTTGAAAGATATTAAAATAAATAGCAAAGGTGTAAACTTTGCTGCACAGCATTTCTTCCCAAGAGTAAATAAGCATTCTAATGTAAACTTGGGATTTTTTTCCTCTAGGGAATCTTGGATATCATTGTGCTAAGCAAAGGCTACTCCAACAAGGACTTTGCTATCCATACATTGAAAAATAACTTTGAAGCAGATGCCTATTTTGTTAAAGTTATTGGTAAGTTATCAATGCATAATAAAGTCAAAATGGGATATTGTGAATATTTGAGCCTTTACCTGTGAAAACTTTATGGTAATATTCTGTGCCATAGCAAGCCTGCTTTGCTGGAGTTCATGTGTGTGTGTCATGTGGGAGTGATGCAGAATGACCTTCCAAAGGGGCTGCTTTCATTTCAGGGACTCCTACATGGTGTAGGACCCTCTGTTCTGAGGGTCACTTTGCATCCCTGTGGGAGTCACTTCTGTGTTCCAGCCCAAATCCCAAACGTGGCACAAACCACACCTTACCCTGAGAGCAGAGTGGCCATGAACATGGCCAGGGTGTGTGAATTAATGAGAGCTGGTTTAAAAGGCTTCAGTTACATTACAGTATTCATAATTAGGATTTTTAACTGCATGCCCTTCTGTGTTCTTCAACTGCAAAGGCATTGAGTCATTTCTCATCTGTCTTGCTTGATTTTTTGAGATTGAGTGAAAAATGAGGCTGTATGGGAGCCTATGAAGACAAAGCTCAGGAGCAAGAACTGGAGGTTCACCTTCAAAAATCATATTTGCCTTCATGTTATTTAAATGCACCCAGTCCTCTAAAGCACACATTCTGCACACCAGAAGAGAACAGAACTGCAGCTACTGCTGGGGGCTGATGCTATTATTACTTTGTCCACAGCCTGAGCTCTGTTCTCATCGTGATAGTGTTTAATCATTTATCATGTTGGTGGAAGCCTTCTTTGAAATAATACCATGTATCTGTAGTGTAATTCACAAAAGCATGCAGAAAATCCTCTGGGAAAATCTTGCACTTCACAAAGCCTTACCAGAACTACAATTGTGTGATATTTTAATGGGGAAGGGAGTAATTTGCAACATGCTTTTTTGATTCACTCTGTGTAAATCTGTCTTAAAAACTGGGGCAAGCCTTTTTTTAGCACCCTTTTAGGGTGTGAGTATTTTTGCATAGAAACCCCAGGAAATGGGAATTAATGAGAGTCTAAAAATATTTTTGCTGTGATACTGGGGAAAGTATTTCTAACAAAATGTGCTTTGTGTGATTTAGTGTATCAATAAATGCGTTGTGCTCACTTATTTGGCATATGGACAATGAGAACAGCTTTGCTCATTATAACTGATGTCAAATATACTTGGCCAGGTAATTTGTTCCAGGGGTGAAACTGAACAGCAAATTTCAGTGTACCCTTTTGCATCAAAATGGGAAGAGTTGGATCCACTTGCAGACTCACCTATGTTTAATAGATAAAATTAAAGCTGTAATGTTAAAAGTCTGTCTGTAGGTGCATATAGTCTTCAAATTCTGCTTTGCCACACACATTTGCCTTAACTGTTCAGATATTGGCGGTTTGGACTGCATAAAATATTACATCTTACTGTATATAGAAACATTTTGAAATCACAAGCAATGGTAATTTAAGAGTCTTGACAATTGTTAATATTCACACACAAATTATTAGAAAACTCCCTTGACTAGAGCAGTGCCATTTCTGAGTCACATAGGGAGTGATTTCTAATCAGACTGTCAGCATCTTACATGCACCTTTCAGTATTGCCCTGGTCCTAAACATTTTGTACCCTTAGCTCAATGGACTCTTAAAGAAGACAGCAAATGCTTTAAGAAACTCCTGATGGTTAGGATGACCTGCCCTCAAATCTGGTCCAAATCTTCATTTTCTGTCTGCCATGCTTGCTTTGTGATACCATCATTCATGGAGCAGTAATGTTTTTCCCTGGCCTCAGTACCTGGTGTGCATCCTCCGCCCTGCCCATGGCCATTACTGGCCTGCTGCTCAACCAAACTGTTGTCATTACAAGTCCAAATTTTGCACCAAAATGGACCTTAGATTATTGTATGTGTGTGGGTTTTGTTGTTTTCTTCTAATACTCAGTGTGACAGGATGTCCTGGCTTACAGAACAGATGGCTTTCACTGTCCCTCATTTAGGTTTTTAACAGAGATTTCTGAATGTAACTGATTTTTCAAACTAGTAAGTTTTAAACAATTAATTGGAACAAATGTCACAGGCTTTGGATATTAATTAGCATTATATACACCTGCTTATAATACTTTTGAATTAATAGACTAAATTGGTAATGGGATTTTTGCTTGTTACAGCTTTTTTGAATTGTTTTAAACCAAGTTCTAAAATGATGCTTTATATAGAAGGAAAAGCCTTTATCTTTTATCAGTTAAAACAGTAAAGCTGAATCTCTGCCAGTGTTTTAAATGATTAGAAATGAAGAATAATTAATAAAATGTATAGTTCACTGTTTTAAAAATGTTTTAATTTGGAGTTTTTCTAATTGGGAAATTTGCCCTTTTGAAGCTGGTTTACCAGTGAGGTGGAGTAAAACAGTGATGAATTTCTGCCAAGTATGTTTCCAACTGATTACATTACCATAAATCACAAAGAAGATATTTATTTTCTTTGTGTTTTAATGACTACCTGGCACTTTCACTAGACTTTACCAGATTCCAAAGATGGTGCTTCTAAGATGGTTTGTGAACATAAACACAACATGCTCACTTTTTGTTCTTGCAGTTCTCAGTGGCCTCTGTTCGAATGACTGCCCTCGGAAAATAACAGTAAGTGTAACCATGGCCTTGTTTAGTGTTTAGCCTCAAATCAGCTGAAGTCTAATTATACCAAAAACTCTCAGCATATTAAAAGAGCTATTGACTGGAATAATGTGTAATCCAAGTCATGAGTGGCCAGCTTCTGCTTCTGTGAGACCATAACTGGGCAGCTGCTGCTCAGAGCTGGAATCAGTTGGTGGTGGTTGTGCAGGAGCTTTGTTACCCACACTGGGGGCTGGGAGGTACCAGAGACAGGGGCAACTTGGGTGCCCAAACTGTGAATTGTGCCAAGTCTTGGTGGGCACTTAGAAAGTCCAGGCAAAACTGACTGTGGGGTAGATGCAGCCACTTCTGGGCCCAACTCCAGCAGTGGCACAGCCAAGGAAAAGTGCATTGGGCTCTGATGATTCTGCAGACAGCCATACACATGTGGTGTTTTCTGTTTAGATTATTTTATTCATCTCCAGAGATCTGCAACTCACCCAGCAAACTGCCAATTAGCAAATTGTTTAGCAATGTTCACAGTGAAAGTTGGCCTGAAAGAGGAGCTTAGAGTAATCAGAGGTAGCAGTAGCACTTTAGCTCTGCAAAAGTTTCACATTTAATTTTGACTTGAAAATAGAAAAACTGCTTCAAATGGGGCTAACCTTTGCTTCAAGCCTATTTTGAGACATGGGGTTTAATTTCTGTTGTAAAATAATGAGGTTTGATAGTATCATTAACTTAATTACAAAAATCAAGGGTTTAAAAAGCAAATCACAGCAGATGTTGGTGGAAATTTCATTATTGAGATCACTGAAACACCATTGCTCCCATTGTAATAGGAGTTCTCTGACAAGGTAACATAAGGTACATTTTGCCAGAGAACAGCTATGTGGCACCAAAAAAAAAATTAAATTTCACCTTATTCACTCATCTTTCATAAATCTGCATTAGCATCACCTCTGTGGTCTCCTTACTTTTCATTCTAATCAGTTATTATTGTCAGGCTTTGATCTCATCTGTCATCATTATCACTTACTCTCATGGTTTAAACTTACTACTTTTGAGGCATGGTGTGAAACATGTCATCATCTCTTTTAGTGTTCCTTCTGTAACTTACTTGAAAGCTCTCTGTTGGATTTGATGTCCTAATATCAGCTCAAATTCAGCACTAGGAAAAAAAAGAAAGAAAAATTCCTTTAAAATCTGTTCTTGCAGTTGTCCCTTATCCTCTCCCTTCCCACCCTTTCATACTTGAGTGCATTTCCTATGGTTCATCACTCAGTAATGCACAACTTCTTGGGTGTTTGTTTGTTTTATTTTTCCTCATGACTTTACTTTGATGCTTAAATACATTTTCCTTCTCAAGAAAATTTGCTTAAAACAGATACCACTACTTGACAAGTAACTGTTCAATCACTTTCATTAATTACATAAAACACTGTTAAAGAATAATAATAAAAAAGGAAATTTGTGTAGTATTTTTCAATTCAGAAATACCAATAAGATAGTGCATTCTCTTGCTATCAAATGTTCTGCTTTTTCAGAACAAGCAGTTATTTCTTTGAATTTTTAGGGGTTTTTGCTTTACTTATAGCTTCCAAGGAAACATGACTGAATAGTACAGCTTTCTTCATGAGAAACTGAACATTACTTAGCCAACTGATTACTGTGATTTTGAAATTTGATTTCCACATAATGCTATGACCAAAACAGTTGCAAGATTTTGAAGTCAAAATATAAAAAATAAATTCTTGATATAAAAAAAATGAATTTCTTAATGTAAAAACGTTTTTCTTCAGTTTACTGTTTAATTACTATAGCTTGTTCTGTTCCTAAAATATTGCCTGCCTTTTTCTTTGATCCCTTGTAGCCCTTTGGAGTTAATCAGCCTGGTCCTTACATCATGTACACCACTGTAGATGCAAATGGGTACCTGAAAAATGGGTCAGGTAAGAGAAACTCACTGTGGGAATACCCAGGGCATGGTCTGGCTGTGTTTGTGCTGCTCAGCCAGCTAAGGACTTGGAAAGGTGGCAGAGGGAATGGGAATGGTTTCAATGTTGCCTTCAGTTTACAGTGCCAAACCTCCCAGTGTTCTCTTCCTTCTTTACAGATTGCATTTTTATTACAAACATTGCAATTGCATTATTTTTTCATTTGTCCTGTGCCAGTTGGGTTTGAACAGTTGGCTGTAGCAAAAAATTGTTGGGTAAAATATCACCAGTTTGTGAAATAGCATAAGCTTCTAATTGCTTCCTAAGCAATTATGTATTAAGAAACAGCAGAGGCCTTGAAATAGCTCAATACCATCCTAGCAGCCAGATGAGAAAGGATCAGGATAATGTTCAGGACACACAGGATGTGTTTGTCTGGAGTTGTTCACTACCACTGGCAGGTAACAAAATCAAATTCTGAGTAGCCTGAGGAAGCTGGAGAGGGAATTCCTGTGTCCCTCCAGGTAATGCAGGACTGCAGGGAATCAGTGCTCAGGGAACAGGGTCAAAGCCAAGGGGAAGGGGTGCTTGGTGCAGCTTGGAGCTGAAGCTCCAATGGCTGAGATGGGGCAGCTGCACGGGAGCAGGAGTCCGAAAACAAAGCTGCCAAAGAGAGAATCATCCATTGGCTGTGCTCCATATTCAAACCTCAGTCAGAATATCCTGAGGTTTGTGCTGCCTTCCTAGGTGTGTACTGATGGCTCCTAGAAAACACAAGAGACTGTATCAAGTAGTTTATTAGTCTCGTTTATAATTGGTAATCTTAGGGCTATAATGGACTCATTTCTTGCTTAGGCAAAGATCCCAAACTCATAAGCTGAACATGATCAGTAGGTGCAGTCATCTGTAGCTGTCACTCCAGTCCCAGTTCAAATTAAACTCAGATTTTTAAAAAATGGTTCCAGTAGTTCCAGATTATATTCTGCATAACACTAACTTAAATAAAAGCAATAATTTAGAAGGGAAAATGCTGATATGTTAAGGTCCTGAGTCAATCTGAGTGACTGGCAATGCTCTCACCATGAGTAGTGTGCTCAGGACTGTTAATTCCACCTGGGAAAAATTAAAGACAAAGAAGCTGTCCTGAAATATGAACCAGATAGCTGCAAAAACATATCTTGATACTCCAGCATTTCTGTGTTTGTACATGCTAAATAAAGACATTTTTCAAACTTTGCGTCATGGAACAATTTACATCTTACAAATTGAATAAAACTTGCTTAAAATTTGGACCTATTCCATGTATCATTTTTCTAATTTTTTTCTGTTTCTCTCTTCCAAGAACAAAAGCAAATGCATTTTCCTTAAGCATTTTCTTTAGGGTTTACTGAGTTTGGTTGGTTGTGGCTTTGCTGGTTTTTTGTTTGTGTTTGGGGCTGGGGGGGGGCAGTTCTTCTAGGAATGCAATGTTTTTACTATTTACTCTAAGAAACAGTTATCAAATGTGATTTAATACTGCTATATTCCCTTCACAGCTACCATGTTTACAACAATAAAAACCTAACAGAGTCCAGGCATGATGAATTTCCTTTTCTGTTCTGACATTATGAAATAACAGTAATGAATTCCAAGTGTATTTATGACCCCCGCAGCATTGCTACAGGGAATTTTCTAATGCTGTCTTTGATCACTTTCTCAACACTAATAAGTTAATAGATTTTTTTGAGTGTGTATAATTCCTGCAAGAACTTTTGAAAGTCATGTTTTCTAAGGGTGTTACATTACATTTGTAGCTAGATTTTCTTCTCTTGCAAATGTTGTGTGTAAGATTCAGTAAATGTTCAGACTAGAATTACTGGCCTATACAGGCTATTGTCTGGAAAAACAACTCATTACATCACAATCCTCTTTTATTTGACTGTCAGGGTATATCAGGATAGATCATTTGATGTATCAAATGATATCATCATCATTTTTGGGCCATATATAAACCTACAAAACATCTTTTCCACATTAAGCTTTTATTCATATAGCATCCATATGCTGTTTTAAAACTAATTTAATTTTCATCAGCCTATCTGCCTGCCTTATGTAATATTACAGGACAATCCATACTTGAAGCTTTTAATTATCTGAAAGGAGTAATGAGCTAATCAAAATTTTAAAATTATTAATCCCTTTCCCAAGAAATAACATGAGTAAAAACATAGTTATTTTTCTGGTGAAAAGCAAACTCAGCATTCCTTTTCATGTCCCTGCTGTTATTTATTGCCTTTATGGCTGCACTCAGTGGGGGAACAGGTGTTGGCTGGGCCACTGCAACCAATCACCTTAAGTTATCCCTCCAGCCCTGGGTTAAGTACATCATAAAGTACTCAAAGCCATGGTCCCCACTCTGCTTGTGATCCCCTAAATCCTGCAGGGCTTCAGTTGTGAGTTATGGCATCTTTCATATAGGCAATATTCATGCAAAGAGTAAAATAAAAAAGCCCACATGGCTGTCCTTATCTAATTCATTTTAAGGTTCTTTGATCTGCCAAGCCTTAACTACAGGAAATTTGCATAATTATGAGGGTTTTCTTCAAAACATTGTTAGAATTGTTCTGTCTCCTATTAACATTCCAGTATGTTGTTAAAAGATAGCAGAATAATAATTAGCATGTATTCTGTGCTTTTACTTTCACATTGCTCAATCCACTTGTAGTCTTACAAGAAATACTGTTAAATTAGCTACAAGGAGTAGCAATTGCCAACATGAGCATTAAAATTGAGAAGTTCTGGGCCTTACATCTGCAGTAAATATCTCCACAGAACTTCTCTTCCTGAGAGGAAAATCAACTGCAACAACTTCTTCAAATATTTAAGGAATTTCATGCTTGAGATCAGACCAGGTCCAATGTAAATCCAGGAGAAGTACAGCAACTCAAATTTAAGTCATGCTTTCTGATCCATGTCCTGCAACCTGCCTTCTCCCTTTTCTTTTGGAGTTATTATTTTTAAGGAGATCCCACTGTTAAGTGTGAATGTCAGGATTTTCAGCTCTACATACACATTTCCAGGCTTTTATTGGGAGAATATCTTCTGTGTTTCAGCCTGTGCTGTGCACATCTGAATTTTCTCTCCTGAAGTAAAAATATGCTGATAGACTTTGAAATAAATAGGCTCATACTTGCAGCTTGTGTCTACCAAACATTAATTCTGTGGGCCAGGAACAGGTGGCAGTAAATATCTCAGGTTTCCTCAAAGCTCCATGTCCATGGGAAGATGATAAGAGTAGGTTCACTGAATGGCTGATAATCATAATTTGTTTAAGCATCTGTATGAGTGAAGCTGTGTGCACTGATGGCCTCTGCTGCTCTCATTCCAGAGCTCTTTCACTTTGCTGCTTTTGCTTTGCTTTGTTTTAAACCTTCCATGGCAGAATGACCTTTCACATGCTGTGAAGTCGTGCCCTTCTGGTTTTTTGAAATCTGCTTACTCTTCCCTGTTGTTGCATTGAGTTCTCCTGCTGTTTAACTAAATTGAATTGTGAGGTGAACACAAATGTCTAGCAGCTATTATAGTCGTGAATTTAAACATAAACATTGCAATATGTACCAGAAAAAAAGCAAAATAAGCTTATTTTCAATGGCCATTTGACACTGCAAGGTTCATTGTGTTGAATTCCACTACACAGAAAGAAGAGTGTATTCATGGAACAAGCTGGAATAATTTAATAATTGAATAGCTGCATTCAATGAGAGGGATTTTCTGTTTGCTATAGGTAGGAGTAGCCTTCTAGTATGTTTTTCTGTATAACTCTCTTCTGTTTAGAAGGCTTACTTGAATTTGTAATGTTGCTTGCAGTATTACCAAACCTTGGACATTTGGGCATTACAAATGACACAGCTTCCCCTATCAGCAATATGATAATTTTATTGTTTGAGGGGGTTTTTAAGTTACCAGTTTTACTTTTATAATTTTATGGTGTAAAGATATTTTTCACAAAAATACATATTCTCATAAAAATGCATCAGGTTTGGAGTTTGGGCTTGCAGAGGTGTCCCAGGTGTTGGCAGCTCTGCAATCATCGGTGTCCAAGTCCCAGGAGTGCTCTTTGAATTCCCTTTCCCATGTTTGTTATTTTTGTTACTCCAGAACCAGGTATTGCAGAAAAGGTTGAGAGGTGAAGCTGTGTTGTGCATTAATCTGGAATTTCCTATTAGGGGGACTAAGGAAAAGAGGCAACCAGCTGGGGAAAACAGGGAGGCACTCCCAGCCCTTAGAAAAATGAAGTTACCATTGCATATTCTAAGCAGAAAAAGAACTCTTTGACCACTACATTTCTTTTTTCCAACCAGTGACCCCAAAGGCAATATGAAAGGAACTGAAGTAAAGCTTTCAACTGAAGCCAAGCAATTCAATTTCTCCAACTTTCTATGAGGCTTCCAAGTTTGAAGTTGTTGGGTTTTTGTTAGATTAGTTTTTTTCCTGCAAGCTTCTTTGTAAATTCTTAGGCACATTCCATGGGTTTTTCATTACTATCAGTTATATTTTCCCTTTCTCTTAGCAGCAGTAAGTGGTTGGCATATTTTCAAATAAAAGAAGGAGCTGCCAGCTTTGAAAAAAGGGAGAATATTGAGTGCAGTTTATGCCAGTGCTGGTGATGGCAGCAGAGGAAGCATCAGTGCAGTGCTCCAGCTGTGCAGGGAGGGGACACTCGGTCACTGTGTCACCCAGACCTTGGCCTGCCCCCAAACTGCCTCTGTCCTGCTCCAGCTGGGCCTGGGTGCTGCTCCCAGCTGGGCAGCAGTCCATGCAGCCTCTGCATGGCAGCTTTGGACTAATTTTTACTTTTCCTAGGATACATGTGTTTGTCTAATCGATATAAAAAGTCATTCACGTGCTGACCTCAGTGATGGTACAGAAGAATTTACATGCAAGTCTGAGGCTAAAAGATACACTTTTGGAATCCTAAATAGTATTACTGAATTTTGAATTACACAGAATGGCTTCTAATTGGCTAATTAAATGCAAATAATATTTTGTTAAGAAAAGCATAATAAAAATAATTATAAGGAATGCTTCAGGAAACCACAAGTTTGAAATCAGATTTTCCATCTTTCAGTTTTGTGTAGTGATCTTGCATGTTCTGCTGTTATTTCACAAAATAAGTGTATTTAAGCTGACTGAACAGTATCAGTACTGTGCATCTATTTCTGTAGGTTCAGTGAGGCTGTTCCTAAATGCAGTACCAGGTGTTGTCAGTGCTGCTTAAACAAGAGAAGGCATTGCTCCTACACGTAACTGCAACCACTTTGCCCTCACAAAGTTCAATTCTCCAGCCTGAAATAAGCTGTTGAGGACATTTCAGTTCAGCTCAGGGGAGAACAGGCTACCCTTGAGCTTTCAGCAAGTTTACATCAGGATAATGGAAACAGAAGGAAAATGACTTAATTCAGGTATAAAAGAACAAGTACTGGATCTGTCACAGAAAACACATGGCTCTGGTTGTCAGACAAGACTTTAGAAAGGTTAATGATATGAATTGCTTCCAATTTTATATGCCAGACTTCAGAGGTAAGGAGATTGATTCCAAAAGGTCCAGAATGGTTTCTGAATATCAAACTCTGCAAAATCTTCTGAGGTTTGGCTGCCTAACATCATTAGCTTTTTCTTACAAATTTGATCTCCGATAGGCTGAAACCACAGAAAACCATGTCCTAAAATGTTGGGGATTTTACTCTGCTCAAGGGTTTTTGAAGCAATAAACTTAATGATTTATGATTTAAGACAAGATATATATACCACCACTAATACCAATACCATAGCCCATGATCTCTGTGTGCTTTGAAATAGCATTTTTGAAACAAGAAGCTTAAGGCAAAAGACATAGTATTGAATAATCTTAAGAGTAGTATTAAAAAGAAATTATGTGTAGCATGATCAGGAGAAGGTTTTTTAAATCTTGTTTATAGTAACAGTTCTACTGATGAAGTAAAACAGTGAAGCAGCAGCCACTTCCTCCATCTTACCTACGCTGACCTCCAAAAACCTAAAGAACAATTTGAATGTAAGAAATAAATCCCACTTCCCTCCTTGAAGATGTAAAACTATTTTCAGATTTTCTTGAAGCAAGTAGAAAGTTGTTTCCAGTAGTTTTACAAGAGGGGAAATTGCTGTGGTTGCCATTTAATTACATTTTAAATATTTTCATAAGTAAATTAATTACCAGTGACTGGGAGCCTCAGATAATGTCAATAAACTCTTGACAGTACTCTCTGTAATTTCTCTTTTTATTTTTCATCTTGGTTCAGGGCTTTTATGTTTCTCAGGTGAGCGCTTGTCATTCTTAATTACTTGGTTGCAATTCTATGTGGAACTTTCCAGTAAGCATCAAACAGAATTTATGATAGAAATAGGCTGAGGAAAGCAAGGAACAGTCTCAAAGTTCTCCTGTGCTTAGTCAGCTTTAGTAAACTGGAACCTTCTACATGCTATCATCCTGCTTAGCTAACACCTCCCAGTTTTAAAGGCAAATAGAAAATAAGTATATGCACATTTCTGCCTGCTGTGTAGAAGAAAACATTCTTCTCTGACCTTTGCAAATGATCTGTTTACATCCTGAAGCGTAAGATTTTGTTATCCTTATCTTAGGCATAAGAACCAGCATTAGTAGCCATGAAATTATTCAATGCTTTAAGAATTCTGGATGCAGTATGTGACTCTCTAACCTCTTTAAGGCTGACTGCACACAGTATATGACATTTTCTTCTATTCTCTTTAATTTAGTTGACATTCATTTCATTTGTAAGATGAAAGAAAAAAAGCAAGATCTTAGTTGCAGTCTTCTCATGATCCTAAATATTTCACTCAAAAGTAATTCTAAAAGCTTTTCAATGTACAGCAGTACCTTGTTCTTTTGGGGAAAGTCCTTCAGCATGCAGCATTAGTGAAAAAATGCTAAAAGAAAATCTTTCTTATATTGCAGTATGATCAAGTAACATACTTGGTTTGTTTCTATAACCAAGTCAAATTAAATACACCTACCTTTGCTCCTGACTACTTGTATATTGGTAACTGGAGGTGTCAGATATTATGTACTTTGAGAATTACTCCCATTTTAGATTTGGATGCTGACACCTGGAGATTGAGCAGTTTAGCCAAGATGATGTTAGGGAGGTCACTGGCAAGGCAGGGACAGACTCAGGACTCCAACCCTTTGCTGTCCTATCCCGTGTTATCTCAACTTCCTGGAAAAATCCCTGTTCCTAAAGAGAAAAGCTGCTCAGTCAGTGCTTTGTGCCACATCTTCTGTAATTGAGAAATCTACCCAACAATGTGCACAGTGCACCTTGTCCTCACAATAGAGACCTGAAAGTACAAATCCAACTTCAATATTTCCTCATCTGCTTGCTCATTACATGGTTCTACGTGAGGAAAAAATAAATCTACAATGTATATTATCATTAGGAAGACCATTATTGTTTCTTTTTGCTAATAGCATTTTTGCTTTATAACAAGATAACTGCATCAAGCTGATTTTTCAGATCTCAGTTGACATTTACCTTGCTTTTTAAAATATAGTTGTTATAATTCTAAATGCACAATAATACAGAATATTTACCTCCTGATTAAACAGGCCTATCTCAAAACATGCCTGACAGCATAAGGCAAGTGGGTTCCTCAAAAGCTGGTAGGGGAAGGGAGGTTGACAAAAGCAGAGCCATGAAGTAATCACTGTAATGAGCAGGGGTCAGAATCCCCAGCCTGCACTACCAGTTTGTCCCCAGAGGAGCGTACAGGAGCTGAGAGAACAAAGAACCCACACAGGAGCTGAATCTGTTTGCCAGAAATGAAACTATTAGAAGATTTTTTTATTTAAATTGAATACCTAGATACTTTGGAAATGGATCAACAGTGAACTTGTTGATAACTGCAACACTTGTCTGTTTCCCCACTGCCTTTTCAGGAAACCAAGAATCTTATTTTCCATCTACAGTTTCTTCTATAATTAACTTGCAACCACTGGAATCCTGTTTTCATTAAATTAATTTATTCTTTGAAAATTTGTTCATGATAATTTACTTAGCTAATTTTATGACAGTAGTAATTACAGTTTAACACTGACAAGAATTAAAGTGAACCTTCACATGTTGAGTCTAATCTTGTAAGTCAGTGGGCAAGAAACTTGGCACTAATCATATAAAAATACATGCAGATAGTTGATTTCTTCTCAGCTTGTAACAAATAATGGAGATTTGAGTTAACATAGAAATAGTACTCACAAGAATATGTAAAGTATTTAAGCTCTTCTCCAAGTGAGTACTCACAGGTAGTTTGGAAATGTGGGACTGAGCTTTAAGAATTAAATAATCACGCAATTGGTGAAAATCTTTAAACATTTGCATTACAGATGGGGGAATGTGTACTTGTGTAGCAAGTTGGTCGTTTGGGGGTTGCTTGATTGATTGATTGATTAATTGATTGGGGGGTTTTTTCCCTAAAATACCCACTTGGGCTTGCTTTGTGCTTTGCTTGCAGCTGGCCAGCTGAGCCAGTCAGCACATTACGCTCTGCAGCTGCCCTACAACGTGCTGGGCCTGGGCCGCAGCGCCAACTTCCTGGACCACCTGTACGTGGGCATCCCCCGGCCCCTGGGAGAAAAGGTTGGTTGGCATTTCAGGCTGTCAAGCTGCTTGTTTATGGTGTTGCCTTTCCTAAGAGACTTTAGATGGAAATACTGCTGGGACACTGCTTTTTCATTTGCTGAAGGAAGAATATCAAAGAAGTTTGCATATAGAATGGTTTGCCCCAAAGAACCAGTTTGCCCAGTTTTTTGAGGAGTGTAGAAACTCTGAAGCTCTGAAGCCAAAATAAAACCAAAAGATGACTGAAACTGTCTATAAATGGTATTCAGTGCTTGTTTGTAGAACAAGTGGGTATTAGGTCTGAGAGTCCAATTATTATGGACTGCCGTAGCTGCAGGGCTTTCCCAGAGTTGCTCTGGCTGGGCTGGGGCTCATGGAATTCTTTCTGCCTCAGTGCTAAAACCATGGGCACTGTCAGGGTGGGGGGAGATTGCTGTGATTCTCTAATCTTCACATGAAACATAAAAGTGGGGTCCTCACCATTTTCAGTCTTTAAAGATCTGATGGTACTACTTTGAAAAGTGAGATACTCAAATGGGCCAAAATTCTGGTTTGGATAATTGTTTTCCTGCCTCCTTTGTAGAATCAGCTCTTTTCTTCTTGCCCTATTATGTTGTTGCTTTGTACTTTTAAAGAAGATGCTGTGTTTCATGTCAGCAATAGTTATTTTGCTTTTTACTTTTGAGGGGTGGGTTTTAAAGCATTTTGGAGCTTTTAGAGGAACAGGCAACAAAGATAAAGGGATTAATCACTTATATTTAAAGTTTTTTTAAAAACCCACAATGTTTTATTTCTCCTTTTGTATGTTTCAACAGAGCATTTCTTTGCTTGTATATATGTTGGTTTGCTAGGAATTGACACAGCCTTTGTTTTTCTTTTAGTCCATAAGAAAACAAGAATGGACAGCTATCATACCAAACTCCCAGCTTATAGTCATTCCCTATCCTCATAATGTTCCTCGAAGGTAATGTCATCATTTGGATTTGCACTTCCCAAAATTACATTAATACGCAGTGTAAATTAGGCATTATGTGTAGGTTTAGCAATAGTTACTTGTATAGAAAGTTACTGAAGAAGAAGGGCAGGGGGTCAGTGCTGAGCTGGAGCTGAAAATGCTGCTCAGGTATTTACAGAGCCTCTCAGATGGTGCCCATAAACAATCTACTAAAAAAAACCCTATTACCGGCTCAGGCAAACAATCAAAATGTATTACTAGCTCCACTCCTGTAAATAATAACATACTTGCTAGATTTAACAGCATCCTCGGTGACAAATTATAAACATGGTAATGGTTGAATTAAGCATTTTTGTTTCACCAAACATGCAATTTCTGTCTGCTTCCATAGAAGAGCTTTGCTTCAGCCCTTCTGAATACAGTAGGTGTTGCTACAGGAATTAATGTTTGCCTCTAAGTAAAGGTGAACGGGTTGGTCGCACGAGAGCTTGAACATCGAATTCACTTTGCAATTAAAATGTTTCTCCCAGAAAGAGAGCATGTTTCTCTTTTTGCTGTTAGAGAAAACATTAGTCAAATATTCCAGCTGCATTTTGCCGCTTGATCTACCAGTGAGGTCAGTTGCATTTATCATGCAGAAATGATTCTGACATCAGTTCAGCAGTTAATTTTACTAGAGAACAAATAACAGTGGAGAATTGATGTGCTGCTTGAGTTGCTAATTAACAACCACAGAAATAACATCTGCCAGATGAAAATTTAGTTACAGTCTTGCTGTATTTAAAGGTATGTGTTATGCAAAACCATTTCTGTTATAGTATCCTTAAACTATTTTTGCTTTCATATAAAGTCTGTTTATGGACATTGTAGAATAGCAGAGGATGGAATCCCCAGAAGAAATCCGATTTCATAATAAAGGCTTCTTAATTTATATATTTTTTAACATAGTATGTGATTTCCTGAGAGGCCTCAACACAGAGCCTGCTGCTGACAGCTTTCCCATGATAGGAAAGCTGTAGTACAGAAAGGGACTCAGGACCTCACATGATTTGAGATGTCTTCCAGGAGCCCTAAAGGGTTTAATTATGTTGATCTTCAGCCATAATCAACTGCTTATGTTTAGAACTGCAGTTGTCCCTGGGTAAACTTCAGAAAAAGAGAACTGGGCCCATGAGCCTGTCCAAGAGGAGCTTCCCATGTGGTGGAAAAATCTTGCAGGGTTATTTTCCCCTGCTGTTCTGTGTCCCCAGGCCCTAGGCATTCCTGTGAAAGGTTTCCTTATGCATTTTGCTTCGTCCTAGGCAAGGGCAGGAGATAAATCTCCTAATGAGAAAAAGCTAATTCCCTGAGGATATCCATAGCATTCATGAAAAGTTAAACAGAAACTGTACTTAGACATGGTATTGCTCAAAAATAATTCTATTAAGCCATGTATTTCCAAGTAAACATCATTAAGCTTCAGTCTCTAAATAGAGCTGCTCATTTCTGTAGACCAGGTTGTCACCTGTCTTATCCTAACAGGTTCTT
This sequence comes from Zonotrichia leucophrys gambelii, assembly GCF_028769735.1. Lineage (NCBI taxonomy): Eukaryota > Metazoa > Chordata > Aves > Passeriformes > Passerellidae > Zonotrichia > Zonotrichia leucophrys. Next base: position 13,708,969 of record NC_088181.1, read on the forward strand.
TTCATCTTTGTAAGCAAAATCTGTTTTCTGCTTCTTAATGAAGGGTATTAATGTTTCCTTGGATTTTCTTCTTTTGTATAGCTGGAGTGCCAAGCTGTATTTGACCCCAAGTAACATTGTACTGCTAACAGCTATAGCCTTAATTGGTGTCTGTGTTTTCATCCTGGCAATAATTGGCATATTACATTGGCAAGAAAAGGTAAGCTAATTTACTAGAATATTTTATTTCACACTCCCTAATATTTTACAGACCTGTACATTAGGGTTTTTTTTTTTACATTTTTCTACAGTATAGTAACTTCTGACACAGACTGAATTGTCACAAAAGGTGTTACTACTAATTCAGTGTTTACCACAAGTTTAAAAATTGGCATTATTTTTATTTAAGCTCTAAGACACTTGAGCTTGTCCGTGTTGCTCTTCATTCCTTTTTTCCATTAAGCTGTTACTTCCAATTGAAATGAGCCATCTTTGTTTCATATCTAAACTTTCCATTTTGCAGTTTTAAGGAGAATTGTTTTGGAAAATGGAACAGAAACTCAGTTTACTTACCTTGAGTTCTGCTGGTAATCTAAAAACAAGGAGAAAGTCTTTTTTGTGTAACCCTCTTTGCTGGTTGCACTGACATTAGCATTCAGAAACATATAGGGAGTCAATTGTGCATATTGGCTGCTTTGCTCTCTGAGTCTGAATTACACATGCAGGGTATAGAAATCCATTGATTTGAAGAAGCATTTTGAAAGGGGCCTTTCTTGTCACAAAAGAAATGCATTCCCATTTTTCTTAACTATGCTCAGTTCACAAGCATACCCAGCTGGCAGAGTTGCCAATAAATGCTACTACATACCCAAACCATAATCTTAGCTGTCAGATAAAATTACTGCACATTCTGACATGGAATAACTCTTTGTTTTTGTGATGGTGGAAATAAAATGACCTTGTTAAACATTCAGACAAGTTTGCGCATGCTTCATATTTAAATGTTATTTGTCTGCCAGTCTTCACTCTTCAAAATGTTAAATACAGTCTCCAACTAATAACAAAGCTGGGAATAAGACACACAAAGCAAAGAAATACAAAGTTTATGATGGCTGTCATTAGCATGTCCTGTTGTACCAGGAAAGCACTGCTCACTTGTAGCTCAGGGCTGGGCACTGCCTGCGTTTGATTCTCTCTCCAACACATCTTTAGCAAACAAGGAGAGCAGAAAAGGTACTTGGACTTTGAGTTGGGGAAGGATTACCTGTGCATAATTCCATCTGGAGAAATGGAGATTTAATGGCAGCATTCAAAACAGTTTTTATACAATAATTCAAGCATTGTAGTGTAAGGAAGGACTGAGCCCAGAGTGCTTTTAGAGCCGTTTTCAGTCCCAGGTGTGTGTCAATGAAGTGGTATATTGGTTATATTGTAAACTAATTTCCAACTCTGCAGCACAAAATAGGCACAAATATTTGGACAAATTGTGTGTCTTTTCAAACCATTGTATAAACAGGTGTTAATTCCTATATTCTTCCTATAGATTTTTACCTTCCCAATGTTTAGAAGTACTCGAGATATTGAACAGATAAGAATGTTCACCAAGGCTGTGTTGTGCATCATTGACATGTGTAAAGTTAAACTCCAAACAAAGTTCCTTGTTTCTAAGCTTGTTCTTAGTTTACTGTCTCTCAGCAATCCTCTCCTAAAAATCCTGTCCTGGCTAAGTGCCTGTCCCTTGCAGATCTCTGGAGTACATGTAGCAAAGAAAGGCAGGGGAAATGAACTGGCACTTAAAATCTTTTCTTTCCCCCAGGGAACATATGTTACTGTAAGCTGCAGTGCTTTATTCAGCAGTTTAAATAAATCCTGGACTTTGACCTCTGCAGATAAATAGCAAAGCCCTTTGTCTACACTAGTTCTTACACACTCATCTCCAGCCAGGTATTGGAGTACTGAAATAACTGTAGGGTTTAAGGGTAGGTGTTGCTCTGTCTTGCCTTAGAAATTTTGAATGCATTGAAGAAAAAAAAGCTTTGAAATCTCAGTTACCAGATTTTAGTTTTGATACACCAAATGAAAGAGAAAATGAGGAAGAATTGACACCATTATTCATCCTACTACAAAGACAATCTTGCTACATTTGCTACAGCCCTCGATAGTCCTTATCCTCATTCTTGAGAACTTGCTTTGGGGTCGTGAGGCCGGTCATGGAAACACTGCACAGTGATGGAAATACTGCTGGAAGGGGTTTGCTGGATCCAGCAGAGTATCAGTTACTGTCAAATTTGAAGCAGTAATTTTTTCAGGAAGCATACAAGAAATGGAGTGGAAATTGTTTTCTAAGTGAGACTGTGAAATTTTGTGGAATGTGACAAGCATTTCAGTGTAGGAAAGAGTGTGCCACTCCCTCCTTCCCACCCCTTTTTTGACATCCAGAATACTACTGACACTGATAAAGTCCCTGCCAAAAAAGCCAGACTGATATATCTTAAACCTCACTGACAGCTCTGCTGCTGCTACAAAATGCAGTAAAATCCATATTTAATCCAGTGGAGTTGCTATCACACATAAACATTGTGTAATGAGGAAGTCTTTGGCCTTGAGCCAAAGCAGAAGATGAACTCTCATGGCAGAAGACGGGCACCGATTTCTGCCACAATTGTTGTGTATTTTTATCAACTGAGACACAGTTCTGAATGCCCACGCAGCACCTACTGGAGAGGCTTTTATTCATTTTACTCCTTAAGAAAAACAAAAAAGAAAGAAAGAACATGGGTCTGTGCAAGCTAAAAAGCATTTCAGTCTGCTTTGCCAAATTCGCTCATGCTGGGATTTACACATTCTGTCTGTCATGACACAAGCACAAGTTTGCACTCTGTGTTCAAGAATCTTGAAGAAATGCTTCCATCCTCTGCTAAGTGCTTTAGCACACGAGAGCAGACGTGTGGGAGAGGACTTGTTTTGACACATGACATGAATTCTAGGTGCAATTTAAATGTGCTGTTTTTTTCCAAGCACCACCCAATTCATTCTTTCAGCAGGTCAGTGTGTGTTCTGCATAAATAAGCAGGGAAATGCATCCTACTTCACATTTTCATAATATAAACAAAAGACACAGAACATTTTTCACCTACTTGGTGCTGTTAGTTGTTGGTTGAACTGCTGTCTTGCTCTGAAGTTGCATTTAACAGAATGTTTTTTTCAATGAGGTTCTTTGTACATGTAACATAAATTACATTTACAGTTAGTCCAGAGTAATTTCATCTTCTATTTCTAATGTAGACAAAATGGATACCAGGAAACAGTCTTCAGGTTTGAATTATTCCTTTTAAAAAGCATTATTAGAAATAACAGAAAAGAGTGGGTCGTAAATACTACAACAGCAGAGCAGTAACAGCAGAAGCCAATTTTGCGTAGATTATTGCTATTTCAAGCTGACATCATTTAAAAGTTAATTGTTGGGGCTTTTACTAAGCCTTTTTGCCTTTTGTCAAATGGCTTGAAAAAAATCAACCATTCTCTGACACTTGACAGCTCATTTCTGTAACAGTGTTGCTCTAGATTCCACAAAGTGTTTTTTTATTATTATTTTTCAGAAAGCAGATGACAGAGAGAAGCGACAGGAGGCTCATCGGTTCCATTTTGATGCTATGTGACATGCCTTAATATTTATGAAGGAGCTGCTACTCATTTGCTTAATTGAAAGACTAAATTCTGATTTTTAAAATTATTACCATGAAAGTACTGTTGGTGTGTTATTTGTAAATGTTGCATTATCTGGTATTTATTTGGAAAGTATTAAAATTAGACCTGAATGTCTCACAAGGCCTTTCAGTTAAGAGACTGTATATAATAGCATTTGGCCTTTATTTAACAGAACTGTAAATTTATTTTTCTTAGTAAAGGGATCAATTGCATGTACCATTGTTTATGTACCAATTCTTTAGTAATATTTGATAGAAAGAAAGGTATGTAAATGAAGTGTAGCATTTCAGCGAGCAGAATACCTTGTATCACTTGAATTGGTCTCGTCCTTTGTTCATTCTGCAAAACAACCTGGTTTTTGAAAATTAAACTTGTGCAATTTCTCAGATGACTTAATCGTTAATTGTTTTGATTGTATTAAATGGTGCTTAACCTAAAGTATTCTGTATTTTTTTTTGTTTAAATCCATGTGTTCAATAGTTAAAGAGCTTAGGAATTAGAGAGCCAAAAGGAACCTGCAGTGTGATGTGAGTTCAGTCATCCTGGGATGGATGCAGTATTTATGTGTGCTACTTCTACAGAGAAGACAACACATTAAAAAATTAAAATCATAAAAATGTATCAGCATTACATAAACTGCTTTTATAATTAAACTACAACTACATTTGTTTTAGAAAGGCACAATGTTGTTATGAAGGTAACTTTTTTTTAACATAAGAAAGGTATGGGATTTTTTGTTTGGTTCTGTTTTTTTGAGAAGTTAAAAGAAACATTTTTGAGGAGAGATTGAGGATTGACACCCTAAAATGTATTGCTAAGTGATGAGATATGCAAAGATTAAATTAAGAATGTAATAGGACACTCAGAATAATCAATGCACATTTTCCATGTACACTGCTATGCCCAAATTTCCTGAGGCTGTAGTAATGACAGAAGACGTATTGCTCAACTTTAGATATTTTTAGTGGTGATAAAGTAATGGTTGCTCAGTGTACTTGGGATCCTGGAAGAATCTCTGAGAATGCTTTTATTTTACATGAGTTTACACTATTAATTCTGCAGTTACCTCAGTTAATTTGCATCCCTAATACTGTTTGATAACCTAGAACATCTTTCTCAACAAACCGAAAGTGTTGTCAAGGCAGTGCCGTGTGCAGGGGTCCGTGCCGGGGCTGGCCCTCCCTGGGGCGCTCCCTGTGCCGGGCAGGGCAGCCCCCGGGCAGGAGGGAGCAGCTCCAGAGCTGGGCTGGGAGTGCCCAGCTGAGTGCCAGGCAGCCCCGGGCTTACCATGGCGGTGTGAACACTCACCCATTCATAAGCAGCACCGGCACAGCAGCCTTGTGTGCTGTTCCTGAGCTCTGAAGGGTCACTGGGTGTTTCCAACATGCACTGATCAATGCCAGCACAAGAGACTCTCATGTCACATTGCTCTTATTATTCAGGATAGAATATTTCCTTCATGCACACCTTCATTTTCTCTAAGCTATTTTTTTTAGATGAATACTTAATGCTTTTGGTCTTTTTAAACCACATTGATAGAATCGGCTCCTACCAGCAAAAGAAAGAACTAATTTCATGATTAGGAGGATCCACAGTTCAATATATTTTCCTGTCTTTTTCAGATGGTTGGAGAATAATGCTAAATGCATAATGCACTATGGTAACAAAGTTGTTTTTACCTTATCACAATACGGTACACATAGATTAGCTTCCTTTTGTTTTTGAAAAAGCAATTAGGAATAAAATAACCTCATGCTGACATTTAAGCTGTTGTACAAAACAATGAACTTGGTATCTTTTGCTCTGAGGTGTTTTGCATGCTCAGTAGTGCATCATTGCATCACTATATACAATATAATAAAGTTTACCCCAGGTTCTAAGTTCTTGTAGCATGGCTCACAGTCTATGCATACTGTTTTGAATTAAGACATTAAATATTGTTAAACCTGTCATCAGAGGTTTCATGTTGTACTTTGGTTCTCTATTCTCTATTTGGGTAAGGCTGTTGCCCTTCTACCAGGAAGTTTAAGAAAGCAGCATCAATTAGAAAGTTGTAGTTCCAGGTGATTGTCACAGTCACTGAGAAGTGAGAAATAGTTCGAGCTACATAAATTTTCAAACTGCAGCCACTGTAACACAGCCCTGGTGAGAAATGCTATTGGAAGCTTCCTCAGTGTGAAATTTCACCTATATAAAAACACTGTTGACAGGCCAACTGACAGATGGCTGTTGAAATACCATCTTTCTTTGTTCTCATTTTCCATGAGAAGCTTTAAGACTGAATCTTCCTACCAGATTTATCATTAATGCACTATAATCCCCCAACAAAAGAACCAAGTTTTCTGCTGCAGATTAATAGGCATATTCTATATAGTATGATATTCCTCCTGTGCTGAGGCCATCGTGCTTAACAGAGACATTAAAAACCCTACAGTTAATGGAGAAGTAATCACTACAAACACACCGAGTTTGGTCAATTCAGAGCTTCTGTAGAATCACAGAATGGTTTGGTTGGAAAGAACTTTAAAGATTATCCAGTTCCAACCCCCCTGGTATGGGCAGGGACACCTTCCACTATCCCAGGTTGCTCCAAGCCCCATTTTTCACCTGGCCTTGAACATTTGCAGGGATCCAGGGGCAGCCACAGCTTCTCTGGGCAGCCTGTGCCCAGCCCTCACTGCCCTCACAGTAAAGAATTTATTCCTAACAATCTAACCCTCCTCCCTGGCAGTGTGAAGGCATTCCCCTGTGTCCTGGCACTCCATCCCCTGTACACTGTCTCTCTCCATGTTTCTCTGGAGGCTCTTTCAGGCCCTGCAAGGCCACACTGAGCCCACCCCAAAGCTTCTCCTCTCCAGGTGAACAATGGCAGCTGTGCCAGCCTTTGCTCCCAGCAGAGCTGCTCCATCCCTCTGCTCATCCTGGAGCCCCCTCTGGCCTGGCCCCAGCAGCTCCAGGTCCCTGCTGGGCTGGGGCAGCTCTGCAGGTGGGGTCTCACCCGGGCAGGGCAGAGAGACAGAATCCCCCTCCCTTACTGCCCCCATGGTCCTTCTCTGCAGGTTTGCTCTTGACCTATTGCCCCAGGCTGTGCCAATATTTGATATTGAATAGATACCAATGGATTGTAATTGATATATAACTTCTTTCAAATTAATGCCACGAAAATAGAGCAGGAGAAGTCAATCCATAAGCTTCTGCTATATTATAATCAACAGTGTAAAAGCATTAACTGTCTCTGTTTTGAAGGTACTAATAAAAAAATATTTTATAAAATTTAGAAAATACAATTATGCTTAAAATAATCTCATACTTTGCAAATATGTAGTACTAGTTCTATAGGGATTAGCAAATATTTTGTTCAAAGAATTGTGTTAAGAAATCAAGAGCAGTAGAGGAGTTAAATCTGGCACTGCTGTGCTGCTCTAGTAACCCTACTATCCATAGGAATAGGATCTAGTTGTTGAAGCAGCGGTAATATTGGCTTCCCTGTCACTTGAAAATAATCAGCCACACAGCACTATTTTTATCATTAATTCCTGACTTCAGTGAAAAATGTGGTCCCATCTAGGATACAATCCATAACAATTATAACCTAATGTTCAAATTAATGAGTTTTTCAACCTAAGCCAAAAAAGTCTGTAGGTATATTCTAACAGTCAGATCTAATGATATTACCTACCAAACAGAGAAGTGCACTGTAAGCTTTCTGAAAGCTATGAGTTTCTTCCTGACTATTCAAAAGTTTGCAGTGTTCATTACTTAGTAGTAAATAACAAAGCCAACTGTGCATATTTATGTATGATTATGTATTACATATTGTAATGCAATTACATTTGCATTGTAATACAATACTGAGGTACTTGCATCTTCTATAATTTTCTAATTATAGAAATTATATCACAAAATTAGGATTTATCAAAGGCACCTAAATTGTACTGACAAAACCAAGTACCAGAACAGTTAAAACATAATTCCTCATCTCCTTTCATAATTATCCACTGTTGACATCTATATTTTTGCAACCTCTTTTAAAAACAATGTCCAAATAGCTGCTGGTCTAAGGCTGTTTGGGTTGTACACTTTGCTACTCAAGAGCAGAAAATATTTTAGGTAAATTAAAGTTAAAACTTCTCACAGAACAGCCAATCAAATGAAGTTTTAAGGAGGATGCAAACCCAGTTCTGATAATTCAAATGTAAGCCTTTAGCTGCAGTTCTAATAATTCAGATGTAAGCCTTTAGAGCACTGTTGTGACTGACTCATTCCTCAGCTGCTCATGCAGGTGTTTACCTACATCAGAATGAGTCCCACTCATTCTGCCTTCCCTGAACTACTGCTACTCAAAAATAATGATGAGGATAGAGCATCAGACCAATCCACAGCTGGCTGTCCAAAAGCTGTTTTCAACCTTTCTTGACTCCCAAACTTCAGTTTAATTAAGTGCAGCTTACTGCCGGCGTGACCCAGCAGCAGAGTTTTCCTCCCTGGAAATCTGCACTCTGCAGGCTCAGAACACAGAACTGAAAGCTCCTTCAGACCTGTCACCAGTGAAAGCACCGCCTGTAACAAGAACTCCAGCAAAACAAAGCAACAGGGATGTCCACGGGAGAAATGTCTCTGAAAGCAGCCGTAAACAGGGGCAAAATGTGCTCCAAATCTACAAATTGATGCTACTCCCTGCCTCTCCCACACTGACAGCTTGACACAGCCCTGCAAAGAGAGAGGATGGAAAAGCTGTTCACTTCCCCAAGTGTGTAATAGCTCTGTTCAACCTTCTAATGGACGAACCAGAAGTTGAGCTCTTCAGTTAAATTGACTGTAGCAGATTGGGTCTTTGCAATTACAACCCAAACTTGTACTGAGCACACAGCATTACAAGAGTTTTCTCTCGTCTCTTTGGTGAGAGACAATTGACCACAAATAGTTCTCCTGAATGCAAATTCAGCCCAAGATCTAAGAATTGGGCCAGTTCTCATTTCCTATATCATCATGAATAATAAAAATATCCAAGTCAAATTTTGCCATCAGCTGTACTGTGCATTCCAAAAAATAAATAAAGCAGGCAACCCCCTGTTCCCTAACAATCTGCACAACAGCACAGTCAGATTTTAATGATGTACTTGCAGAGAGGATAAAAAATGTGAACGATGCCAGATACAGCAGTCTTGGATATTTTCTTGCACCACTACAGTAAACATATTTCTAAGTAAAGAAAATGTGAAGTAGATACACCTATTGAGGACTTCTCTATGTATAGGAGTTTCCACTAAAGAACTTCACATTTCATCACACTGCCCTAAATACATGGTTAAGAGGGGAACAGAGGAATCGCTTTGTCCACTGCTGGATTGTAGCAGCTATTTCACAATTCATGGAAAAACTATGCTTGGAGGAGGACTGTATCATCTCTATTTGAAATTGAAAGGACAATTCAAGTAAGTAGAATAATATAATTATGTAACTTGGGATTTTGCCAGACCATCAACCTTAATACTTCATGAAGCTTCTTGCAACACTGAAATGGGTCTTTAATACCCAGAAAAGCTCAGGACCTTTGCTGCGAGGTCTCTCCGGGGGTCTGGGAGGAGCTGCTGCCCCCGGGCCCGCTCCCTCCCGCTGCTCTCCGCTCACTTCTCCATTGAATTCGCCCTCGCTGACAATCACACTGACTTGAAGCGCCTGAAATATTTAACAGATAATCTGAAGCAAGAGAATGACCTTTTCTAACAGGATAGGCTGACCTTTGAACATTGTAGAAAGAATTTAACATTCAAATACACAGCACCTAACCACAAGGAAATCAGAGCTTCACCTCGCACACTCGTGTTAGACACTGTACTGAGCCGCCCTACTCCTTAAGCAAACGGACTCCCAAGGGCAATTAGGCATCCACTTTACAGTTTGCACAATCTGTTGGATGTAGCGAGTGGGTTGGTTCCGAATTGCTCCCACAAAGCGCCTGCTCTGGGGCAGCTGGAGATGCAGCCGCGCTTCGCTGCGCAGGACCCGAGCGGGGACCGGACCGGCTCCGTCCCGGGGCAGCTCCGGGCACGGCGCCCCCGCTCAGCTCCTGCGGGCCGGAACCGCTCCTGCCCCCTGCGCAGAGCTTGGCAACACGCACGGGTCTGAACATCTCCGCATTTCAGCACTCCTGGAGCCTGAGTGAAAGATCTCAGCCTCGCCTAATCGGCAGGTGCAGGGAGGAGACATCCTGTAGGAAATGCCCAGCGATTCTTCAAGCCGTGTTGCTTATAGGAGATTTGAAAGCCTCTCTAGGGGACTACCGTGTTGCTATCGTTTTACACGTAGCCTATGGGCAGCACAGCCTTCCCCGGGCATGCCCCCGGCTGTCCGGCACGGCCGCGGCTCTCGCCTCACGGACCGCCCTGGCCAGCTCGGAGGGCTCTGGCAGGACGGGAGTCCCCGCGGCGGGATCTGCTGCCCTTCCCCCGACATCGCCACCTGCCTCCACCTCGGGCCCTTCCCGAAGTAACATCTCCCCTCACAAAGAGAACCCGATGTGATGGATAACCAGAGGGACGGGAGCCAGGGCAGGCAGCAGGCTAAGTGCGCCTTTTTATTAACTTCTTGTAAAGTAATAGCTCCATTTTAGCTGTCACTCTTATCAAACAACAGCCGCACAATAGCGTGTGATGGGCTCTTCCCGGCTCCGGAGCTGCAGGCAGCACACTGCAGCCAGGCAGGCAGGCAGCTGGGCACGCCGCACTGCCGGGGCCGCGCGGGCTCCCTGCCACCAGCGCGGGGGCGAAGGGGAGCCACGGAAGACCGAGGGAAGCACCGCGTCCCTTTTACCCCATGGGGACACACTCAGCAGCCGAGCAGCCGGGATTCAGGCTTATCCAAGCCACCGTGTGCTGGAGAGGGGCCGCACGGCTCGCTCCCGGCTCCGCGGGGGACGCTGTCCGGGCACCCAGCACCGCACACGGGAAAAGCCCGGCACACGGGGACAGGATGGGCCCGGCCGTGAGGCACGGCGGGGGCCGAGGTACGGGACCGAGGCGGGGCTCTGCGCCGGGGCCAGCCCCGGCTCCCCGTGGGGACGGGGTGAGAACGGGCGCTGCTCCGGCGCTGTCGCCCCTGCCTCGGTGCCCGGCCGAGCGGGAGGAGCACAGCGGCCCCGCCGGCTGCGGCTGTGGCTGCTTGCGGGGCTCCGTCGGGGGCGGGCACATGCGTACAAGCGGCTCATCCAGGCAAACACCCCTCACATCTTAAATGAGCTTCATTTAGCAGCAGCCGCTTCAGTCGGGCTGGGAGCTGCGGGGCTGCGCTCCGAGCGCCGCGCGTGGAGCCCCCCGGGGCAGGCCAGCCTCGACGGAGCCCGCCGCGCCCCGCTCTCCATGGGACTGAGCGCGGCGGCGGCTCCGCGCGCGGGCGGCGGAGGCTGAGCGCGCCCCGCGGGGGCGCCGGGCATGGCCGCGGGCGGGCGGGGGCCGAGCCGTAGCCACGGGCACAGCGCCCTCGCGGGGGGCACCGCCGCGGCCATGGAGCGCCGCTGATCGCCGCCGCCGCCGGGAGACAATGGCCCTGCACAAACTCTGCTCGGTGCTGGAAGGTAGGAGCCGCGGGCGGCACGGCGCCCCGCCGGAGCGGGGACCGCGGTACCCCCGGCGGCGCCGCCCCTTCGGCCGCCCCGCGCTGCCCCCGGCGCGCTCCCTGCGCCGGCGGAAACTTCAGAGCGGCGGGCGCGGGGGCTGCGCAGGGGCGGCCGCTCGGCTTCTGCCGGGGCTGCTCTTCCCGGGCAGCTGCGGGCGCTCCGCACCTGCCCATCGCACCGCCCCGCGCCCCTGCCCCGCGGCCCCGCGCCCCTGCCCCGCGGCCGCCGCTCGCTGGCCCCGCTCTGCCCCACGCCAGACACAGCGCTGCGGCGCCGGCTCGGGGCCGCGGCTGCCGGAGCCCAGCGGGGGTCGGCCCGGGGGCCCGCGCCCATCCCGGGCTGCCCCCGGTCCCGCTACTGCGGGCGGGCGGCCGAGACACCTCGGGCTTGGGGAGGGTCCCAGCAGCGGGGATACCTCCGTACCTCGGGTTTGGGGATTTTAGGAACACCTCGGGTTCGGGGGGTCCCAGCCTGCAGAAAGGTGGGTCACAGTAGCAGCGACTCTACCCCGGTGACCCGTATATTCCCGAGACATACCGGCGGAATCCTACGCTCGTCTTTTCACAGTAAAAATACTCTCTGCTTTCGTGACTCTCCTGACGAGCTGCTCCACACTGTTCAGCTTATCACACTTGTTATCGGGAACACGGTCTGGTTTCAGTAAGGTTTTCATAAAATCAGTCACCCGAGTCACAAGCTACACGCTGACCGGTGTTTACATGTGCTTTTCTTCTTGAGGCTTTTAAATCTTGTTTCTAACTTATTTCTGTTAAGAGGTAAACAAGGGTGCAACGCTCCTCATCCGAGTATTTCTTTGTGCTATTATTTATACAGCTCGACAATGGGCGAGGGGTTTCTGTTAGGAAAGAAATCTTGATGTGGCACTTCAAGCTTGAGCTTGTGCCTCAAGAGATTATTTCTAGCATTCTGTATCTTCTTGAGCAATAGCAGACTTGATGGGGGTTCCAGTCTGTTGTTGTTTTGGTTTGGTTTTTTTAATGATGATTGTTATTTTAAATTATTCTGTTAGGAGATGTTGTGACTGCATGCATTATTGAAGCCAACGAGGCACTACTGCAGAGTGGAGAATTGTTTAGTGTATACATTGATGTCTTCCCACAGAATGAAAGTTGTAAAGAAGTCTGTTTTAAATCCAGAATGTTTCCATGGGCCATAAAATCCCATGTTCCTGGCATGAAGGACTTTATGTCTTTAAGGTTTCAAAAAATATTTTTCATTTATTAACATCATAACTGAGAGACAGAAGATACTTGTTCTTAATAAATGTCTGTCTCTATATTGTTAACCATTCACAGAGTTTAGGAACAACGTAGGAACATATGGCTTACATGGGGAATACAAGGCATTTAGATTCTTTTTTCTACTACCTCTTTTAAGTAACATATCTAAATATCAGAAGCCACTATAAAACAACCATAAAATACAGCTGTTGTATCTACTACTTAAATAGTTTATACACATGCAGATTTAATTACATTTCAAAAATATGTGATTGCTGCAAAATTGACTGTACAGGTTTTCCACTGAACAGAGCTGTATATTTTTTTATGATCACACTAGTGTCCGGGTAAAAAAAGTCCCTCTACAGGAAGTTTTTTGTATTATCCATAATCCATAAATTGCACAAAGCCATTAGTCAATAAGCTGTTAGTATTCTAAACACATCCCTTGCCATGACTACAGAAACAACCTATCATTACTTAGCATCATAAACTCCCTTTTAGCTCTGCTTCAATAGAAGTCCTTACATAGTCCCATTATTACACCTAATCAGAAACAAAAAAGTGTATTCCTGTAGATAGGTGTATAGATTCAGTTCCAGAAGGAAATTGCTGGAAATAAAATTCAAAGTAACCATCCATATTTTACAAATTGCAGCTTAAATTCTGCATAGAAGCCCTGTCTAGAGTGGCAGTAATTTTTTTTTCTCCATACATAGCTTCATGTGCAGAACTGGAGGAGTTCTGCTAAACCACATGCAAAGTACTATGAAGCTTAGTGTATCATGAGAAGTCATATTTTATTTAATACTTCTTAGAAACATCTTCTGTTCTTAACAGGGAATGCATGTATACAATTTCTGTCATCCACAGAGATTCTATTTTGTGGCTGTTACCTCAGGGCAGAAAAGAGCCCCTCATACTTTGTGGCAGTTGGAATTTCTTACATTAAGCTTGTTCAGAGCTATTCATCTGCTCTTCCTCAGCTATCAATATCAAGGACTATTTAAATAAAAATCTAATGTAATTCTTTCTCTGTCTGTAGTGTTCAGCAGAACTTTTCAAAGTCTCATCCTGAGCCCACCATCCTGCCTGGATTCTTTGCTCTCCTCCAGCTCTCCCAGGCAGCAGTGCTGCTGGAGCACGACAGCCCGGAGATTTCAGTGGCTGCAGCTTTTGCTCAAGTGGAGCCCAGCCAATGCCCACCTGCTCTCTCAGTGGGCTCTGGAACCCTTTGGAGGCCAAGAGCTTGCTGCATTTGGGCTGTTGGAGGACAAAGCCTTTGCCTCCTGCCTTCAGTTCTCAATGCCATCTTAAACATGCTAGAATCCTTCCCTGAGCCTGGCACAGCTTGCAAAATGCAACTGCTCTGCAAGAGTAAAGCACCATAACCTCCACTTCATGAGAGAGAAAAGCAGCTGCTTTCATAGTAAAGCCATGCCCCTGTTAGGCTTAGGAAGTAAATATACCTACCTTGAATTTCCTCATAGCTGGTGTTCCCCCAAAATGGGTTTGCTAAGGACTTGTTCCCATGCTTCAAATATGCTCCCTCTTTCATTTCCATATGCTGTTATTTGCTTTAAAAAACTGTACAAGCTGTCAGTTAAATCCTTCCTCTACATTAGTTTTGGTCTATTTCAGTTAATATATTGGATTAATTTACAAAGCCAAAAAGAGAATTCTCTAGCTTCTGACCCAGTAATTCAACAAGCAGCCAGGGGTAGAACAAATTACTGCTACATTCTCAACCTTCCAGTGGACTACAGAATTATTTCCAGCTCCATCAGGTTGCAAGAATGTGGACTGCTATGATTTAACTTCCTGCCATTCTGCTCCAGCTCCTCATTTGCATTTTGGCATGACTTTAACAGTTAATTTCTCACAAACAAGTAGTGTTAGGAAGTAATGCTTCCTTCCACACAAAAGCTAGAAATTATGGCTGCCTATTTCCAAAACCAAAAGGTGTAGTAATGCCACAAAAAGCTGAAAACAAGCAGGAAAAAAAAGTTATTCAAAAATCTCCTAATAGTTTCATGATTTGTTCATTGAAGCCAAAAGCAAAAGTACTGACTGTAGAAGCTACAGTGACCCTAATAAAGGCAGTATCAAGTGATACTTGATATTTTTTACTTAAACAGTATCTGCTTTCCACCTTTTCTGCTGCACTGAAAGAAAAAAGTGAAGCTCCAAACTGCTTGCAGTGCTAAGCAGTTCAGCAAAAGTAACTCAGGTAACTGCAGACCAGGATTCAAAAAGCTGCAGTTAAAAACAAGGCAAGTGTTTGGTGGTGTGTATTACACCTTGCTCTTCATACACATACAAACTTCATATTCAAAATGCACCACCCTGAAGCATAACTTCAAATACATTAACTCCCTCTTTTTCCTAAGACAAAGATGACAGTGACTGCTAAAATTCTTACAGAACAACTTGGTTACAATTACATTGATATTAATAGCAAATTTTGGTGGGTAAGTCATGTAAATGGCTGTAGCCAGAGTATACTGTAACACTGGGTTGAAGCTAAAGGAGCTACTAAATTATGTATCCCTATCTAATGAAAAAGTTAAGATTTTCAGCATCTTCCTTAAGGTTTAATTCACAGGGAGAGATTAGACAGAAAAATTACCCTTGAAGTAAAACTTTATAAGCTATTCATCATTTATGAACCTGTCAGAAAGTCATAATTCACTGGAGGAATGAAGAGAGCTGCTAATTGCACATACTCTGGTACTTGCAGTTTACATACAAAACAAACCCAGCACTAGGAGTATAACTTGTCTGGACTGAAGCAAAATTTTAGTGTCTTGGATTCAAGCTGGGATTCTAACACTGCAGACAAGCTTGCTGCTTGTCTGCCTTGTACATTCCAATTTGGTTTTATTTAACTAATGAAGCACTTACAGTTTAGGACAACTTAAACAGCTTGCTACCTTTAAACAGCTTGCTGCCTCTGTCAGCATACAACTGGCAACTGCCACCTCAAATACTGCAAGATATGGGATTGAGTGAGTGTAAATTTTACAACAAAAAACAGCAGGTAACTTTTAATTTCAAAAATCCACATTTCTTTCAGATTATCTTTGTGCTTCACTCAGTTTTCTGTTACTACAAAGCTGACTCCACTATGCAGCAGCAAAGGATGGCCAATATGTTAAGAAATCATTTCACAAAACCTCTTCTATATCATACGGTAAAATTGATGAACACTAAGTTAAGTCTCTTTTTAAGGAACTGAGAGTGAAAAGCGGGAAAATAAAAAATCATAGTCTGTACATAAATTGTTGCTAGACATGAAAGAAGATAGCAGAAGAGAACTTTAAATACTAATTTTGTAATAGACATTCCAGAAATTATTTCCACTGAAAAATATAGTATATTGCTATTAAATAAGAGAAGATAAAGAACTCTGGTATCATCTGATCGATTTTTAAGTCAAAAGTATCACTATCCAATTTCTCTAGGAATAAGCTATTTCTGGGAAAGATGTCTTCAGAATAGTCATATGCAGCAGGATTAGCTCTTAGCTCTGTCAGCTAGAGGGAAGTCATCTGAACTTAGAAGTCAGTGTACATATTTTAATAAGGTTTTGAAACCCCTCATCAACATGGTTTGCACATGCAGTCTTCTCATCAGTCTCTTGCTGCACACAGCTTGGAGATGAAAAAAGGGCTCTTCCATATAAAAAGGAAAGTTTCTATTTTAAAAATGAAAGCTATCATTATTCTGGCAGAAGTTTTGCTGGCAGACAGAGCCAGGGATGGATTATAAGTAGCAGGATGTGGAGCAACTGGTAAAATGAAGCAGCTCACAGCTGCTTATACATTTCTAATGGGGGACAGGATCAGAAACATTAAATGTTCTCAGCCAACCTAGAGGGGACTCTGTCACAGATCCATCCAAGCATGAATTGTTCTGGAGATGATTTTTATCAAAGGGACGTGGGAGACCTGCACTTACTTCCTGAATCAGTTAACCTGGTTTCTCTGCAGAGATAGAGTCCCAATTTGTTTCTCTGGCAATCTTAAAGAGAGGAATCCCTACTGGAAACAGCTGGAGTGAGATGAAACTGTTATATCTGAGAATAGACCTGAATGCATTCACATACCCTGCTGGCAGTTAATGGCTAACAAGATTTGGATCTTAGAAGGCACCAGAGTCACTGTTAATAGCTGGTGAAGCCCACTTCTGCTATCAAGCTTCTGTGAGAAGGATTAAAAATGTGTTGGCAGCTCCACTAGCATGCTCTGGGTAAGACTTAAACCAGCTAAAATATGTCTTGTCTGATGCACACCTTCATCTCTGTACTTTATTCTGTGACAATCCTGCTGTATGTTCCAATATGAGGAAACCACTGGAGCTGTTAATAGGATAAGTTGTAGGCAGCCACCTTAAATGCTCTTTGATACTCATTTTACCAATCTGCAAATGTTCTGTTGAGACTGCGATAGATTAAGAAATGTATACAGGCCATGAGCTATAAAAATGTTTGGGATTCAAAAACTGCCATGTTTTCATCCTCAGCAGCAGAATGGTTAGCCTTAAATACAGCAGCAACAGATGCAATCCAGTATTCCTTTTGTCAATTAACAAACACAGCAAATGCTAGGAAGAGAGAGAAAAGTCTCATTCCTTGAAATTTACAGTTTGTGTTTCTGAGCTAAAAATGGCTTGAATCCTAAAGCCATTAACAAGCTTTTTGAAAGAAAAGGAGGTGACCATGCACACAGAATTACATGAAATCCAAGGTGTCTGGACACTTTACCTGTCTGTCTAAATTGTACAAGTTCTTTATGAGACCACCCACCAATGCTTCACTTTGAATTTGTGCAGCAACTAATCCTTAATCAGAGTCCTTACAAGCAACCAAAACATGTAGTTAATGTTGGCCAGAGAATAGGATAGGATATAATAATCATAAATGTCCCCAACTCATTAATAGCTAATATTACTGTTTCGATGCATGAGTAAAACATGGATATAAAACCTGAAATACTGTGATGAGCAGTTGCTGAAAGTAACTCTAATTTTAGTACACAGGGCAAATGAGGAGCTAAGTTTAAGAAGAATACACAGAAAAGGAACCATTCCCATAAGGCAAAACAGAGTACATAATTAAGATCAAGCATTTGTTACTCCAGGCTGTATCTGCCAGAAAGAAGCAGGCATCCTGGCAACATCTTCCAACATGCATGACCCGTGAGTTGCCAATTACCATCCCTCTGGACTGTGTGTGTACAAGGTGCTGCCTGATCCAAGGAGCAGAGCACAGAGATCCAATGAATCCTGCTTTAAGCAAAGCCTGTCATCTTTATCCCTAGGATTCTGGCTACTGCTATACTAAGAATGTGTAATACTCTAAATGATTAAGTCTTTATTTTAAAACATGGTGGAATGTTTCTCAGCTGTGCCTGACTGCTGCCCAGTTTGAGATTCAGCTTGCCCTGCATGCATAGATCCCCCATTGTCATCACTGAAGACAGACACTGCTCTCAGAGCCACACAGCAAATCGAGTCTGCTGTCTCTGTGGGAAGATCCCTAGAGCATGCAGAAAGAGCAGGGGAAAGATGGATCATGGGGAGCTCAGAGCTGAACTGTATCCCATGAAATCTGAAGAATGTGTTTTGCCATAAAGTACAAGCATATGTCAGATTTGCAGCCTAAAGCACTTGTTTATCCAAGCAACATGCTGATTTCTCAGTATTGGGTTGAGCACCCATTTACTGCAAAACTAACTATAGTATTCTCATTTTTAAAGAGAAGTAGGAGCCACACATTTCTGAGCCTCCCTCTGTATACTCCAATGCAGAAATTGCCTTCATTTTTTCTTTTTTAGCTTAGATTTACTTTATAAAATTTAGGAAATGCCAACAAAGAACATCTTGACTTCTGCAAACAATGCAGTTTATTACACCAATTCAAGGGCTTCTTTTATGTTATTTTGTAAGCCTACTTCAGCAACAGAATAGTAAGAACTTGAATTGCATGTTTAGTGTCTTCACTTTTCAAAATGTATACAGCTGTCTGCAGGATATGTGATCTAAAATATTTAATGCAAAGAAGTGAAGAAAATGAAAAATCCATTATTTTAAAAACAGACAGAAGCTGGCTGCTTTTTCTGTGTTTCTAGTTCATGCTCACACAGGGATAAACTATCAGAGCTCTAAATAGGAGTACAAGAGTGTGCACCATAATTCATGAAATACAAGTACAAATAGCAGATTCATGAATAAAAGAAGCTCCTCAGTCTCTGCCTTGTGTGCCTGCTGCTGTTGGCTTAAGGATGGCCCCTTCTGCAGGGTACAGATCATCAGGGGGAAGCCCACTGTAAGGTGCAGCAGCACTAACTTTTATTACATTTATCGCCTAAGTATCTCTGAGTTCATAAGGTCCGTGTCCCATAGCTCAGGCTCCTCTGGGAGAATTCTCATCATACTCCTCCAGTGAAACAAAACCCCCAGCTCTCCCCTTGAATCCCTTGGATATTCAGTGCAATCCTGCACTGTGCTGTTGCTTACATCAGCATGCCATGTTCCAGTGGCATCTTTACTCACTGCTGATGTTGCCTGTACCATAACAGACTATGGAGCTGAGCCTAGACTTATCTTTCATCCACGCTGAAGAATAGTCATGTCAGAGACATCTGTGAGAGACTTTAAAAGAGGAAAAAAGGAGCAGAGGAATACTGTGTCCCATTTCAAGTTCAGATGCACAATCAATATTTGAATTGCAGTTTATTAGAAATAAAAAGATCATTCTTCATCCTTCTGGAAGTGCTACAAGACTGTTAGTGAAAGTGTTCAGTCTCTCACGTCTGTTCCAGTTGCTGTGACTGTGTCCCTGCTGCAGCCCCAGGACAGTGGTTCAGCAATGGCTCTCTAATGCACCAACTTCCAGGATTTGTCTCTTCCCTAGACATCTTCCTCCTTATGGATTTGTACTGTGCAAATTAGTCTTTGAGATCTGAAATTATTTTTCCAGGAAGTAGTATGAATTTAGGACACCAAGAGATTGCTTTGTTGTTTTTAAAATGCACACAAAAATGGAAACAGTCGGAAAGACCTCAGAATATCCTGACTGATTATTTTTTTCCTTTTCTTTTCATCCTGAGTATTGATAGACCTTGTTTACAGCCCCTTAGCTCCTGTTGGCTTTCCCACATTATACTGTGTCATGTCAGTGCACTCAGTTCAAGGCAATACTACCTCAGGCAATCCTGCCCAGTACTCTCAGGAAGAACAGGTAAGTCCTCCCCACCTTTCTGCCAGCAGTGTCTCTGATGAAGACAGCACACATCCCAACCATTAGCCAGAGACACCTCTTTTCTTCATCAGACTGTCACCCTGGGTAAAAGTGCCAAAGGGAGACCCTGGAACATTTGCTACCTGGGCTACTGAATGCATCTTAAGGGTTGTTGAGAGCATGAGGAGGATGGGCACTGCCAGGGAAGGGCAAGAACAAGGTGTAAGAGATTAAAACTGAAGAGGATGGAAAGGGCAGGGAACAAACAGAAGGTGGCCCATACCTTCCCAGTCATCCATAGAACATGACAAAATAAGCCAGTAAGACAAATATTCAACCCATATCTTCTCTAGTTGCCTGAATATCCATGTTCCTCTGCAAGGAATAGGCTCTGTTTGTTTGCATTTACACACATACAGGACTATTTATAGAAACAGCACAGCTTTAGTGAAAGCCAATCAGGCTTTCTGAAGTCCTTTTAGGGGGGTTGCTGCTTTATCCACATCAGCAAGAAGGGAAATCAATGGTTAGTGTAACAGAACATCTATTCTTATGTTGTTTCCACCAGTACAATCACTGAAATAAATGTAGATGCATACTGAATTTTTTTTAAAAATACTGTATTGGAACAGTGGTAGCCATAGGAAAGCTGTACTAAATAAAAACCAAAGCAAACCAACAAACCCTCAGTTTTTCACTGTTACTTGAAAGTGACTATTTGCATTCATTTTGTTAGTCACATTTTAATTTCACTCACATTTCTCTGTGTGTTTGCTTTAAGAAAAAAAGTCAAAGCTCGTTTTGCATTTTGAGAAGCAGCATAAGTTGCACAGAGCTTGCTCTGTCCTTGCAAAACACAGGGTGGGCACAGCTCATCTTTAAGAAAGGTGAATTCAATAGAACATACTGCCACATGATTTACACAGGACTGGGGAAACTGCCTTTACTTTAGCAATAAAAGTCAACATTGAAGTGTTGCACCAAAACCAGTGTAAAAAAGAGAATGACAACTTTATAACCCCTGTCAAGATTCTCTGTTAGGGACAAATGATCTCAGGAGTACAAATGCATTGGAAGTTCATGCAACTCATAAACTCAGATTCTTCAGTGTACGGTTTAAACAGAGGAGATGCAAAAATAAACTGTAAATAATTGTAAAATAATACCTATGTAAGGAATAGTAAAAACTAAAACCAGCTGAAAACTATTGTCAATCATGTGTTAATAAAGATGGGATATTTGTTCATTTGCTTTAAAGACATCCATAACTGAATACCAGTAATGGGTATCCTTTCTTCTGAAGGAGGAATTTTCAGTTTAGGGTGAGTCAGTAATGATTAGCAGCATCTGCTTTGTATTTGGATAATGACAGATAGTATATTTTTAAGTATATTAATATTGATGAAAATGCAGAATTATTGCAAAAATGGAAATTGAAAAACTGCTTAAATCTTCACCTACTCTAACATAATCCATCCTTAAAAATCAAATAAGCTTCTAAGAACATAGCACTTGTTTGCAAGACCCATATGGTATTTTAGAAAACACCCACAGCTATGAACTGACTTACACAGGAAAAAGCAGTTGTTGGTAAGGAAAGTTTCAGAATGAAACACAGTCTACTTCAGTATGGGCAGAGAGAAGAAAGGGCAGCAGAAACATACAAAATAAAACATAAATGCTAGATGGACACTTTCAGGAGCAGACTTTGATCCCTTTAATCTTTTCCCAAGATGATGTATCCATGCCAGTGTTAGAGGAGCATCTGGATGAGCTGAGTCAAGATCACTGTGGTTCACAGTCAGTGCATGCTCACTCTGCAGCTCCAAAGGGCTCAGAGTCCAACAGCAACACAGGGAAAAGCACAGATGGAAAAAATGCCATTTCAACTGAGCCACTGAAATGCCTGAGCAACAAGGCAGGAAGGCTGGGAAAATAAAATTAACTTCTTGAAAGTGACAATAAAATTCCTGCTGAAATCTCTTTTTTTGCCCTGCAGTGCTAAGGCCATGCCTGCCTGACAAGTAGATTAAGAACATGGGAATGGCCATACCAGGTCACATCAAAGGTCCATCTTGCTTGCTATCTTCTTTCACAGAGATATAAAAGCAGAATGAGTATAAAAATAGAGCAAATTATATTTGCCCCAAATACATCCCAGAATTCCAACAACTTATGGCTTAAGGGGTTTCTGAAACAGAATTTTCTACCTCAAGGATGCATTATGAATTATGTGCATTTAAAAAGAAAAAAAAAGAAAAAGCTTTGTTTAATTCAAACATGCCACCTGCTTGCTTTGTCTCACACCCCCTGGTTGTCTACTGGAAGAGACAAGCAGTAGTTGCTCAGTTCCCAATCTCAGTGATGCTTGTGGTTTTGGAAATTGTCTTATCTCCCCTCAGCTGCCTTCTGTCCAGGGCAGTCCAGGCCTGCTTAGGTAGTTCTGTAAGAGCTGTGGCCAGAATTTCTGAGATACTCCAGATGCAAGCAAATGGAAGATTTGAAGAGTGGCATACTAATTTATTCGATTTCATTCTCTTTCCCCCTCCTGGGAATCCTAAACAATTTGAAGGGACAGAGTTGACAAAGCATTTGGGACAATCTAAACATTAAGGCTGCTTTAAAATTGCTGATGGACTGTGGGATATGGAGTTTTTCATATGGATGCTTCTTGGGTGCAGGGAATGTGTAAATGTAAGGGAAAGGCCAAAAGTAAAACAGCCAGAAAGGAAGGAAAGGAAGAAGGAGGCTGTCCATCTCCAGAACGTGCATCTGCCCATTTTCTACTCCCTCATCACTTGCAGAAACCACTGCTATTGTGTGGCAGCATCTCAACAACCACTCTTGCAAGCACAAATCTGTGAAATCTATGGAGGGGTTAAGACCACTCAGTGTCTCCTGTGGTCAGGATTAATTTCTTGGAAGCTGGAGAAGTCTTTTGCACACATTATGCAAATAGAGTTTTAGGATAAATATGATTCATTGTAGCAGTGAAACATTTTGTTGCAGGATATAAAAGTTTTATAGACAGCAGAAACCATGTAAACTCTAGAAAATATTCTTAAAAGTCCCCTCAAACAATGAATTGCTGTTCTCATACACACTTGAGGAGCCTGGAAGAAGGAGCAGCAGTGCACATAGACTGCACTGGTTTCATGAGTTGAAATTTTGGTCAGTAAGTTGTTTTGGTCATAAGTTGTTTTGGTCAGTGATGCCAGGATTTGCATGAACTGGGACTGCAGAAAATGGTCTATAACTTTGAAGAATTACTGATGTTTCTCCTGTCCAATTTCTCTCATCAGTGTTGCTTGTAACAATCCTGGTAGTGGAAGGCATTGCTGTTGCACAGAAGACACAAGGTACAGTTTTAGTTTGATGATTTTCTCTCAAAAAATTGAACAGTTTTATAACTTTTAATTAAGCAATATAAGTGAAATGAAATATTTGTATTCAGATATGAATAGCTCTTGAATTACCAGTATGAACTTCAGGATTTTCCATTTTCCCCCATTTGCTGCATTTTCTCCCAAATGAACAAAGCCATGCAGTCACAAAGAACATGGAAGTTTCACTTTCCCAGGTAAAGTTCTATACTTTTAGATGTTAGAGGTGGGAAAGAAACCACCACAGAAATTCATGTTTTCTGTATCTGACAACAAGCTTTTCAAATAGTCCACCCACAAACATTTTTGAAACCTGCTGAGTGGGGAAGGAATCAATTGCACAAACCTTATTTTTTCATATGTGGGATTACCCACAGTTAAGAGAGAAGAATTCCTTGAACTGCCACCTACAGAAATTCTTTGAAAAATTTCTGCAGAATAGAGAGAGTTTTCACCCCCATAAATCAAAAAGCTGTCAAGGTACCAGTGGAAGGTGATGTAATTTACTGGGGGCATCTAAGACCTGTACCAGCATGGATGTCCTCTCACAGGTCTGCAAATTAAAACTGTGCAAATATAAATAACACTATGAGTACCCTGTGAGATTTAGGAAATACCTAGCTGAAAATACATATCCTATGTCTTACTCTCTCCAATTCTGTGGATACCAAGGAGAAGGGCCAAAGGTACTTAACAATGTCAGGGATTCCCAACCTCATCTCTGTGGACAAGGAAATCTGAACCAAGCTCTGTGAATGATCCAGCATGAAGAATTACCTTACTAAACTGCATAATCTCAGTCACAGAACACATTTCCCTGTACATCCAGAAGAGGAGCTTTGATCCTAAATGAGACCTTTAGCTACTAGGGCAATCTAGGAATTCCATAAACTACCATTGCTGTGTTTAGTGTATTTGCATATTGAAATTCATTCTGTTACAAACATCCTGTATTCCAGCAAATTACTGTAAATAGATATCCCACCTTAGCATATTCTGGAATCAGGGTCAAAACCAATGAAAGCTGACAAATATTTCTGATTATATTTACATAGGAATGGAGATGACATAACCCATAAAATAATGGTATTGGCAGCTGCTGAGACTGTTTAACTTAGAAAGAAGAGTATCAAAAACATGAACTGAGTTGGGTTTAAAAAAAAATTACTCCCTCTCCTTTCCAAGGATCTCTGGATATATTTGATATTCAAAAACTGTGATTTCTTTAGGATATACCCCACCACAAAATTAAACATAAGATTTTCTTAGATAGATATTAATGAGTGCTTTACAAGAGGGCAACCAAAATAAATTACTTTCTTCTTTATAGGCTATGTGTCATGCCAGAATTTTACTTTATCAAATCTTCCTGCTTGCAGAAGAAACTTATTTGATCACTTTTTTTCTTTTTGCTTAAGGTGGGCAAAACATTGGAGTGAATCGCATTCCTCCCACCCAGTGTGACAACTGGGTCCGGACCAGTAATGGAGGACATTTTGCTTCACCAAACTACCCAAACATGTACCCACCCAATCAAGAGTGCATCTATATCTTAGAAGGTACATGCTTCATTTCTGTTTTGTTCTGCTGTAATCTTGCTGTTAAATAGAAAATCTTGAGCTGTTAAAACTGTCATCTTACCCTGCTGTAAAGTGTTGCATGGCCATATTGGTAATATAATGAATTTTGCAGTCATTTACTTGAACAAGAAGCTAAATTTTCTCTCTCAAGTAACAACAACAAATAAATAAGAAATTCAAACATTAAGAAATTGGCTGTGTATAATAAGACATATCCTCACAGCCAGGAAAAGGAGCAGCATATCTACTGTAATCCATGAAGATATGGAATTAGTAAGATAAAAATTGTAGCTTGTTACCTTAATAGCACTAATAATAGATTGCAAAAGATGAAGGCTATTTCATACCATGCTGTAATGTTCTATCTCACCAGCAGAAAACCTTTATGCTGTCCTTCATTAATAAAAAGATATATCTGGCTGCCATAGCACTGTACTAAAAATACAGAGATTTGTTAGCTCTGCTGAGGTCACTATTAAAATAATGTGATGAGGACAAAAAAATGCCATTAACTAGAATAAAACCATATTCCAATGAGAATATCTTAAATAAAGGCTGCAAGACTTGAGACACTCCAATTATTTTTCCTCTTATTAGAATGCACCCAAACCCCACTGAAGTCAGCTAAAAATACTAGTCAGCCTAATCATCAGATTCATATCAATTAATTGAAATATTTCAAGTAATGAGGTTTGATGAGTTTTTATTTGTACAGCACAGCAGTGGTTCACAGGCCCCTCCTTTTTGCTTGTTCCCATGCACATCGTGGTTTTGCACCTTTCCTGCCCAGGAGTGCCCCAGGGAGCAGCCAGGCTGTCCTGCTGCAGGGCTGGGCCACAGGAGCAGCTTCCAGCTCTCCTCATCCTGCCACAGAAACACTCTGATATTACAGTGACCTTAGACGGTCACTGTGGTGAGAGAAGGACGAGAATCTTGTTTCTTGATCAGAAGGCTTGATTTATTGATATATGATATATAATACATTATAACTATACTAAAAACAATAAGAAGAGAAGTTGCAGAGAGCTGCTCAGCTAAGAATAGAATAGAAGGAATGAATAACAAAGTTCTGTGTGCAGGGAATCTGTCCCTGAGCTGCTCCTGTGATTGGCCTTTAATGGTACACATGGAAGATGAGCCAATCACAGGGACACCTGCTACATTTCACAGCAGCTGATAACAATTGTTTACATTCTTCTTCTGGGGCTCTGCTTCCCAGAAGATGGACAGATGTGAAAGAAAGGATTTCTATGAAAAAATGTCTGCAACACTCTGGGTGCCTGAGAGGGGCCAAGGCCCTCCAGAGCTTCTAGCCAAGATCTGCTCCTTCATGCAGAGCACTGCCAACATTGCCAGCAGCTCCAAATGCATGTGGCTCTTGTGAGTGAGGCAGAAGGTCTGCTGGGAGGGATGGAGATGCCAGAGAAAATCCTTCTGGCACTCAGGACAAGCAGCAGCGTGTGATTCCTCAGCGCTGTCGCTCCAGAGCCAGCCGGGATTGGGAGGTTCATGCAGCGCAGCTGATGCCAGGAGTGAGGAACACTGAAGCCATCCATTCGCACAGGAGAAGGTTCTGGGATCCAAACCATGGATGTGAGAGTCGGGACTTAGGGCTCTGATCCCAATCCTGATGTGAGGCTGCCACAGGCTCACACTCACCTGTAGCCACCTGCATATCATTGACATATATGAAGCACTTACACTTCTCGGAATATTCTGATAAAAGATGTCTTCTGTGAAAAGATCTACTAATTTGGACTTTATGTTTAAGAAATATTGAGTGGTTCTTCTTATGTTTCTCTTTTCCGTTCTTTTCTGCATAGCTCAGTGCTTTGTCCTTTTTTATGTGTTTTGCTTTCACAGAACACGTTTTAATTTATATCTTAATATTTAACCTTGTTTGAATACCTTTGTACATATGTTCATATCTGTTATATGTGCTGCATTAAATTAATGTGATTTCTGAATTTTCAACAATTAAGATGAGCAAGCAAAAAATTTTGCATGATTCTATGCAAAAGTAACTTTTAGAAAATAATTTTTTAAATTTTTGTAGTTGTGTGTTTTGAGAAGTTTCCAGTTTCTCTATCATCTTGCTGTTTTGGAGGCCTGACTCTTCATTAATTAATGTCTTTATGTGTTTTATCAAGATCTTCATTTAATCTTTTGTTCAATTTTTTTTATGTCTAGCTGCTCCACGACAAAGAATTGAGCTGACCTTTGATGAACCTTATTACATAGAACCCTCATTTGAATGTCGGTTTGATCACCTGGAGGTTCGAGATGGACCTTTTGGGTTCTCCCCTCTCATTAATCGTTACTGTGGTCTGAAAAGTCCTGCACTAATTAGATCAACAGGGAGATTCATGTGGATCAAGTTTATTTCTGATGAGGAGCTGGAAGGAAAGGGATTTCAAGCAAAGTACTCATTTATACCAGGTAAAGATGTCTAAAATTCTGATGGAGTTAATGACTATCTGCTCCCATTGAGCTCTGTGGGTGTGCTTGTCCTCTCAGCCTAGAGCTGCATTTCAGCATGGGCACTTACAGAGGCACAGTGACAGTGTGATAGCCACACTCTCAGTCCTGCTAATCCTGCTGGGCACATGGCTAAAAACTCTTGGGGAACCTTGACTGAAGGGAATTACAGATCTGTAGTTTGCTAGTCAGGAAGACAGTTGAGCTTGTTCATGCTGGTCTTCAGCAGCACCGTTCTTTATTTCTCTACTTGTGCCCGTTTCACCAGTGGTAGGAAAGGAAAGACAGCGTGTGCTTGAGCTGCCTTTTCACCAGCCTCTCTTCTGGGCACGTAAGACACTGGACAGAAACACATGAACCAATTTACAATAGCACTCCAGATGCAAAACATTTTAAATCTCCATTCTGAAAACGCAGAGCAAATATCTGCACAGTCTAAGCACAAGCTCTCAGTATAACTGGATTCCCTCAACCCTTGGGCTCAGACAACAGCGCTGCTCTTTGCTCAGAGTGCTGTGCAGTTCACAGGTGCAAAGGAGAGGACAATGTGCTGACAGTGCCTTTAGACAAACAAAAATTACATCTGCTCTGTGGAGCTACTTAAACCTGGCAGAGCATCCTTCTTACACGAAAACTTGACCTGATGTCCTTGTGCAGTGCTTGACTATTGTATTCATAGATACTACACATGTAGTTATCAGCATTTTATTGTCCTTTGGGACAAAAGGCAATATACAAATGTCAGCTCTACCACTTCGATAAATGTATACACAAACATAACTTCTTAATGTTATCCTTACCCCTACAGCACATGAAAACACAATTCATGATTATATATTACTGCTTAGGGATTTAGACTCAGAAACTGCAGATTAACATGGTGACCAGACCGTTGGGAATTACATGATAAAATGTTTTCACGGGGACAGTACTTATGCATTGTGCTGAGTCCATTTCCAAAGCCATTTATTTCATCAAGATCACTTTCAAAACTAAATTACTGTAGTTGCAGGGCTGGAATTTTAAATATACATTTAAACTGTATATTATTTTCACAATAGATTACAACAACTGAAGGACACATATTTTTCTTTTCCTTCCTCTTCGTTTATATGAAGTGTGGTAAAATATTTTACTGTTTTAAAAATGAAAGGGAACATATGCACATACTCCTGCTTCATAAAAAAAGTTTGCAAAGAAGGTTGAAAACCTTGCAGAATTTTGCATACAATGATCATAGATTTTCATTATAGGTAAATAAAAAGAGGAGGACAAAGAAGGCATGTCCTGAACTGTGCTGAGTCTTAAGCTCAGGACTGAGGCATTCTAGGGGAAGTGATGAACTTCCTATAGAAAAAATTATTTATAGGATCACAGAAAGAGCCAAACTCTGGACCTTCATTTGGAAAAGAACTTTGTACTAAACCAGTGTGCACTTCTGTATGAACTAGGGCTTTCTTTGCCTAGAACAGCATTTCCTAAACCATGTCTAGAGCTGGTCTGCATGGCCCAATAAAAGAGATAGATAACCCAGGGAACAGTACCTTTAGGACTGAGCAGCCTTCTTCCCATACTTTCTAAAGAGCAGTTAGCAATTTCTAAGTGTTGATATACTCTGCTAAGCTCAGTTCAGATTGTTCAGAACTATATAGACAGCAGTCTGATAAAATATATCTAAATAAGCTTTTTGCACAAAGAAAGATCCCCTGTACTCTTGTGGAGCTCCAGCAGTTTCAGTGAAAACTAACACGGTTAAATTCAGAATATAATGTCGGAACAAAATACTGAATAGCAATTTTTGGTGTTATGCTGGAAATCTGAGCTGTCAGGGTAGAATTATGCTTTTCAGATAAGGTCAATCTTTGTGGAATAATGTTCTCATCTAAAAAAACTTTGTCTTTATATGCTCCAATTGATTCAGTAAACTTTCTGGCAATTTTTTTTGTGACATAATAAAAAATGGACATAATCTGCAGATGATACTAAAGCTTGAAGTGATTCTCAAGCAGTGATAGCCCTTGTGATTCATGACTTCTTTCTATTACAGATCCTGACTTCACTTACCTAGGAGGTATTTTAAATCCCATCCCAGGTATAGTATTACGGTAACAATTTCTTTATACATGAAATTTTAAATTAATGTCATATTGCATTTGACAGCAAGGTCTATCTTCTCCCTAGACTGCCAGTTTGAGCTCTCAGGAGCTGATGGAATAGTACGTTCCAGTCAAGTAGAACAAGAAGGAAAAACAAAACCAGGACAAGCAGTTGACTGTATCTGGACAATTAAAGCCACTCCAAATGCTAAGGTGGGTTTTGTTCATGTAATTCAGTATATAATGGGTTTCTGTGGCAGCAGCAACAGGTAATGGTCACTAACTGTGATTTACATAATGTTGTACTTGACTGAAGTGAGTCATGTAGCAGTGGCTTAGGAAATCCAGAGAGAGAATTGTTTCTGAAATTAAATTTATATAAGTCCATAGTGTTGGCTTCCTATTATTTGAAGCTTCAAATACCAAATAACTGTGAGAACAGCTTAAGCTACAATTTTCAGGGGCATTTGACTTGGATCCTGGTTTTATTGGAAGACTGCAGGCAAAAATGCTGGCTGACATCTTCAGTAATTTCCAATAAATCTCACTGCCAAAACTGAATGTTTTGCCTCCAGTGGTTCTGTTGGAGAATTTGGTTCTGTTCGAAGTCAACAGAACATGTGCCTGCTTCTCCCATCTAATTCACAATCCTGCACCTTGAACCCCACTTTCATCAGCAGTCTGAGGTGAATGGAAAGGCTTTACCTTGTTAGGCAGACAGCACGATAAAATCCTGTTCACAACCCCAAAATACAATAGCTAAAGCCTGAATCATACTAGTTTCAGAATAATATTTGTTAAATATGTTGCACAGAAGAGCACATACTTTACTCCATAGAGCATACACATCTTCAATTTTGCTTCTGCTTACAGATACATAAAAATGAAAAAATATTTTGAAGCAATAGCTGCCAAGATAACAAACCTTCCCTCTGCCTTCTTACACACTCCTAACACTTAACTAACCAGCCCTGTTGACCACCTTGCAAGTGCATTCTAAAACAGGAACAAAAAAGATGATAAGAAGAGGACAAGACATGAAAGAAATTAAAAGTCCATTAATATATTTGAGCCTTTGAGGAAGTGAGTCAATTCCCAAGAGCCCTATACTAGGCTAAGTAATAGACACAGTTCTTCCAGAAACAATAACAAACCTATTTTCTCTCTACATTGCCATTGAGTGCACCAGGTCTTGTGCTTAAGTATTTTAATAAATTATTGAACGTTGCCAGAAGGCAGAGTTATAGTTGGGTGAGTCCTGAAATTAGATCATCATCCTAAATTATTGATTTAAAACATTACAGAAAAATAATTCTTAGTATTCTGACAGTGGTTTCTCAAGCTTCAATTCAGGCAGAATTATGTTGATAAAATCCATTAGATCTGATACAGTGCAGTCTCTTGAGAAAAATAAGCATAGACATTTTTAAATTCCTCAATTTGATTTTGTAATAAAAATAAAGTTTTAAAACTGACACAAGTGTTGCAATGAAAGTACTTTTTAAATGTGTATAGCAGACACTTAATAAATTACATCCAGATTTCATAAAATTACCAGAATAATCAATATAATGTAAGGGTGAGGGCCTTTTATACTTGCCCAGCTCATTAATCCAAAGGAGCATGTGAAGAGGTGAGCACTTCTAATGGGATTATTCCTTTGTTATCATACAAATAATAGCTCTACTAAAAGTGTGCTAAATTATTTTTAGTTTCCATTGTAATTTTGTAGGAGATATATGAAGTCAATCATTAAAGGAAAATACCATCTCTCAGCCCAAATACTAGCAATTACAGCTCCCATCCATGTTTTTGAGAGAAGTCATCAATGGAAAACAGGTTCTCCATGTAGCTGAGAATTTCCAGCAGTAAGTCTTAACAAAAACAGCAGGGAAACAAAAAGAAAACGGAAGAAAATAAAACATACATATGCTGAAAATCACAAAACAGTGAGGTGAAGCATGAGCTAATATATGGCACTGGCTGCACCTTCAGACAGAATGTGCAAGGGAAGGCAGTGCTGGCCAACCTGCCTCTGGAAGCACTGGAAAGGAAAAGCCATAGGGCACCAGTGTCACCTGTCCTTCTCTTTTCCCATGTTTTCAATAAAGCCTGAGAGGTGTAGGAATGGGGAGGGGAATATCTTGTTTTGTCTCCCAGAGGTGTTTGGTAGTGAGCTATGGCAAAGGGACAGCAAACTGGGTTCTAGAGCCCAGGAGTGGGATTCATCTGCACCCCACCTGAGCAGGGGTCCCAGAGCCCTTGGGCAGATGCACGGCTTGGTCCCAGCCCTTGGGCAGATGCTCCCAGCCCCGTGTGCAGGGCTCTGTCCTTGGGCAGATGCTCCCAGCCCCGTGTGCAGGGCTCTGTCCTTGGGCAGATGCTCCCAGCCCCGTGTGCAGGGCTCTGTCCTTGGGCAGATGCTCCCAGCCGCGTGTGCAGGGCTCTGTCTCTGTCCTTGGGGAGATGCTCCCAGCCCCGTGTGCAGGGCTCTGTCCTTGGGCAGATGCTCCCAGCCCCGTGTGCAGGGCTCTGTCCTTGGGCAGATGCTCCCAGCCCCGTGTGCAGGGCTCTGTCTCTGTCCTTGGGCAGATGCTCCCAGCCCCGTGTGCAGGGCTCTGTGACAGCCCTTTGGTAGATTCACACAGCCCCGATGTGCAGGGGCTCTGCCTCTGCAGCAGCCCCAGTGCTGCGGGACACGGGGTCGGCAGCGGTGCTCGGGCAGCCCTGGTGCGGTGCTCAGGCAGACACAGTGCTCACACAGCCCCGGTGTGGTGCTCACACAGCCCCAGTGCAGCGGGACACGCAGGAGAGCTCACGGTCAGAGGAGCAGCACCTCAGCCTCCACCTGGGCACATCGCTTCCCTGGCAGCACAATTTTACACTTTACAAACAAGGCCATGTTAAAGTGTAAAATTGCCTTTGCAGCGTGCTTAAGTGACTTGGTTTCATATCTTAAAATTTTCGGCAGAATTTTGAGAATTCCAATACAGCCATTGAAGAATTTCAAAAGCCTTTTGATGTGTTAATGTAATTTTGACTGAATTACAATCTTGCACAAGTTTCCTGCTCCAGCAAAATAAATTATTTACTTACTCTTTAAATACCATCCCAATCTTCTAATTTCTTTGCTGCATGCGTTCTAACACATATGCTGCCTTCTCTTGGATTAGATTTCTGCTTTTAGAAGTATTAAGATTAGCTTAAATTCATTAATTCTTCCTACACAGCCAGCTTACTTCTCTCTCATTTCCATTTTTATTCAAATTACTCCTGACTTCATGGTTTGTGTCTTCCATAACACAGCTATGGTTCAGTAATTAGCTTTCATTCTGAAGCAATAAATTTTAATTTCCTTATTTTACTTCAGAGCTTTTCTGACTAGACTCCTTCCCCTATATTTTAACATTGTTTTTATGAATTAGAAAGAAAGGAAAGAGAACAGTCAAAATACTTTAAAAATTATTTCAGTACATTTATGCATTCCTTATATCTCTTTCTAGAGAAACAGACTTCACATTTAGCATAAATTCTTGGGGGTTTCTTCACCAAGTGTGTCGCTTTTTAGTGTTTTTCCAAAGGGAGCAGAAATAAAGTAAATTTTTAGTATTTTTCCAAAGGGAGCAGAAATAAAGTAAATTTTTAAATGAAGATTGTTTTGGGGAACAGGGAGAAGTGAAATGGATACCCAAGACAAATGTCAGGTAATGCTTCACACGGACATCTAATGAGAAAATCTAAGTTTAAAAGTGTTGTGAAGTGGGAGTTACATTTATGTGTAAGGGAAGAAAACATCTTACTCAAGATTTGCTAAGAAAGACAACTCTCCTCTCTGTATTTCATCTCCAAAAAACATTGATTCCTCTTTCCTCCCAGATCTACATGCGGTTTCTGGACTATCAGATGGAGCACTCCAACGAGTGCAAAAGGAACTTCGTGGCTGTGTATGACGGGAGCAGCTCCATTGAGAACCTGAAGGCCAAGTTCTGCAGCACGGTGGCCAACGATGTGACGCTGCAGACGGGCACGGGCGTGGTGCGCATGTGGGCCGATGAGGGCAGCAGGCTGAGCCGCTTCAGAATGCTCTTCACCTCCTTTGTGGATCGTGAGTACACTGAAAGGGCCCATTCTCCTGCTCAAGTCTCTTAGTAAGCAGCAGGAAAACATGAAAAAGGTTGTTTCTGTTTCCTTCACATACTGGCAGGTAAATTAGATAATTGCTTTATTACATTTCTAACATGGTTCCTGAAGAAAAGCTTTCCTGCATCCTTAAAAGGTTTATTTTCCATTTGAATTCAGCAATACTGCCCTAGGCTATATCCTTCTCACAAAGACGCATCCTTCCTTACAAATGAGCACAGACTTATTTCAAAAAGACAGCAGTGGGACTGAAGCTTGCTCTCCCACCAGCACCCAGTTCCCTGCCAGACACCACAATGGGCTCTTCTTAAGGCTACTCTGGGTGTTCAGAAGAACAGAAAACTGATCCTGTAAAGTCTTGCTCTCCTTCCTAAACACAGCTCTGTCTTCAGTTGTGGGTCTGGACCCACAGCCCCTCCAGCCAAGCTGCTCCCTTATCCTCAGCTGCATTTGGCTCTGATGGACCCCACATGTGCTCGCTTAGCAAAGCCCTGTGGTGTTGCCCAGTGATAGACAAGTGGTTAAATTCAAGTTTACTCAAGAAGCCTGTAATTAAAGCTGAGTTGTAAATGCCATCTGGATTTTTGTTTGGATTCAGCCTGGGTTAGTTTTTATTCTCATTGTAAATTAAGATGTTTCTTGAAGGCAGGCTTTTTGTGAGATTTTTTTTTCTTCCAGAGGTGTTATACCTGAATGGAATTTTGTTGCCTCACATATTTACAGAAGACAACACTGTCCACACTGCAGAACCATTGCAGTGCTGTTTATATGGCACTAAAGCAGACTGGTTCAGAACTGCAGAACACATCTGAGATATATGGGGAGAGCTGAATGAAATATTCCCATTTCAAGAAGTCAGACCTATGCTGGTGCTAAAGGTTTTCAAAAAGTTCTGCTTGAAGAATAAACAGTACAGATTTGCTAACCAAAAAAAAAAAACTTTTCTGACAGAACATGTCTGTAGCCAGTCCTGAGTGACATCCTGGTCACTAACTTGCACAAAAGTTCAGGTTACAGGTAACAGGTAGACTTTATGTTATGTTCCATAAAACAGTGAATTTTAACCTAGGAGAAAAGCTACTTTTTATAAAACAACCTTTCTAAAGTAACGATATGTATAAGAGAAATAGACTCTGGCTTACTTTGAGTACATGGTAGTAAGGAACAGTTGCATGCTCTAGAATATTGCTTAGCCTACAAGAAACATTTAATAAGCTTTAGATATTCAGAATTTAAATAAATGTCAGTTTTAAGTACAGCTTGCAAAAATTGATAACTGCCTTTCCACTAGCTTTTATTTCAATACAATCATTAACATTGGTGATAGTGCAAGTTATTTTAGCTTTCAATGTAGGAAATGCTATGAATTTGCCAGGGAAATTGTCTATGTTATAATTATTGGAGTGGCTTTTTTGTTGTTGTTGAGCTTGGATTTTTTGGGCGGGGGTTGTGGGGGGGTTTTAATGCAAGAGGTTGAAATATGAAATACTTCTAAAGGCAGATAACTTTCCAAATTTATAAGTTTAAAGCAACTCAAAAGTCATTGGCAGAAGAACATCTGCAAAGGTATGTGGTTATTGTTATTTACCTGAGATACTGCCTTTCTTGGGTAGGGCCATTGAAAAGTATGTGGCTGTAAAGTGTTTCAAGTATTCTTATATAATCTAGTCATAAGCAATGAATCTAACTGAAAAAAGTGAATCTGAGCTTACCTTATTTTCAGATTGTTAAGCTATCTTTCTCTTCTGCCTTGCTAATGATTTGTAATTACATGAAGCCAACCATAAAAACAATCAATATTTCTGGAAAGATTTCCATAAATGAACTAATAGTGCATGACAGTCACCTAACACACACCTAGCACTGTTTGCAGGTTTGAATAAGTAATTCAGCTAACAGCAATGTGAAAAATCAATGTATTTGATTCCTGGCTTGATTCAATAGATGAGTAATGCTGGATACAAAGAGCACTGTGAGCATTGCACCATTTTTGGGCAGCTGTTGTAAGAGACCAGCTATGTCCTTGAAGTCCTAGGCTGGAATTGATCAACCATTGTGACTTTTAGACTTCAAACTCCCCAAATAACAAACAAAAGGAAAATGAGTCCATTTGTCCCATCTTCATGAACTGTGAACAAAAGCCATGCCCACAAAAATTTAAAGGGACTACACAAACATGTAAAATAGAGCCTGTGCTGGCAGATGGAGAAGCAACAGCAGAATTCATCAACCAAATACAGAACTGTAGGAAAAATTCAGCTGTTCAGGGAAATGAGAAGGAGGATATGTTTAATATGTTTACATTATGGCATAACTGACAGAACAGGCCTGATCTCAACCTTCCAAAGGAGTGACCCTGTTTTAAAGCAGTGTTCTTCAGGCTAGAGCTGCTCTCCAAACAATCACACTCTCAACTCACTTGAGCAAGGAGGTGATGAGATGGTTACTGCTACATTTTGAAGCACTGAGATTACATAGATAAACTGTTCCAAAATACCCTCTAAGTACGTTCTGTATTCATACTGGCACTACAATTAAAGCAAGTTTTTGTATGGAACTTCTCGCCAGATTGCCAGGGTTAAGCAGTAACAGCAAATACAAATGCTTAAAACCAATGAGTGTAAGTTACCCAGCTTCAGTGGAGTAAGCCATGGAAAGTCAGTACATATTTAATTTAGGAATGCAAAATCAAAATTATAACTTTTAATGTTCTTTTTTTCTTAGGCATAGCTCCTCTTTTTGTCATTGAGATTCTGAAGCCTAACAGAATGACTAAGTGAGAAATGCAGTGCTCAGGAGCAGTCATTCCCTCTGCTGTACCCTTTGGGTTTCCTGTGATGTTTCAGAGAATCCAGACTGCTCAAGAACACATTCTTTCTGTGAAACCAAATAGCAGAATGTCTACCACACATCTTTGCTGTTTAGTATAGAAGTGACTCCACTAATAACAAACATTTCCATGATAAAATACCACATTACTGAAACAAAGGGAAAACCAATTCCTTGGTTTCTTGGTGCCCTGAATTTATAAATAATTCCCTATGTATATGATACAACACCCTGGAAAGAATTGTCACTACTTTCTAATATCTTTTTTCTTATGTCAAGGAGCTGTAACAAATACTTACAAAACCATGGGTCAGCCTTCTAGTTAATTCCTTTCTTCAGATTTCTGGCTATATATAGATAGATACATAAAAAGCTAAAGTGTGCTCTCTCAATCCCTGCATTAGCTCTAATAGGAGGATGCAAGAGCTTTTGATTCACAAGCAGGAATGACTTAGATGCCTCTAGTTATTGAAATCTCTTGCAGTTACTGAAACAGTCCTCCACCAGCTGAAATCTGATTTGCCTTAAGATAGTAATGGGCTCTAAATGCAGATGCTCAGGGAGTGCTTCACAACATCCACACAGCAGATGCTCCAGAATAAATATATCATTGATAGTGAGCATGGGATTTTTAAGTATTAAGTTTTTAAAGACACATACTAAAACCTCCTTCCATCATCTGTGTTTTGTGACTGTCTCTATTTGCTCCCTACCCCTTTGGAGCAAGAATGGGTTTGTAGCATTGATAACACTGAAATTGCTGAAAGCAATTACATGGAGAGAGAAAAGCATCAGATAGTGACGTGCAAGAGAAATGATTGTGTTTGAACCAGAGAGGAAGAATGCATGTTAAAAACCCAGATACAGAAAGTTAGTAGTTTTATTGCGAGGCATCAATTACTGAAAATTCTGAATGTTTTCTTTCTCTTCTCTCCTGCAGCTCCCTGCTCAGGCAACACTTACTTCTGCCATAGCAACATGTGCATCAATAATTCTTTAGTCTGCAATGGCATCCAGAACTGTGCATACCCTTGGGATGAGAATCACTGCAGAGGTGAATATAGTGCAAACCACAGCCTTTATGAGCTAGGCTGGTCAGTTTGCCTTTCAAGAAAGTCATGAAATGTCTTTTTCCTGGAAATATGCTGAAGACAGCTATTCTACTAATCTCAGGAAGGTGTTCCAAATTTTTTATTTAAACTCAGGACACATGTAAGCATCCTGGATATTGCTCTTACTGCTTTTAACTAAATTTCTTCTTCTTCAGCACATACTCTCTATTTTAAAAGGATATCAGCTTGATAAGAACTAGAATTTAGTATTTTTGAGGCTGCATCCTATCAATTTCTAAACTGTAATAAAGCAAGGATTGTAGGGATAGGTAATACCTTTTAGAGATAAAAATAAAGAGCTGAAAAAACACAGAACTAAGTTTTCAAGCACAAAAACCCTCTCAGGGTTGAAATAGAAGTAACAGTCCTCAAAGCAAATTTTAAAACATTTGTTTAGATGTGTAAATCACAGGCTATTTCAGGATAAATTCAGCTGCTGTATATGGTGTGAGGAAGGATGGGAGGAAGGAGGAATTGTTAGGGAGCATGAAAAAAACACTTATGGAATACAGACACATGTAAATTCCTGCTTCTAGAACATGGCTTGGGAGTATTATTTCAATCATTACAACTACAGTAAAGACTTGTTTCAATATCAGGCTTTGTAGGAAAAATTCTCATAATTTGAAGAAATTGTTATTCTGTTAAAGCACAGACATTCTCCTGTGCTTCATGAATAACTCAATTGTCAGTTAGAACAAAACCAGTCTAAGGTCAACCATTTCTCTTGCTAAAGAAAACAATAGAACAAAATCACAAGAGTTGTTTGCTTAGGGTTTTTTGACAAATAGAATGGCAACAATAGGTCTGAACACAAAACTCCAGAAGATTTAAGTATGTATTCCATTTCAAATAAAACTGACCCTGCAGAAAAGGTCAAAACCTCCTCTATAGAAAGTCTTGAAAGAAAATTTCTTTTCAATGAAAAAATTCTGCTTGCATTTTTTAAGCATATAAACATTACAAAACCCCTACTTGTTAATTGCATTTTGGGTAAACAAAGAAATTCACACCACTAGTAGATATTCTAATGTAATATTGTGGAAGTTTTCCAGTCAACAAAACTGGTCCATAACTCCCAAGTTTGCAATGTAAAACTAAGCTTCCTCTAAACAATCCTTACCTTTGATAATACTCAATATTCCCTCTTAAGTTTAATTTCTAGATCTCTTTCCCATCTTTACCATTTTCTAGACTCTCCCCTAGAATTCACACTTCACTAATGTACTGCAGTATTAAAAAAAATTAATTCCATAAGAACTGTGTCTTTCCCAATATTTGTAAATTGCTGTATCTGATGTTGAATAACCCATCATGTTTTATGTTGAATGCAATCTAAATTCTGCTGTAATACTTGCACAGCAGAAATGAAGAGACAGCTGAAGACTTAGAGCCACATTGCCAGCTAAGGGAGACTGATGCAACCAAATAAGCAATTCTTAGCCTTAGAAAGAGCTGCTCACAATTGTGCTCAGTTCCTGCAGGCACCCAGAGTTCCCATTTAGTCCATATCAATAGCTGCATAAATCTGAGCATATTGTGACCTACTTATGCCTAAGCCCTGTAACACAAAAATTGATAGAGAAGTCAGTTGTGTGCAATTTATTTTAAGAGACTGGCGAAGACATCGCCTTTTGCAAAACAACTTTTTGATTAAAATATCTGCCAAGAATTAAGAAACCTAGATGCAGACAAGAGAACTGCCATAGCAGTGAAATTCATGCCTCCCACCATGGATGGCATCACTGTGATCTAAGGCAGGACAAGGGGAGAGCTCTTCCTTCACTTCAGAGGTAAAAAGTAGCTCAAAGGAGCCCAAGCTCTGAAGCAGAAATGAAATTTCTTATTAACCAACTCCTTGGGAGTCTCTGCTCAGCATAAGGATTGTTTCAAATAACACATGATGGTGTATAACTCTCCCCATGCACTGTGTGTGGTATTTAGGTACATAACACACTTATTCAGATGCCAGGAGCCAGATATCTGAAAACATTATGCAAGATATAGGCTACGACATTTTCTTCTTCATAGTCTTAAATTCTTCTCTGCCACTAGCCAGTGTTGCAGTGTAGAAATCTCTCAGTCCCCCAGGACAAAACATTAATGGAACAGAAGTTCAACTGGAAAACTTTAATCTTCAAATAAAAATTTTAAATATGGAAAACCATCTTGTTCTGATGCTGCCATCTTGTGTGTTTTCACATGAAGTACTAGCCAAAATTGCCAGATGATTTGGGTTGGTTGGTGTATCCCCCTACCTTTTTGTTTTTCAAGTAACTTCATCATTGGACTCCTAGAACTGGAATAAGAGCTTTGCTAAAGCTCCCTGTGATGAATTAGGTGTAACTGACTCACACAATAGACGCAGCCATTACATTTCCAAGAGATGTTACAACAGTACAGTCATTCTTATCTCTGATAATATTTCACTTTTAAAGAAGAATGAGACAGTTTTAAATCTAGGTTTTCTTCTACTGACATCACTGAGAATGTTACCAGCAGGAGCCAACCATGGTAAGAAAAACATCATCTGTAGCTGGATTAAAGCTATTTAAGGTTAATTTAAGCCTATTTAGCTCATGGATTTAGGAATATAGACATCAGTAAAGGTTCAGGATGGAAGGCTCATCCCAGCTGAGTCAGCAGGCACTGGTTCACAGAGTTGCACCTGCCACTGAATTATCCTGAATTATCATATGGTAGCCACTAATGACAGGGAATTAGACAAATCCCATTGACATACAGCTCTAGTCTCCAGTCCCATTAAGTAATTTTATCACTTGCATGGCAATCTCAATACAGTCTTGCTTTGTTTAAATACCTTATCAAAAGTGCAGAAACTAATAAATGTCTTGTCATAATCACTTTCTTCCTTTGCAGAAAAGAAAAGAACTGGATTGTTTGAACAAATCACCAAAACCCATGGGACAATCATTGGCATCACAACAGGGATAGTTTTAGTTCTTCTCATCATTTCAATTCTAGTGCAAGTAAAGCAGCCTCGAAAAAAGGTTATGGCTTGCAAGACTGCCTTCAATAAAACTGGTTTCCAGGAAGTTTTTGATCCTCCTCACTATGAACTGTTCTCACTAAGGGACAAAGAAATTTCTGCAGATTTGGCAGATTTATCAGAGGAACTTGAAAACTATCAGAAGCTGCGCCGCCCTTCAACAGCTTCCAGATGCATCCACGACCACCACTGTGGCTCCCAGGCCTCCAGCATGAAGCAGAGCAGGAGCAACCTGAGCTCCATGGAGCTGCCCTTCCGCAACGACTTCGCACAGCCCCAGCCCATGAAAACCTTCAACAGCACATTCAAGAAAAGCACTTACACCTTCAAGCAAGCTCACGACTGCCCCGAGCAGGTGATAGAAGACAGGGTGATGGAGGAGATTCCATGTGAAATTTATGTCAGAGGAAGGGAAGATACAGCACAAGGTTCATTATCTATTGACTTTTAACTTCCTGCTGAAGGCGGTGTCGGTGTATATACAAAGTGCTCATGTACAATGACAGTGTATATATTAAAGGTGTACCATACGCGGCGTGTGAGATGCACACACTTTTAGCTTACTATACTTCATTCCAAAACACAAAACCAGTCTTCATAATTAATTCTTGCTGGAAAAGTGGTGGATTTCCTCCCATCTTCCCAAGCTACCTATCTAGTGGAGGAGTAAGATGGAGACTTTGCATGGAAATTATCAGATAGGATGGTGGAAGAAAAAACCCTACAACTACTAATCATTGAACACTGAAAGCAATGACTACTGTTCTCTTCTTCATACCATTTACTCTTCTTTAGATGTCTGCTTTTCAAGACAATTTTAATACCTCACTTGCATAAATAAAAGTAGTTAAGTGCACTATGTGTATGTCAACATAGGTGTCTTATTGTATTTGTCAAATTGAAAGTAGAGTTAGTGTTAAGTGCCAGTTCAGACTCATGAATTATGTTACAGCCATCTGTTTCACTTGCCTTTAATTATCATTTCCACACTCTAGGCTTTGTGAGAAATAAGTGAAAAGGGTCACTGCCTTTTAACAATATAAAGTTATAATCATTTTAGTACATGTGGAAATATCTTTGCAGCTTTCAGTTAAAACACAAGTGAGTAGTCATTTTATTCTAGATGCAGGCTTTTACAACAGTTTTCTTTCAAGAAGGTTTAGGATTTTAAAATATTCTGCCATATATTATAGCTCCATATGGCACATTGATTTCACAGCTCTGTACTTAGGAAACAATTTTGTTCCTGAGTTTTCCAAGTATTTACATAAATAGATTGTACTGTACATTTGTCTCTTAAAATAGCTTTTTACTCCTTGTTGCAGCCAATCTTCCCTACTGAAATCAGCAATGATACTTTTAGCTCATGTCCTACTTGCCTGAAGAGAACTGCTCTGAGGTCTGTGTGATTACTGGGTGTATGAAGGAACTGAAAAAAAAGAAATCACAAAGCAACTCTAATTAACCCCTATGGAATCCTTCTTGTGCCCCTTGTTTCCATTTGCAAAATTGCACATTTCATACCTTTTTAAATGGTGGTTTGGACCTAATTTAAAAATTTTTACAATATAGAAGAAAATTTTTAAAATATATTCTCATTGTGGTTTTTAAGCTTTTTATATAGTTTGATACTGTACAGCCTCTTTCTTAAATCCCAATCTAGCACTGGACAGCAGGCTTCTTTCAGGGTCCCTCTTAGCAGTTCTGACTGACCTGCAGTTGTTGCTGCACACATCACAATTTGCCAAGAATACTTGTCCTGACTTCCACATTAGCCTACACTTTCTTCCCTGGGCAGTTTGAGCTTATTTGGGTATTGTGTTTACAGGAAACCTTTGACTAAAGCTGATCCCCCAGCTAGCACTGGGCACAGCCTTTATTTACAGAGGGATGTCAAACCAGAGTGTTTGTTGTGATGACTGTAGTACAAAAAAAGCCCCAAAAAAGTCTTAACCTATGACTCTTGCAACTGAAAATAAATTCTTTGAAATAAAGATGAACAACAGCTGTAATCACAGATTTTCACTAGAATGATAAAGATTTTTTAAATGCTTAAAATGTACAACACTTAAGGGGAAAAAGAAAGGGGAATTGACTTTCTTCAGCAATCCCCAACTTCAAAATTAACCCTGTGTCTCCTGTTTAAAAAGAACTTAATCAGCTCTTATCTTAGACCCACAAGGCTGGATGTACCCTAATGCCAGTTTTTGTGCTGGTCCCAGAATGTATTTCAATTTGAATGAATGAAAATGGACTTTATTTTTAGATGCACTACATGCAGAAAATAAATGTAAAAAAATCTAGTTAATTGTTACTTGAAAATTTTTGAATATTCAATGAAAACATTTGGCAGATTTTATTTACTTCTCATTGATCTTAGGATGAAATATCTCACCATGACCTATAGGACACACCATGCTATTTGTGACAGTTTGTTAGTTCCAGATTCTTTCAATAGGTAATATGTAGTTTTACACGGGTCATTCTAATCCAAATAACTTGTAAATGCTAGGTTTGCATGCCTGAGTTTTCTTTTTTAGGTGTATTTATCCATGTGCTAAAAATAACATGATCCCTACTCTTTCCCAAGCTATGTTGCCTTTGAGCAGTAAAGCTGCACTAATAAAACAAACAGGAAGCCTGCAGAGCCCAAGTGTGTGGAGAAAAGGGAAATTG
This sequence comes from Zonotrichia leucophrys gambelii, assembly GCF_028769735.1. Taxonomy (NCBI): domain Eukaryota; kingdom Metazoa; phylum Chordata; class Aves; order Passeriformes; family Passerellidae; genus Zonotrichia; species Zonotrichia leucophrys. The sequence continues at coordinate 13,752,059 of NC_088181.1, forward strand.
AAGAAGTTCCCAAATGGTTTGAGTAATATTTCAGTCTCTGTGGTAGCCTTGTGATTACATGGTCAGAACACAGCTGCCTTTTGGCTGCCCCAGAGCAGAGCAGAGCTCCCACAGCCAGTCCTGGCTTTTGAGCATAACTGGTTCCAAAATCCCACGGGGTGTTTGAAAACCAATCTGCCTACACAGCCCATGGCAGGCTGGGCTTCAGTCACTGAGCTGTGCTTTAAGAAATGAGTCAGAACTACTAGAGCCATACTTGCACTTGCACTAAAATCAACTTCCCTTCACTGCAGAGAAAAGCTAACTGGGTGGGCTGCTGTGTACCACAGTACAGAGAGCTGACACATCTAGAAAATGAATCTAGCACTGGTTTGGCAGTCTCAGTCCTGTTGAAGCTGATGGTGTGGTCTTAAAGCTTTTTTGGGCAATAGTGAAAAATGTCACATTTCATACTACTGCAGTATCTGAACACCATTGTGTCCATCTTAAATCCATACATTTCTAGGAGCACTCTGATTTTGCACTCCATTGTACCCATATCTGCAATGCCCTCTGCTAGCACTGAATGCTCCTTAGCAATGGCACACTCACTAGGAACACACACTGAGCAGGACAGGACCAACAGCATTGACCACTTTTTGGGATTTCTAACTCATTTTTACCTTTTATCATAGTAGGTTAGATTATCTGAACAAACTAACATGAAGAATGAATTCTGGTGAAAGTTGTACAAGTAAACCTACAACCAACATGAAAATAAAAGTGACTGTGATTCACAACTCCTGCAGTTCTCTGAGGAGACATCTGCATTTACAGAGGTGATGGCAGTGGCACAGGAAACTCAGGTTTATTGCTGTTCCTGACTCCTCAGTGATCACAGAAATACCAATGTGTACTTAAAATGCACAGGATTCTCTTGTCTGCTAGAGACAAGATGACCTCACAGTGTCTACAAATTCCTATGGCACGTTGCAATAATGACTGTCTATTTTTAATATACCAATACTAAGAAGGGTTATGAAAAGAACTGTCATTGATTTACAAGAAAAGGTGCTTGTCACAGTGTGAACACTTCACGGAATCTTTTTGTCATTAAAATATGCTTTGCTTTGTTTTTCACTTGGTACAAAGGATTCTGTGCATTAGCAGCAAACCTGTTGAATGAGGGGAATAGGTTTGTCTTATTTGTAAAACAAATTTGTCCCTAAATAAGTTCTTACATCATTGATCACAACATTTAATTTTCCAAACTAAGTGCAATCCTTTATCTGAAAGAATATCAACAGCACAAGTAGTAAATTAAAAGGTTAAAAAAATTTAAAATATTTAGCACATATACCTAGGAAGATGAGTAAATTACTGTGGAGCAACTGAATTCATGTGGATGTACCAAGCCACAGGTACAGTCTGAGCTTCCTGGATGCTCAGGCTCTGTGTATCTGTTCACAGCAAAACTCAGTGAGCCCATTTACTTTTCCATGTCCTTATTTCAAAGTTGACATGTAAGCGCTATGATTGCTCAGGTCTGTAGACTCTTTATCAAAACAAGATTCCTAATCCATGCCAGCCTGAAAGATAAGCTGATTTTGCACTGAGATCACGCTGCTAGAACTGAATATTAATTATAATAGGAGAAAGGATTTTAAAATCAAAAACCTGGATGAGTTGATTCATGCTTTGAAAATTAGTATTTACAGCACCCATCTCAATCTAACAATATAAAAGCTGCTATTTTTGCAACTGCAAAAATCATTCCTGTGATATCTAATAAGCATCTCTGTACAGCATCAGTCCCCCTTGTAAATGCTTAAATCACATGTCAATATGCTGTAATATTCTGTGACAGGTTTATTTTCATATTCAAATTCCTTTGCTACACTCCATTTTACACAATCAGCTTAACAAAAACTCTTTTCCATCTGTTTCATAAGTCAACAACAGTAATTTCTGAATGGTCAACTTGTTCCCTCTTATCTCACTATTGAAGATAATCTACCATATACCAGATAAATCAGATTAGTTTTTGTAAGTCTGTTCTTCAGAGCCAGGCTCAGGGAGAAACAAACTTGATGTCTTTGTACCTCTTTCCACTAACATGTCATAATTTATAGTAATAGCTTGTATATGGAAAAACCCCAAAAACCCTTCATGCCAAATTCTGTTCAAGAACTAAGTATTGTGATAAACCAAATAATAGGCACCTGAGACCTACATACTCAAAAATTGAAAATAATTTCCTGGTTTGGAATCTGTATCAGTCCTTCTGAAAAATGGAATTATGTCAGTGCTCTTAAAAGATGCACATCACATCACTTTCCCCAGATAAATACTTCTCACTCCAAACACAGATTTCCTAGACATCTTTTACGTGCTAAAACTTATTTCAGTATTTTATTAATTCATATATAGAAATACATGCGTATTACAACTTATAATTAGCCTTGAAGTTTATAATCACCTACATAAAGTTACTTCTGTGTTCCTTGCAAATGTTATTTAGGAGCAAGGATTACCCTGCATTTATCACTGAACCACAGCATTTGAGAGATGAAACATTGTGTTCATTTCTGAGACTGTACTGCAGCTTATTTTCCACCAGAGAAGTGAGAAACTACAAAGGAAATTCAAAGCTCACAGGATTATCTGCTTAACCTCAAATGAATATGGCTAAACTGGAACAAAGTACAGCAGTGTTCTAATACTCAAGGTTTAGTGTTTCAGGGGGGAGTAATATCAGCATTAAATGGGGCTGTGGTTTTTGTGAGCAGATCCTGTTTGCCCCAGGTTTGCTCATAACACATCTGTAATAAGTGCTACCTTCACTGTGAATAACACAGGGACCCAGGGCTTCAGCTATTTGCAGAGACAGGACAGGAGGTGACAGGTAAAGAATTCATTGTTTAAAATACAAAAGGAGAAACAAACAAATATTAATCACTGGACATTTCTGATACAATTACCCCCCAATGCAGTTGAATTACCCTCAAGATAGTAGAGTCCATCATTCTACCTAACTAATATTTTAGGCTCCCTCGCTTCAGTAAGCACCTTCAAATACTCCTAATAATTTGGAAAAATTATTAGTAAAGTAATTATAAATTATATAAAAAATTATAAGTAAACTCAGCTGTTAGGACTGAGTTTACTGGCTAGCACTCTCAGCTACTACTGATTATTATAGGAAAAGATGTTTCAGTGGTTAATGGAGGTGAAAAAAGCAGGAAAATACTCTTGAAAGCAATTATGAGATAAAAAATTCCTGGGAAGACAAGTCAATAAATCCCAAGTCTCTTAACCATTGTAATCAATCTTCTGTTTGTAAAGAACAAACAGCCAAGGTACATAAGGAATACCACTCATTACTGGCTCCTCACTGTATTTTTTATAACCCAACAGAGCAATTGAAGGCCTGAGGCCAAGTCAAATAATTTTAATTTTTCTGTAGTAATGAAAAACAAAGAGATCTAGTAGCATGAAGATGTTTGCTTTTCACTTACCAGAGGCAAAGGATTCTGCACAGGCCATTTAATCTTCTGCCATCATTAAATGTTATCTTTAACAGTGAAGGAAATTCTGGAATATAAAAAACAGCACAAAATATCTATGTATCATTCAAGTGTATAGTAAACAACCCAAAAGCAACAGACACTTAAAATAACCTCATATATTAGGTAACTTTTAGAGCTCTGTGTGACCCCTAAGGTTATCACATTCTCCCAGACATTTCTACATTCTGTCTGTTTTAATACATTTGAACACAAACTCTCAAATCTGTGCAAGAGAAGTAGGAATAAAAGAAAACTAAAGAGAAGTAGGAATAAAAGAAAACTAAGTTCTCTGCCTTTAAGATCCAGACTTATTAAAGCTTCACTGTACTACACTTTCCTCACAGAGCAGAAGCAAGGACAGACATTAGCATAAGGAAAAGAAATCCTTTACTTGAACTATCAGAATCCAAACATGGCTCATGAATTGTTAGAACATACAGTTTGGTGGGCCTGGTTGTTTTTTAATTGTAGTTCCAACTTTCTTTCAGTTATCAACATTATAAGATAAAATGCTCTCTAAAGCATGTGTGGAGTTTTGCCCACAGAGCCATAAGAAGTAAATTTAAATATTGCATGACCATGTTTAAAATTAAGAAGTACCTGGTGTAAATGCCAACTTATAAAAGCACAAAAAGATGCACTACATACATTCAGAGAATAGATTCCATTACAAGTTGCCAGATGTGTAACATGAGGATTTAATGACATTTTACCACCACCTGTAACATTACTGCAGCTGAAAAATACTAATGCTGAACAAGAAGAATAGAAAGCATAAACCCACTTCTTTTCCAGAAAACAAGAAAAGGCTCCCAACTGTTCTTTAGGAACTACACCAAACAAGGAGCTCAAGGTAAGAAGTAGCCCTCAAGGCTTAGGGAAACATCAGCAAGAAGTAGAAAAAAAAAAAAGTTATTTCTACATTAATTTTCCTATTCCTACATAGCTTGTGCATCATTTAAAACCAAAGAAAAATATGCAGAGAGATCATACAAGGACCACACTTACTGAGGGAAACAGATGCGATCGAATTTAGTTTTATGTGAATCAGAACTGGAGGTCATGGCTTATCCTTGCCATAGAACTGCACAGAAATTAATCTTGCCAAAAACCCCAAAAGATAAGAAACAGTCACTTCAGACTGAGTATAATGGGATATTATTTCTGTACAACTGCAAGAAACTGCAGCTTGTTTGGTTGCCTTGTTAAATTACAAAGAACAGCTGACACCAAGTGAAGGAAGTGGCAGAAAGCCAAGCCTGTCCCAAAGCAGAACCTCTTGTCTGCTGGGTATTTGAAGATGTAATAACCTGGCTCCTGCTTGCCTAACCATGGGGCTGCCTTCCCCTCTTTCATCATGGAAGCACTTCCAGGACTGATGGGAGAATATTTGAACTGAATGACAATCCTACCTGTGGGCCCCAGGCCAGTCTTAACAGAAATACCCAATATGACATATCCAGGGGGAAAAAAATACAGCTTTGATTCTCTTTCAGACAGGAGTCAAATTATAGGGTCTAATATAAAATCCACCAGATTCAGTGTAAAAGCATCAAAAACCCCCACACACTCTGCTAAGGTGCAGGATCTGGATGCACTATGAATAATAGACATTAGCTTCACTGACTGTTCTGGAATACTTTTCTACACAAAAGTACACTCAAGCTGAAAGATTTCAAGACAGAGCCAAACATCTAGAGTGCTGTTTTGAAGGGTAATTCATTATGGTAGTGATCCTATTGATTAATAGCAAACCCCTCTTATTAAGGTTAGATGTGCCTATTGATTTTTTTCTTTTTAAGGAAGACTTTGTATGAATATTAATGGCTAATGCTTAGAGTTGAAAAACTGAAGGACGATTTAGCAAATTAAATGAAGCCGAGTTCTCTGTTCCCAGCAGCCAAGCTACCTAAGCAAAATGCCACATCTGATCTAATGCTTATTTTTACTATTTTTAAAAGGATTTTGGATGAAAATCTTTGTTGCAACCTCTTGTAGAAAGTGAAAAGTTAGGTAGGAAAGTATAAACAAAGAAAGGTTAGGTTACAAAAGTATCAGAACAGATACTACACAACCACAGCCTACAAAGGGCTGAGAAATTGAATTGTGGAAGTAACCCAAGGCATAACTCATGTGTCTCTCTAATGCCAATAGAAAGCTGCAAATTGAAAATAGGTTTACTTTTCTAGAGCTCAGAAACACTACAGCATCACTGAAACACCCAATCTTCTAGTGCACAATTTGTTTCATTTATTACCAGTGAAGTTTATCCCCCATCTTTGGGTCTAATTTTCCTGACACCCCTGAATGCTTTACACTGTAGCATTTGGCTGCAGAGCTGCATCTCTCATGATCCTGATGGGGCATAAAGTAGATAAAGCACCAAGTTCCTCATTTCTAGTGCAAAAAACCTCTTAAGCACCAACAAATCTGATTATTCAAGAATATTGTCCTCTTTAGCCTGCTCCAGCAGCAAACATTTCAAAAAATAGCTAAACCTATTTTCTCATCAGATGGGGCCATGTGCCTGGTAATGTCTGCACACAGCACATCTAAATAAATGTATCTTCATTAGTTTCATGTCAGTGTTAGCTCAAATAATACCAAAAGTACCCTCAGATTGAATGTGCTGCCAAAGCCAGCCAGCTCTGCCTTTTCCTACAGCATTATCATCCATTAAAGCTGTTGATTATGAAATTATTTTCTATCCCTGTCCTTCACACTATCTGACCAAGCCCAGACTACTGCTCTCTGCTGTCTGCATGCAGATAATAATTCATATTCCAACTCAAATAAACATAAGTAAGTACAATGTCGTGTTCCTGTAGCCATAATTTAAAATACTGATCCATTAATATCTGCCACAAATAGGGGAGACAATCTAAACAGTTATCCAGCAACCCTATAAGAATGCACACATGTTTCAAATATGTATATTTTCATCTTGGACAACCTAAATTTAAAAAAGTATGTTTAAGGGAGAGGAAGAAGGATCTTGTGAAAAATACAGCAGAAGAGTTAGATATTTCCTGTTTCATTAGCAGCTTACTATCAGCATAAAGATGAATAATGCATGACTATCTAGAAATTAGACGTGCAAACAACTGAAGAGAGAGGTAAGCTTGAATAACCATCACATCAATCTGCAGGGAAACAAATTAGGGTACATTACTGTCACAGCTTTTCCTTGACATGGCTTCAGATTTTAATCCAGTTACGTGGAAAGCCTTGGGAACATCAAAGAAATAACTTTTCCCTCCTCTCCTGAACACAAACAAGTGAAAAGGCTTTTAATAAATCCTTTTAGCTGGAGACATAGCTCATACAGAGGGAAAGAGAACATAAAAAATATATTTCTCTAAATTCTGATTCACTCTGCAAGAAGGAAGGATGCCTCTGTTACACCCCTACCAAAAGAGAAGCTTTCAGAAAAGTCTTTCACTAGACAGCAGTTTGGTGAATTGCTACATTAATGCACCTTTCAGGCTTTGAGGTCAAGGGGCCAAAGCAGAAATGGCTCAAGGAAAAAGGCATGCTGTGCCCTCTTTACAACTACATTAATTATTTTTCCCATCTCCATGGAAAGGTTATTTACTGCATCCAGACTTCTCATTTTCCTAGCAAGACTGAATGGGGAGACAAGATAAATACTTGTTATTGCATTTACAGAACTTGTGCAGCTCACTTATTTCATTAGATTTGTCATGGCAATCAGTGGTCAAAGTAAGAGCAAAACTCCTTTTACATCCTGATAAGCATCCAACAAAGGCTTCTGCTCCTCCCAAAGGCCACCCAAAGCACCCTGAGGGCAAAATAAATAAGCAAAGAACAGACAGGAAAAACTTACTTGCAATGATGAGATATTCTGGTAATAACTAAGTCACAGCATTGCCATGGAAGAAAAATCTCAGGGGTCAAGTACCTAATTCCTGTGCCCACTCCACCTGCAGACTCAGAAATCATTCAGTAAAGATTGGGAGTAAAGGTGCATCTCTGTTTGTGCCTTTCTAATTCAAGTATTTCAACAATTTCAAGGTTTTGTCTGCAGCTGGGAAGTGTAATTTTAAGTACACAGCTGTACTACAATCATATCACAAAATTACCCTGCTTGGATGGGGATATGGATGGAGACAAGTTCCAAAAGGCAGAACAATAGCTTTCCTCTCAGGAGTCATGGTTTTCCTTCCCACTATTGCTAACTGTGTTTTCTTGTTTGAGGCATTGGAGATCAAATTATCCAATTGGTCTATTAATTTAATTGATGCAGTAATAAAATGCATTTGTCTGCCTAAATATTATCAATGGTGTGACAATACCAGTTTCCTCTAAAATTCAGTTTTGCTTCTAAATGTTACAGCAGACATGAAATTGTCACCTGAATCTTTTCAACTTTTGACTGTTGTGTGCTCCTGAAACAAGACAGCATCAGGAATCTGCATTCTTGTCATTACGTTTTCCTCCAAAACAATCTCTGGCAATTTTTCCACAGCTACTTTCCCAGCTTAGAAAAAACCCAAAACAGCAATGAAGAAAGAGGAGTATTAAAAAGCCACATACAAATAAATAAGTTAGCCAGGCTAGAGGAAAGAAAGAAAACAGCAACACACAGAAGTTAGCCAGTTCCCAAACAGTTTAATAATCTTCCACTTCCTTCCATGTGATTTCTTCCTGCTGTCTCTGGGCAAAGAGTAACCACTACTCTCCTTTGTGCTAAGAAACAATAAAATTGTGCTTTGGCATACAAGCAATGAAGAGCAGAACAAAATCTGACCACAATGTCCCTTTCACAATGCAGGGCATGATGATTCTGACAAGTCTCAATCACAAGATCTCTTTAAAATCAGATTTAAAACCATACAAAGGGAACAACCAGAACAGCAAGAAGCTAAATACAACTTTTTGCCAAAATGTCAAGTTATCTGAACACATTAGCAGGATCCTGACTACACAGCTATCACATCTTGTCCAAATTCTCTTTACTTTTTTTCTTTTATCCAGATCCTGAAATACGAGCAAATGGAATGTATTTATTAATGAGTAAATTATATTTAGATTTTTTTTTAAATCAGAACTATTCACACAAAATTGCAAATACACCAGGTACATTAGTGACAGATTTCAATTTTCTGCACCCATAATACTGGCATTGTTGTTGCTATAGGGATTATGCTGCCAGTAGCTTTTGGCAGCATAAGAGCAGGTGACATTCATTACTCAGGTCATGTTCTTCTAGATAAACATTTGTAAACAAATTACTGCTTAAACTGCCATTTCCTGGCCAACAGCACACTCATGTCATCTGGTTGTGGGCACAGTTCCTCCCACTTCTATCAGAGACGATACTAGAAGTGAAAAGAAAGAAGTCACAAAATAGATTCAGCTGTTTTGACACAGAAAGGAGCAGAACAGGAATGACTGAACTCTGTTCTGGACCAGAGGCAAATAACAATGCCAGGGAATTGTGTTCCCTTTGTCTTTCAGAAGAAAAAAAGCCAGCAAAACAAAACCAGAACCTAGCTGAAACCTGAAAAGGGTGGGGAAAAGAGCAAGTTCATTTTCTGTACAGCATCATCAACAATTCTGACTTTGTAGTAACTTTGAATTTTAATTCAATTTAAATCAACACAATTCTCTAAAGGTTGGAATGCTCACAGAGAATGGCAGCAAAGGTTAGTGACTATACTTGATATTAAATTGAAATGTCTCCCTTTGCTGGCTTAGATCTATTAATTGATTTTTAAAAAATCTATTGTTTTTTAACTTATGCTCAGCTTTTCTCTGTGTCATGCCCAGGTAGAAAGTAAAAGCAGCCTTTCCAGCAGGAAGGGATGTTTTAGATTGCAATACTGAACAGAACAGTCCATTCCCTGTCAAAAAAAGGCCCACAACATTGCAAGAAAAGAGCATCTTAGAAATGGATTATTTAAAGCCTCAAAGAAAAGTTTGCCTTTGTAGAAACTAAACAGAAAATTAGAGAAAATGGAAAAAAATGCTTCAGTTATACCTGTGGCTATGAAAGCAGATTAAAAAAAGAAGATGAAAGGTTTCGAGTTGCACTGCTGCATATCCTGAGCCACAACAGGCTCCAAAGGCTACGCACACATTTTTGCTCTCCCAGGGAAAGAGAGGAATAGAATAGAAATTCTGAACTCCAGAGATGATCCCTATCCTCTCAAAGCATACCTCAATAATGGATTTATTTTTTTAAGTAAATATCGAGAGAACAAACTAAATATTCAATAGATTTTAAACTGCTCTAGTATTGGAAATGTTTGAGGATTGGTATTTTTTTAAGAGCAACCTAAGAAGCATGTAAAATCTAGTATAAATAATTGCCTAATGATTCTCAAGCCCTTTTACATTTATTGCTAGTGACAACATTCAAATACAAGACAGTGTAATAATTAATATTGCAATTAATTATGGCAATTAAGTTTCTTTCAACTGAAGAAACCAGCTGCTTGACAAGCGATAAGGAATACATTATGACTTACTCAGCTGAGCAGTTATTTGTGTAAGCAACATACTATCTCTGAGAAATCTAGTCACATAAATAATGACTGTGTGGAAATGAGTAGTTTTCATGATAAATTCAATCCCTGCTTTCAGGTGCTCATAAAAACTCATGTTCTAGGCAAAGAGGAGCTCAGGACACAGGCAAAGCAGGCAGCTGCCAACATGGAAGCTCTTGGAGGCACAAAGCTGCAATAGTGCTGCCACCTGCTACTCCTACAAGTGATCAACTCTACAGAGATCCTGACAGCTGAATTTGGGGGTTTTATGGCTTACAGAGTGTTTGCTCCTCCAGGGTCTCAACGCTAAAATTTCGAGCCTGAGCAGTGATTCTGTAGAATGCCTCTACCTCCATAAGAAAACAAGCCGTAAAAACCAGCTTGCTTTCTTGCCACAGGACCATAGAATAACATGGCTCCTTTAGGCAAAGGTGTACTATAAAAAAACAAAAAACAAAAAAAAACCAAAAACAAACAAACAAACAAACAAACAAAACCAAAAAAAACCAAAAAAAAATCACAAAATTTTCACCCACATCTGTGTGCTTCTGGGACATTCAGCAGAAGGTTCTAGAGAGAGCAGAAGGAAGATTGGCACAGGACAAGGCTTTGTTCCCTTGTCAGTAAAGCCACATTTTGGGCTCACAGTGCCCAATTCTACTCATATCTGCACCACCAAGCAAGAGGTCACATGATTTCTGTCCTTTGAGATGTATCAGTAATGCTTTGTTCATGTGTTTTTGTCATAGCTTTGCATTCTTTTTCCTGGGAAAAATGCTTACCAATGCTGCTCTAATACAGTTACAGTACAACATTTCCCATCACTATTACTTTGATAATTTTATTTCCAGACAGCCCTGATAAAATGAGTCTGTCTCAATGCTACTTTATCCAACCTTATAACATAAGGTTTGGAGATGACAGTTGAATGTTACAGTCTTTGTTTTGGCAAAGCACCATATATCACATCTGTCCAAGTTGTGCACTGTGAAATAATATATCCTAAGCACTAGAAACCCAAAAATACAGATCTTATGTTTTTAAGCAAGAGTGGATAAAACCAGTCCTTTTTCTATTTGTCTGTGTTTTCTTTTTCTCGATTCAGCATTATTTACAGATAAGCTACAAACTATAGAAAGTCAATAAAAGAAAGCTGAACTAACAAAGCACATGACACAAAACAGCTTATCAGGAAGAGCTGTATCATCTCCTTGCCTGTCTCCTTCAAGTGAAAGGAGATCTAGAATTTATAGGGTGCTGGTAAACACACTTTGGAGATTGGAAGCAGAAGCAGGAAGAACACAGGGCTTGCCAAAGCCACATGAGGGCAGAAAGATAGGAACAATCATTATCTGTGCAGCTCAGCTGGAGGCAGCTCCTCGGAGGTGTGCAGTGAGAAAAAGCAGGGCTGCAGAGTCAGCTCACTGCAGACCTTGCTGCCCCAGCTTTCCCAGCTGATGTAGCAGTGACTGACAGCACCAGAGAAAATAATACATCACAGAGTTTTGGGTCAAGCTGCTTTCCTCCTATAGAATATTGCCTCAGATTTAGAAGAGACAGAAAATAGAAAAACAGGAGGGTAATTGTAACTTTTATCTATAGACATCTCAGACTTGGATGATGCAATCCTATAAGTAGCTTTCAGTGCACTGGCTTTCTTTAACCTCTGCTAAAATAAAAGCCCTTTACTGCACAATTGATCTTGCTGCTCCCCTGAAGCACTCACTTCAAGAAGTTTGAATTCTAAAACACCAGTATTTACACAAAGAAAAATTACCTTTTGGCATATAAAGTTGTCAAGACAATAGAGATTTATTAAGGATTAATAGATCTCTGAAAGTCCTCCATTTATAGTCTGAAGCTATTCCTATAATCATCAACATAAATTTTGGTTAGAGAAACAGCTCTTGCTTTGTGCTGCCATAGAGTCTTAAAAGGATACAGACACAAACCACAATGCACCTTCTGCACTACTTCTTACAGTTAGAGAGGATGATTGGTCCTCCTTAAATAATTTTTTCTTCAGTTGTTCAGCTATGAGATCAGCAGGACACTTTCAGCACTAATGAATGTAGTGCTGTGTTGAGTACATGTCACTGGGATAGCTGAGAGAAAGAAAACCAAGAAGTCTGGAACACCAAGGAAATCCTGTTAAATCAGAAAGATGTATTAGCCTTGAAGCCTTCCAGGACATTATCTCAGAGCCAACTCACAGACAAAGGTCAGAAAAGAAGTAATGAGGCTGCCCTGGCACTGTGTTGAGCAAGAACACTGCAAGACTGTAATTTAGACAATGTTAAATCAGACAGCACAGTCTTGTAGAAATGCTTTTTAAATTTTAAAAGCACAACTGGAACCACAAATTCTTTTATTTTTTCAAATAATTATTTTTGCAAATACTCATAAATCCTCATGCATTAGTCCAGATTTATCAAAGGACTAATCATAACTGCTGGTTTCGTTTTTATAAGATCTGTTGAAGGCAGCTTTGACTATAATGACATGAGACATGTAAGTGTACATTTGTGCAGGTGCACATCAAAGCTTCTGAACACAGCCCTAATTAAACTTCTTGCCTGCAAAACTATCTGCACTCCACCATGATGCTCTTCTCCAATTCTCAGTGCTCTGTGATCCATTTTAGTTACCAGTTTACTTTCCTTGGCGCTCCCTGGGCCTTACAGGGAGCTCCTTTCTTCCAGTCTTTACACTGGTTTATGACTGGAGAATAAGGAAATTTGTACTTGTATGTTTTTGGAGAATTGATGGCCATGTCAGCTACAATTCCTACACTGATAAAGGATAGCAAAAAAATTTAATCCTTGCACTGAATAATGACAGTACAATAAAGTAAGAGGTATTAATGAGTCCTTAAGTCAACTAAAACATGACTTTTTAAAGGAATATTTTTAACTGGAACTACTGCTAGTATAGTATTGCCCTAAATTCTGGCCTCAGGTACAAGAACTAATACAACAATGAAGCCAAAGATCCCCAGCCTAATAAATAAAAGCAAGTGCAACAGCAGAGAAACATGTCCTGATTCACCACTGTGGAAGCACACCTGGAAAATGAGAAGCTCCTTAACCAGTTTAAGAATTGGCCAATATTCAGAAGGAATCCAGCAGTTTGGCTGGGGAATATAAGACAAACAGAATCAAGCATGTCTGACTGACAGCACTGATAGAGTCCAAATTAAAATACTCATCAGTGTAAGTGGATTGTAAAGGATATGACAACTTCAAACTCAAATTTTAATTAAATATCCAAATTTTATATATTTGAAGTCAACCTTTAAGGATAGGCATTTTTCAGGAATTTCTTCATTTCTGGGCATCATGGCAAACTGGCCCCAGGGACAGAGAGGATGGTGGGCTGATCTGGTGTACTGGCAGTCTAGGACATAAGAGTGACAGCTCCTTAGCACCTTTCAGCAGGCAGGCATGAGGTGAGAGATATTGAAAACAGTCTTGTGGCAATGAGGACACAGGGATTACTCTTTACAGCTGTTATTCAAAGCCTCTAGAAATCAAGTATGAAAAAAGTCAAGCTTGGATCAACTCTTATTAGGTATCTCTCCTTAAAAGTCACCTGCTGATATCAAGTTAAAAATGCCTTAACCAGGTCATAAAGGTGAAATTCAACTCTACAAAATACCAGTTTAAATCCCATTCACCACCTGGAGTTTACATAAAATTTAAGAAGCACACGAATCTTGTGTCAAATTTCTGCTCAGGAATCAATTTTGCCTTAACATACAAAGCAAACTACAGTGAGAGAAAGGTTATAGCATAATATTTAAAAGAAAATATGACATTCAGAAAAAAGTAAATATCATCATAATCCCTATAGTCTTCACCTCCTCACTAAGCTGAAAATGAATAGGGTAGCTATCAGCTATCAGTTCACTCAAGAGGCATCTGCATAATACACCTAAAACAGGTACACAATGACACTTATTTTCATATAAAATCCAAAATTTCTACACAAAGAAGTTCTAAACACAATCCCAGATCACATCCATCTTTCTTTGTTGGAAGCATAAAGAAAGAAAAAAAAGAAAAAAATATTCTAGAACCATCTTCCTCCTAACACATCCTCCCAGAAGCACCAAGCCAGGAGGATCTTCAGATGCATTTGATTGCAAGGATTCTTCAGATGCAATCTTCAGGTGATCTTCAGATGCAATGATTGCAGGATTTCAGACATTTTTCATTGCTCAGACTGACAACATGAAATGAAGGCAAAGAATCAACCAGCTAAGGAGCTACTTTAGATTACATGGAGTTTTGACTGCCAATACAGCTGTACACCAAACCAGCTGAAGGCTTTTCACCAATGCAGGCAAAATTCAGCACTGCAATATAGCAACAAGGGGCAAAGGGCAGGAGGAGGAATTAGTGCCCAGGCCAGTGTACTTCTCTCTAATATAAAAATGTAAATTGCTCAGTCCTCCCTTCCCCATCATTATCTCCAGCAAAAATTTAATCTGAACAGTGTTAGTTTAAATTAATATTAGCAGTATACAGGTTAGAGAGTACAAGTTATTAGATTTATTTGTACTGGAAGGAAAATTGGAGTGTATTTAGAGAACAAAACCACTTGATGTAAATCTTGCTATTATTATCCACGGTGATACTGGGTCAGAGTGGAGAATAAAGTAAACCTGGTTGTTCTGAAAAACAAGTTATTTACTGCTTGTGTAGAAGTGTTTGGAATCTAAGTGCATAAATCTAAGGAGCTTACTTTAATTGTTCAGGAGAACAGCAGATGCCAGGATTAAAATCCTAATTTACAAAACCAGAAAACCACATACAGGCACTCTCTGAGCATGCTCTCTAGCTCTGGAAGACTTCATGCACACACTATAGAATAGAAAAAAGATCCTCAATACTTGTGTAGTTATTTCTATTTTATACCCAATACTTGTCTCTCAGGATTAATACAGCATGCTCCTTTTCCAAAGGATGTCTAAGCCATTGTGTAAGGGATGACTCCCTCCTCTATTGATCTCCTCTAGCCATATCACACTTCTTTTGATACAGCTCTGGCAGCAGGAGGAGGAAACCATTATTTGATTTAGCACATCTTGCTGCTTTGTTGTGGGCAGGCTCTGTGCCCTGTGTCAGCTCAGAACCAGCACTGAACTCTCCCTCTCTCCCTGTTCTGGCAGGCTTGGCTCTCCCAGAGCATTGGCCAAGCTGCTCCTGTCAGGGCACTGAGCTGTTCCTGCCCATGTTCCCACACTTGACAGGAGCAGCAGTGTTGAAGGTACAGTGTTTGTGAGCTGCAGCAGTGCTGGAGGGCAGCTGGGCTCATTACTCACTTCTCCAGCTGGAAACAGAGGATTTATTGTTGGGAGACCTTACCCCACCAGGGCATCTCAACCCAAAATTATCAATATACACCCTCAGCCAAAGTCAGCTGCTCACTTCATTGTCAGCATGTCAGAACCATGGACTGTAATTTTATTACCTGAGCCAGATCAGCTTGTTTGACTAATTGTGATTGCTCCTGGGTTTAGCCAATAGAACTGAATGAATTAAAAGCCCCAAGGTTTCAGATTTTTTCCCCTATATAAGCCAAACTGTTTTAAAGCTTAATAAGGCAACAACCACTTGGCAACACACAGGCTGTTTCCCCACAAGCAGTTCAAAAAAAGCTCTTCTCCCCTGTTCAGTGAATCTAGTTAGGAAACCAGTCTGCACCACCACAACACCAGTTCTGTGCTGGAATACCAAAGTAAAAAGCCACAAATCTTAACTTCATTGTTATATAGGTTATAAATGATGAAAGAGCAAAGCTGAGCCTCTCAAAAGGATGTACTTTTAAAAGTCTGTCCTGAAACCTGAAATCCCTTGAAATTATACCTGAGGTGATGTTAACCTACTTGCCTAGAAATAAAAATATTCACAGCAAATTACTATTGCAAATATATATAAATATATATTACATAGTGAACTATATATGCATAACTCACTTGGGAGGGTACCTTAAACATCCTGACATTATTAATCAGAAATAAGCAATATGGTTTCTACAGGGTATTTTAAATTATTATTAATATTGCTGCTATGTCCCTTTCCTAAAATGCACACACAGAGAAAATACACCCTAGAATTTAACAATTTGCATCACCCTGTTTTGTCCTTAGACTTTCACTTTGCACTCTCTGGTGTCTGCCATCCAGTGATCTGGCAGCAGTGTTTTATCTTTATTAAATGACAGACTACATTCCTACAATCAAGAATACTACAGAAAAAGCTTCTCTCAGTTTCTTCTGTACTTTAAATAATGAAGTTTTCCCTTTCAGCTTGTAATCAGAAGCCCCAGGATTATTGCCAAATGTGTTTCTTGGATACCAGGCAAAGGCTTCCTGTCTACCATTTAGTTCTTTAGTTTCATTTTCTAAGTCAAGCTGAAGGCTCCAAAAAATATTCATTCACAGTTTAAAGACTTGCAAAAAGGAAAAGATTGTCTTCACTAACTCTTAGCAATCAGTAGGAAAAGAGAAAATTTAATTTTGACTGTTTAAGTTAAAAATTATTTTCTGATTAACTACTTCACTAAAAATCAATGAAGTCACATTGAAAAAGAGCAAGGAGATACAGACCTTGTCATATTTAAGGAAATAATCTTTAAATTTATTGAAGGAGTGAGTTTTCCCTCTTGTTTCCTCACAAGTGAAAGATCAGGAAGTAGAAGAATTCACTTAACAAAACTTGATCTCTACTGAAAGATAACATGGGGTATTACAAGTCCCAGCTATGACCCTGAGACACTCATGAGAGGTGGTGGCACCTCCCATGAAACCAAACAGAGAAGTGGCCATGGCTGCCACTCTCCATGACACAGCACTTCCCTGCACTGCCCTGTTACTGCAAGATCTATTACAAACATTAGTCATCCTCTGCTTTCAGTTTGTTTGTCATTCACAAATCTTTTTTCCCCTTTTCTGCTCTTACCTATAGGTTTCAAAATGTATTCTTTTCCTTTCTTTTTGAAAGCATGATCTTATTTTTCTCACTATTATTTCTGTTACCAGGTCCAAACTGGAAGCACTGGGTTGTATTCAAATTGGTTTCCCCCATACCAAAATATAACCAGCTGCCAGAGCTAAATGATCAGGCAACATGGACCAGATCTTGCTGAAAATGACAGTTTACTAAATTTACAGAAGTCCCATTACGAAAATTATTCCAAATTTAATTTACTGTCAATTCAGTAGATTGTGTTTCTAAGCATCTATTTTCAAGTTACTATGGAAACAATTCCTGACACTTCTACCCTAACTCAAAAATTAAGATGAGTAAGTTTAATGTAAAACGCTTAGTGTGACAAAGTGAAGTTTAAGGGGGGTCAAGCAGGATTTCAGGCGTGGGCACGGCAGAGGCAGGCTCAGGTGGGAGCGGAGCCATTTCCCGAGCAAGAGCTCCCTCGAGCGGCGGCAGCGGCGCCCGGGGCTCGGCAGCGAGCGGGGACACGGGCCCGGCTCCCCGGCTGCCCACGAAATCATCCCTTCGATGGGAGGAGACAATTAAGAGGGACAAATAACACACAGAACATAAGGGAGTTCATAACCTTAAGGTAATTGAATTCAGCTCAGGTCAGCTGCATCCCCAACTGTCACAAACACACACGGAGTATATTTTTATTTTTTTTTTAAGTCACCAACATTACTTAGATTTGGAAAACTGACATTTTAAACACCAGGCTTTTCTCTCTCTTTTTTCTTTTTGTCTTCAAGATTTGCTGATCAAAATGAGAAAGGAACAAGAATGTTCTTTAAACTACATGCTTCAGTTTTGACCAGAAATGAAGTATGCCCATTTCATCTTACTTGAGGGGGAATCATTTCTTTCCAGATAGAAAGAAGATCTCAAATTTATCTGAAGATAGTCGAGATGAACCACTGTAATTGTTGTTGTAGAGTGCCTGCTTCTCTGGCAGCGAAGGCAGAACAGGAAAGCCTCAGCAGGGAGCACGGGCACCCTCGGCTGCCTTCAGCAGCGCATTCGCACAGCGCCGGGAACAGCCCCGATCCTTCTCACACAGCCAGCCCGCCCTGCTTCACTGCCACATGGAAAATCTCCGGGATGCAGGAAAAAAGCAAATAAGCAGCAAGAGGAACGAGCTGAGGTCCTTTACCACAGACTTTTCCTAGAGGGAGCTGCTAACGTACCACAGCACAAAGCACACCCTGATGACAGCCATCGCTTGGCACACGGTCTGAATGAACTGTTCCCAGCTTTAATCAGAGAGGGCTGGAAAGCATTCCAGGGATGAGAAAAGCCGGCGTTTCCCAAGGCTCAGACCTCAGGCTAAGAAGTATTTTGTCAGTGACTGCCACCTCCAGTTCGATAGCCTGGCTGCAGGAGCTCCCCCGGCCAGCGCTGGGTGCAGGAAACCGGCCGGCTTGGGTGCAGAATCGCAGGGGCTGCACTGGGTATCCCCTTGCAGACACAAACACACTGCAACGAAGCACTTGCAATTTTTCTCACAGGCAGCAGATGCCAAATTCCTTCATTCCATACACAGATGAGAGAGGGAAAAAAAAAAAGGCAGAAATCTCCAATACAGAAATCTCCAATACTTGTCTGATATGCTAAGTTGCACGTCCAACATAACACAGACTATTTAAATGACATTTAAAAGGTGGGGAAATTGCATACACAAAAAAGTCAGAATCCCTTTGCAGTACCCTCTTGTCTGGACTCTTCCTATTTCCTCATTACTTTGCAAATCAGATTTTAGCTGTAAATGCTGCATTTAGTTAATGAAAGGGATAGCTGCTGTGCTCTATTAGAAGCATTAACCAAAATTTCCCCAAAATTGGGGAAAATTCTTTAGAACAACAACTTCATATCACAAATAATCTTAGCTGAGAAGACAGTCTGGCTTTATTTTTGGGGGAGTTTGATTAGATTATCTTAAAACTCCCAGTCTTATATATGAACCCTGTGACCAAGTCAGGACAGCCATCTTTGAATATCTCAGGTATTACTGTTTCTCACAAACTCTTCCATTAATTTTTTATTCAGGCCTTTTCTCTCACTTCAAATTAAAAAAAAGTCATTAATAACACAGGAAGAGATTTTATTTCTTCATCTTTCCCCCTTCCCAGACCTCTCAGAAGAAGTCAGAAATGAGTCATTATTCAAGAGAAGTACAATGAAGATGATAACAAGCTAACAGTTATTTTTCACATTTTCAGAGAGTGCAAAGGTAGCAGATGCATGAATACACAATTCCTGCTTTTAATACAAGAGAAGATCTGCAAGTCAATTCTAATATTTCTCTCCCCTAAGTTCTGCATTATTCCTGCAGGCTAAAGAGATTGGTGGGAGCTGAAAGGCAAAAATCTCACTTTCAGATACTCTGTCCACATTATTACTTCAGAGACAGATAAAAAACTTTTCTGATTTTAACTTGTTATTCAAACATGTTTCAAATTGGTAAAGATCAGACTGACATTGGGTAAAGCTCCAGACTTGCACTTATGCTGAAATAAATGGTAAAAGTCAGATCAACTGGAACAAGTCTGAAGCTAAAGTTATGAAGTAACCTTTAGAACTACAACATATAATGCAATAGGTATTGGTGCATGGTTAAGCAAACTCATAAAAATCTCTTTATAAGGACAGATGTGCCCTTTAGTACACAGCTCTGAAACAGCACTCTTGAACCAGTCAAGAGATACTGCTCCAGCTTGTAAAAGTGTTTGATGTCAGAGAGCCTCAAATGTGACAATCCTCTGCATTTTTTCCAAGCACAAAGATCTATCTTGTACATAAAACTTTTATCAGATGCACTTCCTCCAAAATAACACATAACTCTGGACATCAAAATTTTGACTATATAAAGGACAAGAGAAAATGCAGATGCCTTCATAACTGAAGATGAAATATTATTTTTTGTTATTTGTTTTGTAGTCTTTGCACTCACAGAAATAACTGTAGTGAAATATTTTGTGTAGACTAATTTATCTGCAACACAATGTAAACTGGGAAGAGTGTGTGCAATGGAAAATGGAAATGTAGAAACCTGATATTCAGCAGTTTCTAATAAATTCCTTATGCATTTCCTAAGCACTGACTATAAATTTGTTGATCTATTAATAATTTGACTCTTAGCTATAATAAAATTACAAATATAAGCTTAAAGCATAGATGAAAGAGTCCCAATTCATCACCAACTGGAATTCATAACAATTTTCAGGAATCTCTTTACCCCGTGGAAGGACAAGACCGTCAGAAGCTGGGCTGGCTTTGTTTGAGGTGATTTATGTGTAGGCTGATGAGCAGGTGTGGGTTCCTCTACAGAATAAATAAGTTATTCAGTGAACTGTTTCTACAGAATACTTCCAGTATAGCTGACACGTGTCCCAGCCTCAAAATATTACACACCTTTGCTGCCTCCTTCCTTCTCAAAAGGTATGTTGTATGGCAGATGGACCTTCAGAGGCAGCTTATTGCCTCCAGAAGCCATATTGCTGTTGGGTTTGGGGTTTTGCTAAAGCATTCTTAAAATAAGTAAATATTAAACAACTGCTGTTTGTCCCCAGTCACCTTCTCTAACAATTTCTTTCATCCTGGTTTAAATTTCTGTACAGTCCAGCACCACCTTACCTCCACTCTTCACAGCCATTCCCCTCTCCCTCTGCTTTTAGAGGGCCTGGTTTACCTGTACCAGCTGGTTTACCAATACTTCAGGAACATTTAAATATATCTAAAGGTGTAGCAACAGCATCTTTACATTTATGTGACAGGAAAATGTCATTGATACTCTGCTTTTATTGAGAACAGGCCTTCACATAAAGAACAGATACAACACAAAGTAGAAATGACAGAATGTTTTTTTTTTTCACTGAGGATGTTTCCACCCATTACAGGAACCAGGCCCTATGAGGAGAGACTGTTAAAAGCAGATAAAGATGCAAACTTCAGCTGAATCCAAATTTTAAGCATGAAATACAAAACCTGTGTAAATCTGTGTGCATGCAGAGATGGTGGGTTTGCAGGTGTTTTTACCGAATGTAGCCTTTATCTTAATAATGTGCTTTGTTCTGACTCCACACAGAGTTAAGTGCACACAACCAGCAGGGCTTCACAGTAATGCTTGTGAAGAGCTCCTGGAGTGTAAGTGAACCTGAATTGTCAGTAAAATTAAAAGATTGCATGCTTCCAACTCAGGGAAAAAAGAAAATTCTTCCAACACTGGAAAAAAGACAATTCTTGTATAAAGTAGTGAATGCAGGCATTACACAGTTATACTACAAACTGTGGTAACCAAAAGCAACAAACAGCAAAGCCACTTCTTACACCTCAGCTGTTACATGCACTATTGCACCCTAATCAATTGAAACACTTTTTCCAAACACAAACCTTATTAAAAACATTTTTGTCTACTATGATGATTACAGTAGCACTGAGATCTTTACATTAGAAAAAGGAGGAAGCTGGACTTCATTCAGAATCTTATATAATACAGAGACTGCAACAGGGCTGGCTGATCTTCCCTTAGCATTGATTTTTATACATTTCCTCCCAAATCATGTTTCAGCAAAGATGCTTTGATTTTATCAGTTGTATATAAAAAAATTATGGGTTTGAAATAAACTTCTCACAAACATTCTCAAGTCTTAAGCTCTTTAAAAGCTATTAAGAAAAATTCCTAAAACCCACTCCTTTTTGTTTAAGGTAAAACATTGATTCCTTACAGAAACTAATTTTCACACCACCTTTTTTCAGTACTGATATCCATATAACATACCTGTACCACACTTCTGTTGCAATAAGCTCTGCACTCCATAGAAATCCCCCAAAGCAGTTTTAGCACATCAGGAACAGCAGACAAGGCAACCAATGACACAATGTGAACCTGTCAAATAATACCAAAAATGATGATTAGAATAAAACAATAGTGTGTTGATGCTTATCCAGGGTTAAGACACAGACACAGACAGAAATGCACAGACTGTTCTCAAACATTGCCTAGTACAAAGCTTCCAGGGAAATCAGTGAGAGGGGGTGAAATCAGCTGCAATTCAAAGAGAAGGAAGGTCCTTGCAATGTCAGCTTTTCAATGTGTATATGCATGCACAACCTTTTTAGCTTTTTATACACATACACACTTTTTTCTTTACTCATCCAGCTCTTACTACAGGATAAAATAACAGTCCTTTTGAGCTTTTTCCTGAGCTTAGGAAAAAAGGCTTTTCATCTTGCTAAAGACCATTATAAATACAGCCTGATAATCTAACTTAGTACTTCATAACTTCAGCTCAGACACCATGTGCCAAGCTGTGTTGAAACTTTCAATTTATCTTGCTCTGGCTCACAGAGGAAGGTTTGTGATCAAGAGTTCATTAGGAAAATATAAAGTTAATAAAGTTAACTGGTATATTTTTCTGATCACTTCCAGTCTTGAAAAAGGTCTATACATAACACTTAACACTGTTCATCACAGAGAAATCTCTCACTAAGGAAGAAATTAAATCTTTCTCCCCAATCTATGTTGCTCTGTGATCTCTGACTCTACACCCAAAACCTCCAAAACCTAAATCCAAATTCAAAACACTTTATTTACAAGAATAAAAGGATTTGCCACATGCCCTTCAGATGGAAACAACCCAGTAAAGCCCAAGTGCCTTGATAACTTGGCATTAAAAATGCAGAACTCCTAAATTCTTCTAGCTAACTCAGAAGGAAAATCCCTTTAGCTCACCCCCTCCCTGCTCTCCTTTCAGATCCCCACAGTCCAGGCTTTTTAGCTTGTTCAGCACTACCTGCCAGTGCTCCCCTCCTCACTGATGTCTGCTATACCTTTGTAAGGAACACATGCCCAGCACTCAGATAAAAAGTAAGGAACTTTCTGGTTTTCTCTCAGCTATGCTCAGTTGGGGTTGCAGGCAAAGGAGAGACCAGGGAGTTGGTGCTGGCATGAGATTCAGTGAACTGAACAAAATGTGTGAAACTACTGACATGACATTAAAAAATTCACTAGGAATTACAGAAAACACTATGAGGGCGTGACAAAAGTTACAGATAGTGCTGTGAGGGTGCCACAGGTGCTTAAGGAGGAGTTGGAGGAGAAACTGTCAGACAGCAGAGAGAATGGGAAGGGACTGCCAGGGACATTCCAGGACTGAAGTCATGCAAGGTCAGCACTCAGGGGAACCGTGTCACTAACACCATGCAAGGCTGGCATTATCTGAGTAACCCAAATCTGAGGGCAGATGGAGCAAAACTGGGGCCAATGTGCAACAAGTCATCAGGGGTGGATTGTTTATTTGGGAGGAGCCTGCCCTGGAAAAACAGAGGTGTAATGACAGCAAAAACAGGGCCAGGAAATGGCCAAAGGAAGGAGGTGTGCAGCTCATTCCTGATGAGCCCTGGCTTTCATCACCACTCCTGGGCAGGACAACAAAGCAGAGCTGCTGTGACCCTGCCAAGGCTCCCCCTGCTCCCTGAGGGAACAGCTGGCTGCCTCTGCCTGCTGTGCCCTCGGCAGCTGCCCTCTTCCCAACAGGCTCCTCAGATTCTCCACAAGTTTCATGTCCTTTCTTTGTTCTTCACTGGCTTGCTTTCCATTGCTAAAAGGGTCTAGAAATCAGAGAGTGGCAGGATAAACTAACTGCCTTATCTGATGAAAGCTGATACCAAAAACAGCATTTCAAAGAATGGCCATATAAGCTCAGTATTTTTTTTCAGTGTAACTGCATTCTTTAACAGTATTTAAACAGAACACCTTTTTTAATTTCAATTTTATTGTTTAGTAATAAAACAGGAGTTAGTGATGCCCAGTCATATTTTCATGTTCAGACCACTTTGAACACATAAAATAACTTCATAAATAAGCCTCAACGGGGGTTACTTCATTTGTAGTAACATGAAATTGATGTCTTTCCAATTCTCCAGTGATGAACATGATCAATATTATTTTATTTCTAAGAAAGCATCATTTGACAAAGGAAATTAAAATTGTTTTATATAAAGAATGAAAAAAAGGCCTGAAACAGTAACTGAATTTGAATAGTCCCTTTTGGTGCCTATGTAAGGATAAAACAATACTTCAAAGAGCTGAGAATTGTGCAGTCTATTTAGAAACAAATAAACACTCATATAGCTACTGCTTTTTATCATA
The DNA here is from genome assembly GCF_028769735.1 of Zonotrichia leucophrys gambelii. Lineage (NCBI taxonomy): Eukaryota > Metazoa > Chordata > Aves > Passeriformes > Passerellidae > Zonotrichia > Zonotrichia leucophrys. Next base: position 13,776,264 of record NC_088181.1, read on the forward strand.
GTGAGATAATAATAACATTAGAACTAAATGAAAAGCTCTTATCTGAAAGAATAATAAAATCATCTTTAAAAATGAAAAAGACATACAAAGGAAACAAAGAATGTGCAAATGATAGCAAAAGAAGTGGGGGAGGATACAGTTTTGGATTCCAAGGGAAGTCTCAATTTGAAGATATTTTGAAAGCAATTTGAATGTGAGATATGGCCAGCTGTGTGTCCTATGTGTTCTGTCAGTGCAGCTCACAAGTCTGGGCTAAAAGCAGAGGGCAGGAAGAAGAAACACCACCTTGCTCCTCATCCACATTTGAATTCAATAAAAAGCTAATCATCCCAGCCTAGGATTCTTCAACTCCACTTAAAAACAAAATGCAAAGTTTCATCCCAGAGGAATTTTCATATTATTTATTGCTTGGTTTGATTGTGCAAGATATAAAGCAGGCCTGTAGTAAAAAAGCTGGCTGTTTTGGCAGGGAAGAAGAAAGCACAAATGCTGCTCTGAAGTGCCTCGCTGGGCTGTGCTGCAGCTGATGGCCTGAGCTGAGCTCACCCCCAGCCCACAGCCCGGCCCATCTCTGCCTGCCAGCACGGCCTCACAATGCCAGCTGCCTTCAGGAGCCACCCAGCTGCCAGGACAGCAAAGCCTGGCCTCAGTCATCCTTGCAGTGAACTTCCTCCCCACAGGCACAGATAAGAATGGCACCTCACTGGTTTGAGCAACTCACCTTCTCAGAGCTTTAGATTTTTATTTTTTTAATGCCAAGAAAACATAAACACTATGGTATGCTAAACATTCCTTATATGTTAAATAGTGCTTATATCAGTCTGCTGATTCTGCTTAACACCTAAAAAAACCAAATCTGAGCTGTAGGGCAAAGAGGCAATCCTCCACACACTCCCAACTTTTCTTCCTACCTGACTGCCCACTAAAAAAAAAAAACCAAACCAATATGACAAAAACTATCTTCTCTAGAAACACATCAATCTGTCAGCAAGTACAATCTAAAATAGTCAAGCCATGTATGCACAGCAGAGAGTTCTTAGAGCAGATTTATTTAGATGAAACCAAGTAAAGTAATGCACAGGTAAACCAAATCATGAAGCCTTACTGGCTCTGTAAGTTAAACCATGAAATTCCCAAAGGCTGTACAGGCAACCTCCAAAAACACCAATGAAAAATACCTCTCCTTACAAGGACTTTTCTTTCTTTCTGTGCATCTCTGAACCAGACTAACAATTACAGCCCATAGGACTGTTTTCCACCAGCCATTCTCTGCCTGCCACTCTTTTTCCTCCTCCAAAACTGGTCTCCATTTTCTTTTGTTCCCCCTCCAAAACTGGTCTCCATTTTCTTTTGAAGCTCTTGACTGCTGCCACACCTGCAATCCCAGAGGCAGGTATTAACCATCATGTGCTGAAGCAGATCATTACAGCCCAAATAAACACACTGATGGAATTGAGGGCCCCAAAAGCACCCTCCCAATAAGCAGCAGAGAAGCCACCAGCAGCCAGTACCTCCCAATCCAGCCCCAGGATTGTGCAACCACAGGCTGTGTCCCCATGAAGGGCACCCCTGCAGACAAAGAGGGAAGAAGCCTTCAGGCACTCAGATCTGTCCCCCTGAGGCAAAGGACCCATTCAAATCTCCATGCCACAAGCACAACAACCTTTTGAAAGGGCCTTTTCTGTTCTCTCCCACAGGTCAGGCCAGTAATCTGTTCCCAGCAGGCTCTCCTCAGGCCTCAGCCTTGCTCACCTCTTCCTCAGGGAGCATCCTCTCTGAGGCACAGCCTGGGTTTACCCAGACAGAAAGCAAGAAGCCAGTTTTGGGGTTTGCCCTTATACAGACCCCATACCATCACCTTTATCCATGTACCTGCCACAGCTCTTAGAACCTTCCAGCAGCCCCTGCCCAACAAGGGGGTAACAACCAACAGCCTACAGCCAGGGAAGGGCTTAGCAGTTGCTCTCCCAGCCCAGCTTTAAGAGACAAACATCTAATTAAACACAACCCAGCTTTTTATTTGCCTGCAAAGAGTGGTGCCCAGCTGGAGCCTTGGGGTTGGCACACTTTGTGAGTCACTCTGGGCTTCACACAGCAACTGGTGCTTCAGATCCCAGCAGTGGAGAAAGCACAAAACCAGAGCAGATGGGTACCAGTGCTATTTCTAACCACTTGGCAATATGTCCCTGCAGGAAAACCCACTGGTGCCTGAGGGTCGCTCCATGTGCCCCATGCTCCTCAGTGCCATGCTTGGGAAGGCAGGAGCTGGGGACTTGGGGGACATGGCTGCACAGACAGTGGCATTTCATGTTCAAAATTTCAGGCCAAGACCAAGAGTGTTGGCATTTCAGGTTCAACAGGACCAAATGCCAGTCCCACCCTTTGGCCACAATAACACCCTGCAGCACTCAGGGCTGGGGCAGAGCGGCTGGGAAGTGCCTGGTGCAAAAGGACCTGGAGGTGCTTGTCAACAAAGGCTGGACCTGAGCCAGGTGTGCCCAGGTGGCCAAGAATGCCAATGGCCCCTGGTCTGTACCAGGACCAGGGCAGGGATTGTCCCAGGGATTGTCCCAGCAGGACAGGGCAGGGATTGTCCCAGTGTACTGGGCACTGGGGAGGCCACACCTCGAGTGCTGTGTCCAGTTCTGGGGTCTCAGTTCTGGAAGGACATTGAGGTGCTGAAGGGAGTCCAGAGAAGGGGCAATGGAACAGGGGAAGAATTTGGGGTACAGGTCTGATGGGAGCAGCTGAGGGAGCTGGGGAAGAATCTGGGGTACGGGTCTGATGGGGAGCAGCTGAGGGAGCTGAGGGGCTCAGCCTGGAGGAAAGGAAGCTCAGGGGTCAATTTATCACTCTCTACAACTCACAGAAAGGAGGATGTAGCCAGGTGGGGTCAGGCTCTTCTCCCAGGCAGTAAGGGACAGGATGACAGAAGAGTCTTAACCTGCACTGAGGGACGGTCAGGTTGGATATCATGTCAAATTTTTTTACAGATACTGGAACGGGCTGCCCAGGGAGGACGGTGGAGTGACTGTCCGTGAGGGTGTTTAAGTCGGCACAGGGCACTCGCTACCGGGGTCTGGTTGACATGGAAGTGTTCAGTGACAGGTGGGACTGGACGATCCCAGAGGCGTTCTCCGGGCCGCTGGCTCAGTGCAGTTCCAGGCGGGAGAGCCGAGGCCGCTGTCCCCGTTGCGCAGCCCCGCTCCCGGCCGTGCCCTCAGGGCCCCGCACAGCGCCCCCTGCCGCGCCGCGCCGGAACTGGGTCAGGGCCGCCGAGGGGGCGGGGCCGCGCGCCTCGCGCGTCGCGGCGCGGTGACGCAGCGCGTGCGCGGTGACGTCGCGGCCGGTCCGTGTCCGTGTCCTGCCGCCGGTCTCGGCCCTGCCCGCGCCGCCCTCGGCCCGCCCGGCCCCGCTCGGCCCCGCCGCCGCCCCGCCATGGCCAACGTGGCCGACACGAAGCTCTACGACATCCTGGGCGTGCCGCCCGGCGCCTCCGACAATGAACTCAAGAAGGTGCGGCGGAGGGGCGGAGGTCGGGCGGTGGGGGGGGTGCTGGGCCCGGCCGGGCAGGGCCCCGCGGGCGGGCGGCGAGGGCAGCGGGGCCGAGCGGGGCGGCCGCGGGCGGCGGGGCTGAGGCTGCGCTGCGGGCGCGGCGCGGTGCTCGGTAGGCCGCGCCCGGGGCCGAGCGGTCGGGGAGGCCGCGGGCAGGGCGAGGGCCCGGCGGGAGGAGGGGGCGGCGGGGCCCGGCCGCGTCCCTGGCCCGGCGCGTCCCGCGTGGGCTCCGGGCGCGGGCGGAACGCGGCTCATCCCGCCCCCGCCGCACCGCGCCGAGCGCGGCCGCGAGGGCTCTTCGGGGGTGAGAATCCCTGCGGGCCGAGCCTCACCGGTGCCATTGTCTGCCCCACGTGCAGGCCTGGGAGGATTCGGTTTCGCTCATAGATGCGGTTCCTCCCAGGCCGAACGCGGGAAGGCGAGGTAAACAAAGAGGGGAGGCGAAAACTTGGAGCCAGGTCGTCACTATAGCAATTCCATCCTGTAGTGTTTAAAGCACTTTTTTTATTTTTTTCTTTTTTGTCCTTTTTTTTTTTTTTTTTTTTTTTTGTGGAGGCCTTAATGACCGTTTCCACGTGAGGGAGGAGAATGAACCAGACGGTTCACTCGCAGAGGCTTCCGCGGGTGGGTGGTGCTGGCACCAACAACTGCGCCTTACCCGTCATGCACGCGGCAGCCTCATTTGTGCAGGGCTCGGCGATTGCAGTGCTGAAATTGTGCTGGAGATGGAGGGCACGCGCTGAGAAGGTTGTGTTTAGTACACAGCACTGCCCACCAGAATATTTCAATGTATTACAGGGTTCGCTTAAAGCTATCTGTGTCCTTTAAGAGTGAAAACCGGAGCAGTTTTCTGCTAGGATAGCCTGCACCACCCAGTATTAATTACCACATATTAGACTATTCGTGGAATGTAAATTTTCCAGCTGTCTGCAACACCAAGGAGTTCCTGTGTATCTTACTGTCATTGAGAGGTTTCATGGGTGCTTTAAAATCTGATATTTTAACCTGTCTAATAGTATAGAAATATTGAAAACGAATCTTGGTCTGAAGGAGCTGAGAGAACAGGCTTTTACAGTGGCTGAATTAACTTTTACTGAAGTTATATATGTTCCCAGTGTAGACCTTGATTCTGGATTTGGTTCTGATGAAATAGTAATGGCTTCCTTCAGGGCCATGGGTAGTTGTAAGAGTTGTTCTGGCCTGGAATGCTGTTATCAGAAAAGATGTGAGGGTTTTCTCTTTTTAAAGATCACCATTGCAAGCTCCTTTTTTCCTCATTAGATAATGTTACTTAGGTTATCAGTTTAGTGGTGTTTTGCTTTTTTTTCTTGGTTGTTATACTTAAAATATATGGAGAACATCCATTATGACATAGAATACACAGGTTTGTGGAACATTATGCTTTGTTCCTTATGGGTGATTTTTTCCAGTAAGATATATGAGTTTTGGTTTTTACACTTAATCTCCTTTAGAATGTTAGGCTTGTAATATCAACATTGTTTTTATTTCACTAGTTCTTTATTGTGTCTTGATTGCATGCAGAAGTACAGAGTGTTTCAAGATAAAATCAATAATGAGAAATAACTGAATGGATCTAAAAAAAAGGAAATTTGTTCAGAAGCTGAAAAGTTGTCATTTCTGTAAAGCTTTCTATGTAAAGATCTTAATATTGTATTTCTAAAGAGTTACTTTAGGTGCTCAGTTATTCAGAAATAAAGTGTTTGAAAAATCCTCTCCAAGAATTGATACTCAATTTTTTGCTGTTGCATCACTGTAGCTTTGTTAATAGTTGTAATTTGAAAAATAAAAGACTGTATACAATGTAATTTGTTAATATCTGTCCCCTGATTGCTTCTGAGGGGTGTTGAGGTGGAATAGAGGAAGGGTTGAAGTTCCTGCTGTCATTAGCTCGGGTGGGAGAAGTCTCTGCCCGCTGTGTTGTTTGCTCTGATCCTCTCAAGTGTAAGCAGAACAGGTGAAGGGCTGCTGAAGAACCAGTGGTGGTCCAGAATGTCAGTGCTGGTCAGAAAAAAGCAGCCTGGAAAGTCCCTTCTGGGGATTTGGCTGTACTCCTGCTGATGTACAGAACTGAAATAAAAGCAGTGCTGTGTACATTTGTGCACATGTAACTCATGCACTGAGCTCAGAGTGAGGTGAACCCTTCCATCAGTGATAGGTGGGGAAGAAGGAAATGGTTGTTGTGAGGAGTGGTTCTAGGGTTGCATGGAAGCTGAGGCAGCCATTTTGTTGTTACTGAACTGCTGTGGTTGAGGGCAAAGACAAACTGGGTTCAAAGTTACTGCTGTGGTGTTGGGTTTGAGTGGGTTCTGAAGAGCAAGTCATTTCAATGAAAATCAGATGGGATTCTCCCTGTAAGTTAATGAGGATAAGCAGGAGAACTAGTTCTGGCTATTGTGTGCCATGGCTGTGTGTGAATGTGAGTCTGGTTCATGTATGCACATAGCCATATTAAAATATTTTTAGGTTGTATCAATATATTAGTGACTTTGAAACACTATAATATTTACACTTTGCTTTATTAGGATTTTCTGTCTTCCTGGGGATATTACTTGAGTTTCACAGAAAAGAACTGATAAATGGAAATTTTAAATAATTTTCTACCTCTTTCAACTAGGCATACAGAAAACTGGCCAAGGAATACCATCCTGATAAGAATCCAAATGCAGGGGATAAAGTAAGAAAGATTCATCTTTTTCTTTTTAATACCTTAAGTTTTCCATTACACTAACATCTAAGGAGCTGAATTCAGGTGCTGGGGGCTTGCTGTTTAAGTTGTTAAGCAGTACTGTGAGAGGGAGAATTGTCTGGGCAGCTTCTCCCCAATCTCAACATCTGCCAGCGTACCTCATGACAAAATGCAGCAGTTGGCTCAAATTGGTTGAGAAGGTAATGCTGAGGAAAAAACTGCTGCTCATTTCCTGAGATAATGGCATCTGCTCATGGCATCTGTAGGAATTTGAAAAAGATTGTCAATTTTTCAAGTGTTTCCAACATGGAGAAACGGATGTGTAGAGATTCTTAAAACTGCTGCAGCATAAACCAAATTACATGTGTGGGAAGATTGAATTAGATTTGTTACACTAAAAGCAATTTAAAAATCAGCAATTAAGTTGACTCAGCTGATTATCTTTAACCAAATTGCAGTTCTGATGGCTGCGTAGAGGTGAGCAGAGATAACCATGAAAAGATACTAATTTGCCAAAAACATTAATATACCTTTCAGAAAGCTACTTAATTGTTAGTGTATTTGAAGTGCCCAACATGTTGAAGCATTTGCTGTTAGTATGTAACTGTTGGATATTCTGCCTTTTGGCTATTGCACTGTTGTGTACTTGGGGTTTTTTTTGGTTGGATTTTTTTTAATTTGTAAGAAATCTGTCTTATGCTAGTAAAGAACAAAGCCAACCAAGTTTTGCAGTAAAATATTTTATGGTAAGATGTAACAAAACTAAGTCTAACTTTAAAGTCTTGCTAAGAATAAGTTATGTTAAAATGAGGGAAAAGTGTTTCATTGTGTACCTTCTTAATTGATAGGGGTTCATGCAGGGGGAGAAACTCACAAAATGCTGCCTTTGGGTTCTAAATGATCATGCACTGTTTTGACTCTGTTTCCTCTTCTAGTTCAAAGAAATAAGCTTTGCCTATGAAGTATTGTCAAATCCTGAGAAACGTGAGCTGTACGATCGATATGGGGAGCAGGGGCTGCGAGAAGGCAGCGGCAGCAGTGGCATGGACGATATTTTCTCCCATATCTTTGGTGGGGGATTGTTCAATTTCATGGGTGGCCAGAGTAGAAGTCGCAATGGTAGAAGAAGAGGAGAAGATATGGTGCATCCACTCAAGTGAGTACCTTGGTGCTGCATCTTGTGCTTTGAAGCTTTCCTGGCCATAGAAACTCTGCTGGTTTCTGTTCTTGATACGCTTCTCAGTTGAGATCCTCTGCAGTCTGCACTGCTCTTCAGAGCTGCATGTTGTGTGTAGAGCAGGGGCCAGTCATCTGGAGTTACTTTCCTTGGTTGGTTAATCCAGAAACTACCAAATACTTTGCCAGGTTATTTGAATTATGTACTTTGTTAGCTTTATTTTCTTTGTTTTGCTCCCTGATTATGTTTGGTAGTTCTAATCTGGAAAAGCCTTCAACAGCCAAGTATTACTCACCAGGCAGATTCTGGTCTGGGGAGGTGGAGGTGCTCTGGAAAGACTTGAATTCATAGGGCAGTGCCAGCTGGAACTATGGTTGAACCTCATAATTAATGGAAAAGTGTGTGTCGTGGCTTTGGTTTTGTTTATTTATTCAAAGCCATTCTTGAATATCACATCTGTGTTTTGGAGATCTCTTCTTGCAGTCATGGCTGGCTTTTTGCCTGCTGAGCAGGTCCCTTGTAACAACTTCAGTTAAGCAACATCTTTCCTGTGATTGGGAGACTGTGCTTGGCCGAGTCTGTTTAGCTTCACATGCTTGCCTGTTTTGTAGCTGGTACTCCATGGTGGATTATTAATGAGCTTTGATTTTGTTGTTATTTGTAAATACTGATGCCAGGCAACCTGTTCTTACAACTCAATACACTGAGTTGAAGTTTTGGTCCACTAACAAACCCTTTTAGGAGGAACACTAAAAAGTTAAGTGGCCTTGGGGACATGCTGACCCCTCCCCACTAAAGTGGAAAACCCAGTACAGTAGTAAGTACTCTGTGTTATTACTGTTTATGCAATAGACTATATTATTGTGTGGAGTGTTTACAGAGGCTTGTTTCTCACCTGCCTGGTAGAAATTAATTATGACTGTATAATAGCACCTAAAATTCTAGATAAGCTTGTTTCCTGTTGAGAAACACAACCAACCCTACCTGGTTTATTCTGATTAAATTACAGCTTTTCTCTAAAACTATGTTCAGATTTATATTGTGTATCAAGTGTATATTGATATGTATGGAAATTGTTTTTTCAGTAACTCTTTGGGGAAGCTAAAATGGTGCTTAAAATCTTATTTTGATAGCAGATGTAGTCTTGTTAGGAATATTAACTAGGAAAATAGGTTGCTTGTTTATTTGTCCTAGGCAAGTATTTTAATTACATGGGCAAAATAAGTTGTTAAATGATAACCCAGGAGAAATACTTTATTTTGTAGAGTCTCTTTAGAAGATCTGTATAATGGAAAGACAACTAAACTACAACTTAGCAAGAATGTCCTTTGTAGTGCATGTAATGGGTAAGTTTATTTGTATTTTTGAGTTCTCTGGTTGCTTTGTTGGCAGACAGTGTAATGAAGGATCTCCTGTGTCAGATCTTTATCAGTATTTGACTTACTGGAGCCTGTTTTCTGACCAGCAAATTGTTGAACTTGAATGATGCTGTTGATGGAACTGGAACTATTCAGGGGCTCTGTGGGGGGGAAGGGTGGGAGAGCAGAGGACCTGACTAATGGGCAGTGCAGTTGGGCATGTAGGCATGCTGGCCTGCTGCTGCAGGGGGTTTGGGATCTCTTTGTGAAGAACTTGCTGTTGATGCCCCGCTGCTGTGTGCTGCAGGCAGGGAGGGAAGGCCGGCTCCGTTCAGAAGTGCAACGCGTGCCGGGGCCGGGGCGTGCGCATCATGATCCGGCAGCTGGCCCCGGGCATGGTGCAGCAGATGCAGTCCGTGTGCTCCGACTGCAACGGAGAAGGTAGGCCAGGCTCTGCTCTGCTCCTCACTGTGCTTGCTTGGATCCAGCTCCTGCTCAAATCTCAGGAGGAACTTATCCAGGACACTTCTGCCCTTTCCCAGTCAGCTGCGTCTCACTCTGGTGGCAGCACGGAGAAATCATTTCACTTAGAACAGCAGCAAGATTTACAGTGTGTAATGTACTGAAAAACAGCCTGCAAGCTCAAGCAGTAGGGATTGATCATCTTTAAAAACACTTAGATGTGAATATTACTTACTGCTGTTACTCTTGTGTTAAACTAAAAACCAGGATGTTGCTATTTTAGGAGCTATTTGTCTTTTTGCATTTCCTCATATCCAAGGACAATCGTAGGTTAAAAATGGGAACCTAAAGTTGAATTTTTAACTTCTTCAAATTAAGATGATATCTTTGCCTGAATTGGTTCTGATTAGGGGTAGCAAGTTCAGCACTTCATGTGATTTCTTTTTATGTATTCTGCAGTTGGCAGAGTAATAACATCACCTTGTGGATGATTTTACTTGTCACAACACTCAAGCTACAAAGAGTTGTATTTTGTGACTTGTCAAAACATTTCATAAATGATGTTGTCTTTAACATTTCATATGCCTAACCTACATATTTTGTAGTTTCAACTTCATCATAATGTTATGCTTTGTTTCACAGAAAGGTGGTTTAAGGTGAGAAGCTTAATGTTTTAAGCCAAAGGCATCTGCTTGTGGCACTTAATACCGAAATCTTACAGTCCATGTGCCCTAATGCTTTGGTTACTGTGTATAGAGACAAGAGCTCACTGGAAAAATAAAGGTGAGGTAGAACAGAGCATTGAAGCCATTTTGGATTGTCACCCTTCAGTTTGCTGGAAACAGTAATTACCCTTGTAGGGGTGAATCTGATGTGACCAGCTCTCTTTCCCTGTTTTTGTATGCAAGAGACTGTAGTTCTCCAGGCTGCATTTACTCAGGACTGTCTTGTGGGGATATTCTGGGAGATGAGGCAGTCAGAGAACTTTTGTTTTTTCTTCCTTCCCCATTTCTCAGCTAGAATAAATGAAGCCTGGATTTCCTCTTGTGAGGAATTCATAAAGCAACATTGAAATCACTAGTTGTGTTGCAGAAATTCTTCAGCTTGCTTTCAAATAGTTTTTCCTAGGAATTGGATGCAATTATGTCAAGATCTCTGAACTCAAAATTTGTCTTTATTTAGGTGAAGTAATTAATGAAAAAGACCGCTGTAAAAAATGTGAAGGGAAGAAGGTGATCAAAGAGGTAAAAATACTTGAAGTCCATGTAGATAAAGGCATGAAACATGGGCAAAGAATTACATTCAGTGGAGAAGCAGATCAGGCTCCCGGAGTGGAACCAGGTGATATTGTCCTTTTACTGCAAGAGAAGGAGAATGAGGTAATGCTTTTGAGTTGATCTTTTAAATGCCTTTTATTCCACTTGTTAATATTTAAGTTCTATAGATGGCCATTCATTTAAAGTAATTGATACAGTTGCAGCTCTGGGAGAGACGGGGAATAGCTTTTAATAGATTTATAGTGTGTAACACAGCTTTCATGGTGAGCCAGAAAAAACTGGGCAAGTCCTTTGCCAGAGGACTGGGAGCTTCTGGTGCCTCCTAATGCTAGCAAGAGGCAGCTGCTCAGATAAGCTCTGACTGACTTTGCTACAGTGGATGCAGTGAAGAGCCATTCAGGATGTTCACTTTAGTCTGCTTTGCTCGTGACACTAACAAAATTCTAAGCGTGCCTTTTTTCCATGTCTTGTGACGTGGCAGGGAACTCCTGATAAAACCCTCAAATGGTGCTTTCTGTGTCTGCTACTCTGGTTCTGGAAGTAACACAAAATAGTGATGTTGCTAATTAACTTAACAAAACAAACATTATTATTTTATACTGGTTTGGTAAGACTTCCGTTCACTGTATGCTGGAATCACTGCACTTTGGAATTAAATGTTGCAATTTATCTTCTGTTAAAACTCATGTGGGGTAGAGTTGAGGTGACTGCTCCTTTTTTAATTCTAATAGCTATGATGAAATAAGAAACAGTTTGTGTGTTGCACTTGAGGAGTTTTGTGTTGTGACAGAGTAGCATGAAGTACAAATTTAAACTACAGTCAAATATTAAGGATATAATATTAGTTATCTGCTCATTAGGTACTTTGTAAGCTTTTCAAAGCTGTGTCAAGGACTGCTAATCTGCCAGTCTGTACTTTGTCCTAGTGAGTAAAACTAGATAGACTTTGTTCTTGAAATTTCTCTTCAGATGGGACTCAGTGGACAAATGTCCACTATCCATTTGTCTGCCAGTGGACAAATTGTAAGATTTACTCTGATTAAGAATCCTGAGTTCTGTGGCCTAAAGATCTCTTCTCGCAGCTATGGGCTAAGTGATCAAAGTCCTGCTGTTGGTCAAGGGAGCTAAAGCAGAAATGCTTGAGGACAAGAGCTGAAAAACGAAGATGTGGTTTATATACTCCAGTGCAGGTGCAATGGTGTCAAACTGTTGTCAGTTCTGTTTATAGGTTGCTTGTGTGGAAGATGTTGGGGGTGAAAGTTGGGGCTGCTGTACAGGCCTGGTTTAATTTGAAGCTTACCTTGGTGTGTGTGTGGTTTGGCTTATTATAGATGACACTTGGTCAGGCACAAACTTCCCAAGCATGTTAAGCCATCTGAATTAATGGAATCAGGTTCACTGCATACAAAGGCTGTTGCTCTGACATTGAGTTTTAAGGATAAATAATAATGAACTCTCAATAATGAGTCTGGTGGAGTTGTGATTGCAGTACTAGAAAGGAGATTTCCTTTGTTTCCCAGGTGTTCCAGCGGGATGTGAATGACTTGCATATGACACACAAGATTGGACTTGTTGAAGCACTGTGTGGATTTCAGTTCACATTTAAGCACCTTGATGGACGTCAGATTGTGGTTAAATATCCTCCTGGAAAAGTAATTGAACCAGGTAGGCTAGACCTGATAAGGATTTCTTTGATTATGCTTTTGTGACTCTTCAGCACTTAATCCCACCCTTGTTGTCCTGTTAACTGAGCCCAGGCTGGGGAAACAGAGAGCTGTGTGGAGAGAGAGTGGCTCTGCAGCAGCACTTCATTACTTTCCTTCTCTTTGAATTGCAGGTTGTGTTCGTGTAGTCAGAGGGGAAGGAATGCCACAGTATCGCAATCCTTTTGAGAAAGGGGATCTCTACATTAAATTTGATGTTCAGTTTCCTGAAAATAACTGGATTAGCCCAGAAAAGCTTTCAGTAAGTAGCTGTTCAAGCAAAAATGTGGTGTCTTACTTGACAGAGTGTGCAAAGAGCCTGTGTTGTGCCTCATGGGCTTGCTCTCAGTGCTTAAATTCAGATGTGAGTAAAGTTCTTTTAACCTTTCTTATGGGCCATGTGTTACTTGGAAATAGCCCTTGAAATATGAATTTTTGGAAGCTGTATTTAAGAGCTGTGCAGATGGTGCACAGATGAGGGCAGGAGGAGAATCTTTCTGTTTCTGTGTGATAAGTTCATGGAGTGCAACTGTATTTACTGATTGCAATTCTGGTAGATGATATGTGGAGCTGTTGGTTTTCTTGAAGTGGTGTCTTCCAGTTGATACAAATGCTTTTGAATGACTCTGCAGTTCAGGAATTTCATCAGCATAGACTTGTAAGCCAAACCTGCTCTTAGAGGTGTCTCAAAGATATGGGAAACCAGTCACTTGATTTAGGTCTTCTAGATGCAATACTGAATGCATTTCTTTCTTTGGGGCAGGAACTTGAAGATCTTCTGCCAGCTAGACCAGAATTTCCCAATGTAATTGGTGATGCAGAAGAGGTAGATCTTCAAGAATTTGATACCACTCGTGGTTCAGGTGGTGGCCAGAGACGTGAAGCTTATAATGATAGTTCTGATGAAGAAAGCAGCCATCATGGACCTGGGGTACAGTGTGCCCACCAGTAAACATTTGTCTAAAAAGTTGCACAAGGATTTTCTTTCAAATTTTGCCTGACTTGTTTTCAACAATCCAGCTGGATTGTATAAGTAATCCAGATGAACCAATGGACATCTATTGCTGTATGTGTAACTTTTAAATTGGTCTATAGTATCTACAGAGTGTAATTTAAACTAACCACAAGCTTACATCTTCATTTTGACTGTGTAGCAGAATAAAGCACTTGAAAGGAAGACGAGACTCCTTTTCACATGGGTTTTAAGTTTGTCCTCGTATCTGTGCTTGATTTTTACCAGTTTTGTGTAGATTTTAAGTTTCATATTTTAAATTCAAATTCTACATTGTAAAGTTTGTGTACAATTTGTCCTGAGGCTTGGTATTTGGCTGCACCTGCATAAGCTGCTACAAGTAGAATCAAGAATTTCATAGCCTGTATCTATCATCTAGATGCATGGTAAATGGGCTTTGCACATAATGGGTTTAGAGCTGACTGGGAACAATGAAAGACTAAATTAGAAGTGGTTGTAAGTTTTTTTTCTACCATCTTGTGAACGGTTTCTGAAATTAAATAAAAGCAGTTGGTGTATAATATATTTCTTTTGCCTTGTAACTCTTACTTTTCCAGTGGCTTTAACTAGTCTGTGTATGAAGAGACTATGTAGATGATAGACATTTTATAAACACAGGGAGGCTGAAGCTGCCTTAAGACTAGGTGAAGGTTGGATAACAATTGTGTGCCACATTCAAGTCTCTTCCTGAAATGAGAGATGACTAAAATGGGCACAGGGAAGGCTGCAGCCATGTCCCCTTTGTGTGAAGAAAACACAAGGATATCTGAATTCAGTCTAAAGATAACAAACCCCTTAAATGGGGAATGATTAAATTTTGAAATAATGGTGTCTTTCTCTTAGCCTTTGAATCCTATTCAAAGTCTGATTCAGCCTCACTTCCTAGAGAAATGTTTCCAGGTTAAAAAAAGAACTGTTTAACCTGGAAACATAATACATGTAGATGGTTTTGTTACTTTTCTAGTAGTTTGCACTTTGGTTTAAGTATGAAGATATTAAAATCTCCAGCTGCAGTTCTATTACTATTAATTGGCAAAAAAGCCAGAACAAAGCAAAAATGTGACCTTAACTAAGGAACTGTTGTGCATGAACAGTGTTGGGTTGGTAAGCTGCCTCTATAGCAAGGTTTCTCTCCTGTTTAAGTGAGAAAGTTGAAGCTCTACTTTTCTTTACAAATCTGAAGTGTGACTTGTTTAGTTATTTTTCTGATAGTTGTTGACACTTTATTGATGAGGTTGGAGGGACAAACTCCAAGGGTTTCAATGTGCTTGGGTAGGCATTGGCATTTGAGTGTTGCTGAACATCCTTGTTATAGACTCTAAAAATGAAGCAAAAATAAATACTGTTTGATCTGTATTTCAGTACTGACTTATGATGTGGCATTCTCTAGTGGCTCTTTTATTTTCATTTATTAAAACTTGGGGTTGCTTTTTGTGAAGCCATGGTTACATGCTGATCCTTTCTCCTGACTGCTCTCACCAAGGAGTCAGTCCCTGTAACCTGCAATGCTTAAACAATTACACCACCTGTCTTCTGCTTGTAAGTCCTTGCAAAATAGAGTAACACTCTAAACCTTTAATCCCCATTCAGGTTCTGTGGCTTTTTTGAAAGGGAGGAGAGGAAGAGATTCATGGTAACTTTTCAGATAGCTGAAGTGAAGGGGTGGAGGAAGAGCTGATCACTGTAGGGCAGTTCTGCTTCAGTCCCCAGCTGGCATTAATTTGGGCTCCTGCCAGCAGCACCTGATAAATTCTAATTTTACCTGTCATCTTGCACATTACTGTCATGTCACACCCAAGACTGGAAATAAATTTTATTCCTGTGTTAGATTCATACATGCCACCACATACCTAAAGTTATTAAAGTGTCTTAAGGCTGTTCAAAAATTTAGCACCTTGTATTTCAGTTTATTTGTGAGTTGATATTAGAGAAACTTATTTCCTATATACAGCCTCTTACTGTTCATTTTGCTGTGAACTGAGTTAAAACCTAACCTAAGCCTTTTATAAAGAAAAAGTATAATTTTCTTCTGCTTTGCTATCCTTCATAACAGGAACTTAATAAGACACATCACATGATATAAAGGCTTATTATAAACATTTACTGGGCAGTATACAGCTTTATTAAGACATAATAGACATTATTTCAACACTAGGGAGGCAGCAGGCAAGAGCAGTCACCAATGTTCTGTAGTCACCAGTAGACAGTTCCATTAACTTGGTTTAGGTGTTACCTTTCCACACAGGACAGTCAGCTCACTCTGAGGGGGGAAAATTCATTTTAGCTCAAGCTGCCCAAAAGAACTTGGAAGAAAGGTTCCCTACTGTTAAAGCAAGCAGAGAGCACTTACTCACTCCCCACTGTGCCTATGGAGGCAGGGCCATAGCAAAAACCACACAACAGCTCCCAGAGCTTTACCTTGACTCTGTACCTGCACAGCTGTAAACTGGTGAGCATCTCTCACGTCTGGATAATTCCCATTACTTCAAACAATAGCCCAGGTGCCCTCATCTTCAGGAGGGCTGGGCAGTAGGTGCTACAAAGTTCTGGTCTGCTTTATTTTGCTTCACACCCATTAAGGCTGTTCCTGTTCAACTGCAGCAGGGACTTACCAGGTATGCAGTTCTTACTCAGCAAGGGCCACAGAATAATGGATTATAAGAAGACTCAAAACTGAGCTGCAGCTTTGTCAGCCTTTGTGAATGAGAGATAAGGGAATGGCAGTTTGCTCACGTGGCAGGACAGCCACCAGAGCAGTGCAGAAGGAAGAGTTTATGCTCCTGTGATCCCTCCACTGTCACCAAACTGCACGTGCTTATGTAAGTGCAGTTCCTTTTACACATGATCCATGTGCAGCAGTTCTTCCCTCCCTCCTCCCTCCAACTGATGCCAGCCAGTTGAGGCTTAAACTCCAAAGAGTTGAAATTTGCATTCATGCCAAAATGTGAGATGAAAGCCTGGGACCAGGTGTGTGAATGCAGAGATCTCTAAGTCTCCTAGTTCAGGCTTACCACCAGGTTATGGATGTGCTGTACTGTGTCCTGGTTTAGGAGCTGCACATCAATATTGCGGAGGTCTCCACCAGCCGTGCACAGAGTCTGTGAAGAGAAACAATTCTAAGATTAAAATTTTTCTTGCATGCCAAGCTTCTCTAAAACTCATGGGCTCCCCTGTACATTGCAGAACTTTGGCAACCATTTTCCTTTCGTTTAGCAGCATGTTATTTAGGAATAGCAAGAGCTATCACTATCACACTATGTGTATTGATCAACTATTGTCAGTTGAAAATGTTTTTTTTAAAAAAAAAAGATACCTGTCCATCAGCCAGGGGAATGTTGACAAATGGAACACTTTTATGTTGGGGTACTGATTTACTTCTCTTTAACATGCCTTGAGCTCTTCCACTGGCAGGTAAAGTTCTTGAGACAGTCTGTTGTAATCCAGCACTAGAATACAATGAAAATGTTACTTTGAGGTTAACTTTCTGTGCTCTGCTGGAAATTTTCAAGCAAGAAATAAATGCCAGTAGTAGGAAATACACCTAGGAGAGAGGCAGTCATTAAAATTTTTCCAGTTCTGCCAGGAAATTACAGAAACCCAACCATGGGCAGCACTTATGGGCACTGCTGGGTAAGGCTTTATGACCCTGGCACTGCAGTAACCTTGTAAGCCTGTGACACAAGATGACATTTTGGCCACTCAGTAACGAGAATATCCACTCTCCAATATCAGCAGTGAATGTTTACAGTTTTGGAAAGAGGAAACTTCGTGCCTCAGGGCTTAAGATAAGACATGTCCTCTATCTGTCTACTACAGAGGGAGAGAGATATCAATAAATACCAAAGCTGCTACCTCTCAGAGGCACAGGGTGTGCCTTATGCCATGCAGAATTCCTAAGTTTCTATTATACAACAGTTATTATTTTACTTTAAAAATGTAAGATTTGGGTGTGTTCTGCATAGAAACAAGCCTCTGACATTTACAGCAGGCCAAGGTGAAACAGAACCACTTTCTGGTTTCAGGACCCATTTAAGTTGTTCACCCCCTCACTTCAGCTTGTGCCAAAAGCAAACTCTGTAGTGTATGCAGAATCATACTAGCTAAAAATCTTGATTGATCTTCATACACTGATGATTATCAGTGTATTTGGTTGAGGGGTTTGTAGGGATTGGTTTATTTTTAACAAAGCAGTATTGGTGACATTTTAATCAAGGATGGGCTCTGAGAACCAGTTTGAGATGCAAGTCTGTAAATAGTGAGAATAGCATTTATACTCTAATTACTTTTTTTTTTTTTAAACTGACTTAGGACATCAAATCCTGTGCCTCCACAATAATTTAAGCTAACACCCACACCCAAAGCAGGAGGTGTAACTGGTTTGGCACCCCTACTGTCACATTTAGTGGCAGACCACGAAGATCTGTTCTATCTACATTGATAATAATACATAGTGTCTTGGTATTGAACAAAATTATTGATTAGGAGCAAACTGAAATCTCCTTACCTTCTAGCTCCCTTTGGAGTGGCTTTGTGATTTGTGGCACTGCAATGAAAACAAAGAGACTTAGCATCCTTCTGCAAGCTGCACTAGCAGAAGACACTAAACAGCCACTAAAGAAGTAGCTATTTGCTTTGTATTTTGTTGGGGGTTTCATTTTGTTGGTTTATTATTTTTATTTATTTCCTCCTCATCTACTTTTACTGTAAAGTTTTAGCTAGGGTGAAGGTAGACACACAGTGGATTAGAGAATGCTGAAGTGCCCCATGACAGTGAAAAACACATGTGAAAAAGCCCTCCTGAGGTAAACATGACAGTGGGATTAAAACCATACAAGAACACAAGAATAATTCATGTTACTGAGCAAGGGAGGGCTGCAATACCCAAGTTAGGTGTTTGTTACAGAACAATTAAGTAGTGCTAGCAGAGCAAAGGTGCTTTCCTTACATGCTCACTTCCATTAGTAATGTTTGGGAATCTGTACTGCTCCCCTCAGTTCAGAACTGTGCACATGAATTATGCCTTCATCAGCTACAGGTGCTTTTTTGCTCAGGTTCACATCACCACAGTGCATCTCAGGTTATGGGAGAATCCTTGTCAGATGTATTCCCTTTGGGCTCAAATCTCAGCTACTACATTTGAAAATAATTGTGTTCAGCACTCAAAAATTCAGGTGAGTTAAATAAGCTATCAAAGATCAGTCTTACCTAGAAAGAGAGTTCAGTTTGCCACTTAAACCAGAGGTCAGTGAAACCAGCGACCTGGTTTTGGAGATCTAAAAATTTATATATAAGACTGCAGTTAAAAAAGGTAGCATTTGAAAGCAAAATGATAGGTATTTGCAGGGACAATACTGTAAAAATTCCCTGTTGAAAAAGGGTAGCTAAGCCCCATAGTGTTGCCTTTGATGTATATATGTATATATACATAAAATGCCAAATATACATTTTAGAAGAAGTTTCATAATGCCAAAACATATTTATTCCTACTGAAGTTCTGTGTAACCAACCACCTAATATACACCCTTCCAGCTTTTAAGCCTTTTTCCAGTAGAAGTCTAATTGCACAGAATCTTTTTTGTATTTGTTGTCAGCTTGCTACATTAGTGTCTGGCTGAGGAGCTGCACTGCCCAGACAGACTGAGGTGGCAAAACTAAAACACTTGATTTGGTTTAGAGACAAGAATGCTATAACTACTCAGTTATAGAAAAACATGGATTAAACATGAGGTTGATTTAAAAATAAAGTTTCAACAAAATATGGTTCCTCAAATCATCAAGACTTACTGGCAAGTCAAGAGAGAATGACCATGCCAGTACTTGCCAGCCTGTGTTATTAGTCACTAGAAGTGCAGATACCATATTTCATTATGAAAATAATTTACAGTTAGCCTTGCTTAACTTCAAATACATTACATTTAAAATAACTGACTTTTCCAACAGACAGCAGAGCACCAGCCTGCCTTCTCATGGATCTAGCAGGGCTTGTGGCAGGTCAAAACTGATTAAGTCCTTATGTTTTTTGAATAAAAACAGAATAAACTTACTTTTTTAGTTATTTTCTTTGCAGAACTGTGCTTGGTATCTTCATATTCAACAATTGTAGTTACCTTAACTATAAATGTATTAGCAAGACAAGGAAAATAAAGATCTCATGAGGAGCACAAAACACCACTTCAGCCTCATGTTTGAAGCCTATTTCCCCTCCATGGACAGCTTTGGCCCTTGTGCCATCCAATGTCATTCACTTGGGACACAGGTCAGAGCAAACTCTGTGTGTTCAGCAGCACTGGGACACACAGATAATCCCTCAGTTACAAGACCCCAGATAATCCCTCAGCCCACAGAGAAAACAGAATTACACCCAGTGGTAGTATCCTCCTTACTGCATATTTGGGGATATGAAAAAAAATTGTATTTCCTACAAAGCTCAATGGGCAGAATGTGAAGGGAAACCTAAGAAAAGAGGGGTGACTTTCCTAGCTCTCCTGCTATACTGTAAAGCCTTAAATCTGTCTCTTCTCACCATTTCCCCTGACAAATTGCAAAGGAGAGGAGCTCTTGTCTCATGCTTTAAAGTACCTCTACAGCAGCATAGCTCATGATCCTCCACACTGAATGCTTGGGGTCTGTTATGCACTTTTCCCTCTTGTATTCTTCAGGCTTAACATTCATTTTACAAATGCTCAGTTCAAACCAGTTAAAAAAAAAAAAAAGAAAATGCAGGAACTATGGGCTATGTATTAATGAGTTGACCTGCCTTTTTTGCTGTTGGTCCTCACCAGTTTGGGATTTGGCATGTCTTCTACAGAGCAGTCAGTCTGAAAAAAATATTTATCCAACAAGGGAAGGTTGTCAGATTTTTCCCAGTAGATGCATATTATGTTACAAGAGGCAGTGAACTAAAAGGGCATGAAAGCAACTGACAGGAAGTGGGATTAGCTAAACACCAGTTGTTTTTTTAGCTTTTTATGGAAACATCTGAATTTCTGCCAGCAGAAGGTCCTAAAACTTTAGGTAATGTTCATAACTGCACCATGGCTGGCTGCCGAGTCATTTCATGTCATCTTCTATTTAAACACACAGCCAAATGAAATAATTTGTCTGAAGTACTTACAGCAGGGAGAGAAAAATTCTATTCTGTAAACTGTGATAAGATTTGAAAACACACGCTCACCACTGCAGCAGCAAGAGCCATTTCCTCCCGTCCTTGCAAATCTGTAACTCAAGAAATTATAACTTATTTAGATGCTATTATTTGCATAATTTTTATCTTCAGATTTTTATGAGCTCAGAAGCCAAACAATAATTCAGGATTACAGTGGTTAAATAGGTAACCCTAGGTCAGCATATGTGTTACATTTGAACAAGATTCCAGTCTTGTAGGAAATCACTCCTACAAAACAACAATGAAAATCTGAGGCCATGTCAGTGTTTATCCTTGAAAGAATCCTGAGTGTAGGCACACAGGGTATCCCCCACATTCAAAGAACCACCCCACGCTCACACTGCACTGCAGACAGCTAATGCTCTTGGGCAGAACTTTCTCCAGAAGGATACCAAAACACATACCCAGTTACAGTAAACTCAAGTTCTTCAAGAGGTTAAGGTTTGATATCTGTGGCCCCTACAATTTCCAGCTGCAAGGCAGATTCCAGAAACATCAGTTCTCACCAGAATGTACATCTGATGCTGAGACATCAGATGTGTACATTAAGATGTACACATCTTAAACCTCTGCATCAATGGGAGTTAAAATTAAACTTGTTTGCTTATCATCACAGGTATACGACCAGATTACAATGGCCCAGGAAAGTTCAAATTGACAAAGAGAAAATAATCTCAGTGGCTAAGGATGAACAGATTCAGATGAACAAAAATGGTTGGTTTTACATACAGAAAACAGTAGGTTTGTAATTATTTCTTGTCTCTTCAGACTTTAAATAATATTATGTAAGTGCACACATAACAGTACTTTCCAGACTAGTCACCAAATAATTCTATACCCTGCGTTACACAGATCAGTCTACTTGAACAGGAGTGCTCAGCGAGCATCTGCTGGGTAACAGCACTGCTCATCTGCTTCAGGGCAGACAAAGCAAACCTTTCCACGAAAGGCAGCAAGTTCCCAGGTGTTCTCCCGCAGCCCCGGGCACACCTCTGTCCGCACCCGAGCACTCTCACCGAGCACCTCTTTCCTTCTCATCTTCCTCACGGCGGCCGGCATCGTCAGCAGCTCCACGGCAAACGCCTTCTCCGCTGTCTGCAAGAGCGAATCGAGCTCCTTCTTCATCTCCTGGATGTGCTCCTTGGCTTTAAAACAAAACACGCTCTTATTGCCACGCGTGTTACATGTTTTCAAGTATAAGCACTGCAAGACCGCGCTATAAAAGAAAGTTAAAACAGCGATTTATCCGGAGAAATCCGAGCGGGGAGTGAGAGCGCCTGGAGCCTCCATTGGCCGCCAACCCGGGCGCGGGGCAGGCGGCCCTGCCATAGGGGGCGACCCCGGCCCGGAGCCGCCGTTCCCTCCCCAGCCCGGGCAGCCCCGGCCCTACCCTGCTGGTCGAAGTCGCTGAGGAAGAGCGCGATGCGCTGGTCCCTCTTCTTCTGGGAGAGCGCGCTGCGGTCCCTGTCCCAGGGCCGCGCCCCGCGGTCCGGCTCCACGCCCGAGTCGCTGCTGCGCCGCCGGCACGGGGCCTTCCCCACGGCCATGGCCGACAGCCGGGCCGAGCCGTGCCCGCAGCCGTGCCCGGAGCGGGACCGGCCGGACACACCCCGGGGCGGGCAGGGAGCCGCCGGGCGGGGGACGAGTGGAGCCAGCGATCCCCGGGCTCAGTCAGAAGGGAGGGAACGCCGTGAGGGGAGGGAGGGAACGCCGTGAGGGGAGCGGGGGGGAGCGGGTCAGGAGTGCCCCTCTCGGAGGTGCCTCAGGCCTTGGCACCTGTAAGTGACAGGACGAGGGGAATGGGTACAAATTGAAAGGGGGGAAACTGAGGTTAGATAATAGAGAGGAAATATGTACTCTGAGGGTGATAGACACTGGAGCCCAGGGATGTTGTGGTGCCACAACCCTGGCAGCGCTCAAGGCCAGGCTGGATAAAGCCTTGAGCAGCCGTGTGGGAGCTGCCCGTGCCCAGGCAGGGAGGTTGGAACAAGCTGACCTCTAAAGTCCATTCCAACCCCTCAACATTCCATGGTTCCACGATTTAATGATCCTTCCGCCCTGCAGGAGCTGGCCAGGCTCTCTCTCACACACACAGAGATGAATTGCGCTGTTTTGTTCCTGTCTGGAGCCGCCCCGGGCCCCCAGGAGCCGCATGGAGCAGGTGAGCGTTTCCATCCCCGGGACTGTGCCCAGGGCTGGGCCAGGCGCTGCTCGGCTCCCCCAGGCGCTGGGAAGGCTCTGGGCTCCATAGGGAGGGCCCTGTCTCAGAGCTGAGCTTTGGGTTTAGCTAAATGACACGAAATTACTGCTGTTCACTGGGCAGAGCATGCAGGGCTTCAGAGCTAAGCAAGGGAATAACCTGCTCTGCCCAAATGGTTACAGCTTGTGCAAATTCTGATCAGGTGAAGACAGGATTTAACAAAAACGTAGTAACAGGGAACATTAGAAAGGTGTGGCTACACCAAGCATTGAATATATAAAAATATTAAAATCCATATTGTTAAAAACACAATTCCATGAAGTAACTTATCTTGCATGTATCTAAATTTAAAAATAATACTAGAGGTATTATTGTCTGTTGGGGTTTGTACAAATTTGAGCAAGGAACTGTGCAAAAAGGCATTTAGATAATGCTTTAAAGCACTAGTGGTTTTGACATTGTGTATATGGATGCTGCAAGCTCTCTGACGTGAGTAGCTTTTTCTGTATCATATGCATCTGGCACATCTCCTGAGCCAGATGGGACAGACTGTGTCACTCAAAAGGAGCTGTAAAAAATCTGACTGACAATTCATAATAGAAGTATTTTGTATCAGACAATTTTCTTGTTTGTAAAACAAACAATGTACTCCACTTCCCACACCCCCCAAAAAAACCCTTCCAGACAAACAGGTAAGTGTTTCTGTTCCAGAAAACACTCAAAATCCTGATATAAAGAAAATAATATCCTGCTTTTGGTAGTTCTGGCATATGCATATATGTTTACAGAAGCAGGACTAGTTTCCCTTTCCCTAAATTTCGTTTTCTTTGAAATTACCAAACAAACACCACTAAAGTAATTCTGAGGTGTCACTGCAAAACTGACACCTCAGAAAGTGCTGCTCTGTAAGTTTAATCTCCTACAAGCCATGTAAGAAGCTTTTTTGAAAGGGAGCTGACAACACCTCAGCAAAGGTTTCAGGACACGGTTGATCAGCCTCAGCTGCCTGGCTGGTCCTCTCTGTGAAGAAAGAAGTCTGGCTTGCATGACTGCTGGTTACAACTCCTTACATTACAGAATTAATTATGAGCATAAACTTGCCTAAGACCATCTCTGTTTACAGTTCTGCTCTTGTAGAGAATAGTTTTGTGGTAGTAAGTTGGACAAATGTCAAGTCCATAAACTGGAGTGATGCAGAAATTAATGATCTGGTACGTGGGTATTAAATATTAGTAAATATTGGTTTGAACATGGCATTAAATGTGTCATAGTGCAATCCAGCTGGTGTTGCTCCAGTGACAGAAAATGGAGAAGTATTACCATTTTTTTAACATGTGCTTTATTATCTGGAAGTCTCATACATCTGAAGTACTGTTAGAAGGAGCACCTGGAGGAAGATCAAACCTAGAAGCATGCATTTGAAAGGAAGAATTGTCTGTTATTATTGAAATATTTCAAAGACATGGCAAACAAGCCTTTTTGTCTTAGGTTTACAGGATTGTTCCACAAAAATGCACATTAACCTTATCACAATACATACAAATATTGTGGATGGACAATAGAAATCACCACCCTTCCATATGAGATGCATCAAGAATAAATTGTTATCCCTTATAATGTCAGAAACAGAAAAGGCACCATAATAGAATGTTTAGAAAAAACTCAGTTTATGCCATTATATTTTGATTCAAAAGTGTAAGAATTACTGTCCTGACTTAAAACAAAAAGCCTTTCACACCTGTAAATTATCATTATAAACTTGTAAACCTTTACATTTTTTTCCAGAAGTATCAGGTGCAAATGCAAGGCAAATATAAAATCTATTGACTTATTAGATTACAAATACTACCCCATGAAAAAGCTGTAGTTACAAAAATATAAAAAATATTCTAACTCCCATTGTTAGATCTTAGTTTCAATCTACACTGCATTAAGAGTCCAAAGCCAGATCTGATTTGGACACATTCCTAGAGCAGGAAAGTGCTGTTTGTCTTATTTTCACATCATTATTGTGACCTCCTCCCACGGTTTTGCTCTCTGGGTTTGTTTTATTTATTAGTGCATATTAAGATGCCAAGTGCTGGGTGCTGGCAGGTTGTGTTTGTCAATGGATGTAGCAGCCCAAGTGCTCTCAGTGTGCTCTCCTCCCAGAAGTGCACTGCTCTGAGAAGGAAAACATCATTTTTTCTCCAATCCTCCACAGCAGCTTTGTGTAGCAGCCACGCCATTTCCATCTATAACCTGTGAGCCCTTGAGAGGAATAAATTCTTCTCACAGGCCTCAGCAAGGAGCTGTGGGAAGCTCAGGCCCTGCTAATGCTGGGTCACAGACAGGGGCTGCTGTGGCAAGGACAGCTCCTGGCAGCATCCCATCCTCCTCACGTGAGAAACTGGCACAGCTTTATCTGGATGGGGTTGCTCTAGCCCTTGGCTTTAGTAAGCTGGATCAGCACAGGCTGTTGGACCAGCTACAACAGCAGCCTCACAAAGTGCCAGTAGACATTACAATGAGTTTACTTCTAAATAATAACTTAAAATAAATGACTGCATTGAATGTGATATTCTTGATGAATAAGCTCTGTAACAGCTGAGCCTAAGCCTGACAAATGCTAATGCTTTCACATCTGAATAGTGAAAGCTCTGTTCCTTTAGCCCTTTATCAGAGCTAGCAGAAGGTGTCCAGCTTCCAGCTCTAGAGAAACAGAGGCTGTCCTTTGTTTTGCAGGGAAGCTGGCAGAGATTAGTGGAGTCACTCAGCTGTACTCCCAGATTGCCACCTTGTTCAGCTGGGCTTTGAGAAGCACTCAGGATCGTTCAGACAGCAGTAGGACTGTGGAAGATTTAAGTGTCAGCTGTACTTTCATTTTCTTTATGCTTGGTGTAAGACTTTTTCCTTTAAATCCCTTCCTCTTCATTAGAAATCAGCCCAGCATTTCTCCTGGTAACAACGTGTCAGTCTGTGCAAGTTCCAGCTGGATTTTGGCCAGCTCCAGGGGCTGTGGGATGGCTCCAAACAAATGCTCCCCACAGACAGAGTGGTTCTGAAAGGGCCGTGTTTTACCCTGCTTGAAAGGACACGCTGTACTCACATCTGCTTTGAGACACTGACTTACTCTGTTCCATGTGTATAAAAGATGTGGGCTAACAGGAGACTCCTGGAATTGCTATGGCAGGAAGTGTTCAGTGCTCTTATGCTGGAATCATGTGTTGAATAGCACAGGAAGAAGAAGACTGTATTCCTTATTATGTTTCAGTTTCATAAAAATACTGTTCAAGCAGACACCACGTTCACTCCTCTGATCAAAACTGTATATTCCATTCCAGCTGTGCTGGG
The DNA here is from genome assembly GCF_028769735.1 of Zonotrichia leucophrys gambelii. Classification (NCBI taxonomy): domain Eukaryota; kingdom Metazoa; phylum Chordata; class Aves; order Passeriformes; family Passerellidae; genus Zonotrichia; species Zonotrichia leucophrys. The sequence continues at coordinate 13,802,213 of NC_088181.1, forward strand.
ATGGCAGGATTTCTTTTCAGCAGAATTTCAAAGGCATCTGCACACATCTGCTGAAGATTTTTTTAAATAAGCACACTGTCCCTGCATGCTTGATCAGGTTTGGAGAACACTTAACAACAAAAACAACAAAAGCTAAACCAAGCAATAACTATAATGCAGGAGTTTTGATTTTTGTTTAGTAGAATTTTAAGATGGGAAATAAATTCCTATCTAAACAATTGAACTTGGCATTTCTGTTTTGTAAAACAACCCACATGACAGTAGTAATTTTAAGGAGCAATTCCCTTCCCAACCTATTGAGTCAAAAGTTCACAAATGTAACTTTCAATCAAGGCACAAAAACATTTACTGACTCTTTCTTCTCACTGTTTTCTTCACATTCTTCCCCTTCCCCTTAAAAAAAAAACTTGGTGTAACAATGTCTTCTAGCCCAGACATAACTTTAATAGTCCAATAAGTTTTAGCAGTATCTGAGTCTGGTTCTATCTACTTTGAATTTAGTTGAATTAGATAAACAGCACATTCTCAGCACATCATTGTTCATTGTCTGCATTTGCCTTGAAGGGGAGGGGATGAGGGGGGAAAAGCCACAGTAGTTTCATGCATATTTTTCAAGAAACTTTATGTGGAAGTCTTTCACTTTCTCCAGTAGGATCTTCAGCTTCTCTACTGGAGGAAGAATGGTCATTCTGAAAAATAATATTTAAAGAAATAAAAAATCCAACCCATATTATCTTCAGAATCAACTAAACTGTGATCTTTGATCAATCTCAAGGCACAGCAAGTAAGTGTGTTAACATTAACGTTAACATCTTTTTGATGTTATTATCACTTTTTTTGTATTTATACTTTAATTGAACTATACTATTAAATTACAGCAATTTGTTTCTATTGGTTAGAAAGAGGAATTCAAAAACTGTTATTTTCTTTTAAGTGGTGTAGAAGATTATCACTAAGAAATAACAGCAATTCAGTTTCCACTGTTGGGCATTTATGCCAAATTATTCCCAGTTTTTTGAGCTTTAAGAGTTGTCAGTTACAAGCAAATGTACATTTTTTTCTTTAATTGAAACCTGAGTTCAGAAGCACTAGAAAAATGCAACATCCCATTCTGCAGGTTTTAGTTCCTTTTTCCCTTCTTCTGCACCCCCTGAAAATCCCATGGGGTGTGGGATTGCAAGGCCCACAGAACACAATGGCTTTCCCACCCTGGTGCAGGAATGGACTCTAGGTTTTCCCTGGATTCTCTAGGTTTCCCCAGGGGTCTGACCCAGCTGGCTGTGCTGCACCACTGCCAAGGCCAGAGGTACCCTCTGCTTTGTGGTTTCACACACAGAAACAGCACAGCACAGCGTGAGGAATGCTGAATTCTGTGACAAATTCTAGCTATCAGGGGCTTGGCTGGAGCAAAGTTCTGTTTATTGGAAGCAAAAGCAACAGTTTTGGTATTAGAATATTTAGTTCAACATCTTGTTTTGGTAAAGTTATACAGAGTGTTTAAGGAGCAGATTTATAGGGAAGATACTGCATTTTTCATGCAGTTTCTCCCATATGGAAACACAGCTTAACCCCTTCCTCCCCGCAAAAGAAGGCAGGGCAATTTTTGTAATTCCAGAGCCTGCTTTAAAATTAAAGTCTAAACTATTAGAATTGTTTGTATTCCTGGAGAAGGCATTTCAAATGCCGGTATGTAAAAACAGAATAAAATTATGCCAGCAAGCTGTGAAAACACCATAAAAACTTGTACAGCTCATCTAGCAGACCAGGTCTTTGACCTTGCTGTCAGTTCACAGAAACTGTCCAGTGGAAACTGAGACAACATAAACTGATATAAAAATCCTTGCATTTAATCAGAAGAGAAAGAACTGGGATGATACTTTGCTTACTACTGCTAATTTGCTTTTAAACAAACAGAAACTGTACCTGAAATGGTAGGTTCCTTCTCTCTGGCCAAATCCACTTCCAGGTACAACACATATTCCAGTCTCTTCCAGAAGTTTCATGCAATAGAACATATCAGGTGCCATTTTGTGAGCCTAAGGGAATGGATGCCTCAGAATTATTGAAGTCAAAATATTCCTAATATATAGAATTTCATGATTGCTTTTTTCCCCCCCTGAAACCTAATGTTACATTATTAGTTTCTTATTCAATTTCCTAAGGAAGATGAGGAACAAATGCTAATGGTGCAGGTCACACTGAATTAACTAACAGCACTTCATGGAGAAACAGGACTGAAGAATTTACACAAAATCTCACTTCAAAAGAAAGGGTTTAAGTAATTTTGTTATTCCCCTTGACTTGCTTGTAACTTTTGTCAGAAGTCTGAAAGTTGTACTTGGAAAAATCTAAGGCACTGACATTTGATAAGATTAAATTAATTTGGGAACTGTGTGTTCCAGTTCTGTTGGCAGTTACTATTTTTTTCTCCCAGAATAATCTGCTGCCTAGGAAGTCCCCTGATTAATAACTATGAGAGGTTCCTAAATATGTACAGGTTATATACCTAATCAAATAAGCAGCTGAAAAACAGCCCTATTTTTGTTCTCAGCTGTGCTAATAAAAATGAATATTACAAATTAGGTTTCAGAGCTCTACTTGGGAACAGAAAGACTTATCATTTATTAACACAGGTTACTGTCCCAAAGGCAAAAAGGTGAAATTTGTAAGGAAAGCTCCAGCCCTCCTTCCCCTTCCTGGTGAATGGGGCTTCTCTTGTAGGGTCAGCAGCACATTGCCACTCCCACATGCTGGTCCCCTTAACCCAGGCAAGGGCAGCAATTTGCAACTGCACAGGGCCAGCTACTTGTGTGACTTTAACACCAACATCCTTGGGGACACTCAGCCTGGGAGCCTCAGCACTGGGATGAAATGATCTGTTCACTTTTCCTCTCTCCAAATAAAGGTCATGTCATCTTTCAGATCATACACAGCCCATGAAATACTGCTTTTGTTCTCCATCTCTGGAATCAAAGTTCATCATTGGAAGTGGCAGGTGAGAGGAGGTTGAAATGGATTGGGGTGAGAATCACTGACCTTTGCTTCCTCAATGGCTTTGGAAGGAATAAAGATCCGAGGGAAAGCGTACATGGCTCCTTGAAGGGGGTTGCAGTGAACTCCTGGGATCTTGTTAAACATGTCTTCTGTTAGTTTGGCTTTTTTGGCAAGATTGTTCAAAACAGATTCCTTCTCCTGTTTAAAAGGAAGGTGTTCAGTTGGACACATTTCAAGTAGCAATAAAAACACCAGGAGAAATGATGATGTTTCAAAAGGCTCTCCCCAAATGAAACACTGGTGGGGCTTTGCTGAGCTGTTAGAGCAAACAATGTTCTAAATTCCAGTTGTGCTTTTAAAAACAGCAGTGCAAAAAGGCTTTAGCAGGGTACAATTACAGTGCTGCAGACAGACAATAACCAGCAGAAGTCTCTATCTGTGTGCTCTCTTTTTACAGTCTCCTTCCTCAGCATCCCTCCTGGCTCTTTTGAGAGACCATCTTAATTGAACTTTTGATTTGACTTGATAGGAGAAACAAAAGAAGACTCTTTGGTCTCTGTGCATAATTTGAATTCCCAGTACTTAGGGTAGGTTTGTGAAATGCACAAAAGAACAAGCATGTTATTGCTGACCTTTATGAACTGTGCATAAGATTCTTCTCCAGGTACTGGAGGATTCACCACAATATCCATGGCTGCTTGTCCTGAGACTGGAGGGCAAAGGCGAACAGAAAGCAGCTTAACGAGCTGTCCTTTGATTTCTGGGTGCAAGTTTATGACCTCCATGTAACCTCCTCTGTAGCCACATCTGTTGCAAAGTGAACAGAAGAGATTGGTTGACTTCAAGTCTATAAATACAACAAAACAATGAAAATTATTACAGAAGTAGAAAGACAATTGATGAGAATCTCACAATAGGTAAGATACAGCTTGTTGAAACAGCTGCCACACTGACATGGGTTAAGATGGAGCTGCATGACATGTCATTAAGTCCTAGTATCCCATAGAGAGATAAAGGTGGACAGGCAGCTTCCCTGGTAGGCAAGTTAACAATTAACATGGATCTTTAATCTTCAGAACAAGAGCATATGGCTGTAGCAGCATACATTTAATAAAAATATTCTTTTTCTTCCATGTCCTCCTCCCCCCCAAAAAAAACAAACCCAAACATTTGTAATATCCCAGTGATTATTGAGCTGTTCCCTTGAATGTTGGAGGCCAATTTTCCTTTATCACAGGTCCAGATTGGGACTGTAGGATTTCACCTTTTGGGACTGAGGCATTAGGTGTCTGAAATAAATACGCTTATTATTTGGTACTTTAAAAACCACTGAGTTAATCCATTACTCTGTGCTTGTTTTTCTTTTCTTAATAGTCTTTAGTTAAAATTAATAGAGGATTAATTATGGTGGATTACCTTCAGGTCAGTAATATGAAAGCGCTGTCCCACCAGATTAATGAGGAAGATGAAATAAAAAAAAACTAAATCAGACTTACTCGCCCATGTATCCCTTAGAGGTGGAGTGAAAAGAGGCCAGCTCAACATTGTTATAGTACTCGGGTCCCATCTCATACAGAATCTTTTTGAAGGAATGAAACTGGCATCCTTCAGAGTACACATTGTCCTGGTAAACCTGAACAGTCAGAAGACATTAATGTGCTCTGTTCCCCCAACTAAGGACAAAACACGGCCTTTAGAGAGGCAGATCTGAACTGAAGAAACAGTCCTTACACTCAAACTTCAAAGCTGTTAAAAGACACAAGGTTCTTTGTTGAGTATGAGTTACTGTAATGATACTTTTTATCTGATGTGACCACACTCAAAGGCTGGGCCTTTGGAGAACAGCGAGCTCCTTTGGATGATTTAACCTTTACTTGTATGTTTGAATTGATTTTCCTTCTTTTTCTTCCATTTGAAGTGGTCTGAGCAACACATAAGTTTTTAGGTCTGTTCCAGCATCCCTACACTTTCTAGTTCAAACCCAGATCAAGTCACCTTTTATATTGATCCTTTGATATTAAGAATCCTGCATGTCTCTACATGTCTTAATATGATAACAGAGTCTGTTCCCTGTACTTAAGAAATACCACTGCCACCATGGAACAAATTGTACCTCATATGAGTACCCTTAGCTGTGCTTTTGAGAGAACAGATTATTTCATTACCTCATCAGCCAGAAGAAAAAGTTTTTCTTCCCATGCAAAGTGTATCACATCTTCAATGCACTTTCTGTTTTGCACCTGTCCTGTAGTTTGATTTTTAAAGCAAGAAGAAAGTCAGTGGAGTGTACACATACAAATCTTTTCACCCACACCTACTTAGATTACCAACTTTTTAAGAAGATATCCCTCGTCCTCAGAAAAGTGCTATTGAACTCTAGCATTCAGTTCACTAAACATGAAATCAAGGAACACCTTTGGAAGAATTATGGTACAAGGTAACTCTCAAGCAAAGGGAGTGTGAGATACAGTACTCAATCAAGGACTGACTGAGAGTACTCTGTGTACAGCTAATAATTGTAAATGCTCCCATGCATGATGGTGAGGAGGGAGCTAGCTTCTCACCAATCAACTCAACCACTCAAAAAGCGAAATTCTGAGGGAGGCTTATCACTGAGTTCTGAGTTACTACGGTCATTGCCCCTCACAAGCCAAGAGGCTACAGGCCATGCCAGAGGCAAGATCTTTCCTAAAGACCAAAAGTGACCAAAAGTCATTCCACAGGTCTGGAAAACTTCAGTGGAAGCAGCAGCTTCAAATGGGATCCTGTGAAGTGAATCTGCTCCCTCCTTTCTGGAGTTCCAGGACACTGAAAATATGTTTCTAAAAGTAAAGTCTGTCCTACTTAGAGCACTGATCTCTGGAATTCAGCTCAACATATTTAGTATGTACTTAGGATTTGCCTGCAATGTCAAATGAATGAAAAAGAAAATGGTCTTAAAACTCCTTCATTAAAGAAAATTCCTACAGACCTGTGGGATTTCCAGGGTTGATGATGCAGAGGACCTTTGGGTTGCAATATGCCTTAGCTTCATTCAAGGCACGGCGAAGTTCGTTCACATTTAGAGCCCAGCAATTTTCTTCATCCAAGTAGTAATTCACCTGGATAGCATCCAGTTCAGAGATGGCTGCTGAGTACAAGGGATACTGGGGAATAGGAATCATCACTCCTGTTCGGGATTTGCCCCATCCTGAGATCAGGATCTTTAAAATTGCCTGGAAAAAAAGTAGGAATTAAAAAAATAAAAAAGGTCATGCACCAGAATTAATAATATTCTCTGGAACCAGTTATTAAACTTCCTTAAAAAGTGTAGAGTTAAGGTGGATTTCTGTCCTAGAAGCAGGTAGTCCAAGAGAGTTATTTATTTCAAGTTGTTACTGGCTGAGTGAGGACGGTCTAAGCTTAATGGAATCCTCTCATGTCACAACTTCCAAAGACCATGCCTGACCAACTACAAAATTTAGGAAAAACATTCTGAGCACAAGGCTAGAGGGCAAGTTGGAAACAGGAATATCAAGATCATTATTTTTTTGCTGTGCCCTGTTGTAAGCAAAGAAGCTTTAGCTAGTTCTTGCTTATTGCCTTCCATTCATTTTATCTCATTAACCACAAGAGACCAATAAATAAAACCAGAAATTAGAACTGGGGCCCATGCAGATTCTCCCTTGCAACAGAGAAATCTGTTTTACATCAGGAGCAATTATGTTTTCATTTTCAAGTAACAGAACAGACCAAAGTCTGCATGACTTGGGATGGAAATAGAGTCATATGTAGCTTATGCCCAGAAGATACAGGCAGAAAGGTAATGTTTGTGCTAGGGTCAGTCCGGATAATTTCCTTGTGCTCCATGTCTTGTGATGTGGAGGCTTTTTACATGGGAGTTAAATAAAACAGCTCACAAGGGGCAGGAAACAGAGAGATTTCTTGCCTTTATAACCACATGAGAACTCACAGGTGCAATCAAAGCAAGCATCCTTATCAGCATGTAATTGGCATCTAAACCCAAAAATATCTTTTCTCTCAGCAGCAGTATCCTTTGGTTTCTTTGTGGTTCTAGTACAAAATCTGCTGTTCTGTGCCTCCCATCACATACTCAGCTGCTAAGCTAATGATTTATAATCAACATAATTTTGTACCCACCACGAGTTTAAAAATACCAAGCATCCAAAACATATAATCAGGACCAAATGCATATTTAAAAACTCCTTAACACCCTCTCTCCCCTGAGGTGTGAAACAATAGTTGTTTTATCTTTAGAAGGGCCAAAGAATGAGTTGTAGCGCTGGCCTTGCATCAGCGGTGCAATCAAATCGGCACGATGCAGACCAGCTGTGCTGTGCTGCCATTCCTGACAAGCTGCCAGTGTCAGAAACTCCGGAAAGCCAATTGCCTGCAGAGCCCTGGGGAGCCGCTCCTGCCGGATCGCTGTCATTCTGAGCTCTGCCACTAGATGTCCTTTAGAAATCCACCTTCCCCAACACGCTGCCAAAGGCTGCCCTCCTTGGAGCCGAACTGCTGCTGCGCTGTCAGGAACTGTGTCTGTGCAAAGGAGCAGCCTGACAGACACTGGCATTCCTGTCTTAACTGAATAACTTATCAAACTTATCTTTGAACCTTGGTTGAACCCAAACCCTGAAGTTTTTCTCAAACAAACTAAAATACACAAACAGAAACAAATCTTTGGGATTTTCACTGGCATTGATCTGCACTAGCAGAGTTTACACGGAAGAAGAGCTGAGAGTCCTCACCTTTGAGGTTCATTCTCTCTTCCCTTTTCCTTTGACTGATACTCTCTAACCTTCAGGGTTTGTGTGTCTTAACCACTGAGAACAACCATTATTTAGTCTGAATGCACTGAATCTTCTACATTTATATTTAGGCACCTGTAGCTCATCTCATATTACCTCTACAGAAAGGTACAATTTAATGTATGCTAAGAGACTCTGCACACACTTCTTAGCTGGCTCCTGACATCCACACTGGTTTGTTCACAGGATTGGATATTCAATGCATATGGCTTCCTTGTCTGACAGACCAAACTCCCAGGACTTCATGAGAACCGAGGTTCATCAGGGATCTGTATTTGCAGAGGTAAGTGATAAGATACAGTTTGTACCAAGAAGGAACAGGTTTCATTTAGCACTTACAGAAATGCCATCGCTTGCCCCGGTGGTGAGGTAAATGTTATCTGGGTCTGCAGGAACTCCTCCATCTCTTCTCTCAATATATGAAGCCACATCCTCACGGATGCAATTTATACCTTGACTGGCAGTGTAGGATCCTGTGAAAAATACAGGATGAGATGTGAATTGAGTGCAATGGACATCAGATTTTCTGTTACTAGCAAAACTCCTGAGCTGGTATTGGATGGAGTAGTTTGTATATATGAGCCATATTTATATGGATCCCCAGGATGGGTTTCCTTTTTTTCCATGCAGTAGGAAAGGGAGCTGGTTTGTTCATAGAGCAAAAGGATTAATTTGGAAGAAAACAAATACAATAAACATCACTAAAATACAAAAATAACATACTGTATTGGTAAAAAGCATGATTTCAAGCCTACTTTGCAAACTGGGACAGCAATCCCATTTTTGCTATCTTTCAGTTGCTTTCTTTATGTTGGAAGCACTCTTGAACGTAAACAAACTCCTATTTAAATAATGGGAACAAGGAACAGACGTAGCATGTGCAATAGAAAGGAAAATAATTTCTTTTCATCCATGATAAATAGAAGGGTTTTATTTGCAACATGAAAATAACATATTATTTTCTCCCACAGTCTGAAACCAAAAAAAATCCCAAACTGCTTCTCTCCTTCCCCCACAACATCTCCCACAACCACTTTTCAGCAGAAGTGTCTAGAATCTCCCCAGTCTCATGTGCAGTTTACAGAGCACAACTAATAATCATAAATAAAAGGAGATGTTAGATGCCTGTGTGCATCGCTGCCAAGAATGTGCAACAAACAAAGAGTAAAAATATGCCTAGGTCAAGGTGAGGAATGAATTCAAGCTATGAAGCTTAAGACTGATGGACAAAGAAGAGACAAGTGTACATCTATTTCAGAACACTGTCAGGAAGCTGCAGAATCTTCTTTGCTTGTTGGGTGGAGTGGAATAATTATGCCTGACTTAACTCTTATCACTCTGTTATCTGCTAGTAGTCTGCCTGGTAGGACCTCTGTGAAAGCATGATTTAAAAAGACAGAGAACTTTTGCAAGCACTGCACAATTGCATGGGATAAAATGGTGATGCAGGGCACAGAGTTCCCTGATGTCCCAAACATTTACTTTTACAGGACTAGAAGGTCTATTGGGTCTGTACACGGGTGTTTGACCACAGCCAGGAGGATGCTGTTAAAGGAGGAGAACAAACCTAAGCTGTCCTTCTGTCTTGTGCTCCATTGGGTGCTGAGTCCTGCCACTCTGAGGACTTACAGAACATTTAATTGCACTGTACTTCTACACTGACTGGTACTCAGTTGATGGCTTTGACTAGAACCCGTGTTTGCACTGTGGGATGCAAATAAATAAACCCAGCCCAAAAAGCTGCATATATGATGTATTTTTATATATGGGAAGGATGCCTCAAATGCCTGGAAAAATATTCCAGTTATCCCACATGCAAAGTAAGTGGTGTCAGTAGAATCCCAGAGTGTCTGGACACAAGAGTAGTTGAGGACTCATCTGAGCCTTCAAACATGGCCTGGGAGTAGTGAGACTCAAAATCATCAGTAGGGTTTTGCTAAATGGATGTTCATTGGAAGAGAGGGCATTCTAGGTCACTGCCTGAGGAAATTTCATATTCATATTAACTTTACAATTAATACCTTTAAATAGGCTGATGTAGATATGAGTGCAACACTTCAAATGACTTTCACCCTATGTAGTGATTCCACCTTTGTGTTGGATTGACTAACTTGTTGAAAAATAAGGTTTTGAACACAACACAGTGAGGCCAGTTTTTCATCTTTGCTTTCTCACAAGAAAGGCAATTTCTCCTTCTCAGCCATGAAGAGAACAGCAGTAAGTTGTCAGACTACCAACAAAGTGATGGGGGTGACTTCCACTCAGCTGCACATCTCTGTGCCTCTAGCTGTGTGTTTTGGGAGGCTGAACAGAGGCTGATGAGCTCCAGAGGCCAAGAGGGGCTGACACACCTTACTGGAGCCAGGGAGGGTGGACAGGGGGCAGAAACCAGTACAGCACATCAGTAAAGTCTACAGTGCTTTTAGCTGTCAGGAATTTAGAGGTACAGTTGTTCTTTCAAATTTCAAAATTAAAAAACATTTAGAGTCCAGAATCCAAATTTAGCCACTGAAATGAACAGTGTGAATTCAGAATTATCATCTTACTTGACTACTGCAATTGTTTTAGGCCTACTTCCTCAGAATCTACTGAGCAAACAGAAATTATGGGAAATATGTGATCTTCTGAAAAAAAGGAACACATTTCTGAAATATTATGCAAGACTGAATTCTTTATAACACGGGCTTGTGGTGTCCCATGCCACCATGACCTTAAGGGGAAAGGAGCACCAAGGGGTCAAGACTGCTCATTCTGAGAACTCCTTCCACATCCCTAAATTAGACAATCGTTACAAAGAAAGACTGAGTCAAAATTCAAATGTATCCCCAGCAACTCCTACGTGCCAACAGTACTATGTGGATTTATTGTTCCAAAATAAGACAGGAAAGGGATCCACTGAGCTAGAGGAACTTGTCAGTTTTGACAATGTGTTTTTAATGGTCTACATTAAAAGACAAACCAATACAAAGATGGTGAGGATAAAACACATTCTGTATTAGGCTGTGTTGTCAAGCTTGAAATGCTGCTAATGCAATCACTGTTTATGCTTTGTTTATTTTATAAAGTTTCATAGCACCTACTCTCAAAATATACCAGTGCAAATAGGCACTACAATCACAAAGATTAAGAAATATGCCAATTGCTGTAATACGTCCTCTGAAATGTGACTGTTTGCCTACTTGAAAGAAGGTAAGTGTGCCAGATTCTTTGCTGCACCCAGCAGCTGTAGCAGTAGAAATTCTCATGGCATTTGCCAGGTACAGGTAGGCAGCACAGTCACTAGATGAGAAAGAAATTCTCTTCCATTTCCTTTCTAATGAATATGCAAAGTTTGTGCTTATGTGGATATGACATGTGCACTCTTGTAGGAACAGTGGTTGAAGAACAGAGCTCTCTAGTTCTTTCAAGAGTTACTTTACCTTGGAGAAATAGAGCTTTGACACCTTCAGTTAAAACTATCTCAGCAAGGGGAAAAGACCTTTGTAGAGGATTATCACCTTGGTACCTGAGTTTCTGATACCCCAGAAAACATACTTGAACTGATGGTTCAAAATTAAGTGTGCACTGGATCAGCTGAGATGGACATGTATTGTTTGCTGACATCAGCATTACAGGGACAGTGGCTCCTTGGCAGAGAAAAACTGGAGAAGGTAAAAACTGTAAAACCCTCCACCTAGTCTTAGTAGGAGACACAGAGCCCTGGATTAAGAGATGTCATACCAACAGAACAGCCTCATTAGTACTCTCTGCTACTTTCCTGGCACAAAATCCCTCAGCATTCCATTCAGAGTTGTACCTACATGTTATTGTGGCAAGAGCTCTATAGGTGCATGACCCTCACCCTCTCCTCTGGGACGAAAATTCGTCCCATTGGTCACCACCTGCAGGTCACACTGCAAACCTGCCCCCACCAGCTGCAGATATTGAACCAGCTGTGTTTTCCTAACACCAGAACAGCTGCAGATACTGAACCAGCTGTGTTTTCCTAACACCAGAGCAGAGCCTTACCTAAGCTGTTTCCTCCACAGCCCTGCAAGATCCGCCTGGCGCGCTTTTTGGCGTCCTCAGGAAAGCTGGGGCTGTCCAGCAGGTTTGGGTATGTGCACAGGGCCACCACCTGCAGTGCCAAGAACATGTCAATTGGCCACTTCTCATTAGTTATTTTAACTTAGTTAACTTTATCTTAACTTTCCTTGGAAACGAAGATCACAAATACTGGCTAATTTAAAACAAAGGTTATTGATGAAGAGTTTGCCGTTGTTTTTTTTAAGGGTTGTTCTCACAGAAGAGAAAATATCTTATCAGGTTCCAAGTTAACCTGATAAAAACAGTTCTAGAATTATTAACTATTTTTATTACAGACAGTGAAGATTCCAGGTGAGCTAAGCATAGTGCAAACACAGTAAAGCACAGTTAACTATTCCTTTGTTATCTCTAAGCAGCTCTATCCTCCACACCTTGTGTATTACTAGCCCACTTTTATTGACAAGAAATCAAGAATTTAAATATGGAGCAGAACTGAGAAATACAATCACATTTTGAAGTCCTAGTGGCATGTTCTAATAATCTTTCCCCAAAAAAACTTCTAGTTCTTACTGATTTGAATTAGTGGGAAATATTTAATGAAAAAAAGAAGTGGTCATATAGAACATAGTAAAAGTAGAAACACAACCCAGCAGAATTAAGTTAATGAAGGAACGCAAGACACAAAGAATTGAGAGGTCTCTCTTGAGATCAGCTTAATTTATTCCAGTCTCTCTCATTTTTATGCTTAAATGGTGTAATGTGGACAGACTGTTATCATCTTGTGGGACAATGACAATGAATTAATCCATGTGTGCACACAGTCATGGGGAGAAAGGTAATACATTTGAATAATTTATAAGAAGCTCAGGTCTCCCTAGTTTGCTGCATAGCTTGATTTTATAACCTCATCATCTGGACCCTCAGCTTGACAAAGCTTCAGTTTGTCCTGGAACTCTCTGAATTCACATTATTATAGACAGAGGAGTTTACATGAGGGTGTGAGGGATGCTCAGTAAATAAGATAATACTCATTTTAACCTTATTTTTGTTTTAGGAATAATATACAAATATGAATCCTGTTGTAATATTTTCTAAAAGTTAACCTACCAATTAGCTTGCCCAGAGGTAAAAGGTGCAAAATGAGACACAGTACAAGTAGTTGAACTCAGCTACGTGCAGATTTCAAAGTATGCTCTCAGATGAAGAAAGGCTTTTGTTTTTTTCTTTACAGAGAACCACTTCCTTTCTTGAAGAGCATTATTGATAATGAATGTGCTGACTGATAACACAGAAGTGGCAGGAAAAAGTGTGGGTGGGGAATGATATGGGAACTAAGGAAAGCTACTGTGTTAAAAGAGGACAACCAGCAAACAATAGGACTTTGGCTCAGAAATGAACATTTACAATTCTTTACAAAAGAACTATTTTAAGCCTAATTGCATCTAGAGAATCAATTATACTAATACCTATATCAGACAGCTTTAAGGCATTCTAATAAAAAATGAATAATAATATTTTATAGTAGCCTTACCTGACGGAGGAAGGTGATTGGTCTCTGTCCCATTGCATGTGCATCTCCAATGTTGGCTTTAATCACTTCAGTAAAGGGTTTTTTGATTCCCTAGAAAGGGATCATTCAGAATGTTTTGTTAGGGCTGTAGCAGAAGATTCTTTGATTCTTTTTTAGCATCTGTCATGTGGCTGTAACAGCTACAGTGTTTAATGTAAAGCTTAATGTATTTCTTATACAACACTGCCAGGAAATCTTAAATGGTTTACAGAAATTTTGTTGACTGTGACACATTTTTAAATGATAGGCTGGCTTTTATTTTTCTGCTAGCTGCAAGTAAGAGACTGACTTGGCTGGAAACCACTTATTGAAGAAGAAAAGATGAAAAAAAAGGCATTTTGAGTTGTCAGTATTAGAGCAATTTCTTTGAGACACCTAAGGGAGGGATGGATCAGTCAAGAAGCTAAAAAGACTTGAGGATATTTGAGAAATATCCACCAATAAAAGAAACCTCAAGACCTTTAGTTCTTTGAGAGTAAAAACAAAGTGCTTATTTATTTTAGATTAAGTATCCCTTGTATGATGACCCCACTTTTCCATATAGAGATGTTTCACAAAATATATCCTAGTGAGGTTCTTTATGATAAACAAAAGTGCTAAATAACCACCATGAATATTTAAAAGCTTCCTAGTCTCCAAAATCTGAACAGACAGCTATTTTTCCTGTGAGAAACTGAATACCTCATGAGAACATAGCGAAAGAAGTTAATGAATGTTGATTAGCAATCACAGCTCTTTAAAAAGCAAAATAAAATAAGGACTAGGCACTGACTGATTGAAAAAACCACCAGTGGTTTAAATAAAGATTAACTGAAAGTAAAGGCCAACATTACAGGAAGAATAAGTGAGAGAGGCAATAATAAATTTAGAGTTGTTCTAATGTATATTTCAGAGGTAGTAGGGAGGCATCCTAACAGTGACAGAATTGTCAAGTGGATTAAGGAACTGCAACATCAGACTGATTAGTTTTCTGTAGAAAATTACCTATAACAACTTGCACTGGGTATGGACTCAGAAAGCCTCTTCCTGGTCCATGTATTTACAGCCAATTACTGGATTTGGATATAAAATATGTAGCTGGCAAGCCTGAACTAATTTCTGCTTTTCCACCATGGACTATGGTGGTGGACTTCAATGGCAGCCCAGAAGCCAGATGTGGAAATAACAATAATACAAGTAGTCAGCAGGGATACAGATCCCCAGGTATGCCAGGATTTGGAGGTTCAAGGCTGCACAATCCCCAGTACCCCCCTGGATGGATCCAGTCCATTGTATATTTGAGAGCCTTTGGGGGCTTTCTTTTAAAAGTAAATATGTAGTTAGAAATGGCATTAGGACCAGACAATTGGGCTTACATGATCCTGATTCAGAGGGTCAATTTTATATGGCCTTACATTTAGCAGTAATTGAAAAAAAAAAGTTCACTTAAAATAATTGAAAGTGACACACTGAGTCCAACAAGTAATTTGCTTTTATGCTTGTTGATCTAAGTGAGCCCCCAAATTAAGAGCTGCATTTCAGCTCTAAATAAAAAATTAGATATAGGGATGCTGGATAGACATTACACTTATCTGAGGCTGAAGTTTAGTAATTTATGAGTAATGTAAACAGCTAAAAATGTGTGCTCTTCAAGCTATCTGGGGCCCACTGACAGCACAACACAGTTTCATTCTAATCACAAATAAGTAGGAAGAGAAAGGTGTATGTAGAAGAAGAACAAATTCCATTTGCTTGAGATGAAGAAAAATTCCCATGTATTTTGGTTGCATTTGGTCATTATAGCAAATTGAATCGGTTTTCACTAGATTTGCAAAGTAATACAAATCTGTTAAGGAATACGGATGATATTTGCTTTGCCTAAAGTTAGGCAGTCTGAGAAAATAGCAACATGAAATAGAAATACTCCGATTTATTAGATTAAAACCAAAACAAACCAACTCCCTAATAATAGAAATACCTTACATTAGACTAATTAGATTTTTTGCTCACAAATACTATTTAAAGTGCTCTGCAATTTAAAAGAAGCTTCTTTGGTTAGTGAAATGCTGAAAGGTACCTGGCATTTCATAATGTACTTTTGCAGTTTTTATGGTGGTACAGCCTTTAAAACAAAGGTAACAGACCTTTTTGGTGCCTGTGTCACATTTATCATAAATAATGTTGGACCTTATTAGCACTGATTCCATTTATATCTTTACTAGGGCCAAACTCAGTGGTTTTGCCATCACTGCAAGTATAGGATCATCACCCACTACACAAACCCCACACTCCCTTTGCTTCTCACATGATGGATCTGGAACAAACAGCAAACCATACACAATAGTTCTGTCACCATCAAATCTGGTTAGAGAAGGAATGCTGCATTTTCTGTGTGGTACACACAGCTCCCACTTGGGCTTAAAGGCCCATGGTTCTCTAGACTAATTTGTAATTCTTGATCTCAGCTACAAGAACTGTTGTCTTTTTGGTCTTTCAAAAGAGAAATGCTTTTAAATAACTGGAGTATTTTCCTTCCCTGACAATGAGTTAATTTCAGCTTTAGAATTGTCTTCATGAGACTTGTTGTATCCTCTCCTAGTGAAATCTGTACAAAAATTGCTATAGCCACTTAGTATTTTTCTATTACTTGATTTCCAGTCTCTCTATGAAAAAAAAAAAAAAAGGAGTATCAGAAGTTGCTTAGATTTAGTATAGAACAAATAGTTCTAAACAAGTTCTTAAACAAATCTTTAAAAGTTCTTTAGGACAAAAAGTCCCATCTTACCATTTCAAAAAGAAGGAACAGAAAACAACAACAGGCAAGAACAAGTGCTAAATGTTAATGGGTCAAAGTCCCAAAGCAGGGCTATCAGGAGCTGGCAGCAAGGGGAGTCTAGACAGGGCCTGAGACTGTGCAGATGGGCTCAAGGCAGAATCCTGCTCAGACCCTTCAGACAGAGCAGCATCAGCCACCAGCTACTTGTGTCAAGGCTTCTCCTGGGGTGATGGGGGTGGGTATCCAAGGGGAGGGCTATGCCAAATACTTTTTGGAAGGTCTGTGGAAAGATCTGTATGAAAGGAGGAAATGTGAATGGGATGTTGATAACCTCAGTATCAAACTGTAAAGCAGCAGGAAAAGGGCTGCAACAGGTCATGGGTTTATTTCACTGCAGAAAGCTGAGCAGTCTTTAACCATGTCAACAACACACTTGAGCTGAGACAAGTTATGTCCCTGCAAGCCAAGGAACACACAGAAGGAGCAGGAACTGGGTCACTGGAGTTGTTTTGCTCTCCTCTGGGGATCCCCAGCACATTTGCAGTGCCATGGCCTCTGTCTGGGTGCAGCCAAGGTGTGCTCCACAGGCAGCCTGGCTGCACTGAAACAGGCAGAGCTCTGCAAAAGGGAAGCTTGCATAACAGGAGCTCTAATAACAAACTCGTGAGCAGCAAGTTCCAGATTGATTCTCCTGCCTTGTGAAGAGGGTATAAACCACATCAAGGAGCAGAAGGAATGCCCAGCCCTACAAAACAAGCTGTGCCCCAGCTCCTGCCTTTGGCGGCACCTCACGCTGTGCTCACAACGTGATTCAGCTTCAGCTTGGAGCAAGACCAGGCTCCTGCCACTCCTCTGACAGGGGCAGCAAACACATCCATGATAGTAGCCCTTTTTTAAAGCTGGAGAAGCTATCTTTCACCTCCACATGTAAAAGAGAAAATATAAAAACATATACTATATTTAGTAGCCATCTTCTGGATAATGAAAGGATTTTACTGGAATAAAAGAATCTTCCAGGATTTGGAATATGCTCTTTGGAAATTACTTCCTTCAACTGTTGCTTCAGTCTCTCTGCTCTTTTTAGAGGAAATGCATCTTTTAAGAAACCTGATGAAACCTGAAGCAAGCCAGACACAATCATTCTAACAACTGTATCTAAATATCACACAAAGTTGGGAGAAGGGATTTTTATACATGGAGTAGAATTCATTGGCACAAAGTCAATAGAAATCTTTATGCAGTTAACCAGGTTTGGGGAAGTCTCCTCTTCCCCTAGGCATCCCCAGAGCCTCAGGAAACCCACCAGGAAAGGAGAACAGTATGAAATGATGAGCTGTCTCTCAAGGAGAGTCATGATGGAAGAGGTGTTGGGAGAATTACTTGATCAAAGAACCAATGTGATGCCAGAACATACAGCACCCCAAAGAACTACCATGAGGGCAATGCCCTGCTTTGTCTCAGGAGTTTTAGTGTACCTGGAGGTTCCCTTTACAAAGGGACCATCTGACAGTGCTAGCAAACTGCAAAATACCACTGTGCTCAGAAAGAGTAAAGAATGGTCCAAACTGACCTGACACTGTCTTAAATCTTCAGCAAATTTCAAAGGAAAGCCATCACTCTGGGGAGAGCATGTGTGGATTTGGTAACGGCAATAGGAAAGAATTGAAAAGAGTTCCCTTGAGGAGGCCACAAAGATGTGAGCTGCTTTTAATCCCAGAAGAGAACTGTGGTATTACAGCTATTTCTGAATTTCAGAATTTGCCTGCTCCTGGCTGCTCCCAATTGTTTCATTTTCATTGCCATGGCTTTGTGCCTCCTCTTGATGGCTATCAGGCAACAACATCACACTATGAAACACTGCAATATTTCCTTGAGACTGCTTTTGCTGTGACTTGCACAAACAAGCTCTACAATCAGAGCTGGCAAACCCAAACATTTCAGCATAGCTGAGATCTATGCTGTAGTAGCCAAGTTACTTGCTTGCTTTTTTCTCTCCTCCTCTCAAGAGACCAAGAAAGCACTGCCCAGAGGCCCTTAACTAATAGGGACCTGAAGACCTGAATTAGCATTCCAATCTTTTTATTAAAACAGCTCACAGCAGAAAAATAAACCTGACCTGCTTACCATGGAGTAAGGCTTTGAGTTTGTATTATGCTTGTGTAATTCAAGCTGACACGAGCTGTTTTGGGGAGGAGGGAGAAGGCAAATTCTGGATTTTGACTTAAAATGGCAGTGATGACTTCCATGCCTCTCATATCACATGAGAAAATCAGTGGGGCTGACCATTAATTGGCAGATCTGATTCAGAGATTACAGAACAGGACCTGTCCTCAGGTTACTTTTTCCTGACACATTGATCAAAGTGGGTTTGCATTCAGAATTTTTGCCTATATAGATAAACCACTAGATTTCATAACAGAATTAAATGACAGAATTAAAATAATGCTCATTAGAAAGTGATTAGACATTAAGACCCTCTTAACTTGGAGAGTTACTGGAAAAGGTCTATTTTAGAATAAATTTTGCTAATGTATTCAACCAGAAAATATCAAAAACTGGATTCTGTGGGTTGGGAGCTTCTGAAAATATGATTTTGATAATTGTGCTCTTGAAACCAGTTTTCTTTCACCTTCATCTGCAGTAGTTTTTGGCATCTTAAAAACCATGGGTTTTACTAGAGATTCACTTATGTATGCAACATGTACAGACAACTGAGGAACAACAGTTCTGTCTTAATGAGGTCAGATGCTCTTGCCTGGAAGATACTTCCTTCGTGTGCACACAGTCACGTATTCAAAGCAGAAAATTATAGGATGGTAATTTAAGCTCAACATCTTTCATTACTGGGTGTACCAGTCAATCTTGTCTCTTTTTCTTGGCATGTTAAATTCTATTTCTGCATGTCATTGTCTAAATTGTGTTTTATCTTTCCAAAACTCCCAGGGACACAGTCAACTCACATTCACAATTAAGGCTGGATTCTAAGTCAGACTTTTTTCTATTCAATTTAAAAGTCTGATGAATTAGTGAGGGGAAAAAAAGAAAAAGCTCTACAGTATTTTAATCAAAATACTTTAGCAGAAGCTGCCTGAGACTTCAGTTACCTAAGCAGAAGGATTTTGATAGTTTTATTGTCTAAATAGCAATGTAGGGAGTGAACAAGTGGCTTGAATAAACTTGAAACAGGAACCTATTTGCAATAGTTATGCAAATGAAAAGCGTGGGCACAGGAGATGAATGTACAACCTTTTGCTGTAAAGGTAACAGAAAAATAGGGCCTTCAGTGTATAGAAAGTGTATAATGCCAGTGAAGGCCCATGGCTCCAGGCCCAGGGTCGGGATGTGCTACCCACCTGTGCTATCTGAAGGAACTCCCTACATGCTACCAATATATCCCTGCACAGCTTCCCTCTCCCCCTTTCCACACTACAATTCCCTTTCACAGCCTGAAAGTTTGGAAGGACCTTGTGTGCCTTACACTGGGCCAGGCCCCGTTTCCAATGTCACCTGGGCTGACCTGTGGATCCTGAAATGCTGTTTGATTTGCACACACTTTGCCAGGAGATGTAAGGCAGCCTAACCTAACACAGAACTTGACATTATGTAAAAGACAATCAGGAACTGGGGAGAAAAGGAGTGTATAAGTGAAATGTCACAGTAACAGATATGAAGGGATTTTCCACAACAAAGTCAGTTGAAATTAGCATGAATGCAAAGCAACAAATCAGGTATGTGTCCTACTTGGGTAAAGATAAGTTAGTTTGTCATTACTGATTAGGTAAAGAGAAGGGCTGTTCTCAGACCTTGTTTTATTCCTGCATTGAATTTGTATTCAGGAGCAAATTTCTAGTCTGAAATGTAATTAAAGTCAATACTTGATAGAGTGGCCATTTGTTAGCAAGTCTATACAAAGGGGGTAGAAAAAGGTATTATTTGATAGAGTTCTATTTAGAGTGTAATCATTTATTAAAATATGCCTGTGCTCTAGCTTTAAAAAGTTGCCAGAAACACCAAGGAAAATGGTTGGAATTAGTTCTTTCTGTCATCTTAATAAGTCAGAATCAGCTAATTGCTAGCAATAGCAAAAAGGAAGAGAAAAGGGGTTTTCACTTTCAAAGCATGAATAAAATTTCAAAATTCTGAAAAAAGGGCTCAGGAAAGTAATCCAATCACTGATTTTGCAAGTGATTTCCATCTTGAAAGATCAAACTCCTGATTTTCTACCTAGATGAATACAGGACACAAGCCAACAAAACTTGTGAAATCCAGGTACAGCATGCCCCACCTGTATTGGGCAATCAATCTTAATCTGCTTTAATTTAAGTGACTATTTTACTAGTCACTTACATTGGCTTAGTCCCAGGCACGAGAGCTAAAACTAATGCCTCACTTTTATTTGTTCTTTTAAGGAATATCCCTTCAGTTGTCCAGTCAGAGACTTCTTGAGTAACATTTCAGTCCTTATTTCTGTGTGCACTGGGGAGTTACAGCTCCTGTTGTGATCATTTGCAGTTAATACAGAGAAGCAGCAAGTGCCAGAGAGAATAACAGAGGAGCTGCTGGTTGGGATCTGAGACAGCAGAACAAACCTCAAGGAAGATGAAAGCTTACACTGTGCAAACAGCTTCAAGTAGCTGTTTTATAGTCTCCATAACAGCTCTATGAGCATTAACAAGTATGAAGAGTAACCAAATGGAACCAAGTTTGAACAGGGAGAGCCTCTATCACATCTGATTATATACAATGGCTGCTGCATTTAGGGTGCTTTTAGTTCAGAAACAAATCACCTAAAGGCATCTGGGCAGAAGATGATAAAAGATTTACTGCCATTGCTTCACCCCTGCCTGTTCTTGTTACCCCCAGCCACTGCAGTGCTTCCACCTCACACCAGGGAGCCTGTGCTCTCCTGCCTGTGCAAAGCTCCTTCCCCACCAGATGTAGAAGAGTGTTATGGGGCAATTCTTGCTGGTAGTGAAGAGTGGCCGTGGATCTAGAGATGCTTTGGAATATCTCCTTCCTCTTCCCTGAAGTGGCAACCACTCCATCCTCTTCCCATTATCCAGCAGTGTAATTCTGCTGGCAGTGCTTGGCCTAACCCTGTGAGCTAAGGTTGAGAGGGCTGGAAAACGCTGTACAACTTAATAAAAAGGAAACAAAGAAGTGCCATTGATGTGTGAGCACACAGAATTAAATTTCAGACACACACACACAAAAAATAGACAATTAGATAACCTATAATACTTTACTTATAAGGAACCTAGGTATTACTCAACACTGTATGCTTTAGCAGACAGCTTGATTAAACAAGAGAATGAATAACAGTATTTTTCTCAGAAAAGAGGAATGAGTAACTTGAGAAGTGTGGAAGCAAGTAAAGGATTTCTACTGAAGTTGATTAGTGTTCTCTGCAGATACAGTCTCAGCTTTTGCAGTAATGCTGTCCTCTTTCCCTGCCAGCTGGGAGGTTTGTTTGCCTTACTTGTGTTAAAGCACAGTCACCTCTAGGAATGCTGGTAGCCATTATCAATGGCAAACATTATTTCATGAGACTGGTTCCCGGAAAAAAAAAATTAAATGGAAAATGCCACATAAGTAAGCACAACACTAAACTGACAGAAAAATCTTTTAATAAAGTGAATGCCAATGATTTGCTGTTATAGTTTTTCAAAAGCGCACAGTAGATTATTCTTTCTGCCAGTGATTCAGCTGGTAACTGGAGTAAGCAGGGGAGCTGGGAGGAGTTTGTGAAGGGCCTTTTATATTTGTTTTGTCAAGTAATATCTCCTGCTCTGTGATGTTAACTTGAAAACAAACACAGTGAGAACACTGGAAGATTTTATACTCTGGAAAATACATCCACTAGGGAACCTAGTTGCATAAACACAATGACACCTTTATAAACAAGTTTTGAGGCGAAAATCAAAACAGATGTTCCAAAATTAATTCTTCATTACCATTTTTAAGCTTTAAAGTGAAATTCTAAAAAAAAAGAAGCTATTTGTAATAATTATTGAGTTAGACATAAATAGTTGATGCATATACTACAGTGAACTGAAAACAATGTTTCACTTTCTAAAACAAGGGGAAACAAGTAACACTAAGACCAGACAATCGCCAATTTACTCTCATGGTTAGAATTGCTGTAGCACGTTTTTGTTCAAAGCACTTTACATGAACTAATGAAAATGGTCTTGCAGTACCTGTAATAAGGCATTAGAAAGACTCTCTAAAGCAGTGACAGCATGGAATAATATCTAAAATGACAGAAGAACTACTCTGCCAGATGCTTCATCAAAACAAAAATGTGCGTCCTTGTGATGAGAGGGGAAGCTGTGGTTTGAACAGCAGAGGCAAAAAGCCATGTCTGTATTGCTAAGGGTTTTTTGTTATCTTTTGTTTCAATACTCGAGGAATAAGAAAGAAATATGAAGAGCAAAATATAAGCACTGACTGATTTGGATGCTTTATTTAGCACATACTGGCCCAGACCCTTAGGACCTGCTTTATTATCTGATCCGCCAAACAGAACCAACCACCTACAACTTTGGGCAGCATTACTGAGTGCCTGTGCTCTGAAGGTTTGTCCTCGGGCACCTCAACTTTTGCAGCTAAAGAAAAAAGGAGCATTCTCGGTGATCTCCTTGGAGAATCCAGAGCAGCGCTGGGTGAGGCAGCGGAGCAGTGCCTGGAGAGCCGGGCCAGCTCACCTGTCAGGAGCCCGGTGCCTCCTGCCCCGGCCAGGGCAGGATCTCTGAAATCCTCACGAAGGACTCAAAGGCTCTATCAGTATGATGAAAGCTGGTCACTCACCCCCTTGTATAACACAAAGGACACGGGATTGCAGCAAGGGGTCAAAGCGGCCGGAGAAATGTAAACACTGCTTTATGGGGGTGTCCCGTATCTGCCTTAGGCAGCCAGTGACACAGGATAAACAGTAGCCGGCCAGCGGGTTCCTTTGTTTCGTGCCTCTGCCGCCTCCCGTGGGAAGGGGCGCGGGGCCGGGGGTGCCGCAGCGGAGCGGGCCCGGGCACAGCGCGTCCGGCCACGGCTCGGGGCACCAGAGGGATGGGGAGAACGCTGCTGTGCTCCGAGAGTTTTTAACTCGGTAGGAAGCCCTGCAGCGGCACTCGCGGTGCCTCCCGCTTTCCCGAGGCTTCCACACGGTCACGTCTCAGCCCCGCGGGGTGTCACGTCCCCGCCGAGCCCCGCGACATCCCCAGCCGGGAGCGGCGGCGGAGGAGCGCCCGGGGCAGAGCCGGTGCGGCTGCGGGAGCGCGCCCTGCCCCGTCCTGCCCCGCCCCGCCGCCCCTGCCTCACCTTCCGCAGCTCCTTCTCGATCTCCCCGGCTTTCAGAACGATGGGGCCGCGCACCGCGTATTCCACCGCCTTCACTTGCGGGTTCATGGACTCCAGCGTCAGGATCTTCTCCCTGCTCGCCTTCTCGTTGATCTTCACGGCGGAGGCCTTGGCAGCGCTGCTCCAGCGCACCGTCCCCTCCCGCCGGGGACCCCGCGGCTGCCGCCCGGCCGCCAGCGAAGCGGCGCAGCGCAGAGCCATGTCCGTCCTTCCGCCCCGGCAGCCCCCCGGCCCGCGGCCGCACAGCCGTGCCGCAGCTTGCCTGGCAACCAAGACAAACCGATGCATGGTCCTTCGGGTAGCTCCCAAAACCAGATGAAGGATACAAGTGCTGCGGATCGGTGTGTTTTGTAGTCGGAACCGGGCGCTAGCCAGATGCAAGCGAGCAGGAGGTGCGGTCGAAATGCCGAAGGGCTGGCACAGTTACACGTACACGCTCGATCCTCTCATGTCCAGATCCCGCAAACTTAGCTGCAATGGATACAGCTGATCTTGCAGCGTTGCAATGCCACCACAGGAGCAGAATTAGAAATAGGAACCACCATTGCATCCGAATAGCGCTGCAGCCCCCTGCCGCGACAGAGGTGCCCGCGCTAGTGCTCTGGAAGAGTCCCGGGCAAACCCATCCTTTTCCCAGCCGGCGCTGGCCCCGGCCCCGGGGCGTGCTAAGGTGTGATTGCACCAGCCGGGCTGCGGGCGCGCTGCCTGCCGGGGGCTGTAGTCCCGCCTGCGCCTGCCCAAGGCATCAGGTGATGGGCAGAGAACTACCGCACCCAGAGGCCTCCCCGGGCCGCTCCCGCATTGTCTGCAGGGCGGGGCGCGCTCCCGCTGCTGGAGATGCGGGGGGAACCGGGGTCAGGGCAAGTGCGGGGGATTTTCCTAAGGAAACGGCAGAGCCAAGTGTTCTCGGTGCTGGGGAGCGCTTCGTTGCCGCTGAAGCCCGCGGTGCCTCCGCCTGGCCGCGCACAGAGCGCTCCCTTTGTCTGCGTGTGCTTTTCTGCCCTGGGTGTGAGGAGCGCAGCGTTGCCCACGCTGGCTCTCCGCTGTCCGTGGGGGAGAGGCCGCCTGCGCTGCTTTGGCAGCCGGCGTGAGGCTGGCAATGCGGGGCGGTGGGCTTGGGAGTGGCAATGCGGGGCGGTGGGCTCTGCGCTGGCAGTGCGGGGCGGTAGGCTCGGGGGTGGGCTCAGCGCTGGGCTCGGCCGGGGCTCGGTCACCTGTTGCGGGGCTGCTGGAGAGCGGCTCTAGAGCCGGGCAGGCAGCGAGGCTGAACGAGCGCCAGAGCCCCGTCCCTCACCCTGTCACCCTGCCAGGGGAGCATTTGCTCCTGATCCTTGCCTCCCGCAGGAACAAGCCAGTCCTCTTTCACAGTTTCCTCATTGTTTCCAGATGATGAAAATGTTTTTATCTCCCGGGTTCAGTTCAGCTTTCATAGCAAATGACTGGAGGTCTGCCATGAAATACAACAGCAGCAGAATTCAGGGGGGAGAGAGGTAAATGCTCTCTCCTTGCTGCCCCTGGGCAGGAGAAGGCCTTTTTTACCCATCCTGGGTGCCCAGAAGAGGCTCCTTGTTTGTGCTCAGAGAGTGGAATAAGGGATCATTCACTCAGGAATATTCCTATGACCTAATGTTACCTCCCTGAGTAGGAGCCTGGGCAGTAAATCAGCCTTATTTGTGAATTGTTTTTGTAGAACCTTCTTTTTACTTTCTCTTTTGCCTCTTAGAATATGACAAACCAGCTCCTAATTTTAGGTGCCTAAATTAGATGGTTTGAGACTTGGGTTCTGTTCTGTTTTGGTGTTTTCCTCGGCTGATGAAGAGCAAGGAAGCTGCTGTTGGTGTATCTGATTTTATTTCATTACATACAATTATGTCTTTAGCTTTTTTCCTGTCTTTACTATTTCTTCTTCCTAACAAGCTTCTGCTTGCCATAGTCTTTAGTTTCACTAGTAATTTGCTCCAGTTCTTAGTTTATTTCAAGTGCAATATTTTTCAGCACTTGCTTTGTGCTAATTTTAAAATAAATGCTGCTTGAGGATTTTAGTCAAGTCATAGTTAACAAAAATAACAGAGATGGAATTTTTTTGTGCTGAAGGAACATTCTTGAGGTGGTGCAGAAAACTCATTTGTTTTTTGTTTCCAGTTGTTTTACTGATTTTACTAAGAGCTTTTTCTTGTTTACTGTTCAGTTTGTGAAGGCCATGTTGAGTGTTTCTGACCCTGCTTGTCCTGCCTCCAAAATTCTGCCCACAGAATGACCCAATGGAGTGCTCTGTTAGAAATTCATGTTCCAAGAAGTCCATTTTTGTTTACTTGAAGCCGCCGCAGCTGTTCCAGGAGATTGCATCTGATTTTTTTCCCATAAGCCTTTTTAACTTTTGAAATGTCAGGTTTTGGAGCCTCTATGTTTTGACATTTTACTTTTAAGGTTGTCATCAGTTGTGTATCTGGAAAGCAGAGTGCTCTCTGAATCTGGCAGTTCGATAATTAACGGTGTCATGTCCCTTTTTTCTAGGTTTGATAAAAAGTAGTTCAGAAGAAAATATTTCAAGCTGTGGTAAGACATGTCAAGGTTGGATTTACCACAAAACCAGATTGTATTTTATAGTAAGCTTTTATCAGATGAACTGAAATGTTCAAATTATTTTGAATTCTAATATTTACATTCAGTGGATACAAGTAGATTTCCCAGGTATCTTAATTCCAGTGTATTTCATGGTTCCTTAGAAATCAAGGCTGAAATGCTCCCCAGGCTATTAAAGATCAGAGTATGGATTGTAATTTGGAAACACTAATTTTGCGGGGGGATGAACACAAGCTGACCCTTGCTCTTGGTCCACACGCTGCTGTTCCACCCCCAACCCGCCCCCCGGAAAGCGCTGGCGCAGCACAAAGTGTCCAGCCAGCACTGCCCTGAGTCTCCCTCTGATCCCCCACAAGGAAAGGCACAGATCCCCTGACATCTCCGTCCCTGCACTGGTGACAAGCCAAGCAACCCTCAGACCTTGCCTGCAAATTCTGTGAGGCTGCTGGGTTGTGTGTAACACAGGGCAGCCTTGGATGGAGGCTCCACACCTGCAAATGCACTTGGCACAAGCCAAAAGGGTTTTAGTAGAACATTGGAATAAATATATGCAAAACTGGAGTTCAATAGTCTGGATAATTTCTTAGAAAAGCACACAGGAAATAAATGGGTTGAAACAAAGCCTTTCCATGGTAAATGCAGTGTGAAGTGGTGTTAGAGAAAAGTGTCTCTCTCTTTACAAGTGGTAAATGTATCTCCAAAGGTTATTTTAATACATATGTTTTCCTGAAAGTAAATAGTGTAGGATGAACTTGCAGTGTTGAGGCAAAGTTGCTCCTAAATGAATATGCAAATCATATGAACACAGGTTTCAGACAAACCAGACACTGAAGGTGGACAGTGCTGCTTACCAAGGTTCTTTGATCTCCAGGTTGTGTTCCACCTCTAGTCATAAAGACACAAGCTGCTTTTCTTGCAGTTTTAAGAAGCTAAAATAATGAATTTCCTGTTGATAGTGCTGAATTAGAGATACAGAACAGCAGCAAATGCACAAATACATGGAAAGTGGATGGAGACTTGGATAAATAAGAGTGATAAACAAAATAACAGCTGCTATCACATGTTTTACTCTGACAGACCTTCAACAAGCTGCTTTGCCATGAATAGTTGCATGGTTTAAACCCTATGATTACAATAATGACGTGGTAACTGAACATTCATTCTGCTGCTGCTGTTCCATTGAAATAAAGATTCTGGATAGAAAACTGCTCTCAATAGCTTAAAATGCCAAAGTCTTTTTAATGATATTTGGGAATCTTTCAGCATACGAAGTAAATGGAAACCACATTATGAAAACCAGGTTTATTCAGACAAAAAGAGCAAGGTTTCCTGTTCTCTGTGTTGTTCAAGTAAGGAGGATATTTTTTTTTCCTATGGACTACTGCTTATGGCAGCAGTTCAGAATATAAGGAGTATCTTCAGAGAAATTACTATTTCTGATGTTCTTCAAAATGAGCATAAAACTTTAAGATTTGGTGCAAAGCTCAATGCAGTCCACTGCAAAAATACCAGTTGCATGACTTCATACCTTAATGTTTAACCACTCATTATTTCATGATAAAGAAGAAAAAAACAAAAGCCCAACCTCCTACCCAAAAACGAAACTCAGAGGGAATTTGTAAATTAATCTTTTGAATTCTCTTCATAAGAACTAATTGAAAAGATGCTCTATGAAAATAATGTAAGCTTTTGGTGAAACTATATTAATTGGTAGAAACCAAACTGTTCTGAATGCTATGTGGATTTTTTAAAAATTTCCCACAAAAAAGGCCTAATATGTGAGAATAAAATGTTGGAAGCCTTTTTTTAGGGAATAGTAGGCTCTACTGCTATTAGATAGCCTAAATTATTGATATTTTAAGAAAAGCTTCTTTTTAAAATCTGAGGCTGTGGCCTTTTTCCCTCAGGCAAGCATTGATGTGCTCAGCTGAGCCAGAGGCAGGAGCCAGCCTAAGCCTGGGCTTCCTGAAACCAAGAGGCATCAATGCTTAACAACATTGTGAATTTAAAAATGCTTTGTAATTGGGAAACACTCAATATTTAGCTGTACTTGGAGAACAAAGCCAACATTTTGCCACTTAAATGTTGGTCTTGCCCAAATTCAGAGTAATGGGATCTCAAAGGACTTGTTAGGCACGGCTTTGATTGCCTATGAAAGGACTCAGAGGGGACTCAGATTACAGCTGCCCTGAAATCTACTGGTGAGAAGCACAGTAACATTATTAAGTACTATAAATTATTGTTATTATCAAAATTACCAAAATCAGAATAATAAAATAGGATTGAAGCTTGTCTGTATAATCAGTGTGGTTTTTTTATACAGTACTTTATTCTTGCCAGTTGAATACTGTCCCATTACAACTTCAGTTCCTGCATGGTAACATTGCAAATATTATAATCTAGCTCTTCCTATTATTTGTAATTTTGCTCTCATGCATCCTAATCTTGTATTTTAGATATAGCTTAAGAATTCTCTGGATAGTACTTTGGCCGTGGAAAGAATAATACCCCTGCTGACTATAGCTGACTAATTAGGAAGTTGTTACTTAACCAGGATGTGTTTTATAACCTTTTTGACACAAGGTTGCAGAGCACTTTAGGAATTTAATTTCTCAATTTGCTGTGTTTTGTCAGCACGCTGGGGCTGATAGAGCCCAAGGCTGTCAGCTCTCCTAGGGAACGCTGCAGGAGAGTAGGATGCTTCCGATTGCCTGGAGTGCTGAGCAGAAATACAGCTCAGGAGTGCTTCTCTCTCCCACTCTGAGGTGGATCAGATGTGTGAATTGATCCTACTTTGGAATTTGTGTTTCCTTGTAAGGTTATAGTTGCAGGCAGTTGATGTGCCAGGCAGTGGAAACATCTCAGGCCCTTCAGCTCAGCTGGAGTCTCTGGTGACAACAGCCAAGAAAAGAAACCATCAGGCACTTGCAAAGTCGCCTGCAGCTTTTCATAAGACAGACACATTGCAAAATTTTCTTATTTTCTATTTTAAATTGGTGTAAAAGACATTTTAAATAAGGCTTGGTCTTGCAAAGTGTCTCAACTCTGTTAAGAAAGAAAGTACCTGTACCCTTAAACCTGTTCACTTATTTGCTGTTTTTATCTCAGTACTGGATTAAACCTCTGAAATTATGTAAAAGAAATAGTTTTGGACTTTCACAACTCAAAAGTAATGTGTTAAAAATTAGAATAACATGAAAAGTACATGTATGGTAAATCAGTTTTCTAGGTAGGAATAACCTTGTTTGCATTCAGTAAGGAAAACATTTTTGTTTTCATGGAGTAGTTGAACAGCTGACTATTTACTCTATGAAGAAAAGCAGGGTATTGTCATAGATGTCTGTGAGCTCTCTTGTATATTCATTATTTTATTTACTAGATACTGTTACTATACTCAGCAGAGCCCCCTGCTGTTGTAAATCCTCCTCAAATACCTTTCTATGTTTTACTATGTCTGGACCTTAACAATTAAGGGAAAAAAAAAATTAAAATCCAAATGCAAGCTCAAGGTCCTGGTTGCATGGATTTTCTGGATTCAGGAATGAAATCTGGATGTTGTGCCTACATAGAACATATTTGCTTTCTGGCAGCAGTCACAGTTTATATGGAAAATAAACCTGTCTTGTCTTTGTGTATCTCTGGTGAAACACCTGCGCCAATGGACTGATATAGGCTGGAAAAAAATCTGCAGGGAGAACAGGGAAACAAATCCACCCTCTGAGTCATAAATTAAATACTGAGGAGGAGAGGAAAAGGGCAAATGAGGCAGTCTGGTACCTGTGTACACAGCCAGAAACCACCACACACCCCAGTGCTCACAGGGACAGAACAGGACCTTCTCATGCCCTGGGTGGGAGCCAGGCTCAGGGCAGACACTTGTGGAAGAGGAGGGAAAAAAAATCAACGGGTTGTCCTGGCACAGGAGAGGACATTGCAAACGATGTTTGATTCTTTATTCATCATACTGTGTTGGTAGTAAGGATGGAGAGGGCTGGCATGACAATGTGGAGGATCCTCGCTAGGACATGCATGAATGCATGAATAATGAATTATGTGTCAGAAATTCCTGAAGAGCTGTTCCTGTTGCTCTGGTCCTGGTAGGGTCTGGCAGTGAAACACTGCTGTCTGAGGACACTGTACTCGAAAACATCCAATTTGTGAGCAGAACCTACTAAAAGGCACGGCCAGACACCCCGCTCTGGGACCGCCAGTGTGGCAGGCGATAAACATCCCCCTCTGCTGCAGGCTTGGCTCTTTCTGAATCGAGATGGAGAGCGAAGAGGTGGTGTTTGGTGCTTTCTGACAGCAGGGATATTTCTGTCAGGCTCCCTCATTCCTGCTGCCCTCACCACTCCCGCTCCCCCCGCCATTCCCAGCCCCCGGGCCGTTCCCGCTCCCCCCGCCATTCCCACCCCTAGGGCCGTTCCCAGCGCGGCCGCCAGGGGGCTCCGAGCGCTGCCCGCGCGCAGCCAATCCGGTGGCGCGGGCGGGGCCGGCCGCGCGCGCGCGCGGAGGTGGGCGGGGCTTGCCTTCTGTCGGGGGCGCGCGGGGCTCCTCCCGCTGCCCCCTCCGGCCGTCCCCTCACGCTCCTCACTCCGACTCCACCTCCTTCCTCCCGCTCCTCCCGCCACCTCCTCCTCTGGCCGCTCCCTCCCGCTCCTCTCGCCGGCTCCTCACTCCACCTCCTTCCTCCCGCTCCTCCCGCCGGCTCCTCCCGGGGCGGGCGCTCCGGCCACGGCCGTGTCAGCCCAGCCACGGCAGCAGCGAGCATGTCCTCCAGTAGGGCCAAGAAAGTGAAGATGGCCACCAAGTCCTGCCCCGAGTGCGACCAGCAGGTGAGCGGCTGCCGGCGGAGCCGGGCTGCGGAGGGCGAAGCGGGCAGACCGGCTCCGTGCGGCTCCAGTCGGTGTTTGTGTGAGCTCAATGGTTGTTGCCATTGCAGCTTCTGCACGGAATGTGGGTTGAACGCCGCGTCCCTCCGGCAGGGTAGCGGAGTAGTTGGATTTTGCTGAGGGGTTTCTGCGCGACTGCAGAACCTCACGGTTGCGTGCTGGTGTTGTTTAGTAACTGTGTGATCTGTTCAAAATACAATGAGCCGGGTGATTTATATAATGCAGTTTGCCCTCTGGATGACTGATGTGCCCGGAGCTGGGCGGGAGGGGGCTCAGAGGTGTTGTTTTCCCAGGGGGTGGTCGGGAAGCAGCGGAATGGAGGGAGACCTTCGGTGAGTTTGTGCCCGGTTCCCCAGTGCCCGCTGAGCTGTCGGTGTGTCCCACTGCGGGGTCTGCTGTGCACAAAATGGAGCTGCTCACACTCACACAGAGCGGCAGCTGCTTGCACCGCTGCCGTGTCAGGAGCCTGTCTCCATTTACCGGCAGTGATGTGAGCGCTGAAAGCAGCGGAGCTCCGAACAATGGCCCGGCGCTGCAGCGGCCCTGGGGCTCGGCGAGGGGCAGCGCCTGTCACCGGCACTCCGGGGGACATCGGCTCCGTGACCCTGGAAACGCACCCCTGTCACCGCTTTAGCCGTACCTAGGAAAAAAATAAATAGTCTCACATTATTTCTCTCTGCTTGCATAGCTTTAGAAAAATGGCATTTTTTGTTCTGACTTGCATAGTTTTACAGTATTCCTGCCCATCCTGGCACAGTCGGGAGCGCTGAGCTGTGTGTGGGCGTCCTTTCATGTTTTAACCGCTGCAAATGCACGTTAGGCACGTCACCGAAATACTATTTCTGAGAACGAAATCGTGTGCCAAGTTCTGGTTATTCAGTTGGTGAAAGGAGAAACGAAAACGAGGGAGAAATCATATATGAGAGTGGTGTTTTTGTTTGGTTGGTGGGTTGTTTTTTTTTTTGATAAAGGTAGTAATGTCAAACTACCAACAATAAGTAAGGAAACACTGTAAGATTTTTTTCACTGATGTGAAAAGTGTCGCTTTGTTCTGCACCTACATGCATATCGTGTGTTTTGTTTTTGTCAGTCTAGATTTTCTGTTAGCACCTCCTCTATGGCTTCCATGGATTTTATGTGCTTATATGTCCTGCCCTGGCACACATTGCTCATAGTGGAAAACACCTTGTTTTCCACTGCCAAATATTTGAGAGGGAGCAAGGAGCTAAGGCCTACAGTACAAGTCAACCCTTTGCAGATTTTGAGGAAACTCACTGTATCCTGTGCTGCTGTTTCTTAAATTCTTCCATGAGCAAGGGCTTAGCATTTGTTTCTGATTTTTTCAGTAGAAGTGGCATGCATGGAAATATTTAGACACCCACAATTATTGGAGCGAAATATTGAGTAACAGTTCTTAGACTTCAAAACATTGTTCTGTTGTAATTTAGATAATATATCATATTTCAGTATTTTCACAATCAAAGCACAGCTCCTTTAGCTAGGGAGCCTGAAGTACTTGCAGTCAATCTAGAGAAAATAATAATCACTTCTTAATTTAGCATCAAGTAAAATGTCTTGTGTGAGAAAAAATCCCTTTTTATTAGGAAAATGCTAAACAGTGTGAAATAGTGTTTAGGGCTCTTTTGCCTTAATTATGTTGCAGGATGTTATCAGAGTGGGTCTTCAAAGGATAACTGAGAGTGATCAGTTTCAGTGATAAACCCCTTCCCCCAGGCCCCCACCCTCAAATGCTGCACATCCCAAACCTGTAACACCAGAGCAGTATTGTTCTCTTAAACACACTTGAGTTCCTTGAGAAATACTGACTCTGTTCCAATCCCCTTGGGTGGCTTTGCCAGAGTTGGGGTTTTTTTAGGCCAAGCCTGGAAAGGTAATTATTGGAGAGACCCAAGTGCTCAGAAATGGATTTAGCTGGAATTCTGTGTCACGTTAAGAGCACACACAAGTTATCTGTGAGATGGTGGGGCTTTAGGATTGTTACACTGAGGTATGAACAAGGAGACAACTGTGCTGAGGTATGAACAAGGAGACACAAGCCTGCTAAATTCTGACCTTTAAAGTTCAATAAACCTCTGTTGGACTCGTTTTTGTTATGTCAGTGTCTCCATAAAGGGAGTTAAAATCTCTAGTTCTGCAAAACCTGTGTCAAAAAGTCTATCTGCGAGCTTTTTGTAGGGTGAAGTGCAGGAGTTCAGATGTGCTACAGAAAGCAAAATGATTTGATTATTCTGAGTAGCATTAAAGTTCCCCCATTACAAATTCATGTACTAATTTGGGAGGGTTTTTGAATCAGTAGAACTTTGGAACTCGGTTCTTTCCCATGTCTGGTTAAATGGAGGGGCAGTTGTGGTTCTGTGCTCCTGTTTGTTTCAGTGGATATTGGCAGACTTGTAGTGACCTGTCTTAAAGAATTACCTTTGAGAAATCACCTCCTGCCTTTTCCCCCCCACTATCATGCTTCAGCATGATTCCACTTTAATGTGTGTTGTTTAATCTCTTCCAGATCTCTGCCTAAACTTGCTTTGATTTGTGTTTTCAGTCTAAAACCTAATCAAAGCAACATGGTGTATTGCTTACTATTCTAAAAGATCTCACAAGATCTTGGGGCTAAGGTAATGAGTTTTTTAATTTATCAGTGTTGCTGTTTTTAATTGCCCGTAGTGGATTTTGTTATTTTTCATATGAAATGTGGCATTTTTTGTTTTACATTGTTATTTTCTGGGGGAGCATACTGCTGCTGTCTGCTTAGCTGCTCAGAGGCGCTGTATTCTCTCAAACTCCGGGGCCTGCAGTCAGTTCTTGCCTGCCTGGCCTGGGTTATTTGCATTTTGAATTAACGAGCTCCTTCTGTACCCACCCGGCCTTGTCTGCAGCGCTGGAGCAGAGCGTGCTGCAAATGCATCTGTTTTGCTTCAGGCTCTATTGTGCCTCTAAAGCTGCTCCTCTCTAAAGGAGCTGCTTTCAAATGCTGCTGGGAGTGAATGCATTCACAATGTACTGACGGGTTGAACTCATAATTATTTTTTTTCAAGTATATAGAGGAAGCAAAACTGGAAATGTCTGACTGATTTGACTACTGATATTTGAGAGCTCTGAAGAGAAACTAATTCTATTTTAATTCAGCCTTCCTTTAATGCTCTCTGCTTTCCCCCACCCCCTTCCTGTCAGTCTGAGGAAAAGTAGTGCAAAGCAATCACAACAGCTGTACATTTCAAGCTTGATTTTTAACAACTGCATAAAGAAAAGGCTTGGTGAGTGATTTACAGCAGAATCTGGCTCTATTATGTTTAAATACAGTAACAGGACAGGCTGTAGTTTGCAGTACAGACTGAATTTGAAGAGTTATCTCTGAAGACAAAATGTGAGTTACTAAGTGTGTTTTTTCTTCATGAGACAGGAGTTTGGTTATAATTTGAAATTATCTGAAAAAATTGTCTTTTGTTTTCCCAGGTTCCTGTTGCATGTAAATCATGTCCCTGTGGCTACATATTTATCAGCCGAAAACTCTTGCACGCCAAACGTGCTGAGAGATCCCCACCCATCACAGGTAATGCTTCCAGAGGGGGGGAGAAGGGAGCAACAGTTCTTTCCTCTTATTTCCTGGAGGGGAAAGATAGTGGATTTTACTTCTCTGTGTAAATGGATTGTTGTCAGTTCGCTTTCCCTTCAATTTGTGCATGGTAGACTTTGCATATGTTATTTTTTCTTGATTTTTGAGAAGAGGGAAGCTGCTGTTTTCAGTCTTCCTTTGTACTCGTGATGTTGGCATTTATTCTGTTTATGTTCTAGCTGCACACACTGATCACTATGCAGAATAACCCCTTACAGAATGCTTTGTGTTAATCCTGTTTTGAAGCTAAACGTGTAGAGGTCCCAAAAGGATCTGATTTCAGAGCTCATGCTGATTGAAGCTGGGTTTTCTGAAAATAAAAAATTGGTCATAATGTTTAATCTAAAACTGGGTGGATCTTGCTTCTCTCTCCATGATTAAATTAAATAGTGCTTTTTTTGTGCCTGACTTGTGTGTCTTTTGTTGATGGACTCAGTAAGAAGTCAGTTGAATGTGCTTTCTGGCATGAATAGCATTCTCCTTGTGTTCATTTATGTCACTTCCTGCAGTAGTAGGAATGAGTCAGAAAAAGAGCCCAACAGGGAAGATATATATTAAAAAAAACTCAAAAAATCTGACCCAAACCTAACAAATACCTGATCTATAATACCTACTTTTAAAATAGTCTACCAGACCTACAAAATGGAAGTCAGCTATTTGATATTTTGTAGCAATGTTTTGAAGGATACCACTTGTAGGAATTCGGTGACATTATGCTGACAACTGAACATTCAGGGTGGAGGAGGTTAAGAAATGTCTGTGGTAGATTGGAAGTGTTGATCAATTTTCTTTCCTCCTCCTGCTTTTTTGATAAAGTAGTTACCAGATGAAGCTGAAGGCCATGATGTGGTTGTATAATTCAGCTTTGTACAGAGGAAATGCACCAGGGGAGGCAAAATGGAGACATGCTGGAGGCCATCCTGCTGGAAAGCAGCTCTGGAAAGTGCTTTTTACTGTGAGTGACCAAGCACTGGCAAAGGCTGTCCAAGAGTTTGTGGAGTCTCCATCCTTGGAGGTGCTCAGAAGCCTTCTGGAGATGGCCCTGTGTGAGCAGGGGTTAGGCAGGGTCTGAAGAGGTTCCCCTGCTCTGCCTCACCCTGGCTGTGCCACTGAAGTGCAGGTTCTGTAGGAACCTCAGTGACTGGACCCTGCTGTCCTGCTTGTCCCTGTGTCTCTACAAGATCAATGGCACAACTGCAGCCAAAGGAAATCAGTTCCCCAGAGAGATACAGCAGCAGACTGTGTATGTCTGTATTGTGCTCCTAAGGTAACCACAACTTCTTCTACAAAATTGTTGTTGTTCCAGTATTTTCAGCAGTGCAGCTACTGTGGAGTGGTGCTGCAGCCTTACAAATGTGCAGCTAATCCACGAGTGTGCAGTGGTGACTGTACTATATTTGGTACCCAAGCTCATTAATTCATGCTTAACTTCCAGACAAAACTCATGGAAATGCTCCTTTCTTTGACTGACTTGGTGCTGAGGAGAACAATACCTGTTCAGATAAAACTCATGGAAAGGCACCTTTCTTTGACTTGGGTGTGGAGGAGAACAATACCTGTTCAGCAGTGAGCATGAGGGGCCCTGTCACAGGCTGGAGTGGTGGGACACGTTCATTGTGTTCTGAGGTGTTCTCTGCCAGCACCACTGACTCAGCATTCAGTTTGTCTGAGCAGCAGCAATGATTTCATTGTTAGTGTCTTTGGAAGCCCCAGTGCTGTGGTGTTTGCTGTATGATAAACTTTCCTAGTGGAACAGATACAGAATGTGGTGCCTTAAAGGCTGTGATGTGTGCAGTTTGTGTTCCCATCTTATTTGGGAAACAGCTTCTTGTGGCCCAGCAAACATCACAGGCTGCAAAATGCTTTTGAAGCAATTAAAGGCTTGATCCCTGGAATCAAGAAGTGAAACACCCTTCTGGATCTGGCACCTTGATTTCTGCATGGATATTGTGCAGATGCAATTGTTCTGTAAAGGTACAGGCACCTGAGCACTTGATAAGGTTGATTGGGTGGGGTAAGCATTAAGAGTAAATGAAGAACCCTGCATTATGGCATTTCTGTTCATTTGCACAGAAAACAAGAGTGAGGCCAAAAGGAGGCGGACAGAGAGAGTTAAGCGAGAGAAGATCAATTCTGCAGTGAGTAAAGACTTAGAAAACCGCAAGAGATCCAGGTCCAACAGCCATTCAGACCACAGCAGACGAGGAAGAGGAAGACCTAAGAGTGCCTCAGCAAAAAAGCACGAGGAAGAAAAAGGTATGAGAGCTGCAGAAATCTGTTTGTTGGATTTTCTGTTTGTATCTTTTGTAATCAGCAAACCTTGATACCATTCAATAAGCAAACTAGTTCAGCCAGTACCTGATACCTTAACGTGGGGAAGGGACTGATTTGCATGTGTAGAGACCTCTGGTTTTATGTTTCAGTGTCTGATGAAACTAACTACAAAGATCTGAATCTGTATTTTTAGCCACTGTATCAAGTTTCAACATGTAGCTTGAAAGCCATTGGACTGGAGTGTTAAGTAGGTTTTTGGTGTTTTTTTTGGGTGATTTTTTAAATTATTTTTTTTTTATATTGAGGTGCTGCTGCTTTGTATCACAAGGACAGCATATAATGATATCTGTTGTCTGAGAGGGGATTAGGATGACTGGATTGCTTTAAAAGTTTCTTGAAACCTTTTGAGGGGCCAAAGTAAAAGGGGCATGTTGAATCACTACTATAACCCGAATTTTAGTCCTGTTTCTGGAGGAAAGAATGACTCCTTGTCTGTCAAGGTTCCTTGGTGACCTGCTGGTGTTACTCATTATACAGAGGCTGTTACATAGCTAGAGTAATTCTAGAAACCCTCAAGAATGCAACTGTCACTTAGGGTTCCTCTTGTTTTAAAAGCCTATTGACACTGCATTTTCTAGCTGTGTTTTTGGAGATAGTAATTTTAGACCTGAGTTATGAATCCAAAACTTAGCATGACCTTATGAAGGTTGGAAGGGAGATAAAAGGGGAATGACAAAACTTCATACAAATATTCAGCAGATATTGTTCCTAAAACTCCTGAAATCTTGAAGTATATCATGTGGCATGATTCAGAAATGCAATTATTCTTCTTTTCCACCTTACAAAATGAAAAAAGGGTGTTAATCCATGTTGGAAATTCCTTCAATTTCTGACTTCTCAAAACCAAGTTTGATATCTCTGCTGTTTAATGTAAATCTGTTTCTTAATGTTTCTTTAATGTAAAAACCAAGTATAAATTTGGATTTGTTGGGGTTTTTTTAGTGCTTTCAGTGTGGGAAGAGGTGGAATTTCATTTCTGTACATTTTCCAGATGGCAATTGTTTCAGTGTAATAGAAATGCACTTTGTAGTTTGTAATCTCTTCACTATTGCATATGACTTACTGATGTCAGTAAGTCATAATAGCTTCTCTATTTGTTAGTGACCCAAGCTGGACTTGTCTGGTAGCTTTAGGATTCTTTCTAGGTATTTAACTGCCAGTCTAGTTCACAAACAGCCTTGGTTTTAAAATTCCAGTGAGCTGGTTGGGCTGCCCTGTAAAAGTGAATCTTCTTTTCTGTCTCCTGACAAAGAGGAATGCAACATAAGCAATCAAAGGAAAAGATCCATTTTCTTAAGACATGTTTTATAGTTTCCAAAAAGCAAAGATTTGACAGCAGGAGGGATATTAAGAGAACATGTTTTCCTGTGCAAAACTAGGGTGATTGTTTCTAACCTCTTGCTGCAAACTCCACTGTGACAACACTGCAGTGCTTGGAGGTAGAAGAGTAGAGATCTGGGTGTAGTGGGATCTTTGCATAAGAGTGTGTGTGGTGTCCCTTTTCTTGGTGTTTCCCTAAAGTTGAATCTTACTGGATAAGATTGCCTTGATCTTTTTGTGCTGTTTTTACCATGCCTTTTCCTTGGTCTTGTGATGGCTGTTTGTTCCTCAGCCTCCTGTGCAGGGATTGGGCTCATACCCATTTGTCATTGTCTTTGCCCCAGTGCAGCTCATCCTATTGTTCAGGACTAAGTAGGCTTAGAATATTTTTTTACTTCTGGTTATGTCAGATTGTAGTTTGTGTAGACCACTGTTATGATTATCAGGCAGATTAAAAAAAAAGGTTTATAGATAAGGCTGTTATGGCTATAAAAATAAATTCAGCAGGGAGCTCATCCTTTTGTAAGTAATTACTAAAACAAGTTAACATTGACCTCTCCCTTTTCAAGTTGCTTACAAAATTGAAACTACTATGTGTGGAGTAATTGGCAGGAATTTTAGAAATATTATTCCTTTACCACATGTGCTGCTTGATAGTGTTGTTTGTGTCTATTAAGCAATGTAACTGTACTACAGTTAAGGTGGTTTTTGTGTGAGTGGTTGCTGGTCCTTGCAGCAGTGTGTGTGTGTTCAAAGTCAGCTCTGCAGTGCAAGGTGGCAGTATCTAATTTCCTTGCCTGTTCTATGTTTCAGGGATATTTTGGGTACTTCTTTAGAGGTTGTGCTTTTGCCCCAAAGACCTGAAAAAAAGCCACTGCTTGCATGGTTTAGATACTTGGCTGCTAATGCATTTGTAGATGGAAAAACAGGCAGACAGAAAACACCTCAGTGGTATTAAATGGAGGAACAGATTATCTGTACATTTGAAGACCATCCAGCTGTGAAAATTTCCTTCCTAAAGACCCCAGTGACATCTGTAGCTTTGCTTCCTTGCTTGTCATGCAATTCCATACACACTGTGCTTGTTCCCAGTTGTGGCTGTGCCTTTGACTGGTTCTTTTGTGTCCTTCGTGACTGGCTCACATTAGAGCAAAGAGCTGCTGCAATTAAGAAGAATAGAATAAGCAAAAAGGCTTTTTAAAACAAGCTATTTTCCCTACAGATTTAGCAAGAGGGAATGGAGGGGGAGGAAAGAGGAAGCAGATGTAGATTGAGGGGATATGGCAGTGCTGGGACCCAGAAAATGATCCTATCACACGTTTCAGAGGCATGTGATGACCCTGGAAAATAGGAACTCCTCCCTGCAGCCTTGGCTTGTCAAAATTGTCACTTAATTTCTTTGTCAGATGTACTGCAATGTATTTTGAAAATACAAACACTCCATAATAATTTGACTCTGGTTTTGTTGTGGAGGTGTTTTCTTTGTTTAATTGTGTGGCACTGTGACACACAGCTAGACTGGTTCCCAGGTTGCCTTGTTATCTGGGTAAAAACCCTGGTGTAATAAAGCAAACAAAACCCCTTTTATATTGGGGGAAGTGGTATTGATTGTTCTGAAAGAGGTTACCAGCAAGTAAGTCTCAGTAAGAGCAGTAGACTTGCTGAAGCAGACTTGTTACTTAGCAGGCCAGATCGTCATAAAGGTAGATACAGACATGTCAGTATCCTGGTAAAACTTAAGCTGAATACATTTTCTTGATTCACGTTTTCTTTTTTCTGTAATTTCCAGCTGCATTACTCACACATTTACTTTCCCAGTGTGGATATTTGAAGTAACTTGCTATCTTGAAAAATGAATCCATACAAGACTTGTGAATGGGGAGGTCCATATGTGATTTATACATAATCACTGTTTTAAGGGCTGCAGTATAAAGGGATCACAAGAGACATGATCCAGAAAAGCTATTTTTGCCTAAATAGCCTCTTAGTTGTATACCAAACCCCCTGGTTTTTAATGTCTTACTGTCTTGTAGAAGCACAATACTATTTTTCTTTAGCTCATAATAGAGAAATGAGTCAAAACTACTCTCAGATAAGACTGAAGTAGAAAGTTTTCAGTGTGTGGAAGCTGTGGTATCCTGGGAGTAGTGTATGATAAAATGTCATGCAGGTGTGAGCTCTTCTGTTGTTACTGATGAGAACTGCAATTGTCCTGAGAGTGCATGAAGCCTGCACACCTGTGTTAATCCCTCATGCTCTTTGATATCAAGATTTCAGTAAGCTGAAGTCTCAGAATAAGGCTGATCTGGGAGGAAGGGAAACGAAGAAATCCACAGTCTGTTAACAGCAACCAGGGTGTGGTGCAGGGGGAGTATTTTTAATTTTGCTGATATGTTCAAGTTGTGGCTGGATTCGTTTGGATCAGGAAGTATGAATCAAGGGGTGGGGCTTAGATATGAAAATAGAAAAGGTTAATGTGGAATAACCAGTGTGTGTAGTGTCTGTACTCAGAACTGCTCCCAGCATTGTTAATTTTTAAATGGTGAGAGGGAGGAAGTGCAGCAGCCCAGAGTGTACATACAGAAGCTGATTTGTCTTAAACTGCAGGGTAGGACTGGCAGTGAACCTCACTTTGAAACTCATTTCAAACTCAATGCACTAGAGGATATTGCCTTGCATAGCCAGGAAGTCAGCAAAAAGCTGCTTTCTGCTGTTTCTGTGTCAGTAAATCAGAACACAGTGGCAAAGGATTTTGGAGCTTCTCCCACTCAGTTGTTGAGCACAAGCCCTTGATTTCACACAGACAACAGTCTGCTGGAGTTCTCTCTGTAGCTGCACACAAATGTGAAGCCAAATCAAACCTTTGTTATGAGTGTGAACCCGCTGAAGGGTAACTGTGTGGGTAGGTGGAGATGGGAGCTGCTGGGATCTTTGTTCCTGATCCTGCTTTTTGTTATTTTCCAGTGCTGCCCTTTCTTTGGCTTTCCCGTGCTAGTTTAGGTGTCTTGCTGGAGCAGTTGCCAGAGTGAGGGTGTGTGTTAGTGAGGCTGAGGGCTCTCTCAGGTGGGCTTTGTGTTGTGACTGGAAATGAGTCCAAGCCACGTGGAACCTGGATTGGAGATGGAGCTCCACAGCTGAAAGCTCTCAATGTATTTATCTCTTCTTTCTGTCTACAAGCCTGCTCTTCTGCTGACAAAACTGTTTCTTTGTTTGCTTTATTTTCTTAACAATTTGTGTCAGCTACCTGTGGCTTGCTAAACTGGGATAGAACCAGTCAGGATCTGGAGGAGGTGGTATTTATGCAAGTGGTATTACTCAAATTATAATTTATATGAATTTTTGTAGTGTAACTTAGTTTATTTGAGCACTGCAGTACGGAAATTTTTGATGGCTTCCTGTTTGTCTGTGGCATTGAAGCAAGCCAACATCAGCACAGGGAGCTCATGGGTTTTACTTGCTCAAGGAGGTGTGTTAGCATTGTTCTACAGCTGGGATAGGATGGAAAGGCTGCAGTGTAGAAAGTCCAGAAGTGTGCATGACGGTGAATTTGGAGCCTGACTTCATCCAAGTGTCTGCTCTTTGGCCTTTGACCCTGTCACTAAACTCCTGGGTTTCTTTCATGTATCTGTAAAGTAAGGGGGCAAATCTTGTGTTTAATTAGCATATTGTGAAATAACTATGCTTTATTGGATGGGAGGTGGGCATGTAAAGAAAAAACCCAAACCACTAAAACCAAAAAACCTGAAGGAACCCTTGAATGCTTGTTTATCTTTATGTTAACAGTTCATTCTTCCTTCACTGTTAAAGAGGAGAAGTTCAGTCATGCTTTTGGCTGACTCATTCTGTGGTTCTTCCAGCACCTTTGTGTGCCTCTATTACTTCCTCCTCTTTCTTACCCCCTCCGTGCATAGGAGTTGATTGAGTAACTTCAATTCCACTACTTCACATAATTTACTAATTTCTGTGTAACTTGCATTAACTTCAAATAATGGAAAAAGCTTCTAATAGTGACTTTTTTTTCTTCTACAGAGAAACAAGAAAAAGAAGTTGACATGTATGCTAACCTTTCAGATGAAAAGGCCTTCGTATTTTCAGTGGCCTTGGCGGAAATAAACAGAAAAATTATCAATCAAAGACTTATTCTGTAACTTGTGAGCACAATCTGATGCAGTTTTATGCAGGATGGCTGGCAGATTTCCAAGGTGCCATGGACTCTCGGAAAGTGTGTTGTCTGCACCAACAAGGACCATAGCATTTCCTGTTAAAAATTCTACTCCTGTTCTTGGAAATCCAATTCTGTCTCTACAAATCAGAAAGAAAGTGGTCACGAGATTGTGCTGTGAAAAATCAGAAAGCAGATATGTTTCATGCCTTGAAGACAAATGCACAGAGAGACTGCACCCATTCCAGAGCACTTCTTTTGAATTTGCTGCCAGAAATGCAATATTTTAAATATTTTCAGAAATAAATGATTTTCCTTTAAAATTATATATTTCAGATTTTTCAGCTATATTGCAGTTTACGTATGTACAGTTCACATAACTTTTTAATAAATTGATATTCCAATATTTTGTTGAACTGAGAATTAAGTACATTTGTGATACTCAGGGTTGTTGGTTTTAATCCTCTTAAAAGTCTGGTATTCATCCTAGCTATGACATTTTGTAATAGGTGTGATATACTTCTGGTAGGAAGAAAATTAAAGTGGTTTAATTTGGGAGGATTATTTTGTTAGACAACTTCCTATTTTTTATGAATTTATCTCTAGAAGATAATTTCTTGCTCCCTAGAGTTGTTTTTTAAAAATCATATACTTTGGGGGTCAGACTCCTGAAGTTTGAGCCAAGCACTTGTTTTGTAACAATTATTTGCTGAGTATCTGCCTTGTCCAGCTGGTAAGTTCTTGTCCTGTACTCTTTCTTGGCCCATTATTTACTGGAGAGGGAGAGAAGGAGACATGAAAAATGTAGATCTGCAGTTGGCATTCTGTGACT
Source organism: Zonotrichia leucophrys gambelii (assembly GCF_028769735.1). NCBI lineage: Eukaryota > Metazoa > Chordata > Aves > Passeriformes > Passerellidae > Zonotrichia > Zonotrichia leucophrys. Next base: position 13,845,476 of record NC_088181.1, read on the forward strand.
TGTATTTCCAAAACATCATGTGGTAGTTCCTTTTACTCCCCATAGCTTTTTTTGACTGTCTTTTAAAAGCATAATTGTTATTGGTATTGTGTTTGGATTGCTGACTGTAAATACCAAAACAAAGTGTACCTGAGTTTGCAAAAATGAGCTGTTTTGATATAAATAGTTCTGGGGAAGACATTTAACAAAGTAGTCTTTCTTAAAGTAGTATAGTGCAATTTCAGCCAAAATTCTTCCTTTAATAATTATGTGGGGACTTTATTTTACCAAGGAAAAACCACAAAGTCTCAAGCTGTGTAAAGTCCTGAGGGAGGAGGTGTAGGAGATAATTACATTCATAAAATCTGACGCACTGGGATTTAGTCACCTTTAATTTCCTCTATTCTAGGAGGGGAAATGCAACTAAATGTCTTTCTTCAGTATTACTGGTGGTTTTCAGTATCACATTGAGTAATGAGAATTGCCTGATGAGGTTCAGCTACAGAAGTGATCTCTGGGTGGAAGCCAAAATGTTTATTAATAAAGCTGGACTATCAGATACTGGCTGTTTATTAGTTACTGATTAACAGAGGGAGCTGTGAGAGCTGCAAGTTAACCACGAGACGCTGATCAAATGCAACCTGTGTAAGTGAAAGCAGGAAGCATGGAAAGTGCTTTTCACTTCTTAACTCCTAAGGAATTATTTGCATCCTTGTTAACACTGGATGAGAGACATGGTGTGGAAATGTGCTTAAGCCACTAAAACACGTTTGTCTTTATTGCAGTAAATGAGAAATTGCCAATACAAGACCTACTTTTGTGCATCATTGAACTTGTGCTTCCCAGAGCTGTAGCCTGTCACAGACACCAGTAGTGAGGACAGATGAGTCAGTTAAGGATAGAGAATTCATTTGCATGGTAAGTTACAAGTCCCAGTGACAAAAGGGAAGTTCTGACGTGAGGGTATGGTCAGGCTGGAATGAGGTGTGCTGTGTTAGGGAGGGACAGGGGAGCTGCCAAGGCAATCTCTTTGGTGCTCTGACTGCTTTCCTGCAGGTGTCTGTCTCTGCTTCTGTACGTGGAATTGGTTACTGTCACAGGACCAGAGTTAATGTTGGATATGACAAAACTGTAAGTTCATTTCTACATTTAGAGTGATGCCTTTTCTAATCAGTACTTTTGAAAAACAGGTGTGTACCTCTCAAATGTGCAAGCCCATTTATTCTCCTTCATTGGTGGAGGTTCTCCTGAAACAGTGGTTGAGTTCTATTTCTGTGTTTCTTCTATTTGTATTCCCCAGGTCTCTTCTGTCATCCCTTTCCCACATATCCTCATGCTACTTTTCTTCCTGATGGCTTCCAGTTTCTCTGAGAAAGCTGTGATGGAAGCAGGTGGCCTTGAAAACACTCTAGGCAGGGAGTGGGTCTTTGCCAGGGGATCTGGCAAAGCAAGAAACCTGACTTTGTCTTCCCACCAACCAGGAACAAACCATTCTTTCCTGTATAGACAGGGCATTGCAGCCTCTTCCAAAAGCCCTGGTTACTGTGGTGTGCCAAGACAGATTTCTTGGAACATATTCAGTAACTGAACTGCAAAGTGTCTGCTTTGTTCAAAGTAGGCATCAGCATGATGGATCTCAAGAGCTCTTTCTTTTGTGTGTTAGAGATGATCCGTGGATGAAACACTGACAAATCACTGGAGATTATAATTGTAAATTGCATTTGTTCTCCATCTATGAAAGTAAAATAAAGCCAGTGACAGCTGAATGATGAAAGTGTAAAATTCTGTGTACTGCAGCTCTGACTTGCTTGGAAACTGCATAGTTTCTGAGAAGCAAGAAAAAATATGGTAAGGCTTCAGGAAGCTGCTTATGTGAAGATTTTCTTGTGACTAGTTTCAGTGTAAGATTTTAGGCTCTGCCTTTGTCATTGTGGTTCAGGCTGACTTCATTTATTTCACTGCATTTTTTGTGGCCTGCAACCTCACATGGAAAAATACTCTTTCAGAAAAAAGTGAGTTAGGCTGCAGTTTTTTAATGAAAGAAAGAAGATAAAGTGCAGTACCACTGCACCTCTGTACATGTTGACTTGTCTGACTGGATAAACTGTTTGTTGTGAACCAAATAGTTTAGGATTGTATTGGGAACTGTCTGTTTGTAAACCACCTTTTAACAAGTTCTGCTTTCTGCCACTTATCCATTTTTCCCCCGGAGATCTGTGCTTCCAGTGTTTATAGTTTTGTGTAATAGCATGTCTGACCATCAAATGGACTCACAGTTCAAATTTTGCTTTGAGATTTCTCTGCATTTCCCCTGCTCTGCTCCTAGATGGCAGCCTTATTCCAAACAGCTCCCTGGTGTTCAGCCTTCTCACCATGGAGACCCGCAAACGGGAGTGTTCCGTTTGCAGTGAGGGCAACCTGAAAGATCGTTTCTCTTCAGAACATCACTCTTACCTAGCAAGGGAAATGAAGATCCTGCTAATGGATGTCTGCACTCAAACATTGCTTCATCAGTGCTGGAGCTGTGAGGATTGGTGGAGTTGGATAATTTGTCAGGACCAGAGAATTCAGAACTTTAAATTGGCAAATAGAAAATTGTTTAAGGAAACTTGTCACCTCCCCTGGAAGCCCCCTGAAAGCTTTCTTTGGTGAAATTTTACCAACATCTTTTAATGGTCCAGTTACTTTGTTCTGATACTGCTATGGTTGATTAAAAAAAGGTGAAATTGGGACAAAGTATTGGGGAATACTTTGCAAATTATCATTGGCCTGTGGCTGGGCAGGATTTATTGAGAAAGAGACTAAAAATGAGATACTAGCTTTGGATATCAGTTCCCAAAGAAGGTTGGTTTTATATAGTGCTTTTTGATTTTTTTTCCTTTTGTAGTTTTTCTAGATTTTGGGATGTGTTAGAGTGAAACAGTGATCATGTAGGCTATTAGCAGTTCTGTGTCTGTTCCTTGTATCTTGGACTGTACTATGAAGGATGTTTAGCATCTCACTGCCTAACAGGACATGGTGCTTGGCTTCTGATAACCTTTAAGGTATTGACAACCTGTGATTAAAGCAGAAAGCTGTGTTAAGGCACAGTTTAGGTTGGGCCTGTTTGAGAGGGATCCCTGTGTGTGCGTGCACAGGTGCAGGTGTGCTGTAACCTCTGGTGTCTGTGCAAGGGCTTTTGTTTGCTTGGGGAGTGTTCCAAGCAAACCTCGTGGTACTCTGCACCTCCAGGGCTTAGATTTGCATCATGGACCTGTCTTGGGAAGCAGGATGGACAGGGCTCTTACAGGGGAACTGGCCTGGAAGGTTGTTCAGCTGTCACTGGGTGTTTGGTCTGCAGGACCTGGACTCCTTGTGGCTGCTGCTGGGCTCTCAGTTCAAACTGTTCCACCCCACAGATTTTCCTGCTTGTTATGGCAATACAGAGAGCCAGTGTTAACAGCCAGTGCTTTCAGGTGAGTCCAGAAGCAATTTGTCCTTCAAAGTATTGACTGTGCTGTCAGTGTTTTTGTGGTAGGTTTCTCATTCATTTCACTGTGGGTTCTGGAAAATAACCTCTGGCAAATCTAACTGCAGCATTCCAAGGCATTGCTTTCCCCAGTTATTTGCCTATCCTTTAAGGAGGTTGCCACTTTGGTTGCAGTGGTACTGGGACAGCTCTAAAAATAATAGAATAATTTTATTTCCTCTTTTTTCAGGTTACCACTTTCAAAACAGGTTACAGAATTTTAAGTCTGGTTGTCCCAATGTTATAAAAGAATAAGCAGGTGTTTTGGTTGAGATGAAAATCAGTTTTTCTGCATTATGGCAGATCATGATTTCCACAGATATTGTGAGGTCATAATGAAATGAAAATATCTGTGAATCAATATACTAAAATATTTGGGTTTTTTTCCCTGCACTTACTTCAGAATGGTTTCTGGCACTGCCAGCTGTTGGTTAGGATGTGTCATCTAAGTAAGAGGCAAGGAATTGATTAGGCAGGAGGCACTGAGACTGGATAAATACCTGTATTTATTTTTTTCTGCAGAAGAAAACCTAAACCTGCTTTCACCAATGTTGTTTAAAATTTCAAGCCCAGAACATGGTTCACATGAATCATGTGGTGTCATCATGCAGCATTTCCCCAGGAAAAGATCAGGTACCTCTTCTTCATCTTCCCTTCAGTTCCCCTCATAAGTTGCTTTTTTTGGTGCTTCTTAACTTTGTACATCAAACCTGAGCTCTGCCTTTGGTCTTCTACTAAGTGTTATTTCTCTCAATTATAACTTACTAATTTTGTTAATTACAGTTAAGAATTAAATACTATTTTTAATCCTGGACGGCATTGAGGACCATAAAATGCTGTTAAGAACAGTGAGTGTTCCAGATACCAGGAGCACAAATATTAATAGTCTGGAAGCTTACCAAGTTTCTGTGGTTTGTTTTGTCTTGGAACAAACAACTTATGAATATTTAATGGAAAATACAATGCTAATAAAGAGAAATCTTCAGACTGGGTCAGAGTTGCTTTATTTGGAGAAGTTGAGGAGCAAAAGGGGTGTGGCCATGTGAGCAGGTGTAGTGATGGGAGGTTGGAGTCTCTGCTGTGGAGGTGCTCTGGCCCCAGCTCCTTGTTCTCAACAACACCAAAGAAATGTTTCAGGGTCAGTGAGCTTGCTGGGGCAAGAGCTGACCCAGGAGTTCTGGTTTTCAGTAAAATGTATAAATTATTTTAGTAGCACAGCAGGTGTAGTGTATCGACAGTAGTGTTTATTGCTGGAGTTGAATTCTTCAGCAAATAAAGAATTCTGTTGTGTTAAGGATATTTTTAAGGAATGGCATACAGCCTATTAACAGCAGAGTTCAGTGATATTTAGATTTAGACTTGTCATAACCTGCATGAGTGTGCAGTAGGTATGAAATCTGTCTGTGAAACCACACAGTGTCCTGGTGCAGGTTTGGTTGTACAGACAGTCAGAGGGAAGGCAGCAGTGTAAGAGACTCTGGAAGAGAACAGCTGTTCATTTTGCATGAGCCTCTCAGCTGGGGACCATTAAAACTGAAACGTTGGGGTGTAACTCAGGTGAATGAAGTTAGAATAAAGCTCAATTTGTTTAAGTTCACTGAGGAACTGTGGGCTGAGGCTTAAGGTAAAAGTGCCTTTTTTTGTACCTTTCTGAAACAGTGGAAGATAAAAACTGTTTCCTGTCATCTTAGAGAACTAACGAAGATCTGTTCTTTAGGACAGAGCAATTCCAAAGAAGGAAAAGTGGTGCAGTAAGTTAGGAAATGCATAAGACAGAGCTATCTTGAGTCTTTGCCAAGTACTGATTCAGAGCCTGATCCTGAGATAGTTTTACCTCTGATTGTGTTACAAACAAGAAACTAAATTAGAAACTATAAAAAAAGTGATTTTTAATTGCACAACTAGAATTCCCTGCTAAACTGTGTGGACAAATCTATATTAAGATTAGAAGATGAGCATTAGAATTTACTTTTTAAGATTTTTTTATAGTAGCAGGTCTGGACATCCAATGAAAGGTTTTCAAAAAGTTTTCACATTTAAAACAAAGTGAAAACTTTGTTTAGCTGAATGATCACAATTACTATTTCTAACACTTACAAAGAGGAATATTTTGAAAATAGTACCTCAAAGCAGTGTATAATGGGCTGAGTGGATATTGAGCAAGAAGCCTAATTTAGAGAAATACTAATAGCTGCATTCTGAAATACAGCCTGAGTGCTCTGATGGGGAAAAGTGTCCCACAGCATTAGGATTACTCATGAGTCTGATCATCTCCAGATCTATTTCTCTTTCATTGTTGCTCACACCCATTTTAAGAAGATTGGGAGTCTCATCCAAAATATTCAGCTTACATTTCTTGGCGCTGAGCGAATTCCAAACGTGGCAGCTGTGGTGCTGTTGCTTCCAAGAGTGGCAGGGCAGGCTCTGGCACACAGTTACTTAGCAACAGGGAAGCTCACGTTTGCTTACAGCTCCTGCGTGTGCATCTAAATGTAGTTGTGGAAAAAAATAAAAGGTTAAAGGACTTTGGAAGGGGAAACAGACACTTGAACAATTTGTACTGTTCAGTGGTTGAGACTGATGGCAATAGTACATAGGACAATTAGTCTCAAAATATTTTGTCTTTTAAAATCTTTATTAGACTGTTAATATGTTGCAAAAATTTGCAATCCAAATGAACAGAACCCTACTCCTACCAACTACAGAAAGATCAAAAATAAAAATACAGGAAATGTTAAAGAGCAGGGGGACATTCTGTTTTGAATGCCTGTATTGCAGATGCATTCTTTGGAAACAAGAAGTTTCATTATTTGAACATTGGGAATCTGAGGAAGTCATAAAAATTATGTTTTGTGAGACTAACAGATGGATTGAGACTATATTAGATTAATTAATACTGATTGTTGATTGTTGCTTCTCAGTTCACCAGTGCTTTTTTTGCTGATCAAGCTGTGAAATCTTAATGGGTTTTTGACAGCTTACACTCTGTGACTGCAGCAATACTCAAAAGCACAGTGACTTAAAAGGCCACTGTCAGCCTGTTCTTGGGTTGTATTGTGATTACAGTAATCTCAGTTTCTGGGGATTCAGGCCTGCAGTTTTCCTTTTCAGCCAGCCCTGGAGCTGCAGTGGGGTTTCCTTATATAGCAAAGGCAGGAAGGTGATTGCAGCTCACTCAGACATGAGGGGGAGGCAGGGACCAGAGAGAGCATGCCAGGAATGGACAGGGTAGGAAAGAGACAGGGTTTGGCTAGGGAATGGAGAAAGGTCTGATGGTGGGAATTAACAGTGAGTGTGGTCAGGCTGTTGGGGAGAATGACCTGGAGACCTGCAGGATGTCACTGAAGGAGCAGTGCATTGCTTCAGCAGTGGGAGCTGGAGGGGAGCAGGGCAGTTGGAGAACAGGGAGAGTGACTGGAGAGGTGCTGCACTTACAGAGGAGTAAGGATACTGCTATTCCAGCTGCTCCCAGAGTTGGGCAGTTCCTTTATATCTAGAAATTCAGTGGTTGGAAAAAGGAATTCTCCAGAGGCTGTGTTCTTTTGTTCCTGTAGTTGGTCTTCCCCATCTGTGCCCTTGTGAGTTTACTGGGCTTTTGTGTGGGCAACAGATTCAGACATGATATGGAAGGTGAACAAGATCCCACCACCACTGGGAATGGGATTGAGAGTGTTAATCCTTGTTTTTCAGAGCTGAGTCAAAATGGGGAGACATCTTGTGAAGGTTTTTGAGGGCTAGAATGAACGTGGTTAGGGGACAGTGATTTAAAAGACAGGGAGAAAAAAGTCATCAATCCATGCTGCCAAAGTAAAAATCCAGCTAAAATATTTACCTTTGAATTTCATATTCAGTCTAGAGGATTGTATAATTCTGATTTCCACATGTATATTCATGTGCTTCATATGTACTTTATGGGGTTTACTCATTTAATGATGTCTCTTCTAGTTAATGGACCATTAAATGAGAGGCTGTAATTACCACCTCTGTGGCTGCCTCAGAGAGGGCAAGAGGATATGTGTTAAATCTTTATAAAAATGACAGGATACAGAATAGGAGCTTGATAAAAATCTCTCATCCCATGCAAGTGTCAGCCTGCTCATCCCATGTTGGGAAACAAGCCTGGTCTGCTCCTCTCCCTCCTGAAGGCTTTTTAGAAGGCAGGGAGAAGAATGAGGTCAAATAATTTTGTTTCCAGTTACCTCCCCATGTTTTAAACTAACAGGCTGTTGAACATGAAATCTGTGCTGCAGCAACTTCTACCTTTTGTAAAGGTAAAATGAGCAAAGTTTGTTTTTCCTTCTGCTGTTCATTCCTTCAGTAGTGGAGACCAGAAGGATCCAGGTGCTCTCAGGTTGACCTGTGTACCAAGGCTTGGGGTTTCACAGAAGGAGGAGACTGCTACCCAAAAATTGGCCCCCACCCTTACAGAGAAGGCTTCAATCTCTTCTCCTTTGGACCTTTGTTCTGACCACCAAAGCCAGGTTTGCTGTGTAATGTGGTAGCTCTCAATGCAAAATCCTCTACATCACCCACCCATGTTTGCCAGGAGACAGAGTACATACAGAGTCACTTTGTCTCTTAATTTGGTTTTTTATGGTGGTTGTAGCTATTTTCAAGTCTTCCCTTGGTAAGTTGCCTTTTGTGAGTTTATTCAGCTGCAGACATTATATGCACTTGCTGTGGCAGCTGGAACAAAAGCAGAATATTGACAGAATTAAAATTTGCTGGCAGCTGTATTTGTGCTTTGCAGGCAGGATTCGTTGTAGTGCAAATCTTTGTGGGCTAATGAAGTTAAAGCAGGGCTTTAGATAGTATTCTTTTCAACAAAAGCAGCTTGCCTAAAGCTGTCCCTGCTAGTGTTTTCCTTCTGAAACAATGACAGGGAATGCTGCAGGTTTAAAAATGGAATATAATTTATGAGGCATCAAGCCTTGGGCATGAGTCCTTGTGTAACTGGAATTTAAAATCTAAAATGAATATTAATGAGGTGGGGAGGGTTGCAGACCTGTCCTTTAATACTAATCCATTGTGAGAGGAGCAGCTCTAGCAATGAGCTGATACTGGCACAGAGACAACCAGGCATTGACTGCTCTTAGAAAAATGCCTCATCACTCAAAGTCTTCACAGACTCCTGAACACTTGTCCTGATCAGATACAGAAGGGCACCTGAGCATTCCTGGTGTCAGTTCCCTGCTGATCCTGTGTGCATTTCCCTGGGGACACTCCTGTGCTGGCTTTCAGCTCCAGCCCGAGGTGTGGATGGAAGCGTAATGGAAGGGTAAGTCAGCAGGGCACTCTGGAAGTGCCTGTGGAAGAGAACTGGGAACCTTCAGGCTGAGGTTTAGGGCACAGTTATGGTGACTTAGACTGGGTGACATCAGTGTTAGAAGCTTCTTGCCTCTGATTATTAATCACACAAAGTTTGTAAATACTTAAATCATTTCATAACTCTTAAGTGTGTGTAGAAGAAATGTGCCAAGTGACTAAAGCTTCCCCTCATTTTCAGGAAAGAAGGTACCTGTATTAATACTTTGTATTAACCATTTGATCTAAATAATGTTTTTCAGATTATAAATTCCCTGAAAATGGGGTGCTTGTGGACCAGTGCACCTCCTCTTAATTCACAGAGGCTGATGCTGGGGAGATGAGAGAGGTCACCTCAAAAATGCTGAGTCCCTTTATTTTACTTTGTAGTTAGGGCAGGAATTGGCAAATCTGTCAGCAGCTGGCTGGAGAAGCCAGTTAAAATAAACCTCTCTACCTCTTGTCTTGGTCTGTGCTCAAATGCACTGATGTGCTGCATCCTCTCTAGTTTGAGAGAGGAGTTTTGGGGTGTAAGTATAACAGATTTGAAGAGTTCCTCTAAAAGCTGAAGTACTAACCTTGATCTTGATTTCATTTGTTGGATGTTATATGCATGAGTTTTGGTCAAGTTCTGCATTCATTCTATAAGTAATTGGTGTCTTGTGACACCTTCAAAGCCTATACTCAAAGTGATCACTTTCCTTGTCTCTAGCTCAAGGGCAAGGCTCCAAGATCTGTATTTCCTGATATGTCCAATCTATTAGACTTTACCCAGGTACTAAAGATAACATAGTCCTGTGTCCATTGTCACAGAAATATACATTTAACTTTGTGAAAAGTGGAGTATTTCCTTGTTGGGGATTGAAAGTTACATAGTGCTACTAAATCGATGCCTTTTAATACTCACAGAATCACACAGTCCAGAACTAACATTGTGAGATTGGAGATTAAACTGAGGGAAAGAGAAGCTCCAAATTAATTATTTTTCAGAACCTAAATGGAAAAAAAAATGCAGTCAGTGAAACTCATCATAATAATGATATTCTTAATATTAATGAATGCAAATACTGCAGGAAGGTGTTGTTTTACACCATGGTTCTGTATTTAGATCTGCTAATGGAAGGTTGCAGGCTGAACATTGCTCATTCCAGAGTTCTTGCCAAAGTTTCTAAAGGATTCTCTTTGTCATGCAAGCTTTCCCCTGTGGCATGGTGCTTGCATGCTGTACATGCCTCTGCTGCCACATGAAGTAATAGTGTCTCTTTACTAAATCTATAGTAACTGCATGGTTATTTGTGCTATTGGAAGAAGTAACAAATATATAAAAATACTTCTTTCTCTCCCTTGGGTCTAAGGTCATTGTTAAGCCCTGCACCTCTTGAGCAGTTCCAATATTTGTTCTTTTCTTAGGTACTGGAATGGGGGTCTTTAATTGCCACAATCAGTTACATGGTAGTAAAAAAGCTGAAGGCCATGTTCAAGAGCTTTGTGTCCATGGGGATGGTCTCCTCTTCCTCTGAGAGTGGCTGGCTGCTGTTCCCAGTGCCAGGAATGCTGCTGGAGCTGCTGCCACAAGGCCAGCAGCATCCCTGCCCTGTCCCTGTGGGATGGCTCAGCAGGGGCAGGGCTTTCACCAGTGTTCCTGTGCCACTGCATGCACCAAGCTCATGTGTCTTAAAAATCCTGGGGCAGTTTGGACCTAGAATTTATAGTTTACTCCTGCCCTTTAAAAGGCAGAATGGTAACAATAGGTCTTAAAGCTGTGAAAATATTCTATGAGCTAGGAAAGGTTTAGCTCTGTTTTACAGCTGGAAAAGCCAAGGCACAGAGATTGAGTTAGGCATTGCACAGGGGTCTGGCAGATGAGACTGGTCTCCTCTCTGGAGGTTTAAGTCCAGCATGTGAGGCAGCCTCAGGTTCCTATGTCCCTTTAGCAGTAGTTACACTACTAACATCTCTAGAGCTGTGCTTAAGTCACCCCAGGCAACCCCTGTTCTGTACTTGTTTGTTAAATAGCCTGAAAAACATTCCCTGCCAGGCATGGCCATCTCCTCCCTGGCCTTTGCCCTGCAGGAGTTCCTCACTCACCTGATTCTGGTTTTGTCTGTACTCACATTGGTTTCATTTCGTTTTTTAACAGCATATTTGTTACTTTGCTGTCCAAACCCAGCTGGAAACACACCACTTGTTGTTGCTGTGAGAGGGGCAGCCAGCTCTGTACCCCCACGTCTGGACCTGACATCTCTTAGATCATAATGCTAAAGGTACAGTATCTTATCTCCATCACTGGCCTGTTTCAGGGCAGGGTGCCTGTGCACACAACACACTCCTGATGGCATTGGAGCAGTGAAGATGTGGCCCATGCCAGCCCTGCTCCTGCTGCCTGAGGTTCCTGTCCACCTGCTCAAAGGCAGGGCCATAGTGAGAGGCTGTCATTTGTGTGCCCATGCCTGATGGATTCATCCTAATGCTAGAACACTTGCAGCTTGTAATCAGAGATAATTCTATTACAGCTTGTTGGCTGAGTGAAAGAGGAAAACAAAGATTAAAACTGAAAGCAGATTTCCTTCTACTTCTCTAGAACTAATTTCCTTCTTAGGTCATCCAGCATCTTAGTATCTGTTCTATTTGTGTATTTGTCCTCCATGGACATAAACTTAGAGGTAAGAACTCTATTTTTAAAAAAGCATATCTTACACAGGGCAAAATAAAAAGGAATTTATTGGCTGAGAATCAAATGCATGAGGAACATCATTTGGGTGCATTGTGGCTGCATATTAAACTGTGTAGGTAGAAATAAAAGATCTTAGATCTAGGGGGTTCACAGATATGCCTACATGGACTTCGTGGCAATGTACACTTGTGCAAGGAAGTGAGGTGTTTAGAGACTGAAGGGAATGGCTCTGTGTGCATGTAGAGACAGTGCTTAAGGTATAATAGGTGTGTGAATTCTGAGGGAGGATGAGCCCTTCTGAATGGTCATTTTGAGTCCATTCATTGTTCCCTCTATTCCTGTGCTTAAGAAATTGAGCATGCAAGAAATTCCCACATGTGTTAGATTTGTGTTGTGTTGAAGGCAATATCCTGCAGCAATTATCAGTGTCACTGAAAAATAGAATAGCACTTAGATAAATTACAGTCTTGTCACTGCTTGGCTGAAGCCACCATGCTGTCCTTAAGTTACAGCTAGAGCAATGTAAAATTGGATTAAAATAAGTGAAGGAACAAAGGAATGCAGAGAAGGGACTGCTCAGTGGCTCCAGAGGTCTGGCTGTCATCTTGTATTGTTTCTGTGCCCTGGAGTATCTGTTATCAGTGATTCAGGAAGTGAACTGCTGGGATATGGATAGAACTTAGTACTGTGATAAGGCAGTGAAATGACTGAAATGCCTGGTGTAGTGTCAGATAAGATGAAATGCCTGGTTTATCACACAAGCAGAATTCTAGCAAGATCCAGGGGGGCTGTGCAGCTTTATTCAGTGAAAGGCTGCAGGCTACCAGGGTGACCACCAGACAAGACAAACAGAATGGGGACTTTGTATCAAGAATCTGCCCTGCACAGATCCCTGCGTTTGAGCGTGGGAGGATTTTGTGTTTCAGATTACATAAAGAGATTTACGGTAAGGGACTCCTTAGTGCTTTATTGTGAGCCTGGTTTGAAACTGAAAATTTTCTGGATGGCACAGAATTGGTTTCTGTGCCTTTTGTAACGTGCTGTGTGTGTTTGAAACTGAAAACTTTCTGGATGGCACAGAATTGGTTTCTGTGCCTTTTGTAATGTGGTTTGTGTGTTTGACATTCTTGGCCAGCTTGTACAGCCTGTTGGCTTGCAAAACACCTGCCAGCCTCAAGGAGGTGTTTCTGAAATGATGACTGCAAGCTTTGCCTTTGTAAATAAATTTACTTTTCATGGGAGCCTTGGCACATTCAAACTTTTGTTCTGACTGGAATATTTGTTGTATAGGATGGCACACTGACATTCAGATTATGTGGAGGTTGGTTGTTAGTGCTTTTTGCTTTGCTTGCCATAGGTCTGTGAGTTTTATACAGTGACTCTGTTGGGCAGGATGACCCTGAGGTGATTTCATGAGCAGCCAAGTTCTGCATGAGCCCATCTGACCTGTGGTAGAAGCAGTGCAATCACCTTGAGTGGTGGCACTCAGTGCCTCAAAGGGTGCTCTGGGGTCATCCTGGAAAGCTGTGAGCTCAGAACCCCACAGTGCACAGGTCTGAGGAGCAAAGCAGAAGAGAGCTCTCCCCAGAGCTGGAGCCCTGATGGACAGAGCACAGACCCTGTGAGCACAGAGCTGTGGAGACACCACTGGTGAAGGGAGGATGGGAATCTGCTTCTCTACCTTTGTAAGCTACCCATTAAAACCCGCTGTGCTTTCAAGCTGCCTCTGAGCTTCAGTTTCAGTTGCTACCGTGGCAGAAAGTCTAGGAAAAGTATTTGTTTTCAGCAACCTGTTTGCATTTACCTACTTTCTGAGCTGCTGAAAAGAGCAGTAGCAGAAAATGTACTTAAGCGATTTTAAAAAGAATTCCATGGGCATATAATAATGTTCAAGAAATTAAAAAAATAATAATTGTAGGAGTTGCATTTTAATTCGAATGGATCAGATTATTGTGGGTTTTTTGAAACTGTTCTCTTTCAAAATTTTGAAGAAAGGATTTCCTCATGTATTTTGTTCAACAATAGCTGTAATGGCTTTTCTTAAAGAGCCTGTATTCATAATCATCTTTGTTTTTTAAAGAGCCAATGGAGTAAATGAACTAAATCAACAGCAATAAACTGAATTCTGGCTCAGTTGAAGAACGGACAAAATTTTTACTAATTTCAATAAGTAGGATATTGTTCCAAAGCTTTAAATTCCTCTAATGTAACAACATGTAATGGATTTAATAGGCAAGAGTATGATGATTTTTTTTAAATCATATATTACATAAGAAACAGGCTCAGTTGACCAGACACATTTCATATCCTAGTGACTGCATGTTTTGTTGTCTATTTATGGCAACGTAGCAGAAAAATGTTTTGGTCTGTTCATTTGAATATGCTGCTCATCTGTTGTTCTTGTTGAAGAGGTAATGATGTGTTTAAATTGTTCATTTTCAGCTTTTTGTTAAAGGTAATAAACAGCCTGAAATATGTGAGGTTTTCTCTTGCTTTTTTCCTGAAGGAGTGCAAATGAAAGATATTTTCAGGACTACAGAAGGTGGCCCTAGAACCATAAAAACAAATGAGCCAGGGTTTTTTTGACTAGTCATGGGGCAAATAAGTCGGTACTGCAGTTATCTGTCTCCATGGCATTCTGTGGCTTGGCTCTGTGCAGATCAGAGTTAGTGTTTTGCAATGAAGACTATAATGAGATTCAGAATATCTTGTTTCTCTGTAATTGATCTGCGGGGTGACTGAATAATTCTTTCATATTCATTACTTCAATTTCCTTTTCTGTGAAATTAGTGATAATGGTGCTTCTCTTCTGGAAACACATTGAGGTCCACAGGTAAATGTTATCTTAGCTTTATTTTGATTTATTGGTTTTCCTTGTCCTCAGTGCACTAACAGTCAAAACCAACTTTGTTTTGGATGTCTCGCATTGGATTACATCACTCTGGCCAGTTTACCAAACTCATTATGTTTATCTCTTGGAAAATCATCCTTTGTTTTGTTCACAAAGCTAGTACTCAAATTCATGGAGCATTGCAAAGGGAAGGATGCTTTTGGAGGCTGGGACTGGCAGAGAACACATAAGGATGAATAGTCTTGGACCACATGTGCAATTCTTAGTAAAGCTGGTGAGAACTGCTCTAATGTGTAAGTTTAATGTTAACCCTAGGGAGAGCTCTCTTTTCCCAGTGTCAGCCTGCAGGTCAGGTTTGAGCCTGTCCCAGCAGGATCTGGTGGGTGTGTGTAAGTTCTGAGGTCAGTGGTTGCAGGGGGAATCTGTTGTTTGTGTGTTTGTGGCTGGAGCCTCCTGTGCAGTACCTGGGGTGCTGTGCTGTGCCTGCTGCTCTCAAACCAGGGGCTGGCTCGGCTGGCTGGGCTCTTGTGGAGGACTCTAACCCCAGGCAGCTCTGCAACAGTGCCCTGCATGTTCTTACAGATTGATTGGAAATCTGTTATTGCTCAGAGGTTCAGTGGAGGGGGGAGTTATAAGCAGTAAGATGAGGCATTTTTTTCTCTGAAATTAATTGGACTCTTAGGAAAGGCAGTGACAGGAGTGTTCTAATGTGTGCCTGAAGATCAAGGCACCTGTACTTCCTTCAGGCTTTTCCTTTCTGGAGCAGAACACCTTTGATGTTCACCTAGATCAGTCCTTTTAACCTTAGTGCTGCTGCTGTCTTTCTTCTGATTTGCTGGACCGGATTTATTTTTTATCCTCTTTGAGGACACTGCCACTTAGTGAGATATTTGAAGTCACCTAGACATTCCCATAAGTTAATCTTGATGCTCCTTTCCTTTCATGTTTGTGATTGGGGGTAGGTGTCTCACTCTGTGGGGTTTTTCTGGAGGCCTAACATCTTGCTGCTTTTGCTGCTCAGAGATATTTTTCTGAGTCCTGTGTAGAGTTACTTGGAACTCTTCAGGTGCTGTTGGTTCACATCCTGAGCTTCCTGTTCTTGCACTGCACAACAATTACCTTTAATTTCTTTAAGCAGTTGTCTCCTGTTTTGTGAGTTAATGCTGGGACTGCAGAGCTGCAGATGGAGATCAGGCCTTGGCACCTGCAGTTCAGGCTCCTGCTCACCTGGGAGTCACTCTCCTCTCTCCCCAGCAGGGCAGCTCTGGGATGCAGGCTCTGGACAGTCCATGTACTGCAGGGCCCAAACAGCCCTCCTGGTTCTTGGCAGTTGTGTGCACACTGCTGTGCAGAGCTCACAGAGGCAGACAGACTGAAAGAAATGAATGGAATTGGTAAACCATTCTGAAGGATTGGGATTTTTAGAAAAATACATGATTGACAAATTTCTGAGCATCTCAGTTGTTAACACTGTCTCCCCAGGCTTTGTGGGGGCTCAAGAGGAAGATGTCATGTGCTCCAATTTAAATTTTGCACCATAGTGGTCTGCAGTCTAAATATATTCTATTGAGTATCCTTTCAGACAGTTCATATCCCAGAAACTAAAGTAGTAAACTATATATAGTCTGTGACATTACAAACCAGGTTTGTTTTCACCTTCTCCATGGCTGAATTGAGATAGCAGGAACTAACAGGTCCTCCTGCTGTTGTCTTCTATATTTGTGCTCACCTTTCACTCTCTCATTGGTGTCCTTGTTTTGTTGTTCAGGCTTGAGCAGCCCATGTGCTTTCTGCTCACCTTTCTTAGGCACATTTCTGATTTCAGGTGCTGAATGCTTCCCTTCAGAGACCTGATTCCTTCCAGCACTGTCATTGCATGGTCACTGATAAGGTCTGGGGCTGGGCAGAGTTGAAAAGAAATGCCTTTTTCTATCAATAACTCTGTTCTGGATGTTTTCTTGGTGGGTTCCTGTTCCCAGTTTCAGCTGAAGTCCCCAGGAAGTGGGGGAAGCTTCAGGGTTCTGGTTAATTCTCAGCACCCCTTTAGGAATCAGCACAGCTTGGTTTGCATCTTCCTTGACCTGTCTTGCTATAAAAAGAAAATAGAAAATTGCCACAGATTTGATGACTGACTGACCTTCTTGTTTCTTGTTCTTTATGCAGAATTATCAGGTTTAGGGCCAGAACACATTGCCACAAGCTGCCAAATGTCTGTGGGTCACCCCACTGTGTGAGGCAGTTGTCACCTTGGCCAGGAGGGATGGCCTGTCTTGGCAAGGCAGGTAGGAAGCTGCCAGTCATTGCTGTGGGACACTGAGCTTGTTTTGGGGCACTTTTATCTGTTTTATGGTCAGTGCAGAATCCACTCTTCACTGGATTGATTCAGTTTACACAAATTTTATCAAAATTTTTCTGTTTCTCCTTTTGTGGTGGAACAAGAGCATGAGACCCCTGTATTTCAGCATTTTCAGGGATATTATGTAGGGACTCTTGCCAGCTGTAATTTGCTTACCTCTGCAGAACATGACAGCAGTATTTTTCAGCATCCAGCCTCATGTTTTAACTCCTCTCCTAATTTCTTGCACTGAAAAGGTCTTGATGCATTGTTACTGGATTTCAGCTGGCACTGCCCTACTGCCCATTGGTGGCAAATACTCCTGGTATCAGCTAATATGAAATCCAGACCATTTATATCCTGGATCTTTTATCAGCACTGTTATTGCTTGCTTTCCTCTGAGTGATTTTGCCTTTGTGGTGCCAGGCCTTGGGGCTGTTTTTGTAGTCCAGCACTGATAATCAGTGTGTCTGTTTACACTACAGCTGTCTCTGCAATGCAGCTGGAGATTAATTTGTCACTGATCTAACAGCAGAATTCCAAAATCAATGATTTATTTGTTTTAATTCAGGAGCCTCCTATGAGTGCAGAGAAATGTCTGTGTGGTTGAGGAAAATGAATGTTCTGGTGTCTGTTGACTGCTGATTTAAGGTAGCAAGGAGGTTCAGAAGCAAAACTTCCTGAGCCCTGATAGAAGCCCTGCAGGGAAGCACTGGAGGGTATTTGCTGTTGTGGGAGTGGAAATGGCTGTACCAAATGTGCTCTGGATTTCTGTCCTTACTAGATACTTGTGCTGAGATACTAACCCCAGATGGGAAGATGGATCTCTGTGCTCAGTCATACCACTGGAGCCCTCATTCAAGGCTTCTCATTCACACCCAACTGTTCTTAAGCTATCTGCTTCAGGGAGATAAACTTTAAAAATTCTCTTCTCATTCCTTGTTGTTAATTGCCTTCTGCAATTCCACTGGCATGTGGTATAATGTTCCTTTAGGGAAGCTTTTCTGTAGATTACATTCTTTTGTTTGTTTCCTGTATACTTCTTCCAACCTGATAAAAACCATTATATTAGCTGGAGGTGTTTTTCACAGCTGAGATGGATGCGGCAATTTCTCTGCTTTTTGCCAAACATTGAAATATTCACCTCAAGGACAGCAAGGGGCTTCTATGTGAGCTTTGATTACTGAGAAGAGTTTGCAAAACCACCACTTTTTGTACACAAACTCTTTTATTCTCCATCTTTTTCAAAGCAATTTGTGTTGAGACTGGTGGTTATTAAGCCTGAAGTGATGGTTATTCCTGTATTTGTGAATGATGTCAAAGCAAAATAGCAGAGATCTAAATCAGCAGGTGAATATAGCACATAACAGACTTCATTATAGGGCACATAAGTATTTACTTGATCTAAAATTTTGTTAACATGGTGTTTTGGGTTTCAGTGAGGAATAGCAATATCAAAGAGTTCTTACTTAAAAAACCCCCTACTGTTAAATTCCTGCAAAGAGCATTATTAGCAAGCAGCAGTGAATGCAGTGCTTGGTGTTTGTTGTGCCACAGCTGGGAGCTGTCAGGTGGGGAGGTGGGTGAGAGAAAAAATCAGGGACTGAGACCCCAGCTTGCACAGACCTGACATGATGGCAGGAGCTGTGAACTCCACTGGGAGGAGTTCCAAGGGTGTGTGGCAGGACCAAGGGATGCTGGAGTCCAGTTGGATGCTTTTGGAGGCTGCCTGTGAACACTTCTGTCTCTTAATTCCAGTGCAGTCCAGCATGATTTGAGGTGCGTGTGTGTTTTACCTGTCACAGACCTAAACCCCTGCAATGTAAAATTGTGCTGAGGTGGTCATACCTCAGTCAGTATCCAGAAAGGGGGGCTGGAGGAGAGTTCTTGCATTTCAACCTTGGGAATGTAAGTGGAGAAGCAAAGAAAATAGTATAATGTGTTCTGACAATTGTCAGTCATGGTGGGGTGAAAGTTGGAGTTGGAAATGATGGTAACAAATTAACAAGTACAGCTCTGAGAGTGCATTTTTGTTGTATCTTTTCAGACTTGAAGCTGAAAAGATCTTCTGAAGTAGGAAGAGAGCAGAAGTGCAGAAAGTGCAGTTAGGGGATTTCATCTTCTCAAACAAAAGCATGTTGCTGGCAAAGTAGAGGCTTTTCTGAGGGATTTGATTTGAAGCCAGCCAAATTTCAAGTCAGCAAGAACAATTGTGCTGGTTTTAATGTGTTTTGGAGCAAACTCTGTATTATGTAAGTTTGTTTTTCAAAAAGTTGACTCTCTAGAAATAACCCTTTCTTATGCAAGAGGTCTGTTCCCTGTGTGTGTATCCATCATTCACAATGAGAGCCCTATCTCATCACTTCAGTGAGGAGAGTTTGCCTTTACTGGTTTTATTCCTGTTGGCATTACTGCACAGCCAGGGTCACTCTCCTGTTGTGGCAGATCCCAGTGACACAGAATTTCTTGTACCTGAGCAAAGTGCATTGACAGTTTTGGCTTTGGCAGTGTCAGGTGGGCCTCAGGGCTCTCTGCTGAGCTCCCAGGAGTACTGAGAGAGCATCCAGTGAGTAAGAGGCTTCTTGACTCTGAGGGAAGCTTTTGTGGCTGACCCTTAAAGTCTGCAGGCTTTATGAGGAACTGACTGCATTAGATATAAACCACTGAAATTCAGGGGAAGCAGGAACAACATGACGACTTTGTTCAGTTTCCAGAGGAGAGGTCTTTGTTGGAGGCTGTGGAGGGGTGGAAGGGTGAATCCTTCCCATCACACTGAGGAAGCATTCTCAGTTACCACTCTTCTGCTCCATAGTTTAATAGCTGCTTAAAAATAAAATAAATTGAAAGGATGAAAATTCCAAGTAATGAGCTTTCTAATGGAGTTTCTGTGAGTAACAGACTTGGTGGTGAGGAATGAGCTCTGGGGTCAAGTGAGTGAATGTGCATAGACAGCAGGTGCCCTGTTGGCATCCTGAGAGGCTGAGTAACCTGGTGGAAGGACTGTGAGCACATGGTAAACAGTGTTATCTAGAAATCTCATCACTTTGATGTAAATGAAATGTCATAATTGATCTGTTCAGCTCTGCTGTCAGCTGCCTGGCTGAGATGCATTACAATAGTGCACATGGTATCAGGTTCAGTAACCTATCCCTGGCTCTGCTGCTGCCTCCAGCCATCCTTAGATTCAGTTGTCTGGAAAATAATGAAATGGAAATGGGGAAGGAAGGCAGGACTTGCAAGGGTATTTCCTAATTGACTGTGTTAGCAGTTTTCTCTCATTCAATACTAGAAACCCCAAATTTCCATGGTGATTGCTGGGAGTACCTGGCACCAGAGCCATGTTGTGACAGAGGCAATATTGAGTTGTTCTGGCCAGGGTCACCTGGGGATACCAACAGTGTTCCACAGATCCTTTTACTGGCCAGGTGAATTTCAACCAACAGTGATGCATTAAATGTGGGGTTCTTGGCCTTCCAAAGCAGCTGTGGTCCAGTTGCCAGGGTGAGGATCTGGACTTTCCCCTGGTCCCAGCAGGAAAGCCAGCCATGGGCTGGGTGGATTTATCCAGGCTGATGGGCATATCTTGCCTTTGGAAGTTACTCCTCTGAATTAGAGCCACTGCCTCCTTTGTGTTTGCTGTTGTTAGATTTGGTCTGTTGCTGCAGCATTACCCTGTGGATATAATAAATTTACCTTTTGTGCTGTTAATGAGAAACTAGGTTTAGTATTTCAAAAATTTACCCTTAAAAGGTTCAGTTACCCTTTCATTTGCTGGAGAGAAAAGTGGGAAATATATGTTAATGAGCTGCAGCAATTAGATGTAGATTAAGTAGATTTTCATTACAACTTGAAAAAGCTGACATCTGGTTTCTAAATATGTAAAAGATATTTGTAAAAAAATTTACTTTTTTTCTTGCCTGAGCAGTGTTTATCAGATGTAGCCAGACTGCTTTGAGCTTATTTGCTTTGGTTTTCTCTTTTGTAATCTCCTGATTTTTTGCCACATTGCATTTTCCATCTCCTTGGAACTCTATTGCACTGCAAACTTTTCCCAAAGCCTTTGAGTTCTGTATTAACCTTTGGCTTTTTATAGGCCATATAAAAAGTTATTTTTTCACTTTCTTATGTATTATCAGCCATCTCCAGTTTTACAATGTTGTTGGAAGCAGTGCAACAATCTAATGAGATGATCTGTTTGAGCAGCTGGTTTTAACCTCTGTGACATTTCTCATTTGGGGTATCAGTCTCTGCTGTCACTTCAGTACACGGTGTAGATTTTTTTTAAGATTTTGTTTTCTGTTCACTCCATCTTTGAGGATTTTTTCCTTCCTTTGAGTCAGACCTAGCAAGGAGGAATTGTAACTAAACTGCCATATGATAAATTTTCTCTGTTGCATCTGAATTTTTCTCTTTTTTCGTGACATCTCTCTCCCAGCTGGGAATGTGTGTGAGAGGTGTGAGCCAAAGAGGAATAAACTCGTCTCCCCCTTGAGAATAGAAATCTCTGTGGCACCATTGCTTCAAGGTCACTTGCAGTTGTGTTTCTCCAGCATGTGTGTTCTTTTCTCTGCCTTCCTGAGATACCTGATACCTTGGAGGTGTTTTAAAGGGATCAGAAAAGTTCATTTCAGTCCAGCAGACAATGGAATCAAGGCAGTTGCCTGCACACTCCAGATCCCAATGCTCATTTTTGTTACCTGGAAGAAATGAGCAGGAACCCACAAGGAGACCAATTGTCATCAGAAACTTTGTTCAGGTTACACCCAGACAATGATGGAGTCTTGTGGGTCTCCAGTTTGGGCAGTGCCTGAACATAACTGTGCTCTCTGGGACTTGTTCACACAGCACTCTGTAAATTTGGGGGCTGAAGATGAAGCACCCTGAGTTGTGGTGTCTAAGTGCAAAATGTCCTTGTAAGCAACAGCTCCTCACAAAGCAAAAGTGACCTTGATAGGCTGTGGCACTTGTAACAATGTTTTTTGTGGTCTCAGGCATTTTAGGATTTTTCCCTTATTTTTGGTAACTATTGAAAGGCTTGGGACTAGCAATGGAAATAAATACTCTCTGCAGGCTGCTCAAGCAAGATCTGAACACTGGGCACTGAGTCAATGCTCTGAACAACAATTGCCTGCTTTTGTAATTCAAAGCAAAAGGAATAAAAGGGGTTTTGCCAGTATTTGAGCATATTATCATTCTGAAGGCAAGACAAACTCTTAGACTTGCCAGAGCCATTTTTTTCTGGTGGTGTGTTTCCCAGTAGTGCAAAAGGAGAGAGAGTAGACGAGAAAATGAAAAGAATAAAGAATAGTTGACCTTAACTTTGTGACAGATGTTTAAAACTTTTTACTTTGGTCCAAATGAGGTTTTCTTCTCTGTCCTTCATCCCATCTGTAATTTTGCAGCTGCTTATGGAGGCCCAGTTTGATGTAAGGAGTATAATAGGTTAAACAGCTGTATCAGAGTAGGAGGCAGTTATGGCTGTATCTTCCCTGTTCCTCAGACAAAACTAGCAAGGAATGTTTGCTGCATGTTTTTAGCAAGAATTCTCCATAGAGCATTCTTTCAAACATCTCTCAGTGTACTGTGTGAGCAGTTGGGTGGTGAAATCTGTTCCAATGGCTGGAATACACAGTGCATGTTGCTGAATCCAGAGGAGAAAGGGATGGGATTTTATTCTTTTTTTTTTTTTGAAGCCCCACGTTTTGCTTTACACAACATTTACCACAGTGAGTGAGGAAGATTAAATCAGCAATTACATGAAAAATAACACTAGATAATAACAACTAGGCAGCAATCATGCTTTTTGCTCTCAGTTGTTAAATAACTAAGAGTGCAGCTCAAGGTTTTGCAGGACTCCTGTTTGCCCCCAAGCACAGCCAGTTGTGTTCCTGGTTGCACCTGCATTGTTTCCTGGCCCTGTGCTGTGCCTGGAATAACACACTCTTGGTGGCAGCTTGAGTTCTGTGAGTGCAGCTGGGGATGACTTTCTGTGGCTGAGCTTCCTTGTTGAAGTATCTCCTCTAAGTTGTCTGACTTTAAATACAACACTCTCATGACTCTACCCCTTTGTTCTTGTTCCTAACAGGACAACATTCAGCAGGTACTCTTGATTTAGTGAGTTATGTTGGTTGTTTTTATCTTTGTCACCAAGCATGTTTGTGGCTTGAAAGAATTAATTCTTTGGAGGCATTTGGCTAAAAGCTCTTGATTCTTTAACTGCAGTAGTAGAGTTGCAAGGCATTTACTGCCCATGGCCTAAACCTTCAAGGCAGAGCTGAATATTTTACTGTGTTGTATGGGATATCACAAAACTTACACCATTCTATCCCAGACCACTGGGAAAACCCCAGTGACTTTAAAATACCTTTTTGTTTAGAAGAAGTGACATGGCACAAAGTGCCAGGTTTTCTTCTCAAGTCATTGCTTGGTATTCAAACTCTTCTGTGAAGGTTATGAACAGTCCAAGGCTCACAGCTTTGGCTGTGTTTGGTAAAGCTGGTTATTTGCCTCTAAATGTCACAGAAACACCAGGTTGGCTATAATTACATGATGGCCTTGGTAGATGTAACACTTCTTTTAAAGTGTAAATAAAAAATCATATCTTACAGAAGTGGCAAGGATCCAATATTGTCTTGAGAGGGGAACTTTAATGCTGCTACTACTCTGTGGGAAGGGTTTTAATGTCTAGAATGTTCTGTGTCATACAGGAAATTCACTTTTAAGAGTGACATTTTCTTTCCATATACACTTTACAAGAAATGAGGAAGGGACTGGAGGCAGAGGGGTGCTGGGGATCCCAAAGGCTTTGCTGTGGTTCCATTGTTTCCCTCCCTGCTCAGCACTCAGCAGTGCAGAGGGACCCAGGAGAGCCAGACACAGTCGTGTGACAGGGTCACATCTGGCATGGGACAAACTGCTCTCTCTTGATGCCACAGTTCATCCTCTGTGGCAGAGAGCTGACTCCCCTTCTGTGTGCTGCTGTAAGGGTACATTCATTAATGTTTCTAAAGCATTCAGAGCTGTGGCACTGGAGCCTGTGCAGTGTGAAGTGACTTTTTCTGTTCTCTAGGGCCTGTAATTTGTATAGTAAATATGCTGTGATTCAGAAGTGAAAAGCAAATCAATACAAATCCTTTAAGATTTATGATTTAATAATTTAATTGCCAATAGTTAGACTAATTCTGCTGTGCCTTCATTATGATTTCTTTTTCTTGGTTCATTTTTATAACCTGGGAGAAAGATTTAATTTTAGAAGTTTCAGTTGACAAAGACCTGCTGGTGCTAGATATGTATTTCAGGTCATTGTCATTGTACTCTATTTTTAAATTCAAGTGCCAGCCAGCTGAAAGAGCACCCTGTGTCTATGCTGGGCGTTCTGCATCCGTGCTACAGAGCTGAATTCTTCCAAGCTTCAGCACAAGGCCAGCCAGTTCACTTTTATTTTTTCTCCTGTTTAATGAAGGGAAATGTTCTAGCACCTTTTCATTATCACAGAACTAAAACTGGTCATGAAAACAATCCCCCTCCCTCCAGAGGCCTGCGCTGGCATTGGCCATTGTTAAGATGCTTGCCTATCAACAGCCACTCGAGAAAGAATTTTAAATGGTTTTGTGACGTCAAGAAGGCACAAGAAAACACAGTCTGGTGCCAAATTGCCTCCATCACTGAAAGCACCCAGTAAGAAATAGATAACACAGAAATAAATCTTTTGTGCAGTAGCTATCTCACGATATGCTCTAGCGACTCCAGTAAGTGAGCTTGTCTGGTGTAGGAATAGCTGAAGAAAATGAACTTTCAGAGCCTCATTTTCTAATTTATGATTAATGCAAAGGCAGCCTAATCTGTCAGACTTCCTGCTGTCTGGACACAATGTCTGTGGGGAGCTTGGACCTCGCGCAGGGACACGCCCTGACCAAGTTTCAGCCTCCAAAAGTGAACAGTCTGAGTACGGTGGACAAAAAACTCTATCTCTTGAATGAGAAGATGGACAGACTGCTGCATTTCCAAGAAGACCTGACAGGCAAACTGCAGCAAGTGGACAGAGGCATTGCTGCTGTAGGAAATGGCATTAACAAGCTCACAGTGTCCCAGGCAGCTCCTGGTGGCACAGCTGCAGTGCAGGAGGGCCCGAAGGAACCGGACAGCGCTGCCCAGGCTGATGTGCAGAGCATGTGCTCAGAAGTGTTGAATTTGATGAAAGCTGCCCAGCTAGATGCCTCCAAGCATAAGGAGAGGCTGGCAAAAATAGAGAAAAGGGTCGATACCTTGGATAAAGTTATTACATTTGTGGGAGAAGTATTAAAAAATTCTAAAGTAGTGGATTTCATTCTCAAAGGCATTGTGCCCTGGAAGAAGGGGAGTCTGCTGGAAATCCCTCTTGAGGTTGGTTTAGTTTTACTGTTCTTCATTTCAGTTTATGACATAGCAGGTCTTTAGGCTCTCCTGTCAATCACTTGCATGATGTTTAATTCAAGTTTTCCTTTCTGTATTGCTGGCACAGGTTACTGCTGGGACCTTTGAAATTGCAAGGCTCTTAAGGCAGGGAGCAAGCTCAAAACAGTGTCTGAGGTTCGTGAAGGGTGCTGGGCAGTCCTGGAATGGCTGTGAGCAGGAGACTGCTACTGGAAAGGAAAATTCAGCTTCCACCAGTGCTGAAAGCTCAGCAATGTCACCCAAATCACTGACTGAATTGAGGCCCCAGTGAAAAGTACATACTAGAAGCTTTTGGGTTTTTTGAGGGAAGCTTCTACTTCCTTGTTCATTCACAAATTCTGAACACAGCACCAACTCTTGAGACCTGTGCTGGTTTATGGTCATGTTACTGAGCAGATTTACACATCCTTAGAGATCTTAGTTGTCTTTAGCTGCATTTTTGTGATGCAGCCATGACTTCATCAGCTCCATTGACATAATTCACTCCTGAAATCAAGTAGTTCTTGTGTTTGCAAGTTCCCAGACATCAGTTTCCAAGCATTTCTTAATTATTGAGGATAGTGGGCGAGGAATAGGCAAGAGCAGTACTTAGTTGATATGGTGTTTGAAAATAGATCAAGCTTGTTTTTTAACAGTTCCAGGCGTCTGGAATTAGTTCTAGGTAATGGGAGTTTCCAGTTTTCACTGTGGCTTCTACCCCACCATGGGAATGAAAGAGAGGAAAACTGCAAGGGCTGGAATATATTTATTCATTCCAGATCTCCATGTATGTGGAGATGTGATTGCAGTAAGAGAATTTAGCTCAAGTGAGAATGTCCATTGATATCTAATTCAAATATTTTTCACCAAAGCTGTAAAATCCTTTGATGAGGAAGTACATCTAACCCTTTAGAAGAACAGGGCAGTGTTTGATGGCAATGTACCTTTCCAAACTTTCAATGCTCTCCTGGTCTCCCTTTTTAAGTGCCAGAGGCTGATAAGTGAGCTGGCCTGTTAGGAGACAGGAGAATTTATAAAGTGCTTCCATTAGTGTTGAGAACAATAAATCATGCATTAGTTATCAACCTTAAATCGGGATAGAGATAAAGTTCAGTTCCAGCAGTTCCATCTTCAGTTCTGCAGGTTTTTGGAGAAATGGGCAAGTCTGATGTGTTTTGGGTAAGCTGTGCTATTACAGTCACTGCAAAATGCCTGGAGACAGATACTGTCCTTTGGTTCATTTTGTGGCTAGGCAGGTGCAGATTGGAGGTGGAATGACCTGCTGGTGACAAGCTGGTGGACTGGGAGGGGCTGGAGGTCTGTGTCCCAGGCTCCAAGCTGTGCCTTGGCTGGAGAACAGTCAGGGTGTAGTGGGCGAGCACCTCTATGGCAAATTTTGCAGTATGACCATCATTGTCCTCCTCCTTTGTTTCTGGTCACGAACACTTTTTGTAATTGGAGCATGAGGTCAGTTATAAAACCTTAGGTCCATCCTTTGATCCCAGACTGCTGAGTGATATGTGAACTGTCTCGAGTTGGTGAGGCTGTGGTGAACGTGACCTGGCTGGGAACTGTGCAGAGAGCACAGGTGAACAAATTACCTTGTGCTGAGCCATGTGCTAACTTGGGGCTGCATTTTGCAGCCTGTTCTGTGACAGCAGCACAGACCTGCCCACAGAGCTGCACAGTTACAGGGGGAGCACAGAAAAAGAACTTGCTGCCTGCTTGTTCCTGTTTTGCAGCCTTTGCTGTTTGTCCCAGGGCTCTGCTTATCCTGGGCTGGGAGTGGGGAGGTCCTGTTTGCATTTCTGGGTGAAGCTGTTTGTGACAGCATTCCAGGCATACCTTGGGAATGCTTATGGAAGAAGTTTTGAGGGGTTGGAGTCAACAAAAGGCTATGAATTGAGCTTCCTAGGTTCCAAACCTCTAACTTCTTACTTAAAAACCAGAAAAAATGCACCAGCATTAAACTGTCACTTACCCAAGGCTTTCTTTGCATGTAGGATTGTGCCAGAATAATGTTCACCCTGGTCATTGTTGCAGGTTTGCTTAGAGCTGTAATAAAAAGGGTAATGATTTTTTCCTACTTTTGCTCTTTGGGTGTTTTGGTTTTTTTGGAATGGGAGGTGGGGAGGCTCTGTTCAGTCTGTAGGGTTGGTGCATGAAATCCTTAACTGCTTTTACTAACAGGTGAAGGGCTGATGTGCAGCTGTAATCAGCTACCTGCAGAAATACTTTGTGTTGCTTATTTGCTTGTACAAATCAGGATAGGAGGCTAGATCATGACTAGATTTTTAACTGTATGTCAACCACAGGAAATATTATGTCTTTCCCTAATTTTGTGTAATGCTTTTTGCTACACAGAAGTCAGCTGTAATTTGGTTTCACATGTATTGCTGTCTGAGGTCTTTAGTGGTCCTGTTACAAAATATCCCTCCTCTCAAATTAATTGGGGGGAAAACACTGCTTAAAGATAAAAATCTGCTTCTGTTTTTAATCATTGTAAAGGTGACATGTGAAATATCAAGTGCATACACAAGAGTTGATCTAAAGCTAGATGTTCTTTTTTGGTACCACCTCTTATCAGGTCAAATAATGGAATTTTTAGGTACCTTGAGACAAATATGTTTTGACAAATGTATTCAGAAACATTACTTTTCATTCTGTCACCAGCCAAAAAGCAACAGATATACAGCATCATTTCTTTTTCTACTGTCTCATGTTTCACATGTCATACTTTTTAATCAGTGTGAGTAGAGATGACAGGAGGCAAAAACCCTGACAGTGAAAATTTTGGAAAGCAGTGAGCTAATGTATTAATCTGTTATGTTGTTTTAAAAGGATGCCTGCCTGCAAAGGCAGGGAGAGACTGGAGGAAAGAAGTAAACAGAGCACTGACTAATAATTCACAAGAGGTGTAACTCTCCATTTTTTCAGAGTCTGAATGCCTCCATAGCTGCAGGAACCTCATGGGAAATAGACACTCTTGGCTGCAACTGTAATTTTTGTGTTCCCTTGTCATTCTTAGGCCAAGGATAAGTCTGAGGAGAGTGGTGCAAAACCTAAGCATGTGCTTAGTAACAGAGGAACCCAGACTGAAAGCAAGAAGCCTCTGGAAGGTATGTATCACTCCAGGCATGCTGCAAGCTTTGACTCCAGAATGTGCAGCAGACAAACTGGAAATTAATAGCCTGCTATTTCCCACTACCTGAATTACTCAGATGTAACTGAGTAACTTTGCCCCTCAGTACTGGGAGAATGGAATTGTTCTCACTACCTTCACAAGATGATTTATCCCTAGGATCAAGCACCACAAAAAGCTAGAAGATACAGAAATTAAAAGGAGCACTTTTGTTTAGCTGAAGAGCTGGGGTTTTTTGAGTTGGGTTTCAGTGAACTGTATTCAGAGAGCAGAGCTTGTTTGGAGATACTGTGAAGATAGTGGCCCTATACATAGCAAACCCAACAAGTTCTTTTCCATTAATATCTCTGGAGCAGCCCTCCCTCTTCCCCCTCTCTGAAAAAGGGATGTGTTGACACTAGAATATCTTTTTTTGATCAGCAAGTTTCCCTGATGTGTCAGGGCCAGATTCCTATTTAGGGTGCATCTGTCAGGGCACTGCCCTGTTGCATCCACTGTCAGTGCCTGTGGAGCTGCAGCAGGGGTGAAGGTGATGTTGAGCAGGCCCTGTCATGCTGCTGTCTTCACAAATTGTCAGTGAATCCTTATGGGCAGTCCCCTTTTTAGCTTCATGGCTTTGGAAGTGACAAAAACAAAGCAAATGGTCACAATTCTGACCCAAAAGCTACAGAGACTTTTGAGCAAACCTTGCTTGCTGGTGATCTGGGCTTGCTGAATGTTAATAACCACAGCCATTGTCATGGGAAGGTGATGGGGAACCTTTTAATCCTTTTCTGCAAACTGCACGTGGGCTCTGTCTCGTGCCTCAGTGTCCCTTGGAGTCCTGCTGGGTTTGTCCCTACCCCCCTAACTGGGGAGAGGGGTGTGGATCAGGAGGGTCCTGCAGGATCTGCGGTGCCTTAAACTACCTGTTATATTTGCCCACAAAGTGATTCCAGGTTTTAGATACAATGAACTTGAGCCTTGCAGGTTTTTTGTTTGCTGTAAGGAATCCAAGTCCAATCTGTGGCACTGCTGGAAAGCACCAGAGCAGGTGAATCTTTGGTTTTAAGCCATGAGCATGAGTAGTAGCTCCAGCCTGATGGTGTAAGGATTTTAAACCTTCTGGGAGATTCATGCTATCTTTTGAAGTGTAACTCTGCAGGTTATTTTGAGAGGTGTGTTGCTTTATTCCTCCTCTGTTTCACCATGACTTTTGCCAAGGATAGTTTATTAATGGATTCTTTTATTCAGAGACAAAAAATGTGAAAAAGCTGGATGAAAACAAGGGAGCATGTGAGAAGGTGAACATTTCCAGTGCTGTAGCCCACAAAGCTGACTCCAAACCCCAGCTCAAAGACAGGACAGCCCAGCAGCAAGGGGCAGAAGGTGCTGGCAAAACACAGAGCTCTAAGAGCTGTCCACAGCAAAAGGACATCGATGTCAAAGCTGTGAATCAACACAATGGTCTTCCCTTCATACATCAAGATCCTGCAGGCAACCAGAGTGCTCCTGCTGAAGGCCAGAAGGGGGACAGAGCCCCAGGCCCTGCTGAGTGCCACAGGCAGCTCGTTCATCAGAAGCCTGGCAAGAATGAAAGCAAAGCTGCAGCGTCCCGGGAGGCTGCGCCCTCCACGTCCAGGGCCATATCTGACACGGGCTGTGAAGTGACACACACCAGGTAATGGCCTTGCTGGTGGCTTTCTGGGGGACCTGGGTTTTCCATGGGTTACAAGGGAGAAAAGGAAAGCCAGGCCATTAAAGGAGGCAGCTCCTGCCTGATGGGAGAGGAGGAGAGACCCTGCAGGGGTTAAGGCAGGAGGCTCAGGGGGCCCTGGGTGAAGTTCTGTGCAGCCCAGGGCTCAGGTGGGACAGAGGGGTTTGAGGTGGCAGCACTGACACAGAAAGGTGACCACCACAGAGGAGCTCAGGTAGTTATAAACCACTCACTCAAACCACTCATTCCCTCTCAGCTCCTTGGTTTCTATAGCCATGGGGGTGAAAGGAATTTGAGATATTTATTAGTGTACGACAAAACCAAAGAATTTGTGTTTGTTCTCCTTAGTGTTTTCAGTGTTTTGGTCACCTAAAGATTATTCATTTATTCTTCTCTATCAGGCTAATATTTTCCTCATATAGGTGTTTCATATAGGTATAGTCCATTTTCCTTTGGCTTATTTATCTGGAATTTTATTTTAATATCTTTTATTAAAAATTGTAAAAGCCCCCATGACAAAAACCAACAAAACCCCACAACCAAAAGACCTCTCCCAACTAAACCCAAACAAATGGAACTTCTGTGGCAGATTTTAACTGCCAGTGCCTCTCTGTCTGGGTGGGTGGCTGTAAAGTGGTTTATATGTGTGTGTGAGGGTGACAGACACTCATCCATACACACCCACATATGTATGTATGATTTTGGGTGGAGAAATGTATGTATGACTTTGGGTGGGGAATTCCTCCATTGTTCCTGGGTACAAATGTGGTGTCTGAGCCCCAGGTTTGGTTTGGGGATGAGGGAGGCCAGCAGGCAAGAGGGAGTAAACCCCAGGGGCAGCTGCAGCCCAGCATTGTCATGGTTTGGAGTGAGAAGTCACATGAGGGTGGTAAACACCTCTCTGAAATGGATGCAGCTCTAATGAAGTTTGTAAGCCCACACAGAGGCATCAGAGGAACATTGTGTTCCCCTGCCTGGAGAAGTGCCCGAGAGTCCCACTGAGCTCAGGCTTGTCTCGATAGCAGAGGAAGTGTTTGCTCAGAGCTGCCTTCAGCTGCTCTCCCAGCTCACACCACAGCAGCACCAGGTGCTAAAGGTGCAGAAAATCAGACATTTCACACTCTTGTTTTAAGAAAGCAGAAACATTTTCTTTTAGAACATCTTTTGTAATGAGGTTGCTCCAGTGGAAGAGGCAATTACCTTTGTGAAAATGAGGTCTGTTCTCTCCCAGACATCAGAAGCTGGCTTCATTTGCCATTGTATAAAATCTCCTTTATAACTTCACAAGTTTCAATTCAGCCTTGGTCAAATCAGACTGCTCATGACATTGGAGCTGTAACAGTTGACTCAAACATTATCACTCAAATGTCTTTGATAGAGTTTAGGAACACAGAGAATTGGTTCTGACCTGCACTCTTTTTAGGCAACACAAGAGGGAAAAAACACATTAAACTTTTCCAGTAGTTAAAATGCCAAGGAAAATAGTATTGCTGGAGTGAGAGAGTTTATCAAAACTAGATTTTTAAGAGAAGGCTGTGGAAAGAATGCTATCCCATCAGAAGACCCAAACCCAGATGGCTGAGTGTGCAGGTCAGCCAGCTGGAAGAGGACACAAGCCATCAGATTTGTAGAGCCATGTGAGCAGGCAGCCATTTAGCTAATCAGCCTGTCATTTGTGCAGGCAATCACTATCTGAGTGGTGTTTTGTTAGACCAACTGTAATAATTGCAAAAAGTGGGTAAGTTTTCAAATGTGGGATTAACTCTTTGCAGGGTGAGACATTTTGTTCAGCTGAAGGGCAGACATGTAGAGAGAGGAGGACACAGAGAAAG
Source organism: Zonotrichia leucophrys gambelii (assembly GCF_028769735.1). Lineage (NCBI taxonomy): Eukaryota > Metazoa > Chordata > Aves > Passeriformes > Passerellidae > Zonotrichia > Zonotrichia leucophrys. Next base: position 13,877,209 of record NC_088181.1, read on the forward strand.
AGCCAGCATGATTTTTGGTGCTCTCCCCTTAGTGTTTGTGGGTCATTCCCAGCAAGATTGGTACAGTTAGGTTTTATCCACACTATAGAAATGTATGGGTTTGGAAACAGATTTTTCTTCCCCCCACAAAGTTGCAAAAACCAGGCAAGCCACCTGCATCAATATCAAATGTCTCCTGTTTGCTCTGCAGGATATCCATCAGTGTACATATGACCGACATGAAAGAAAAGATTGAGATGGCCAAGGAGGGAAATGTAAGTGACAGCAGAGGTAAAAGTTCCAAAGTGAAATCCACACCAGCAGACTTGAAAGGAGTCAAACAGCAGCCTGACAAATTAAAACTTCAACAGAGTACTAAAAACATCAGCTCCAAGCCAGATTCAGAAGTTAAAGGGGACAATAAGCAAAACGAACTTGCACCTCAAACAGGGAAGCAAAAGCCATTCCTGAGCAAGCCCAAACCAGGTGAAAAAGCTGAAGAGAAATCAGAATTAAAATGTGAGCCCATAACCTCACAGAATACCTCTGCAAAGGAGCCTGTGAAAGATGCAGGGGTAAAAGTGAAAGTCCATCAAGAAACAGCAAAAGCAGAAAAATCTCCAGCAGATACCAAGTCTGAGAGGAGGGGATCTGAGACTGCAGGGGGAAGCAGACATGATGCTCAGCAGGGTACAGGAGAGGCACCAGAGAAAACCAAGTCTCTGGCAGCTGTCAGAGCTCTTCCCACTCAAGGAGAAATCATTGGTAAGTTGCTCACAGCTACTCTTGAAACTTGTACATTGAGGATTTTTGCTATTCCTGCCTGTTATACAGACAAGCAAGAGCACGAGCAGTGCTCAGTAGAACACCCATGTCTTACACTTCAAGGGCTTTTTGCATTGGGTACCTTTGACTATGTGAATAACAATTCACAGATTCTTTTAATAGTAAAGTGTGTTTTGGGGAAAAATAATTTAAAATAAAATAGCATGAAGTGTATGTGTGATGAGAAGTACAAGAATTTTGAAAAAATCCATTTTCTTTAGATGCAGCATTTGTTCCTTCAGATAGAAGGTGCAAACCAAGCATACTTCAGCAACTATGGAGATCCAGAGCACAGAAAGTACTGCAGGAAATGTTTCTTGTTGTGGCCTGTTGTGTTATTGGCCAGGATCTCTGGGTTCCTGAGGGAACACTGTGTTGCTTTGTCTCAGGGAATGCTCTGTCCTGGCAGCACATGTGTGTGTATGTTGCAGAGTGTACAGACATGGGCAGATGACCTGACTTCTCTGGCTTTCTGAGCAGGGGCTAGAGATGAGTTGAATACATGTTAAATTGCAGCCTGAAATACCTGGAGATTAATTATAAAATTGCTTTCAATGGGGGACATAAAAAATGGGTTTAATGAAGCTTTACCCTAGAAAACCTTGGACATTAAGTGATCACAGTTAACTAATTTAGCTTACCACAAACAGACTAAACTTAGTGTTTGTAATGCTAATAATTGCACCTTTAATTTGGAAACTGTCTGCAAGACTCTTGCTGCTAAGAGAAACCCAATGATTTTATCAATCACTGTCCTCATTCCTCAGTGCTGTGTATTTTTGCTGGTTTTTCTGGCTGTCATGTAACAATTAAAAGATAAGTGTAATTTGTTTCAAACTTTCAGGTAGTATTTTCTGGTGGCCCTTTCTGTTAATGCATAAACTAAGATGATGGTCTCCTGAAGGTGTCCAGTTAAAAAAAACAGAGTGGAGGTTCAGGAGGTGGGATGCCGATCTCAGCTCCGGGACTGTGATCCTTGTCTGTACAAGGGATTTAGCAGTGAAAGCCCCTCACAGCCGAGGGATGCAGTCCCTGGTGTGAGGAGAGGAGCAGGGCAGTGGGAGTGCAGCAGTGTCAGAGCAGATGTGTCCCCTGCAGATGACAGCCCCTCTCCTCCAGCCCCGTTCGAGCACCGCGTGGTGAGCGTCCGGCAAGCCGAGGTGACCGCCAGCTACTCCGTGTGCCGGCACCAGGTGCTGGGCGGGTAAGTGTGCCTGGCCCCGTGCTCTGGGGCCCTGCAGCTGCCCCCGAGGGCTGGCTGGGAGGGACACACAGGGGGTGGGTTCATCCTGGAGCCCTTTAGGTGATCACAGCTGCTCCTGCATCAAGGATGTCCCTTAGATGGATGGTTTCTGCCCCAGCCCCATGTTCATGTGCCTCACTGCCATCCTGGTGACTGTTCTTTTCATTTGTTTTAATAATCCTGGCCTCAGTGTTGTGGAAAGAACCTGTACCCCTAAGGCACACAAGATTCAGAGCATTTGAAAAGTCAGCAAAGCCCATTAGGCCAGGCAGCTTCCAATTTTTATTTTTTTTTCTGTGCTGAGCTGCACATTAAAGAAAACTAAGGAAGAATTATAATTATTTTGACCTTATGTTTAGTTTTCACTCATAGGAAGTCTGCAGCTGCTTCAGCTTTTGTATTCCTGTATCCTTACTTATGTGACAAGAAGGCTTGATTTACACATTGATCCACATACAAATATGGCTTAATAAGTATAAGCAATGTGATGCAACACCAGGGAAGATGGTGGTGAGGAATCATCCCAAGGGGCATTAACATATCTGCATGACATGGGGGAGAATTTACAGCATGCCAGAAATGCAGGCTGTGGAGTGGCTACAGTTACTGGTCTTATGGTCATTTAAAAAGTTCTGGGATCAGGACAGAAATATCCTTGTTAATAGACCCACTAACATATCCCTGAAGGACAGCAAGGGGGTCCAGTTACAGAAGGGAGCCAGAGCATGGCCAGGCCATCATACCTCAGCGGGACCAGTGGGGTTTAATATTTTAATGTAAGCACTGAACAACTGGCTGGAAAGATAAACCTAATCCTTCATAAGCTGAGAGAAAGAGGAGCTCCATGCTGCTGGCCACCCGACCCCGTTCACTTTGTCCTGGGCTATTTTTGCTCATGATAAGAATAGTTCCAGGAGAGGTTTCTGTGCTGAGCTGCTTTCCCATCTTTCTTTCCCATTTTCCCATCATCTTTTCCTTGGCATCCACAGGGGGCGTTTTGGGCAGGTCCACAAGTGCACGGAAATATCGACGGGGCTCAACCTGGCAGCCAAAATCATCAAAGTGAAAGGAGCCAAAGAGAAGGTAACCCCACTGCTGGGAGCTCTGCCCCTGCCCTCCCTGCCAGGGCCAGCACCACTGCCCCCAGCTGCCCATGAGGGGCAGCTCATCCTTGGGTACCATCAAATGCTGCAAAATCTTGGGCTTGCTGGGACTCTTCATCATCTCCTGTGTTCATGATCCAACCCCCAGTCCCCTTGAGATCTGTGCTGTAGCTGTTGGGCTTTATAAATAATAATTCTGTTTTGGTATGGTGGAATTCAAGGAGTGTATTTTGCTCATTTTTTGTTACTTTGTTATTTTTTTCAGGAGGAAGTAAAAAATGAAATTAACATCATGAACCAGTTAAATCACGTGAATCTGATCCAGCTTTATGATGCTTTTGAAGCAAAAAATAACATCACTTTGATAATGGAATAGTAAGTTTAAATGATCTCAGGAATTGTCAGATGTCTGGGTTTTCTCAGGTCGCTAAAGCAAATAGGGAGGGATAATTCTGAGCTGTTAAGAAGTGAGTGGTTTCCCAGCCTAAGAGAGAGTTGATCTCACTTTCAGAAGGAAAAAAACCAATGTTTTAAAGGTAATTTCTTCAGGTTAAAAGCTTGTCAGAGCTTTATCCCTGAATAATTTTCTCTTCTGTGCAGAATTAAGTTCAGCTGTCAGCTCATGTGAAACAGCTTTCAGTTTGAGAAGTTCCATTTAGTAAATTTTGTAGGTTGAAGACTTATTTTCCCATGACTAGTAAAATGAGAGAACAACAGACACTGTAGTACTCCCTGTAAGTTCTCCAGGTCCCATAGGATCCCCAGGTCATGTGGGTTTGGGTTTGACATGTATGCCCCAAATACTAGTGCCACCTTTCCTATTTCTGAATTTAGACTGATACCTAATTTTAAGAGAAATAAGTCTCTTGAAGTCACTGAGGCTGCTGATACACACTTTATTTTGGATGTTTCGTTAGGACCCTCAACTACAGAGCCTAATTCCCAATGTGGAATTAAATTGGGCTAATGTAATATTTTAGGGTTTTTAATGCTTTTCTGTGTGAAATTTTAGTCTTGATGGTGGGGAATTATTTGACCGGATCACAGATGAAAATTACCACCTGACAGAGCTGGATGCCATCCTGTTCACCAAGCAGATCTGTGAAGGAGTCCACTACTTGCACCAGCATTACATTCTCCACTTAGATCTGAAGGTCAGTTGTTTGTGCTCTCTGTGCTTTAGTGTCACAGACATGTTTTATGAAAAATCCTTTCCTTAGGATTTTTTCTCCTGAGAAGCTGAGAGGCCTCAGGAACAAAATGCAAACAGTGATTATCTGCTGATGTGGAATGCAAAGGTGCATCTGTGACTGGTCTCGTGTGGTTGTTTCTAATTAATGGCCAATCACAGTCCAGCTGTCTGGACTGTCACAAGCCTTTGTTATCATTCTTCTTTTTCTATTCTTAGCTGGCCTTCTGATGAAATCCTTTCTTATATCCTTTTAGTATAGTTTTAATGTAATATAAATCATAAAATAATAAATCAAGCCTTCTGAAACATGGAGTCAACATTCTCATCTCTTCCCTCATCCTAAGACCCCTGTGAGCACCACCACGCTTTAGTGGGGCTACTTTAGGCGCCACAGAGTTTCTGATCACTGAGGAATAATGTCTTATTTCATGAAGTCATGTCATAAAGGAATAGAATTAATGGCTGCAACGAATGGAGCCTTAGAGATTGATTGCTTTTTTTCCAGTGTCTGTTCAGTAGCTTGCTTGGAATCACCAGGATTTTGGGCTTTTGCCTTTCTTAAATCAGAAGCTTTTCATTCTCTGTAGCATTAAACAATTCCCTTTTATCATGGATTTTAAAAAAACCCACCCAAAACCTCCTTGGCTGGAAATGCCCACAGTCTTCCCTCTATTTCCCCTACCCTTTTTAACAGTGTACAAATACCTGTTCAATCATCTTCTATAGTTTGTACCTTTTACTGCCTGGAACCAACCTGCAGCAAAATTGCAATTTTTTTCTAATAGTCCCTTAATAATGGATATTTTTGAACAGAAATACAAATTGGTTTTTTCCTGCCTGTTTAAATAGCACCTTACACAAATGACATTAAACCAGGCTGGCTCATAGACAGTTCTGCAGCTGGACCCCATCACACCCCATCCCCACCTTGAAAAACATTCTCATTGGAAAAAAAAATTGAGTGCATTTGTGCCTTTTATGGAGGGAATTTTATACTATTTTTTGCTAGATACTTCTCTCAAACATTTAACTCAAAATACCCTCTTCTCTTTTTGTAGCCTGAAAACATCCTATGTGTAAATCACACAGGAAACCAGATTAAAATTATTGACTTTGGATTAGCAAGGAGGTAAGAAAGTTCAGTTGTGAATTATATTAAAAAACAAAAGCAAATCAAACTCACCAAACCAAACCTCTGACATATTTCTGGTAGTTCTTTGGTGGGGGGTTTGTGTTTTGATGGCTCTGTAATAATTCTGTGTGAATGAGTTAAGCATTTTGCTTTTGCAGGCATGAGTTTTCTGCTGTGTACATTAATTATCTAATTGCTTTTTCAAATAACATTTCTCTTCAATAAAGCTTTACTACTGTTCTAATTATCTCAAAATTATTCCCCATGTAGAGCTTTTACTCTAGGGACTCTGTGAAGGCTCCCAGAGACTTCATGACTGCAGGGTTTCATGGTGCAGGTTCTAATTGTAGAAATTATCTGCTAAACTCTTCAAGTAGTTAAGTTGATTGAAGGTAAAAAAAATGAAAGAAAAAGCATGTTTGAGCCATCTCATGTGAAACAGGAAACCCTCAGAAAAATAGGAAATTCTGTCCATTCTTTTATTTTGCTTGCATGAGTTTAAAGAAAAGCAGTGAGAGCATAGGTCAATTGCCCTAGAATAAAAAGGAATTAATTCTACTATTATTAGGACAGTAAGAACAATAATATTTCCCTAATTATTTTCTAAATCCTTTGAGATTTTTCTTCAGCTAAAAGCTGGTTCATTCATGCATATATATATTTATGTGTTTGTATAGAGGTGTCTGTTCAAGGACTTTGTTTCCATAAAATACTTGTTGAAGAAAAAAAAAAAAAGTACATTGAGTTTGGGGTTTTGTTTGGTTGGATTTTTAATTGGGAGGGCAGTTTTGCAACAAGATCATCCAGGAAAATGGGATTTCCAAGCATGCTGTAGTGCTTTGTTCTGTCTGAACACAGATGTGGCTCCAGCTGCCCTCAGTGGCAATTATTACTGCTTCAGTTTTGTAACCTTTCCCTGTTTAGCAGTAGCAAAAAGAACAGGGTCATTTTCCCCATACGGGGTCACTGTTCCTTGTTCCCAAGCCCAAATAATCCTCTGCAGTCCCACCTCAGTTCTATTGAGTTATATCTGTGGTGCAGATGTTCACCCTGAGCTGTAGCTGGGGACATCCCACTAATCCAGTGCCCTCCAAATCTTGTATAGTCAAAACTGCTTTGTTTGTTTTATGGGTTTTGGACAACATCTGGAAAGCATCCTGTGGTGTCCGGCTACCACGCTTTGGGGGAGCCCTTTGCAGGGTTTAGTGTCCTTGTTCTTCCTCGTGGCTTTGCTCTGGCAGAGGGACAATGATGGAATATTCCCTGAGGTCACCCCAGAGCTGCCCTGGCTGCCAGCACTCCCAAAACTGTGCCTTGCTGTTCCCTGGGGGATGAGCTCCCAGCTCCTGACTCATGGCTGGCTCTTCTCCTGGTACAGGTACAAACCCTGTGAGAAGCTGAAGGTGAATTTTGGGACTCCGGAGTTCCTGGCTCCCGAAGTGGTGAACTACGACTTTGTGTCCTTCCCCACGGACATGTGGAGCGTGGGTGTGATCACATACATGCTGTGAGTGCCCAGGGCCCTGCAGGCCAGGCTGCAGCAGCCCCTCAGCCCCCCTGGCTGAGACCAATCCTAAGGAATTCTGCTAAAACCCCCAGCTTTCCATACAGGGGCACCTTGCTGTGTGTCCAAAGGTCTAAACAACAAATGAGCCTTTGATAAATATGTAAATGTTCTTCTCCCTTATCATCTTACTTAGATAAGGTGATGGTAAATGGGCCAGGTCTTTTTCTCACTCTGAAAAGTTGCCCAAAATATGTGAGAATTTTAATTTTTGAGGACTTGAATTAATTTTTAAATTTGTAATCTGATCATTTTAATAATCTTACACTTGGTGTGCATCTGCTTAGGAGAATTAATATGATCTGTGTTGGGCCATGGGTCTGAGAAATGACCTGTCCTGAACAGGGCTAAAACTTTTCCCTGACATCTGGATGGCAACCATGGACAGCTTGTCTGTCCAAAGTCTCTGCCTTCTGATGAGCTTGTTTTGCATCCCAGAATCTTTCACAGCCACTTTCTGTGAACTGGATCCATTTCTGGTTTAAATTTGTATGTTAGGCAAAACCCAACTGAATGAAGTAATAAATGGTGGAAGCAATAAAGATGGGCTTAGAGACTAACTGTAAAAAGTAATTTATTGTTCAGAATTGTGTTTAATTCAAGCCACATAAGGATATGGCCCCCAGTTTGGGAAAGCTCTTGAGTCCCTCTAGCTTTCCTAGCTGGGAAGGCACTGAAGCATGTCCCTAAATCCTCACTGAATCCACTCCTTGGGGATCTATTAATGGTGCTCCCTGACCTGAGCGAACTGCTAGGGGGTAACACTAAATTACAGCACTTAATCTCCCCAAACTATTGCCTTATCCTGGCAGGGACTGAGAAATGGAACCCTCCATAGCTGAGAGCTTTTTCCCTCCATAAGATAACAACAGCTACAAAGCAGAGGAGTCATAGAAGGAAAACCACACCTTGCATATGATAACTGCTCTTCTCCCCCACCCCCTCTTTCTTTTTTAAGGCTTAGTGGCCTGTCCCCATTCCTGGGAGAGACTGATGCTGAGACAATGAATTATGTAGTCAATTGCAGCTGGGATTTTGATGCAGAAGCATTTGAACAGCTCTCAGAGGACGCCAAAGACTTTATTTCCAGACTGCTTGTGAAGGAGAAAAGGTACCTGGGTCTGATTGTGAGAACAGTGGCACCAGTGATATTAAATTCTTACCAGCCAGTTGTTTGGATTGCAGCCAACAATGAGAAATTGCTGTGTGACATTTTTGTGTGCTGGCTCTGGGCAGTTCCTCAGTGATTCAGAAGCCCCTGTTTTAAAGCAAAGTGTCTGTGCACCCTGACTGAAAAAAGTTGCTTTTCACAGTAGCATCAATACAGGCAGAACACAGGAAATCTGGAAGGATTTGCAGTATAGGAATCTGTCTCTAAAGCTTTTGCTTCTCTGAGCAAAAACTATTTCTATTGTTGGTTTGGACTGTCACAAGCCTTGACAGAAATTGCAAAAATGCCTCTTGAATGCCGTGGAGGATAAATGGAAGCTGCAGCTGTGAAAATGTGTATTGTTCTCTTCTAAAGTGGTCTACAGGCTTTTGGGAGATATTAGGGAGCGTTTGGGACTTAACTCTGCTTGTGGCTTCTCATTCTTGGCTCCACTGAGATCCAAAGTGATTGCAGATATGAAACAATACAGAGAATGAGGATCATATTGATGTCAGACCATGGCTGGGGGGTTGGCTGGGAGAACAGAAATTTTTCTCTTGCTGAGTAGTGATACAAAACTAATCAAATCAGGAAATGATGCATACAGTAAAACAGATTGTGTGTTTGAGGGGAATTCAAAGGAGTGCTTAGAATATTAACAGCTTCCAGATCATTACCTAAATCAGACAAATCAGTTCTAGTACTAATTCCATTTTGAACAATAGGTTGCTATGAAAAACAAAGAATTAAGTGAAATTTAGCATATTGCCAGCAGGAGACATCTAAGGATTTTTTCTCAGACTGTAATGATGATTTGCTGTGAGACTGTAAACTTTGGAGTCTTCAATTCTTCTGTGCAATGGGATTAGGGTGTCCAGAGGCACCCTCTCAAGTCTGGTTAGGAGCTGTGAATGAAGTGAGTATGTGAGAGAAGTGTTGTCAGTGAGTGGCAGAGCAGTGATCAGCTGGCCCCACTGTTCACAAGGTGAGGCAGCCCCTGCTCTCCTGCAGCCCTGCTGGGACCCTGGCTCTGGCCTTGGACAGGACCTGCAGCCCTTCCCTCCCTGACTGCTGAAATCAGGCTGGGCAGGCAGGAGTTGTCTTTTCACCAGCTCAGAGACAGCTCAGAGCTCAGCAGTTAGATATAGGCTTTTGATTTGAAAAAAGGCAAATTAAACTTTGTTCTCAACAGCTCTACCTTAAGATTTCCTCTGTTACCATATACTTCCCAAACCTTTTAGGATAGGCTGTGGCATTTGGGCCCATTGTTGGATGTCAGGATATTAAAGTATGCTTAACTTGATCCAAGTTTAGGGTGAATAGACAATAGTGCTTTTTAAATATGAGGCACAGAATAAGCTTTTTAACTACGAGGCACAGCTAGTGCTGTCAGGACAGACAGATAACACCACAAATGTTACTTTTCTGTTAGCAAAGTTCTGAATTTGCATAACGAAGTGATACATTAACCTAAGCCCAGCTCAAGCGAGGCACTGCCGAGGCAGCGGCAGTCAGTCCTTCATCCCGCTCACCCCTCCTGCTGGAGAGCGCAGGATGCTGGCAGGATCCGGGCACCGGCATTGTACCGTGTTCGTTCATTCGGGAGAGTTCCTTTATCCCTAACTGGCCTGGCTTAGGGCAAATTTGGGAGAAAACCCCCAAAATGGGGCCCCTCCAGAAAGCAAACCTACACGGCCCCTTCCCCCAGCCGGTTTGGGAAGGATTCCTCAGAGAGAAGTGGAAAGAACCTGTTTATTTAACAGGCACAGCACCCCCCAGCACACAAAATGAACAATACCGGATGGCATCACTCTGTCACCACTCTAAAAAAGATGACAAATTCAGAAAGTCTCTCTTGGGGGTGGTCGCTCTGTTATCAGTCCCTCTGGCACTGGGGTAGCTGCTGCAGGCCACAGGGTGCAAACTCTCGATGTTTCCAGGACCCAGATCCAAAAAAAGGGAAAGGAGAAACAGTCCAGGGAAAAATTTGGACTGCTTAGCTACTGACTAATGAGCAGAAGCAAAAAGCGAGAGCAAAGCAGGAGCAAAGCAGAAGCAAGAGCAAAGCGAAAAGCAAAAACTGCACTAATGCACTGTCCCGTCTGTGTCCCGCCAGCCGTGGGGGAGCGGCTGATAAGAAAACCAAAACTTTCACTGTTCAGAGCCAGTCTTGGAGGCACAGAACATGATATCCAGCATAAAGAGAACACACGGATGGGGATACAAGCATCAGAACGTCACCCAGGACACTAACAAAGAGGAGCCCGGGCCCTGAGGAGGGGAGCAGGGCGCTCTCACGAGATCGGGAGCAGAGGGCGGTCTCCAGAGATCCGGGAGCAGGGTCACGGAGCTCTCGGTCTCGGGAGCAGAGGGCCGGGTCTCACGGAGCTCTCGGGGTCCTGAGAAGGGGAGCAGAGGGCCGGCCGGGCTCTCACGGAGCTCTGTCCCTCTCCCCGCAGCTGCCGGATGAGCGCCACGCAGTGCCTGAAGCACCAGTGGCTCTCGGACCTGCCCGCCAAGGCCCAGCAGTGCAAGCTCCGCCTCAAGTCGCAGCTGCTGCTGCAGAGCTACATGGCCCACAGGAAGTGGAAGGTAAATAATTCTGCTTCCACAGGGAAATCACACCGCAGGCACAGCCATTCCCTCCGGTGTGGTGGCTCCCTGGTGCCCACAGGTTCCTTGGCTGTGAGTACCAGTTATGAGGTCGGTTTTTACCTGTAAATGAAGTGTTTGGTCATGCTTCTATTTCTTGTAAGTTTGGTTTCAGTTTTCACGCTGATTGGTGTTTTGAAGTTTTTTTACATCTTTCTACATGTTCAGAGGCTTCACATGCTACTTAATGTTAAAATTTCATTGTCTTTACACTTTTCCATTGCTAGCAGCTGCATTGATCTGTTGTCACTAAGGAGTAGGGATGTAACTAAAGGCAGTTTGTGCCTCCCTCTGCAGAATGGGAGTGTGGGAGAGAGGAAACATACCTAGGCTTAAACTCATCGAGAGAACTCTGCAGGATCTTACTGATAACCCCAGGCTCCTTCTGAACTGTGTTTATGAAGTGATAGGTAATAATTTGTGTTTGAGTCTCTATTTGATTGTAGATAATTGATCCTAAAAGGTGCACACGGTGATCTTGTTAGAAGGAAGCCTGTGGAATTGTGAGGCAAACTCAGGATCATTTCCTTCTCTTCTGTCACTGGGGAGTTGCATTTCCTTGGCAAGGAAATGCAACTTGCACTTCTTTCAGTCCTGCACTGCAACTGCTTGCTGGCAAACTTCTGCACTTGCATTTTAAAGATGACACAATCTAAAGACCTATCCCTGTACATTTACAGTTCATAATAACACTGCAGAACCTCACAGTGCTGTGCAGGAACCACTGCAGCCCACACAAGCTTGGGTCACTGCAGGGAAATGGGTTTACCAGGAAGAGAAATCCCTGGCAGCTGCAGAAAAGTTCCTTTGCCTTGGTTTCACTCACACTTGGACTGTTCTGTTCTGTTCACAGAAACACTTTTATGTGGTGGCTGCTGCTAACAGGCTGAAGAGATTTCAGAGTATGTCTGTCAAGCTTGCATGAGCTTGTGTGAACCTCCTCCACTCCTGGAGATGGACATGAGGCCATGGAAGGAGGACTCAGTGTCTCCAAACATTTCTATCCCTGTTTTATAACCTAAGGTTTTGGGACTGTCTTCCTCAATTATTTTGTGTGTTAGTGCTGTGGTTCCAGAAGAACCTTAAGGAAGAAACACAGGATTTCTAAAAGCAGAAGCTTTTTTTTTTTGTTTGCTTTTACAAGTTTTTAGTTGTTCTATAGAGTGGTGGAAAAACGTGGCTATTACTGGGGCTGACTTCTTGCTGAAGGCTTTGGCTCTGCAGAGTATTGTTGGTGTGTCTATAGCAGAAAACCCCTGGCAGTTTTCTGGTCTCTCACACCAAGCATGGGATCTCTAAAGACTTTTTCCTGACTGATGTTTGTGAGTTACCAGCTTTAGAGAACTGCCACGCAGTGGCACAACTTGGCCCTCAGGTGTTTGTTACTTAAACAAAAGACACAGACATTGTTTTCTTCTTTATTTCTTTCCAAAAGGTAATTTTCCCACAACATGAAGATGCTTTAGTGCAACTCCACCTTGGGTGGTTTTGGTTTGTTGTTTTGGTTTTTTATTATTCTATAATCTCCTTTAAAAAATAGTCACTGCATAGTTGGGAACTGTGAGGAACCCTGGTTTGAGGTAACTTAAGTCAGTCCATTGCTGCTGTTTCCTAGGGCAAGTTGAATTGAGCTGAACTGACTGAACTTCTGGAAGGAGATGTGTGAAGATGCCATGCATACAAATCACCTAATGACTGTTGGGTCTATGCAAAAAGACCTCATGTTGTACAGAAAAGAGGAGAGTTACAGAGATTTTATGTTTTTAAAACTTGTAAGTGCTTTTCATTGTCCATGACTGCAGCACTTACATTGCTAAGTTCTAGTTTGAGGATTTGTTTCTCCTCTCTGGAAATTTTAATGCAGTATGAGAAGCTGGTATGGTGTGACATGCAAAACAGGTTTCATTTCTGATAGGTTCAGTGACAGGGAAACAGTGTGTTGCCAGACTCTGCCTTTAGTCCAGTTAGGAGGTTGAAGCCCTTTTTGCCTCCCTCATTTAGCTCTTGAACAATAAACTTCTTCTTCACAATATTAACTTATTTTGGATTTTAAACTCTTTTCTTATGCATAGAGTGAGAGCCACTTAGAATCTCTCAGATAAAAGTACAATATTATTTATTAAACCTGTGATTTCCTGTTCTGGATTTTGCAAAACTCAGTGTGAACTGGATGGGCTCTTAGGAAAAATGGAAACTAGTATTACTGAAAGTAGCTTTCCAGCAAAGGCACCTGTGGAGTTCCTTTGAACTTTATGGACTTTGACACCCCTTGAATTTGCAGAAGTGTTGGTTGCTAATGATGAGGTTTGTAAGACTGCATTACTCTGGTCTAGCTATTTTTTCCACTCAAGTGCTTCTCACTTTGCATAGTCCTGACTTTATTTGCAGCATTTCCAGAATTGGGACAGAGAAGAATCTTGATAATTTATCACCTTCTATGAAGGCCCACTTTTGTTCATGTTTTCCTTCCACAGTGTTTCTGCATGCTGAATGTCATTGTATTCATTGCTCTGTATATTTCTGAATTAATACTAATAAATTTCATGGAAGTGGAACAAGAATATTCATCAGCATTGGTTTAAGCCCTGCTGCCAAACAAACCTGAAAGTATTTCTGGGTGGGTCCAGAGATACAGGCCAGGCAGAAAACATGCAAGAGAAATGGAACAAAGGCCTCTTCTCTAAGCATATGACTGTGAGACACAAAAAATCTGTTGCCCACTCAACATCCTTTTCCTCTGGATATCTTAATTCTTAAGGCACAGACATCTCCATGTTTCTTATTTTGCATTCCAAGTACCTGTGCCAAGATGATGTCATAATACAAAGCTTTTCTTTCCAGTACTTTTGTTGTTTCTTGGAATATTTGGGACCCCTTACAAAAGCACAAGAGATTTCATTCCTATACACAAGAAAATAAATCAAATTCATTGACTGAACAATATTTATTTAAAAACCCGAAAAAACCTAAAAAATAAGGCTTTATTTCTCTGCTGGCTTTGCAGTTTAACAAGGCACTGTTAGTCCCCTTCCTCTTGTTTCACTGACTGCTTCCAGCCAGGGGCCCAAGGGCCTGTAACTTATAACTTATTTACACTGGAAGTAGCATTAGAATGTTATCTGCTTCTTGCAGCAAGAGAAGGAAGCTATTCTACCCCTAATGCCTGTGAGCAGTCACACACACTTCCTGTAAAATCCCACCACTCCATGGTGTCATTTATTAAAAATAACATTCTTAAATACTTAAAACCTAAATCAAATCAGCTGTCTGCCAGGCAGCCATCATTCACATGCTACTGGATCTCTTGTTAGAGCAGAGGGAGAGTTAAAATCAAGAGCAAGCAGCAGTTACATTGCTGGGTGGCATTACCGAGTCACTACTCTTTGTCTCTTGTGCCTTAGCAGCATTTTCCAGGATTTTCTTTTTCCATTCCTCATAGTCCTGATTCGTTTCAGTCTTTGGCTGTTTACATGGCAGTTCCTCATCCTCTTCAGAGCCTGTGAGGAGACAAGAGAGCCCATGAGAGGCCATCATGGGCAGCATGCTGCTGGGGATGGCAGGCAGTGAGCAGAGGGACAGACAGCAGGAAGGACAGCACAGCTGTCCCTGTGGGTGCTGCTCCCCTCACCTGCAGGGACAGTCACCTGTGTGTCTGCACAGAGCAGCTGTCCTTCCTTCCACTGCACTATCCAGGATAGGCCCCTGTGTCCTGCTGCCAGCTCCCTGTGCTCCACAGAGGTCTGAGAGCACCATGGCCCATCACACACACAGCTCCAACATGGGCAGCAGGAAAGCTCAGAACCACTCCAGGGAGGTGATTGTCTCTCACAGCTAAACACAACTCACCATCCTCCTGCTCACACTGCTCCAGGGTGCTCTGCAAGCTCTCAGGTGTCTCTGCAGCCACTGGAACTGCCTCTAAAAAAACAAGTAAATTGCTTTGATTTGAATGGTATTTGGGGCTCCAAGGGTGGCTTAAATGTGAATCTTGGACAGCAGTGCCACCTTCCACAAGTACTGTTGTCCAGTCAGAGCAGTTCCCTGGTCCTGACTGATGCTCAAGCTCTACAAGAGGTGCCAGCACTTCAACTGACTGGCTGCTTTAATTAGCAGGCTGCTAATTAGCAGCAAACTGCTGCTGCATTGGTAACCACAATGATCCACCATGTTCATTGCCCCGAACCGCACTGCTACCCTTCCAGGTCACTCAGGCAGGATTATCAATTATTTCTTTCCCTTCTATTCCATTCCCACTATTTTCATAGATACCCACAACAGGCAAGAGGCTGTGCAGGTGTACAGATGCACACTCTTCCCTGAATTCTTCTGGAAATTCCCAGCTCTCTTTAGTTGCTTTAGTGCTTGGGTAATGTTTGGGTTTTTACAGGGCACATGCCTATGAGAAAGTAGCAGCTTTTGGGGTAGATTCAGGCAGCATGTTGAAGAAAACATCAGGGAATGAAGACACAGTGAGAGAGCATAACTTTCAGTGGGAAAGTAAAAAATGAAAGCCTGGGAAAAGAAAAAGGAGAAAGAGGAGGCAGCAGAAATACAAGGACATTAGGGCACATGTTGTATTTCTCCCCCACAAAAGGGAGCAGAGAGAGCTGCAGGCTCAACAATGGACAAGAAATATTCCTGACATCTGCCCAGTGTATGAGGAGGGTTGGTGCCAGGGAATGGCTGAGTTGGTAGCAGAGCAGCAAGGCTTCTGCTTGTTAATCTTGCAGTGGGGGAAAGGAAAGCACAGGAGTGAGTCAGCCTGAGAAGATGTTTGTGGTAACTTGTGTGCCAGGTTGCCATGTTAACAGGAGGCAGAAACCAGGCAAGAGGGAGGAATCCAAGATAGGTCAGGTAGTATGGGAGAAGCAAGGAATAAATTGCAGCAGCAAAGACTGGAAAGAGCAGTGAGCATTTGAGAAGAGAGGAAAATATTATTTTTGTCCTTGCCACTTTTTCCCTATTTTTGTTCTTGCTAAGCTATGGCAACTTCTCCAGAAGCAAGGACTGGGAGTGGAAGTGGGCTGCAGGAAACATGTTGGAATGGAATGGACAGACAGATTTGGCTGGAGGGGGACAGCTGAAAGTGATCAGACTGAAATCACCAGTGGAACAGGATGGGGCACTGAGGCCAAAGCCAAAAACTTACTGCTGAGCTGCTGGCTTATCTTCTCCAGCTGACTGCACAGCCGGTCAAATATTGCTTTTTTCACTCCAGATGTAGCCACCATTTTAGTTTTGTCCACTTTTAGCTTCAAACACCTACAAGAGAAAGTTATCTCTGTACAAAGCAACACTCCAGCAACTATCACTTAGGTGAGGTGGTAATTACTGTACCCACACTGCCTGTGAGAATGAGCAAGGCAGGCCTGACTTTTTGTCCCACCTATCCTTGTGTTACTCAGAAACAAATCTGGTTAAAAACCAGACCCCTGCACTACTCAGTCAATACAGCTCAATTGAAACTCAGGGTGAATTCAACTTACATAACATAAGGAATTGTTTTAGGAAAAGGTACAGGGAAACCAGGACAAAATGCCACTGCAACAAAGGGCTGAATGTGACTGAATGTGTCAAGAGAGCCCTACACAGCACCTGTACTCTGAATAAGACTGTCACAAGGTGTAATGCTGAGGGAGGAACATCTTTATATACAAGCAAATTCTTCCCAAGTGCTGGCTGAGTCACACACCTCTCTTGGCTGACATGGGCCTACAGCTCTCAGAGCCACCTCCCAAATGCTGCAGCACCCTCATGATGGGATGGTGTAGCTCTTGGGGCTTTTCCTTCTTCAGAATGGCTGCTTCTTGGTGCTCAGAAGCCCTTCTTGCACCTTGAGCAGCATTTCACCAGAAGCCATGTAAGTTTTTGCTTTGTGCAGTGCACACTGAAGACTTCACTATGAGGAAAGGCCTGGTTTGCTCCAGCTTTGCAGGAGCAGGGCAGCAGGACATGCTAAGCAAGACCCTGAGTGAATGAGCTGCTGCACTGGCTGGTGTGTCAGCAGGTATTTCATTTCACCAGAAGGTCTCTGGGCTGCACTCACCTGCATGCAGTGCACAGAGCAGCTGTCACAAACAGGGGCTTGGAGAAATCCAGGTCGGCTCGCTGTGCTTCCGAAAGGCTGCGCTCGTACCTGGGAACAGCAAGGGGCACTGGGGCATTTGCCTCACATGAAACTCTCAAATCCCTCTGTCACTCAGAACAGGTCTGCTGGGCCACCTGGGCCTCTGCAACCCACTCAAGACTCAAGCAGAAGCAGCTGCTACTGGCTGAGAGGAGCAAACAGGTGAGGGGGTTGGAATTGCCGCCTCTTCTGGAATTAGAGGTGTTTTAAACTGGGGATCTGGAGTAAGGCAAGTCACTAAAATCTACTTCTTGTGCTCCCGATCCACACAGCACTTTTAGCTATCCCTAACATCTTAAAATTTACAGTGAGATGTTTTCCATAAATCCATCCTACAATAGAAGGCAGCATTACAGTTTCTTTGTTCCCCGGAATGTTACAGAGAGAAAGGCTTATAAATGGAAAATGACAAAGTGGATATGCAGCACTGAAAAATGTCATTTTTTATTGTCCACCTGCCCCAGGCTACTTTTTCCCAGTTTGTATTAAGTGCCACCAAGCAGGCAGAGCCTTTGTGCACTGACCTAACAGCATTAAACATGTGCAGCCAGGGGGACAGCACTGAGCTCTTCAGGGACTGCTCTGCTCAAAGCAGATCTTACAGAATGGGAAATTTTAGTTAACTCTGCTGAATCTTCACTGAAGTGTTCTAGCTATTGGTTTTACAGTAGAGTGATGTGTATTTTAAGAGATGTCTATCCCCAAAAGGGACGATTTATTTCTACTGAGCTTTACTTCTGAACTGTGCCATGATCAGCAGTTAAATGGATGACAGTGTGATGCTATGGGCAAATACAGAGATTTAGAGTCCTATATTTTTTACACTATTCCCAGCTGAAAAATTCCTAGTTGGACAATCAGTTGCTGAGATTCACAGACTAAATCTTTCTAACAGATATTCTAAAAAGTGGCCCAGCTCATGGCTGGATTTTCAGTGCTGAGAACTCGCCTCAGTGCTCCAATCAGTAGGAGATATCTGGCCCTTCCAAACATCAAGCTCTTTACACAGCTGAAGAGCTAAGAACCCTGCTTGTGGTTCCCAGCGTGCCCACAAGAGCTTCCTCACCTCTGCAGGATCTCTGAAGCCATGGTCACTGCCTCTGAGCAGCAGAACTGCACAGCCAAGTCTCGCATCCCCAGCCTTTGGTTCACCCCTAGCAAACACTCCAAAGACTTCATGGAGCTCTGGTAGGTGGTCTTGTTCAAACCAGAGAGTTTGACACAATAGCTCTGTCAAGAAGACAAAGACAAGCCCCAAGAATTAGCAAGAATCCTTTCTGACATCTTAATCAGGCAACGAACACAACCATTAAGTTCAGTAGCTACATTAAACAAATTTGTGCAATGAATAATTTATGTTTTCACTGCACACAGAAAGATTAACCACCTAGGAATGCCACATCTTTTAATGCAGTGATATTTTTAGGCTGTTTCGCTGGAAGTAAGGTTTGACATTTCCATACATGACATGACCCCTTTATCACAAGGTAATTAGTGACAAAATTACCAAAGCCTGGTTTGAAGACATGAGCAACACTTTCATGGAGTGAGGTCCAATTAAATTCTCCTCTGCTGTAAATGGACAATCATAAATAGGTTATACCAGGCATTATTTTGACAGCTCAGTGTTGTTCACCTGGCAGATTTACAGGTACCCCTACAGTAAGAGATTTCTTAGAGCAGCTGCTTTCTTCCCACAGTAAAAGAGACAGATCTTAAATTTAACATCCTTGTTGGTAGTCCATTTGTTACGACAAGAGCTCAAATTCAGTTGATGCTATACCAAAGCAAGCTCAGTTAGTGAAGAGACTATGATGGTGATCTCAATTTTCACTGTTTCAAACTGAACAGTGAAAGGTTTACCACAGCAAACTGTGGGATTTAGGGGAAAGTTAGTTATTATTTCCTATTCCTGCTCCCAGCACACACTAGAGAACAGCGGTTTTGTGGAGTCAGACAGAATGCAGCAGCCTGCCCAGTCACACTGCCTTACTTTGTCAACCGGTTGTTTCATGAAAGCCGCCGCCAGGTCCAGGCACATTACAGCGCTGCTCGTCGCCGTCATTTGAGCCATTAACCCCGTGCACTTCACCTGCGACAGCCGCAGATACTCCTCAGCTTTTCTGCAAAACACCCAGAACGCAAAGCCCTCGTCAGAACCACAGCTACGAGGCACAATGTCCCGCAGGAGCCGAGCCAAGGTTCGGCAGTCCGGCTGCAGCCCGGCTTGGGGGCCCGGGGTGCTGAGGGGGCACGGCCGCCCTGCCCTGATGCTCAGCAGCGGCAGCCGCAGCTCTGCAGGGCAGGGCCGCCGAGGCTTCACCCAGCCCGCGGCTCCGGGGCTTCCAGCGCATCCACCAGAGCCAAGGCGGGCGCTGCTGCGGTGCCGGGCACGGCGCGGGAGAGCGGGTCGGGCGACCCCGATGGGACCCACTGGCCTAGGCAGGATGAGCGCGGAGGGGGCTGCGGGCAGGGCAGGGCGAGCGGCAGTACCTGAGCAGGGCAGGCTCGGCCAGGCCCAGCCGGGCCGCCATGGCCCGCACGGCCCCGCGCTCCATCGCTCGCCGCGCCTGCCGCGCTCGTACCCCATTGGCCGCCCGCGCCGCCAATCACCGCCCGCTCCGCCAATGGGCGCGCAGCGCGGCCCTTCCTCGGAGCGGACCAATGGGCGGCGCGCGGCGGCGGGGCGGGGCGGTGCGCGCGGCGCAGTCACATGACGGGGCGGCGCTGGCGGGGGCGGCGGCGGCGCGACCATGGTGAGGGTGAGGGGCAGCGGCCGGGGGGCGCGGGGCGGTTGCTGCGGGCGGGGCTGCGCTGGGACCGAGGGGCCGGCGGCCGAGGGACGAGGCCGGGACAGCGCCCGGAGCCGCTGCGCTGGGCCGGCGGCGCGGCGGGCCCGGCCGGGTGCGGGGCTGCAGCGGGCGCGGAGGCCGCACGGTCCGGCCCGGGCGGGGCTGGGGTCCGGGCCGGGCCCGCCATGCCCGCGGTAACGCTGCCCGCGGCCCGGGCCCGCTCACCGCCTCGCTGGGCTCGGCCCCTTTGCTCGTAGGGGCGCAGGGAAAGGCGGTGTTTTTACCGCGGAATCGCGGCCGTACCGCGGTCAGTTCGGTCGGTTCCGCTCTCTCTGCCGCGCTGCCCCCGTGTTAATCCCGGGTTTGTGTCATTGCCGGTTCTGTGCACGTGTGCCGTGCTTGTCCGCCTTGCCGCCTGCGCTCCTGAGCCTCCCGAGCCTGCAGAACGGCTGTCGTAGGCTGCCCGAGTAAAGTTCCTTTCTTTTCCGGCAGAAGCGGTGGCTCTGTATTGGTGGGCGCCGCTCCGTAGCGCTCTTTGCCGCAGATGTTGGCGTTTGCTCGGCAGGGAGGCCGCCAGGTGAGGCTCAGCCTCCTCTGCCAGGCACTCAGCAGTCGGACAGGAGGGCACAGTCTGAACGTGTGCCGGGGGGGGTTCAGGCTGGGCATTTGGAGGAATTTATTCGCAAAGTGGCTGATTAGACATTGGAATGGACTGCCCATGGAGGTAGTGGGGTCACAGTCCCTGGAGGTGTTTAAGGAAAGACTGAACACTGGACATGGCACTCAGTGCCTTGGTCTGGTTGACAGGGTGGTGTTTGATCTTTCCAACCTCATTCATCCTGTGAAATCTGAAATTTCCCCATGGAAATAATGCATACTGAGAAATACTTTTCAGTCCTCAATGGAAATAAGGGGACAGTCAAGTTTCCTAGTAAAACAGAAGTATCTTTAATGCACCTTCAGTGGTATGTAATATTCAATGAAACTTTTAAGCAGCACATGCTGTAACCACCACAAAGTGTAATTAGCCTAAGTGTGACATGTGAACAGTACTAACAGTATATAGATAGTGAGGCAGAAAATAACTTTATAAACAGGGAATTGCTCAGTTCTTAGGCTTTTGGAACAGAACTTTTTTTTTTTAAGTTATATGTATGTTGAGCTCTGTATCTTTGGGGCTGGGCAAAGCCTGTACTGTTACTTGAAAGAGGAATGTTAAATACTAAATTGGGTGAATGAGAAGTGCTAAATCTATATAGCCACCAGTCTCTGTCCCCCACACAAATATTTTGTGCTGGTCAATTATTCAGCAGTGCAACTGCTTTCCTTTGCCTGTCATTTCCATGGGAACTGGCCAGACACTTCTCTGGTCTTGTGGCTTCTTTCTAAGAATAGTTGTTGTCAGGTGATTGAGAAAAAATAAAGTTACAGATGTTGAACATGGGATAATCACAGGTGTTAAACATGGGATAATTCCCTCTACCAAATTAGGCTCCCCTGTGATTTCCTGTGGCTGAGCTTGGCTTAAACCTTGAAGCTGAATGCTTAAGTACCTTTAACATGACTTGTTTTAAGAGGGCTCTGGCTGCTTTTGATCATACCCTGAATAAAAAGTCCATCTCTTTAATACTTAATAGTGTCTTGTGGCTTCCTGTAGCAATAAGTACCAGTTTCAACACGTGAAAAATGCTTTCATCTCTGTGATTTATCTCTGAGCTCCTGTACTGTGAGATGTGATAGAAGTTCTGGAGCCTGCAGTGTTGCAGGGAAATGCTTCCTGTATGGTATAAAATGCTTATGCTTTGGGTTTTGGTTTTTTGGGTGATTTCCTCAGCCTGTTAGCCAGCAGTGCAGTGTGTGCTGTGGGCTGGCAGTGTCCTGGTCTGCTGCTGCAGCTCAGCCCTCCTCTCCCTTTGGGCAGCCCCATCTGAAGTCCCAGCAGTGCTGTGGTGGCAGGTGACAATAACAATGGCAGGAGGCAGGAAAGCCTCCCTGGGTCGGTGTCATTTGTTGTGGCATTCAGTGGGTGAGCAAACAGAAGGAACTGCCATAGGAACAGGCTGTGAGCACATCAGTTACCTCAAGGAAAGGACTCTGGAGATTGGGTGAAAATGCACTTTAGAATGGAATGGAAGCACAACCTTTCACTCATTATTATTTATACTCTGCATGCAGCTTGGGGCACCTGTGTGTCAGAACAGGGGCTTTTGGGCTTGACAAGCTCTCTGGAACTCTGCTGTCTTTCAGTACTATGTCATTCTTGAGTACTCCAAGATTTTTAAGTGAAATAAGTCAGCACATTGGTTATTATTTTGGGCCCTCTCTGGAGTGCAGCTCAGTGTCAAATAAGGAACTACAAATGAATCTCATGGAACTGAGTGTAGAAAATGAGTAAGTCTTACACAATAGGTGCAATGTTTGCTTTGTATGTTCAGGAGGAATTGCTGTTATGAGGATAGTCATGATCCAGAATGATGTTTATGGCTGCAGTACTACACTTCCCTAAGTTATCTGCAGGATAACTTGTATTAACTATTCTGGTCAGCTGGTTTCAAGCTGGTTTGGGTTTAAAAAAATTGTTTTCTAAGGCAACCCTCAGTTTAGTTTACTAGCCTTTATTTAAAAAAAAAAAAAAAGCCAAAGAAACAAAACCTAAAAGGAACGAAAAATACACCAAAAAACCCACCCAAAAGCTAGCTTTCCTCACCCCCTTCCAAATTCATCTCTGAGTTTTGACTTCCACAACTTGCATGTGGTCACCTATGCTGGCCCCATGTTCACAGCTAGCAAAGGCTTCTGTGTGTTGTGCAGGAGCTGCTGGTGCACCTGGGGTGAGAGTTCTGTCCCTTCTCCACTGCTCACCTGCTGCCTCATTGCTTCAGAGCAAAAAATGAGCAAAGCAAAGCTCTTCACATCAACTTTGTGTTTTCTACAACGTTGGCAGTGTATCTAGTGTGGTGTAGCTCAGACATTTCTAAATAGCTGCAGAATTGAAGCTATAAGTTGCTCCTCTTGTGCTCAGGCAGGGGTTTGTACCTTACTGCACATGTAGCTGACCAGGCAGGATGTTCTGTGCTGCTGCTTTTGCCCAGGGTCAGTGTCTTCCACTTCCAAAGCTGATGTTCAGGATTGTTTTTGTAGATGGATCTAGGACTCCACAGATGCTTTTTTGATAAAATGACACTTGAAAATACCATGTTATGTTACTAGGCTGGTAATTTATGTGTAAGATACAGAACATAAACAGCTTTATTCAACATGGACTCTGACAGAGCTGTGTTCTGATTCATTGTGTGTCCTGCTGGATCTCACTGGTAGGTTTTTGCTGTATGTTCTCTTTCCTTCATTTGCCTTTTGTCACCACATCCTCAAACTTCAGGCTTGTGTTAATAGCATATGTGTTGATGTGATCTTGTGTATCACTTGATAATAACCAGGTTATTTTTTTGGAACCCCTGCAGTTCTAAAGACTGATAAAAACTGAAAGTAGCTTGCCTTCTGAAGTTTGAAGAAAAGGGTAAGCTGATACATATTCAGACTTGGAAAGGTAAAAGTTGGAACTTGTTCATTAGTGCTGCTGTTAAGGTATTTTCTATTCCTACAGAAGTAAAGCTGGTACAAACAACCCCTCAAGTGACACCTCTGCTCCTGTGGTGTGCTTTTGACAGCAGTGTAGGTGATTGTGCTACCCCTGCCACTGGAAAATGCTGCAGTTGTCTTCAGACATGGAGTAGAGTGCCCTTGTAGTGATTTAGTCTGATCACCACCTCAGCCTTCAAATCAACACACATACAAATTGAGTTTTCCTCCTTCTTAACTCTCCATATCTTGGAGAGATACGGAAGAAATAAATTAATATCTTGTGTTAATATGGAAATGCTTCTGTTGATGAATTCAGTACTTAGTCCCAGTGTTGAGTACAGTGTGGGACCTGGCTGTTCCAATTTAGAGCAGAAGTGAAAGTATTCTCTGTCTTCTGTTAATGCAGACAGAGTTTGATGTAAAGCTGACACTATAAATGAATGAAACTCCAATTTCCCCCCAACTGCTGCTAAACTACAGTGGCTAAAGTTCTCTGAGAAGATACAAATGTTTCTGCTGGCTCCTAGCTGGTATCATGGAAAGGATAGTTCTGAACTTGTAGCCATGATTCTATGTTGTTTGCACACCAGAAGTAAGGAAACCAATGCACATGGACTCAGCCAGATACTTCCTGGGGTTGTAGCAAATATGTGTTTGTTTCAGTAATGCTTTGGCTTGGTGTTGCTGCTAAAAAACCTTCTTTTCAGAGCCCTGCTTGCAGTGTTTTATATGGCTTTAGGCTGAACCAGGTAAATGGTAATCCATTAATCAGCTGGGCTTGTCTCACAGCTTTTTAGATGGTTGAAATGCTCTCCCAGCACTGTGTCCCCATGAACAGCTGGGGTGGAGGAGCAGGGCTGGTGGCTGTGTAAACTTACTGCCCATGGGGACAGGGGGGCTTGGGAAGGTGTGGTCAGTGTTGGCATTGCTGCACTGTTCCTGGCTGGGCTTTAACTGAGATCTGATGTGGTCAGGGCTTATGGCATTCAGCTCAGTAGTGATTTATTTCCTCTAAAGCACTGCTATGGATTCAGGGGACTGTAGAGTGTAACCAGTGTTCTGGCATAGACATAATTCAGCAAGTCTGCAATGTGATGTTCTGATATTGATTACTGCACACTAGTCCCTGCACTGTCATTTTGTGTTCCTTAAAAGTCTGATCTGCCATTGAATAATTAAAGCTTAGCAATTACAGCAAACTTCTGCTGGCAGAACATACTTGTTTCACAGTTTGAGGTTGTCTGAGGGTTTGTAGCTATTGAATTGCCTGGGAAATAGAATCATCTAACTATGGTTGCTGCTTGTTCCTTATGCTTAAATCATTTTTGGAAGACCTGCACATTGATTAATTATATATAGAGAGAGCTTTGTGAGAGGTGGAGTCACTTTAATTAGCAGAGATGGCATTTTCATTGACTAAATACATTTCTTAATTAGTTATTGTGCATAGCTGGAGTAATACTGAGGCACACTGACTCACAGAAGTGTTGGTTGGAAGGAACCTTTTTCTCATATAACCTCCTTGAAGCAGGTTTGTCACCAGTGTTGGATCAGATCAGCCTTGGTTTTGTCCAGCTGGGTGATTGAGGAGTTTCAGGAGCAGAGTTTCATTAGGGCATGATCAAGGAACAGTATTTCAGAGCATTCTCTGTTTTCTGTATGGGGAAAAGGATAGTGGGGAGATTTCAACTGCAGAAAAAGAACCCAGTTAAATATGGGAAATAACAGGGATGTGAAATGCTGTATCACCATTAAATTGGTGTTAAACTAAAACTTCCCTGCTGTAATTAAGGCCTCAATTCTAATCTCAACAGATACTTCTGGACTCCTCATATGGGACATGTGGGAGTTGGTACTGAAGACAGAGTTTTTAAAAACATTAGGGTGATGTAATTCATGGCCTTCCAGCTTGTTTCTGAAATGCTGTTAAAAGGAGCAGACCAGGGACCTTCTGAGCACAGTGGATGAAGGGAACAATTATAAATAGCTGAGAATTTATTGAAGGTGAAGCCTCAGAGAACCTGCTGTGCAAATGACCGTGCTTGTGTGCTTGCTGTTTGTCATGACTAGAGAAGATGGAGCTGAAATACAGCATCAGTGCTGTTGTCTGCAGCAGTATTTCAGAGAGGCCACCTAAAAACAAGCTGCAGGGTTGAGAGAAGTGGAGATGCTGTAATGGGGTGTTGGAGGCTGATCCTGAACCAGAGGTGGATGGCAGTGGTTCCTTGTGAAGCCTTAGGAGGAAGGCTGGGTGCAGGTGGGGTTCTGATCTGAGTTTGGACATCTTAGCAAAAATAACTGAAAGATGCTTGTATAGAAACTGATCTTGTTATTCTGGTAGAGGGAGGGTAGCAGCTGCAGTAGGAGGAGGCCTGTTATAGCTGGATTGAGGGGAAATATAAGGATGTAAGCAATGGATTTATTTAATATTTTAAGAAAATGCCGTATGAACCTTGGAAGTCAAAAGATAGTGGAATTTTCAGTTGAAGGCCTAGAATGTGCCTCTCTGAGGGGAAACAAGAGTGTCACTCTGCCAATGTGACTGGGACAGGGACACATGAGGAGTTGTTGTTTCTCTTCAGCTTTCTGATCCAATCTGCAAGTAGCTTCTACCTTCTGGAATGCACTAACTGTACTTTATCCTTTGCTTATCAGGATCTTGTCCTGAATGGAATGGTAGCTCAGATAGCAGCTGAGAACTTGTGACTTGTGAGCACAGAGAGCATCTGTGCAGCTGCAGTGTGTGCTCTGGGCACTGCTTTGAGGCTCTGTGGGCAGGAGTAACAGCAGTGCTTCCTCTCAGCACAGTCATGTCTTTGCATTCTCTTGGAGCTTTTCTTCCCAGATACTTGCACTGGGTTCTTGGCCTCTAAATGTTGGAAAGGCAAAGCTGGCCCTGCTCTGCCCCTGTGGCTTTGCTGTCCCAGAAGCAGTGGTGCTTGCAGGCTACCTGTAACCTCGCCTCAGGTTTTTGCAGGGCACTTGAACTTTCTCCATTACATGTCACACAACTACTTCTGACAAGTCTCGAGTGGCCACACTGCAGTGTCACTTCCAGTGCATTCCAAAGTGTGGGAATCCAGTTTTAGTCAGGTCAGAAGCAGCTTCACTGAGTTCTGTTTTGTTTGGTTTCTGTTTTCCTCCAGCCAACAACACAGCAATCTCCTCAGGATGAACAGGAAAAGCTCCTGGACGAAGCCATTCAGGCTGTGAAGGTGCAGTCGTTCCAGATGAAGAGATGCTTGGTAAGAATGTGACTTTAAAAGGCAATGAAGCTTCTTGTCTGCTAGGTATAAAACAGCAAATCAATACCAGTCTCTAGTGCTGTGAGGAAAATTAACCCTTTATATGTCTTTGTGCCAGAGGCTTTGCCAATAAATGAGGCAACTGCTCATTGAGAGTGAGCCTTGGGTATTCTTTGAATGTGTCTTCCTGATTTTGCTCCAGTATTTGACAAGATAAGTTAAAGCTGTACCTTTATAAATTACATGCCTGCATTTAAATAAACCTAAGATGAACTTTATTATGAGATTATTATTTATGTCCACTATTCTGTTGGGTTTTCTTCATGTAGCCTTTTGTTGGTGTGACTGTCAGACTGAGAGGCTGCTGATGAATTACCTGCTGCATGGGATCAATTTTGTACTGATTAACTGTAAACATACATGTGAATTCTTCTGTGACTGGAAAACACCATGGGCTGATGTTGTGCTGAGATTTTTGTCTGGGAATTGTAGCCAATTCAGGCAGATTATGTAATCACACGGAGCTTTCTCGGGTTTGAGAAGCCTCAGCTTTTATTTGGGGAAACTGCTTAAAGTTGCAATGAAAACTTAAATATTCCCATATGTTTTCATGTGGTTAGCCAAGCTAACTTTGCAGCCAAATGACAGTAGCAAGAAGTGTAACACCTCTTCCAGTTTTGTGCTCAGTGGAATGCTTTGGAAGCCTTCAAGTAGCTGCAGCTGTGCTTTTCACTGCTGTCTGTGATTAAGTGGCAGTATAAATACACTGAGTGGATCACACTAGCACTTCTTTTTGTTCTCCCTCAAAACTTGCTGCTGCTGCTTATGATGGGTTGCTCAAGTCTGTCAGAGTGGTAGATGAGGGGTTTGTGTTGTATGCTTTGATGCCAGGTGATTGAATGCACCAGAAGTGTGAGTTAGATGCAGACTAGTAAGGGGTGGCTTTCAGTGAGGTGTTCTTTGTGGGTGAGAAGAAGGAGAAGGTGATGATGGCAGTGTGTGTTGTCTGTCTCCTAGAGCTTTCTAGGAGATCTGTGAGATCTGAACAAAACAACAGACCAGATTTGGAGGAGGAGAACACGTTCTGTTTTGCTTGCTCGATAGAATCTGAGTGTTGGGAGGAGATTGCTGCATAAGCAGAATGATTTTAGATTTTTCTGCCATTAGCATTGTGATTTTTTTTTTACTGTAGCTCTGTCTTCAGATGCATCTTCTTATCACCTCAGGTAAAATGTTCACTTAGCTAGCATGAGTGGTGTAGTATAAGCTAGATATTAAAACACTTGAGATTTTTTTTCTTCATAGATGAAAAATCCTGCAGTTGCCTAGTGTCATTTCTAACAGACTTTTCTCTTTCCTCCTCTGAAGGACAAGAACAAGCTCATGGATGCTCTGAAACATGCTTCCAACATGCTTGGGGAGCTGCGGACTTCGATGTTATCTCCAAAGAGCTATTATGAGCTCTGTATCCTTTCAGAAGGAAACTAACTAATAGTTGAAATGTATTTGCAATGGGATATTCATCTGCTTTTTTGGTACAATGGTATCATGTGTCAGGTACTTAATAGCACTTCTCAGAATTCAATTATGTGTATATATTGTAGGAGAATATGCACTTTGCTCACTGTTTAAGTTCAGTTTTTCTCTCTTGTATAAAACAGGTCTTTATACTCTTTCATATCTTCCTCTGGGAAGCTTCAGGAGTCTAGTTCTAAAAACAATATCAGCTCTGTAATACACTTCATATATTCCTAGTTTTATTCCCTTTTCTAATATGCTAAAAATTGCTCAAAGGTTTGAGGTTAATTTTGCACATTTATCCCAATGATTACTGTTCAGAAGTACTGCCTGCTTGACCATGTTTGTATTTGCTACTGCATCTTTTTTCCTAGGTGTGAATGAGCAAATTACTATGAAAATACATTGTAGACATTGGCACTTGCAGTCCTTAACTATGAGGAAAAGACATGGCAATTTCTGATGAGCTACACTACTTGGAAGTCTACCTGACAGATGAATTTGCCAAAGGCAGGAAAGTGGCAGACCTTTATGAGCTAGTACAATATGCTGGAAATATCATTCCAAGACTGTAAGTGTGTGTATGTTGGTGTGTGACTTTGTTTGCTTTTTATTTTTTTAACTGGTGAATAGTTGTCCAGCTCTGGGTTCAGACAGTGATTGCCTTCTCAATCAGTTTGCAATGGTCAATGCTCTTTCTGCCTATCTGGAGTCAATTACTGTGAAACTTTGGAGATAGGCCCAGAGTGCAGGTGCAGAAGGTCAGTTCTTCCTGCCAGTGTGTTAATTTTGCACATGACCAAGATGAGAGCACCTACATCTTGCAATGAGGTTGGCTTTTGGGTCAAGAGCTGGTCAGTGGAAGATAACCAAGTACCATGCTCTGATCAGGGAGATTGACTCTGCATTTATTAACTGTTTCAGTTATCTGAGGATCTAGATCTTACCTTCTCCCACACAGTAGTTGCTTCATAACCTTCTGTCTTTTTAGGGAATAGGAAGTGTGATAAGGAAGGTGAAAGTTTGTGACTTCACTCTTAGAGTCTGTGTTTCTGGTTTTTTGTTTTTTTTTGGCAAAGTGATAACTTGTCAGAAATGATACTTGAAGGCCTGTGAGTTTTATATTTAAATATGTTACTGTTGGACTGCAGTGCATCTTTGACATAGTCACTTTTGAGATTTTGGTTTTGCTTGGTACTCACGTTTTTAATTCCTGACCATATGTTCATGCCAGGAAGAGGCTCTGGATAGACCAGCTGCATCTTCATGCAATTTCTGGGGTTTGGCTGATGGCTGCCACAGTGTCTTCACCTGTGTGTGTATCCATCAGAGTTGTCTTCCTGCCTGCTTGTAGCCTCTGGTTCTCCCTGATGAAACCTGTGGTACTTTCATGGAGGTCCTGTGCATGGGGCAGAGGAGCAGGCAGGGAGGGGTGAGGCCTCTAAACTGAATACCTGTAGGGTCTGAGTATTGTAGTTTTTTTCTCCTAAGCTGAAGGGTAGTCCAAATACACTGGAGCAGCAATCTTCTGCATCTCACATATTCCTGCTGCCTGTTACCTGATGCAGACGTGCTGAGGGAAGGAGTACAAAGCCAGTAGATCCTATCCTGCTAGACTACAGTGTGAGAGAGGCTTACCTACTTCCCCATCATAGGTTACTTATCTATATGTGTCAGAACTGTTTTCCAGCTTAGTGGGATGCTGGAAGTATAAATGAGCTGGTCTGAGAGCCTTCAGAACTTTGTGAGCATTTACACATTCAGTGTCTCACGCATTGTAATGAGGTCTAGTGGCTGTTCAGACTTGCTGTGCTCTGGAGCAGAGGAGAATAGGAGTTGAAAGCTGGCTAAATATCCAAAATTATGGGACCCAGGTGATAATTTTATTGCTTTTTTTGCTTTGGTAATCCTGCCATCATGGACAAAAGGAACTATTGCCTTTCAGTGTGATGTTGTTACTTTATGATTTATTGTGTGACTCTATTCCTTTTGCAGGTATCTGCTGATAACAGTAGGTGTTGTCTATGTCAAGTCATTTCCACAGTCCAGGAAGGATATTTTGAAAGACCTGGTGGAGATGTGCCGTGGAGTGCAGCATCCTCTTAGAGGCCTGTTCCTCAGAAACTATCTCCTGCAGTGTACCAGGAATATCTTACCAGATGAAGGCGAGCAAGCAGAGTAAGGAGGATGGGCTATAACTCAATAAAATTACTGTTAATAAAGCTTATTTAAGTTTTCTGTGCAACTTACTGTTGGGAATGTAGCTGACTAGAGAGACTGGAAAAGTACAAAACCGTGGCTAATTCCAAGTCCTGCACCTGTGTTGATAGCATGTCCTTGGGGACTAGCTGTAGTAGAATAACAAACAGTGAAAGAGACATGAGAAAAGAGAGATGTAACCCCTAAGGAATGAGGAAGAGTTCATGGTATAGTTTAACCAATAGATTGCTCGGTTTACAGAATATTCATAAGCTTATTATTTGCTGTATAAGTGTTTGATACTTTCTTAAATAAACTGGACTGGACTGGACCTGCGTTGAACCATCTGGTGTCCTGGTCCCCTTCCTACGACAACTTACTTCAGATTTGAGAGAAGTAGATATGCTAGAATTCCATAGACTTGACAGGTGTTTTATCTATTAAGAATTCCCTTCTAGCATTAAGGTTCCTCACAAGTGAGGACATGAACCTTTCTTACGAACCCAGAAATCCCACCCTCTAACCTTATTAAAACTGGTATGTTCAGCAGTGGCTGGAAGGATGAATACCTCTGACAAGCTTTTCTGTTCTTAACCTCTTATCTGCAGTGAAGAAACCACTGGAGACATCAGTGACTCCATGGATTTTGTGCTGCTGAACTTTGCTGAGATGAACAAGCTGTGGGTGCGAATGCAGCACCAGGGCCACAGTCGGGACAGAGAGAAGAGGGAGCGAGAGAGGCAGGAGCTGAGGATCCTGGTGGGGACAAACCTGGTCCGCCTCAGCCAGCTGGAGGGGGTCAATGTGGAGAGATACAAGCAGGTGGGATGGCTCTCCATTCTTTCTGACTTCTGCCAGCTTGTTCCAAACTAAAGGAGTTTGGATTTGCAGATGAGCAGCTGGAAGTGTTACAGTGTTTAGAAAAGTGTTACTTTTCTAAAAGTTCAGTAATCCCAGTGCTTCTCAAACTCTTCACCTGAGGAAAGGTTGTGAATACTGGCATACAGTGTGTTCTCAGGCCAGGGACATGATTCACACATTCTCCTGTAAGTGTAACAGTGACAAGAAATTCTAACCTTTCCTTCCTGATTCCAATTTCCTTGCAGAATAATGGGTTGGTCTAAGGGCTGTGTACACATGTGGTGTTCTGGGATAGATTTCACAAGTTGTGAGGCTGTGCTTCCCAAAGCATTCAAGAGAACTGTTACTGTGTGAAATGACAGTGAAGGAAATGTATTATTTAAAAGTCTGTCCCTTGTAAGTTCTGCCATGGTGCTGCTGAGACCCTGGGTATGTGCCTGCAAAGTCAGTAGCACTCACTTATGAAATCAAAGCTTGCATAATGTATGAAAGGGACAGACTTCTGAGATGAGTTGTTTTGTGGTTTTTTCTCTGAAGAATGGAACTGCAGAAAAATGTGATTTCTTACCAGAAAGTCTTTATGTAGAGAATCAGCTGAGAACTGTTAGAAATTCTGCTGTGCTTGGATTAAATGTATGTGTGAATATAAACTCAGAAGGTAATTGTAAAATCACTGCAAGACCTTTTCTCCCCTGTTCCAGATTGTTCTGCCTGGAATACTGGAGCAAGTTGTGAACTGTAGAGATGCTTTAGCTCAGGAGTACCTCATGGAGTGCATCATACAGGTGAGCTGCTTGAGTTCAGTTGCAGTGATGGGACACAGGGACACTTCTGTACACTTAATCAGATTCAGGCAGCTTTCCCATCCTCCTCATGGACTGGAAAACTTCATCACTGGGACTTGCACACAGTAGCTTGTCCTGTATTTTTTACAGATGGGCCGAGTGGAGATTTTGTGCTCCTTCTGTTGCAGTAGCTGTAAGCATCTGAGCAGTAGTGCCTATGTTATGAGTTGTAATAGAGAGGTGGGCCCTCAGTTACCCATTTGTTTCATATCTCTTGCTTCATGCATTTACCCAGTCAAGGTCAGCTTTGTAGGCCAGAGTGTATTTACTGTGTGGCTATCTGCTTTAGAATTATTCTGTTGCATTTTTCTTCTGTGTAACAATGGGCAAATTCAGTTTATAACTTGATGACTATTGATCTAAAACTTCAGGTTTTCCCAGATGAATTTCACCTCCAAACCCTGAACCCATTTCTCAGAGCCTGTGCTGAGCTGCACCAAAATGTGAATGTGAAAAATATAATTATTGCTTTAATTGACAGGTGAGTGACCAAGGGGGTGGAACTTGACTCAAAATTAAGTTTGTGTTGTGCACAAGCAGATGATAATTCTT
Source organism: Zonotrichia leucophrys gambelii (assembly GCF_028769735.1). Taxonomy (NCBI): domain Eukaryota; kingdom Metazoa; phylum Chordata; class Aves; order Passeriformes; family Passerellidae; genus Zonotrichia; species Zonotrichia leucophrys. The sequence continues at coordinate 13,909,770 of NC_088181.1, forward strand.
CTATCATTTGAATATGTTTATTTTTGGTACTACTTCACTGTTTCCATATCTTTCAGCTGTAATTAAAGCTGTGAAGAATATTATTTCTGTTACTTCTACTCTCTGGACTCTGCTTTTACAGCTTCCAATGAAACCTGCTTTATGGACTGATTAAAACTTGTAAACAGATTAAGCCAGGAACAGCCCATTTAGTATTGAGCAGTTTCATGCTTCAGAACTGAAGTGACAGCAGTGCCCTGCTTTGACAGCCATATCTCTCATAGGTACCTCTTGAAATCTTGAAGATCCCAATGGCTAAATCATCTGTCAGGAACACTTCACCTTGCAGGGTCAGAGATCAGAGAACATGACAATGCTTCTTCAGAACAGAGCTAGTGAGAGATGGAACTGCCTTCTTAATTCTTAGCTTGCCAATAGCATCTACACTGTTCTCTTAAAAGCATATTTTTCCTGTGGAGGTACTGCTTAAAACTGCTTGCACTGAGTTCAGATTTGGGGCAGAAATCAGAGAATCCTTAGGTTGGAAAAGACCTTTAAGGTCAAACTGAAGTTTTAATTTGTATCTTGAAAGGAAACAGATTTTCAGTGAGCACATACACTTTCTTACTGCAGAAGGGAAGTGCCCTTGCCTGGCTTGTCTCAGGCTGTAGAGAAGCCTTGTCCTTTGCATTTGCACCCAAACACGTACATCTGGTCCATGTACCAGTGAATGGAGTTCAGCTAGCACAGGGATCTTGGGTCCCCCTGGCATTCAGCTTTGGGTAGGGTTCCTCTGTCCTCTCTAATGCCTGGAGAGGACTTGAGTGTATTGGGCATGACTGGTACAACTTAGGGTCTTGAATTTTTTACTCATCAAGTCTGTAGTTTGTCTTCTTCAGGTTCTTTCAGATTTATATGTCCAAGACTTTGGTTTTATTGGAATACCTTTCAGTGCTTGTGCATTTGTCAGAGACACTGTGCTGCCTTTGCTGCCTTCATACAGAGACATGCACAGGAGTTCTTTGGTTTCCCATGCATGGATGTTGTGGCTGAGTTTTTCATAATTCTGTGAGTTTAAAAAAAAACCAACCAAAATTGTAAACCCCAAACACCACAAAACCCCCAAATCCAAAGAAATGTTGCCTGTAATTGATTTCTGAGGCTATCTTGATTACTTTTTGAAGAGGTCGCTAGATATTTTGCTAGGCTCTTACACTGGAGTGTGGCAGTGTCATTCTTGTGAGAAGGCTTTCCTTGTGTAGCTTTTGCTGCCCTGTTAAGCTTTGGTATCACTTCACAGGAAGTTTCTTGTGTTATGTTACAAACACCAGTAAGTGAGAGCAGTGACCCTGTGTCCTCCCAGCCTTACCACTGCTGGGGTTTGCTGGGCCACTGAAGGCTTCCAGAGCTCTCTTTGGGCTGTAGGACAAGGGCAGAAAGGTGGCAGCATGATGGTTATCTTTGCAGTATTGCAGCTTCAGATTTTGACTGCAATGTTACTGCCAGTGTTGGAGCATTTGAGTGGATCTGTCCTTGGAATCCATGTGTGCAGGGAGGATGTTGCTCTTGTGTTTGTGTTGGAGCTGGTAGCAGCAGTGGCCAGGAGCTTCAGTTTTGTGTAGTTGAGATGTGAAGCTGCCCTGTGTAGGTTGTGCTTCTTGGCATTTCTCATCTTTGTTTCAGCTGGCATTGAGTAATTAAATCTGAACAGCAGTGACTGCTGAAGAAGCTTGTGAAAATTTTATCCTTATTCCTGTGGGGCTTTCCTGCTAAAGGAATCTCTGCAAGAGGTCTTGCTGCTTTGGGATCTTTGTTGCCTTACTAAAACATTCATGACTTTTAATTATGCTGCCATCTGCCTGCAGCTTGCTCATACCTTGTAGCATTGCTGGCTTTACACTGAACTGTTGCCAAGGAAAGCTGCCTTGTGCCTCTAAGAAAAGGCAGTGATTGATTGTTCCTAGCTTTAGGAAGTCTGCTCCTTATCACCCTAATCAAATATAAGAATAGTTCAATGTCTTATTTTTCCTGGCAGTGAAGTTTTTTTGCCTCCTGGGCTTTTCTTATGTGCCTCTTTATTTTAGATTCAGAATCAAAATTGAGAAACCCTGTAGAAAGAATTTTAAAAAATTTAATTCAATGCCTTTTCTTAAATATTTTTGTGGTTCATTTTCTAATTCAGAGTATAATAACCTCAATAATTAGAAAGTCAAGATAGTGCTGAGCTTCTTAAGCTTCAACTCTGGTAAGGTGTTAAGTCTTCTGATAGTGGTGCTTTCTATCCTGTATCTCATTTTTGCAGAAATGGTTCTTGGCATGACTTTCTCTTACAGATAAGAATCCCTCTCACCATCTCCTGAATGCTTGCTGGATGGCAATTTCTTGCTCTCACCCCCCCCAGAAACCAATATTCTTCACTTCTCCATTCTTCTTAAGTTCACTTTGTATTTTGTTCTCTGCAAACAGTGTAAGTTCCAGCCATGTTGGTTGGTCTTTAGTGACAAAGATTAGTTAAGGCAGCATATTCCTTCTGTGTGTTTTTTTCCTGGAGGCTGTTTTGTGGAGGATGCTCTTGGGTGTCTAATTTCAGTAAAATCACTGAATGAGTAAATGCAGGATATTTACTCTTGCATCAGCCTACTCTGTACCTCTTTATCTGCTGGAAAAAACAGATCACTTGCTTCTAGCTGAAGAACATCAATTAGGAAATGTCCTTCCTGTTCCTTCTTCACCTTTCCTTTTCTGTCAGCACTCTTTTTCAGGTCTGATAGTTACCAGGCTCAGTTGCTCATAAGGCTTCTGACTTCCATCAATTTCCTTTTTGCTTGTAATAGAGCTTCCAAAAATACCTAAAGGACATGTTTTTTTCTTTCTTCCAAATATACCTAAAGGACATGCCAGTCCCTCTTTCTGCTCTGTATTTGAGGAGTGGAAAAGCTGTCCTGACCAAGCTGCTTTCCTTGCTCTGTCACCAGGTTAGCTTTATTTGCACATCGTGAAGATGGACCTGGGATCCCAGCAGATATCAAACTGTTTGATATCTTTTCACAGCAGGTTGCTACTGTTATACAGGTATGTTGGGTATCCCTGCATGCAGTTTTGGGGGTGGTTTTTGCAAAGTTCTGTGCTTTAGTATCAGTTTCATGATGTCTTGAATTTCAGTCTCGGCAGGATATGCCCTCAGAGGATGTGGTGTCTTTGCAAGTTTCTCTCATTAACCTGGCCATGAAATGCTACCCAGACCGTGTGGACTATGTTGACAAGGTCTTGGAGACTACTGTGGAAATATTCAACAAACTTAATCTGGAACAGTGAGTGTCTCTTGCATTTTCTCTGGCCTGCCAATTAATGCCCTAAAATCAGGCCTTCAGCATTTGGTGAGATAGCAGGCCATGCTCTGGATGTGGAAGGTCACTGCTTTTGGACTGAGCTGCAGCAGCCCTGATAAACTCCTGGCGAACCAGGACTTGCTTCACATGAATAAATTGTGCTGTACATCCTCACAATGTGTGTGCATTTTGTAGGCATCCCTTACAGCACTCTAGAGTTCTGCTATTGCTGCCTTTGCAGCCACACTCTGCTTCTGCTGGCAGCAACTTAAAACATGCATTTCTTATTCTATGTCCCAAAGAGCAAGACTGATTTATTTGGTACTTGTTTCCTTTCTCCCTAGCACCAATTGCTTGGTAGTTGTTGTGTACCTCAGAATTGATACTCTGAAGCAGATTTTAAACCTGCCTACCTGTGTGAACCATTGACTAATTGTAATTTTTTGCATATATTTTCTTCTAGTATTGCAACAAGCAGTGCTGTTTCAAAGGAGCTGACTAGACTTTTGAAAATCCCAGTTGATACTTACAACAATATCCTGACAGTTCTGAAACTAAAACATTTTCACCCACTCTTTGAATACTTTGATTACGAGTCCAGGAAGAGCATGAGTTGTTACGTGCTTAGCAATGTGTTGGATTATAACACAGAAATTGTGTCCCAAGAACAGGTATGATATAGTTAATTTGAAAATCTGGGTATTTAAATGATTGTTCAAGGACCTGAAAATACATTTAGTGACTTCATGCAGGGCATGCTTTGTTTCCTAGCCTGCATGCCCCTGCCTCCCCTGGCACAGGCTTTATCCCACTTGGTAATTCTTGCTCCCATGTTCTTAAATGTCTCTTACCTAACCTCATCCTAGAGGCTACTTCTGATTTACCACACCTCAGCCTAGACAGTAATCTGTTAGGTGTGAAAAAAGACCCTGAATCCCTTTAAAACTGGGTCTGCTATCTAAAGAAGGCTGCATAGCTTTTGGAATCTGAATTTCCTCTGCACTGCTGTGCTGCCCTGCCCCGCTTGTGCTGAGAGGGACCCTTCTCTTCAGGGTCTAAGGCACATGTGTCTGAAGCATCACCACTATGAGTGGCTGTAAAGATGTTCCCAATTGCTGGCAATTTATGCTTATGGTCTACTGTAGTTTAAACAGAACTTCTCTTGCCTTTACAGGTTGATGCCATCATGAATTTGGTATCCACGCTGATCCAGGATCAGCCAGATCAGCCTGCTGAAGATCCTGACCCTGAGGACTTTGCAGATGAGCAGAGTCTTGTGGGGAGATTCATTCACCTGCTGCGTTCCGATGACCCTGACCAGCAGTACCTGGTTGGTGACTGGTGCTTCTCAATGTTTGTGCTCTCTGAACTGTCTCAGTTCTTGCATTATTAACTGTATGAGATTGAAGCTGGCAGCTGGGCCATCACTGCTCTGGCACTACAAACTCAGCAGAGAACATTATGTATGACACCTTTAGTGGTAGACTGATATGTTATTTATTCAGAAAAAGCAGATGAGGACTTAAGCATTTGTTGATTGAAAGTTTTCATCCCCTGAGGTAGCAACGATCTGTATTGTTTTGTGGAACTCTTAATGTTCTGACAACTTCATATAATGATCTGTTGAAAACACAGCAAGTGCTATTTGGAGTACTGTGCTATTTTGATACCAAGGGAATGCAAAAACCTCAGAAAATACAGCTTAGCATGTTTGGCCTTAGGGATTTTAATTTCTGTAAGGATAGGGTTTTCATACAGCATGTAGTGTCCTGCTGCTTGGTTCCACATGCTTTTCCTCTCTGCTTGGTCCATCTGTAGCAGCAGATTTGACATGTCCTTGAAATCTGTGCATTGTGGTACTTGTAATGGTTTGAGTTGATCTATGGGAGCTCAAGGTACTTCTGTTGTTAATCTGCCATATCTGGCTGTAGGGAGGCCACTTAAACTTCAGATCAACTATCTTGAGAAGTGTGTGTTAGAGGGCCAGGGATATTCTGTCTGTGCCAGAGAAGCTGTGATGAAGTTGGATCTGCTGCAGATGGCAATGAGCTCATGTCAGAGTCAGGCCTGCTTAGGGACTACTGTGAAGTTACAGTTTGTGCCTGAAATAAATGTCATACTGTATAAACAGTGAGAATAGAGCAACAGAATAAAGTGCAAGCTTTGCATAACACAACTAGCATTGATTTAGCTTGACTTTAAGGTCTGGTATAAAAACTCTTGCTTGAAGTGTAATGAAACTGGTGCAATGGGGAGAAGAACAACATTACAAGAACTGGAGTCAGTTGTGTTTCAGGATCTTATCACTAGAGTCAAGCAGAAAGGTTTTGGGTTTTTTTTCTTATAGAGAGCAAAGCTTCTCTCAAAGGAATGCTGGCACCAAGGAAATTAATATTTCTACCCCAAAAGAATTTACATAGCTAGAGATGTTGAAGCTGTTTCTGCAAAGATTTGGAGTGTCAGTCTGTCTTTTTTATCTAGCAGTGCTTTGCTTTTAATCACGTTGACCCCCTTTAAATGCCATCAAAGGACTTGTCACATTATCTTTTAGGTACAGTTCTATGAGCTACTTAACACCTTTTACTAGTAATGCTTAATAGCTCCCTCAGCATCACAAATGCTTGCATCAAATTTTTCTACAATACAGCAGCAGCAGGAAAAATCCGAGGTTATAGGATTTTCACAGTGTCTCACTTTAAATTATGCATTCTGTATGGAAGAGATATGAAATGCAAATTCAAACAGCCTAGTCCAAGTGTATTAGCCAGAGTGGCTAACCAGTATGTAATGGGTTGTGGTGGTGTTCACAGGGGTCCCAGGAGGAGGGAAGAGATGAGAATCTTGACTCCATGTTTCAAAAGGCTCATTGATTATTTTATGATATATATATATTATATTAAAAGAAAATTATATACTAAAACTATACTAAAAGAATAGAAGAAAGGATTTCATCAGAAGGCTACCAAGGAATAGAAAGGAATGGAATGATAATAAAATCTTGTGACTGACCAGAGAGTCTGAGACATCTGGACTGTGACTGGCCATTAATTAAAAACAACCACATGAGACCAATCACAGATGCACCTCTTGCATTCCACAGCAGTAGATAATCAGTGTTTACATTTCGTTTCTGAGGCCTCTCAGCTTCTCAGGAGAAAAAATTGCTAACAAAAGGATTTTTCATAAAATGTGTCAGTGACAATGAGTGATTACAGACTTCTGTATATTCAGGTTATTTACATGAAATCTACATGTAATCTAAAAACACATTTAGGGTGGGGCACTGGGCTTCCCTTGAGTGCGTGTCTCAGGGAAGGATTCTGTGAGCTCAGTGTTCTGTTGCAGATCCTCAACACTGCCCGGAAGCACTTTGGGGCCGGGGGGAACCAGCGCATCCGCTTCACGCTGCCGCCCCTGGTGTTCGCCGCCTACCAGCTCGCCTTCCGCTACAAGGACAACTCCAAAGTGGTAAGGGCACCTCCAGCTGCCTCTTGGCTGCTTGCTTGGCTTTCTTTTCTGGAACATGCATTTTGGCTGGCTGCATAAGTATGCTCAGACTTGATAGAGAAGGCTAGTTTTGTTTGGGTTTCTTCTTGAGGTTTGAATGCTTTTTAATTTAAGGAAGGTTTTTATCAAGTCATAGTAAATGACTTCATTACTTGAGAGGTGAAAAAGCAGAAATTGGCAAGTTTTGTTTGTTCATTAAGGTGACTGTGCCTTTACTGGAGATCAGAACTAATGGCATGAAACTGATTTAAATCCGGATATTGAAATTCATCAATTTCTAAATTGTAGCTGTGTTATTGTAATGTTTCTAATCTTAAAAAAAGCACTTGCTTTAACTTAGACAGTAGTAGTGAAAGTGTACATTAAAATAATGACTGATTGATCCATTGTGGCTCCTAAATGATTTCTGATTGAGACACTTACCTTAAATATCTATTTCCTTTATTGTAGGTGTTATATTATGAGGAAATAAGTTTAAATGTTAAAATATTCTTTAAAATGAAGGTTTTAAAATTCTCTTCCACTTCTGATTTCTCTGGACTGAACAGAATTTTTCCCCTCTTGGCTAACTAGGCTTTTGCTCAGTTATGTGCTAAGCATAGCTGTCCTAACAGCAGTTCAGTGCAGGCTTCTGAAGAAAGCTCTTATGAGCTGGTGGGAAAAATGGGTGTGAAATTTTTGTAAATGAAAGAAATACTTTGTGCAGACCCACTGAAGCCAACACTGGAAGTGGCATCAGACTGGAGTACGTAAAAGATCTTAGAACAATTGAGATTCATTCCCTTTTCCTTGTAGCAGTGCTCTTGTTCAAGCTTGTACTTGCTTTTCTTGTCTAGGATGACAAATGGGAAAAGAAGTGCCAGAAGATCTTCTCATTTGCTCACCAGACCATCAGTGCTCTGATCAAAGCAGAGCTGGCAGAGCTGCCTCTCCGACTCTTCCTGCAGGGAGCACTGGCTGCAGGAGAGATTGGCTTTGAGAATCATGAAACTGTGGCCTATGAGTTTATGTCCCAGGTGAGTGTCCAGCTGGTAGAACTGGTGTCCTGTGCTGCCTTTCATTTGATTTGGGCAGGTTTGCTGAACACTGAACCATCTGGTGTGATTCAAACACCTGAAATGATGGACAGCCAGTGCTACTAGGTAGAAACTCCTCATTTCATTCTTGCTTCCCAGGCTGCTGTGGAATTAAGCTCCATTGCTACTGATTTGAATACTCAGTCTGACATCAGTGGTATGTTGCAATGCTGCCTCCTGCTCGTGTAGTTGGCTCACTGGAGGAGTGTAGTTTCTCAGCATAAAATGCTCCTTCACTGCTTCTGTCTCCAGCTCCTGATACCCAGCTGGTATTGCCTGACCACAAGCACTCTTTGGAGGTTTCCTAAAATCTGCAGTGTTCACAACTGCTATGCTGGGCTTTGCCAATTAAAATCCTTCTATTGGAACCTATTATAAACTACTCTGAAAATCTATTTGAACTTGTAACTTGGTCTTAAGCCTTACTTGTTGCAAAAATCTTCCCCTCCTACCCACCACATAAAGAACCAATGTGCTCCATGTTACCCATGTTGTAGCTTTGTCCTAATCTTTCCTCTAATACTGCTACTAAATGCATGTTTTTAAAGAGAGTTGCTGGTAAGCTGGGTTTGCTCACTGTGTTGTATCAGTTGCTGTTGTAGCACAGTTCTGACCATGGGAGCAGCATGGCAATCATGTACTTTCCATCAGAGATACAGTTCAAGATTTGTCTATTCTCTGAAGATTCTTCATCCCTGTAGCAGCAGTGCAAATGCTTTTCTTACCTGCTCTGTCATCACTGACCTGCTGTCAGCTTCTGCTCAGCTGTTTTGTGTGTTTCAAAGAACCAGATTTTCTTCAAGGACTGTTTCTGCTGCTGAATAGGTGCTTGAATGAGGAAAAACTCAGTCTTCAGATTTTGTGGGAGCACACTTATTTGCTATGACCACTTGAATACTATTTCTTGTAAGACTTTTTCTGGTCTGTGGATTTACTTGATTTTACACTCTACATGAAAGTTTTTTTTCCTGCCTGAAGCTTTTAACAAATGCAGAACTGGACAGTTTCTTGCTTTGTGAGTAGCAGGTGTGATTTTTTTTTTCCTGATGTGTTCTGATTGAGTCTTGCTTTCTCCCTTGTCTAGGCCTTCTCTCTATATGAAGATGAAATCAGTGACTCAAAAGCACAGCTGGCTGCAATCACCTTGATAATTGGGACATTTGAGAGGATGAAGTGCTTCAGTGAGGAGAACCACGAGCCTTTGAGGACTCAGTGTGCACTGGCAGCCTCCAAGCTCCTGAAGAAGCCAGACCAGTGCCGAGCTGTGAGCACTTGTGCCCATCTGTTCTGGTCTGGCCGGAACACTGACAAGAATGGGGAGGAGGTGAGAACAAAGGGACAGCAGTGGGACACATCCTGCCTCACTAACAGTGCTGCCTTCCTTCTGGAGGCACTTCTAAAGTAGAGACATTGATGTAGGTTTGGTTGGAATTTATTCTAACATATGAAACTGCATAAATAAAAACATGGAGAAAACTCTAATTTAAGGGTGGAAGTACCAGGCAAGCTTTGGAGTGTCAGCTAGTTAAAGGCTACTTGACTGGGCTACACTTTGCTTGTATTTATTATATTATCTCAGTTTCTTTGTGAACTACTAAACTTCCAAATTACAGATACAAGCTGTTGAAGTAAAGGTTAAAAAGTCCTCTGTGTTCTTCAGGGTTTGTCACATAAGCTGTTGTCATTTTAAAGAGCAGTGTTTGAAACATTTTTCAAAGTATGTATTATGGTAGGTGCTACGAAATTGAATTAATTGATCTCATAATTGAAGGCTTTCAACAACTGTTCATGTTGCTGTGTGCTTTAACAAAATCTAACATTGGTAGCAGGCAGGGTAGGCTTTCACTGACAGCTTGCTCTTTGCAGTTTGTGTGGTTTTGTGTTTCTGTGGCAGAGGCCCAGGAAATGCTGTGTGTGCCAAGGGAGGAGATACTGGAGCTCCCTAAGGTTCTTTTATTTCTTGTAACTTTGGTGGTTTTCCTTCTAGCTTCATGGAGGAAAAAGAGTGATGGAATGCCTAAAGAAGGCTCTGAAGATAGCAAATCAGTGCATGGACCCTTCTCTGCAAGTCCAGCTTTTCATAGAAATTCTGAATAGATATATCTATTTTTATGAAAAGGAAAATGAGGCGGTGAGTGGAAATCCATTCTCTGTTGCATCTTGTTTAAAGAAGGTTTCTTTAAGCTCTTCATTCACACTTACACCACAAATTCTCTTCAGCTTGCCCTGTAGCCTCACGAGGCACATGTTCTTGTGATAAGAGAGGAGTCAATTCTTGATGTGCTAGTAAAAGTATTGGATTAAACTTTGTTCTTCTCACATTGAGGGGAAATGTTTGCAGTTCAGTTATGAATTTAAACATTGTGAGACTTGTATACCTAAAATATTTTAGATTAAAACTTACTGGAACTTAGATGAGAAAGTAGTAGGATTCTAGCTTTAAAGGTACCAAATTTGATGGGTACATAAGGAAAAGAAAATTCTTTTACAGGTGTTCATGGTCACTGCTGACTCTGCCAGGTTGATGTAAGCTTTAATTCTCAAAATAGATACGACACCATTTGTACTCAGCTTAAATTGTGTGTGTGTATAATCTGAGTTAGCTACCTGATCCATTTTCTGTTAGCAGATAAAGAAGAGTTATGCAGTTTGAAAAACCTGCTTGGTCAGGAAGAGATCAGTGTCTTTTCTGATGTCATTGACTGAGACCAGACATTAAAGAATACCCTGCAGTTCTGAGAGAATTCCTGAAGAAATCTGAGGGATTTGCTGACTTTCCAATAACTGAACTGGCTTCTCAGTGTAGGGGTACTCTAGTATAGATGGTGTATGTGATGGAGATGAAAACAAAGCTTTGAATTTCAAAGCACTTGGCAGATATAAAAATCCTCTGGATACTCTGGTGGCCTGCAGTGCATTTTGTGTAGTGCTGAACTTCAGCCTGTAGGCAGCCATGGTTGTTCTCTAAGAATAGCTTTAAATCTGATATTACCATCTTGACTGATTTCTATAAGAAACAATTATCTCACAGTGCATATACAGTTTGATTGTGTGTGCTATTTGTTTGAAGCTTTTTAAATTTGTATTGAATACTCTGGACAGAAATGCTGTTGGAATAGTTACAAGAAGTGAGTGCCCAGCAGTTTGTCTGCATGGAGTCTTATCAGCATTTTGAAAGATTGTCCAAATACAGATAGCTTAAAGACAAGTCTGTTCAAACTAATGTCTGTGCACTTGTACACAGGTGGTGTTGATGCCTTCTGTTTTATGTTCTGTAGGTGACAATTCAGGTTTTGAATCAGCTTATACAGAAGATCAGAGAAGATCTCCCAAACCTCGAGTCTACTGAAGAAACAGAACAAATTAACAAACACTTTCACAACACACTGGAGCACTTGCGTCTGAGGAGGGAATCACCAGAATCTGAGGGGCCAATTTATGAAGGTCTTGTTCTTTAGAAAGACACTCACTGTACCTGTTTTCCTTTACATACCATGGGTTTTTTTAAGATAGGTTCCTAGGTTGTGCCTTTCAGAAATGTCAAGTTAACATTCATGTGTTCAGTCTGGCACTTCAAACACTTGTGTTGAGTACTCTAACAAATTTGGAAGGTTGGACCAGCAACTGCAGGTTTCATCAGTTAGCATGGCTGAAACTTTCTTTGAAATCCATGTGACATGGTAGGGCTCTTCAGTTCTGATTTCTCTTCTGTCTGTTCACTGTTGCTTCTGTAGCACTAGAGCTCTAAACTGGCAGTGACTGTCAGCTGAAACTGTGTCTGATCCTTACAGAGCATCAGATTTTTGGGATTATTGTATGTCAAATTCTGCTTGTGCTTTTCTTTTAATGCCGAGTTAAGACTAAGTGTAATATTTTTCCCTAAAACTAGAATATATTAATGCATGTTTGGAGAGTTTTAAAGTACCATGTTCAAAAACAGAAGTTATATTTTGCATATTAAGGCTCTGTGACATTCAGTGAGGGCCAGTACTGTGCACAGGGCATATTTATCAAGATAATTTTGTTCCAAATAGTATAAAAAAATAGAGAAATTGCAATCTATATAGATATGTATAACCTTCATTACTGTAAATTTAGGGGAAAATGCATTACACAAGTTTATTCAGTATCATGATTTTGCACCGGTGAAACAATAAAGTTGCTATTAACACCTGTTGTTTCATGTCTCTTCAGAGCCCACTGTTGAACCCAAGCTAATGTTGAACCTTCTGATGAAAGTGAAAGAACTTTGGTTTTGTAGGGACAGAAGAATGAAGGCATAGTTACCCTGGCTGAGCTGGGCAGCTGCTGGCATTTCTCATGTGGGAGTTGGTGATACAAAGCCAGTGTTTCTGCACGTGGTGCTGAGATGATGTGTGCTCACATTTCACAATGTTTTTATGACGTGCTTGCAGTGAGGAAGAATCCTACTGGATTCTGTGCCAGAGAGTGACAATTGAATGCCAGTGCTGTAGGGAACTGAGCAGCAGAGCACAGCAGTGGCAGCTGCTGCTCTGCTGCTCCTGTCCATGGGTTAATGCCAATGCTGGAAGTTCTGACCTGGCTGGTTTGCCTTGACTGAACGTGGTGTCCTAAAGATAACTGATTGAATTGCATTACTCCTTGAGTGAACACTGTTTTCTGAAAATGTGTCCTGGCTTGACTGGATATTAAATGAGATTTTGGTGGTCAGTAATTTAGTGCTACCTGTTTTCTGAGAAAGGCAAATAGAATCCTAGGAAGCAGTTGCAGAGTAGACAACAATTAGATCATTGCTATACTGATGAATAGGTCTGGCTTGGAAGGGAGGAGGAATGAATGGGGAGATAATTGAAAGGCTTTACTTCCCCAGGTTTATAACTGATGCTGATTCAAAACTCTTCATGTTGCTCTGTATCTGTTGAAACTGTTCCTCATAGCAGAACTGTGAAGGTGTTTTGTTATAGCACATCCATAGCAGAGTGTGGTGATTATGTTCATGTGGATATGTTCATAGTGTAGGGATATGCCCTCCTAGGTTACAGTATTTGCTAACCATGTCTGTTTAGTCCTCAGTGTCAGTCCTTGTAACTTAGAAAGTGTCTTTGAATTACCAGTTTTGCAGTTTCAGCTGCAGTCACCCAAATGTTGTAGACTGGTGCTTTTTCACCCTCTCCCACTTGTTAGGGCTACACAGTTAGGACTCTTCCACACCTCTTAATTACTTTTATTGAAAGTTTACAAAGTAAATAATTTTACTGCCTTTAAACTTTTAAGATCAATTGTATTCCCATGCATTTTGACTATGGCAATGGACAATTAGAGCTGTTCAGTAACTATCACTTGTCAGCAAAGGAAAGCATCTGTTAGGTTGTGCAGTAAATGCTGGGGATGGTGGAACAAACTTGTATCATTAGTGATGCTCATGTGATACCTTGTGGGACAAACCTACTCCAGACTCAGAATCAGCTGTGTGAGCTGCTCCTGTGGCACAGGCACAATGGCAGAGACTCCTGGGCAGTAGCAAGGCTGTGGATTGGAACAGACTTTGAGTCATGCCAGTCATGATGCATAACCTGGGAAATAGCCCAACACTTGAAGTGATACTTTCTTGATTACTTGTGACTTGATGGATGGAAAGATTCAACGGGTGAGGTAGGGGAGAACAACACTTTTTTTTTTTTTAATCTAGCCAGAAGTAGTAAAGGTCCAGCTGTAAATGTTTTAAAAATTACTGAAAGGGAAGTTTACCTAAAGCTCTGTCATGGATCTCATAGACTACTTAGGCTTACTGCAAAGCACAGGGTAATACCCTCAGCCCTGTAAGCAGTGGAGTTTTGACCTCAGTAGGTTCCTGCCCATGCAGGACCCTGGTGGGGGCAGGAAGTCACTGCTGAGGGAGGGAACTCCTAGTGAAACTCTTCCAGTGTGTAAGTCACCAATTCTTGTATCTCCTATTAAAAAGCTCAAAACCCTTTTTACTTCTGTTCCTGGACTTTGTTCTACTAAATATTCCACTTTCTTCTATTTTCATCACCTTTTCCCTCACATCAGGGCTCCCTTACCTGCTACAGTTGCTCAGCTTCTCTGGTAACATCACTGTTGTGCTGCCTCCTGTCCCATGCTTTTCCTGTATTTTTATCTTTGGTCATGCCTTATTTGACTTGCCACTGAGAGGAGGCAGGGAAAGCATCCTAGACTTGACAACTGAGATTCTTGATATCTTGAAGTGGGTTTGGGACAAGATATAACACATCTAAGATTAATGCTTTATGAAATTCCAGCAATATTTACAGTTATTAAAAGTGACAGCCTGAACTCTAATTATTAGCCATGAAAGTTATTTTTTGTTTTCAGCACTTCAACAGTAGTCCACCATTATCAGAAAATACACTGTTGGTGTAATTTCCCAAAGAGCTTTGAAAAATGACCTTTCTTTTCATTGCTGTGATTTTCCCAGCTACATGGATGACAGTATTTCTACATATTCATAAATATCTACACTTGTGCCTCATACCAGTATTCCATAAATATTTGCAGGTATTGCAATACTTGCTTTTTGGTGTTCCCAGCAAATATAATATGTACTAATTTTCAGCCTTCCTACTTCTCACATCAAAATGTCAGGATGAATTTTGGCTTTTCGTGGACAGAGGAGTTTTATGAAGGCTTTCCTAAAGCTCATGTGACACAGAGGGTAGAGAACGGGGTTGATGGCTGAGTTGACCCAGAGGAGCCAGAATGAGATCTCATAGAGGGAGTAGGGCACACAGTGCCCATGGCAGGCTGCCCTGATGATCATCAGCAGTGTGTACGGAGCCCAGCACAAGGCAAACACACAGACAATCACTGCTAAGGACTTGGCTACTCTTTTATCCCGGGACAGTCTGAATCTGTTTGCCATGATGTTAGCAACGTCCACTTTGCTGCTGGGCTGGCAAAGGCTTTGTGGTGCTTGGCAGAAGCCATTCCTGGGAGGCCTGGTCTGTACCCCCACCTGCAGGGGTGGGAGCTCAAGGCTGGCACTCAGGTTGGGTGGGTGTTTGCCCAGCTCAGCTGAGGCCTCAGGCCTTGGAGCCTTCCCTGGGGGAAGAAGGCTGCTTGCTCCCTGCTCATGTCTGTCTCTGTTAGCTGGCTTTACAAAAAACACAGAGTGTGCCCTTTTTTCCCCCTGGAAATTCATTTCACAGTCCTCTTGACCGAGTGAGAGGTTTTCATTTCGGAGCAGTGTGCGTTTCCTGATGTTGAGGTAAATACTTAAGTTAAAGTACATAACAGTGATGAAAGGTGTAAAGAATTCAACAGTAGAGGCAATCATTAGGAAATACCAGTTGTAGAAGAATTCTGCATGACATTCTCCTTCAGGGAGGATGCTCTTTTGGGCAATGTGCTCCCAGCTGAGGATGGCTGGCCCATAGAGGAGAAAAGCAGCAATCCATACAGTCACCATCTTCAGCACTGCATTTCTGGTCATCCCTTGCTGAGCCCTGTAGCTGACCTGAGGGACAAAAGTCACACACATTACACTTCTCCCGTGTGGCTGCTTTGGAGCATGGCCCTCTCTGTCACTTGTGAGGGTTGGTGAGAGACTGGCTTTGGGGTGAGGGTTTTTAGACCAAGCTTACTGGTATCACAGAAGAGTTACTTCTGAAATATGCCTTCCAAGAGGCCTTATCAAGGTGATTGGATAAGTTCTGAGAAGTGCATCAGATCTTAAAAGCTTGAAAACCAAGTCTCCTTCAAAGCAAATAACCACTGCTCTTCCCAGAACTGGCTGTCACCAGTTTCATATTTAATTGCATTAGCTGTGATACCTATTTACAGAATGGTTAAAAACCTTTATTGGACCCTTTATATGGAATTCTTAAATTATTTGAAATATGTAAAAGGGTTTGAATTCACAGAATATCAGTCTCTCTACTTTGTAGAGAGACTCTTTCTTAATGTGAAAATCACACAATTTACTGTACAACACCTTCTTCTGTTTGATATAGTTAATTTCATTATTTCATGAAGTACTTTAAGAATTCCTGTTTGCAATTAAGGTGTATAGATGGAGTGTTATGGTCTGCAAAGAGCTTTACAGAAGAACAACTGATTTCAGTTATTTAGAAAATAGAGAAGCTAAGGTGCAGAAAGAATGTGTCACTAATACTGAGCCAGTAAGCCATATCAGCAATAGAATTAATCAGTCAAGATCTCTGTTTCTGATTCCCTGGAATGTTTTTCCCTGAGGACGAATACTCATGTGGTGTCTTAGAATTCACCCTTCACATCTCCAGGTGCAGCCACACAGCGTTTGGAATATGAAATTCTTAAATTCTGTACAGGGCTCATGTTTACTGCCCCCATCTGTGGGCCTCGATCTCCACAGCCAGTGCTGTTCTGGTAGAGGAGCCACAGAGCTGAGGAAACCTGAGTGTGTCTGAACTTGGTCTGATTTTGCAGTCCTTAACAAAGCTATGAATGATTTCAGGAGTGGTCTTGGAGGGAGTTACTATTTTCATTGAGATGGAGAATAATTTGGAACTTCAGATAGTCCTGCTTATATGTTCTCATACTGCCCTAACCCATCAGTCATTTTCTGTACTCTTGCTTGGGGAGGGATTTTTATATGAGGGATTAATTAGAAGTATTTTAAAGTGGATGATTATTTTCATTTATTATGACCAGTTTTCATTTCTGTTTCTGAAACCGTCTAGTTTATATATTTATACTGTGTGCATAGTCATGAGAGATTGGTTTATGAAAGAAAAATTCATGGCTAATTCAGAACCTAGAAAATAAAGGAATTCTGAGTGTTGACTGTTAAAGAATTAATCTGTTCATTTCTCCCTCTTCAAAAAGAAGTTGGTAAAACTGCTGAATTGTTTCTGCAGTTTCTCTCTACTTTTGGTGATTTAAATGAGCAACAAACTTAAATGAACACTTGAAGAAACTGTGGGTGGAACTAACCAAGAAGTGTGTGTAGAAGTGTGAAACCTATTAACAGGTAAAATGTGTTATTTTGACACCATCCAAAATACTTTGAGGTGTTATGGTCTAGGTGTAAATTAGGTGCAAAGTCTAATCTTCCTTTTTTAATAGGTGGCATGCTGCAGACACGACTTGAGCTATTTCTGTGACCATTATATAGAAATGGCATTTGCATCCTGTGCAAGATGTTAATTTCTAATCTGCCACTTTTGACCCATCACAGCCATACACATCCAATTCCCCTGAGAGTCTGACACCCACTGCAAGCAGGTCTCTGCCTGTGTCAATGGGGCACGGAGGGAGCAGCTCTGCTTCAGCCGGGTAATACCTTAAAGCTTATTCAAGATGCAGCTGGGGAGGAAATAAGTTCACCTTGTTCCCTCTGCAGACACAGCCTATGCCTGTTCCTAAAGCAGAGCACCCCTTCCACTGTAAAAGTGAGAAGAAATGCGTTTTCTAGCAAAGCCGATCACTCCCAGAACTATTTCCAGGAGTGAGAGAAGCTCACCCCTGTCTCATGCGCTGTTCGAGAGAGGCTCAAGGGCGCTGGAAGCCAGGTGCCCTAAGCAATCCCCGTGCCTGCCCGCTGCAGCCCCTGCCCAGCCCTTACCGCTCTGGTGACACAGATGAACCTGTCGAAGCTGATGAGGACGATGTTGAACACGGAGGCGGTGCACACCAGGTAGTCCACCACCAGCCACAGCTTGCACAAGCCCCTGCCGAGCCTCCACTCGCCCGTCAGCACGTAGGGGATGTATAGGGGGATGCAGAAGCCGCCTGCGGACAGAGCTCGGCGGTGACACGGGCGGAGCCACCCCCCGCCCCGCGGCGCCCCGGCACTCACCCACCAGCAGGTCGGCCACGGCCAGGTTCAGGAAGAAGAAGTTTCCCTGCGTGCGGAGGCTCCGGTCCACCACGAAGGCCAGAATGACCAGGGCATTGCCCAGCACCGTGGCCAGCACCAGCAGCCCCATGAGCGCGGCCAGCAGCGCGGCCGTGCCGGCGGGGAAGGGCCCGCCCGCCGCACAGGCGCTGCCGGACAGGTTGAGCCACGGCCCGTCCCGGCCCATGGTGCCGGCGGAGAGCCCGCGGCACTGCCCGGACCCGAGCTCGGCATCGGCTGCGGCACCGCCCCGCTCAGCCCCGCCGGGCGGAGCGAGGGGCCGGGCGGTGCAGCCCTGCCCTGCCCAGCCCAGCCCGTCAGCTGCTGGGGACGGCGCCGCTTCGGCAAAAGTTCCCGGAGTGCGGTGGCGGCGCTGAGGAGAGGGGAATGCACCAGAAACCCCAGCCCGCGGCTGAAGCCCGGGGCTCTGGGGCTGGGCAGCACCGCCCCGTGCCCGCTGCCCGCCCCTCCCCAGCCCGGCCCTGACGCTCCCAGCGCCTCTCCCAGTCTGTCCGAGCCCGTTCGCAGCCGCTGCTGGGACAGGCTCCCTTGTCTGCCCCGTTCCCCACACGGTTGTCTGCCCGGTCCCCAAGCCCTCGGCGCTCCCCGGTGGTCTCTGCTCTGCCATTCCGGGCGGGCTGCGCGCTCTCGCCCTCAGGGCACCCCTCCTCTGCCTCAGCCTTTCCCTCCGGGACAGCGACAACAAGGGCTCGCTGCCCTGCCTGGCTACTCCTTCCCACAACATTGCAGGAATGAAGTATTTCTGAGACGTCTCTTTTCAAAGCTGGCAGTAGCCTTGGAGAGCGTGTTAAGTGCATTGTAGTGGTGATGTCAAGGAGCCAGTGTTATGGAAGGCAGCTCAGTGCCAAAAACCAAACCCAGGAGCAGCCAGGAAAGGGCCCGGGCCTCCCTCAGTCCCTGGCACAATGGCTGAGGTGGCCCGGGAACACAAGGGGTCACAGTGACCCCTGAAAGAGCTTCTCAGGCTGCGGAGCTTTGGTGACTTTGAAGGGTCATTCAGAAGAGGAAATGCAGCTTTATCTCTGCTCTCCTGATTTGGCCCACTGGATCTTCACCTGCCTTAAAATACATGGCCATTGAGGGATGGGCTTTGCTTCCCTTTCCATGAGAGTTCTGTGGAGGCTGAGAGCACTCTGGGGTTTGCTGCCTTTGGTAGGGCCCCTTTATCACTAAATGGCAACAGAACTTGCTCAAAACCAATGCATAATCTTCCCTTAATTCAGCCATTCAGCCAATGTTTCACAGGTGGCAAACTCCTGTTTTATAAAAGATTTGCATAAATCAGCAGTTTGAAATAAGTTTAGAAGCAATCACAGCAGCTTTCTAAAGAGAGCTATTCCAATGGGCATCAGGTGAGACAACAAGAGCAGCTGAATTACTTCTCTATTATTTGTCTGGGGTGAAGCATGTGTTCTCAGGGTAACAGTGGACTGGCCTTTTCCTCAGGGGGAAGATAAAGCCTTTGTCAATGCTAGAAGTACAAATTCCAGGCCAGTTAATCTCTGTAAATCAGGAGCTCCACTGAGGATAGTTTGCAATTTAAACTGCTTATGATACAGCCAGGCCAGAGACAGAAATGGCATCTGCGTATCTGATATGTGTGAGGAAAACACTCCTTTTACATGTCCCCATATCATTTTCTCCCTAAAGCAAATAAGTAAAGCCATGCAAAACAAAAGTGAAAGGAACAATGGAGCTTGTGATTATTATTAACTCCCAGTTTGGGGACTCATTTTCTCTACTCTTTGAGCCCTATTGGCAGTTTTCCATTCACTTCAGTTTGGACAAGATCAAGCTTGTGATATTGTCTGCTCTCTGATCGTGTTGTGGTATATAAAAGACAAAGAGTCAGTCAAGAGACTCAAAAGAAAAAAAATAAATATCTCAAGCACCAGGAAAACATGGAAGAATTTATTCTTTCATGAATAATTGCTATATTCTTTAACTCCTCTAATGTAAAGTAATTTTACAGCTGCTCAGTGAGTTTGCAGCAGGTAAACTTGTGTTCTTTATGTGAAGTAGCTTTTGTAGTGTTTTTCCTCCTGGCAGATTTTGAGATTCTCTGTAAGTCCCATAATTGCCTTTACTGCCTTTAAAAGCTCCTTTATTATTGCTGCTTTGGCAGGGGATGATGTCTTAACAAAACTCTGTTCCTTAAAGCATGAACTATCAGTCCATAACTGCATTTTGGAGACTTACTGCTGAAGACTGTGCTAGTGATACAAGTGTGCGTTGGGTGGGCAGCACTCTCAGAACAACAGGTCTTAAAATCCAGACTCCAAGCATTTTCTTGCTTTAAGATATGTAAATTATTAGAGTTAGTAAAGTGGAATGACAATTGCCCAAGAAAATGAAAGATGTAGTGTTGTTTTTCAAGGCACATCAATACCGACGTGTTCTGAAATTTTAACTTTTTTCCCCCTGTAATTCCTGATAATTGTTTTCACTTCCAAATACATCCTTCAGTAATTACTGAGAGCTGTCTGAATCATGCCATTTCCCATGACTCCAGCATATGTGGGTGAGTATTTCCAGAGCAATGACAGAAAAACAGAATGATTTTCCCACATGGCAGACAGATAGTTCTGTTTTCCCAGAACAGCCCAAAATCAGCTTCCAAAAATACTTGGGAAACCACATGCAGAGGGGGTACACTCCAGCTGCCTGTAGAGCCTGTTGGCCCAGAGGGTGCTGAAGACCCCCTTGGTGTCTTCTTCCAGTTAAGTAAGGTAATAAATATATTTACATTGTGTCTTTGCCTGCATCTGAACCCAAAGCTAAGTCATTGTGCTTTTTCCAAATAGCACAGTGTACATAATGTTCTTCTTCTTGTTCTTTGCAGAGATACTTCCACATGGGGGGTAGTTTTCTTGGTGTGCCACATGCCCTCTGCTACCAAAGCTTTACTGAAGCTAAAGGGCAATTGTTGCACACTTCAAGAGGGGGGTGCCACAGCTGGAACCTTCACTTATTTAAAAGAAACTATGCATTAGTAGTTTTGCAAATCTTGACAAAATATGTACTTGTTAATAGCCCTGGTTTATGTTTAGAGGTTGTTGTCAACTATCCTTTTGCTATGAGTGATTGGTATTTTGGCCAAGAAAAAAGGAATGGTTTTTAGACTCTCTGAGTAAATGCCTGTAAGGCTTTATCACTTGGGAAATCAAATGTTGCTGCTGGAGCTGATCCTAGTTAAATGAATGGGGAAAACTAAATTCTGCCATGAGCATTTCCTATTAGCCTTATACCCTTTGCCAGCCAGAGTTTTGCTTGCCTACTGATTCCCTTCATTTTTAAAAATGTTCTGTAGAAGTCTTCCTGCATTTGATGCAGTTCACATTTTCTTCCTGTTCCCACACATGCAGAGAAAAATCAGCTGTTTGATCAGTGCCAGTGGAAGGGCATCTGCTTCAGAGTTCAGTGTTAGCTACCATTTAGCAAGGAGGAACTTTCCTTTCTTCAGTAGGGAAGCATCCACTGGAGCCTGTCCTGTGGGGGATGAGGCTGTGGCATTTTGGTGTGCGTGTCAGCAGCAGCAGCAGTGCTGTAATTATCCCAGCCTGGTTTTAAGGCACTTGCAAGGGAATGGCTCTGGCACAGAGAAAGCAAACTGCAGCACTTTGTTCTTGCTGAGAGGCACCATTGCCTGCTCAGACATCAACAAACTGGTTTCCATCCTCTTCTAGAGTGACTTGCTGCTGAAGGAAAGCCTCTTGTGCTCACATGTGACAGAGGCAGAGGCAGGGAGGGGATGGGGCCAGGCTGGGGTGAGGGGGGGTCTGCTCTGTGTTGTGCAGTTCAGGGGAGGCCACGATTGCAATGTTCCACTCTGTGGGAATCCATCCAAACACCACGAGCCTGAGGTCCCCTCGGTGTCTGGCTTTATTGTTTTAATAACAATTTGTCAAGAAGTAAGAGTTGTGAGTTTGATGAATACAGATGAGAGATTTGAAATATGATTTAACTAATGAACTTGGATTATTAGGCTGCAGTAAATAGAAACAGTCATCTCATAGGCAATTGCTTAAGGTTACACCAGAATTTCATTAGAACTGAGCAGCATGGTAACAAAATACAAACACTGCAAGTACTTTTATTTCCTTTTCCTCCTTCTGGATTCATTCAGCAGTTTCACCTGTTATTCCTGGTAGCCTGTATTACCAGTTTAGCAGTCTGGCATGTTTGGCATTGGTGTGCTTCCCATCTTGGCTACTTCATGGATCAGTATTTCACTTAGGCAATTTCACTTATGTAGCCAGCATCAAAGAATGTCATCCTGATTTTGTCTTTTGGCTGCAAGTACATTACAGAGAACCAAATGTCCTCTGATTACACTCAGTGAGGGCTGGACAGACTTCCAAAAATATCTCTTAGGATTGTAATGGTGATGAGAGCATTGCAAAAATCAGAGGTACCCAGACTGTGGCTTATTTCACGTTTTTAGTTCCTTCTTCCCTAATCCTTGGAAAAGTTCCTTTTCCCCCTGGCTTGTCACCTCTTTCATATGCACTGATAATGACCAGATACATAATCTTGCTAATCTGGCCAATCTAGTCAGAGAGATACTCAAGTTCTGGGCAAACAGTGTTTCTGGCAGGTGAATGTATTTGCTCAACAGCTTCTTCTCCACCAGTAGATGGCATTCCCCAGGAATAAGCTGGAGCACGGCTGCTTTCTGTGTCTCCAGCCAGGAAGGTACTTCCATGGCAAGCTGATAATTAGCACAGACTCACAATATTCTCCCCAGAATCTCTAAACATGCATTTTATCTGTTTAAGAACTCACTGGGCATAGTGGATACTGAAATTTCATGTAAATTCTGACCATAAATTTATCCATTGAGGGTAATTACACAACCTGCAACTTCATTCTCAAGAATTCCCTGTACTGTAAATCCTTGGAGACTAGGAGGGTGTTCTGGGGAAGTTCCATTTCATTCTGGGGAAGTAATCAATCTATGATTGCTTTGTTTTCATGCAAATCATGATATGATTGCTTTTCCCAGCAAAGCTTTCTGTGGGAGACAGGATTTAAGTGACTGAGCCTGATCTGGTTTGGATGTTCCTATATTAGCCCTTGGTTTTCAAAATCTCAGCCTTGATCATAACCAGAGCCAGATGATGAGTTCTTGCATCAAAGGGAAACATAATTAGGGCTTTGCTATTGAGAGCAACCTCCATCCAGCAGGACAATGTAAGATTAAATAATAAATAAACATCAATTCTGAAAACACTCATTCATAAGTGACTAAACTGAGGTACCTGATGTGTTGGTGAAAGGATATCAGAATCAGAAGAGCTCAGAAGAGAGTATCAGCATTAGCCATTGGTGTTGGAAGGCAAGGCACAGACCTGGCCTGGTGTCAGACCATTCAAAGCTGAAAAGGCAGCATGTTTGAGTTACACAGGTGAAATCTGGTTATATTGCAGTGTGTCTGGGGCTCGTGTTTCCTTCTGGGATGTGGCAGAGGTACAACCATTTCACCCTCTCTTCATTCATGTATTCAGGATGGAAGCTGAAAGACTGAGCAGAAAACTGAGCTTGAGTTCCCCAGATGTCCAGAGGTGCTGCAGTGGCAGCAACTGCAGGCAGAGTGGGGGAAGAGGGAATTGCAGCCTGGCTGTTTGGACACCTGCTTTGCTTTTGGATGGATAACCCCTGGCCTATTTTTTATTCCCCTGGAGAATGCTCTAATTGTAGAATTCCAGCATATACACATCCCTTGCAAAGAAGACTTTGCCATCTAAAATTGAGAAAAGAAGTCATTAAAACCTGTTTCTTTGAGAGTTTCCTTCTGGCTAGCTTTTGTGGCTTCCCTCTCAGTGTTGTGAATATTTGTGGCCCTTTCATTAAAATGCCACACACACCCAAAGCAGCTCACTCTGTGTAGTGGTGGGAATATCACATGGGAGAGAAGCATCTGAGAGACATCAGAGTACATAGGAGGTGTTAAATCATACATGTGGTTGTACAGGTTTCTAGGTGTAAGCAGCCTTGTCTTGAGGGGAAAAACCCACAAATTTCTGAAAGGGTGCTGTTCAACAGAGCTACAAGCTGGTATCTATGGAAACTTAAAAACTGCTCTGGAGAGAGAGCTGAGGAATAATTAGCATTAAATACCTCTTAATGACAAACTTTTGAGTTGGCTGTCTCACGGGAGACTTTCAAACTTGGAAAGAAATGCTTGATCATAAGGAAACTCTTCTAGTTCAGAACAGCAGAGAAGTCTGTGATTTAGCAGCCCACAAAGGGCTCTCTGAAGCCATGGGCTGGCTGTGTGGGAGGAGATAAAGATCACATCAGAGGTGAAGCCTGCAAAACTCAGCCCATGAAATGTATAAAATATGAAGGCTCAGCTCACAGTGTGCTGTGAACCAGAGACTGGCACAGGGTGACAATTAGAGAATGAACTGTCAGATCATGAGGGCTTCATTAACAGATGGTAACTGACAGCAGAATAATAGGGGACTTTAATGGGTAATAACATTTATTCTAGGTACATCTGTAATGATAGAAGTGCCCTTTTCTTGCTAATACCAGGACCTGGTAATTATCATCAGGGGGATTGTCTTGCCCTCAGATTTGCACTGTATTTTATAGTCATTGAACCACCCTTCAATGCCACTTTAGGGTTGGGAATTTCATCCTCTTTTATCTTCCTTCAGCTGTTAATATTAACACTTTGATTTAACTTGTGATTTCATGTATACTTCCTTTCATGTTCCAAGTGACCTCATCTTGTTTATGAAAAAAATTAATGTTTTCTCCCTAGGCATTTAAAAAAAGTTTTGACCTTTCAATCAGGAAATTCAAGGATTTCAATGTGTGTATATTTATTATGTCTGACTCATTAAAAAATAGCTTCTGACATTGCTCTGCATTTTTGTAGCTTTCAAATCATCACCTCAACAACCTGTGTACACTGTCTATGAGTCAAACCCCAGATTTCAGTGGAATATTTGTTTGGTCCTGACCATGAAATATTTAAAAGGTGGTCAGAAGAAAAAAGTGATCTGGGATTTACAGAAATCAATAAGACTCCCCTGCATTTTTTTCACACAGCTTCACATCCCAGTCTAAATTTTCAGTGAATTTCATGTCTTTTCATTTGTTGCTGTGCAGGGGTGTTGGTGTAAATTACCAGATTCCACTGAGATGATGCAGTAGGTGCCTCCCAGGGTTAATCAAGACACCAGTGTCTGGGGTCTGTGCTTCCCAAAGACCATCCAGAGTGACCTTGCCTTTGAACACTGCAGCCTGAATTAGATGCCTGAAGTTACTGTCAGTACTCACCCACCCATGTCTGTCTGATGGGACACAGTGCAGATCCATCAGATTCATTTTTCATCTTGCTTGTAAGAAGGATGATAAAAAAACCTGCTGTATTAAAATTTGATACTCATCCTTTGATGACGAGTTCACTTTTATTATTTGTACAAAGAATGTAATTGAAATGGAGTGGAAACACAGGTGCTGCACTTCTAGCTATGTGGTGAGCTTGTCATCTCATCATAGAGATTAATGAGTTTTCTTCCACCAGATCAGCCTTCAGATTTTCTCTGATGCAGCAATAGCTTTATTTATTCCATGGGCAGGGGGAAGAATTTTTGTGACAATTTCAAGGTGAAAAGGGTATAACATTTCTCTGCTACTCACAGGTGTTACACCCTACATTGATCATGGCTGATCCACGCTGGTTTTTATGAGAGGTGACACTATGGTAAATGAGAAAATATGTTACAATTGCTAATGATAGATGTTATTGGCATTTTTCTCTTCATCACCTGCATAGGTTTTCAAGGCCTGCTTACAGTTAGAATCACGCTCTGATGCATCTGCTCAGGCTGGGACCACCCTTTTGAGCTGAGCCTTAATGGGAACACCTAAACAACCAGAGCTTATTGGCTCAGAAGGATTTACTCTGTAAGAAAAAGCTCCCTTTGCATTCCTATAAAATACAACATCATCTGTGGAAGTTGCCTGTGCGTCTCTTCTGCACCTTTTGGTTTTGTTGGTTTTTTTTTTCTCTGCTAGGACTCTCTTCTTCACTCATCACACAGAGGTTGTGGCTGCACAAGAACTTTTCATAGAAGCAGAGATGCACAATGTCTGGGATTTTTGGCAATCATTAGGTCAGTGGTATAAAACCAACCAGAAGGTTTCATCTTAAAGTATTTTTCTATGTAGTCAGCTGTGACACGAAACTAAGGAAAATAAGGGTTGTTTTGTTCCGTGTTGTGTTGTGCTTGTTTTACTCTCCCTTTACTTGTTTTTGCTCTCCCTGTGTTTAAGTTGCATTGCTCTGTTTCCCTCACGCTACAATGGCTCCGCCCAGGCTCTCCCTCCCCGCCCCGCTCTGTGTCAATCTCCCTGTCCCCACGGTTCCCCGCGGATCCATTTCTGCTCCTCCCCGGTTACCCCGGCACCCCAATGTCTCCCCCGGGCCCTGCCAGTCACTCCCTGCCCACTCCCTTTCTTCCAGAAACTTCTCTGCAGGGCTTGCGGTGATTGGCTCAGGGACTGGGGCCCCTCCTTTAAGCTATATCCATTGGTTTCCCTGTGTGTCAGTCTCACCTACCCCACTCCCCCCTGCATTCCCATTCGTCCCTGTACCGGTTCCACCCCTACCTCCCACTCCCTTTATAAACCCATGTGCCAGCACTTGTGTTCTCGTCGTTTGGTGGTTCCCCTGGGTTTCATTAAGTCTGGACTTGCCCCAAACGGAGAGGGCTCTTTATTTCTTGTTCATGGCAGCATCTCTCGGTCTCGTCCTTTCCCTGGCAGCCCCCGCAGCCCCAGCGCTGGGTGTGCCCGAGGCGCTGTCCCCAAGCCCGGCTGTCGGGACAGTGCCCCCCGTGCTGCTGCTGCCGGCTGGCCTGGGCCAACAACAGCAAGGCTGCTGCAGTTCCCTATGGTCATAGTCTTTGCTTTAACTAACTCTCACAATTTGAAATGCTGACAGCAGCTTCATTTTCTTGTTCAAAATGTCACACAGACTTTGCTCTTAAGCCATGTGAGGAGGGATGCTCCCTGAACAGCCTGTGTTTTCCCTCAGCTGCAGAGGCAGCAGAACAGCACATTGATCACACATCCTGAGCAGTCTCCACTCCTGTTCCAGTTTGCTAACGAGGCTACCTAAAACCAGCAGAGCTGCTTCCTGCTTTAAATGAAGCAGCTGACTTTCCCAGATGCTGCTTCTGTGGGCTCTGTCTCCATCTGCTTTGGCTGCAACAAAACCTTCCTGTTTTGAAGGATCTGCCTCTATCCCCAAAAGATCTTATCTGACCAGGATCTCTCTTAAAAACCAACAAACTATGCAAAGAAATAATTTGGGCAAGGTTTCCTGTTTCTGAGCTGATATTTGTGCTTTTAAATTCTGTTGTACTTGAAGTCTGTGTCTGTGCAGTAACTGTTAAGGATGTTAAACCTGCAATGAGGGCCATGCTGAGCAGCTGCTTTGGAGTGATGCCTGTATAACTTAGATCAAAGTTACAGGGTGCTCATATAGCTTGAGTTATAAGATATGTATGTAACTTGATGTCAGTATAACCGAAATAATGACTTTTTGTATATCTGTATAATCTGATACCTATCTAACCTGAATCATAGCTTTTTATACTCATACAACCAGATATAAGTAACTTTTTATGCAATGTAATGGCTACCATATGGTTAACTAGTTGTTTAATACTGAATAGACAAAAAAAGAAGAAAAAACTCATCAGGTATCCATTTGCTTTAGAGATAGATAAGTACTAATAATAAGTACTAATTAGTACTAAAAAGAGAGATAGATAAGTACTAGAGAACTAATGAAAAAATGGCAAGTGCAAAGCCAATTAGCCACAAAACACTCACCAGTGGCACTGCAATAAACAAATGCCTGCTCTGTAGACATTGTTCTATGGGGATTTATTTTCTGCCTGGCTTTTGGGCATCAGGAGGGAGATGCTTTAGAAGAGAGCAGTGGTGCCAGGCTACCTTCTTACTTTAGAGTAAGATATATCATATTATATCATATTTTGTTATTTATGTCCATGGCCTCAGAAAGTTTAAATTAATAAAGTCATGAGTAAAGTATAACAACTTATCATATATCTACAGTATTTAGGCTAACCTGACTTCCCTAGAAGTCAGTCCCTTTTCTAGTCACAGGTAAAATACTTGCTGTATTTTTCTTTCTAGTACCTAGGAGAGGGGTTTTGTATCACTTGGGCTTTTTTTTGGGTGCAGCTATAATCTGCTCTGTTACTGATTTCATGTTGTCTTTCCCTAGACTAAGGTTTCTCTGTGCATGTTTATATGCACATATACAGACACACCTGAAATGCATTTTCTGTCCTCTTTTAATACTAATGACTTTTCTTTGGATTGCTGCTACTGCTTTGGTCTTTCACCCCCAACTTTTGTGCTTTATCCTTGAGTTTTGTCTGCAGGACTTTTTGGTTTCCATGCAGTACAACAGCTCAGTAAGTGGCATTGCAGTGTGATTCACACTGAAAATAACAGCTTTGGTCCTGGCCTTTTATTAAGAGCTGCTTTTTATCACTGCCAAGTATGTATCAATTCTGGCAAGGACTGAATTGACAAGTTGTTTTTACCAGGCTAACTGGACAAGTGATGAGTACAGAAACTCCTTTCAATTTTTCCAGTGAAATATCTGGGACATTTCATTTTGATCTACTGTAAAATTTGAAAAGCCAGGCCTTGTGTTGGCATTATCAGAGTTCTGGAAAGAGCAATGTTTGATTAACTCAAGGAAATAGCTGCAGATGAGGATGGATATAGAGTAGAAGGTAAATGTATGTAAATATGGGATATTCCATTTGGGACCATGTTTGTTGGATACAGTTAGAGAAAACCACTTGCTGTTATTTTCCTCTTATCAGTAGCAGAGCTCTGAACAAAAACATTGTCTCTCTCAGCCCTGTCTTCTCAGAGGTGAAAGATCTGCCTCAGTACTGCTGTTAACTCCTGGACAGCAACACCTTTTTGTGCTAGGGGGAATGAGGGCTGTGCCACGTCCTGGCAGCTTTGGAGAGGAGTCTGTGCTGCCTTGGCAGAAGCAGCGCCTCTCACTGGGCACACTGGTTAGAAGCACATTGATGATAAATTCCTGTGGAGGCTTTTCAGGGCATCAGCTGGTTTGCAGTGCCTGCTCCCTCCTGCAGGCTGCAGCAGGAAAGCAGGAGCTGGTGTGTCACACAGGGAGCTGTGCTGGGGATGGCTGCTGCCCCTGCCAACATGGGAGCCTCACATTTCTGTACTGGGAAGGGAATTAATGGGTGGAAGGAGTCTGGCATGAAAAAGTCAGTGACAAGCACAGCACATGCCAGGGTGTGGTTACAGGAGCTGCAGGATGCTTGATACCAAGAGAAGGATGTTAGTAAAAGATGCTTTTTATGGACAAGATTTGGAATGCTGGAGTTTCATCTGTCTAGCAGGAGGCTGCATATTTAGTGAGTTACAGCTGAGATAGGAGACAGGCATGAACAAAGTCAGCCTTTTTTTGTCAGCATGTCAAGGACACACAAGAAATAGTTTTCATCCCTGGGAATACCACACTGGCAGGCACTTCCCACCCAGCTGGGCACATCCATGCTTCCCTGTGCCACCAGCTCCTGGAAGAGGTGCTGAGGCCACCACAGCAATCCTGCCTGGGAGCTGGGGGAGTTAGGACACCCTCCACTGCCTGTGCTTTAATGCAGCTTTAGTTGGATTTTTATTGCTTGCTTCCACCAAGCTTTGTTCCAGCCATAGGTGGTGCCACTGGTGTTTGGAATCACTGGGTCACATATTCTATTGTTTTATATTATAAACCACAGACCTTAGCATGTACCCCAGTACCTGCTTTACTGAGCAGAAAACCTGTATTTTGTCTGAAACACTTTTTTTCCTGAAAGGCTTTCAACATATTTTTTAAATGCCGGAGTATCTTCAGAATTCTGTTAGAACAAGAATTGGCTTTAAGTGTGTATGTAGTTATGGGTGGTGTCATTATTGGATCATGCAGTAGGATCATTGTGATTATGCACAAATGGCTAAGCAGATTGCAGAAAACTGAATCAACACCAGAAAAGCAAATCCACAATTCCAGTGTAGTCTGCATTCTCTCTGCTGGTTCTCCTGCCCAGGCTGGGGTGTGTGTGTCTTCACTGCAGGGAGCACAGTGACACAGCTCCACCCTCCCAAATGCCATCTGCTCATAAACCCCCTGACAAGGGTTTGTCAGAAATCACTTCAGGCTAATTCATCTCTTCCCTGACACACTTTAGTAGCTAATTTTTAAGACCTAAATCTGTTATTACTACACATTAGTTGTCAAGATAACAGCACAGCTGTCCTCTGGAAAAAACCTAAAGTACTTGAACTATCACAAAAATATAGGAGAATTGCCTTTAAATGGCCATGTTCAAAATTTTAACTGAGATAAAAGGAAGTGTAGATCAAAACAACACATCCCATCTCCAGCAGCTGCATTCTGTTGCATCATTAGTAAATTTAATTTTGTTTTGTTTACAGTGAATGAAGAGGTGCAATGATCAGACAAAATCACTAGTGCAAGTGATTTTCATTCTCTTCAATCATGCCTTCTTCCTGACATAATTGTGCCTAACAATTTGTTGCATTCTGCATCTGGTGTTATTATGATTTCATCTTTACATTTAATCACTGCATCTTAGCTGTTCTTTCAGGGATGTGGTCAGCAGCTCTGGAGGGGCAGGAAGTTGAGGAGTCAGTAATGGCAGTGAAAATTTTGACAGTAATAAGGCAAAACCCAGCATTCACTCTGTTACACAGTGCTAAATGCCTGATACATGAATCTTGCAGCATTAGTCATAAAGCTGAAGCCTGTTTACAGTTTCTGGTTTTGCCCAAAGCCTCTGTTTATTCCCATCAATTCTTAATTTCAATTTTAACATCTGTTGGAAAAACCTGCCTGCCTATTGTTTCTCTCCAAACAAAGAGAACATTTTGTTGTGGGCTGTGTTCCTATTGTACTCTGCAGTCAGTTGAGGAACACCTTGCAGGAGCCTTGCTTTATGCCCCTGGTGCTCCTGATGACTTTGAGGCATCTCAAAAAGAGTTCCCTGGCTCTTTCAAGGCCTTTCTCCAGAGATATGAGTATCTGAAGAAGAGCCCTTCCCAATCCCAAGGGAACATGATCGATAGTTTCTGTTGCAGGTGAGTCTTAGTCAAGCACTATCCATGAACTTGAATTTCCATTATTATGTAGAGTCTTAGGTAAATCAATGTCTAGATTGAAAGTTCCCTCAGGTGAGAGCACGGCTGTGGTGCAGATATGTCTCAATATGTGTAAAATGAAGGGAAGGGAAGGGAAGGGAAGAAAAGGAAAAAGGAAAGAGAAAGGAAAGGAAAGGAAAGGAAAAGGAGAAAGGAAAGGAAAGGAAAGAAGGAAAGGAAAGGAAAGGAAAGGGAAAGGGACCAATTCCCCCCCCCCCCCAAATAATTTTTCAGCTGCACCCAGTTCTACTGAAGCATTCTCACAGAATGGGTGGGGTTGGAAGGGGCCACTGGAAGTCATTAATCCCATCTCCCTGCTCAAAGCAGGCTCTCCTAGAATGTTCCTTTGTCTGCTCTCCAGTGGATCTTGAAAACAGAACTGCAGTATCCTCCTCAATGAGCAAAAGGGCTAAAATCTCTTTTACCACCTCCTTGATAGGAGGACACAAGAATTTTGGAAGCAGTAAAGTGAATTGCTAGAGAAGAATTGTCTATTAACATGAAAATCCAAATAAGCAATGAAGTTATTGGGTTTTTAAAATATAAAGTGGCTGTTAGAACAATCCTAAAGCCACCCAGTATCTTCCTGAAGAAGCCAATATTGAGAAGATTCTGAAATGAAAATTGAGAACAGGTTTGAAAAATTCAGTTGCTTTTCTGGTTGGAATCAATGCATTTAGGTTTATAATGGTTTAAGTTTATACTGCTACAAAAGAAAATCTAAAACCGGAGGAGATTCCTGTCAAAGAACACCAGTTACCTAACCCAATCTGTAATAAGCCAATTAATTAACAGCAATCTACAGTTATGTCACAGCATTCATCCCCTGCCATAAAAGTAGTTTGCAAATGCATTACTGAAATATATACAGTAAAGAATATTATCTGCATTTTGCAGTGCAGAAATGGAGGCTTAGACTCCAGAGATTGCCATGGCAACAAAGAAAATGTGTGCCAAAACAAGAAAGGTATAAGGAATGTTATACTGTCTTATGTGGTGGTTTCCTTCTAAATTTCTTTTGTGCATCCTTGTTTCTTTCCCATTGCTGTCTCATCTCTGCTGGCTTGGCTCAGCTGCTTATTCCTCACATTTCATAGACATTTTCTGATTTGGAAGCCTTATATTAACTAATAATTTTTTTCATTGCATGTAATTAAGTAATTTGTTGTAGTTTAAGATTGCCTTGTACTAAGACATGGTTAAGAAGTTACTATTTTAAGACATTTTAAAGCACAAATAGTTTCTGCTCTCAAATGAGATTTGGTTATGTCCACAAAAGAGAAATAGTGCCAGCAGCAAATTAGAATGAAGAGATTTTTTTATTTTGGAATAAGGACACTGGCTAAAACACACTGCTGTTTTTCTTCAGGCTTTTAACTCTGGATCAGATTTTCAGTTGGCATGAGCAGACATTGCCCAGGGAGATCAGTGGCACAATGAAGGTCTGGCTGAGAGTGACCCAGTGAGTTTGTTATCCCATGTACTCCTGTGGATGGGTGGGTTTTTCACAAGCCCACATAGGGAAGGCAGGGATATCCTGGTCCTGTTGGCTCCTACCTGGAATAACTGGAGCTGCCCTGTGGAGAGCAGAGGCTCCTCTTACCCAGAGGGGTGTGTTGGCACCAGGCTTTGAGCCATCTCTGATGCCTTTGTGGCACCTGCGTTGGAATACTGTGATCTGTGTGGGGACACCCAGATGAGCCAAAACCCACATGTGGGGTTTGTTTTACCTTTGTGTTTCTTCAGTTAAAATTACTGAAATACCAAAAGACAATTAATTATCTTTTAGTAGTTTCTCTCTGCATTTCTTTGGGTTGATGTAGCTGCACTTGTGTTAATTTCTGTAAAGCAATTAATGACCTTCTGTGATTTTCAAACTCTGTTTGCTATGTCAAGTTTTGAACTATTTCAGATTTCAAAAGACAGAGTTCTGCATATGAGCACCCTTCACTATTTTAGTATTCAAGGGAAACAGCAGGTGAAAAAAAATCAAACTGGGGCCTACAATAAGGCTGGGGGTTTTAGAAACATCTCAGTGATCCATCTCATTCACAGGAGCAACAGCAGTGAGATTTCATTCAAACGTGTGAGAGCTGAGAGCAGAGAGTGAGGGCAAGCACTTTCTCTTCCTCCTCTCAAACTCAGGAGTGTCATTGTTCCATGTGAAATGCTGCCAGTCCTCTGCACTTCACACGGACCTGGTCACTCTTACACAGGAAAAAAAGAAGCTTGGGAAAGAGAGCAAGAAAGAGCTGAGGTAAAAGGAAAGTGTGCTGTGCAAAAGGAGACTGAGTTGCCAGATGAGGTTCAGGAAAGCACTAATTCATGCTCAGTAATAAACTGGATGGATAAACCTTGCAGGGACAAAAATAGCTGAGTTCAGGAAAATACCTGATGGCCTGCACTCTGCATGCACATGCAAGCTGGAAAGGGGAAGGTTCCCAACAACAAGAGGACTGCTTCTATTTCCAACATGAGGGGAAGGAAACCGACTGCAGGGGTTTTTTTTGGCCAAATGGAGCTCAGGATGTCCATGACACTTGCAGCAGCAATCACTGGCTCTGGAAATCATGGCCAGGGCTGTGTTTCTTTGAAGTAAACCAGCTCTTTACAAGGACTGGGGGGTAATTAACCAAACAGTGTGTAAGTCTCATATAATGGAACACAATCTGCCCCCAGCTATTTTGTAAACAAAAGAAATGGGGGTAAATGGGTTGTCCTGATCTCAACATTGTGCCAATGTTTCACTTTAGTGAGGAAGAATTGATATTCCCACTGAAGAGTCCCTGAATTCATTGTACCTATTTAGGGGGAAAATAATCAAAACATCTAAATATGGGAACCTCCACAGCCATAACGTTATGGTTATATAGTTATCCACAAACATCCCTAAGTCTTTCTCCCCAGGAATAGTCTC
Organism: Zonotrichia leucophrys gambelii; assembly: GCF_028769735.1. NCBI lineage: Eukaryota > Metazoa > Chordata > Aves > Passeriformes > Passerellidae > Zonotrichia > Zonotrichia leucophrys. The sequence goes on from NC_088181.1 coordinate 13,943,682, forward strand.
AGTCCATTCTCTGCCCAGCCTGTATCTGTGCAGAACCTTGCACTTGGCTTTGTTCAGATGCACAAGGTTGGCCAAGAGGCCCCTTTCAACCGGTGAAAATCCCACTGGATGGCATCCCTTCCCTCCACTTACTTATTTACAAACACGCTCTGCTCTGAAAGCCTAACCTTGCCAATAAGCTTTTGGGAGGGATTCAGATGTTTAACTGTAAGTTTGTAACTAGTGATAGATAACAACTATATGTGTATGGTTAAACACCCATGTCTGGTATAATGGTAAATTCTGACAACATTCAACAGAAACCTCTTGGGGACTAAAGTGTGAAAAACGCCAATCACTTATTTTTAAAATTTCAAAAGTTTAATAGTAATAAAATGGTTGTAAAAATAGTAATACAATTAGAGGAATAATAATTTGGACAAATTGAATTAGGACAATATGAGACAATAGAGACAAAGAGTTACGGATGTTCGGGTACCTTTTCTGGGCAACACGAGCCCAAAAAAGGACACACGTTAACTAAAGATTAACCCTTACAAACAATAGCCTGTTGCATAGTCATACACTTCAGACATGATGCATAAATTCCGTTCAAATACAGGATTCTGTCTGGTCATGGTAAACTTCTTCCTTTGAATCCTAACAGCGCCTTCAAGGCGGGAAGACGTTCATTTCTTCTGATAAGAGGGCAATAAATTCTTCTTTGAAAGATTTAAGTGGCTGCTATTTTGCTGCAAGTCCTTTCTTTAAGAAAATATCTTATATAGCTTAGTTTCTATTTTAACATTTTTTTATAACTCAAAACTATATTTAACACACTACTTAAGAGAATTAATACAGCACTGGCGTTTGGGAAAGGGGCACGGTGACAAGCATTGGTGTTTGGGAAGGGGGCACGGTGACAGCATTGGTGTTTGGGAAGGGGGCACGGTGACCGCATTGGTGTTTGGGGAGCGGGCACGGAGCGGTTCCATCGGCTGTCGGAAATCCGCGGCAGCCCTCTCGTGGCCGCTGCTGTTCCGGAGTTACTGCCTTGGCTTTAATCCCCGCCAGCCCTCCCTGTCACAGCCGGGAACGCGCGGAGTGGCCTCGGGAGCAGCGCTGGGGATGACACAGGCCGGTGTGTCACATCCTGATCAGGCGCTTGCTGTGTAAGAACCGGCCAGGGCTGGAAGCAAAGCGGGGCTGCCCGGCGTTCCAGAGAATGTCGTTCTGTTAGTTGTGGGCTGGGGTTCGTTTATTTGTTGTTCATTTTTTTCTTTTTTCTTTCCTTTTTGACGGCGCTGATTGTTGGGTGCTTTTACATTTTTTTGCGGCTTGGCCGCTTCTCTCCGAGCGCTGTGCATCCGCTCTCGGCAGGGATGGCAGCCTGCCCGGCCCCCAGGCTGAGCGTGGAGCGCCCGTTGCCGGCCGGGCCGGGGCGGTTCGTGGGTTCCGCCGTACCGGACGGGGGAGGCTCCGGAGCGAGCGCCGCCAGCGCGGGACCGGCTGCGGAGCGCCCCGCGCGCCAACGGCCGCAGCTGCCGACAGCCAATCAGAGCGGGGCGCTGCCTGACGACGGCCAATCAGAGCGGGGCGCTGCCGCCGCGAGCCAATGCGGGCGCGGCGCTGGCGCCGGCAGTTGCCCGGGCGGTTTGAAGCGGAGCGGACGGAATGGCGGAGCCGGGACCTCAGGGGAATGGCCTGGACTCGCCGGTTGCCGCTGCCGCTCCCGTCCCCGCTCCCGTCCCCGGCCCCATCCCCATCCCGCGGGAGCGCCCCGAGCAGGCCGAGGGTACGGGCTGCGTGTGCCTGCGGGCAGGGAGGGCGCGGGGAGCCGGCAGGGCAGCGCAGCAAGCGCCCCGCGGTCGGGCGGTGCCCCAGGCATGCAGCGGCGTGGAGGGGGCAGGAGGGCCGGGCAGGTCTGGCCGGGCTGCTCCGCCGGGGTTCGGGTCCCCGCGGGCCGCGCCCGGGCAGGGTAACGCCCGCTTGGCCGGGCGTTCCTCGCACCGGCCGGACCCGTGGCTGCACCCCGGCTCGGGCCGTGGGCACCCTGCTGGAAACGAGAGCTCTGGAAATCAGCCCTACAAATCAACTCGAGAATGTGGTGGAGGTTTTTTTTCCTGTTAATGGTTAAGTTCTGGTGCGTTTCTCAGTGCCTACCACGGCGCTGCAAGGGGCAGCCAGGAACGTGTGTGGGTGTGAAACGCTTCCCCAAGGGTCAGTTCGGGCGTGCTGCAGAAGGCAGGTTCAGGACAGACCCTGGACTGAGCAGATCTTTGGGAACAGGGTGGGTGAGTGGTTGTGTGACAGTGTGCGGGGTTTGCTTTATTCCCGCTCCTCCTCCCAGATCGGCAGCGGGAAGATGCCGACAGTGACTGCAGTGCTGACTCCCGGAGTGACTATGGCAGCCGGGACAAGCCAGGGACTACTTTGGGAAGGACTGTGCCAGACGGGAACGTGCTTTTCCCGGATATTTTTTACACCGATCATCTTTTGTTCTATGAGCGATTCAGCGCTTACCAGGATTACATCTTGGGTAAGCAATTTTTTCATACAAAAATAAGGTAGTGTTAGTTTTCTTGTAGTAACTTTAAACATTTCAGTTTAAATAAAGTCAATTGTATATATTAAGCTGTGAGATACTTTTAATAAAGGGGACTGGAAAAGATACAGTGTCCTACCTGCTTATGCTGTAACCTCAACTGCTCTAGCTGGTGGACCAGGAGGCAGCAATTTTGATATAAGTAACTAAAATGTGAATGACTGAAAGGCAGAACTGTTAGTAAGTAGTGGATCCTGTGCCTTATTTTAGCTTGTCTTCCTGAATTGTTTTTGTGTATTGTAAATCTGTTTACGATACGGCAGTGGCTATGTGTTTAATGTCATTGTATTTTAGTACTATTCTGTGATCATGAGCATAACAGAATGAAGTCCAACTTTAGAAGTGGTAGAGGAACATTTCAATAGTGTTGACTTTCATTCTGCAGTGATCTGGAGGAGTTTCCTTCCAGTGCTTGCATAAATGTGGTGTCTTCGCTTTGTTGTAGCTGACTGCAAAGCCTCTGAGGTGAAGCAGTTCATAGCTGAGTACCTGGAGAAGGTTCTGGAGCCCTCGGGCTGGCAGGCCATCTGGCGCACCGACGTCTTCGACGTGCTCGTGGCGGTGAGTGCCTCACTGCTGCTCGGGCATTTGTCTGCACTGAACACAGCTGACCTCTCTAACAGACTGTGTGAGTCTCTCCATGTCCAGGTCTTGGATGTTCAAACTGGCAGTTCCATCACCTGGTTGAGGAGGGAAAAACTTTTTAGTCCCTCAGCTCTTTTCTGCCCAATTAGTGACAAAATGGCTTTCACTGGCCCGAGCTGTCTCTTTGGATTGTTTGTATCCTGTGAGCACTTTGAAAAATGACCCTCACAGGAGTCCCAAAGGGCTGTGAAGTATTGATTTGAGTTTGAGGATATTGCTTTTGGCCTTTTTTAGAAACAGCAGCACAAAAAAAAAAAGGGATGGGGAAAATCAACTTACTGGCCTTGTTATGAGCATTATGAGGGATTTGAATGAAATTTTGCATATGGAAAATGCTCTCTAGTTGTGGAGTTGTGAGAAGCTTGACACTTCAGCTGAGGAGATGGCCTTGGCTGTAAGGTGCCACTTGTGTGGGGTCGGTGGGGACCAGCATGGCCCTGACTGAGGCACATCCCGTTCCCCTCCCTGAGCTGGCTCTGCAGTTCTGAGGGATGTCGGGGCTCTTTGTTCCCACAGGTGGTGGATGTGAATTTCCCAGCCCTGAAGGCAGTTGTGCAGCTCAGTGAGCCGTTCCTGTGCGAGTCCCAGGACAGCCGCTTCACCCTGGAGTGCATGCAGGAGCTCCTGGAGCTGAAGGAACATCAGATCCTGCTGCAGGAGCTGTTTGTTGTGTATGATGAGTCAGGAGGGTTTGACCAGACAGCACTAGCCATAGAGCATGTCAGGTAGGACAACTGCACCCTGCTGCTACCCAGTGGGCTCTGTCCTGAATTCTTGGGCCATGCTGGCAGCCCCACAAGCCAAGCTTTCCAAAGTCAATCTGATGACTGGTGCTCTGAGGAGACTGCTTTCCCTCTCTTTTTCACCCCAGAGTTCTTTGGACTGTATCACCTGTAGACTAATACACTGTTCTTTTTCTTCATTAACATTTTTTCAGGATTTTCTGTTTTTCTTATCCCATTGTTCTTTCTGCATTTTGCCTCTTCCCCTAAATTTGCTCTTTCTTCTTTAGGTGTCTCTTCACATATTCTATTTTTTTCTTTTTTATCATCTGTCTCTTTTCCACTTTTTTTCAGGCACTACATGCTGTTTGAAACCTCTCTACAAATAGGCTGTGGGACTGGACAAAAACAGCTAAAACAGGAGGAATGACTTACATTGTCAGAAGGAGAGCTTAGCTGAAGGGTGATTGGCCAAAACCAAACAGCCAGAAAGCCTCAGAATCTGAACAGTGTCAGTCTTGCTTTTCAAAACCAGGGCTTAGCTGTTCACTCCCTTTTGAGGAAGTAGAACACAGGTTATTATGAATTTTGAGCTTAGACACACAAAGTAAAACTCTTTATGCAGGCAAGCAACAGGCAGGAAGGATGACTGTGTGTACTGAGCAGCCTAAGGGACAGTAATGTGAATTTTTAGAGAGAGGTGAATTCTCAGCTTGGTTACACTGTGTTTCCAGTGCTGTGTGCCTTGCTCTCCTGTGTGATTTAACACTTTGCTTCCCAAGGTTCTTCTACCGCTGTATTTGGAGGACCTGGGACGAGGAGGAGGAGGATGAGTTTGATTACTTTGTGAGATGTGTTGAGCCCCGACTGAGACTGTGAGTGCTACACCTTGGCTGTTCTTAGGGCAGAACCACTGGAAGTGTCATGTGGGAACAGGGACTCACAATAACAGCGTTCACTGTCTGCTGGTCAAAATCTTGTATGGAAAGAGATCACAACTGAGGCTGCCACTTGATTTCTGAGCCTTGGTGTTCCATCAGATGGTGCCCCAAACCCAGCAATAGTCATCCTAACACTCCTCATATGAGTTTAGTCCTTATAAAAGCTGGCATGGGATGCTCCACTTTAACCTCTGGGCATAAAATAAAAACCACAACAGAGCTGAATGTAAACAAAAACTTGTAAATTGATTATTATCCAGAAGGAATGTGTGTGAATCTTTCTGTTATTCTAGTAAAGGCTTAGATATTATCTTCTAAATTGTTACTGTTTTTTTTTTTTGGCTGTACTTATGCCTTTTTTTTTAGGGTGAGTTTCTGATAGTAGACAGTCTTTCAAGGTGGGTGGGCAGCTGTTTGGAAACTAAAATGTTTGTGTCTGTTCAGATTGTTTTGGTTTTGCTGCTTGAAATAAAATGGAGCAGTGTTGATGTAGACTGCAGAGAACCTTGACTCAAGTAACTGATGCAGAATCCTCAGGTTCTCTCCAGCCTCCTGTTGGGTCTGTGAGGATTGTGTGTGTGCCCTGTGCTGACCCCTTGCTCTGAACTGCAGGCACTACGACATCCTGGAGCACCGGGTGCCTTCTGGGCTGGTAGCTGAGCACCAGAACTTGTTATCTCAATGTGAAGAGCTCTATGAGAAGTTTTTAAATGTGAGGAACAGCATACCAAGCAGTGATTCAGACTCAGAAGCAGAAAACGTTTCCATGGTGGAAGGACTAAAATTGTATGAGCGAGTGGAGCACATAAAACAAAGGCTAAAAGTGATTGAGAATCCCCTGCTGAGGTAACTGGTGGGTTTGTGCAGGGAGGAGGCTCCTGAGGGGAGTCACAGAACTCCGATGAGGTGGGGACTGAAGGAGGAGCTGTTGGCTCTGTTGCTTTTGTTGCAGGTATGTGTTTGGTTACCAAAAATACGGCAGCCTCCAGGCTAAAGGACCGAGGTCAACGGGTGCCAAGGTCATTCATGTTGTGCCCTGGAACATGAAAGCAGATCTGCTCCAGCAGCTGACAAGAGACAAACTTTGCCCAGAATCTTGTGGAGCCTTAGAAATACAGGTGCAGTAGCAGGAATTGTCTGTCTGCTAATAGTTTTTCCTCTCAAGAAACAATGTGGAAGGATAAGTTAGTTTACCACATGCAAGATACTACAGTGGTGGGATTGTTTGGTCAGTTAAAAAAAAATCACTATAATTTAAACAGTAAGTGGTAAAATTTGTATGATTCAAATAATTCTTTCAATTAATTTGTGCCTGTTGAGTACTCCATACAAGCAGCTTCCTGTGTGTAGGAAATGAGATGAACCTCTAATAACTCTACAATGAAACACTGTAAGGCATGACACTTTAGTTTTGAAATGCCCATGTCTCTTGATGCTGCTGATTATGATCTAGGGTTTGAAGGAGGAAGCATAGTTTTCTTGCTTTGGTACTGTGTAGGAAATACATTTATTTTAGGAGCAGCCATGTTTAGTTTTAGTGAATTCAGACAAGACTTGCTATTTCGGCAGTTTAGAAGAGGCTGAATTCCTTGGACCCAAGTGAAATGATTTGCTGTGTTCTGATCACATTAATGAATTACAGATTGCCAGAATGGAGCCATGGGGAAGGTCCTGGAGTAACTATTAGGCTATAAATCTGATTTTCTGACTTGGCAACTGAAAAAGTGCTCTTACTATGCTTACCCTGGAATTTGCTGGGAAGCAATAAATGTGTAGTTTTTATTTACTATTTGTTATCCTTCAGTATGGAATCCCTCAGTAATGTTTGTTAAGGATATCACCCTACCCTCTTTATCAAGGAACAGGATCATGTGGGCACTATTTACCACTGTGGTATTTGAACTCTGTTTGGGGGTGACTCGCACCAGGAGCAAACACAGCAGTATTCAGACTAACTCTGATCCACTTGCTGAATTGTTTGGTTTTTATTTTCTTACATTTCTACCTATCTACTTTTTCATGGCAAATTCATGTCAAATCACTTAGGCACAACTGAAGTGTTGGCCTGGAACCAAGTCCATAGTGAAGTTTGCTTTGGGGCATGTGCTCTTTTATTTGTGTGTGCCCCAGTTTTTTCCTGGGGGAATGGATGTGACACAAACATCCAAGTCATGTGTTAAGACTGGTTTTGTCTGCAGAGAGCTACAATTCTTGAATTCAAAGTAGAAATTTCGTATTCTTAATGCCATTGAAAGGGTTTCTTTAAAGCAAAAGCAGCAACATTTAATTGAAAGCAAGCTCTACAGGCATAAATGCATCCATTTTTCCACATTCTTTGGGAGCTGATTGGTTTTTTTTGTCTTTTGCAGTTTCACCGTGATCCCCTGGCAGCTGTGAGCGCCTGCTATGAAGGAGACACAGTCATCATCTGTCCTGGCCATTATTTTGTGGATGGCATGTTCTCCATTGCTGATTCAGTAGAGCTAGAAGGTAGCAGGTTTGCTAGTCTTAAAGGTCCTTAAACAAGCAAATGGAATGTCTTAAACTGGCTCTGTGTAAGGATCTACTCTTTGCAGAATTTACCAGGAGGTTTTTTCTTCAAAGTATTCCTGTTTCTTCTGTAGAGCTGTGCCTAATGCAGGGTGGAGTGAGCTGTTTAATGAGCTTCAGTGCAGATAAACTGCAGATTTTGCTGATTAATAGCAAATTCATAATTTCCTCCTATTTGTCTGTATAAATGGTGATTATATAGGTAATAGAGAGGATTCAACAGAAACATAAGGGACTTGTTGGTTGCAATAGTGGAAACAGAGAAGTTATTCTGAGAGGCTTCTACTAACTTGGGAGTGCTTGAGAAATGTCCTTGTTGTTCTCTGAGTGTCTGGGTGTGCCTCAGGGCAGCCTGAGCCCCAGGAGTGCAGGGGCAGGAGGTGCAGCTGGGATTTACTGATCCTTGCTGATTTACCAGGGGGAGCAGGGGCTGCCAGCCTGGCTCTGCACTGAGTGAAGCATGTGAGTGGAGGAGGCAACTTTTGATTAACAAAACATTTTTTTTTCTGCAGAAACAGAAACAACAGATGTGATTTTAGGATTTTTCTTGCAAAATATTTGTGTTTTAAATACTTCTGCTTTGCCTAGGATATGTTGCTGTCTCTCCCTCATCATTCTTGATTTCTCAGTGTATCCCTTTGCTTTAGGCAGGCACACACTGTTGCAGTGCTACAGTCTGTTTATCACTGGGCTTCTGCAGCTGTTCAGACACTTATTTAGTTGCATTTTTATCTTGTCAAAGCTTCTTAATGAGAAGAAGGCAGAGGGTTTAATTTCCTGCTGTTCTGGACTTTATTTTTCTTGCCCTTCTTGTTTTATGAGTCATTTTCTTTCCTGCCCATCTCCAGTGTGTGTTTGATTTATGCAGACACACATTGTGATAACCAGTGCACCTGCAGGACAAGGGACACAGATAAAGTGCTTTATTTATCTCAAGAATGACATTGTTCTGAAATTGTGTGTGGTGCTATTTATTGCTTTTCTAGCTTTGAGGAAACTGAAATACAAATGGTGCTGTAGCACACATTAAGGATGAGCTGCTCTATTTTAAGAAGCAAGGCATATAAATATGTATTTTTAGTTCAAACCATGCTCTGAATAACAAGTGCTTGTCAGGTATTTAATCTTCTTATAAGGACTCCTGTTAGATAGGGAATTATACCAGTAGGAGCAGCTAGGAACATTTGAAGTAGGAGCATCAAGACAAACTCTGCTGGCACTAATCTGAGCAGCTGGCTGCTTTGGTGGCTTTTTTGGGATGGAGGGGTGACTCCTGAAAGATGTCACTTTGCTTAGTGGAGCTTCTATTTTTTCCCAGCTACTGTGCAGTCAGTAGTGAGGTTGAAAGTATGGAGATTTATAAATCAGGGATAAATAAAACCTTACAGGAACTAAATAAGGTTAAAGCAGTAGCAGCTGCAGGAAGTGATACCTTCCATGCCAGACAAGAAGGTGTTGCAGAGGCACCAAAGAACTTCCCTTGTGCTTGTGCCATGGCTGGGAACCTGCAGCATCGGCTGTGACAGTGACAGTGGGTGACAGAGGCCTTTGGCTGCTGGCACAGCCCTGCTGGGCAGTGAGCAGCCCTGGGCAGCAGGTGAATCTTCATTCCAGAGCTGCTGCTTCACAGGTGAGGTGTCAGGCAAGCTAAAGGCACTTAGAGAACTGCAGGCACTCTGCAGATAGTCATTCCTAAAACTCCTGCTTTGGATAACAACATCTTTCTGTAGTGGTGAGAAGTTAAACTTGTGCTGTCCTGTGCTGCTCTCTTTTTACATGCTGGAACTGCCCCATGCCACCTCCTCTTCAGGGGAGACCATAAATCAGTGGCAGTGGGAACAGATTTCTGGGTAATATAATGTGTTGAAGTATCAATCACTTAACTTGGCATTAAATGGCCTGTCTTTAAAACTTTCTGCCAACTCTTGTTCAAAGCTTTTTATTTTCATTTTGTTTTTAACCTTTCTACTTGCATGTGGCACTGTTTATTTATTTCTGTACTTGGTTAGAAGCTGGCATCCTGCTTGGGCACTTCTTATCTGTGTGTGCTTTCAGCAAATGATAGGGCTCGTGCTGCTGTAATGGATGTGGCATTATTGCTTTCCTTATCATGATTCTTGTCAGTGACAAGCAATAAAAGCTTTACATGCTCATAAATTTTCCTGTAAGTGCTTAAATGCTGACAACTGTGGATGGTTTAGTAAATCAATGTTGGCATGTGCTTGTGAAAGCTGCTTTTTAAACTGAATTAATCTGGAAGCTTGTGCAACACAGGAGCACTGAATTTTCCCCCAAATTCCATGTAAATAGGGAAGCTGAATGAAGCATGCTGACAATATCAATCCCTCTGCACTTTTTTTTTCCTCATGTTGTGGTGTGACTGCTTTTTCCCTCTGTGTTCTTGGGAACCTCTGCCTGCTATGGTGAACTTCTGTCCTTTGGGAGCAGACTGGAGATGCCTGTGTGTCCTCAATTCCTGCATTCTGCTGCTCTGTTGGTAACTTTTAGGAGTGAGAACTTTGGCATTGGCAAAAGTGAGCTCAGTTACCCGTTTGTTCAACTTTCTCAGATAACTTTGCATTTTGTTGTGTGCCATTCAAGCAAGGTAACTTTTGAGTTTAGTTTGGAGTTCCTGTACCTTGGCACAGAGGGGATGTAAGGTGTAGCCTGGCCACTTGTTGAAAATCCTATTCAAGGCATTAAAACATCAAGCTTTAAACTTCTGTCGTTGATTTAAATGTCTGTTATGTCCTGAGCACCTCATTGTCACCAGATGTTCTCTGAGCTTGCATCTCTCACTCTGCCCTTAGGCTATGGCCTGCCCGATGATGTCGTGATAGAAAAACAAGGGAAGGGAGACAACTTCTTTGACTGTACAGGAGCCAACGTAAAGATCTCCAATCTGAAGTTAGTGCAGCATGATGCTGTGGAGGGGATTTTAAGTAAGTGTAAAAGCATCTTGATTTTTTTGTGACTCTTTAATAATTAGTGTTAGAGTTAAAGCTGGGACCCAGTGTTGCAGTTTGCAATATTTTGTTAAAGAGGAGCACTACAGGTATACGTATCAAGTCTTCCTCCCTCTTTTTTTTAACTTGCTTATGATGCAGAAATCAAAATAATTTCTGTTTGTACTTTCAAGCTCTTGTAGTTCTTATGCTTTATTCTTCTGCTGGGTTAAGATAATTAACTTGCTCTTGTGCTGTTAAGGCAGCCTGACTCTGAGTGCAGCACAGCCTGTGTCAGGCTGCCTGGAAATGGACACAATTGTGTGCACAGAAGAGCCCCCATGGCAATGCTCAGCTGTAGCTGAGCCAGCCAGTGCTCCAGTGAGGAGCAGCACAGGCTGTAGGAGTGCTGTGGAACTTTGTTTGCAGCACCTTCAAACTGACACTCAGCTAAGTCTGGGTTGTATCCAAGTTTATTGGCTGTGGCCTTGTCTTTGCAGAAGATGCTATCTAATACTTCTTCTCAACAGACATTTGGGTTTTAAACATGTTAAAATGTTTATTAACACTTGTATGCATATATTTAATATCTTCTGAGTCCAAAAGTCTCTTAGGAATGCAATGAAAAAAATTATTGCTGTCATCAATAAAGAAGTAGTCAACCTGTAAGACAGATCTCCAGCCAGGGCTCCCTTGTAGCAGTGTCCCTGCTTAGACCAGAAAAGCAGCATGAGTTCAAACCACACATGAGCAAATCACTGAATTGAACCTGAAGTGGATAAAATGAAAATATCACACGGCAAAGCTGCTGCAAGGCTGTGTGTCTGTAGGAGGGGTTTGTCTTTGCAGAACTGGTTCATCCAGCAGTAATTGTTCCTGTGTATGTAGATGTGCATCATGGGAAAACAACACTGGAGAATTGTGTATTACAATGTGAAACCACTGGAATAACAGTGAGGACATCAGCTGAGCTACTGATGAGGAACTCAGATCTCTATGGGGCAAAGGTACACACTCATTCTTAACTTTGGCTTATTTCCCAATTTAAAATAAAGGTTTGTCTTTGGAAATAGTGCAGTCAGTCACAGGGTGGCCTGTGTTGCTCTGGAGAGAACCTTTGCAAATTCATTTTGGGCAGCTACATGTTACTGAATCAAGATTGGTCTCGGGGGTCTTGTAGCCTCTTATCAAGTCTAGTGAAGTGTCTCATGCTCATTTGTGTGTGATGATAGCAAAGTGATGCAGTTACTGGGGACATCTGTGAAATAACCATTGCTGCATGGCTGGTTCATGTCCTGCAGTACTTCTGTAGTGATTCTCTGGTCTCTCTGCCCATAACTAGTTTTCTCATTTCTGTTTCTGCAAGTGAAATGCCCTTTTTGGACACCTTTGATTCTTACAGAGGGATGATAAACACAAAAATGGACCCTGATACTCTTTGGGTATTTTAAAGAATGATGGAACTTGAGGTATTGAGAGGGAGACTAAAGCACAGGCAAGTTCAGCAAGGCTGTTCAGCTGCTCCTGAGCAGGCCTTCATGGACTGCTGCTCCATGCTGTGGGGCCTCAGCCTTGAGTAATGCTGCTTGAGATGGGGAACAAAGCTGTGAAGCTGGAGGGGTGACACCGTTTTGCATTGTGCAGACTGGTAGGTGAACACAAAGATTTGCCATGGAGTGGTGGAGTTCAATGGAAAATGTGCCTGAACTCGTGAACTGCTACCAACTGTGTCTTGTAGGGTAAAAACGTGCCTGAACTCCTTGTGAACTGCTACCAACTGTGTCTTGTAGGGTAAAAATGTGCCTAAACTCCTTGTGAACTGCTGCCAACTGTGTCTTGTAGGGTGCTGGTGTGGAGATCTACCCAGGAAGTGTGTGCACCCTCCTGCACAATGGGATCCACCACTGCAAGGAGGGAATACTGGTCAAGGTGAGTCCCAGTCACAAGGTACTGGTTTGCCAAAAGCTAATTAATCACTGCTGCAATTAGTGCCAGAAGGTTTGGGTTGGCTCAGACCCTGCTGTGCTATGCTGGGACTCTTACCTGTCACACATGATGCTGGCCTTGCACTTGCCTTGATCCTTGCTGGATGAACTAGTTCTGCAAAGACAAACCCCTCCTACAGACAGCTTTGCAGTATGACATTTTCATTTTTATCCATTCCAGCAATTACCTGGTTTTATTTCTTATCTGCCAGGAGGAGAAAATGCTTTTCACTATGTCTCCTGTGTAGGCAAATAATCCTGCTCTAGCTAATACAGAGAACTGATTCTACCTAAAAGATTTTTATGTCCCTCTTGCTGGACATGACATGTTAGATTTCTTTTGTTCTGTAGAACTTCTTGGATGAAGTTTATGAGGCTCCCAGGATAACCATGGTTAACAATATGATCCACAATAATGAAGGATATGGTGTGGTCCTGGTTAGACCAGCAGTGCCCTCTGAAATGAAGGATGCTTCAACACAGGAAAGAACAGGTACTTTTCTTTCTTAGAAGAAACTCCTGAAACTACTAAGTCTAGGTTTTTGGATTGCATGCTTCATATACCCAGGTTTTTGGATTGCATACTTCCTAACTTTGAAATTTGTGGCTGTCATGAAGTACACGAAGTACCAAAGAGTGGGATGAGTTGACAATGTTATGATTGAAGAAAATGAATTCCAGGATTTTTTAATGGTGTGGCTGCTTTGCATGACTGTTGATGATATTCTGTTTCCTGCCTTAGGGTGCACACAACCTACCCAGGCAGGTGCTGAGGCAGCCTGTGCAGAGGGCTCCAGGCAAGAACAACCTGGATGTGTAACTGATGAGTTGGAGCTTTGTAAGCGAGCTCAGACTTCTGAACAAGCTGAAAACAACTCTGAAATTGCAAATGTACTTGGGGCTGCTTCTGCAAAGAAGAGACAGATACACAGGAAAAGACTGAGTGAACTGGGATTTACAGAAGCTGATGACAACTTAATGTCACAGGAAATGTTTGTTTCTGTTGAAGGCAATCAGTTCAAATGGAATGGGAAGGGAAGTTTTGGTATCTTTTTTTTCTGACTACCTTGCCTCCTGCTGCCATTGCAGTAGGATTTGTACAGTTAGGTCACATGCCAAGAGTTGTGTTATGGTGCTATGCTTTTATTACCCGAGTGTAATCCCTATTAAAGGACTGGGGCTTAAAACTCACTTGGTTCTTCTGTCCATCTTCTCCACACCTTAAATCTCCTGGGTGAGCTGCCTTTGTGATGCACACGTAGTACTTCTCTTGCATTTCATTTTAAGCCTGGCTGAGCTCTAGACCATGTCTTGTCTCTGTTTTTAAAATCAGTTTTATTACCAAAGGGTCAGGTTGGAGGACCCACAGTGTGTCATCTGGTCTTACCTCCGTGCTCCAGCAGGGCCATCCCAGAGCTCATGGCACAGAGTTGTGTCCAGGATTGTTGTGGAATGTCCCCAGTGAGGGAGACTGCACACCTTCCATGGGCAGCCTGGTCAGTGCTCTGTCACTGCACAGGAAAGTTCTCCCTCACGTTCAGGTGGACCTTTCTGGCCATCATTTCTAGCCTGTTCCTCTTGTTCCATCGCTGAGCCTGGTCTGTGCTCTGACACCTCCCTTTGGACACTGACAGACAAAGATGGAGTTCCTTCTCAGTCATCTCTTCTTGAGGCTGAGCAGCCCCAGCTCCCTCAGCCCTTCCTCAGCAGAGCTGCTCCTGTCCCCTCACCCTCTGTGTCACCCTTGGCTGGCCCTGCTCAGGAGCTCCATGTCACTCTGGCACTGGGGAGCCCAGCGCTGGGCACAGCACTGCAGTGCTCCTCACCAGGGCTGAGCAGAGGGGCAGGGTCACCTCCCTGAGCTGCTCAGTGCTCTTCTCAAAGCCCCCCGGATCCCGTTGGCCTTACAGGTGCCCAGTTTGTGGTGATTGGGATGGGGCTGGGCTGAGCCTCATCCCCAGTGGGCACAGCTGTGAGCAGCACTGACAGCAATGAGCCATGGAGTGCCCAGGGCACTGAGCAACCACCAAAGGGAGCAGAGGGCACACAGGGGCAGGGCATGGACAGTGAGGGGCACACAGGAGCAGGGCATTAACAATGAAGGGCACACAGGTGCAATGCATTAACAATGAAGGGCACACAGGTGCAGGGCATTAACAATGAAGGGCACACAGGTGCAATGCATCAACAGGACGGGATAAAAGGCTGGGCTAAAGAACAAGAAGGGCAGTTACTTGCAGCCTTCTGAGGTGACCTGGTGTTACTGTGTGTGGGCAGATGCCTGAAGCCTTCTGATGAGGTAAGGTGTTACTGTGTTTGGGAGAATGTTTAAAGCCTTCTAGAACTGTATGGTGATGCTCTGTGTTGTGGCAGTCTCAACTCTGATGTGTGCTGTGGCACTCATGGTCACAAGGACCCCCAGCTGCTTTCTTGTGCCTGTCTGTAGCTGCTCATGCCTGCCTGTGGTTGGGCCCTGCTGTGTGTAGGTGCACCCCCGTGTTTTGTGCTCTGCAGACTGCACTTGAGTCACTCCCACAGTAGGATGCATTTGTGTAATTGTTGGTAAGTCACTGAGTGGTCTTAACCCACCCTAGTAAGGTGTCAGTTGCTCAGTACAAAATTAAAGCCTGGAAACAGCAGTATAACCAAGCACCACTTTACTTGAGAGTCTCCAAACAATCTTTTAGAGCTTTTCTTCAAAAGCTTGTTTTAAAGTTTGCCCTTTTGTTCAACTGCTTTTTTTCAGGTTGGTGTGCTTGTTTAATGGTGTGTTTTATAGTGTGAACTATGTTTTTCACATTAGCACATTCTCGGTCTTCACAAATTCACCTGTGCATCTGTTTGTAAGGAGTACCAATTCACGGACAAGCCACTGCAGTCTGGGAGAGAAATACATCAGGTTAAAGCTGATGTTTGGCTGGCAGAGTACCTTTGAAACAGATGGTGCTAATACAATGTGATGTGGTAAAAAAGCAGTATTTGACATAGGGGGTCCACCATTGTGGCAATAGGCTGAGATTGTGCAGGATCTGAGTAACAAACATACTACAGTTCCATGGACCAGCTGCTGTTTCGAATTACAAAGCAACCTGGGAGATTGTGCTATCCTTTCCCTGCTTCTGGGTGTTGGTATTTTGGTGGCAGACAGAACTCCTGGTTACTTTTGTCTTCTTAAGTATAAAAAGAACCTCTTGTTTTCTTGACTTGTTCGAAATATACGGGGAACTGCAGCGGTGACGGCCCTGCTGTGTTGGCCCAGGCCGGCCGGCAGCAGCACGGGGGGCACTGTCCCGACAGCCGGGCTCGGGGACAGCGCCTCGGGCACACCCAGCGCTGAGGCTGCGGGGGCTGCCAGGGAAAGGACGAGACCGGGAAAGGCTGCCATGAACAGGAAATAAAGAGCGCTCTCCGTTTGGGGCAAGCCAGACTTTAATAAAACCCAGGGGGGCCAGCAAATGATGAGAATATGGGCGAGCCAACAAGGGTTTATAAAGGGAGTGGAGGTAGGGGTGGAACCGGTACAGGGACGAATGGGAATCCAGGGGGGAGTGGGGTAGGTGAGACTGACACACAGGGAAACCAATGGATACAACTCAAAGGAGGGGCCCCAGTCCCTGAGCCAATCACTGCAAGCCCTGCAGAGAAGTTTCTGGAAGAAAGGGAGGGAGCAGGGAGTGACTGGCAGGGCCCGGGGGAGGAGCCGAGGGAAGGAGACATTGGGGTGCCGGGGTAACCGGGGAGGAGCAGAAATGGATCCGCGGGGAACCGTGGGGACAGGGAGATTGACACAGAGCGGGGCGGGGAGGGAGAGCCTGGGCGGAGCCATTGTAGCGTGAGGGAAACAGAGCAATGCAACTTAAACACAGGGAGAGCAAAAACAAGTAAAGGGAGAGCAAAACAAGCACAACACAACAGAAAAACAGCAGAAACCTGTTGGCCTTAAGATGGGATTGAGGTAGCAGGAGGTGTGAGAGCCTTTGTCTTGCATCCCACCACTCTTCTGGTCTTTGAAGCCATTCCCTTCTGCCCCCTGATTTGCTGGAAACAAACTGTAAACCGCAACTGCCTCGAGTGTCCCCGTTCGGATGTGTCTGTCTTGTGCTCCTTGTCCATTCCTGGGGCAGGTGTCATAGATGACCATGTTTTTCCTTTTGGCACTGTATGGTGTAGTATCAGATTGCTTTTCAGTTGTGAAGCTTTGCATTTTCCTTTGGCCATGAAAAGCCTGTAGTTGTCTCATGGCAGATATGTGCTTGATGATTTTAATTGGAATAATTAAATGCAGAGAGAGCAGCTGAATTAGCCAGATTTAAGTTGCTATTTCAGTGTATCCATTTATGCATGGACATTTCATTATGGTCAGGGTTATCCTGCCTTTTTGGCCATGTATACCAGGCCAACCCTTGCTCTTTCATGAATAGTGAAATAAATTAATCTCTTGCACTTTTCAAATTGCAATTTCTTTCAAAGCAATGAAGAAATTGCCAAAACCCCCACACAGATGAGCATTGGTTTTGTTTTTTCCATTAGCTATATGAGGTACTTCATTTTTACTCCTAATGAAAAATCAATTCCATCATTTCAATATAAGGGAACTTTGATAATTTCTACTCTTTAAGGATGATGCTCTGCAGTTTATAATTTAAGCATCTTCTGTGTTTATGTTCCTTCCCTGACTGAGAGTAATTTCAACAAGCCAATAATTATTTTGGTAGTGCAATTTTAGAATTTTCTTTGCTTCTATTGCTGTATTAGTGGGAAAACTTGTCTGAGACTTCTCTAATGTTATTGGGAAATTATAGTAAAGGCACTGAGGAAATCCTCACTCTGATAAATGTGTACTGTAGCGCATAAAAAGCTGTGCTAGGAACCTTGATGAGACCAATTGATTTGTATAAGATGCCTCTGTTATGGTGAAATCCACCATTTCCATTCCCAGCCTAATTCCAGGACTAGATAATATGGAAAGCAGTTTCCAAATTGATCTTGAATTGTGTTTCATGTGATATTTGGATATTTAGAATACAATTCTATTATGGGTTGGAGAGCCATTTTAACTTGAACTGTATCTTACAGGAACATACTGCCTTACTTTTCCTATTGCAGTAATGCTGTTTCTACAAAACTTTGTATAAAATTGTTCTGTTTTCCTTTCTGCTGGCTGTTGGTCTTTATCAGAAGCAGCAGTCTGGCCTTACCAGGCTGCTTTTTGAAGATGTGATTGCAATAGAATTAACTGCCTGAACTGTTTAAGAACACAGGTCTTGGACAACACCAGTGAAATGTTTTATGAGCTACATCTGAAGTACAGAATAAATGATTGTTGTATTTCTACAACAACTCTACAAGTAATGGGGAAAAACTCATTCAGTGATGTAAGGAAAGAAGATCATTAATAGTCAGTAAGCTTCTAACCTGGGAAGTGTGTCAGTAAGTGAGGGAAAAAGAACAGTGCAGTAAAAAGCCTTAGAAACCAGATAGGCCACCAAATGTCCAGAGACATAAAATAGCAGGGTGAACTTTCTTGAAGACAAAATGTTTAAAAGGGAACTTATCTGACTGCATTAAGAGAGTTTGATTTAAATTTATACTAAATCCATTCCTGTAATGTCAGATTATGTGGAGAGTTAAAAATAAAGCTTAGCCTGCTATGAATAATTCCCTATTCTAAATTCTGAAATGCTTCAGCCAAAAATGGGAAGAAATGAGCACAGAACAACTGACATGTTTTACCAGAATGCTGTACATGCTTTTACTTTGTGCTGCTCATGCTTTTCTTTTGGGACACCTCATTTTCAAATGAATTAACAAGGGGCTTAGAGTTACCACAGACTAGCATCATAATTTTTGTTTCAGTGTTTTCAAATCCAAAAGAAAATAGTGTTTGGGAGTGTATTAATTACATCCTGTGGGTAAGGGGGTGAAATGCTGTGCTCTCATTAGATGTGCTGCTTTGTAACATTCAGTATTTTAAATCTGTTACAAATGGTGAAAAGAGGTTAATGCTGCATTTCAGGTGTAGGGAAATAGCTGTAACTTGCCTATTTTTTGATTTCTTAGACTTTAGCAGAGGAGGTCTGGAGTGTTTGAGTGTAGTCCATTTAACAAGAAATTCAATATTTTTAAAGGGGAAACAAATTATCCATAGGGGGCTTCAACTTTCAGATAATCTCTCCAGACAAATAGGCATAGCTGACTGTCTGTTAGACATTGAGGACATTTCTATGGTTCCATTCCAGACTGCAGATGTCCCTCTAATTGGACTTTTTTTTTCTCTGAACTCTTTGATTGTATAAATATTTGTAATTTTGGAAAATATTTACTCAGTAAGAGAAACAACACTTAGATGTTTTACAAGTGAATTTAGTGCTGTCTGATATGCTTGACTGACAACCCTAGGGACATATGCTCCATTTGGTGTCCCAGAGCAGACACGCTATGGAGTAACAATGTGCCAGAACTGTTAAAAATTCAGAGTGAAAATTCAGTCTCTTGCTGTATTCATGGTGGTATTGCCATGTATTCCATCTGTTCTGCTAATGCAGGCAGTAAAGCACACATCTCTCCTGTGATACAGTGACTTTAGTGAGGCAGAGATCTGTCTGCATGTAAAATATAATTACATAAACAATTCATATAGTTGGGGTCTAAGATTTCTGCCAGGCACTTACTGCAGCTGGTTACTATAGAAACAGGCAAAGGAGGCTGGTTTGAATTTGTTGCTTCACTCTGTGTGTGGCTTTCCATTTTCTTGTGGCTTGTTTCAGATGGGAAACGTGCCAATGTAATGTCTGTACACAAACAGTTTAAAGCCAGTCCCATGGGGAGTACAGTGCTTTTCCCTTGTGTAAATCACTTTTTTTGTGGGAGTGCTCTGCCCCAGTCCTCTCAGTTTCCTCAGCCATTTTTGTGTGTAAGACCATATTGTCAGAAGCACTGGTACTGTTTGTGCTCCTTCCCTCCTGGAACACATCTATCAGTTGTTTTTTTAAAAAGCCCTGCACTAAATCAAGGTGAACGCACCAGGAAAAGTGGGTGGACGTAACAAGTGCCTGTAAAGCTCAACAGTTTCATATATCATGACACAGTTAGGGCTTTCAGATTGGGGCACAGAGGAGAAAGTCACAGCAGCTTCATTGGCTGAAATAGTACAGCCACGGAGGAAGGCACTGAGTGAAGGGTGGGGTGTCAGTGGAGAAAAAGGATGAACATGGGGAAGGAGAATTGTGCTTTACACGGAGCCTTCTTCCTTGGGAAATATTCAGCTACCGAAAAAACAGTTCACAGGAAGAGAAAGAACTTCACAAGTGACTTTGCAAAGCTGTTCTGGGCTTTCCACCAAAGCAGAGGTGGTTTTGGACAGGTAAATGGGTCAGTCTTTGTAGCCTGAGCAGCTCCTATAAAACATGGAGTGCACAATGAGTGCAGGTGTCCTTGTGTGCAGGGGAGCTTGGCAGCAGCCGAAAGGAGCCACGTCCCTGTGGCCCAGGGACCTTACAGCTCTCTTTGGAGAGGATTTACTGTAACTGAGCCAGCCATACCTTCTTTATCCTTTGTGACTCTGCTCCTCACCTGCTAGAAGTGAAAAACCCTGATTGACACTGCCAAAAAAAATTCATGTAGATATCTCACCTGCATACAATACAAAGTAGTTCAGTTGTGTAATTTAAAGCTACATTTACTGCACATCCAGTCATATGTGATCAGTCTGATATGTCAAGATTCTGTGGAAAGTTTTAATTTCTTTCCATCTCTAACAAGTCCCTCCTTGTACATACAACAGGGAGTAGATGCTGCAGAAACTTTGAGGTCTATATGGTCTTACCGTAACTTTCTCCTTCAGTTAATCATAGTATTTAATCATAGTACATTAGATTGGTTTAAAATTATTATAGTTGTCTGGTTGGAAAAAAATCCATCATGGAAATACAGAATGTTAGCCCAAAGGAGATTATTCTGTAGTATTTGTGCCCCAGCAGATGTTTCTTTTTGATAAGTGCTGCAATCAGTGTGAAGAATAGGGAGTTATATCCTTTCATGCTGAAATGTGCATGGAAATCTTTTCCATTTTATTAAAAAAAAAAGGTTTGTGAGTTTAAAAAAAATCCAGCTCTACCCTGTGATTCAGAAGACTGGCAGGTGAAAGCTGCCTCCTGATGACCTTACTCATTCAGAAAAAGAACAGGAGTAATTTTCTTCTTGAATAGAAAATCTAACATATGCCTAAAATCCATCTTGTGATTATGATAAATTAGCGGTGCTTCCATGAGCAGTTCCTTTGTTCAGGAGATGGGTGCATGGGCTGCAGGAGCTGGTGAGTGCAGCTCAGGCCAGAGCTGCCCCGGCCATGGAGGAGAGGGAGCCTGGCAGGGCACTGAGCATGGCTCAGCTCCATGGCCCTGGGGCAGGGACACACAACAATTCTCAGCAGTAATTTGGTGTGCAGGACACAATCTACCTAACAGAACCCCAAATCTGTGCCTCTGGATGTTGCTCACCATCTCTATTCCAGATCAGCCATTTGGTTTTGTTTTGGTGGGGTTTTTTGACCAAGCTGGGCTGATAGAAAATTCTCATGTTTTCTGTCAAATTGCAGAGAGAAGCTCTGTACAGAATCTTGAGGTGTTACTGTTACTCTTTAGCCATACTGACAGTAAACCAATTATTCCTTCTTTAATCTCTATCCTTTGGACAGTTTGTAGTTTTGATGAAGTATTTTGCTTCTTATCAAATCTCAATTTGGGTTTTCTAGCAGAGTCCTGTGAAGAATTGTGTCACAGGCCTTTTGTGAGCCTGAATGGGTCCTGCCAGGTGGTTTTTGTGTGGTTGCTCTGATAAAATTCACATTGCCTGATGGTGGCCTGCAGGGAGCACGGCTCATCCCTGCTGCTTGTGACTGTCAGAAATTCTCATCCTAATTTGGGGGTTTGCAATTAAACCTTTTTATTGGAAATGTGACAAGTTTGAAAAAAAGGAAATGTTTCCTTCTAGTTCCACATGAGCAGGTGCTGTATCACTGGTGTATGGCTGTCCTGGGTGTGCTGTCACACTGAGGTAACTTCAACCATGGCATTTGTTTTGATGCATTATCAACTCTGTGCAAGTCAAATTCAATACCTGTATTCCTGCAGAATTAGTCAACAAAGGTTCTTTTTTTGAAGAAAGTAGTGGTTGAAAAGCAGTTTTTAAGAAGTACTTTTGTTAGTTCTAAAAGCTAAGAGACTTCCTCAGATACTGAAGCATAGAAAGAAAATATAAAGAATGAAATTATTTGGGAGTGAAAATCTGTTCCAAAGCTGGGCCAAATCTTCATGTAGAAATCGAATTATAGATAAACAAGTGCATTTCTTAAGGAAGCATTGACAAACGTTCCAGTGCTTAGATGTGCTTGAATAACCCTTCTGTTTTCTTTGGGTAGTTCCTGAGGATTCATGTCTGGGAAGGTTAAGAACCAACCTTGCTCCTTTTCCCCTAGCCTTGGGTTCATTCATGCCTTTCATGCTTTTATCCAGAAATGTCTTTGGAGAGTTTAAATAGCTGTAGCCCAAGCTCTGTGAGTCACTGGAGAAGAAATGGGGATTAGCAAATGAATACTTAAAAAAACTTGTAGTAGCAAGGATATTAAAATTGCATTAATTTCACAGGCATTGGTTGCTGTGCTTGCAACAGCTACTGAGATACTCATCAACCTAGTCTAAAGACTAATCAGAATGGATCCATCCTTTGCATCCTTCTGCTTTTTGTGGGCACAGTTTATCTTACAGAAAATTGGTTGGTTTTTATATAGTAAATTGTACAAATTCTATTCATCTGCCTCCTTGTGCTGGAAATTTTTTCTTCACCATGACTTTTAATCAAAATTTCTGAATTTTGGAAAAGGGTTTTCATCAAAACAGATTAAAACCCTTTTCCAAAATTCAGAAATGTGGTTTTGAAAGTCCTGTGGTTTAATAATTTATGTGTGCTCACACTTTGGGGATTTTTTTTTCTTTAGAATGTAGTAAAAAATGTTGTGCTCTAATATAAGAGTTTGTCATGTTTTCATCCTCATATGACACATCTCTTTCATTTGATGTGTTTGGATATGTTTAGAAACAAAATTAAGATTGAACTGTAGTTAAGAAATTTCAAATTTATTGCTCTCTGTATAGCCGCATTTTCCAGTACATACAACTGTGGTCACTCTTAGGCAGAAGGACACCCAAGGATTACTTTGTGCTGTAGTTTGAGCTATTCAGTGAGACAGCACACATGAAATGCATGAGAGAGGGTAAAAAGAAAAAAATGTGGGGTCTTTTTCACTACATTCTAAGAAAAAATGTGAGTATTTTAGCAGAGAAGTATTTTTAGTTGCCAATTTTTATTATACTGTCAAACAGCACAATGCATTAAATGATGACAGTGATACATGGTGATGCCACTGGTAATGTTTAATATGAGGTTTTTCTTGCACTGGATTCTTAAAGCCTCTTTCTCTGGCCAGCTAATCTGCATTAGCTGTGCTTAAGGAAAGAGGATCAGTCAAAGAACTGTCTATTTTAATTGTAATCAATTTAGGAAAGCTTAGGGAACCATACAGGGGAGACCTCCATCATAATTTGAGCTGCAGATGTTCAAAGGAAACACAAGCTAACACCAAAAAATCAGAGAGAACTGACCTTTTCTGAAGGAAGATAGAAAGTAAACATGGTTTATAATGAGCAGCCTTGGGTTAGAGCTCTGATACCAGGCGGGCACAGGAGATTCATGGAGGGCTGGCACTGCCCAGGGTCTCCTGCTTGTCTGGGTGCTTCAGGGCAGTGGCAGTGGCAAACATTGCCACCCCTGGGGCTGCTGTGCTGCTGTTCCAGCCATTGGGAGCCCCTGCACGGCTCTCTGGGCGGCTCTGCAATGTGCACAGGAGCAATTTGTGCCACTGCACCACCACAGAGAGCAGCTTACAGGGCACAGATCCTGCTCAGCCTCCTCCTGCCCTGGGCTCCTGGGAGCTGCTCTCCCTTTGCCTGACCCCGTGTGCATCACCATGGAGCTCTGTGCTGCCAGGGGGGTCTGTGCCCCTCCAGGTGTGCTCTGCAAAGAGAAAAGGCTCCGATTCCCTCTGCTCTGTGCCAGGAGCTCATCCTGGGCTCCGCTGCACCTCCAGGTGTGCTCTGCAAAGGGAGAAGGCTTTGCCTCTCTCTGCTCTGTGCCAGGAGTGGTCCTGGGCTCTGCTGCACCTCCAGGTGTGCTCTGCAAAGGGAAAAGGCTTTGAAGGCTTTGACTCCCTCTGCTCTGTGCCAGGAGCTCATCCTGACTCCCCTGCACCTCCAGCACCAGCTGCTCCCCCAGGTGTTACAAAGGTTTTGGTAGCTGCTGTTTGCAGCTGGGAGCTGTAAGGATGCTGGATTAGGCAGGAGCTCAGTGCCAGGAATGTCTGGGCTGGAATGGTTTTGCACATGCATTCTTTTCTGTGCCTTGTGAAACCACCTCACTTCTGGCAAGCACAAATACACAGTCTGACCCACTGGTTATAAATTTGAACTGGAGAAACATTTTATTTTTTTTAATATAAGACACTCCAATTTGGCAGGTAATTTCTATTTGTCTTACGTATTTTTGTCTCCAGGCTACTCTAATGTTACCTTTTACTTATACTATTTTTCTTACTGCTGAACATAACCATGAGCCTCTGTTAAAGGTACTACAACCATTTTCTTCAGTTAGCAAAGGACATAATTGTCTCCAGTAAGATTTAAGCTTGTTCTTTAAAGCTTAAGTGTTCTCCTAAACTGCTGTGTGCCTGATAGCAATCAGAAATGGATATTCACTCCATCGATTCACCACCTTCAGAAGGATGAGCTCTCTCTCATTGCAGAGGAAGACTATTTATGAAGAAATTTAATAAAAGATATAGATAAAGAGCAAGACCATAAAGCTGGGATTTCTTCAGTTACTTTGGTAAAACAGCCAACATTATATTCTTCCATTTTAACTGATCTAAAACATTTCCTTCTGTACTGCTGTAGAAAGTGCACATACCACTCAATCAAGAATCCTTTTGCAATCCCCTCAGCAGCAGCAATGCTGTTCTTCTTCACTGAGGCTCTGAAAAACCAGGATTTATTGCTAACAAAGTGTTTACAAATCCATGCACTCTCTTATTGAAACTTTCCACTTGTTTAAGTGCTGTTTATATTTCCAAAATTCTAGATCTGCGTTTTTAGGATTTTTAATTTTTTTAGTATTGTATTCTATTTCATCGCTTCCCTCAGTAAAAGCCAATCCAGTCTTTTCTTGTTGTTTTTGATGGGACACCTCTTTCTAATCAGGACATTCAGCTGGAAATGCTACCCACATGCATTGGGCATGTCAAAAGCTTTCCTAGAATTTCTCAGAGCCATAAAAGCCCCTGATGTCTGAAAGCCAGTTTTTTGATTTCCAGGTGCTTGAAATTTCAGTTGCCTGTGGCACACCTGAGCCAGCCCAGCCCCACCCAGCTCCTGTATCCCAGCCCTGGGGACACACCTGAGCCACCCCAGCCCCACCCAGCTCCTGTATCCCAGCCCTGGGGACACATCTGAGCCTCCCCAGCCCCACCCAGGGCATGGAGCTCCTCCCCTCAGGTGCTGGTCACCCCGTGGCAAAAAGAAAAGCTGCCTTATTTTCTATTTTTATGTATGTTTTTTCCTGTGAAATGGTTGTCTCAGAGGTCACCTGAGGGCACTCCAGTGGCGCTGTGCTTCAGCTGGTGTCTGGAGTCAGCAGATTTTATCTGCATGAGCAATTCCTTACATTACCAGAGGTTTTTGTTGTGTGTTTCAACAAACGTAAATAAATGAAACGCCGCATCATGAGAAAGGAATAGATCCTTTTGTATAAAGCTATCCTAATTGAGAGGTGTGTGTTGGGGATTGTGGGAGCAGCAGCATTTACTTTTGGGTTTAAATTGGGTAATTAAGAAGCACGTGTCTGTGATAATGTGGTTGGCAGTCACAGAAAGGAGTTGGAAACAAAGGATTGTTTATTTCTTGTCTTCAGAACTTTGTATTCAGCTTTGACTACTTTTACTAGTGAGCCCTAAGGTAGAATGGTTACATTTTCTGTAACCATTAAACTTCTCTTCTGAGGTGCCTTGAGACATTCAAATAAATGCAGCAGCAGTTTGGTGTTCCTTGGAAATGCTTCCCATGGCTTTGGACACTGGTTTGGGATGTTTCCAGAAAAGGCAAAGATGCTTGAAGAAGTGACTCCAGTGTGGTGTGGACACAGCTCAGGGGCTGAGTGGAGATGCACAACTCCCCCTCACCAGCCGTTTCCAGTTCTCCTATCACACTTTTAGAGATCTGTTCCAAAGGCTGCTGCCATTAGTGAAAGTTCATTAAACACAGCAGCCAGGGAGCTACACCTGCAGTGCAAATATAGAAATGCAAAGTTTCTGCAAAACACAGATCAGGTTGATAGGCTGAGAAAAATGTAATGATTCCTGAGCAGTCTGACCATTTATTTTTCACCTTTTCAGACTATTTTATATATTAGGGAACTTCCAGTTGATACTGTGAGGTTTTTTCAGTATCCAAGTGTAAACTTCTATGTCTTTTATAGCTCAATATTACATAAATGTGTAGCTGGTACAGTTAAAAATCATTCTAATAAATAATAACTCTTAGAGTTATTCAATGAGATGAAATCACAATATTGCTAATTTTCCCAGCTGGCATAAACCTGCAATTCAGATGAAGTATTTTCCCAAAGATGAACACTGCATTTCAGTGTCTATTATTTTCTTGCTCATGTGTTTGGTGAATAATACCCTTTTATGACTAAATTACGTTTCTATTTTTATAAAGAGGAAAGCTGTGCGTCTGATATGCAACAAACATTTCCCATAAGATCCCCATGACTATATTTTTGTGGTTGGCTCAGTGAATAATCATTTGGCCGGTGTTGGGATTTGTGTTTGGAGCTGAGGTTTGGGATCCACAACCACTAGAAGGCACTCTGGTATAAAAGTTCCCTTCAGCTGCGATTTCTCTCCGGAGCGATGTGCGGGCTCGGATTTGGGCTGATCCCCGCAGGATGTCGGGGTCGCTGTCCCAGCGCTCCGGGCTCTGCCGAGCGGGCAAAGCCCCCCCAGGGCTCTGCAGGGACCCTGGCACTGCTGCAGGGACTGTGCCACCCCTGCTCTGCTCCAGCGCGGCATCTCGGCTGCATGCGCAGCTGGATCCACATCTGGATGCACAGCTGGATCCACAGCTCCGGAACGGGATCGGGTCACTGCAGTAACGCGGAATTGCTTGATGTGGACAGTGGTGGCACTTGGAGATTGCCTCTGCTCAGTCATGCTATGAGATGTTTCCATTCAGTGTGCAGTTTGGAAAACAGTGGTTTTCAAGTTGAAACACCATTAAAATATGTGATATGATATACGACAGAACTCTTCCCTTCTCTCTCTCTCCCCTTCTCTCTCTCTTTCCTTTTCTTTTTTCTCCCTTCTCCTTCTCCATTCCCTTCCCTGTTGTATATCGGGTTAAAACACCCCAGACTTGTGGAATTCAATACTGGAACAATTTCAGTTTCAATACTTTTGAAAGGTGTTCTGTGAAATCATACCCAGCACCTTTGATACTTGCCAATAGTTACTGAATAGATATGCAGGACAATACATCCTGCATGTAGGATATATATTATATATATAAAGTATATATAAAAGCAGCTATGTGGGGAGAAAGCACCTTACTAGTGAAATTCAGTGTGTGTCAGAATGAAAATTGATGGTCAGTATAGCTAAATATTGGATGTCAAATTCTGAAGTGTCAGAAATGTTTTTAATCTCATTTAAATACTATATTATTTGGAAAATATGTTTATGTTTCCTTATTTTCATTAAAAGTTGGCATTTTGACGAAGAAAATACAATTAGCAAAATGTGAACAATTTACTAGATTGCAGTAGAAAATCAGATCTTGAATTTGAGCTACTCGTGCCTTTCATCAGTCCTGCTTTTCTTCTTTTTCCTCATAACTGATCTTTTCCTGAAGATTTTTTTTTCCTTCCCCTACACCCTCACCTTCCCCTTCCTGAGTCTCGTTAAAGCCCTGTCAGGGTGGACAGAGGGAAAAATCTCTTCTAAAAGATTTACTACTCATATTCCTTTTTCTTACTACTTTTATTAAGTATCTGAATCATGATTAGTTGTTGAGGCTGGCCCATTGGTCCCTCTGAGGTTATCCTTTCCTGGACCTGTGTGAGGAGGCAAACCTCACTGCTGTCAATTTCAATAACATAATTTTGCAGATTAGGAGTCTTCAAAAATGTTAATTCTATGCTAATTTTTTTTTTATTTCATGCAGACTAGTTTCAGAGAAAGTTAATGTCTCTGCTCTGGGGGAATATGTCACATTTCACTGCTTTTTGACATAAATTTTTCTGAGTTGTAGGAAAAGAGATTTGCAAAGATGTAGCATAAGGTGCTCTTTATAGGAGTCAGTCTAGAAAGGCAGATCTCTCTGTGATCATCAATTAATTACATATAATACTAGTTTATGTAGTCTGGTTCCAAGTACATTATCCACAACCAATTCTCTTGCTGTCATTTCCATTTAATTCCCAGGAACACTTACTGAGATGGAATAAAGTTGAAATCAACGCTTTTGTGGAAATGTAGGACTGCTTAGAACATACTAACATTTCAAATTAAAACCTCACAGGATATACTTTTTTCCCCAAAAATCCAAAGTGCAAAATATGGTTGCCATTAAATCCAAAGAATAAAATAGCTTAGTCAAGAGATAAAAAAATGCTTTTATGCCAGCTTGAGGAATCCAAGTGGTGAAATTCTTGGGAAAGTATTTTCTAGTTTTTATTTTTATTCAGGGATTGCAGGCAGCTGAGCACCTGCTGCATGGGGGCATTTGTTGAATTTCCAGCATTAGAGCAGCCAGAGATGAGGTGACTTTGTCAGGTCAGATCCTGGGGTGGGGCCTTGTCCCTGGAAGTCTGAACTTGGTTCAAGCCCTTCTTTCTTGCCTTAAGAATGAGTAAATTCTGCCTGGAGGGGGAGATGGTTCTCCCATTTAGTGCTGAGAAATAAATCCTTAAACCATGGTTATTTGGGACTAAGTCATATCTAGAGGAATGCTACAAAATGGTAGTTTTTTTTCTTTAATCACAAAAACCTGTTGATTCTCAGGAATTTGTATGTCAGCTGAGACCATCACCCAAAGACTATTCACATTTTTCTGAAATGATCAGGATTCTAGCAGCACTTTTCAGCCAAGCAGATGTGAATTTGTTTTGCTTGCCCTGAAACTCTGGAACTCTGCCCCACTTCCCCAAAGAGGCAGGAATTGTTACCTTCTGTTACTGGTAGCAAATTATGGGGATATCTCCAGATTAAAAGGAAACAATTTAGGCCCATACATTGCTTTTTCATTTTTCCTTTTTCATATCTTCCACCTCTTCACTCCATGTATTCTGCAGAACAAGTTCTGAGTTGCTTTAGAATATGGTACTTTTTTTTTGTTTATATTTTTACCTCCAAATGCAAGCAAAAAAAAAAAACTTCCAATTGCAAAATTACTACTTGCCATACAGAATTTTTTCAGCCATTCAAAATAATGTATGGTTTTGAGACTTAATTCTTTTGTGCAATGCATGTTTCTGATCAGTAACTTGAAACAGCAAAGAATCTTTCTCCTGCCTCCTAAACCTGTTGTATTTGTGTGCTGTGCCAGCTGGGGAGCAGGTATTTGTTAGGAATTTCTGCAGGAAGAGCTGCAGTCCTGCTAAGCCTCCAAGCCAGACCATGCAATCCCCATGATTTGTTCCACCAGAACCATCCTGCTGCTCTGGCAGTTTATATTCCACCTCTTGAGAGGTGCATAATAGCTGATATCCAGGAATAAATGTAACAGGTCTGTGCTTACAGTGCAGATGGCATTGGTGAAAAATACCTGGGCTTTCAAATTCCACAAAATTGGATCTTTGTACAAGTGCACTGATATTATTAAAGTTTGTGCCTGAATGTCTTCATCTCTCTGGCCCATGGTTACAAGGGCACTGAAATGTGATGTTTTATAAGGAATGCTCATGGTCTGGAAATTTGGAAATTATTTTCCTTTGAGGAACAGATCTGCCTAGTGTAACTACATAAAATAATTTATATAAATACCATCACTCTCATGTAGAATTTGCATAAATATCCTTTGAATCTTGCTGTATCTAATTTTGTGTGGAAAGCTCCAATTAAAGGTTCTGGTAAAAACCCTTGGGCTTACCCTGGGTACAAAATTAGCCGAAATCCTGGCCCTTACTCTGGTTTTACACAAATCCCTGATATCTTTAAACCTAATCTTTCCCATCTCCTCTAAGTGCATACTACAAGTGTTTCTGCTATTGTTTTTTGAGTGTTTTTCTGATAGAAGAAGAAAATCCCAAGCACTCTTAGAAAGTCAAACTCTTGTTGCAAATAAAATCTTGGGAAGGAATATAACAATCCTTCAAGTCTGAAGACAAAACTTTGAGTTACTGTGATTAAGATAAGGACAGAATCTTTTTATAAATCAGCTTGTTCTTCAATTTTGTAATGGATCTGCTGTATGATGAGTAACTGGAAGTAAGAACACACACTTGCTTCTCTTCATTGTTTCTGTGAGGTAATGATCGTACACATTTTTATACTTTTTCTCAGGTTAGGCCAGAGGTTTTTTCCCCATTCTTTTATCTTTAGAGGGATGTTATATGATCTTCAGCATAATATGATGACAGAGACTTATTTATTATAGATCTTGTAATTCTTATTCAGACCTACTGGCCTCCATGGACAATCTGAAATGTGAATGCATGGTAAAAAAGGATATTTTTCTAAGCATAGATTACTGATGGTGCCAGACTTCATGGTGACCAGGTGCAAGCCCTGTTTGCATCCTCTTCTGTCATGGCTCTTTTTTTTAAAGGAAATTATTATTTTATTTTAAAAAGCTGTCTTTACTGCAGGATAACCACATTCTCTTCCTCTTTGCCCACACTTTTTTCCCCTGCTAAGAGGTCAAGCCTTGCAGAAGAAAAATTGGCACACGAAGCATCCCATTGACCTTTACACCAAACTCAACTCCCTCATGCACTTAATCTGTTCTATTGATGGACAGCCGTGGGTACAGGCAGAAGATGCCCATCATTTCTTCTTTCTTCCTGGCAGAGAGAATGAATCATATTGCTGGGATAATGAACCATTTAATGACTTGTGTGTTGATTTATCAGCTGTGCTGGAGAGGCCAGTGTAAGAGCACAAAGCCATAAGTCACAGAGTGGCTGCACATGGCCCATGAGGCTGCTTGGCTCCCTCACTGGGAATTGCTGGGTTCATCAAGCCATCATTAGGCTCTGAAAGCAGTGAAGTGCCTCCTTTTCACTCTGGTGTGGTATTTCTTCAAAATAAGAATCAATTTTTTTCCAGGTTTTGAAATAGTTTATTGTGATAAAATTGGCATTTTTGACTTTCACAGTGAGGAGATTTCATCCTGGGCTAAAGAAATGTATTAGTGGTGAGCACAGGGAAACCTTCCTGGTGTGTTCTGGACAGACAATAATCAATAACTGTTCTGAGTGAGGGTGTTCAACCATTTTGGTCTCTTATCATGCAATAGTTTTATCTTCATCTCATTTCCAAGCTTGCTTTGCACTGTCACATGGAATACTGTTAAAAAACCTCTTACAGACAAGTTACAGAAAACCTGATATCCAGGTGCTCTTGTTCACTGTTACAGAGAAAAATTAAGTTTAACTTGGTTTGTTTTGGAAAAAAAAATCAATGTTGCCTGCTATATAATTGTATTTTATCTTCAGGAGCTTTATTGATTGCAGCAGGGCGTTTTGTTTGTCTCACTCTTGGTTCTGCTGCTTTTTTGTTCTGTTTTGGGTTTTGAGTGTTTGTAGAGCTCAAATTGAGCTGCTAAATGATTTCCCCAAGTCCCCTTTTGGAAGATCAGTTCTTTATTTCCCATTTTTTTCCAGTGTTCTGGCACTACCTTTGTCTTCCTTGGATTCTCAGAGCTTAAAACTAGATTTCTTGGCAAAATAAATATTTTAGGATGAAATCCATTTGGCCTAACAAATTTAAAAACATGAAACTGGTCCATGTGCTGTAACCTTGTCTGTTCTTACTATCTGACTTTTTTCTCTGAAGACTTCCATGAAATAAATGCTTCAGCTGAGTTCCTGAAAACATTGATCAGATTCTGCTCAGACTTAGAATTTCTCCATCACAGCTGTTTCACTCTGCAGAACATTTTGCAAAAACAGGTTAACTCTTGGCCTTTCCTCAAAGCTGTTTAGCACTTCTGAATGAGCTCCTGTGCTTGCCAAGGCAAGTAATTCCATGTATTTTCTTGCTGTTCCGTGTTGTCCTTGCACTGTTTGCCTGCTGGTAAGGAGAAATGTGCTGGGGGTTCAGAGCCCCTCCAGTCCTGAGGGATTTTCCTGAGTTCTGTCAGCTGGCAGGCCATGACTTTCCCAGAATTTTGTCAAATTATCTCACTGCTGTGAGATAATTATGCTTAGGAAGTGATGTGAGGATCCAAAATGGGCTGCAAGACTTTTTTTTTTTTTTTAAAATTTTGGCTAAAGTAATGAGGACTCCTTTTTAATGATTATTTTTTAAAATCTTTAATCTAAAAGACCTTCAATAGTCATTGCTGTGGTCCAGGTAATTTACTGTTACACTTTTGGAGTTTTTCAGAAGGTGTTTCTATACTGCAGATCACAGTGAACTTGGGGAAAACCAGAGCCAACTTAGAGGATGTAAGCAGAATAGAATATGTTCATGCTTTGATATTCACTACACTTTGCTAAACACTAGCTTTGATGATTGAAAAACTCTCTTTTTGTGCAGAGATAGTACATACATCTCCATTTCAGCTGTTCTGTGCACTTGAACTAACTTCACAATACTCCAGGAAATGACACCTGTTCATTTTCTGTTATATATATAACATATATATACTAAAGCTGCAGGATCTGTGCTCTGAAGTGTGCACACAGCTGGATGAAATGATCATGAGTCAGGCCCAAAATCCATCACCTTTCTGCCATGCAGTGTGTAATTATTTACATGCATATGAGGTTATTCTTTTCTCCTATTTCCCAGGATGTTCTGTTCTTTCTTTCTCATGTCAGTTTTTACTGCCTTCCCCCCACCTTGGAACATGCTAAAAACGTCTGTGAATGAGATAAACCAGCAAGGAGAGCCACATAAAGGACTGTTGTTAAATAAATAGAAATGACAGAGTAAGAGAGAGATTATTTTCCTGTCCTGTTTTGGGAGCCTCTAGAGATCAGTATAAGTGAACATTTCAAATGCACTGAACACACACCTGTGCCTAAGCTGTAGAGCAAAATCAATAGGCAGCAGATGAAAATTATTGTGTTTGTTTCCATAAAAATAACTCCTGGCTGTTTCAGAGTGTCAGTGATGGCTGTTATTATCTGGCATGTAAAGCTCCTTCAGAAAAGGGGTTTTCAAAGAAATTTGGTGAGAGTGAGACATTTACTTGCATTTATCTCTGTGTGTGAGTATGTTGATTATCAATAATCAGTTTCTGCACCCTTCCAGTGTGTCTGACCCATTCCAGCCTCTTCTGCAAGTGCTTAAATCTCCTTATTTATTCACCAGCTGCAGTCAGGGTGATACATAGTGCTGCCAGGTCTGTGCAGGGAAATTCCTCAGATAAATTTGTTCTTTGGTATTCACACAAGTCCTGCACTGTGTAATCTCATGCTTCTGAGAATAACTAATGGTTTATGTTTTCTTTGTGCTGATTGTTTTGAGCTGTCCCAGGTGCCTGAACTGAGAGTTTGGGGGATGGCCATAGCTCATTTCCTAACTCAGAGACCTCCACCCAGGTGTTGTCCAACTGTGACTCAGGTGCAATGGTCTCTAGCAAGAGTTTCTTCAAGTGGAAGCTGAAAAATGGTATGAATTCAGAGTAAGCCAAAAGTGGTAAAGTTTGGTTGTGTGAAGTTGCAGTTTTGTTAAGCTGACTCCCAGTTTTCACCCATTTTGAGGGAGCATTCTGAGTAAGATGTGTTTGTTCAAAGTCAGTCTTGGGTGATTTCTTGTTATCTCTGTCAACACTGCAGTTCATTGTGCTGTCATTTCAGCAGATTGGCATTGTTTGAAAACTCCATGCTATGAATTTTCATTTAGCTCCTACTGACAAAGGCTGTGGGGTTTGATTATTGTTTGCTCTGTGTGTGCTAAATTTGTGCTGTTTTCCAGAACCTCAGAGAACCTTTGTGCTCTTTGTGCGCTGACCAGAGGAATTTTGTAGAAACCAGGGGCCCAGGAGTCTAGACTAGAGTACATACATAGAATATTGCCACTGGCTATACATTAAAAACAAACAGAGGAAAACAACCCAATAAACAAAAAAAACCCCAAAATCCAACAATAACCAAAAAGGAGTAACAACTGCCAGAATTAATTCTATCAAAGGAAAATTCTCTCGAATTAGTAGCACAGGACTGCCTTCTAGTTACATGGATCTCAGAATTATGACTGTAGGGCAGTTGAAATTGAAGGGATTTTAAGTTGAAGAGATAAGTAGCAGTGATGAGGGATTTTTTCCCAGAAATTGATATTCATTTTTCCTAAGTTTTAGCTAACTCCTGGATTTCCCATTCAATATGCAAAAGCAAACAACATACAGCAGAGCTCAGAATTGCAATTTACTGCCCAGTGTATTCAAGTTGTAGCACCTTTTATATTACCTGATAAAAGCTGTGAATATTCCATTCCATTAGAGGGGCAGTATGGCACTTTCCCCAAACCTCTATTTCTTTTCAGCTGCTCTGGCTGCAGAGAACACAGTGGTGGGAATACAGATGGAGCCAGCAGCAGTGCCTGCATGCACAGCAGCACAAGGCATGAGCATATGTGTGTTTTTCTGTTCCTTGCTCACTGTAAATAGTGTACAAAGAACATAATCCATCAGATATGGTTGCTGATTACTGCTCAGCCTGCTTGGCACAACCCCACTGCACTAGATTTCTTGTCTGAGGGCAGATTAAAGGTATTAATAACAACCTGATTGCAGAGGATTTGTAGCAAGCAGCTTTGAAATCAAATGATATAAAGGGTAGTGCCTATGACAAAGTGTAGATGTGCTGTGAATCCCAACATGCAGCTCATAAAAAAGCTGTTGAAATTCCAAAGTGGGCAGACTCCCACACAGACAGGAGCTTGCAGCATCCAATCAGTTTAAGAGCTCTGCACAAATATATTATTCTGCAGGTTGAAAGGCTGGGTCTATTACAAGCAGTAAGGCTTTTCAGATGCAGTGTTTTACAGGGTTTCAGTAATGAAATGGCTTGCTTTAATCTTAACCAAGGAACTGCCAGCCTTTATAACAACACAATATTCCTAAAAAGTGCTCAGCAGTCTAATGAGAGCAGCCCCCATTTGAGCAGTGCTGATGTTATGTTCCAGGGAATATTCACAGTGTCTTGATCTATAAAGCTCAAAATTCTGAAGCTGCAAGTGATAAATGAGGCTCACTTGCCTCTCTTCATTCTAGAAATGCATCTGAAAGTTTCACCTGCATCTCTAGCAGGTTAAACATTTTGAGGATTAAGTGGTTATGGACAATCTCTGGCATGAGCTAAAATGTATTTGGGAACATTTCTGCTGTTTGAAAAATAAATGTGGTACAGCAAGAATGACAACAAGTTCTGATTTGAGAATCTAATATAAGATGTGCTACTTTGAGGCATGTTATTTCAGTGGGGTACCTAGGAAATTAAAATACTTTGGGAGAGGGGTTAGATCATGATTAGTACTTCATTCTCAGGTCTAAATCTTAGCCCTTTTAGCCTTATTTTGTGCACTTTGCTTTAATAAATGAAAATGCAGAAGCACTCATGAAGATGCTTGTTTTAACTGCAATAAATACAAGGAGAGCAGCCTATTATTTAGCTGAACCTTGCTTTTGTACTGCTAGTAGTTCTTTTTTTCAGGTCCTGAAAATACATTGCTTCTGTCAGTATTGGGATACATGCTGCACATAGATCCTGTGGGGTTTCTGGATTTTTCTTTTTTCCTGCCGTGCTGTCTGAGTTGATCTCAGAATGACAGAGCACACAATTCACTAACCCAGCATGATTGTTTGAAAAGAACATGTTTAAAAAGGCAGTGGCAGTCCTGTGAAACTGAGGGAGAAAGTTCTATTTCAATGGGATAATGTTAAAGAATAATTTTTGTTTCAAATTTTAGAAAAAAGACGCCATTTTTCTACTAAAGGTTTATTCCTTCTGATGTTTAGTTTTCTGTGGCACATCCAAGATGCTGAACTTTCACTAGACACAGTTGGACTTGTGCATATGGAGTAAATATTCATTATTGAAGTGATATACCAATGTCAGATAATTTTTGGTCAATAATGTTATATATTTGGGAGGGAGCCCTCACAAAACAATGGATCAGAAAATCCCTACAGAGTGTTACTTGTTCAAGGGTACCATAATTAGGTTGTTGAAAGCTGGGACATCAATGGCACAGATTTCTGGTGAGAAATCCTTGTGGCAAGTCTGCCCTCCTGTAATGTGTGGGTGATGAGAGATTTTTGGCTCATGTAAGGGCAGCCTTGGCCCTTGGGAATGAAATGGAAACCAATTGTCGATGATTGCAGAAAGCACCCTGGCTGTGGGTCACTGTCCCTAATGAAAGGGACTGGCAGGCTCTGGATGGTAGAGCTGCCTCTCAGCTGGCAGCAGACAGTAAATGCAGTTTGGAAGCTTAGAACAGCTTCAGGTGTTTAAGGAATACCTGTTGTGATTTTTTTGTTTGCTTACTTTGTCTTGGTTTTAAATTGTTTTAAATTTCAAGTTATTTCTGGCTGTAAAGGCTGTGCAAGTGCAGTTAGGAAGATGCAGAATGGGTTACTCTACCCTTAGTTCCATGCAGGAATGCCAATATTGAATGTAATACTTTGCCATAGGTCAGAAAAGCTCCAAAACGTACTTTGCTGTTAATATATTAGTGCATACAGTGGCTGTGGAGTGGGTCTGTCTGTGTGGTCAGGGGCAGTGTGGGGTGCCTGAGCTCCCAGCAGCTGGTCATGAGGACTTTTTCAGTGTTTCTGGTCATTTCCATGAGTAATATTGTTTAGTTGACATCAGAAGATACAAATTCCATCAGGAGCTATGGGAATCTATGGTGCTGGATGTTTGATTTTAACTGCAGAGATGTTAATGTTGGCCTTTCATTCCTGTCCTGGGGTATCCATAATCCCTGGGATGCTGATGGCTTCTCCTTGTGGCTCCTCCTGATCACCCCCAATGGTGCTGGAAATGGTTTCAGCTGGAATAAATGAGTTGGGTGAGAGGGAGAGGGGCTGAGTTCACATCCTGCTTCTCTCCTCTGCCCCAGTTTTCTTTAAATTAATTATTTTTACTCCTAAGTTGACTCTACTCACTAGATGATGGTGATGATCATCAGTAGCTTAAACATGGCCAGGGCTCTGAGGATTTTGTGATTCTTTGGGTCAGTTGCCTGTTAATTATTGAACCACTTGTAGCTGAAGAAGTGTAGATCAGCAGTAGATAGCATATTTGGGGTAAAATCCTGATTCAGCAGAACTCCAAGAAATCTGGGAAGTTAAAAAAAGCATTGCAAGCTTTGGTATCTGCTGCCTGTGGCACTTTTGAGGGAGAAATCTTGCTGGCTGTGAAGTTCAGAAGCAATTCCATTGATTTGCATCCTCCCTGCCATGGCAGGGCAGGCCTGGGCTGGGAAGGAATGACTGCATTCCATCAAATGTTAGTTAGATGTGGCAGGCCTGAAAACAAATTAAAAAGTGAAGTGGTGGTGAATAGAATCATAATCTTTGCTGTATTTGGCCTTGTGAACAAATAAAATCCCAAGAACTCTTTGAGAAGCATAGTGAAATATTGGCTATGTGAATCCTTTAGAAGTGAAATAAATATTTCAAATCCAATAAAATTATAAAAGAGATTTTAAAAAATCAAAAATTGTTTATGTACCTTTTAAATAGAGTGGATGGGTGAACATGGGATATAAATTTCATGTAATTCATTCCTTAAATGCCTTTTCCTTGAAAATACCCAACATAATGTAGATTAAGGCAAAGCCAATAAATGTTTTTAACTTTTCCAGGTACTAAGGATTTTTATGTCTTCTGAAACGTTAACATCACCACTGGATAAATGGCTAGGTGTTCCTTTATATTAAGGAAAAACTATATCATTAGAAGGGACAGACAGCGGTGGAAAATGTGCTCAATTTTCAGTGGTGCTAAAGTGCTGTTGGTGCCTCAACACAAATTCTGGTACTGAATGAAATGCATGGAAATATTGTGTTGTTCAGCAGGGTGGTGTGCTGGGGTAACTGAGCTGCTCTGGGTGAATGTGAATTAGCAGTGGCTGGATGTGCCATTGCAGAGCAGGGAGGAAATAACTTCCTTTCTCATAATTGGTTTGCTTGTGCCCTTGAAAACATGCGAGCCTTGAGGAATGAGAGCTGCAGACAGGAAGAGCTATGGATACCCAGGGAGCTGAGGGGAACATGGCAGCCTGATGTAAAAATTTAATGAGCTTGCTTTTGACACTGTGATTTGTTTTAGCAAATTTTTCTAGGGAGCAAGGCCAGGAGCCATATGTAAATGAGCTTTTCTTGAGATTGTGCTTGGCAGACAGCTGCAGGGAGTGTTAGGGTGATGAAATGATGCTGCACATAATGGGGTTAATGAAGATTACAAGTTACTTCCTTCAGGGAAGTGTGCTCTGTTCATTTTTTTCTTTTGTTTTAAGCAAGCTTATCCTGAAAGTCAGAAGTTTAAGTGTTTCAAATGTTGTGAAGTCTAAGTGGAGTTTGAGGCAATGCACCACAAATTGCAGGTGGCTAATTAGTTATTGTGATCTCATTGAGTGCCTGCACTTCTCCCTGTGTGCACTTTTCACTTCAGAATCTTGGAATTCAGAGGAGCTCTGGAGCTTCTCCTGGGCCTGTGCACACCTCTGCAACAGTTAAATACAACACTTAGAAAAAACAGCACCAAAAATTGTTCAGCTGTTATTTAGACATGGAAAGATTCTCCAATTGAAATGATTTGACTATTGAGATTAATAAACAGCTGTGGAAAAAAAGAAACCAAATTAAAAAAACCCCAAAACCTTCTGATATGTTTATTTAGTCAGGAAAGGAAGTAGACAGATGTGAGAAAAGCCTTAGTCTAAAGGTAAGTACTTCATGTACTTCCTATCAGAGAAGACTTAAAAAGCTGTTACGTCATGAAAACTAAATTTTCTAGATACTTCTTTGTCCTACAGTAAAGTGAGATTTTGAGAAGAGCCAAAGGCAGAAATCTTCAGTGCTTTATAGAAGTTTTGAAGGAAAACCAGGAGGCAGTGGCAAATGTTTTTTCACCACACTGGGAGAACTGTGGCCTGGATTCTCAGTTATCCAAGTTCCTGAGTGCAGATAATTTTAAATTTTATTTCATGTGTCAGGGAAGGGGAAGAACTCCTGGAGCCCCTGGTGGGTGACAAATGGAACAGGAGTCAGAAATGCTCCCTTGCAGCAAAAAGGGCCAGCAGTGTCCTGGGGGGCATTGGAGGAGCTGTCAGCAGGCTGGAGGACACAATAATTTGGATCTCTAAGCAAGGTTCTGTTCTTAAGGCTCCTTAGTTTCAACCTGTTTTCTATTACAGCGTGTTTAGTTTGCAAATCTGTGCATTTCTACTGCCCTGAGCCACTTTTTCTCTGTTCTGCCCTCTCAGCCTATGCTTTTCATTTCATTTTTCTTATCTGCTTTTCTGCTCCATTTCATAATTTACCTTGTTCATCCTTATCATAACTTAAATTTAGCTATTGGCAGCAGAAGTATTCTGACCCTTTCTTGCAGCTGGCTTATCCAATGTTGTTATTGTTTCTGTTAGAGAGGTTGAGTATTTCTAATACAGTTAAGTTGATTTATTTAATAAAGAATCACAAAAGCAGGTTCCTTGCTTGTAGATTCCTAATAAAGAATCACAAAAGCAGGTTCCTTGGAGCACAGCAGGAATCAAGCTGGTTATAATGCCAAGCATTTACTCTGGAGTGCTACTTACACTCTACCAAAAGTTCATTTTAGAGCATTTCCAGTGAAGAAAGGACATTTCCTAGATGTGTTCTTAAGGCCCCTTAATATCAATCTGTTTTCTCTTACAGCATGTTTCATTTGCAAATCCATGCTTTTCTGCTGCCCTGAAAAAAATGTGCCACTTTTGGGAGCTAAAAGTTCTTGTTGAAGTTGCCTCTTTTTCTTCTTTGCTACTTTTTTGTAGCTTCTTCAGCAGAAAGGCACACTTCGACCACAAATACCTGCTGAAACCCCACTATTGGCTGTGGATGTATCCCAGTGTGGTAATCCGTGTCTGTGTTGCTAGTTTAGTGTTAGTTCTCCTTTAAAAGGTGTAGATCATAATGTCTAGATGTTGGAATAATTTTAGGGAATAGTATATGATGCATAAATCTTTAGTCATTCTCCAATCCAGGCTGGAAATCTGTCTGTGAGTGTGAGGGAAAAAATTTCTAACTGGCACATGCAACTATTTCAGAATGTCAGTCGACTGTTATTATGCCAGACTAGGCAGAAAAGATAAGAAATATAATTTACTGGGACTGTTGCCTCTTAGTATATTTGTACAAAATTGATATATTTTGTAGTATGAAATGTAAAATTTAGTCCCAAGAACTCTTCTGCTTTATCAGAATAAAGTTTATTGCTGTCTTCCAGTCTGACAGGACACAATAATATGTTTTATTATATGTACTTGTAATCCTTTGATTGAAAGAAACCTTTATTCCAACCTCATCCTTTTTGATGTCATGTGAAGATGATTTCTTTTAGAGTACATTATTATTTTGTGCTATTGGCTTTTGTCTTTATTGTTTTCCTATTCATTGAAGAGTGTTTTGTGATAAGGATTCTTGATGGATGCCAAGATCCGAGAGGGGTGTTCAAATGGAGACCTAAGACTTTTTTGTAGACAGACAGAATAATAAATAAAAGCCCATATTTTTATCTAATCTAGCTGCAGTATTGATATGAGT
Source organism: Zonotrichia leucophrys gambelii (assembly GCF_028769735.1). Lineage (NCBI taxonomy): Eukaryota > Metazoa > Chordata > Aves > Passeriformes > Passerellidae > Zonotrichia > Zonotrichia leucophrys. The sequence continues at coordinate 13,984,138 of NC_088181.1, forward strand.
GAACTTGGAAAGGGTTCTGTGCTAGTATTGGTTTCTGTGGTATAATGAGCATGCATGAAATTTCATCAGCACATTTTCTTACCTTTTAATACCTTTATAAAAATCACAGAATATGACCTACTCAGGGCAGGAGAGAATATTACCTTACAGCACTACCTCACCTTCCACAAGTGCATTTAACATTGCATTTGCCAAACAATATCACACACAAGCCTTTCATTACTGTGAGGACCAGCCCTGTATTTTTTATACATCTGTTGGGCTTGTTAAGCACTTCCCCCTTTGTGTGGAAAAGATTAATAGTTTATTATACATGACAAACTGAGGAATGTGGCTGTGCTGCTGTGCACTGTTTTTATCATGTAGAAAGTCTGGTGCAGACAGAATTTGAAACTTTAATCACAGCTTTGTGCCTTGGTGCCTGTGTTATCATTTCTCTGACTTTACTGTGAGGGAAATTTACTTAACTGCCTCTACTATTCCTGTCTTGCACTCTTTTTCTTGGTATAACTCTTGCCAGTTGTACAGAGTTTTATGTAGTTCCCTTCACCAGTTTGTATTGCCATAGAATTGATGCCATCAGTAAATACTAAGTTTTCATGTAGGTAATCTATTTCTGCACTTTGCAAAAGGTGAGACAGATAATTTGTAGATGAGTCCAGAGAGTCTGATTAGTGCTGGAGATCCTGTGTGTCTCGTGGGGCTGGCAAGAGCTGGATATCAATAAACTGAATATCAATTTAAACTTTGCACTGTAAGGCAGTTCCTCATTTTTCCTGTAGAATAAAAGTTGCGCTCTGTTTCTACCAGTTGATTCTAGAAAGATTTAGTGTTACTTATTGTCTTGTTTAGAAATTTTCATTTTTGACTCTACCCTATGTAAAAGTAGCGAAGAAATACATAGATTCTTCTTTGATAATAAGAAGAAAAGATAAATATTATTATACATAGTTTAATTTAAAGTGACATTATCAGTATAACACGTGTATTTAATTTTGTTTCTAATTCTCTTAACCATTCACCCCATATTTACAGAAATCCACTTCTCATTTAGGTTGCCATTTAAAAATTACAGTGTTCTGTCGAACACATCTATGAAATGACCTTTCTTCATGGAAATGCTCTAAAATGAACTTTTGGTAGACTGTAAGTAGCACTCCAGAGACAGGTTCTTTAATGTACTGGTTATTGCTTTCAAATGACTCTTAATTGCCTAAATGAATAATGAATTTTTTTTCTTTTGGTTCTTGTAAGGGACAAATGAATTTGAATCACTCTCTAAAGAATTGGATCACTGGACATCTTCTGATTACTTTTTTATGTTCATGATGAAATTTAAAGAAAAAAAACCAGTAAGGTCACTTTCAGAGTGTTTTCTGTTTGTGAGAAAACCAAAGGAAAGTGACACAAACTCCACTTGACCATTCTTAGGAAACAATAGAGACTGCAAGGACAGAGGAACTTATGTCAGCTCTGAATGGCACAAGTGTTTGCAAAGGCAGTGGGGCACCTTCTGTCTTGCTTAATGAAAAAAATATTTTTATTCACCTTAAAATATTGGTTTAATAACACTGTTGTAAAAACTGAGGCCAATACAAAAAGATCACTAACCTGATCTGAAAACAGAGGAAAGGATAAGCCTGTTTTGTGAGACCTATTCATATCTTTTAGGAATGTTCAAATATAAAATTTTCCCATGTTTTTATTTTTTTTCCTCTCTGCAAACTTTATCCACTAATATGAAACTCTGCATTATGGGATGTACATGAGTTTTCTGTACTCCATCTGGCAGCTCAGAAGAGAGACAGAAAATTAGTCAGGAACTTTATTAATCACTTGGGAATCAGCTGAGTATGTAATTAGCTCAGAACAGCTTTTTAAAATGTTGCCTATAAGGTATGGTAAATCAATTCCAGCTCAATAAATCAGGCTTGTTTGCAAACTTCAACTTCCAAAAATAGCACATTCAGAATGCTGATAAACCAGCAGCAACTTGATAAAAAGCTCTTTTCTGCTGGGTATCAGTGACTTGGGTCCTTAGTGGCAGCACTCAAATTAAAAGGGAAGTGTGGGAAATGAAAAGATGGAGAAAAATTGCATTTTGGGCAGCCTCAGGTGCTGCTGTGAGGGGAGGGGACATTGAGGGTTGTGTTTGTGACTTGGCTCTCACGGCACTCACAGGATGTGCCTCTTCAGACAGTGCCTGCCAGTGACAGAAAAACCTGAAATTATCTCCTGTCCTGTTTAATTATGTCTAGGGGAGTAATTGCAGTGAAACAAATGGAGCAGGGGGAGCCAAGTAAATGCCTGCAGTCATTGCATGGGGTGGTTTATTTGAGGGTTTCCCCTCTATTGCATTATGGCTGCTACTTTAATATTAATGTTAAATACTATTCTTAAACAAACCAGATGTACCTTTAATTATTAATTCAAGGAAAATTAACTAAGGTAGGAAGACTGAGTAGAATCTGGTGGCCTGTTTCTTAAAATTTCCTGGGAAAAGAAGCTCAAAATGGGTCTAAGTTGCTTTTTTTGTTTGGTTGGTTTGATTTGGTTTTTTTAATATAAATGTACAGTACATTAGGAAAGTGATGGCTTCATTCTGAGTTTATTGTTTTGAGAAGAATTCAGCTTAATTTTGTGTAGGATTTTCCCTGGAAGAATGTATGATTTGATATTTTAATGCTGATGTTCTTCTCATAATATCTTCTCTGTTTTATTTTTTTAAAGCCTGGCTGGCAGTTTGCGCAATCCCAGTGTATTTTCATGAGACAGGGATGCAGGGGTTTGGTCTGTAAACTTATAATTTCCTGTTAGGAGCCATTTACCAGCCCTACTTTACACTGATCCATGGCAGGAATACTACATGGAATTGTGGCAAACAGCTGCTGTGGAAGGGCTCAGGGTACTCCAGCTTTGCAGGCAAGAGAAGCCTGCATTTTGCAAAGACTTAGAGAATTTATTAAACAAAAAAGTAATATCACAAGATTGTTATGGATAAAGTAGTGAATTGTCTCTTAAGGGTGAATTTCAGGCTCTCTTGAAATGCCTGCACAACTGGAGGTGAAAATTCTCTGCTAGCATGGCAGAGTATTTATCACACTCCTCCCAAAGTTCCTCTTTTAATGTTTGGGATTTCTACAAGCAGAAGAGAAATCTTATTCTTAAAGATGACACAAATATTTGGATATGGCTGGGTCTTCAGAGGGCTTTCAGTGCTGTGCATGAATTTTCATGCTTTTAATCTACATGTATGTACTGGGCTCTTTCCATGCAAGCCATGAGATGATGAAAAGGTTTTATTATACTTAGAAGGAAACATGTAGGAAACAGTTGAAATTTTTCTGTTACTGTCGTATAAAACTGAGAAGATTTACAAGCATTGCATGTTGCAGAAATTTGCATAGCACAGTAGATCAGAGAGAATTTGTGTTTTCTTCTTATTATTTGAACTCATTGGGCCACAGTTCAAATGGCTATCTGTGATTGGAGAGTGAGAGCCCAAAGTGACACTTTTTCTCTGATCCTTACCAAATCTGAATTCATTTTAGTATGAGCAGAGACATTTCCCAGAGCAAGATTTTTGATGTGCTGTAGAAGATTAATCTCACTTTCAAAAAAATATGTGTCTGTTATCTTAAAGGAACATGCTGCCACAGCTGGGACTCATGTAATACTTTAGTTTGTTTAGTATTGCTTTCGTAATTAAGACCTGGTAATTTGTTGCATATTGGTAGTAGGGATGGACCCTGAAAAAGGCTTGCAGCTCCCTGCAGTTGTGAATCCCAGAATGGTTTGGGTTGGAAGGGATCTTAAAGCTCATCCAGTCCCAAGGGCAGGGACACCTTCCACTGTCCCAGGTTCCTCCAAGCCCTGTCCATCCTGGCCTTGGACACTTCCAGGGATCCAGGAGCAGCCACAGCATCTCTGGGCACCTGTGCCAGGGCCTGCCCACCCTCACAGGGCAGAATTTCTTCCTGAAATCTGTATCTACCATCACCTCCTGTCCCACCAGTGAGTCCTCACAGGAAGGTTCATCTTCTGCTGTTGCAAAAGCAGCAGAGAAGCAGCTCGGTGTGGAGTGCTCTCAGAACACTTGTGTAGCTTTATATGCTCAGGAGGCAGCAGAGAGTTCAGAGAGCTTCATTGCTTTTCATGTGTTTGGCAATTCTTTATAAAAAGAGATCAGATCACCAGCAATTATGGCATGATGTGTTAGAAATCCCTTCATATAAAAGTTAGGTTTGCAACAATTTAACTGGGAACTTTTGGGCCCAAAAGATATTCATAATCTAAAGAACACATTAAAGAGACGTTCAGATATTGTGGTCATGTAGTTCTGGGTTAACTTTTTAGTTCCCTGAACGTCTGTCAGAAAAATAACACCTGCTGAAATGATCAAGGGGATCTCAGAGAGAAAAAATATCTGAAGATCTCTAAAGGCTGTTCTCTGTACTCCTGTGCACAGTACAATCACACTATAGTTGACAGCAATTGTTTCTGCATCTTTCTGTGCATCTCACTTACATAAAGGACAATTTGTCAGGAGCTCTGGGGTTGATTTGATTCAGTAACAGTTTGGGATCAAGACCTGAACTGGAACATGGTGTATGTTTTCCTTTTTAAGAAAATAGCTATGGTAGAAGGGATTTAAAGAAAAATAATTACATTTAAAAACCAACAGCATACAGGCAGCATCCACAAAGCCTCTACTTGGGGATTTTTTTAACAAGCTTTCTTCAAAATTACAATAATTGACACATCCATTGATTTTAGCAGTCTTTTCAGCATTCTACAATATTGCAGAGATCCTGAAATGATACTGGAAAGATTCGTCTAGGAAGATGATTTTCAGCAGCTCTGTTGGAGAGACTTGGTTTTCACATACACATTTTTCTCTGTTTTGCTGCAATTGCTCTGGGCTGCAGGAACTTGTGGCATGGCTGGACAGGGCATTACAGGTGAATGTGAAGAAACCCTTCTGGCATCTGTGACCCACTATCCTCTACTCATCTCTGCAACTCTGAGCAGTTTAGCAAGCAGCTGATCTGCCCCAAGGTTTCAAACATAAGTTAGGAATCAAAACTGGAAAGATTTGAAGTGGGACAGTAATTTTCACACAAATGTGTGGAGTGTTTCTATGTATCACCATCGTTCTTTTTTTTTTCTTATGACATTGTCTGTTCTGTGATGTGGGTTTGGTGTTGTTATAAACTTGGGAAAATTAACTGTTTTTGTTATCTGGTAAAATGCAAAGCAAACCAGCTTATATTATTAGAGGGGAAACACTGGACTTGCTGCAGCAGGGCCCTACCAGGTCTGTTTGCACATTGCAGGGTTTTGCAGCTTGTGGAAACCACCCAATAATCCCAAACCATTTTGTGCTTCATTACCAGTTAGAGACCATTTCTGAAGGGATATGTGCAATATACAGTATTCTCTCAGAAGCCTATCAAACAAAAAAAAAGGAAATCTGATTAAAACAGTACCAGAGGAAGCTCTGGGATGTTCTGTTCTAACTTGAAATCTCGTCAGACTATAGCAAGTTGAAGGCAGGGCAAATTTTATGCTTCAGCAACTTGTAAGGGTCTCTTTGACATTTTCAACCATAAATAATTAGTTCATGGTGATGATACTTCAGCTTCTCTTGCAGCACAGTATTTTGAAGCAGAACAATCTGCTGGATGCAGATAAGCATTTACTGAAAGTCATTATAAGGTAATAGGAAATTGTTCAGAGACCTCCACTAAAGCTGAAGTTGAATAACCCCAGGAGCAAAACCTACATACTAACGGCCCAATTACACTCACAGCTTACAATTAATTACTATTTAATAATTTATAACTAAGAAAGATGATATGGCAGTGTGTTTCGCTGCTGGCTTACAGACCTGAAGTAAACTGGGTATAAATTGGGGAATGTTGTTTTTCCAAACAGGCATGGCAAGTGGCATTATCTTCTGCTCAGTTTGGAAGCCTGTTTGCTTGGGTTATTTAGGTTTATTTAAGTAGGTGACAAATGCAATAAATGTTACTGATATTTTTATTTCTGCTGGCACAAGACAAGAGCTGTTGATAAGGTTATTTCTGTAGGCTGTTTGCTGGTTAAACACCAGGGTTGTTGTTTTTCCTGTTTTAAAATGGAAGTGATTGTGGTCATAGAGCAAATGGACTCGTCCACTGGAGTGCAGTGAGTGATGCAAAAGGAAGCAGAAAGCTTTTCTGGCAAAAAGTAGGTGATGGAAAGATGAAAAGCTTCATCTGTTGCTTAGGAGAAAATGATGCCTTTCAAAAGGAGGGAGACATGAAATGAAGTTAATACTAGGAATAAAAATATATGGAAAAGGGATCTAAGTGAGATCTGGGAAAATAGACAAATTTGAATTTAAAAAAGCACTATTAAATCGGTGTGCATAATGTAAAATGGTAGAAATAGTCAACAGAACTTAAGGTTCATATTAAAAAAAAATCCTATATTAAAAATACAGAAGAAAAGCATTAGAGAAATATCTGTGTTTCCCCTCATGTCGAATTATGGGGGCTTAACAGAAATACTTGTAAAATAGAAAAATTACCAAGTTGAAGACAAGTATTTCTAGTATTCAATTTAGAAGTTATGTTTATTTGTTATTATTATATGTTCTCTTCCAGCCTGTCTAAAGCCAGTAGAAAATTATGAACATTCATAGGATGTTTTGGATAATCCAAACAACATTGAGAAATTAGGTTGATATTGAAACAGGTCAAGTGCTGCTTTAAAAAATGTTAAGAACTAATGATCTGTTTGTGAGCATTTAATTAATGTAGATTGAATTCTAAAGTTTTCTTTATTGCTGTATTAGACAATTATCAGCTAAAATTTTACTATAAGATTAATGTTACTTTTAAGATGATATATTTGCAGGCATTATTACAAACCATGAAGGCAGCTAATTTGTAGAATTCATTTGAATTGATTAATCAAAATTTCTTTTCCTCCCTGTAATTTTTCTTATTAAAAACCCAAGGCTGCCTTTCAATGACCAGTTTTTTTTGACCCACCATTGTATAAACACAAAAGACAACATAATAATGCTCAATATTACTCTATTAACCTTCTAGAGCTGCTGTTCACTAGGTCCAAGATTATATTAGCAAAGTTCCTTACAGACTAATGCTGTTTTCTGTAATACTCTCTATAACATATCCTTAATTTATGGCATTAATCATCAATGACAAAAATTTTAACCTTTTATGGCCTCCCCAAAATTAATGAAAATTAAGCTTCACAGCATGTCAAATTACTGTCATTGATGGCCAGCCTGCCAAACAAATGACTGTGACTTTGTGTTCCTTTAGTGAGGTAAGTTCTGTCAAAATTAGGAAAGTAATGTCTTTCCTACCTTAATCTATGGTAAATTTTTCAAATGGATTTCTCCATGGGAACTAAATGCTGGAATTTTCAATCCCATCTCTGAAGTAAAACCTTGTTTGTGGTTTTTTGCTCTCCAAAGAGATGCTCTTAAATAGTGTGTCTCAAAACTGAGTTACTTCATTTACTTACATTACTTTAAAGGACAAAATGAAATTGATATGGTAAAATAAAATTCCTTTTCATTTTCATGTCCTACTAGATTTATTAGCAGGCTCTCTGGATGTGATTATAATTATCCCAATGTCATAAATATTTTGTTGTGGTTTCTGCAGTGCTGTTATTGAGGACCTTACAAAAAAAGGTTCACTCCTTTTACATAAAAGTGCCTATCCTTAACTGGGGGGAGGGGAGGGAAATTTCAGACACTTTTTGACTATTTACAATAATAAAAATTGAGAAGTGCGTGTGTGGAGAGTGATCTAGATGATCCTCTCTATACTAGAAATAAAACTCATAAAACTATGAGTTTTCCTGGAGGGGCAGAGTTATTTAAAAGCCATAGGCTGTGTCCTGGAAGGTGAACAAATGATGAACACCTCTGCTATTCTGCAAATAAAATGAAATAGATGAATGTGGAACTGATATTGCCTCACTTTGAAATCTCTATGTCGGTTTAGCTTAGGCTGGCAACAGGTGGAGCTCTAATGAGAGAACTTATTAGAATGTTATTTTCTGGAAAAACCACACCAAATAATGTATACTCCTGTATTTGGGTATTTAGCCCTTGCAGTAATTGTAATGTCAGTAAGTTCCCCTTTTGGAATTGCTCTCTGTAGACTTCTGGGGGATCCTGAGAAGGAAAAGTGTCTTGGTAGCTAACCCTGGGCATAATTCCTGGTGCATGACTCTGTAGGATAACCTTGAAATAGCTGAGCAATTTTCCTCAGGTATGAGACTGAAATTTAGTGTCTTTTTGAAGTTCATTTCTGTGCTTCCACCACTATTAAGCCTTTATACACTCACATTGTGTGTAGGTTGAGTGGGAAGGGCTGGAAGGAAACTTTGAGTGCTCAATGTGTAATTTAGCCTCTTGGAACAAGCAGAGATATTTTATGCAGGAAAGGACTGTGGAATCCAGCACTTGAAAAATGGGATGCTGTGCTTAGTTGATTCTCCACTCCCACCCTGCTCCCCATCAAATGCTGATTTATCTATCTTTGCCCAGTTCAGCTTTGCCATTGGATTTTCCCTGTCCATCTTGCTTGCACTGTGCTGTAATTTGTTCATAGTGCTTCAGGATTAATGCCTTGGGGCCCTTGGAATCCTCTGTAATGAAACAGTGCCAGGAAAACAAAGTATGGGAACTTTTTTCCATAATAAATTCAGGATCAGTAAAAATGTTCTGTTTCTCACTGTAGCTGAGTTGGTCAATTAACTGCATGTAAAGGTCATTCCACCAAATGCTGAATGTGTGGAGTGCATTATTCTTTGACAGCAGCAAGGTCACCTGCTCCATATGTTTGCTTTCATTGTTAATAACGTGCACATTTTTCCTGAACTTTAAGCTGAGTTAATGTAATCATGTGTGACAGGTGGTTCTCTGAGTGATAGGGAAGTGTTTAGGGAGTTGATTTTTAATAAAATGAAGGCTCATATACGAGTTGAAAATTGCAGCCTGGTAAGTGGGTTTGTGCTGGTGAGGAGAGCTCACAAAACAAGTCAGCTGAGGGAACAAATTAATAATTAAGGTATTGAGATGTGAGAATATATTAAAAATAGTTTAGGGCCCTGGAGGAAATGGGAACAGCTATTTTGGGTTTGTCTTGTTTTTCTAAAGGGAGAATAATTCACAAGTGGAGGTCAGCTATTATTAGAGGAAATTCACAACAAACCTGGTTGGCTTTTTAACTTTTCAGTGTCAGTTCTTAAGGACACAGGATGAGATTTTCAAGTGCCTGTAATACATCTGCCACTGAAATTATTTGGGGTCTGAAAAACCATCTTATGCCAGAAAGTGTCAGCAAGCTGTGGTGTTAGGTCTGGCTAAAAAATGTTTCAGCATCCAAAGTAACCTAATTGAAAACAAAAAGAAATACACAGTTTTTTTCCAAAGTCTGGTGATCCATACAATTAAACAAAAGGTGGGAGTAATCCCACCGTGCTTTACCTTACCTAGCTTCAGTGCTGGTGCCATAAGTTGCCAGTATATTCTCAGCTTTTATCCTCCTGGGAAGAGCAAAATGTTTCCTGATTTCACATTTCCTTCAGCTCCCAGTAACAGGCTAGAAAGTCTTGAGGTTTTTTTGTTCATCTCACACAAACTTTTCTAAGGAGAAGAATTTCTCTATGGATATTCATCTGAAATAAATTCATATTTTCAGTTATTAATCAATATATTTTATATATATAGTTCAGATATTAATCAATAATTTCCCATTTATGGGATGAGAAAAGAAATATTTGCCAGCTGTTCTGCGCTGATGGGTGTGTGTTCCCAATGGCTGGCTGGAAGAAGGGCAGTGTTCCATGGGCATGGAGTTGTTTGCTGCACTGTGTGCAAATGAGCATGACAACTTTCATAAATACAGCAAAGGAATACAGCAGCACATCTGACAAAAATGTCCTGGTTAGATACAGCAGCTCCACAGAGAGGCTGGTGCTCTTCATTTGACAATCTGGCCACTTCATGATAATTAATTAATGAAGAAAAAATTCACACATGGCTTACAGTAGCTTGGATATGAGGAGATTGCTGGTTTATTTGAAGTATCCCAATACTTGAGATGTTGGCCACATCTTTTCCAAGGGAAGGTTTACAGTGACAATTTATTTTTATTTTTGATTCACAGTTCTGTAGTACATCCTAGAGATGGAGGGAAAAGAAAGTGTCAGTTATCTGCTGGCTCTGGTTTAGCTGTGGAAATGAGATACAGATTTCATCATCTGATACAATTTTGGCTGTAAAAATATCTATTTGTGTATATTTGTATATGATTATATATTTCAGTGGTAGCTCTAAGGCTTGGGATATCAATGGTGTGTCTTGTAGTCATGCAGTGATGACAGCACATTTTGTTTTTATAGCATAGGCTGGTATTTTATTTATGTTTTATGCACAATAATGTAGCCAACATAATTAGACAGTAATTTGTGACTTCCAATGTAAACATTTAGAAGCTATGTAGTCAGAAGAGATTGCTAATTAGAGAGCTGTTAGCTAAACATATATAATTGGGAACAGACTGACAGGCTATTGCAAACAGCAGGCTATTTATAACTCCATGCTGTTCTTAAATTATATTTTGTTTAATGGACTTTGGACAGTGCATAAAAGGAGGGTTTTGTGACTTGATCTGCACTTTAATTTCTTTAAATAAAATGAAACCTTGCAAATGTGAATGCCACACAGGCTAGCTGTGATAATTAAAAGCTATTATTAACTAGATGACTTTCTGGCTGAGCCATTTTCTAATTTCTTTAGGAGTGTGGACTCCCTGAAGAGAGTTATAAATTCAAGTATTACTTAATTATGCTTTTAACAATAAAGGGCACTTTAATCAGCAACCTCTCAAAAACCCTTCTCCTGTCGTCATTTATTCAAACAATGAAAAAGTCAAGAGACACTTATATTATAAAGTCTTCCAAAAGTACAATGTACCTATTCACAGGCCCTAATTTATGTTATATCAGTTCCTATTGATGCTTACCCTCCAATATCAAAAGAAAAATATTATTTTAACTGCTCTTGGCTAGCAGCAATGATTTTACTACAAAGATTTTTGTCCTTTTAAAAGAAAAACCTCAGAACATATGTGGGCTTTGTGGTCATGCTCATGGATCCACTAAAGGATGGATGTTTCAGAAGCAGGGAAAACTAAATATACCCTGGACACAATTTTAACACTGAATAGGAGGTTTTTACCTTGAATGTTGAGGGACACACATCTGATAGTTTCTCTTTAGGACAGTGGTTTTTGGAGGCTGGAGAAGGATGTGGGGTGCTGGGGGGCTCTGAGCCTGTGCTGGTGTTTGGGGTTTCCCCTGGGCAGCCTCAGCTCAGGCAGCAGCACCAGGACACTGGGGGACGTGGTCTGGACTGGTCCTTAAACATTGGAGGGAATTGTCCATGGACAGAGGACAGAAATACACCTGAACAGGGATATGAGTACTCTGAGGACCCAAGGGAAGAGAGAATTCCTGTTCCACAGCCACCAAGGCACTGCGGCTGCAGGAGCGAGCTGAAACTAACATTGACACAATGCTTCAGACCAAGAAAGGTCAGGAGAAAGGAATATTATCTTTAGTTTTTACATCTTTTGCTTCTATGAGTGAATGTGCTCTGCAGACATGGAAAAGAAAATTAATATAAAATTAAGACTTAATGATGAAACAGAGTAAGTTTCATTCAATTAAAATGGCTTTTTATTTGGGTTAGTTTCTTTCAAAAGTCAAATAAATCATGGTAAAGTCTATTTTTCTTATATTTATCATAATTCTTGGTCCCATGGCATGTGAAGTACAGCTGTGTTGGTGTCCACAGTGAGAAATGAGCCATCCTGGTGTAGCAGCAGGGGCAGAACCAGCAGAATGAAGGCACAGTGGTGTCTCTCAGCCTTGGTGTGATGTGCCCACAGCATTGAGAGGGCTGTGCAGGCACAGTGTGAGGAGCATGGCACAGCCCTTGTGGCAATGTCACCTCTGCCAGCAGCTGCCAAGACTGTTTTTGTGTCAGGTGAAGCTGTAAAGAGCAGCATTCCTCTAACTTTGGCTTTTCTGATAGAAGAGAGATACTTCCAGTAAAATGTAAACCCCAGAGAGGTTTGTTTGCATTTATGTGTGGTTTGGCTAAAACCGAAGGCTGAATCTACCAAATAAATGTTATATTTTAAGGATTCTGAAACTGAAGATGAACGTCTATCACACACCCAGAGAACATGCACAAACCAGGTGTGGAGCCTTGTTCAGTCCCTGCTAAAGCTGGGGCAAGCTGATCAAATTGTAGTTGGGCACAGAGACCTGCCAAACCACAGTAGCATTGGAGAAAGAGGTAACACTTGAAGCTGCCTGTTTGCTGTGTGATGAAACTGCAGGGAGCATAAAAATGCTGCATTGAGGTCAATCAAGGGGTGCCTTGAGGTTTTTGGGAGTCCTGGGTTCTACATCACTGAGGTCTCACCACAGGAACTGTGCAGGGTCAAAAATTCCAGGTGATCTACAGAGAGATTCCCTTAACCAGAAAGATTCTCTGAATTTGTGATTCTATGAAAAATGAGTGGTGAATTTATGAGGCTGCTTTTATCAAGCTGCATACTGATGTTAATTTTCAATCTACAGTGCATAAATGGGAATGGGGAAAGGCTGAGGTTTTGTAACACTTTATTGAAAATATTCTCTTGCATTTGTTAAGTTGCTTTCTGCCTTTTGGATACCTAAAGTCATTTTGACCGTAACTGTAGCTTTCCTCACTGAAGTTACAGAGATTTTTCAAAGTAACTTTTGAGTGCAAAATGTTATAGTATTGAATAAGTGACTTCGAATTAAAAATCTAGGTAAAGAAAATAAGGGGGAAAGTTGACTCTCCTTCTTGTCTGTTTTGACAACTTATTTTCTCTTTGATGGTCTCAATTTTTGTTGAAGGCCTGTGGATTATTTGAGGTTTGCTTATTTCTGTGGCTTATCCAAAGGTTTGGTGATTCATTTGAAGGTGTCTTGTTTCTTTTTAATTAAAGGTATCTCTATTTTTTGATTAAAACTCACTTTGGACATGATAGTTTCTAATTTGCCATTTGTAATTAAGTAAGTTTTAATGTGCTAACAACAAACACTATGGGTAAATTATGAACAGAATTGTTTTTAAAGGCAATTTCCATTTCTTAGACTGTGTTAGTGTTCTGACATTTCTGGGCTACATTGAATTACATTTCTGTAAACCTTATTAACTTTTTCACAAGCAATTAATTATGAAAGCAGTGGGAGTAATAAGACTTGGTTTTCAATTCATGGTTGGACTCTTATGTAAAAAGGCAAATCAGCAAATGCTGATTAAAGTTTTTCCTGTGGTTGGGATGTTCATAAGGCTCTCTCTGGTGTATAATGAGAGCTGGGCTCATATTGCAGCCTTTAATAAAACTTCTGAGGATGCAGCTCCATGGGCTCAGCAGCACAGGTGAGCAGATGGGCAGATGAAGAAATGCTCTCAGAATTGTGATTTTCCTTGGTCTCAGGGTAAAGCCTCATTGAGGGACAGAAAAAAGGCAGGAAGCAGGAATTGCACTGAGCAGTTTCTGCTGTGTGAAATACAGAATTCCTGTTCTAAATGAGGAGGCACACAGTTTTCAAATGAGACTTGTCTCAAGTTCCTGAGAGGGCTGTTCTGGGGTCACTGGGTACAGCTTCTAAACTGAGACATTTCCACAGAGCCTCCCGCAAAACCTCAGCTCCAGTAACTCGAATTTGTGATGGGAAAATGGTCTCCAATCTTTAAAAGTGGATCCAAATGGGCCCATTTGAATTAGGAAGGCACTTCTGGCCATCTGAGTGATGATTGGATTATTAAAAAAAAATACAAAAATCCCAAATCCAGTGCTGCATCCACATGAGGATATGATGAAGGGAAGGGCTGTGATTACTAATGAAGGGGCAGCTCTGCCACGTGGCTCAGGAGTCAGCTGGCAACATCTGTTCTCTCTTCAGATACTGATTTCTCCTTTTGGATCACCTGTCTTCATTCTTGATTTTTGATACATGATTTATCTTCATCTGTCCATTAACATTTCCCTCTTCATCCATTAAACATAATTTTGTATTCTTGGAATTCTACCTGAGATGGCCTGTTAAGCATTGTAATTAGTCATGAGTTCATTAATAAGTCTGAATAAGCCCACTATGATGCATCTCTGAAACAGTCATTAGTTCTAGAAATGCAGCTATTAGAAAAAAGTTATATGAATTGTACAGATTTTGTTGTTGTTGTTTTTGTTTGATGTTCTTATTCCTATTATTGGAAAAGGGTTTAGTTTATTTTTAGTTGCAGCCTGCTCATTATTTTGAGCCTGCTCCAGGTGGACTCAGGAGAATTTCTGTCAGGGATCTTTGTTGCTTGCTTGTTATTGCATTTGTACATGCTAAAAGAGCTGAAGTGACCAATTGTACCAAAAAACTTAACTGTTGACAGCTATTTAAAAAATGCAGATCACTTTTCTTATTCTGAGAATCTTTTAAAAATAGAAATTGTTTATTTCAGTGAACAGAAATGGCTCAATTATTGTCAGTCCTGTTTCATATAACTGTTGTCAGCTGTTGGGAAAAGTTAAGTGTTTGCAGGTGCTTTGAAATAGCTTTTAGCAAATATTGCAAACAATATGTGAAATTATAAATTTTGGTAAACAGGAATTTGTCTCAAGACTTTTCTAATACCTTTGTGCTATTTCATCAAATTTATCCAGGAATCATTTTTAGTCAGGAAGGTTCCCTCTCTACTTGCAGTGGGTTAATGTACATTAACATTTTGTAGGTTTGGCTTAAGAACCATCAGAAATATGCAAAAAAATTGTAGGATAAATACAATTTTATTTTCCTCAAACACCAAGCAATCAAAGGCTCAACTAAGGAGTTTCTTGAATTATTAAGGGAGTGGTGTTTATAACTAAGGAATCTCTGTGTGTGGTTTGATGCCAGAAGAGGCTGATACTGGGAGACCTGGTCAGGGAGTTCTGTACTTTATAATTCATGAAAGCAGGAGAAGATCATAGTCTGGAGAGAGAGATTTGTATTTATTTGGGAGGACAATGAGATGGATTCCTGCAGAGGGCAGAAGTCACAGCCTCAGAGCAGCTCTTGGAGCACAGTGTGTCAGCAGGTGCCCCTGAAAATCTGCCCGGTGAACTCTCACACCCTGGAAATCTCCAGATGTTTGCACAGCCCAGCCTTCAGGAGCTGGGCTTTGTGCTCTTACTGTTATTTTACTTTCCACTTGCTGCTGAGGTCTGGCAGTTTTTGCTAAGTTGTGATTTGAGGGTGCTGCATGTGAGACTTCCAGCAGAATATTGGAGCTGGGAATAGCAAAGGGGTGTGTTGGGGTAGTGGCTGCTGGAATGGAATCAAAAGACAGCTGAATGAAACAGCAATTATGCAAAAGGAGGTGATAGTCAATATAATGTCTACATGGAGAACCTAAAGAATGTTCAAATGAATGCTGTTCATTTGACATTTTTAAAACAGCATAAAAAGTTGAGGAGTTTTTGACAAATGTGCATAGATGAGGTACTGTTCAGTCAGGGATGCAAGGAAATTTTGGAGCAATAATTAACTTAAAATTAAGGTTAGAAGGGGATTATTTTGTGGTTTGTGGAAGGACAACTGCCATTTAGTTAATTAAAAATAAAAAGATAAAAGGATCAGAGGTGAAAATGGGCAATGAATGGCACTTAAAATGACCTTTTCTTTGCCTCCTCTGCTCCTCATAGACTTTTTGGTATTTAGGAGATAAGAAATTAAATTAAAAAATAAATTAATTGTAATGATATTAATTTAACAGAATAGAAATATTTCTATTGGCCAGAATGGGAATTCCATAGAGATGGTCAAGAGTTTGTTTCAAAAATAATTCTTGATCCTCAAAACGTTATCAAATATGAAAAAACAATTTTGAAGTATTGTGTCTATCTTTTTCTCTAATCTCAGAAGGTTTTCATATATATATATAGCTAGTTCTCTTTATTAGCAACTAAATATATATTTGTATTTTGGTAAATTTTTAATGGAAGTGAGGGGATATAACTGTAATATAAACCACAGTTTGATTCAAGCAAATATATCTGATTTCAAAATTACCTGGGGATTTCAGTCCAAATAAGACAGCAGAGTAACTCATGGGATTTCCTGTTACTTCCAGCCCCTCTCCTCCAGCTTGAGACAAATTTGTTCTTGGATTTTGCCTTGTTAAAGGTTTGCAAGTTTAACATTTAGCAGTGCCTCAAACTTTTTGGAGCAATCTGCCATGCCTTTGGTTTAACAGGCTTAGCTAATTGGCACTGTTAGCCCCTACTTAAAATTTCTTGACATTAAGCTGTGCTTCCTTGGAAATGAAGTGTGATTTGGATTCCCTTGCCACCTGCTGGTGTGAGGATTTATTTGAATAACTAAGCTGTCCAGAATTTTAGTGGGATTTCTGAGTCCTAAATTTTGCAATCTACATGAAGAATAATTTACTAAATCCACAAAAATCTTTTTGGATGCCTTCACATAACTCAAGCTTTATTTAGAGTTTCTAGTTTCTCTCTTGAATCTCAATATTCTTTCAGTGCTGCATATTCTGTGGAACTGAATATTCTCCTGTAAATGAGTGATGAGCTTGCCAGTGCACTCATGAGTAGGTTGCATTGGTTGTGTGATTCTTTTCCATAGTGGTCTCCAAAGCTTTGGGTAATCAGCAAAAAAGTTTTTGAGTGTTCCCCTCCAATATATGGTATTTTTATTTAGACTCTTTGTTGCATCAAATTGTTCAGAATCTTTTTTTAACTAAAATTTGAGTGTTTTCAGGAATAGAGATCCACACCTCTCTGGAGTTCTGTTCCAGGGCTTGAGTGTTCTCATGGTGAAGAATTTTTTCATTATATCTAGTCAGAATTTCATTTGCAGATTGTGACTCTTGTTTCCTTTTGTTGCATCCTTCTGAGCCTGGCTGTGCCTGCTCTCTAAACCCTGACTGCCTCAGTAATTGAGAACTGCAGTGGGCTGCCCTGAGCCTTCCCTTGGTCAGCCCGTGCCATTCCATCCCTGCAGGGCTGCTCCAGAGCCCAGAGTTTTGCTGACCCTCTGCTGGAGGGTGTCCCCTCCCAGAGGAGCTGCAGAGCAGCCCCAGGGCTCCAGGCATGTTTGGGATGCTGGATGTGGGGAAAACCTGGGGTGCCCTGATGGCCTGGGCTCCTCTCGCTGTGAAATCACTGCTTCCCGCTGCTGGGCTTGAAGGTGCTCCAAGCAGAGAAGGACAAAGTGCTGGAGCACTTCCCACTTGTATAAAACCTGTGCTTGACTGAGCTCCTAAATATGCTGCTGACTGTAAACCTCTGAGCTCTTCAATATTTAAGATTAATCCCCAGCATGTTAATGTGAAGACTGTCAATGCCTTATTCATACGAGCTGCAGCTCTTCCTTTTTACTGACAGCAATTTAATTGAGCAACACTTCTGGTATTTTAAAATCCTAGGATCTGTGTTGATTTGTATTATACATTTTAAACTAAGAGTATACTGTTTGATTAAAACCACCAACTAGATAAAACACTTAGCACTTTGTCTCTTAAGAGATTTCATTTGGCCTCTTGGTAGGAAAGGAAAACTAACATTGATCTGGCATATTTAATATCAGTATAATTATACAAAAAAAAATCCTTGTCAGACCAAAAGGATAAATGTTTTTTGTATTTCAAGTGAACATTTGGTGATATAAAATAATGGGTGGATAAAATAGCAATGGGTGGAAGATAAGTTCTGAAGAAAAATGGGTGGAGAGAGCAAATGTGGTTCCAGGAAAGCCGTTGCCTTCTGCTTCAGTGTGATCATGCAGTGTTGGTCTCTTTATCTTCCACAGGAGTAAGGCTGGAACCTGTAAAATACACACAGAGGATTACTGCCCTTGAATTTAATATAGGAAATTAATTTTGATACAGACAATCTACATACACATATGATTATCTATACTCTTAGTTTTTGCTGTGTTTATGGGAAATAATTAAAACATGATTCCTGTTGGAAAACTGCTTCTGGCCAGGTAAAACTGAAGTTTTGAGCATTCCTTGTCAATACATGTTGTGGCAAATAAATAGAAGGAGATTCATAGGATGCACATGAAATAATTATTTCATTTTCTGTTCTTCTGCCAGCAGTTCATGAGACATAACTTTTTCAAATAATGTCATGATGCTTGATCCTGTGCTATAGCTGGTGGAAATTGCAGCTGAAGGAATTAGTGAGGTCCTGGCAGAATTCACTGAAAACCTGACTTCAGTAAATTAAAGGGCTTTGACTGAAATTAAGACACCACATGTGAGGAGAGGGATGGAATAAGCATGCTTGCCCTTATTTCTAGTTAGAGCAATCCTGCCCAAGTGACTGACATGTGAATTCTGCAGAGTGAATATTTTTCCACGTTCAGGTAACACAGAGCTCTTGGTGAACTTTGCCACTTCCCCTTCCACTCCTGCCCTTTTTTGTTATGAATTGTGTTCACTTTTCTTGTGCCTAATGCTGACACTCACATGACATTATTCTGAGTGTGCTCTGAAATTCTGCTTTAATTTCCATGGTCGGTTCTCAGGTGGGACAGCACTCCCTGCATCCCCCTGGGCAGTTCTTGCCTTCCCCTCTCCCAGTACTGCTCCCTGGCCCTCCCCTGTCCTCACCAGCTGCTCTCAGGCCAGGCAGACCCAACCTGCAGGTCAGGATCTTTGTCAAGCTCTTATGTTTGGCTGAAAAATGAGGGAATAGGAAGAATGGCTCAGGCATTTCAAACTAAGATTTAATAAATGCCAGGTTTGTTCTCCAAGGCATTAAAACTGAGAAATTAAAAAATAGAGAAAAGGAATGGATAAAATCAAACTTAACATGGCAACGGAAACTGTAGATAGGAAGAATATTTTAATTATACTTTTCTACTGCTGTAACTTTATTTTTAAGTATTGCATTTTAAATTCTGTTTCTTGCATGATTAATCCCATTCCTGATTAATTTGAACCACTATGGCTGTGCTACTCCCACGTAATGCTCCTGGAGGGATAATGTGCTGCAGGGACAAATGTTAACTGAATGTGCTGCATTATCTCTTCTTGGCATAGCAAACAAAGGAGAAAAAAAATCATTTATTTCCAACTTCAGAAAGCAGCTTTAGGGGATCACAGTGGCAGTGCTTTGAATTCAGCTGAGTGATTGTGGCAGCTTTTCCTCAGTTTTATCAGTAGACAGGAATGATGACACACTTCTTCAGTAGACTTGGAAATATAAAACTTCTATGGAGTCCATTCAGGTTGAACCAGCATTCCTGTTTATCTATACAACATTCAGTCATCTTCTCTCCCCTCTCCACCACTCATTCTAGAAAATGAAAATATTGCTGGACTAACTAAGCAATTACAGATAGTTCTAGACTTTGATGGCCTGAACTAATCTGACATTAGAGATGCAATGATATATTTGAATGAGATTTTAGGGAGCTCAGCACTGCTACAAGAATGACATATAGATCCAAGGCATTAAAGTATTCTGCTGCTTTATGTTCCTGGGAAGGTGTCTGGTGACTGATAGCAGAGAATGGCATAAAGGTTTTCTGCAAGAGAAAAGAGGGAAAATGTGGAAGGCTCTTGAAATAGATCAGGAGACAAGTGAAATGGCATTTGGATCCAATTATTGCTGCATGTTACTCCAATTAATACTGCATTAATATGTGCTTTGTTCTGTGTGAGGTGTATATGTCTGTCTGTCTATCTCTCTATTGTGACAGTGACTAGCTGGGGGCGGATTTTCCAGCAACATTTTACAGAGGAGTGCCTTAAAAAGATCTGTATACAGAACAACAGATAAAACCATGGTCTCCTTTGTTGAAAAATATTTCATTATTTTTCTAACTCCTAAATGAATGACTGTGGATTTGGGCTTTGTTTTTGCTGTCTGATTGTGCTGTATATCCACACAAACCTGTAGATCAAGTGTTTGTTTGAGTATGTAAAGACAAAAGTGCAGCTGTTGTTACCACATCCCCAGTAAAGGATTTGCTGTCTGTAGTCAAGCTGGCCTTAGGCTCAAATACAATTCTGATAAATGCTCTGTAACTGCTTGGAGCTGTATCTAGCTGGGCTGTCTAATTTAGCTGCCATCTAATTTAGCTGATAGTTATCTTACTGGCTCTTAATGGAAAAACAGAATTATCTTTCCCCCCTGTAGACTTTAAATTTACCATTTCATTCAAAGAAATAATTTTTCATTCTAGTTTAGGGAAAAAGTCTTAATCTGAGAATATTTCTTCCTGTAAACATATACAAGCACATCCCTGATTTTTGCCTTTGTACTTAGTTAACTTTGAGTTGCATGAGCACTGTCACAGTTGAAGTGTTGGGTCCTTTTCAGGAAAAGTATATTTTGAATGAAGGAAACAATCTGGAAACAGAGTTTGGAAACTTCAGGCAAATAAATATTCCAGTTGTGCGAAAATTTGCTTTTTTATGTGCACAAATGGAATGAGCACACATGAAATGAACTGGCCAATGTGCACATGGAGTGTGGTCATGGTAATTGTAAATCAGACACTCAACTTGAGCACAATAATATCATAAATATTATATTACACCACCACCAGGTTTTGTTTTGTTAGGAGCAGGCTGGAGTTTTGAAGTGTCTAGGAATACCTTCCTTAGAATTTTCTCCTTGATTTGCCAACACAGCCTTCCCTTCATTTGCTACTGAACTGTGCATAATGCACAGCAGAACCCATTTGAAATGGTGCATGACAGGATCCTGTGTATGAAAATCATGTGTGCATTAGAACAGACTCAGGACAGATAATAATCTCTAATGTGAATAAATGCAGATCTGTGAGCTCTTGTTGTGCTCCAAACCTGTGACTAAAGCAGAATATTTTTCAAGAGAGATTATAAATTATGCCCGTGTGAACTAAAAAAGCAGATAAGGCCACACTGATGGTCAACATTTCCAAATCATACCAGCACTGACAATTTGTAGTTCCTGTTCAGATACAGCCTAACAAATTGAGATGGTTTCTAAAGGCTGCTTCTTACCATTTTAACTAAATACAACACAGGTCCCATTAGAGAAATAAAAAAAAAAAAAAATTGGAAGATTTTACAAAGGTAAGAGCTGGAGCAGAGTGTATTTTTCCAGGGAGACATATTTGCCAAGTTAACACATTTTCAGTCTCACTGTGTCATCATCCATTGGTCACAAACATTATGGTGATAGGCTCCTGTGAT
Organism: Zonotrichia leucophrys gambelii; assembly: GCF_028769735.1. Lineage (NCBI taxonomy): Eukaryota > Metazoa > Chordata > Aves > Passeriformes > Passerellidae > Zonotrichia > Zonotrichia leucophrys. Next base: position 14,005,469 of record NC_088181.1, read on the forward strand.
TTTTCACTATAGTTGAAGATTTTAAGCCCTGCCAGCCTGTCACAAAGGGAGGTTTTTAGGGGCACAATGAACGTACAGTAAACCAAGTGATTTTTGCCTGGTTTTACCCTGTTGGTGCCATGCTGCCTGTGGCAGTGTTTCACATCAGCACCAGCTATGTTCTGCCCTGTCCATATTCCTTTTCACAACTAGAGGGTTGTAAAACCACTCTGGGTGTGTACTCAGTTTGTATTATTCAGTGCATTTTGGGTCTTTTAACAATGCGAATTAAAACCAAGATTGTTTGCTCTGCATCAGTAGTGAACTCTAGGTACACAGCCATACATTCTGTCCATGAGTTAATTCAACTTCATTTCATCACTGCTGTGAGGTTGCCTCAGTGTTATGTTGGTTAACTCAGCAAAAAATGTAACTCTATCAGCTGTCTTAAATATAAAGGGATATTTATGTGCAAATAAGATATTGCCTGTCACTAAAAGTTCAGTCTCATTGATTTATCACAAAATACAGAAGCAATTTATAAGGGATGTGACTTGTGAATTCATGTATTCACAAAAATTTATTATTGGCCATGGTTAGTGGTTGGTGCTTCTGTAATTTTCTTTACTATTTTTCTACGCATTTGTTAATTTTTTCTCTTCAAATTATATATTTAACCTTCAAATATGAAGGTTGATGAAGTCAGATGAATTGGAGAGATGCTTCTGATAGTTGCATCCTTTTTTGTTCAGTTAAATGTACAACTTTGCACCCTTGCATTATTGAGTGCTGCTGTGAGAGAGAATTCATGCAGGGTAGGGGTGGGCTTTTCCTCTGTACCTCAGTTTAGAGAGAGAGATCTTTATCTCCCTAGCAGAGAGCTACAGCTTCTTCAGGTGCATGGGCAAATTGATCACATCCAGTAATCAAAGAGAGCTATTGACTTGTGCTGCAGTTCTTGTTCCATTCTAAATTACAGGTGGCACATTTTGTAGCTGAATCCTCATCTTATTAAAAAAGAAAAAAAGATTAGGAACATTTGTGCTCAGGAGCCCTTTTAGTTCACTTTGACAAATGGCTCCATTGGTAATTTTTAACAATGACAGTATGCATGAAAAAGTAAAGGATTTTAAGATCACTTATGGTGAATTATAGAAGTAATGGCTATTGAGCTATCAATCAGTCAAGGTGGAATTGTTGGAAGTCACTGAAGAAGGATCTCCAGGATGGTCTTCTCTCTTAATTTTATGTGTGGTGTGAAAAATAGAATTTTTGGGACAAGTGATTGATTGGACTGGCTCAGTTTTGGTTAGGAGAACCATGTTTTTCCCTGGCCCCCTCATGTTCAGGTAAGGGATGTCAGGGATTTCCCCAGCAGAGGACACTGTGTTTCTGCTGTTGGCTTTGCAGGGTTTTGTTCTGCCAAAGAACCATGGAAATAAATCAAGATATGATTTTGTACTTGGTATTCTGTATGGACACCATGACTGACATTGCAATTATAGGTTTTTGCATTGTTTATGCTTCTCCAAAGGAGCATCTCAGTGCTCTGAAGCCCTGGCTGAAAAGATCTGTGCAAGGTTTTATTACAGTGTATAATTGTATTTACCCGTTCAGGCTTCCAAGCGTGTTTGTGCTTTTCATAGCTCAAACACTGTTTGTTTTATTTGTAATTAAATAACTGATTAAATGAGTCTCCAAATCAGTTTTGTAAAGAATGTGATTTAACACAGCTCTTGAGCATCCATGTGAAAGAAATGGACCATGCTCTGCTTTATATTTCTTTCCTTGATGTTCAAGGGCATGGCTTGTTATCCTCCTTCCTTCACTATTTACACAAAACACATTTCCTCCAGGGCAGCAGCTGAAGCAGCCCAGGTGTTATTCCAGCCCCCCTCGATGTGTGAAATCCCAGCCATGCAGGAATCCCACCTGTGGCCTTTGTCAGAGCACACCTGGTTTGCAGCGTGCTGAGAGCAGGAGCCTGTTTTGGAACAATGTGGGTCCCATTTCTTTGCAGTGATGTGAATTAATCTTTGCTGAGTTGATTTAATGGGAGATTAGATATTTTCCATCAGCTGAGTATCTATGAATTAACTTAGAGCTTTCAGAAAGGAAGTGATAATGGTATTATTTTAAGAACATCTTAAAAAGGCATAGGAGGATCTGCTGAGTGGAATTGTTGAAACATAACACATAGGATGGGGAGAAATAATTAATTGAAGAATGCTGCGTGTCAATTTTCTCTTTCTTTGCAATGTTTCTAACATTTGCTAAGGGGCAATTAAGATTTCATAATAACAAATATTTGGAACTGCTTGTTGCAGTCACAATGACATTTAAGATGGCCAATTAGACACATAAAAAAGGAATATATGATGAGCTATCAATTTACAAGACAAATATAAAACTACAAATTGTTTCCATGCAGTACCTTGAAATGTTTTTACAAATTAAATATCCATATAACTGTAGGTTTCTAGTTATAAAATTATCATGACAAAAACCTGAGACATTTATTTGTGCAGTTTATGCCTTACTTTTTGTAAATCCTGTTTGATCACTCAGTGTATGCTTGTGGACTTCAAAATGCTTTAGTAGTGAAGACACACGTCATTTATGGCCCCAGTAAATACACAGAGAAAGGGAGCTCTGAAATGAATTATCCAAGGGGGTTTCTACAGCAGGTCAATAACAGAATGAGAGAACTTCAAATCTTCCTTTATTTCCAAAGTGGAATCTGAACGGTTCTTGCTTTAAATTTTCAAAGTTTTATTTATTTTCATTTGGTTTTATCCCCTCCCCAAATAAATTAAAAATCTCAAACTCTGCATACAAGCTTTATGTTGCTGGAACTTTTGAGTGATGATGATTTATGCACATTTTAGTGCATGTCCTAAAGATGAATTATATTGGATCTAAGCAAGAAATTATTCACACAAGTATCAAGGAGTAGAGCAAGTAGAAAACTGCAAGTAATGAATGCGTGGCCAAATTTGGTGTGTAAGATAATGCACATATTTTGTGTTCAACCAGTTTCTAAGGCTTATTACACCACTTTTAAGCAGATATGTACTTTGCTGGGATTAGATAAAATTTCACTTCTGACAATATCCACCTAAGTAGAAATAATTTTAATTATTCAATCTTGGCATTTACTTTTAATAAAGTATTTATTCCACTGTTTATTAGAGATGTGTTAACTGCATATAGGTTATTGCCTACATAATGTTGAAATTTTAAAGTGTACTAATCATTCACATGAGTAAATGATTGCTGAGGGCTCCTAAGGAAAAGATCTGATTTTTTTCAGCTACTGCTTTTTGTAGTAAATTATTTTGAAGGGTGGTCACTCAGATCTGAGATATAACTGTGATTTACCTTAATTTGAATTCCATCTTGGGAGTAAAAGATTTGTATTCGGTGCAGTTCTCCTCTATGTTTTGGTTGATTGGTTTTAGATTAGCCATTTAATGAGAATGGAGTGTGTTTGGAGAGCAATAATGCTGCTGTCAGTTTATAAAGTCTGCACAGGGGTGGAATGAAACCAGTTTGAGAGTTCTTTTAGCAGGAATAGTGTTACTGCAAGCACATTTTCCTCAGATTAAAACAACGGTTGACCATCAAATAAAACATACTATTATGGTCACCAAGCAATTGATGCTTTGCTCTTCATTAAAACTCCTAAAAAAACAAAAAAGCCCCCAAAGAAAACCAAAACCCAACCCCCTAAAACCCCCAAACCGAAAAACCAAACCCAGTCAAACAAGAAAACCTTCAAAGAGCCCTTGGTAACTTGAGAAAACTTGACTGGTGCTTGTGAGGAAGTCACAGGACTGATGTGACAAACCTGTGGTGAAGTGAAAGGGCTTTTTCTCTTTTTCCCCCTGAAATCTAGAGCTCCCTTCTGGTGTGAGAAGACCACAGATGGGTGTCTGTATAGAGAATTTTATGTGCTTTTATTTTATTTTGTTTTTGTTAAATGTAAGTTATAGTTAATCATGGCAGAAAGATTGCCTAAACAATCGCACACAGATATTTAAATAATTTTGACGCTTTCTTTTCTATTTCTTTAAAAGTTTGGCACTCTCAGCATATTTGGAAATCTGACCCATGCATTTAACTCTTCCTACCTTGAAGCTAAAGAATATGTGAGAGATGGACCTTTTTGGGTGTGTCAGTTATTGTTCCTTGCTCCTGTTGCTTTTTCACCGGTAGGATTCCTGTAAATGGATTTTAAATCCTCACTAACAGAGGAAGTCAGATTTAAGTGTCCAGGCTTCCATATTTGCACATGCTTTCCAATGCAGACAACATAAATAATTTACCTGTGCTGGGTTCAAGTGGATCCAGCAAACAGACATCCTTTCAGAGATCAGCAATCTGGATTTCTGGATCCAGCAATCAGAGATCCAGAGTTACAGGGCAGTGGGCAGTGCCCTGGTGATGGTACAGAGATATAAAACTGCAGTGCCATTTATTGGGTGCTGCTCTCTGTGCTGGATTGCAGTGGGCAGTGCCCTGGTGATGGTACAGAGATATAAAACTGCAGTGCCATTTGCTGATTGCTGCTCTCTGTGCTGGTTTGCACATGTCCAGGTGGTCACACACACAGATGATCAAACAGCCCGAGCCGGCCACTGGCCCCAGCCTGGAGCCACCGGGCTCTCCCTCCCTCTGGAATTCATGACAGACTGTGGCTGTCACCCTCATTGTGAATTGTCATTTCCCTTTTCTAACTCACCAGTAACAGCAAAGAAAAGGCTGTGGCAGGCTGTACTGTGCAGGTTTTTCCTCAGCTAAACACATGAGGTCTGTGCAGCTGAGCTACTTCTAGCACAACATTTATTTTCACTTTTTCTTACAAATTCTGAACAGCTAAATAAAATGAAAATAAAGTTAAATACATAAATAGACAAAACTTTCCTGATGACAAAAACTAAGTTTAAAAGTATTTTGTGAATTAAGTGAATTGCATCAAGTAAATAAAATGTATTCTACCCATTTAGTATAGATGTTCTGTCACCAAGATAAATGGAGTAGCTATTACAAGTATCTGTGTGGCTGAAATGCATAACAACATAATTACTTTGCCAGCAAAATGCTAACCTGCTTTAATCATTCTGTTCACAGAATAATGTAAAGTGATTTAGTGGGTAGAATGAATCCACTTACAAATTGTTTTATGGTCATAATGCAGTCCCTTTGTAGAATGTAAATTGATGATGATAATTTTATGGGCAAATGATTTTTCAATTAAAATGTCTTTTCACTGACAGAATGGGAATGTAACAAACTGTTCCAAATAAGAATATGTCAGGGTGAAGGCATACAGGGTTATCCAATGTGTCAACCAGAGCTTCAGCTGAAAGAACTGCTGTGTTAAAAGTGTGATTTATTTTAGTCAAGTTTTTAATTTCTTCTCATTACATGTGCAAAGTATCTCTATTTGTTTCCATTTGCATAATAACCAGGGTAAAAATTTACCACATAAACAATAGCAACTAACATTTCTCCTGCTCTCTTTGACTCTCTTATATGCTAATAACTTAGGCTTTAATAATTATTTTCAACTAACTGTACCATTTTCTATATTACAGTAATTGCAATGTCTATAAGGATCAGAATAAACCACTGCAGTACAGTCATCTTTAATTTTAAAACTGTGATGAGGAAATGAACTATATTGCCCAGCCTAACTAGATGAACTCCTATTCAGCATAGCATGGGATTATTTGATTATTGCTATATTGCCATTCTGTTCTAAAGTGTTTATATAGAACCTGTGTAATTTTATTCAGTAAAAATCACTCCAGCCTTTGATAGCTTCTGCTATTGCATAGAAATGTTTTTTTCTTTAGTGGTAGATCAGCCTAAGGAATGGTTGAATGGTGGCTCCTTTAAAGAGTTAACTCAGAAGTCTTTACAACAGTCAAGTAAAACAGTAAAAATGCATGTTTTCCATACAATCCAAGGGAGACCCCACCTGCAGAGCTGCCCCAGCCCAGCAGGGACCTGGAGCTGCTGGGGCCAGGCCAGAGGGGGCTCCAGGATGAGCAGAGGGATGGAGCAGCTCTGCTGGGAGCAAAGGCTGGCACAGCTGCCATTGTTCACCTGCACAGGAGAAGCTTTGGGGTGAGCTCAGTGTGGCCTTGCAGGGCCTGAAAGAGCCTCCAGAGAAACATGGAGAGAGACAGTGTACAGGGGATGGAGTGCCAGGACACAGGGGAATGCCTTCACACTGCCAGGGAGGAGGCTTGGGTTGGATCCTAGGAAGAAATGATTCCATGTGAGGCTGCTGAGGCCCTGGCACAAGTTTCCAGAGAAGCTATGGCTGCCCTGGATCCCTGGGAATGTCCAAGGCCAGGCTGGATGGGGCTCTGAACATCCTGGGATGGTGGAAGGTGTCTCTGTCCCTGAGAGATGATTGGAATAAGATGATTATTAAGGTTTCTTCCAACCCAAACTGTTCTGCAGCTCTGAAAATTGAAACAGAATTTGTATGGTGATGGTGTGTTTCATAGCTGAGTTCTTTGTTACATTTTGTTGTCCTTTAAGGATCATATAAATAATATTTTATTAAGCTGCTCTGCAGCATTCAAGACACCAAGTTAATGACTGTAAGGTTTGCAGTTTCCTGAGCAAACTGATGCAGTAGCTTGCCCTTGATACTAAAGCAAGTAGGGAAGCTCAAATATGACTGTAAGAGGCAATGCACAGTTGTATTATAAATATAATTGACTCCAAGCAGTTGTGTTGATTGCAGTTTAGAAATTTTTGATGAGCAGCATCAATATTTAGTGGTTGCAGAGCTAAATATGTGTTGTGAGTTAGCCCCAGCCACGGACCCATCCCTGACAAAAACAAGCACATGTGTACAGAATTGTACCTTGGGAGTGCAGTTTAATGAAGGATAAAACCACAAATAGATGTGTGATGTGTTTTTCAGTCTAAAATGGCATCACAAATGAAAATTTCAAATTTTGAATCCTATAGTAAAGGCGGTATCAAAAAAAGGGGGCAGGTGAAGCCGTGTGTGTAATAGATGTGATTTATATAGTAAAGTCAGCCCAAGTTTTAACAGCTTCTTAATTCTTATTTTCTATGGACTTTTATTTTTCTTGCAGGCTTTTCCCACTCCATTTCTCCTCTGCATGATCTCTGAGAGTTATAGCCACCCTCTGAGCATCCCAGTTCAGCCTTCTGTTTCAAGCTCCACATGCAATGTTTAAGCTTTCCAAACCCTCACATATAACCTGATTGTTTCTACACTTTTCAACAGTAACCTCCTCTCAGGCTGTTTTTTGCTGTCCTTCTTCTGTCATCACTTCCCTACAGAATGCTGCTGTTAACAGCATCCTCCTGGCTCCTCTGCTCTGATCATCACATCCCTTATTAAAAACAAACTTGTGCTTGATTTTCACGATTGCTGCTGCTCCTTTTCTGACCTGGTCTGTAATGCAAGATTCTGTTTTACAATTTCATTTTAAAGGGATTAAGATAGATTGGTTAATTCCTTAATTCTGCCTCTAGTTCTTTCACAGTGTACAATGCTCCTTCTAGGAGGAGTCCTTCACCTCCAGAGACAGTGTGTGCTTTTCCTGCATTCTGCTTACACAGGGATGGGACAAGCTGCATTTTCATTACTGTGGGCTAAAAATGCCTACTCTATCCTCAGATTTAAACATTATAATCTTTATAATGAATGCCTTTAGAGATTTCTTCAATTTTTTTCTTCTGTTTGTTTTTCGTCATCATCAGCTCTAACTGGGGCCAGTGACTCTCAGTTAACTTGACTGAGTCTCACCAGACAGATCTTTTGGTGTTTTGCACAAAGTGAGAAACCCCAATCCCCTCTTTGTTACTCATTCCAATTATCAATCACATGCCAACAATTTTAAAATTCTGACAATATACATGTCAGAGTAGATTTTCAAGCTAGTCACACTTTACTGATCCTGGTTTTAGCAAAGAGCAGCTCCACTGTTAAAATCAGACATAATTTTAAAACAGTTTTTAAGAGTGTAAAAAGGGTTTTTTTCTTCCTTTCAGTAAGAACTATTTTTAAAAAATTAAGAAAGTGAAAACAATCCTCTCTTTTTCTGTTGTTTAGTTGGAGCATCTAAATGTTGAGTCCATCACTGTGCCCTCATTGTGTATCTTTGATGTCTGGAGGTGCATTGATGCTTCTGGCTTATATTGAATTTAATAATCAATTATTAAAGAAGAGAGCAGTCTTGGGATGCTAAATCATTTCAGTTCATAAAGTTTATCATGATTCTGTGTGGCCTAATTTCTGGAGGAACAAAGCAAAGCATTTTGTCCAAGATGATCTCACATTTAGATTTTTAATAAGTAGGGATTCTTAGCTGCAATGTCAAACTAATGATTTACAGACCCTTGAAACTTTTAAACACTGTTTTGGGTTTTAATTAATTTTCTTTCTTTCTTTCTGATAAATGACTGTAACTTAGTAAATACTCTCACTCTGCTACTATTTCTGTCCTTTTTGATTTTAACTAAAAATGATTTGTCTTCATTTCTGCATCAGCAGCCAAGGTTCCCTTTGATAGTATCTCTCTCATAACATTTTTCCAATAAGGATTGTAGCTGGAACCCTAACAAGAATAGCAATTTGAGAAATGTCTATAAATCCTCAAGGCTTTGTCATATTGGAAGGAATTTAGCTGTATGATATGGGCAGGAAAGATGCAGAATCAATAATAAAAAATAAGTAAGAAGCAGTGGGTGGTCTGAATTGATATTGACAAGCCAACAATGCAAGCTGCTTGTGCTGATTACACTGACTGTGATTCTGGGAGGACTTTGATGCCAACTAATGGTTTTGTCATCTTCTGATAGTTTTGAAGTGCATCACCTTGGGGAATCTCATGTGTGAGTTCCTTTTGTGAATGTAGGATGGAACTGTTCTGTCCCTGAAGCTCTAATTTTACCTGCAGGATACAGAGATTCTTTTGTCCAAAAACCAGAAGGAAAGAATGTAGATAAAATCATGCTATAATTTAAATGTACTTGATGACAATAATGAAAAACAACAACCCAAACAAAAAAAAAAGATTGTGTAATTCAAACAATAAGAAGTAGATTTGTTTGTTTGTTTGTTTTTGTTAAGAGTAATGGCTACAAAAGAGGGACTCCAAAGGAGGAATACACAAGGAAAAATAGTGTAATAACCTTATAATACAATGGGAATATGTATATAAATCTATTAAAATAAATGGTTAGTCACCTTCATGATTTCATTAAACCTGGTTCATACCAGTGTAACTTTGTCAACTCTGGCTTGTTATTTTCATATTGGCAGGCACAGAACTAATCCAGGGAGAACTGGATTTTGGTATTAAGCAAGTTTTTTATACTTTATAAGCACACTTAATTGGGAATAAATCTGCCCCAGAAGCAGTGGGATGTACATTATTCATTGAGTATTTGGACAGTCGGTTTTTATCAGGGTTCCCTGCTGATGCTGTTTGGTTCTAATGGACAAAATCTGCACCTGTAACTTTGCAGAGCCTTAGACAATTCTGAGTCCTTGCTGCACTTGTTTAAATTTTCTCAGAAGAGTGGAGGAGAGGTGGGTTTTGCAGCATTCTCAAGCCACTAGAAAAATGTGCTCTGAATTTAAATTAGAATTAAATTTTCATGGAAAATGCCATCAGGCTTGCATCAATTGAATTTTCTTGCAAAGCAATGAAGTCAGGTCCAGTGGGATTTTGGGAACTGGCAGAGAATATTCATCTGCAGCCTTTATGACATCATGATGGAAGGGTGATTTCATACTTCTGATATTTTACTCATGCAGGATTTCTCTCAGGCCTGTTTCTACTGAATCTCATATCCTACAGGTCTTAGTAAAGATAAGCAGAGAAGTGAAACAGAACTCATCTCTGTGGCAACTGGGCAATAACCATAATAAATCATGGCTTCATATGAATGTGGTGACAGCCCTTTTTGACATTTACTTCTAGTAGAAGATTCTCTGTGGTTCTTTCTATGGAAATAGAACCAGAAAATAATTTTTTGAGCTGAGAACAATATGAATTACAGCATATATAAACAGTGTCACACTGGATCCTCTGTTAACATCTTACATTGGAGGTAGCAGTAATGGTGTGAAGTTTTCCCTTGGTTGGTGCTGCTTATCTTCATTTGAAGAATATTCAATGATCTAGCAATGTGTGAGGGGAGCAACACCAGTCCCTGAGGGAGTAGAATGTGTTCCATTTGAGAAATGGTTAAATAGGTTTTTATGGAAAAGGAATGGCAGTGATGGATAAGAAAAAGGCCAGTGGTATAATGAGTGATAGAGGGAATGGAATGATTTTTCTTTGTCTTTCACAGTACAACAACTGGTGCCATCAAAATTAAATTATCAGGAGAGTGTTCCAAACAAATAAAAGGAGCACTTCTTCACACAGGATGTAACCAAGTTTCAGAACTCACTGGATGAGATGTTGTGGCTCCTTGCAGGAGAGTTTAGCACAAAGATAAAGCTTCTGGCTCAGCCTGGAAGCTTTTGAGCTCTGAATTGCTGGGGAATGACAAGAGCAGGGCTAAGACAGATGGTGCAGAACAGAAGGGATGAAGGAAGGTCATGGGGGCATCACAAATTAGGATGTGGAAGAATAACTGCAAACACAACTGTGGATGTTCTTGGATATCGAGGCAGACTGGCTGACCAGAGCTCTGGCTGACTCTCTCTACTGTACACATTTTCTTTTCCTAAATGATGTGAAGTGCTGAAGAACAGGGGGAAAACATACTGTCTGATTGATAACCATTTATGTGCTGTTCAGGGCTTGGTCAGACAGATCTGGGAAAGGGAGAGCTCCAGCTGGATTCCATTTCCCACCCAAAGGCAGTGGTGCATAGTTTGGGATTTTGTGTATCCTGCAGTGACTGGAATGTTAGATAATTCCATCCGGGTTTCCTTTAGCAGGTGCCAGTGCAGCAAAGGGAATGGAACTTGACACTACTGTTATCCTTTCCTGTTTGTTTTTATGTTGAAATATTTGCTTAGAATTTAAAACATTAATATTTTTCCTTGTGCTTTCATAATTACTTGTTTCAGTGCATTCTATGTCTTGGCATTAGCGTTTTGTTTTGGTTGGATTTTTTTTTATTTTTTAATAAATAGAAAGTGTCATTGCGTAGAATCTTCTATAAGATATTTTCTAGAGTGATTTTAGTGCATTTGTTACACTGCTCCTATAGGAAGTTTGATGTAAAAATAGTAATGATAAAAATTCTAATATTTCCTGTAATAATAAAACAGAAGCAGAAAGAAAGAGGGAAGAAAATAAGCACAGACTGAATAAATAGGGGGTTTGTGGCTCTCAGAAGAAGTTGAAAACATTTTTGGGGGAAATGCTGACCTGAGAGTAGCTGGGGAAATGCACAGATTCTTTGTTTTATTGAACATCAATCTCTTGGAAAAATGTTTAGTTCTTTCAGTAGGACCCTGGATATTTATTGAACAAAAATCTGATAGAACATCATGGTAAAATGATGGGGTTCTTGGCAACAATAAAAGTAAAATTTTCTGTGTTATAACACATTGACACAAACAATAATGAAAATTCATCTCGAGAGATGTATTGAATAATTTATTGTGTAATTTGATAGATCTTAAAAATTCGCTATGGCAGATATCTAATTATTTTTTTATTTCAAGTATAGATTAAGATAGCAGGACTGATCTTTTGATATTTCAATTTATAAGGCTACTGCTCAGCTGAGATAATTAAGTGTTGCCTCTTGTATGAATGATTATGGAGTGTATGCAATGATTGTTTAATACTCAAATGGCATTAAAAACTTCTTAGGGGAAGCTTTTACTAAGATCTCTGCTTCAGTTCAGATTTCAGAACATCCAATATCATTGTGCTTAAAAGTTATCAAAAAATAGGAAAGGATTGAACTGACGAGGTAAAGATTGTTTCACTATCTTAGCAATAACCCATATGCATTGGGATTTTAATTTTTGCTTTTTCATATTCAGGGAGAAGATTTGCAAGGGATTAATTTATATATGTTAATATAAATATCAGATGATATATTTTCAGAAGAAAAGAGTGTTTTAACTGAAATAACATTTCTGATGAAATCTAAGAATTACTTATATAATCTTACTCATGAGTAATCTTTCAGGTATCTGCTCTCTTGATGGATGAAGTCTAAGAGCTGTCAGTAATAATGTAAGAAAAGATGGGCAATTGCTGTTGCTTTAATATTTGTGAGGGTATTTTAATGTTTAGATATGTGCTAGAATTTAGAAATAATTTTTGCCAGGGCGGCAGTCAATAATGTATCTTATAGGAAAGTTATTTAAACTCTGTAAATTCATTAGTTTGCCTTTCAGTGCATTATCTGCTACCTCATTCAGTTTTGTATTCTGATTACTCTGTTGTATTGTGGTTGTCCTTGATACTGAATTAAAAAATTATTTCCTAATGATTATTTTATAGCATCAAATAAAAAAAAGTCCATGAACTGTCAGAATTTTGGAATAGCAAAATACTGTGAATTCGAGTTAGGATTCTAAATAGAATAGTGGTTTTCAGCTCAACAGGAGAATGATCAGTGTTAGTAAACTAGCAGCTCTTAATGGTGAGCATTTTTCAGAGTTCCAGTTCCAAAAGGAGGATTCCCAAGACATTGCTGGCTTTTGTGTACCTTTTTTTTTTTTTCAAAGTTAAATTGTTCATCCATTTCTAGGTTAGAAATATAGCAATAGAGCATTTTTAATTGCAATCGAAAATGAACTATAAATGTAATGAGATGGGAGAGCATTTGATGTGTCTAATAATCTAAAGAAAAAAAAAGTCATCTTGTCCAATAAATTATATGGTCTTCCCTTAAAAACTGTCCCTGGCTTTGCAAGGGGGAGAAGAAGCTGATGCTGTGCTCTCATTAATTATAGAGCTAAACCTGGCAATCAGTGCTGGGGCTCTGGATGACCTTCCCAAGCCATGACCCTTTCCAGGGCACAGAAAACATCTCTGGTTTGTTGTCAGTGCTCAGTGGATGTTTGAATGTGTGGGTGTGAGCTCTTTGTGCAGTTTCCCTCCTTGCACTGCTCCCAGGAGGCCACATGGTGATTTCTACCTTTGCAGATCATTTGGGAAGTCTGCAATGCCACCAGAAATGTCTGATTGATCCCACTGAGCCCAGAGCAGGATGGTGCTATTAGAGACACACACATGTGTGTGTATTATGGTGCTATTAGAGACACACACGTGTGTCACTGCTGGTACTTCTGTCTGCACAGATTCTGCTGGTGCTAAGTACCACCACTCAGATTTTCTAATCCTGTATTTCTGGCACTGAAAGTTACAGAAAAAACTGAGCAGTAGCAAGTGGGACAGAAACAGCAGCAGCACCAGCAGAAAGGGATTAGCCAGTGCTTGACTAGTCCGTGCTTGTAGAGGGAGAGTAATCAACCCAAATGTCAGCATTTATTAATGCTGTTCACATCAAAGTTGTCAGATGAGCACTACATGAGAGTCCCTGGCTTCAAAAAAGAAATATCGATTGAAATAAGCTGCAATTGGAGTTCCAGCACCCTCACTCAATACATCCCCAGCTTTGTATTCTGCAACAAAGTCTCTAAAGGCTGCAAAAGTCAGGAAAGTACTTACAGAAATGTCAAATCACGATCTTCACCTGCTGAATACTTGTCTGATTCCTTTCATTTACTGTTAGACTTAAAGTAATAATAACTGCAAATGGAAAAGTTGCTGAAATCTCAAGCTCAGACTCAAGCACATGTACAAACTACTTGACATGCTGCTGGGTACTCACCTGTGCCTACAACACATGGATTAGCATACATGTTTTAGTGGCACGTATAATGTGGTACAATACTAAATTGATATAAAAAAATGTGATATCAAAAGCAAATTTTTAGACACTGGAAAAAATCTTAAATGTGTAATTTTTAACATAAAGAGAAGAAAGATATTTAAAAATAAAATTATGGACTTCAATATGATTATGTGATTGCACCTTTGGCAGGGCTTTAAGTGATCAAGTTACGTGGTCAGCTAAGAGAGACCAGTGCCTTAGGAAACAAATAATTATGTTTGGGAGGATGGAAGTTCCACAAAAGCAGAAGGGTTTTAGAGCCATTGCCAGAACACCAGCACTGCCTACTCTGCTCAGCCAGTGCCCTACTCAGCCTTTCCTCCTTTCTCATTTCTGGGTTGTGCCTTGGTCTTTACAAGAGCTCCAAATGTAAGTGAAGATAAATTTAAGTAGTACATTTGCAAAGAGTGGTGACTGCTTGAAGAACAACTTTGCCAGCATTAAAGTTCCTAAATTGTTCTGAATTCAGTACCCCCAGAACTCTCCTACAATTCATGGTGGAATTAGTTGCTGAAAGTCTCACGTTGTTATCTCAGGCTATTTTCCATTTAGCTTTTCATGTTTTTACCATAACATACACAACTTTGTGATGAAGTTTTGAGCCTTATGGTTTTAATATCTCAAGTGCTTGTATATCTGTATATTTCCATAGTAGGCAAGCATATGTTGAAGTTTTATTATGACCAGAAAAATGTGAAGCAGCAGTTTTATACATTGCAGTTGAAAAGATGGAAGGCAAAGCTCAGAGGAGCTGCCCTGGAACCATTGCTGATCTTTACTGCCAGAATTCCTCAGGAAGTATTGACTAGAACTAAGTGACTGTGATGTTTTGGTTTGATTACTGTTGTTTTGTTTTCTTCTTTTAATGCTGCTGATCCTGTCCAATGTTGTAGAAACTGGATAACACCCACACTGGAATATAAGGCACACGGTAAAAAGAATTTTTTCCCTTTTTTTGATGAGAATTGCAAAAGTTAAGCCTAACTTTAACCCTTTTCTGCTTAGGGATGACTGCTCTAAGCAGGTTTTGGAAAGCTCTTCTAAATGAAAAATTTCTCAAGTTTGGGTCAGTTGCCATCTAGAAGTTGCTGTCTTTTTGAAATTCTGCTACAAATTATGTCTGAATTGAGAAAATGGTGGGGGCTGCCTGACAATTCTACCATTCATGCTTCAGTTTGTGCAGAAGTGTGGTCTGGCTCTATGGCAAATACAGCTCAGTTTTAAATTTGACCTGGTCCTCAGTAAGTTGGACCACTGAGTTGCAACCCTGCCATGATTCAATTCTGAAAGTTTATCTCATATTTTATTCTAGTAAAGTGGTTCCTTTATCTCCTATTAGTAGATCCTGTCTGTTTCATGGATCTTCTCAATGTTTCATGCACTGCCTGTGTCTGAGAATGTCTTAGTGCAGTAATTTCTGGTTCCCAGTCTGCATTTTGCCTTTCTCTACTGTATTTCTGAAAGCAAAGCAGAAGTTACTGAGTTGTTATGTTTTAAATACTTGTTGTTACCTGTGTATTTTGAGAATTTCATGAGGTTGGGGAACATCCTTTTTTAGAAACAGGTCAAAATAATATATAATAATGTATAATCTGTGTTTCAAACATTTTATTTCTTTGTTATTGGGAGTAGTCAGGAAAGTTAAAGATTGTGCCATGTTGCCTCAGACAGAGGAACAGTTTCTACTGGGATCTCACCAGTGTATTTATGCAAAATTTCTTTGGCAAAGAATTAAACTAATTGGATTTTGTGACACAATCTTCTGTGAGGTTCTCTGTGTGTGTATATATATATGTTTATATATATATATATTTGAAAGAAGCTGTGGCTGGTGCATGCTTTCACAAGGGTTATCTTGGGGTGAGTTTGCAGCTTTTGTTTTGCCCAAAGAAGCAGAAATGCAGTGGAATAGGTGTTTAATTCCACTCCATCTTCCTGGTTTTCTCCCAGAAAATTTTGCATAAAGAAAGTTTATAAAAGCAAATATGTTTTGTATCCATATATGCATAAAATAATCAGGGGGAAAAAAGTTATTAAAATGGATGTTCTTAACCACAAAAGACACTGAATGTTCTGCTGCAAATGTCTCCTGTTTTGAATGATTAGGCAGAAAAGAGCTTGTTAGTGTTTTTCTTATTGCAATCTTTATATGTCAGAAAGATTCTTAAAGCAAAAAAGCAAATTATTCAGATTAGTTCCGAATTTCTCTTTGTTAATATGTATGATATGCAGCTTGGAAGATGAATTTCAAGTTGTTTTTCTCTAAAAATGTCCAAATAATTGATATCACTGCTGTATCTTTTAATATATATTCATAACAATCACGTCTTTCAGATCTGATTTTTTTTTGTTGTTTTGTTTATATCACTGCCAGCTAATACTTACTGTGGCATCTTATCATTCCTTCTGTGTCTCTCTGTTGCTGTGCCCAAGCAGAGGAGAACTGGGGACAGTGAGTGTTGGGGAACAGTTAGGTCCAGCTCCAAGGTCAGTAGTTGTTTTATTTGGGCTAAAAATATTTCATTTAGCATGTAACTGTAGCTCTGATTTGGAACCAAACGTATGAATTATATTCAGTCTGAGTTATGCCATCCTTTAGAGGACACAGTAAAAGAATTTAAGCTTTAAAAGTGTTTATAGAGCAGTGCCAGGGAGAGGGGCTGGGGCCTGGCTGAGAAATCCTTCAGAGTGTGCAGCCAAGCAGCAAATCTGAAACCCATGGAACCACTGTGAGTAAAATCCTCACTGTGCAATCCTAAATATTGCCACCTGTACTGCTTACCCGGGCATTTTCTAACCCTGGAGCCACAGCATGCACCCAGCTCACCCAGAACTGCCCCCAGCGCTGCCACACTGCTGTGCAGGCCCAGCTGCAGCTCCCTGGGGACAGCCCCAAGCTGGCACTGCCCTCCTGTCCTGGCACAGCAAACCTGGCCTGCAAAGGGGGCATTCACACCCTGCCTGCCTGCAGATTCGCTGGGCGACTCTCACTGATGTGATACAACATTTTAGAGGTGAGCTGAACCATCAGAAAGTGATTTGTAGCAGCAAAAAATACTCATTTAATTGTGAATTATGAGATAAAGTGTCTATTGTGTGGACAGGCAGGCAGTTTATTGCAGTGGGTGAGTGTGAGGGCTGGAAATCCAGGGACATCCCTGTATTCATTGTCGCATTTTCTCCTTCTCTGCCAAGGGTGTAGCTCTGCCCCTGCTCCCCCACAGGAGTTCTGGTGTGAGCAAGAAGAGCAGAATCATCTGTTTTTAAAAAGATCCTCTCCTTTCCATTTGCTGTTTTGGATTTGTTCAGTGTTCCTGCCACCTAAGGGTGCAGGAATGGATTTCTCTATTGCATGATCTCAATGCCCCACTGGAAACTCAGGTTCAAATAAAATATCCCACAACAGGGTGAGAGGTGAAAGTGAGCCAGTCATGAAATCCACTGCAGTGACCACCAGTGAGGTGCTCTATCAAGCTTAAGCACTATCTAAACCCATATCCATATTTTTGGATCCAGCTCACAATATCAATTGCCCAACAGAGATTGAAGGTATTTTTTGCATTTATGATTCTTGCTGTGTGTCAATTTAGGAAATTCAGTGGCTGAAACAAAGGCACCCATTGCAGTGGTTCTTCTGGGCATCTGGAATTTAACACCAGGACCATACTATTACTGAACTGTTGGATTTTTTTCCTTTTTGCATCAATAGATGAGAATTACAGTGAGGACTAAAGTCTATTTTAAATGCTTCTGTTCAACTTTCACAATTGGAGCTATCAGTCAAACTGATTATATTCTTGGATGTGGCATCGCATCTAATAATAAGCAACACTTTTTGAGTGACAGGAAAGGTTAGGTTATCTTACATGTGGATTTAACATCACATCCACTTGTTAGAAACTTTCCTTCTGACAAGCTGTAAATGAGAGTTTTATCATTGATTTATGGTAGGAAATAAAATGACGTGTGTGTTTTTCACAATTCATCTTTTATCATTTTATTGACTCATGAAAGGAGGGATTGTTTGGTTGGTAAAGGTAAGGTATGAGTCACTGAGTCTCTGGTTTAGCTGGGTGCCAAGCTGGACCTCTATTTTAATTTGTTGTATGCTACCAAAGCAATTAATACCAATATCTGTGCTAATCACACTCTTTAGTGTCAGGGACAGCAGCAAGTGCTGCTTTAACACAAAACTGTGCTGAAATAGCAATGGTTTAGTGTCTGAACAGAGTAATCTCAGCCCTGATAGCAGTCTGGGGGTTTGTGCATCATTCAAAAATTATAAAGTTCAGTGACAAACTCGAGAGACATGGTGGCCTTGATTATGTTAACACATAAGGACATCAATTGCAGTACCTCAGTGATCCTGGAGAAGAGCAGGGCAGGCACACTGCACCCCAACAAGCTCTCCTTTAGCAGGGATGAGGCATTTAAAGGAGGCACAGCCATTTTGACCCATGCTGGTTTTATGCTTTAACACTGAATCTGGCAGAAGCCAAACATCTGTTTACTGTCACCTGAGCTATTTGCACACAGGACTTGTCTTGGAGCAGGAGAACAGTGTGAAATGCAGCAGACTTTGGCTGTAATAATGCACTGCTGTTTTCTGCACATGATCACAAGCATTTAAATTCAGAGAAGCAGAATTAGTTTTGAAACCTTACTCTTGAAACTCAACCTGTTACTAAGTAATAATGCATCCCAGGAC
This sequence comes from Zonotrichia leucophrys gambelii, assembly GCF_028769735.1. NCBI lineage: Eukaryota > Metazoa > Chordata > Aves > Passeriformes > Passerellidae > Zonotrichia > Zonotrichia leucophrys. The sequence goes on from NC_088181.1 coordinate 14,024,043, forward strand.
TTGTTCTTTGATCAAGACCCAGATTGTTTTAGCAAAGCTGTGTTGTTGTGCACATTCTGAAATTAAATAGATCTGCCTGAGCAGCTGAAAAGTGTTGAAGCATGAAAGAGAGGCTTTTGACTGAACAGGCAGCAGAAAAGAGAAAATCTGAACCAGGCTGTTGGATTCTGAAATGGAGCTTGATCATAAGCATTTCAGAGGTGATTTCCTGTACTTCACTATCTGGACATAAAATATCTATTTATATGTAAATAGTAAAACCTGACAACTTATCTTTTTCCACTGAGTGGTTGAAAGCCGTGCAGTGCAGCAGTCAGCTGCGTATGCTTCCCCTAATCTCTTGGGAAGGGGCAAGGAGTTTTTATCATTCTGAACCTCATACCTGGAGCCTGAAAAGCAGTAACACATATTCCTCTCTCACCACTGTTTTCAGCTGATAGTACATGTTGCATTGCCAGATTCAGCCAGACGTATTTATTTGCTCTTTTTTTTATCTGGCAGAACTCCATTGGGAGTACCAGGGGTGTTTTATCCTGGAATAAAACTGTGGGACAAAGCAGCATCTCTGTGATTCAGGTTTTAGAACTGCAGCTGTAGGCAGGGGCTGGGTACATTCTGTTACAGGTGGAATGCAGTTCAGTGCCACAAATTTACCATGAATAAGCTGCATGTGCTCAGGGAGATATTTGTGGTTGTGGCCCAGAGACTTTGCTGGGTGACAGTAACATCATCTGGTTTTCGTGTTTCAGCTTTATCCCAGAGATCTCAAAACCTGATGGAAGTACAGATGTGTTTGATATTTACCATTTGGAGGAAGATGTGTTGGTAGAATTGGAGGTGTTAAACTCATTCATTAAATTTATATTTCCTGTGGCTTGAGGGGCAGGAACAACTGCAAGCACTGAGTCTCTGAGGCTGATCCTCCCAGGCTGGGGAGGGAACAGAGTTTGCACAGAGCTTTTCAGAACCTTATATTAAGTGTTGGAAGGCTAGTGAAGTATATTCAGCTTCCAGGAGTAATTTTTAATCTATGATTTGGCAAACTAATGTAAAGCAAATGTTAATGCAAGCACCAGTTTCAGTAGGGCATGGATGCAATTTAAAGACCATGGCAAGATTGATCTACTTTCACACTGTGATGGAATATGAGTATCAGAAAATAATCTGCTTCTTCTGGGTAGATTTAGTTCATTTATCATCTGCTCAAATATTTGAATGCCCACATGTTACAGTGGCTTAATACTTGATAAACAGTGGTGCTGTCAGCAAGGAAACAGGAACAAAGGAGAGGGAAAAAATAATGTTATTTGAGAGAACAACTTTCAAGAATGTTACTATTCAAAATAGAAGGAAGTTCTTAAGTCATCAAATTAAATCTGAAGAGAAAGCAAGCCTATATAAATCTGTTATAACAAGCTCTGAAAGGAAGAGCATCTCCAAAGGTGAACTAAGGTGTCCATGGTGATAAAAAAAATCCTGAACTCCATTTAGCCTTGTCCCTGAGAGAGCAGGGAGACCAAAAGCATAGGGAAGGGTGACAGTGATCCAAATATAACAGAATGTCCTCAGCCACTGAAGAAACTGCCCCAAAATAAAGATATGGTATGTTCTTAACACCTTATATTTCTAGTGAAATTCTTTCAGAAAACTCTCATTAACTGACCCTGCAAGTAATTTCCTGTCACATTATTTGTGAGTACTGAAACAGTTGTGCTCGATTTTGTAATCCTCTAGACAGGGACTCTTTCCCATATATTGCCCATTTTTCCAGTCTGTATTTGGATCTGTTATCTTTTGTTTTTTTCCCTCCTGAAGCTCTGACTTTCATTTTCTTATTTAATTTCAATGCACCAGGAACACAGAGCCTGATGCAGTTTTGCTGCCTTGGTTAGGCCTGGCACATGAGACAAGGTGGTGCCTGTACTGTGTAGGTTTTGTCCATACTGTGCTAGCCCGCAGTGTGTCCCTGCAAGCCCCAGCTCATTTTCTAATGAGCTTTTCCCTGGCTTGCTGTGGAAGGAGCCCTGGGCACGTCCTGGGAGCTGCTCCTCCCTGAAGAACATCCCTGTGGGAAGGAGGCCAAGGAGCTGCAGTGACCCTGGTGGGTGAATATCTGCTGGCTGTGCTAGCTGGGCATGTTCTCATCACAACGCTCTCAAACTCCTCACTTACCACTCATTTCCCTACATTCTGTCACACAAGCAGCTGTTCAGGATCACACAGAGATTCTGCCTTAACAGCAACCCTCAGATGCAGTCAGTCCCAGCTGATAAGTGATAAAATCACATCAAGGGCTCCTGAGTCCTGTTGAGATTCATCATTGCAGCTCCTCTTGGCTGGGCTGCCCTGATACCTTTGTCAGGGGAAAACTACATGTTATTTTCAGATCTTATGGAAGGAAACATCAATTTGAGGCTTTCAGCTTTAATCCTCTCTCCATGAGAGAGTTTGGTGCCATATCTGTGTGCCCCAGATGCTTCAGGAAACCAGTTGAGTAAATCAATAGGTCATCAAAGCAAGCTAGGAAAATAGAAAAAGTATTACTCTTACTGTTTTGTAAAAATCAGCCCAGTGTGGTGGAATGTTTTGCAGATCAGAAGATGTACTCAAATAATAAATCCTTGAGCATCACCAATGTAGGATTTCACTGTGGTTGTTCTGCAGGAGTCTTCTGATGGTTATTTAAACAGAATGAGTTCTCAGTGCTGGACACTTTATTTTTATTTTATTTCATTTTATTTTATTTTAGATGGGGAAAAGATGAAGAAAGCTTTCTCTGTGTGTTTCTATTATTAGTGGATATTAAAGTCCTGCTGGGGAGTATTCAGTCTTTAATTATTCCCTGTTCTGAGCCTGGAGATTTCAGCACTATGAGCTGTGAATTGCTGTTCTCAGCTTTGCCTATTTCCTAATGTTGACATATTGAGATTAAGTTAATAAAATGATGCACAATTGTTGCAATGGGAGAAACAGGAAAAATCACCCAACAGGAAGCAAAGACTGAGCAGAAATGGGGCAGGTGGAGTGAGAGACTTGCTGAGAGCAGACTGGAAATGAAGGTTTGGAGCACTCGCCTGTTCTGCTAACACAGGGCAGGGGCAGAGGAGCTGGCAGCCAGGGAACACAGGGAAATGCCCTTTGTCACCAGGGCTGCTAAGGGGTGTCACTGCTTTGTCCCAAAGGAAAATATAAAACTGTAGTTTTAGACCAAAAAAAAAGTATATCTGAAGGAAGGCCAAGTAGAAATACTTTGGGCTCAGCAGGAAGAAAGGTTTGCTGGCTTCCAGACAGGAACTGCAAAGGAAGATAAGGCGAGGAAATTGTCCTAATATATGGGAGAATTTGGGGTGGGGATTAAAAATATCATGTTGAAAAGGGCTGTATTTAGCATTATCCTGAGTGAGCTAAATTTCAATCTTCATACCTTCAAAATTAATTTGAAGGTACTGAAGATACTGAAGGTTCAATTAATTTGAACTTTTGTTCAAATTAATTTATAAATTTTATCAAAATTTAATTTAAAATTTAATTCAAAAATTAATTGTAATTTTTTGTTTGTGGGAGAATCACAATCTCTATGATTGTTAGCTCTTTTTATACTTCAGCCATCATAAAGAATTAACAACCAATTTTTGAAAAACTTCAACTGGTAATTCCACCAGTGAGACAGAAGGAGACAGGCAGATTTGAAAAATACCAGGAAGGGAAATAGATTGTGCTACTTTTCCTGAGGGAAATAGGATCTTTTAATCTTTTTTTTTTTTTTTCCCCTGGAATGAGTAAAAGTGGAGAAAAGAAATGTCAGACTCATTGACAAATCCTGCTGTGTCCCCAGGGAAATCAGCCAGCGTGGCTTTAGGCAGCAGGTAACGTCTGGGGCCAGGAGACAGAGCAAGGATCAGAAATGAGCACCAGGAGCTTTTTCTGCTCTGTCTGTTGTGTTCTGTGTAGCTGTAACTTCACCAGAATATTTCTGTTGTTAGCAACTTATCTGCAGTGCAAAAAGCAGATCAGGAAGCTGCTTCTCCACATCTTTCCAGGGAATGCAGTTCTGGGTGTCACCTGCTCCGTGGCCAAGGAACACCTGGGTGTCGTGTCAGGGCAATGTTCCCTTCAGTTATAGCTCTTGCAGTTTAAAATTAATTATTACAGAAAGATGTTCCATTCAGGAATTTAGTTATGAGTAATAAGGCTGGATTGCCAGAACTGATTTGATTGCATCTGGTATTTCTGAAAGGAAACTCCTTGATCAATTGGAGTAATCATGTTTTTATAGCAGAAGTGATCAGACAAAACCCAAAGAGCTGAGACTGAGAAGTCTTGATTATTGTCTGTTATCTCAAGGACAGGCTTTGGGAGCATGGACTTTTTTCAGCTTTAGTACAGCTGAGGTTGAAGTGACCACAAATGAAGTTTTCTGTTTTTGCAGATTTAATGGATGCCTGAGAGCTTATGTAGCCCAAAAGAAAATATTCTGAATTTTGTAGTACATTAACAGTATTTCTCTGCATTTCCTTGAGTCTTTAAGTAAATGACATAACAGATTGAATTTATAATCAGTGTTCTTTATTTTCTTGATGCTGTGCAGAAATCATAACAAATGAAATTTAGTTGCATATTGGAAATAGGAAAACATTTTTGAGGTAATTTGTGTGAATGAGATTGAGCCTCTTTAATATGTATCACCTAAATCTCTGCTGGTTTTGACCTTGTCATTGTTTAAAAGTAGTGCCAAGGGGTGACTTTAATCTCTTTGTTCATCTCTGCTGTTGTCAGTACTAATTAGTCAAAGTTAAAAAAGGATCTTTCATGTGAAATAAAATATGTTGATGTGTAAGCTTGTTAAGGATATGTTTCTCCTCCTCCAAAAATCTCATCTTTCTGTTTGTGCAGTCTGACATGTAAATTAATCAGAGAGATTCAGGGCTATTTTTTCAAGTAAAATAGAACCATGTCACCAAGCCATTCACATTTCATTTTTATCTTGTGAACTGCTGAAGGCATGAAGAGCAATGTTCAAATTATGATCTGTTCCTTGTTTCCTATCTCATTTTCCTACTTGTTGTCTTTGCTTTTGAAACACTCCCATCAGGAATTACATCTAAGGGTGACAGATGAGAGAAAATTTCAACACACTGAGCTGTTGTGTGTGTCAGGCAGAGCATCCCACTTTCAGTGACATGGGCTTATTTACACAGCCTTGTCCTCAATGTTTTCAATTGCAATTGCTTGACTCAAAATCAAGATCCTGCCTCAAGGCACAACAGCTTCTACTAATAAATTCAGGTGAAAATTTTTAGGAATTCTAAAATGATGACAATTTTTTTATTATTCTTTGTCAAAATGCAGAAGGGTTTTAAGAATAAATAGCAATTTCTTTTCTGTAACAGTGTTATAGATTCTGAAGGCTTTCTTATCTTCCCCTGAGCTGCAAATTGAGAATGGATCTGTTCTAAAAAACTAAATGAAATTTACAGCCTTGAAGAAATGGAAAATATTGTGGTTTTAGGATCCAGTTTTCACTATTCGTCACTGTACTGTGGAATGCACTAACTTAAAGACCTGAGTATCTTTAGATGCATTGGAATTTCAATGTTCTCCATCTGTTTGAATATGAGTTGATACCTACTGAGGGATGAGTTCTCTCACACATCTTGGCAGTGCAGATAAATGTGTATCAGAGATCAGCCACTGTGCATTAAATGTGATACAAAACCTACAGTATGGGGTCAGGGGGGCCCACAGGGTAGAAACGTATGAAAATAAACCAACATTTATGAAAAATAATGTGAGAATTTAATTATTTTGACTTGTGGGATGTTCTGTTCTTGAATATTGAAGTAAATCCCCAGACATCTCTATTGGACAAAAGAAATGGAATCTTAAAAAAATACGTCTGTAGTTTTAAAAAGATATGGGTTACTTTCTCAAGATACTTCAATTTTCAATGATAAATTCCTACATGCCCAATTTATTTTTAATTTTTTTTAACTAAGTGGGCATTGTAGGGATTTATTTTCTAAATAGAAATTTGTGCATTTCACAGTCACATATCTTAGTCCCATATTAAAACCTAGAATATATGAAAAATGTACAATGCAAAGAAAATGGAAAATGCACAGAATTGATTAGTCTGCCATAAGGAATAATTTCATTTATGATTATTACTTTTTAACCATAGATTGATATCTTATTACACTATATTCTCCTGTCCTTAGGAAATCTTGGGGGGAAAGTTGTGTGTCTCTGTATTATCTATTCAATAGTGGGTTTTAGGGCCATTTTAAAAAAATGTTCAAATTATCTTATAAAGGAGCACTGCCAGATATCAGCTTAGTGTCCCAAATGTTTAAACTGAGGCTCTGTAATGAGAATTCTCTGTGTTTGGGTTGATGTCTGTGTTGCCTTATGGAGTTAAGGAAACTGGGAGATGGATTTTCATGTCTCTGCATCATTTGGATTCCTTCAGCTTTCTGTTCTGAGGGAAATCCTTCTTTATCATTATTGTCAATCTTTCATAAACTCATTCTGGGCTGCATGAAAGAAAAATCGTGGACTTGAAATCAGCAGAATGATATAATGGGGGGAAAACCAGTCAATAAAGTGTTTTCTTTGAAAACCAGTCAAGGCAGCCTTTGTGCCCTGAGCTGCAGAGCTCTTGTCTGAAGTAGATATGCTGGGTAAAATTCACCTCTCCGGCTTTGTAACATCACTGTGTTCTGACCTTACTCATTTTCTCATTTTTAAAAATACAAAATTTTGTCGTTACAGATTGTAATTTATTTAAATCAATTATATTTATTTATCTTACTTTCACCACATAACACAAAAGGGCCATTTGAGGTAATTTGTCTCTGATAGTATTAATTTCAAGAATTGATCTTACGAACATTACAAATTGTAAAATAAACAATCTACAAAGTTATCCAAAACTGATTCATTATGCATGTTGTATATTGATAGTCAGTAAATCTTGTTTGTCCAGTGTCAAATGGCTTTTGGAAGCAGGTAAGCAATAATTTTTAAAAATATTGATCAGAGAATAAACAGTTTTATAATTTTGTAATTTCTTAATATTCTTGAGTAGTGAATTGTCCATTATATCTGTTAAAAGCAACTTTTTTTTCCCAGAACATAACACATAATAAAGAAAGAAAATAAGAGCTAGTTTATGCAAAGATAGTATTAATATTTGCAGGATTTCCAAAAGGAGTAGAACCTGACAATAGGAACAGGCAGTGCTTGTGATGTTGTTAAATCTCCACCCCAACTGAAAAATTGCTAAAAAGTGAAAGCATTTTTAACTTACAGAACAGTATTGTTTCAATTTTTCTTGTTTTTCCTTTTTTCCTTTTTTTTTCTTTTTTTGTTTCAATGTTTTTGTGAACTTAAAAATATATTGTATTCTGTGTAAAGTCTGAAAACAAATCTAAAATGTTAAGTTCTTGCACTTATGCAGGTAATAAATACTCTTTTTTACAGAACTGCAATAAATTCAGTAGACTCATGACAAGGATGATTTTGACCTGTTCGTGCTCATATGGATGCATTAGTGACCATGCTAATGGCAAGCCTGGAAAGGAGTTCCATTCTCATAAATGAATTGCAGATATTAAATAATTCATGTATTTTATACCTGCTTCAACAAAGAGACTTTTTTTCTGAAAGCTATTAAAAGTTGAAATTTATTCTTGGCATAAAGCATAGCTTCAGTCTTTTTCCACCACAAGGAAGCATCTGCTTGTTTTAAAAGCTTGTAGTTTACCACCTTAACTTCAAGGCACTAACAGTAGTAAAAACCCAAAAATTAAAGTAATGAAGCATAAACATCAATGCATACAAAAGGCAGTAAAAAAGCTGTAACAAGGCTTTTAAATTTTTATTACAAAAATCAGTCCCATTTTCCTTTGTCCTGTGAATGCAGAGCAGGCATTCATTGGAGGGAGCTGTGAGAGGAGCTGCCTGAGCAGCAGGTGTGCTCCGTTCCAAACACTTGCCCTCCAAGGTCTATTCTTTTTGGCTGGTTTTATTTCCCACTGGAGGATTCTGCTTTTCAAAACAGGCATAGCTGGAATGGCTTCAGTCTTTGTGTCTTGTTCTCTCTTTTCTTCCTCTCCATTATTTTTACTTATGTTTGTATTTTGCTTCAGAATTCACTCTCATGTTTGTTATTTATTTCCATGGTACACAGTTCTCTGAAGCCAGCAGTGTGTAATCAGTTATCTTGTTTCTTAACATTTTGTGTCTTTGGTTTCAGAAAGGTACAATTGTGAAGAAATTTGTTTGTTTGTTTTGTTGTCTATCTTGAGATTCAGAGAAATTATTTGAACAAAAACCAGCTGGTAATTTTTTTTCCTTAAAGCATATCTTAGGAGGCTTCTACTTTATTGAAAAATGAAATGCCTTTGGAAAGCCTTTCTAAAAATAGATTTATCTGAAAACAAGATCAGCTCTGGTTGAAATGAACCACTTGAGGTTCTCTAATCCAAACCACTTTCCAAAGACAGGTTAATTAGATCTAATTGCTCAGGGCTCTGTCCAGTCAGGTTTGAGTTCCTCCAGGGTCAGATATTCTGCAGCATCTCTGGGGCCCTGTTTCTAATTTAACTTCATCCACATCCCCAGGCTGACCTTTGCAAATACCAGGTCCAGCAGAGGCCCTGCCCCTGCTGCCTCCTCAGTCAGAGGTCTTGGGGAGTCATCATCAACATCTCCTGGCTTGCTGGTGCCCTTCTGCCTTTCCAGCAGGTTCAGGGGTGGATAAAGTGTCCAGGGAGAGCCCAGATCTGCAAATGTGGAGCGCTTTGAGTTGTCTGAAGAAGTTTTCACCTCCTGCTTCCTGCTGATGAGGCTGTGGGCAGCAGGTACCCCCCACTATTTGTGTCATGATGCTCTGCCCCTTCCTCTGGAGCTCATCCCTTTCCCCAGCCAAAGCTCCCCAATTCCAGGAGCTCATCCCCTTCCCCAGCCACAGCTCCCCAATTCCAGGAGCTCATCCCCTGCCCCTGGAGCTCATCCCCTTCCCCAGGCACAGCTCCCCACATTCCACACCCAGGACACTTTCCTTTCCTGCCCTCCTGGCCTGTCCTTCCTAACTAACCTGCATTCATCCAGTCCTGTGAGCTGCCCAAAATCTCTGTGGACACTTGTGTTTATTTGAATTGAAGCAGATCAATAACAATATCAGATTTCCTTGCATGGTGTTGGTTTCTTATCTTCAGGGTGTATGCCAGGAACTAAAGGTGTTCCTAATCACAGAAGTCAACAGATCCAAATACTCCCTGATCATATTAGTCTGATTACAAGGGCAGCTAAAATCAAACCTGTTTCTGCAAAGCAGCAATAGAACCCTTGTGTGGTGATGCACATGGTTTTATCTGACTTTATAGGAACAGTTCATTAACATCCCTTTTTCAAGGTTCCTCTACATTTTCCACTGCCTGCTCTGTCTAAAGCACCTGTCACTGCATTTTTTGTTCTCCCCTTTTGCTGTTATTTAGTGCTGCTCTGATGAGTAACAGCATTATGCTCATGAGGTCCTGCAGCAGATCTTGGGTTCTCAGAGCTGATGGTGGAGCAGATGGCTTGGACTTAGTTTTACTCTTAGGGCTGCACAAAGTGCTTTGAGGTTGTGCGTCTTCAAAGTTGAAGTAACTTTTTAGATTCTTGACTTTTTAGACAATGGGAGGGGGGAATATTTGTGTTAAAATAGAAAAGGATCATATCTGGAATTTCTTCAGGTCTGGTAGAAGCAAGGGATTGAAGGAGATTTCCCATGCATGGCCAAAAGTAGAAAACTGAAGGATTGGGCCAAGTTCTCCATATGTAGGGAGAAATGTAAGGATTTACTAACTGATCCTGCAATAGAGAGAATGTCCAAACTGCACGTAGGGCTGCCAAAGGGAAGGGCTGTTCTTTGTGAATGTGCTTTTCCTGGATGAGCTGGGATGAGGAGCCTTTGAGTTGGAGGCTCATCTGATACAGCAAAGCAGAGTAAATTCTCTTTATCTGGAACTGTAATTCCACCCAAATTAAATGTGTAACTGCTTGTATTCATGTAATTTAGTTGTTGTTTAACATCCTCCTGATTAGATATTTGCTACGTCTTGCATGCAGCCCTCTGATCCTCAGATTTCTCCTCCAGCTGCCCTTGTGATGCCTGTGTTTTTCTCTTACACCACTCTGGTATTTAGTGAATCACATATTGAAAATATTGCTCTACTTGGTGTCCTTTAAGGGAGCACAAAAGTTTATTCTTCGCTTATATTTTATCCTGTGTGGGCAACCTGTGTGCTTAAGGGCAATAAATAAATAAACTTGGATACCAGATGTGTTTAAATTTATTATCCAGGCTTACAAAAGAGGTGTCTGGAAAGAAATTGCATTTCTTCTGTTCAGCTTAACCTTAGACTGGCTTTTTTTCCTACTAAATCAAAACTTGTATGACTTAAAATGTCATCATCTGCTTTAGGTTTAGTTAGCAGATCACCACTATTCTGTATACTCATGTTTACAGTTTAATACACAAAGTAAGGAAATCTATTAAAACATTTTCAAATTAATGTCTAGCACACCGAGTCTCTGCTGTAGTGTTGTGGTGATCCTCCATCAGATGGTGCTATTAGGATTTAAGATAAATACTTAGCCTGCTTTGGGCTTATGAAAACTGTCAGCTCTTCATCCCGTTTGTCATTTTTTATTTTAATTTCCTTAGTGAAGTTTCATGGGAAGTTTTTATACTGTTCAAACAGTGAAGAAAGCCATATGTGAACATATGGTGAATGCCAAATTCACTACTGATTTGAAAACATGTCTCTCAGCCACTTTTATTAAATGTTGTGGGTTATTGGATAAGTTTTACCTTAAGGGTCATGAGTTCTGTGAAATCACAGACTGTTCTTACCCAAATCTGGGATTCACACAGGGGTTCCTGAAAGTTCCTTGTGCTGTTCAGACCCCCATGATATTTGGGAAGTGGTTCTAATTTGGATACTCATCACTTGCAAAGCTCTTTTGTATTGGCCTGTCAGTTGCCTTTTGGGGTGTTTGTTTTTTCCCCACAGAGAATCAAATTTTTAAGGCACTGTAGCACTTCTAGAAATATGGTCCTAAACTACTTAATAATACCTTCAAATGAATTCTTTTATTTTCTTCAAGGTTGTTGATGATAAAGTTTGGCTGGGATGTGCATGTAAGCCCTGGAAATGCAGTGAGAAATAACTTTTCTTCAAAAAGATTTCCCAGATGTCTGTAAATACTTAAATATTGGTGGGAGCAGGATAAAATTGTCAAATTTGGCTATTTACTCTGGGTGAATTCTAAATATTTTAACTTTCAACAGTCCAGCAAATGCTTTTATGTTAATCATGATCAGGGTTCTTGATGCAAATACTTTCTCAAAAAAGGCCATGCAATGCTTCCATTCTAGCCATCTCTCTGATATAAAAAACCCCAGGGAATAGTTTCTGTAATATTCTTGAAACTCACGATAGCCATCCTTTAAACCAGTTCTGCTCACATTTCATTCAAGTGGCATTTATCTAACATGGTAGGTTGCTAAACAAAAAACAATTTGACCTTGCAATTGGTAACTAGACCTTGCTCAAAGAAGTTAATTTAGAAATGCTGAAACACATTTCAAAGTTTCTCATTTGTACAGCTTTGCAGTAATTTGCTTTTCCTCTGGTACTTTTTGGCACAGAAATATTTTTCTTCTTTCCTATTAGAACATAAGGATACAAAAGAAATTACTTTACATGATGTGAATGCTTAGAAGCACATTTTAATTGCATTTGGTATTGCTTGAGATACTAATTACTGCTACAGCCAGATACTAAATAGTGTTAGAGCTTTTGACTGATTTTTCAGTGATTAAAGGGAAAAATTCAAAATGTTTCTCATTATTTATTCTTGATTTGGGGAAAAAACTGAAGAATAGTTAAAACACATTTTGATAGTTGTAAAATGTTGAAAATTTCACACATAGTGAACAGAAGGTAGCTCTGCTATAGGTCTCTTCGATTTTATTTCTTTCTTGGAACTTCACTTGAGAAATATTGATGGAATAATCACCTAAATTTAAAAGCAGTAAGGCCAGGAAAATCATAATATATTTTCTTTGTGTGTTGTCTTTATTTTTTCTTTTCTTTGTTTGTTGGGGTTTGTTTTGTTTTTTTTTTTTAAATAATATTTAAGGATCATGCTTCCACACAATCTCATGTAATTTTGCTGCTCCTGAAGCATGTTTTTTGAGAGCATGTAAAATATTGCAGCTGGTAGAAAAAGTGCTAACTTGGGTGGTTAATGTACACTGAAATCTTGGTTTAGTCTTGTCAGGGATCTATCAAACCCTCAATCCTTCCTTCACAAATTCTGCATGTTGATGCCCGTGTAAAATACCTTGGGTTAAAATATTTCAATTTTCAGCTAATATGCAGGAAACAAATAGTAATTTTAATATTTCAATTTACATTCCTAAAGGGTATGGGGGTAACCTGAGCCTCATTTTCAGAAAGCATGATGGAAATGTAGGAAGGTTGTGTATTGTTAAATCGCGAATTTCGGTGTCTGTGCAGAGGAACTGTGGGAGAAGGGAAACGCCTTTCCCAAAGTCATGCCCCAGACAGGCCAGGGCTGTATTTCCCCACCCTTTTGGTGGTGTTACCATCATCTCCTTGCAGATGGTGTTAAAATGAGTTGTTTCAAGAACAACAATAGAGGATAAAGGGGAAACAAGCTGAAATCCAGCAATTTATTTATCACAACAATTCATCAAGTGACGTGAGTCATGAAAAGCACAGTCATGATTTTTCATCACCAGGAGAAGAACAATGAGCGGCTTTCAGACATATTTCTGCCAGACACAGTTCTGTGGAGGTGATTCTTGGTAGCACCCACCTATTATGGGCTAGTGAGTGTCTTTAGAGCTGGCTGCACCAATCTGCTGGAAACAGGAGGATTGAAATGGGTCATTAAAGGCATTTCTGGGACAGTCCTCCACTACCAAAAGAAAATATTTTGATTGTGTTCAGTGTTATCCTTGCTGGGCAAATTAAAATGCTTGCCTAGAGATCAAGAGGTGTAGCTTAGATTAATATCTCAGAGAAGGAAGAACATATTATCATCTTCCACAGTCTAATGCCTTTATCTGAGCCAGCAGTTCATGATGCTGTGAACTGCTAAATCCAAGTGACCTTTCCTGGCGATCTTCACAGCAAGTGGCAAGAATAACAAGTACACACACAAGGCTGCTCTGAAACTCTCCCTTCCTCCCTGTTTATGTTATTCCTTCTTTATATTTGAAGATTCCTTGCAAACAGTGGCTGCCACCAAAATTCCCTCAGTAATGATCTGATGGCTGGGATCTCACCACTGGATTTAGCAATTTCTTTGGAGCTAAAAAGACAGAAAAAAGGCTGATTTTCCCTCTTATGGGAAGGTGCCCCATTTCATATTGCTATTACAATAGGATAAGTACCTATTGTATTGCCACAGTGGGCACACTCTATTAATACTTCATAAAGACATTCCCTGGGAGGATATTTTGACAGAATTTCATTTGGCAACTGCTGGTTCAGTTTCACTCATATTAATTCATTTCTCTGAGTTTTGCTCCATGTGTTTTTTTTTCTGGATCCATAATAATCAGAGATAATCCTGAGAACAATTGCCTCTGAATCAGCAGGTCCTCTTTTAGATAAAATCATATAGACTCTCAAAACCCCTTATCCTTGGCTGAAATTGATTGATAGGAATTAGCTGTATAAAGTGCATTTTTTATGTACAGAGAACCTTGTTTGTATTTAACTTCTCTGCTTATTTAGATGGAAAAGTGAATTAGCAATGTGATTTTTTAAAATGGGATTAGGTATTCCAGTTTGATGAATGCTGATATCTATTTCATCCATGCTCCACTTATGTTCAGGATGAAGCAATTCAGAAACACTTTATTAATATGACACTGCTTCTGTGCCAGTGTTTGGCAATATCATCAGTGATTACTTGGTCTGTCTGGCTTTTATAGGAATTTACATAAAGCAGAAAACTTTATTATTACACTAACCTGAGTAAATTCAATTATTTTGATATTTGTAATCTTGTTTCTGTGCAGGCTTTTTGAACAAAAAGTCTAATAGTCTCATTGTTTTACAGCTAACATATCTAGTGAAAATTAAAACCTTGCTAGATGACTTCTATAATAAATTTATAGAGACTGTTATTAAAACAATTCCAGCAAGTGATAAACCAGCAGTAACACAGAACACTTGCCAGTTGTTAAACTCAAGCCTCATAAATTGCATGTTTACTCCAGTGACACCTGAAGGAGGAGTGATGACCACAAAGATGCATTTTCCGCCCAGCATTCTGCCAAATTGTCTGTGGGTTTCATTGTTGTATTCTTTCCATGGGAAGTCCTGGCAGTTGCAGTTGAAACCTACAGAGTCACAAAGCTGCGATCTTCTGATAAAGCACCAAAACCTGCTTGAAATAACCCCCAAGGCCAATCCCTGCCCTTGGTGCCTCTCTGGCTGTGCCTATTTAAAAGCCCAAAGCAGTATTCAATATTTAAGAGCCCAAATCCAGTATTTCCCCTCTGGACCTGAGAGATGGCTTTAGAATCCAGGTTTTGAAGTGGCATTCAGGCTCATAGGGAAAAGTCACCTTCATTGGCTCCTTCCTGGTTTGCCAACACACCTGTACTGGGGTTAAAGTGCTCAAAATGCAGCCTCTGGATGCTGCTGCTGATCTCTCACTATGGGTTGTTAAAATGAACTCACCTTTATTCACAGACACCAACAAAGTAGAGGCAAAGACCCAAAATCCTATTTTTCATTCCAGTGTCTCTGACTTTTTGACCATTGGTGAACTCTAAGAATCAAAAACGTGGAATAACTTCCAGTTCTTACTCTTTTTTGTCCTATAACTGTACTGAAAAAAATTGCCAGCATTTCAAGGTCCAAACTTGAGGGGAAAAGTTACAAGATTTTTGTTTTTTGAATAAAAAACCCAACACAACCCATTTAAATTCAGTAAAATTTTACTTCTTTCAATGTGTCTTTGATTATGGGTTTTTCTTACATCCTCTCTCCCTTTCTGAAGTAAAATGAGTAGGAGTAAGCTACTAAAAGTAGGATTCAATGCCAATTCTGAATTGAAACTTTAAAAATTCCATAATTTGTTAAATTTAATAGAATTTTTGAGTATTATAATATTTGGGGGGAAAAGGCACATATAAGATATAAGTTTCACTAAGCTGTATTTTCAGGCCTTTAAAAAAGATTTTACCTGCAACTATTTAAAATTTGAATGTTGACCATCTGTGCATTGTTGTAAGCTGCACATTTCTGAAAATGTGACAAACTCTTATGAGAAACATTTTCTTGAGCTTGCCCAAGGAGTCAGAATAATGGCTGCAGCTGAAGGAAACACTTCTGTGTTTAATTGATATGATATTTTGGTATAATTCTGAGAGGATGTGCCAGATTCTATAACCACATAAAATGTAATACTCAATTTTCTTTCCTTCTGCAATTCCCAGTGTTTTCTGTGTTGTTAATGAAGAAGATAACTTATACATCAGTAACTTTCAGGCAAAAAGTATTCTCTGGGGTGTGCTCAGCTTGAAAGAAATCTTCTCTGCTGTGTGCTGACAAAGTTTTCTATTTATCAAGGCAGTCTGACAGGGGTGACTCCCCAGTACAAGAACTGGTCACATTCACTTTTTGCTGAATATCTGAGAGTGTCATTTCAGTCAAGCTGGGACAATTCCCTCAAGAGATAAAGACAGCTATCATAAAGATCTGCATGGAAATAAATTTTTATTTTGATACTGAGATGGTTCTGAGATCATCTGACCTTCTTGTTTCAGCATTTGTCACTTGGTTGAGAAGTGTCATATTATGAATCCCTCGTGTGCTGAAATGGTGGCAAAATGGGAAAGGCAGGAGTGCAGCTCAGGCAGTGCCTGGCCACAGCTGCAGGGTGTGCTGGGCTGGTCAATATGAGCAGTGTCTGAGCTTAGGCTGAGTTCAGACCCCACTGAGGGGAAGTGAACATTGAATTTTAAAGCAGTTATGATTTTTGAGCATAGTGTTTGGTTATACTGAGGTTTCAAACAGTAAAAATCCTTAAACTCTCAAGTGTACATTGCTTTTTGGTTTGCTTTCTCTCCCACTCTGGTACCACCTGTTTCTTTTAATTTTCATTTTTCCTTTGGTCTGTTGACCTTGTTAAAGCTAAATAAAGCCTTTCTACCTTTTTTTGAATTTATTGAAAAATTGTTCAAAGGAAATGAGACTGGAGCCTAAAAACCTTTGGTTTTCCCCTTAAAAAGGCAAACACCTTTATGTGTTATCATTGATCTAGTAAAAAGTCATTAAGCTTTCAAGTATTCCTTATCTACATAACATATTTTAGAAATAAAAGCCTTGTTGGTAAATTGCAATTAGACTTTGCTGGTTTTGTTGGCTGGCAGAAACTTGCTCTGTATTAAAGGTGAAGGTAATTGAAGGCAAATAGACTGTATTAGTGGCGGTTCAGGGTTTTGTGCAAGGTGTTTTTCCTGTGAAAACATACTTTGGACTATGAGCGATATCTGTAATTGTGTCAGTGGCACTTGACTGTGGTGGGGTTTGTTAATGGGTCCTGGTGAGGTGCAAGGGCTGCTGCTACCTGTCCTGCTCTCAGCTCTGAACTGGAGAGAAGAGGAGGATGAAGGCAGGACAGTTCTGGCACGATGACAAAACTGAGGCTGAAAGTGTCTCCATCCACCTCAATGAAGACACAAACCAGTAAGTGTGTCTTTTCTGGGTGAATCAGGTATTACAGAGAATTTAATGAAAGTTGATAGCATAAGCAGAAGTATGAGCTGAGTGCAATGTAAGAGTAATGATCAGTTCAAATTGCTTCCATGTAGAGTGGCAGTGAAATGGGAAGTGCCTGATTTAGCTTTATGCTCACACACAGCACACAGCTGTACCCTGGAGAGGAACAAAGCTGGCAGCAGTTCCAAGGTGAGACACCATGGAAAGCTGCAGGATGGGAGTTGGAAGGAGGGGTGGCCTGTGTGGTAGCTTTTTAATAACTGCAGGAATATTTCCTTTAGTTTGAATTCTTTCTTCATTTGGACTCACAGGACATGAGTTAGAAACGTGGTGTCATGATGAGGATACTCATAGAAATAGAGAATTCTATCAGCACAGCTGCTGCAGGCTGTGGCAGGGTATCTGTCCTTACAGAACTCCCGTTTGGTTTGGGAGTTTGAATATGAGCTGAGAGTAAGGTGTCATAAGCAGGAAGCCCTTCTGAGAGTTTATTAAAGAGCAGATTAAGAAAAGGTTTGATGAATGTTGCCATTGTGGAATTGGCCTTTTTGCTTTGCTGGGTAGCTGAGTAGTTTAAGCACCAAGGGGACTCTGCACACTGCATGCTTTCAGTGATCCAGCATCATGGAATCAGAGGAAAAGAAATCATGCCAAAGTACACCAGTCTGTTCTCAGAGAACTCACAGAGGTGAGATGGAAACCAGCTGTGATGGGGACAGAGGGAATGAGAAACACTTAAATAATAAAAATTTAATTACTGTGAATTTTCATCATAAACAGATCAGAAGTAGACCATGCCTCAGTGTACTTCCTGGTCTTCAGTTATCTTTAATTAGAAAATATCCTAATTATTTTTATTCCCAGGAAATTGTATATTGTCAGGCCCAGGGAATTCTATATTGTCAAACTATTTTTTTCTTTATGTAAATGTTGAGAGGTATGCTTTGGAATAGAGGGACTTACTAATTAGATGTTCTGTTTCATTACACATATACTAAATTGTCTAGATAGTTTACACATTTAGGCATCTTTAGTTTTAGATATTCTGTACTCAGATATTAATTTTTTAGGAACTTATTTTTTAATTAAGTTGCTAGTGAATTGCACAATATATATACAAGTGCAAATAAATATATTCAAATGAGTCAGACAAAGTTATCTTCATGTAGTAACAAAAGCCATTCACTTGCCTTCTATATTTTGATCTGTAACATGAGATTTATTTATCTATACCATTTTCTATGCTCACTATTATCCCTGTCACTAAATAAGTTATCAGATTTTTAATTATCTGCGATATTATGTGAATAATATGTGAGTTATGAAGGATGCTTCTCGGCATATAGAACCATTGCAGTGCTCAATCAATGTCATTTCACATATGATGAGTTGAATAGGTTTAAATTCTCCTTCTCCTGTTCAATTTATCGTACATTTGCCTAAGTTTTGTTATTTAAAACTTGAGTTTCTAATTTAAGTTTCTTCTTAAGTGCCCCACCCCAGTGTTCCTTCAGAGTAAGTTTGAAATATGATCAATCTCCTCTGTATATGCTGGTAAAAATTCTGTGCAGATAAATCAAAGTCTGGCTTTGCAAAGGAGAACATTATTCCATTATCAAATAAATCACTCAGTTTATGACTCCTTTTAACTGCACTGCTAGAAGTTATTTACTGAATGATCATGAATTACAGATGGTATTTCACTCAGAGTCACAGATACCTGAACAGGTCAAATATTTTAGTGCATAACCACAGCACAAAACAAGAAAATGTGAAGGCCAAATCTAACAGCTCTTTGGTATTTCCCACATAAATAGAGCTTTTTATATTTGCTTCAAGATTAGTATTTCTGGGTATCTGTATAGTTTATTAATGAATATGTAATTGCACTTTGATTCAGGATCCCAGAACAGTTTTGAGCCCAGCTGGGGTCGGTGCTGGCAGTGCAGGTTTGGTGCTGACTGCCATGGGTGGGTGACTCTGTGCCCTTCTCAGCTTTGTGCAAGAGGAAGGCACAGAACAGCTGCATGGAATTCCAGCCCATCCTTTAAAAACACCCCAGTCCTGGCATCAGGGGTTTGCTGAGGCGAAGTCTCATGATTCAGCAAAGCCCCTCCATGCTAAGTACAGAAAAACCAAGTACAAAAATAAACACCATAGCTGAGTACGTAATGTCCCAATATATCTGTGTGGGTGCTATGGAATCTAGTCACCATTGGAGTTTCATATCCATGACTTCACTTGTGATGGATTTCAGTAATTTAGTGGCTGTTGCATCCAGAGGTTCATTCCTTGCCATGCTGTGCAGGGTGCTGTCACCCTGCCTGGTTTATTTTCTGTCCAGTAAGATATCATAAATTCCTTTTGATATAAGAGAGTTTTCTTTGGTTCACTTCTGGATCATGTAGTACAGGGTTGTTCTATATTTTTGGTATCTGAGCTTTAACGGTATCTCAGAAGGGCAGGGTGGCCACTGATATTTGTGATTTCTCTGCACAAAGCCTGGAGCTTGAGCAGGTGCCTGAAGAAAGATCCATGTGATTTTCTTTGGTGATGGAGCAGGAGGGCTCCTTACCTCAGGCTGACACAGGCAGAAATTAAAATTGTCTGGAGCAGCAATGATGGTACTCATGGCCTGGGAGATTTTCAGCTGCATGCTGGAGGTCAGATCCACAAAGGACTAAAATGATCCCATCAATTTAAGGAAAAGTTATGAGAGGCCAAAGGAGTATTGCACCCCACTCTGCTGTGACTTGCTTTGTGCTTGCTGCTATTTCAGACACAAACCTGTCTGTTTTCAAGTCATGGTTGGATGCTTACTTTAAATAATTTGCAGAACCCTGCCAAACTATACCAGGACTTGCTAGCAGCAATGTATCTTGATTCACATTTTTATAAAGAAGTATTTCAGTTTGCACCAGTTTGCCATAAATGGATGAAACAAAAGAATAATGCTTAGCAATAAAGCAGAATGAAATGGATTTATGAACCTTTGCTAGTAATTTCAGGATGAATCCTCTGAGTTCCTCATGAATTGCACTCACTGAAGTATATGCAAATAGTCAATATTTCTGGTGAAGCAGGCAGGTTTACTGATCCAGATCTTTGTAGATTTTGACAAACTGTCCCTAAAAAAATAAAAATAAAAATTTAAGAATCCTCCAATAAAATCCATCAGTTTTTAAAAGTATGAATTGCTTAGCTTTCACATTTCAAAGCAACCCTTAATTTGAAACTGTTGTTTTACTATGCAACATACAGAAATACTAAAAATTGATCACATTAAGAGGGAACATTTGTTTGGTACTGGCAATTTTGATATGTTTGAAAAGCTAATGAACTGGGAAATGATGACTTTATGTTCAAAATGATTTTTGAGTACCCTGTCATGTAAAACCAACTTTAATTATGTCTTACATCCACTGCTTCCCAAAGAAGCAAAAAAAAATTTCTTATCTAGGCATTTCTCAGGATATTCAGCATACCAGGAAACAGATCATCTTATTACAGAGAATAAAAACAGTAGGTTTTCTTCTAGTATTTACAGAGTATTTATTATAATGCAAAGAGGGATCACTTCTTTCAAAGAGCCAGTTTATCAGGCATGTAATATATAATACACATGTGTATTAGGAAAATGTGTTTAACATAAAAATGTTTCTAATATATTAGTATATTTATATTTTAACTGTCATTAAATAATGAAAAAGACAGAGAAAGAAATACTCAGAGCTGTGACTGTGTGTGCAAAAATGCACGGGCTGCTATTTCAGCCTCAAAACTAAGAGTGGAGTATGTCCTGGTGCTTGGTGCCATGAATTGCCAGAGGATGTGAATGTAGATTTGTAATCTATTTTCATAAATATCACAGAGGAATGTGTCCTAAGGAGTGGCAGCACTTCAGTTTTGAAACAGATGCTTATAGACTAATGCTATTCCAATTCATGTGTTCCTGAGAATATTCTTCTTGCACTTATAAACCTTGTACCAAATAACAATCAAAGGTTTTTATTTTTACCTTTTCCAGCATTATTTTGATCCCAGATCTCTGTCATCAGAGAACTTGCCTTTTCTTTCCATCTTCCCCATATCACTTACTCTGTCTGATTTTCCTTATGCATTTTTGCCTTTTTACTTGTACTGATTACCAGCACTTTCTTTTGTTCATGTAGCAGCAATTTAACCTGTCCACTTTTAAGAAAAACCACAAATTTCAAAGAAGCAACCCAAGCAGGCTGCGTAATGCAAGTATCAGATGGATTGGAATATTTCAGTCTAGCACATCAGGAAATTGTGGTGGGTAGCAGTGCCTTATAATGAAGTAACAGAGAATAATGAATGAACCATGACTCATAATGAAATCTAGAAGAAAAGAACGTTGAAGCTGGAGAGATAACACAGTGATGCTGAAATGTCATACACAGTAAAGTCATAAAACTTTACTGAAAAATGAGATTTGAGCTGAAGCTCTACAAGGAAACAACAGTTTATGTTAGTTTTCAGCCTCTGAATTCATTGGAAGAGGAGAAGACTTAAATAAGACATTACATTTGTCATAAGAAATGTAAACATAAGCCTGCTGTGTTCTTAAAAAACCCCAAACACAATGGTGTGTGGGTGTGAATTACTGAGACAGGCTCTATATTTCATTTACACAGTAATTACAGCTGACAGGTCCCTCTTCTCATTTACTTCCTGCATGGTTCTCCTGGGCGTCTCCCTGTCTCTCTTTTTGCAGTAAATTTCAAAATTTAAGGTAAATGGAGACAATAAGCAAGAATCCTGTGCAGAATTAAGCATCTTTAGGTGTGATGGTTGTGGCAGCTTCAGGCAGAAGTTTCCAGTTAGCATTGTATAAATATCAAGTGATAATCAACATTAGGTATAGACTGTCAGAACTACAGCTGTAATAAATGCAGAGGATCAGAAAATTGCTTCATAATGAAAAGATATATGGCCCTGTTCCAAACCCAAATTCACACCACCAGCAAATTAGGAGAGGGTATTTCAAGAGCATTTGAAATAGGCCACAGCTATTGAATGCAAAATGACATGTTTGCTATGATCTCATTATTATTATGTTTATTCTAATTTGATAATATACACACTATTCTTGCAAACACCTAAACATCTAAACCTTTCTGGGGTATTTTAATTTCCTTTTGTAAAAGTTTGCAGTTTTCTCTTTCTGTGTTGGACAATATTTATTCTTATAGAGTGAAAAGTATTTTGTGGAAACAGGGGATGCTGAGCCACAAGGGCCACCAAAGATTGATCTCTGGTCAAGACAAACCAATTCTGACCTGGGGAAGGTAATTTTTTAGGAAGGTGTGGGCCTTTCTATGTCTGGAGCATTGTGTGGGTATGAAGATGAACCCGGTGTTCATCTGAAGAAATTAATTTCCCAGGTGCATTGAATTTTATGGCATTACTCTGAAGTGAGGGAAGGCATTGCAAATAGTTGTAAGTCAGGCAGCAGTAATGCAATGACTGGAAAATACCTGAAGTGGAAATATAAAAAGGACATTGGGAACAGAAGTTGCTTTTCCAAACTGATGCAGAATTGGGTTCTCAGTTATAGGTGAGTGTAATGTTACAACTTCTGATGGTCTGAGTCTCAGGGACAACAACCCAGCTTCTGTCCCAGGGCTGTGCCACTCACAGAACATGCAGGCACCAAGATAAATAAACCAATAAATTCTACCTGATTACAATTTTACTGAGGCAAAAGAGGAAGGTGTATCTCAGTGAAACACAGCTATTTTTGAAGGTTCTTTGTAAGTTTTCCCCTTTATTTTCTCTACAAAAGTAATTTTAATTTGCATTTCTGATGCTCATATGTATCTAGACTTGTCACCCACAGGCTACAAGCAGAAAGTAGAAGGTATCCTGAGCTGAGTGGCAGGAACATTGCTGTGCAAAAACACTGAACTTCCTCTGCTGACTGGTGCATTAGAGGGAAAATGGCTGTAAATTTACTCCACTGACATGGCTGAATGAACTGAGACTTCGTGTAAAGAATCATGAGCCAGCACTCAAGTTATGCCCAAGGTCAATTCATTTACATTTGGTAATTAAAAAAAGGCATATTGAAATGCTGTGAATCTTGAGGAGGATGTATGAAAGCTCATTTATCAGGCTATTATGACGAATATTTTATGCTATTAATGACTTTCCTTCAGACATGCTTATGCACTTGCCCTTCAAATCCTCTTACATTTCTCTACCTTGTAAGTTGGACTCACTTATGAAAAACACTGCTTAAAATTCTATGGTCAACAACATGGGGATATTCAGTTCTCTGGTGTTCCTATAGGAATCTTTACATAAAATGCAGCACTATTTAATGTTTTACATAAGCTTGGGTTAGAGGGTCCAAATGTTTATTTTTAGTATTTTATTCAGTTAACCATATTCTTCAAAGGCTTAGGCACAAAAAGAATAACATCTTCTTTTTCCCTTTCCTTTTTACAAGGATACACCACAGAATATGGGTATGAAGTACTTACAATTTTCTGCACATTTCTTTTAAAAAAATCCTCCAGTACTGAGGCTAGGAGCTATGTGGCAAAAGGAATCACAATTTGCACTTACAGCAAGCTCAAAGCCCTCTGCCAGCGAGTGGATATTAGCCCATTGCCTAAACTTTGAAGTCTCAGTGGTTATACTGCTCATCATTACCATGTTCTTTTAAAAGAAGTAGGTTATTAGAATATGTTAATATTTTCACAGGCAGCAAAGAAATATCTCAGCTGGAGTCCTGTGTCCATGTTTCCTGAGCATTCTGTTTGGCTTGACTTCAGGGCAAGTGCCTCTTCACTAGAGGCATCAAAGAGTTTCCTGTGGCAAGAACTTCCCCGTACCATGGTGAGAAAAATGTAATTCTGATCCTCTGAAAACTCTTTGCTGAGGTGTTGTGAAGAAACTGAGTTCTGACTTTAGAGCGCTGGAGCTCTAATGGGGACAAGGTGGTGTTTAAAACTTGATGAGGGCAAGTCCATTCCTGCTGGTGGTTCTTTTCTCACAAGAACAAAAGTCCTCAGGGTCTGGTGGTCAGCCCTGGCCTGCCAAAGGCAGCTCCTCCTTTGGCTGGCCCTGGAGCAAGCCCTGGCAGCTCAGCTGGGAAGGGAGCAGTGCCCAGGGCTCACAGATCACCACACTGGGGCTCCCAAACCCAGCTCTGGTTCTCTCTCCACATCCACTGGTGCAGGTTTGGGGCTCTTCCCATTAGCTCAGGGCTGCCCCTGGGGATTGTTACAACAGGGATGCACAGTTTGAGTTGTACTGATGACTTTAAAGGGATATTTAAAGTGGTCTTTTTAAACTCCTGGTCAAATTACTCAGTTGTTCAACTGAAGCCTGTCCCAGGCACAACTTGCTTTCTTTGCAACAAATCCCACAGACATTAAAACGTTACACTTTTCAGTCAGGAGTCCATTTACTGCTGAGTTTGCATTATGCAAACCCACTGACAGCCAGTGCAGCACTGTGGGCAGCCAAGGCAAAATCAGAAAGGCTATTTTCAGAAAAAGCAATGAATCTCAGCACCTTCCATCTAGCTTTTGGCTTTGGAATTAAAGATGACTTACCTTGAAAAGACAGGGGTGAGTTCTAGGAAAGCTGAAGCAAATTAGTAAAAAGCCAATTTGTCTGTAATACGTTTTTAATGAAATGGGCAATCAGTATCTCAGCAATTGTAGTGGGGTTTAGAATTTTTTCCTCTCTAGACTGTGTGGGGGTGATTTCTCTCTCTCCATGTTCTAAAAATGACTTGCTCTGAGTGACTATTACTATTTGTGGAATTCTGGGGTGCTCCAGTGTCAGTTTCCACTCAAAGGGTGATGCCTCCCAAGTTATTCTGCACCATTTTAGTACTGCTCAGGAGGTGGTTAATAAAGAGTTCCAGAAAATGTGGAAGTATTCTGAATATCACAGGTGGATTTTGAGCTAGCAATACCCCACTGAAAATCTTAATGCATACATTTCAATTAGTTTTAAAAACATGAACATGATCAGGTGGCTGTGCCTTTGCTCTCTCTGTGCACATATATTCGAAATTGTTTCAAATTGTGCAGTTCAAGATTTCTGAGGATGTGTAGTCCTTACAATTTTTACAGTATACCTAGAAATATTTATTCCTGAACACTATTAAACAATGCTGTCTGTGTCATTCCTTGTTTTCCTGCATGGACAGCTCTGCTTGCAAACCAGTTTCATCTGCATTTGACAAAATATGAAAGTCTCAAAAATTATTAAACAGCGCAATTATGTCCCAGCAGCACCATGGGGTGCTAGAAAGTATTTACTTGATATAGTAGCAACCAAAAGGCAGCAGGTGATGGATGTGAATTTTGCCAAGCCTGGCAGCTTACAGGTATGATTAGCAGCAGGTAATTCCTGCACAACTTGAGAAAATGCAGGCTGGTGAAAGATAAGTTGAGTTCCCATACGTGGAGATAAGCTTCAGCTGGTGTTTGTGCATAATCAGAGAAGCTCTGTCTCACTCCTGGTTTGGATTCTGCGGGCACTGAGCAAACAGGAGTTTAGGATGTGACTTCCCCACAACCCAGAAAAATATGCTGTGAGCCCCAGGACAGCCCATGGCTTGTTTTGGAGCAGCAATTTCATTTTATTTTTCTGAGCTTTATCTCTCTTATGTTCTCCTTGAGATTCCTTTTCCTACCTGAGCTCCCATTTGCTGATATCACCTTTCACAGCTTCCCTCATCCTGTTAAGTTATGCTATTTGATGTTTTCAAAATACTCAGAGTCAAAAAAAAGGAAAAGTAGGAAGTGAAATGGAATAAACATGTCAGTTCAACTTCTTTTCATCTCAGCTGCTTGTCCTGGGTACTGCAGGACATCCAGCCTGGAATCACAGAAAGTTATGCAAGCTCAGATTACAGCAATTTTCAACATATCTGTATTTCAGACTCAGGTGGTGATCAGAGCTGATGGATATGTATCCAGCAAAACAGATGAGGCACAAACCTCCTGCAGAGAGATCCCATTCAATCATTAATAATGGTGGCTTAATCAAGCCTGGCCACGCTGCTGCTTGCAGCACACTGAGGGCATTAGAGGGGCTCTGAGCTAGATCAGCTTGCATCTCTTTGATCTTTGGCAGGGATGGAAACACTCAGGGAATGTTTGTGTAATACAAAATATATATTTTTAAACACCACTTAATTATTTGTCTAACATAATTCTAAAAGCTTTGTCGCTACAGTATGGATAAATGGTTTAGTGCCTGGGGATGTAGTTTTATTTTAAAGTTTAAGTGAAATGTTTTCCTCAGAGGATCTGAAAAAAAGCTTCTGGTCTGGAAAAGCATAGAAACATCTAGTAGGTGGTATTTGCTTGGAAGGTTACTGCTCTCTCAGGAGGCTGGCTTTTGGTGGTATCAGAACTGGCCTTAATTACTCTTGTGATATTAAGCTGATTTTAACAAATTTTCATTTATCATTATAAGGAATTAATATCTTCCTTCCTCTACACCTCATTCAAAATAAAATGGAATCCAGTTATTTTGCAGTATAACAAATGCTCTAAACATGTGACTTAGTGGCAAGTGTTAGAACATCCTTAAGCACCTCAGTTGCTTCAGCTGTTCTCAGATGCTGCTCCCAGGAAGAACATAGAAAATGAATCTTACTGAAGGTATTTTTTACTTGATCAATTCCCAGATGTTGTACCTGAACTGAAATACCTTTTTTTGTGATTTGATTTCACAAAACTGAGCTCTGGCCATATTTCTGCTTTCATGTAAACATTGCATGTAGGTGCTGAACTAAAGTAGCTTTCATAGGAATTCTGTACCTGCTTCATCATTCTTCTTATCGAGTTTCACCAGAGAACACAACAGATGTTCTGATTTCAGATGACATTGTAGCTTTTCAGCCTCCAAAAAAACATTCACTTGATGAAAATCCATAAGTGTCTAGGTTTCACTTTTTCTATTGCTTGCCTTTTTTTTTTTTTATGAGTGAAAATTCAATGTCTTACTCCAGAAGTGAAAAGTAACTTTATACAATATCTGCACTTGGAAATGTAATTCAAGTGAGAAAGTTTGGCAGTATAGCAGCTCTTAGGAAAGAAAAAAAACAAGATTGAATCACCAGAGAAAGAAATGGAAACATTTCACTGAACTGGATCCAAACAATGTGTTGGTGTTGCTCTTCCCAGGCTTTGTTGTGTTGGTATTATGGGATAGCTTTTGCAGGCATCAAGGAATAAAAGTGCCACCAAACACTGTAACTCAGCCAGGGCTTCAGCAGAGCTAAATTTAACTTATTCTTTCTTTGTATTTAGGGGAGCACCTTCAGGGTCAGGCTGGATGGGCTGCAGTGGAAGGGGTCCCTGCCCAGGGCAGCAGGGCTGCAATGAGATCATCCTTAAGGTTCCTTCCAGCCCAAGCCATTCTGGGATTCCATGACAATTTGCCTCATTTTGAAAGCTATAATTATAAAATGCTACACAAATGCTTTCAAAAGCAATCTGTAGGAAGTGAATCCTCTGCAATTTCTTGTGTAAATAACAATACGTACTGATTTTGCAATTTATGGTTTAATAGGACTTTCAAGATACTTCAGTTCTCAGTCTAATATATTTTATATTTAAAAAAAAAAACCTTTCTGTTTTTTGTAGTTGTCCATCAGATCTCCTTTGTTTTCTAAGTGTATTTTCCATGAAATTCTGTGGAGTTACTTAGACAATACTAAAGGTTTCCTTTTTGCAGTGGTTATCCTGTGCTTTATGCAAAGCTTTTGAAGTCATGATGGGGTAGGCTGGCACTCAACTCCCTCTGACATAATGCCATTAATGTTTCTGAAATCTCCTCATCAATGTTTTATCTCCACAGAAACCCTCTTGGAATATTTTGTTTATTATATGGGGCTCGTGATTCTTTGAGAAATTTTTCTTTCACAAGAGTACTTTTTCTGTTTTTTGTGTGCAAGGAGTATACATTTATTTTATCCTCATGATATTAATGAAAGACTGGAAGGTAACTTGCAATTGTTGTCAGTCATTTGCAATGAACAACGGTTTGTAAAATAAATGTGAAATAATATTTTTGGCAGTATTTTAGAATTTTTTACCCAACTCTAGAAATGTATGTGGCCATTAAATAGGATAAGTGTCAGAGCTTTAGAGCTCCTCAGAGTGTGTGTTAGAGAATTCCACTGATAGCACTGCATTTCTCTTGGGAAAGCTTCCTTTCTCCCGGGAAGGTACAAAGGTTAATTTCTAAGAGTAATGTATTTTTCATGCTTGTAGCATATCAACAAACATGTTAATTACAATGTGTTATAATTAACATGCTCAGAATGATTAAATATTTTGCTTGGACATATTTCTGTCTTAGGGCTTTTTCTGGACTGTTGATTTGCTGTTTTGTATGAGAGCTTGTAATTGCTGTCTGAGCTGCCTGCCTTGGTTTATGGCCTTACTGTGCATCATGGTTGTTCGTGTGAGAGACAAAAATAGGTACCCAAATTACCAGTGTTCATTGTCCATTCCCATGATTTTGCTATAAAGTGTAGATGGAAAAGATCTTTTAATGCTGTATAATCATCATTATAATTGTTCCGTGGTATTCACTCACCCTTTTAACGTGCTTCATGTTTTCCTTCAGGAATAAGGAAATGAAAAATCCCAAACTAAAATGTGCATTTATGTCTCCATAATGTGATGTAACCTGGTATCTCCTCATGTGGAATTATTTGGTTCTTTATTTGGTTCCCAGTGTGGGATGCCTGGCTATACCCAAGTGACTGACCTCATTTTAAACTGTTGGAGTAGCATTTCCTATAGAATCTTTTTGACCAGCTTTGATCATAGAGAGCTTTGATGAAGCTACTAATTAGTTTTTTGATTCATCTGTGTTTAGGAAAGAGAGATTTATTATAGTAGCACGCGCTTGTGCCGCTGATAATTAAAAGACTGTCAGCATTTTCATTATGTAACTCATCTCACAGCAGAGAATCCCTCCCCATCTGACACTGTGGATTATTTGTGAATGACTGTGGCACTCTGAAGGACTTGCCACTTAGGCCAAAATTGACTGAAAGCAGCGTTCCCAGGAACCTTTCCAGCCATCACTGCTGTGAGATAA
The DNA here is from genome assembly GCF_028769735.1 of Zonotrichia leucophrys gambelii. Taxonomy (NCBI): domain Eukaryota; kingdom Metazoa; phylum Chordata; class Aves; order Passeriformes; family Passerellidae; genus Zonotrichia; species Zonotrichia leucophrys. Next base: position 14,052,980 of record NC_088181.1, read on the forward strand.
GCATGGCCTGGCACTTTTCTCTCCTGGAAAAAACAGAAGAAATTGAAAAATCAGGACCAGACCCTCCATATTTGAAATTTGCGTGTGTGGTTTTGGTTTTTTTTATTGGAAAATAAGCTGTGCTGCAGATAAATTTAAAAAACCAACAAGCTAAGAAATAGACCCCCATTTTAAGAATTTCAGCCTTGTGTATCTTCATCATAAACCTACAGAAATAATTGGTTGTTGCCACAAAAAGAATTTTTAAACCTTTACAGTTTTGTCAGCAGTTGGACCATGCGTTCTTAATTTTTGCCACATGATCAGTTGGCAGTATGTTATGCATCTGCTTTTTAAAATCTGATTTTCCAAAATACGCATATGGCCTTTGCTCAGCCTAAGATGTAAGTCCACTTAGTCTGGATCCAATTTAGTTAGGGCTGCCCCTGGCTATTCCCATGTGTGAAAAATTCAGTTCACACAGGGTAGGTCATTGTCCATGTTCAAATCCCACACATCTACCACTCTGTATTAAAAAGGAAATTTTTAGAGGATATCTAAAATTGTCAGCAAATCTGATTTTGCAGCAATCTACAACGTTGGACTATGACCTATGAGGAGGAAAATCTTTCTTTAATGAGATATTTTGGTGTTTTTCTGTGCCTTCCTAAAAGCCCAAGGTGAATCCATGCCCCCCTGTGTGACTATAGAAGCAGCTCTCAGTGTTTCAGGCAAGGCTCTCATCCATTCCTTTCAAAATTTATGTATGTTTTATAACAAGGAGGCAGAGCACACTCACAGACAATATAAATTTTACTGCATAACAATAATTCAGTTTCTTTTCTTTTAAAGACTCTTGAAGCAATACATTATTTTTACTTGGCTGTCAGTGCGTTTTACATTTATAAAAGTGAGATGGCAGGGGAGGAAATGGGATTGTATTAGACCTCTACTTGCATTTATGCATTTGTGAAATACCATATGCATGGTTTATAAATTCTGTTAGATCAAATTCCTACCACTTATCACAACATAAATTTATTTTTTATATCTAGTCTCATTGACTTTTCTAAATGGACTTCTTCTCCCTCTTCATTTATTTTATCATTTTCTCTATTGATAAATCTGCTGTCAGAAATAGGAACTTCTCATCAACTTTCTCCATCCTGTAAATTTTTTTTTTAATAAGCAGCTTTTAATGATCATCTTTAATGGAAACCAAATAGCAATGTTTTATAATTGGGAAAGGAAAAAAAATGAAGCAGGCCTGGTGTGTTCAGTCACATTGCTGCAGCTCTGGAGATCTTGGCCTTTGCAGGGAATGGCAGCTCTGCTGTTGTGAGCTCTAGAAAAACCATTATACATAACACACTTCATGTCAGTGCTTGCCAGAAGGGAGAGAGGGAGAGGCTCTTGGACATGGAAATTGAAATTGTGAGCCACTCCGTTCTCTCAGTTGTCTTGTTCTGGAAGTTGTGACATCTGCTGAGCCACATCAGCTCTTTGGTAGCCCCTGGATTTTCTGCAGAAGACAGAAAATTGTCTTTTAAACACCTTCTCTGTCCTCCCATTCCCCAGAAAGCAGCAGGTTGTGGTGGCTTGTCATGGGTGTGTTTAGACGAACAGACTTTTATATCAAAGTATGATATTAATGTGCTCTGGAATAATTGTTTTCTTACATTGTAAATACAATCTACGAGCAAAAAACAATTAGTATTTTCACATTTTTTGAACAAGTAAAATGCAATTAAAACCACACATGAATTTGCAGTTGCCCAGTACAAAGCAAAATTACCATTTTAATGGAATGTGGCCATTAAATTCAGAGGAGACAGGAGATGACATGCACAGGAGTCACTTGGGGGAAGTAATGTGTTACAGGCTTGGTGGATTTTAATGTTGTTACTTTTCTTGTTAAAATCCCCTGCTACCACTTGGCTGGGCTTAATTAATGGTTTTGAATTTTGCAGAACTTCAAAGACTGGGAGGTGCTTTCAGATCTGATATGTAAAAATGAGAAATGATGTTGGAAGTTATTCTCAATCAGATAGAACACACTTACTGTCTTATTATTGTAGTGTAATATATCATCAAAGAACAGATAAACAAACCTCTTCTGATTAGTTTCCACCTCATTTATCTACTTTGTACAAATTAACTATTGTCCTTGACATCTTGAGGTGAAACAGTCAAATTCGAGTACTTACAGGCAATAATAATGATATTCTGTGTATATAAACTATTTCCTGCTTTTGCACATCACAAATACTCTTTCACATAAGTGGTTTTATTATGTGTGAAATAGTTCATAATCCCACTCCTTTCTTCTCACCTCTTGTAGTTTATTGTCTCAGGACAGGAATATACACATGACTTCAGCTGCAAAATTGCTTTTGTGCAGTAATGAGCCACTTCTGGCCAGAACAAAGCCCTGGCCAGCCAGGCACGGCCACATTTCCCACTAATGGGGTGGAATGAGGGGCACATTTGGAGCTACTAGCAGGGATTTTCAGCAGATAAGGTGTAATTACTCCAAGAGGTGCAGCAAGCCGTGCCTGAGGGGTAGATAATGATGTGCTGCTGGTGGCTCTGACCTGGTGTTTGTCTTGTCACCGAGGTGGTGCCCCTGGCTGTGTGCCAGAGCTGGTGCTGAGTGCCCAGCACCCCTCGCACACTCACCTGCTCTACCTCCAGGAACGTTCCAAAAGGCTTTAATTTTTGGAGTCAGTTTTTGTGGGCGCCTATCTTACAGCCATTAAAGATTGAATTTCCAACTGGTGTTAAAATTTTTTTGAACAAATGCTTATACTGAAATTCAGTAAATTTATCCTACCTTCTGCTTAATGAATTTAAATGTATGTTTCTATGCCAAAATAGTTTAGAATGCACATAATTCCATAATTCATATGGTGCATCTCTGGAAATGTGACCATCTCTGACTCATAAGACTGTATTGTGAAAACAGCAGAAGAGGCATTGCTTTGTGCTAACCAGTAATTCCAAGGAAAGAATCATATACTGGAATGCAGTCCAGAAGCATAAAGCTGTTTCTTTCGCCCTGAGTGGGAGGTGTCAAATGTGGATTTCAAAGAAATGTAGCCAGCAATATACAGAATGGTCAAAATGGATCCTTGAAATACAGTTGCTGCACTATGAGTTGGAGATTTCAGCATTATTTTGGCTTGTACATGTTAGACAAGGGCAGTCACTTTAATTAGCATGTGAGTCAGAGGATTTAGAAAAGTCAGGGATTAGTGTCTTGTATTAAAACTTGAAGGCTATTCCAAAAAACTTATTTTTGCCAGAATTCTATTTTGGCAGTAAAAGGTAATGAACAGATGTAATGAAGGATGTATCTTTTGCATATTCTGAACAATTTTAGAGTATAATTTTTGCTTCATTTTATTGAGGCCTGGAGTATGTGTACCTGCAAGTGCCTATATTGTGCAGGAAAACCAATACTTCATTTTAGTGGTACAGAAACTGCTTGAAAGAAGTGTATTTTTGAGATCTAATCCTTCCTCAAAGTTATTAGGCCTTTTAAAATGAATTAAATATAAGTTAGATTGAAGATGATACCTATCACAATTTCCTTTGCTGTATTTGCCTGCAAAGGGAGATTTGGCTTCACAAGAACTGGTGATTTGTATTACTGTTATCTAGACTTGTTTGTGGGCAGGATTTTTCCTGTGAGGATTGTGCAGTTCTCTCTGACAGCAGTGGGAATGCCAGCTGGATGTAGGAGCCATAGGCAGGGTGATGCTGTGCCCCAGCCAGGCAGGGGCTGTGCTCAGCCTGCAGCAGTTCCTCACTGCCCCCTCTCCTGATTTTCCTCCCAGCTTCAGTGTGAGTCCTGCCTGCACAGCACAGCTCCTTTGGGAGCTCTCCCCTTCCCCTGACTGCTGTGGAGCTGTCCCAGGGCTGCCCTGGGGATCTGCTCCACCATGGTCTTGCTCCCTGCTCTGCCCCAGAGCTCCTTGTGCACCCCCTTGTCCAATCTCAGAGCTCAAAGGCACCCAGTTCCTCACCCAGTTCCTCCTGTTGTTCCTAATGCAGCTCCTCACACTTCCCCTCCTGCTCTGCCCTCACTGCTGGGCAGTTTTGCCCTTTCTCACACACTCCCTCTTGCTCATATCATATTTAAATGTTCCTTAGGGAAGATGGAGCACAGACTGACTGTGGGCACTCAAGCAAATGATTGATGCTCGCTGTACATTGCTTTGAACTTTATTTCCGCTCATAGATCCTTGACAGTAGTCCAGGACTTGCTTGCATTTCTCTTGAGTGTAAAAAAAGCAGAAAAACAACAGCAAAAATCCCAAACAAAACAAGCACTAAAAAAAGAGAAAAGGAGAAGGAAAAGAAAAAGTTCTACATGAAAAGTCCAGCTGCTGTCACATTTCTTATCTGTACATTTAGTTCCTGAGAATGGGATGTAGAGGGCTGGACCTGCACAGATGGACTTTTGGGGAGTCACTCTGGGAAAATGAAAATCTCTGGAACTCCACAATGCCATGTGTCTGACTGAGTTCCCCAAATGCAGCATGGAAAATTTTCACTAGAAGGGGCTGCTGGGGGTGCTTTGCTAACAAGACCAGTGTTGTGCAAACATGAAGTCACCTCTGCTCTTGCAGCCTCACAGGGGTGCACAGAGAGGGGACTGTGGGTTGGTGTTTCTTATTAGCATACCTTCCCTCTGCTGTTAAATTGGGTTTTGCTTTTATTGATGTGAAAGAAAGCCAGCAGTGACCTTTCTGTTCTCAAGTCGTTCTCAGGAAGCAGAGGTGAAAGAAAAGCCAGCAGTCAACTGCAGTGACACCTGAAAAGACAGCAGTGAATGTCAGTGCTGAGGCTGGTACAAACTCATCATAGCTTTTTCTGCTGGTCCATTTGGGTGTGTGGAAATACTGACCATTCACCTTTAAAGCAGTTAATGTGCTAATAAACTTTTTGTCGTAGCGCTCTGAAAACTTTTGTAATTGCAACAGATGATAAAGGATCTGGGGTCTGTTTAATTGTTTTTTTAGTATATTTCTGGTAAGTGGTAGGAGGAAATGCCTCGTTAGGAAAGTCGAATGAGCACTGACATACCTGACACAGCAAACTGGCAGAATTCCTATGGCCATTAACTGAAAGAGTAAAACGAAAACAGCTCCTACATATTTATGAGGAAAACCAAAGCCTGCTTGGCTGGCCACAGTCTTTCACGGCTGTTGCTTTATTTTGTAATTACAGCCTGTCCTCATTGCCTGGTTACCTACAGGATAGCCAGCCCTTGATGGTCCCTGCAGCCTCCTCACTCTCCTAGCAATGGACTCCTGGAACAAGGACTGCCTGGTGTCCCTTGGGCAGAGAAAGTTACCAGCCTGTGCCAGGAGCTGGACCAACACGTTCTGGAATAAACTTTGTTCAAACCCCGGGCAGGACAAGCCTGGTCCCAATGCTCAGTAACTTAGCTGAGGAGGCTTCAAATGCAGAAAACAGATCACTAACACAAATTTTGAACAAGCCAAGGATGCCTTTGTCTCTTTTTCTTCTGGAACAGCTGTCTCTGATAAAAAGGTACAGAACCCCAGTCATGCTGATACATTTATCTCCAGAAATGTTTTATACAGCCTATCAAAGATTATCAAATAAACACACGACCTTGACATTGATTCAGTGATTTAGGAATGCAGTAGCCCTTTTCTTCCACTACTTGGAAGAGCTCTCAAGAGAAATGAAAAATTGAACTGTATCTTCAACCCACTTGAGCTAAGGTACAAAAATAGTAAACCTTGTAAGAGAGGCTTTTGAACACAGGTTTTTAATACTTCACAATCTGTCAAGGTCAAGTTTGAAGTCTTGGTTTCGCTCTGAGGTTTGACTTATCATTCTACAACTTTTCTAAGTAGAAGCAGCAGTTCTGTAGACTTCCAAAGGAAAAGGATGCTGTGGGCCATGATGATCCCTTCCCTTACCATTTCCACAGAGTTTAAAATACGCTGATCTTGACAGCTGAAGGCTTGGAGACAGGTCTGGCCCTGGGCTCTTGGGCAGAGGCTGTGCATGGGTTTCTCTCTAATACCTGTTGTATTGGCTGACTCTCCTCCTGCATCAAGAACTTACACTGATCACATGCACCCTGAAGCTATTTAAAGAGGGGTTAAAGGTAAATCTTTGATCTTAGATTGCAGTTCAGCTAAAATATCTTATTTTGCTGAGTTTGAGTTTTGTGCTTCTGAATGGTCAGATCTCTGTGCACACACTTTTAATTTATTGTGCTGTGATAAAACCACCTGAGTTACACTAATTTGTATCTAAATCTAAAAAACTGATGTGAAATAAGAGGAAGGGATTAAATACAGCCACTCTGTTTTTCACTGGAAAATATGTGCTATCAGTAATTGGCTAGAACTGTGGCATCACCTGCTGTAAACACATTAATTGTGGTAAACAAGATACAATTTTTATCTGCTCTCATCACTTCTGACAAGAGGTGTGAGGAGCTGTGCAAGTGACTTTGTTAAGGATGACTCAAAGTCAAGGACTGATTGCAGAGGGAGTGAATGGTCTGGGGAGGTGGCAGCCTGGGCAGGTGCCACCCAGCACAGCTGCACCTGCTGCAACACAAGTCCTTTGGCACCTAATTCTTAGCCCAGGAGCTATAGAATTCCTGAAAGTCCAGCAGAAGTTTTGGCATTTCACAGGTTATTTCACCCATCTCATAGATTTACATGGTTTATGTTCCTCCATAATAATAATGGATGACAAAGCAGGCTCTAAACTGTCGTTCAAAACTGTTTTGATTTCAATTCCCTAAAAACCTTATTGGGTATGGAGATCAAGGGTTTTCAGTTCTTGGCCTTATGAACAGCTTTTACAGAAACAGAAACAAGTGAGTGATGGTTATTCAGGTTTCTTTTTTTCCTCCTTCAAATTTTGAAATTAACTTCTATTTCTGTCTGCATTATCTTTTCTCTCTTCCTCTTTATATGCAGTAGTAAAAATGGAATATTGTTTCAATTTAATCAACTTAATTTTTAATTGTGTGTTATTTGTACTTTTTATTATGAAGATAGTATCAAATTTTCTGAAATGGTAAGAGGTTTATATCCACCATTGTTTTTCTTTCTGAGAAGCTGTTCTAAATTCAACTAGCAATGTTTTTTTGTATTGCTTCCTATTTGGCTGCATTATGTGTAGAGGGGTCAAAATACATGCCTTTGATTTATGTGGCAATGTAAAGAACAGCTACAAATGCCATGAGGCAGAGAGTTTGAGTCTGTCCTATTGCTAAGTGTTTCTCTGTGAAAAATGACTCCTTGTTCTTTGGATCACAGAGATTGTACAATTACAATTTTTAATCAATCCAACACAAGATTCATTGGTTCTTACTGTGCAGAGCACATAGTCACAGTCCAATAAATCTGCTTCTGATGTGCAGATCCAGACTCCTGAGCCCCTGGAGACTGTGTACAAATGACAGGGATGTCTGCCTTGCCTGTGGATTTGCATGGTGTCAGGTGGAGGGAAGGTGTGCTGAGACTCTTCTGACTTCTAATGTGCCATTTTATGGCTTGCATTTGAATGATTAGAAATGAGGTGCTTGACCTGGTGCATGCAGGAGGTGTTACTTATTCCTTTCTCTAGTTTTTTTCTTTCTCAAAGTGAGATTTTGATGCTCTTGGATTCTTTTGTAGTGGTTTAGCTCTGGGTGAATAAGATCTCCATTTTCCAAGGGCTGGAAAAGCATTGCAGTAACAATGAAATAGTTCTATATCAGGGAAAGGTTTTTCACCCAGAGGGTGTTTGGGCACTGGACAGGCTCCCCAGGGCAGTGGGCACAGTTCCAAGCCTGGCTGAGCTCAAGAAGCGTTTGGTCAATGCTCTCAGGCACATGAGGGGGATGGATGGGGTGTCCTGTGCAGGGCCAGGAGCTGGGCTCGAGGGGCTGATGGGTCTCTCCCAGCTCAGCTTATTCTGTGATTCAATGATTCCAAAATCCTGTCTGACAGGGTTCTTTTGGAAAAAGCACTGAACTGTCAAATCCTGCCTGGGAAGTGAAGCAGGTGGTGGATGGGCTGAGCCACATTCCCCATGATACACAGAAATGTTTGTAAGTTATGCAACGCCAAAAAAGAACTCCCAAAGACAATGAACCATTTTTCCTGAAAAGCAATTTTAAATCTAAGGCACGTGAAGCCAGCAAGGAGGGATACATCCTGGGAAACCTCTGTGGAGAATTCAGAAAAGCTTTAAACTTCTGGTCATTCCAAACACGATCCATCCAAGTTTGTTAACAACTCCTACATAGACTCTGGGACATTTTGTCTTTACTGAATGTGGTTAGCACCAGCCCTGCTGATGAGTTTGCACACAGCATCCCAGGACTGAGAGACAATAAACATGCTCCAACATGAGAGATCAGCTATCAGGGAGGCAGCTCTATGCTGCTGTATATAAATTTATTGTGTATGGCACAGCACCTGAGGGTGGGCAGGGCTGGGCTGGGCTGAGGCAGCAGGGGACACCTGCCTGAGCTGAACTGAAGGAATGGCAAGAGAAGATAAACAGACAGGAACCTGCTGGGGAAGGAAAGGGCAGAGAAGAGCAGAAAACTAAAATATATGATGGGTAGCAAGACAGATAACAGGGCTGAATAGGAAAACCAAGGAACCTGTGGAAGGAAATATGGGCAGGATGTGAAGGAAGCAAGAACAGAAAGAGAGCTGGAAAGGAGAGAGCTGGACTGCAGCTGGTGGGAGCAGTGCAGGGCTTGGACACGAGCCTGGCCATGGGAACAAGCAGGAGAAAGGGACACAAACAAATAAATAAATTGGGCCATTCTTAGCATTTCCTTAGGTGCAGCTATGAGGTTTTAAACCACAAAATTCTTCTGATGCAACCTGGGTTCTTTAGGATTCAATGCACAAATATCTTCTGACTGTCCTTTTAATATTTAATTTTTTACTGATTGAGGAAGTAAGAAATAACTTAGAAGTTACTGCAAAAAATATAGACTGAAAAAGGCATCTAGAAAACCCAGAAAATATCAAACATTTATCTGTCTTTTAAAATGTTTGTTAATTTAAAATAAACTAGCAAACAAAAAGCCATCATTTATGATTGACAACATAGGAAGTTTTGTTAACATCTTTTTAAAAAAACTTTAGAGGTGCTACTGTAAAAGAGAATGAAAAATAAGTAATTTGGAAGATATTTTTGGTGGGTATTTTCTGTTCATTTATAGCTCTTTCTCAGGGTAATATTGCAAATGTTATTTGCAAAGGCTTTGCTCTGTATCACAGATAACATGATAACAATAAGGAATATAAAAAATTTGAGTTTTCTGTAAGTAAATGTTTTTGTGTACACAGGGATCATGTACACACAGTTTGGGATCAAGGATCTCAGTTTTGTCTGGCAATTTACAGAACTTTAGTTTGGGAAATGATGTTGTGCTTGCATCCAAACATTGCCTTTCACAATTTGTGCAGAGATTTATGACTTCTGCTTAGGAGCAGCAGCTTTCTTTGGTGCTGGTCTTTTGGTGCAATGTTTCCAAAATAACTTATAACTTTTGTTGTTCATAGTAAATACAAAATATTTTCACAGCTCTGCTCTTGCCATGTTTATGTTCATGAATTTTTCTTCAGATCTGGGAGTGGTGGTAGACAGTACATATGGGCCGTGGTGCTTGAAAGAACATAAAGAAGTATTTAGGCCCTGAGGGAACAGACCCAATATTAATCTGAAGTCACATTTCACTTTGCAGTTTGCTTTCCAGCCTACATTCACTGCTCCTGTGCACTGCTGATATTCTGCCTGCTGGCATAGACTGCTGGACATGATCCAGGGAAACAAAGCCCTCAAACAAGAAAGAAAGGTTTTAGCATCAGGATGATTTATTTTGAGGAACCTTTCATATGCTCTATCAGAAAGGAGGCAGGATTAGTTACTAAATAAAATGTTTATGACTCTGCTGCATAATAAATGTCTTTCTCCTCTTACTTGTCCTACTTAGTCCTTAGTGTAACCTGGTCATGTTATCACTGAGCAACATTTTCCAAGGATTGGAGTCTTGTCAAGCAGCCAGGCTCAAGCAGGAGAGAAGCAAACCCTTGCCAGAAGGAGAGGGGACGGAGACACTGAGAGCCAGGGATTCCAGTCCCATAATTGAGTCATTCCTCTGAGTGAGGCAACTCAATTTCACTGGGACATGAAGAGAACAGAACTGGACTGGGATGCTGTTGGGTTTAGGTGGTTTTGGACATAGGAAGTACCAGGAGAGCTGAGAAGTCAGGCTTTGGATATACCCCAGGAGTTCAGTGCAGCAGGGTTTCCAGGGCTCTTAAACATTTCTGGAGTGCAGCTCTTCCCTGGTGCCCTGTACCCATCCAGCTGCTTTCCTCTGGACAAATGTTATCAGTAATGTAATCTGCTTATCTTTTTTGAAGCTTCAGAACGCAAATAGGTTTTTCAGCCCTGGAAAACCATTTCATGATTTATTTCATATTCCAAATGCAAGATGGCATGGGGGACTAGCATTGTTTTCTGACAGATTGTCAAGCCTGAGGCTAGTGTGCATGTCTGGCTGTGCTGAATTCAAAATTGCTATTTTTTTAGAGGAGGATGGCTGACTGAATTCCTGCTAGACTGGTTTCTTTTTGGAAATGTTCTGTTCTCCTGTGTTGTGATTCAGATTGTCTTTTCCTTCATAACAGGTGGTGACAAGTCCTTGGGGTGCCCTTAGCTTAGAATTCCAGCAAAGTCATGGAGATAACATGGCACGTAAAAATTCACTGAAGCATGTTTGACTTTTCTCTCCAGCCGTGTTTCTACCTGTGCTGCTCTCAAATTTCAGATCCCCATTTCTCCTTGCAAACTGTCAAGAAGGAAAAGGTAGAGGAACCTGCTCTGAGCAAATTCAGTGCACAAGGTTCATTCCTGGGAAGTCTGGGGCCATGCAGATGGTTTGAGCAGGGTGCTTTAGGATTGTGAGGGCTCTGAAAAGAGAGGCCCTTGTTAGACACTCCCAAATGCTGGGAGGACATTGTGGCTGTCAGAAAGAATTCCATTATGCCAAAGTTGGTGCAGATTTCTGCCAATAAGGACAGAACAAAGTGTTCTACCAAATAATAGACGTGTTTTGCTATTACATCACATTTTAGTGTTTTCATTAAACTTTGGGTTATGGGATTGAAGTAACTTAATTTCTCTCCTTTCCTCATTACAATGACAGCTTTTTGTTTTTCCACTCTATTTTTAGAGGAGTAGGAACACCATTCATGACAATTCTTTCACTTTACCTTTTCTCTTAATGCAGTTTATAATACTCCAAATGATGTACTGGGCTGTGGTACAGGAAGAGTGCTAAAAATGAGAAGAGCACTAATTTAGTTGGGTTGTCATACCACTTTTCATAAGGGTGCAGATGGTACCAGTGAAAAGAATTTCCTCTGCAGACTTTAGCATCTGAAGGCACACAGGTGCATCTTGGCTGCCAGTCCATTACTCTTTAGCAACTTGGGCCATGCCTGATTTACAGTGCCAGTCCAGCAAATAACAGAGGAGAGGAGCTGAAGCAGTGTGAGTGAATTTACTAAATTGAACACAGTCATCTGTGATGGCTTCTGCTGTCTGAAAAGGCTCTAGGAGTTAGACCAGGCTAAAACAAAACTTCAGGAGGCAGATTACCACATGAAACATTTGGGGCATGGATCCACGCTCCTTGATTTCAGTTATTACCTGAATCAATCATTTTCTTTTGTTTTTGTTTTTTTCCCCCCATCCTTCTCTTATGTAACTGTCCCTATCTGCTCGATAGCTGACATAACACCTTTATTCCTCTGATGTTGTTTGCATTAAAAAATGCAGTGCCTGGGACATGACACCACGTGCTTCTGACCTTGCAGTGCTGACCTTATCAGTGGAGTGTTTCATAACCTCTCCCACTGAAGAAGATAAGGTTGACTAAACTGGATGTGTCTCGAGCCATCGGGCATTCATCCACAATGCTAAAGCCAATTTCAATGAGGTCACTTTTTCACACAGTGAACCTATAATAGTTTTTGTCTCCTACTGTCTGATTTATTCTGCTGGCAAGGACTGCTGGCTTCCCTGAAACTGAGGAGGCAGTTTTTATTTTTTTTTTATTTTTTTTTCTCTAGACAGGAAAGCAATATTTATTTTTAAGAGAATAAGCTTTTATATATAATACTTCACCATGTCTCAGTTGTGAAATTACTTCACAATTTTCCTTTTGATCTGCCTGCATTTTACACTCCTGCAGGATTTGCATTGTGAACTGTAACCCTGTTGCTATACATACAATGCAAGGTATTTAAATACTTTCCTACTTTATGGAGATAATTATAAGCTCTATTTCTTGAACAATGAAAGCAAGACAAATGCTTAAGTCTTCCCATTTCAATTGTAATAAAGCAGATGTAAAATGAGTTCCAAGGGATTAAACACCCTGGATGTACTTTGAATTGTCCCATTAAACACCTTGTCCCAGAGAGCATTGTAATTACCGTGTCTATTTGATAGTTTCTCATTAATTACATCGCCACTAATTCTTAGTATCCTATGCAATCTCTTCCTTTCTTGAAGTTCTCAGAATGAAATAAAAAGTAAAGAATAAGTGTCTGTGTACCCTAAAGGAGTTATTTGGGCCATATTCACAGTAAAATGGGAGTGTAATGCGAGTGTAATGCCACAGTGGAGTGGATGGGTTTGCCCAGGTGACAGTGGAAAGGGAATTGTGTGTCTGAAGTGTTTCTGCAGTCTCAGACAATGGCCTGGCACTATGACTGCGCTGCATAAATCAGCCAGGGATGCTTAGCAATGGACTGGGGGATGAGGACCAAGCAGTGATCAGGCTCATGTGGGTGCTGTTCAAAGAGCTGCAAATGGAGGCACCCAGAGGTGTAATCACTGTCCTTGAAGGTACAATTGCAAATACACAGCTGAGCAAGAATGATCCATTACTGCATGTTAGATTAACAAAATTACAGTTTTGCCTTACCAAATGGTAGCTGCACTTCTTAGAATGTGAAACCTACTTAGGCTTGGCAGAATCAGACTCTTTTCAGAATAACCTCTTGCATCTTTTCATTATGGTCATCCACAGTCACGCACACACTCACCCCACGCAATCATCCCATGTCAAGAGAACTACATTTCACCAGCCTGTGAACCTTGGGTCAAGTATGCCTATAGGGTTAATATGAAATTAAAATATAATTCCCGTTTATTCATTGAATTGATGTAATGGAATAAGGCTGGGAGAGGAGAGAATATTAATTTTTCTTTGAGCAACATGTAGCAATAGAACAGACAAGTTTTCAGACACACCATCAAAGATACACAAGGATGCTATCAAATTTGTTTCTTTTACATCATTACTATACTTTTCTAATTAAGATATGTTTTTAACATATTCCAATTGAATGGGTTTAACTGTGGTCCCGCAATAATCTTCTCACTTTCATGAACCCATTGTTGGTTGATAAAGGAGGGAGATGTATTGGTGTGATGTGATTTCTGCAGATAGCATCTCAGTCTAGAAAAGGAATGATGCCATTAGTTCTGATGTCAAGGTAGCTTCCTTGGCTGACTTCTAGTGCAAATCATCATGACCTGTGGATTCATCACTCCTCCTGAGCCTTCTCCTAGCTGAGCAATCTCAAATGCAGGCAGCAGCAGGTCAGTCAGCCTTTCACCTGTCATTCAGGAGCAGTGGGTTTCCAAAGAAACACAAAGAAAGGGACAACACATCTGACTAAACCACAAACTGATGTGGAAAGGGTTGAAATGCCTCACTGACAAGCACAGCAAAGAATACAGCAACTTTCAAACATTGATGGTGAGGCTTGCAGTGATAATTGGGAAATGGCACAGATCTTCATTAGCTTTCAGTGGAGGAATTATTTTTCAGGATATTCTATTTGTGCTGCCATGTCTGGATTTCCACAGTTGTGTTGGTAAGTGGTGCTGTTGTAGCATCTGTATTTAGGGCACAAATGTTCCTAGATTTATAATGGCACTGGTTTAGAGCCATGGTAGATTTTTTCTTGTGTTGCAGAAATGCATCTCAGTCTTTCATCACTGTGTTATAACTTTCTCTAGGGTAGAGTTTCTAGCACTGCAATTTTAAACTACAGCTCTTTCTTACTAAGAGATACCTCTAAGCAGGGGTTCCTATCATTTTAAGCACTATGTTATGCCTCCAGAGGAGAATTCCTGAACCAAACCATAAACTTATCTCTTTTTCTTCCCTTTTTCTTTTCCCAAAATAAGAGCTTTTTCCTGAGTTACTCTGACAGTACACTTACATAATCCAGCTTCCAGCACAAGATTCCCAGCTCTTTCTTTAGAGACATGCTTATATCAAAGAACACTCCCAGCTGGTAGGAACAACATCCTTACTTGACAAATGTTTCTAAAAATTAATGCATCTGTCTGTTTTTCCTTCTCTCAGACGTTTAATATCCACGTGAATTTCTCCCTCTTGCTTTTCCAAGGGGCTTCATTGCCATATGTTCTTCCTGTATTAATTACTTCTGTCCACCTGATAACTGCATCCCAGGGTGAAATCATGCAATTAAATAAATAATAAATAGCCAGTCAGGGCAGAGCAGAGTTAGTACATAAACCAGATAAATGAGTAGGGAATGTGTTTTCACTCACAGCAAGCAGGAGCTTTGGACTAGCACATTTTGCCATTTTTCCTTGTTATGTTTGGTGTTCCAGCACTTGGGCAGGCCTGACAGATATGACAGCAAAGCAAGATTTGTGAATGGGATAACAAGTAATTACACTGCATAAATTCAGCAGCAATAATGCATTCTTTGTTTCCATGTCTGAAATGCTGTCTGGGATCTAGATGTATCTAGGAACACAGGCACCAAGACAGATGCTGATACACAACAAACACTGGTAACTGCAGAGTACAAATCTGGCACTGGTGTTGAGATTTACTGTGCTTGTTTCTTAATTTTAGTGAACAAAAGGCTTTTAACTCAAAAAGAATCAGTCTCTGAATTTTAGCAAAACCTTCTGTAGACTAGATTTTTCAGGGCACGTGAACATGATGAATTTCCAGGCTTAATGATTTCTGAGCCCCAGAAAGCCCTAATGTACTGCAATTGTCAGGGTGAACTGGATGCTGCCCTGCTTTTATTCCTGTTAAACTGCTATTGTCTGATATGCTCAACAGTTGGGCATTAAAATAAGGTTGGATTAAAAAAATCAGAGGATTTAAAAAACAATAATCAGATACAGTTTTTGTAGTTTTCTGGGCTCAGTCTGTTCAGTTCTTTCAGAGGAGATCTATCAGAACAGCTCAGACTGACCTGTACATTTACAAATCTCTTTCTGAATAAGTCAGGCTGTGCTTGGAGAAGGTTCATTCAGCCCTGCTTCAGGTTGTGGTGCAGCAGCCACCTTTGTGGATTTGTTTATAAATCAGTTGTGGTGAATCAGCCACTGCTGGCATCCAGAGCACTGATGGTACAATGCAGAGCTCTGAACAGGCTGCACCACAGCTGCTTTTTGCAATAAAATTCATAAATGTACCCCCAGAGGTATCTGGCACAGTTTAGGGTGAAGCAGTTGATGAGGTGCAGAAGATTTACAGCTTTACAGATTGCACTGGGGCTACAGCTATTTGCTCTTTTCCAAAGAAGACTCCTTTTCTAAATAATTCTCTTTTTGGAGAAGAGCAGTAAAATTATCAGGACGGTGTACAGGAAATTTGGCATGTGACATCTGCTAACAAATAACAGTGGACATTTACCATCTGGTTCAAGAGAGTTCAGTTTTTGAATCTGGAAGTTAAATGAAGTGAACTCTCAGCTGATGTGGGGAAGTTGGAGAACATGGATTCTCCAAACTGCCCAGAAATTTGCTGTCATCATTATTTGCCTTGTAGTTGCCTCCTTCAAAAATGACCATGTTTTCCAGAAGCATGTTAGAGTACAGCTAGTCAGTAAACTCAGAATTATGCTGTTTCTGGTGAGAATAAAAGGATGAAGCAGGACACAAGGTAAGGCATGTGTTGGAGGAACTGCTTTGAAGCATTTTCCATCACAGCAGGAGGAGAAATCAAGGGGCCCCTGAGACCAAATATCTGGTCCAGCTTCTCTTTTTCTGATTCATGCTACAGCTGGCACCACACCAGGGCTGTAAAATGATTACATCAGCTCCACTGGTATTAACTGGAATCCATTATATGATTCTGTCTCAAGAACCTTTCTCCTATGAAAGGTTCTTGCCCCTTCCATTAGAAGCTGGCCACAAAACCAGTCTGGGAGCCCTGTGGCATGGCCGGCTTGGCTGAAGGGCTCCAGGGTTTCAGTCCCATCTCTGTGGAGCTTCACAAGTGAGCTTGTGCATGAGTTATCAGGTAACCCCACTGTCAGTAGTGCTTTACTCAGGGATTTAATTAATTGTGTACAGAGAATATGTATGCTATACAAAATGTTGGTGTGGAACATACCACAGATGTGAATTGAAAAAATTGGAGAAGAATCACCATAAATCGTTGCTGGTTCTGGCTTTTTTTCATTATCTAAGCAGATATTTTTTTATAAGACACCACCTGCTAGAAAAATAATATTCCTGAATTGTAAAAAGTCTCACTGCTCAGAAAAACCTGAACCTTTATAAAATAAGTGCATCTTATGTGTACCTAAACCCAAACAGCTTAAAAACCTGGACAGCTACTCCTAGGGAAAAAAAAAATATACTCCTCATAAAATAAAAATTACTCTGGTAAATGTGACCAGTATAAGCAAACACTACAGATACACAGAGGCACAAGGTTAACAAAACATAGATATTATCTGATTTAAATTTCCAGGTTTTATTAATTTAATTCTGGTCTTCAGTTTGAGGGTATTGGTTGCTGGGAATGCATAGATTTTTCTATTTCCCTTACACTTCATCAATTTCCCTTGATTTTTTGGGTCTAATTATCCACTAGATTGCACTTTAAAGCTATATTGATACTGAGTATTTAAAAAGATTAGTTTATCCACTCTGGTCTGTAGATTTGGATTGGTTTCTTTGGGCTGTGCACCAGCAGCACCTATTAGCTCCAGGATATTCATATTTTTGGTGGCTACAGTAGGAACAGGATGACCAGCCTCTTCCCACTACACTTTATATCAGATCAAATGCTTGCCTGCAGCAGCAGCAATTTGATAATGGTCTTCATGAAACTACTACAGACTCGTTACTCTGGGCAAATTGCTTTGTGTGGTGTAATGTACTGGGCTGGAGTCTAAGGGGACATGAACCTCAAACAGTGCTTAATACAGACCATAAAATATTTAGAGCCTGATACATTAGTTTTAAAATGCTTACAAAGGTTACATTTTTATCCAAAAAGAGAGAAAAGAAATGCTGTTCCCATTAAGTCAGTGATTTAATAGAGTTTTCAGTACAATGCATTTACTCCATGATAATCAATTGCCTCCAGCAAATTAAAATATAAATTAGGTTGTCTGGGAGAAAAGGAAGCTCTAAATCTGTTCGTTCTGGCTGCACATAAATACAAATTTTATAGTTATGGTTTCCTAATGTCAAAAGCAACACATCATGACAGAAAGATATTTTTAGCTGCTTTGATTTTTAATGCATCAACTATATTGATTGCATTTTTGTCAAAGTTGGGATTATCAAAATATATCTATAACCTTTAAAATGTTCCTGCATTTCTTCATTATATACATCAGGTATGCATGAATGGTTTGAGCAGCAAGCATTGTATTTCTACTCAGCAAAATACTCAGAAAAGCTCAAGAGCCTTTTTTGGCTTTCCTTTTCCTAGTGACCAAAGAGATTGAATTGGAAATTTCTTTCCTATTCAGAACTAGAGATGGTAACTATATTCAAATTAAATACTGCAACTGATAAATGAGCTGCTAATACCATTGTATATTGTCCTAATTAATACTGCATCATACTGAGTAATATCAAAATACATGGGGGAGAAAAAGGGTGATTTATTCTGGGAGCTGCATGGGTACTGCTGGATACACCAATATCTCAGTTGTATTTTTGTACAGTTTCTCTGCCAGTGGCAGTTAGGAGGAAACATGCTGAAAATACTTTGTGGGGGCATAATTACATGTCAGAGTTGTGGCTGGTGTGTTATGCCCCTTGTCTCACTGGTTTGTCTGTAGGGTCAGAGGCAGACCTGTCTGGACGGAGGAGTGCTATTTGGGGAAACATGGATAACACACCTCTTAGCTCTAGGTGACATTATGAACCCTATATAATTTTGCTGCACTTGTAGCTTTTTAGCCATCTTTCATCACTTTTATATGCAAAATGCTAGAAATCCATGTGAGGTATGAGATAGGGCTAAGAACAGAGAGGTCATTACATCCTGATGATTGTCTGAGGTGTGGGCAAGCCAGCTTGTGGAGGAAAGATCACCTGAGAGCCTCCAGGGGGAAGGGCAAGGCTCAGGTGCAGTCACTGTGGTCAGTTCTCCTTCCTCACTACAGGACCCTTGGAACCTCCAGGGGTTCATTGTACACTGGGGTAGGAGGTTATTGTACACTGGGGTTCATTGTACCCAGGGGTTCATTGTACACTGGGGTAGGAGGTTATTGTACACTGGGGTTCATTGTGCACAGGGGTTTATTGTACACACATGCCTGGAAAGGTGAACTGAAGTTTCAGCCTGCTGATGGCTGGAGCTGCTGGCAATGTGCTCAAGTTCAGTGACAGCCTGGGGACAGTCTGGTCGTTGCAGTGCAAGCCTTGGGCTGTGCACCTCCTGTTCTGGGGTGCCACAGTCACCCCCCGTGCTGCAGAGTGCCCAAATCCCCAAATCTGGGAGCAGCAGCAGCCCTGCCTTGGCTCCAGGGACAGCCTGGCTGTTCCTGTGTCACAGAAACCACGACAGGAAATGTTCTCACCTGGTCTTGCTTTGCTGTCCTCGTAAGCCTCATATTCTGGGCTTTGTGTGCAATTTTAGCCCTACATCGACAGCACAATCTAATTGCTTTTGCAATTGATTTTGTAGGATGGCTCTCCTCCCATCTTGTGCTTGGCTACAATAGGAAGAAGATATGTTTTAAAATACCTTTTTGAAATATATAGCCATCTTAAAAATGATTTTTTTTTTACTGTGCTGTGTGGCTTCATGTTTTTGAAGATAATAAATTATGGCTGAGAGTGAGAAAAATCAATTTTGCAGATTTGTTAATGTAACAAAGATCCCTTGTATTCTACAGGAAGAATTGATTCCTGAAATCAGAGGTAGGTATTTTAAGCTTGCACTCCTGAGGCTTGTAAACTCTTGTGTTATTTAATTTTTATGTGTGAATGTTTTGTTGGGAGTTTCTTAGATCATAAATAAAATCAAAATCATGTGGCAGGAGGCAAAGGTTTTTCTTATGAAAAATACTTTCTTTCTGACATCCAATACAGCACAATTGAGTGAGTCTTGAAAAGAAATTCAAACATAAAAGTCCCACCATGAACCAGAGCTGCTTTGTGAGTAATTCTATGATAGCTTGATTCCATATCAGATGAACTAGAGATTGTGTCAGTGTAGTTCAAAAAGAATTGTGAGTTTGGTTTTATGGGTTGTAGTTCTGTGGTCTCCATTCCAGTTTTCCTGTGGAATCTACCATTTGATACAGAACACATTTTTGGATCTTTATTCTACTTGATATTAAAATATTATTTTTAGATTTGAATTAAAGGTCTCAACAACATTAAATCAAGGCCATATTTTTAATATAGTAATAATTAACATTGACATCAATATAGGCACTGAATTATTGTGAATATTTATTTAGAGTTCGCAAAATTATGACAACCTTCCCAAAGCTTTCCATTAAAAAATTTTTAAAAAAAATTTTCCCAGTACAATTTTTTTTTTCCTAGTAAATTCTGGGAACTTGAATGCTGTAAGCAGAGCTTCTCAGAGGAAACTAGGCTAAGTTGATCCCCAAATCCAGAGAAGTTCCTCTTGAGCACTCCTGAAGCAGTGAATGAAGGAGATGGACTTCTGGACTTCAGCCCTGGATTTGGTTTGTTTTCTGTGTGGGGCTTTATCAGATCAGGATGTGAGAGATGAGACCTGGGAATGAAGGCAATAGATATAAAAGGCATTGAGAGATAGATTTCCATAGTATAGGCAGAGTTATTTGCTCTTCTTAAGTAAAAGTATCTTATTTATTTATATTAAATGTAGTATTTAAATATAAACTGGATGCTCATGGCATTTGGCAATCCCCACAGGAGGAAGCATCCATACCACCAATGGGAATTTGGGAGTGACAAATGCTGATGTGAGACCAAGTCTGTGCTCTGTCTGTGAATAAGTACACTGTGCAAGAGCTGCTTGACTGTTTTCAGGGCCTTGGAAAGTTCTGGTGGAGCTGTGAGGGTGCTGCCCCACCCTGCTGTGCCCCACTGGGGCAGGGAAGCAGCAGCTGCAGCCAATGCCCAATTCCCCCATCACCAGACTGGGATTGGCAGCACCTGTGGGAGCAGAGGGTTTAAAGGGAAGGGGCTGTGCAGAGCTGGCTGTGCTGGGAGGAGTTCTGGAGAAACTGTAAGTGATTTTAGAGTTGTTTTTTTAAGTCTTGCTGAAGTAGAGCACTGTTCTGAGCTGAGTGATGTGTCTGGGGTGGGGTGGTGTTCCTCTGGGCTCCTTCTGGTGTGACTTCATGGCACACACCTGCTGACTCTGCCCGAGTGGAGCGTGAACCATCAGAGGAGTGGAGATTTCACTGTTGGTCTTGCGTTGGGTACTTACATAAGAAAGTAGGTGATGATTTCTGTTCTAAAATACTCTGCTGTCCTCTTGAGAGAGCAACTGAAAGGTCAACTTCATATAGGCAGAACTATTTCTGTTGTAAAAGATGTTTTTGTCTTTTGTGTGCTGGTGAGCCACGAGGTGAGCAGTGCTGTGGGAAAGCAGCACAGGCAGAGACAGGCAAAAAGCATTCCCAGATTTGTTTTTGCTGGAAGAACTATGGAGGGAGAAACCTTTGTCTTGAGGGCAGGGCATGGCTGTCCTGAGGAGAGATGTTTTGGGATGCAGCCTCCTGTTCGCAGCTTCGCAACTTCATCTGCCCCTCTTTTCCTGGAACTGATGAGGCACCACCAGTAACAGGAGGAGTATTCCCAGTGTGGCTGCTGAAATCTGACTGCTAAGAACCCTGTGGGGCTGCAGGGGAGGGAAACTGGGCTGGGGGAGGTGGCACTGCCAGTGTAGGCTCATGTTGAGAGAAGGTTGGTGGTGGTGATGTTAATAAATGTTAATCACTAAATTAGGCTAGTGTAAGGGAGCAGTGCTGTTTCTTATGACTATACTTAGCTTGGATTTGCAGCTATAAATGCCAAATTGAATAGATACCTTTTCTAGAAGCTGAATAATTGTGCTCTTGACCATGCTAACCAAGTCCTGTCCCTGCCTGTAAGTTTAGGTTGTGTTGAATGCATCTGCTTATGGTGTATCTTTGGCCTTGCTCCCTCAGGTTTCAGGTGTAACGGATTGTTTCTCTCCTTCTAATATAATTTGGGGCTCCTGTCAGGAGGAGCAGCTGGACTCAATTCCCCAATCACCAATTAGCAGCAAGACCCTAGCAGGTGTGTGTGGTTAGGTCTTTTTTTTGTTGGGTTTTTTTGGTTTGTTTGTGTTTTTCCTGGCCCTTCTGAGGATGCTGAGTGAGTGCTGATGGTGTGAGGTGGGGCAAAGGGGGAATCTGGGTAATATGAACAGAGATGAATGATGGAAGATGAGACTCATCCTTCAATTCTGTGTTACTGTGGTAACATCCCACAAGTATTTTATATTCTGATTCTAAAAGATATGTATAAGAAAAAAAATCTGTTAGATGCTTATCTTGCATGGCTATGCCCTTCACTCTACAGAAATGAATGTTGTAGTGATTGATTCTTCCAGAGCAGTTCAGTGGTGTAAGATGTGTTTCTTCCTGTGCCCACAAAAACAGCTGTACCAGTGGAAAATGTTTATCCTCAAGGGGCTGAAACCTGGAAGTTTGTCTGCTGACATCTCTTAGAGGGATTATTTTGAAGCAGTAACCCTCAGCTCACATGGCAGACAAGAGTGTGCTGGGTTTTGATGGAATAGGTGAATAAACAAGCGTGTCCTCACTGCAGAGTTGACTGGAATGCTTTCCCTGCTTGGCTCTTAACTTTATAGAGGTTTTTTTCCTTTAATACTGACATTTTTAGTTCTTTGCTGACTAAAGCAGGAGTTAACAGAGCTTTTCAACTGTGAACATGAGAGCTCTGCAGAGGCTTTTTCCCAAGTGTGCTTTTCTCATTTGAGCAAGTGTCCAGAGGAATTACTTTTACTGAAGGAAATGTTAACAACAAAAGGTACACAGTTGTGAAGCCCCAGGCCTTTGAGATGTGCACTTGAAAATGAGCCATATGCTGAGAACATGTGAATCTGGATGGATTTTTACTGTTGGACACTTGCTATACATAATTTGGAAATGCATGCATGTATTTTTAAGAGGTTTCTTTTCTGTAGTGGGGGCTTGTTTTTTTGTTTTTAAGAGGTTGTTCAGGTCTTATTTTTCTCCTTCAAAAGTTTATTCTGTGTGACTTGCAGGAATTGCAAGTATATAAAGCAAATTGTTGTTTCTATAGATGTTTGGAGACCTGCAGAAGAATTTCTCAGCACCGATTTGGTTTGTTGCCCATACAATGATATTCAGCCTTTTCAGCTGCACTGCTCTTTTGCTTGACATCTTTCAAACACATTTCATTTGCATCAGTGAGGGTGAGAATATCCATCTATGGGACAGGGAATTGACTTTGTTAGAAATGCGAAACTCAGTGGTGCCCTTTCTAATTGTTTTAGTTATTTCATTGCCTTTTTCTGCTCAATCACTTAATACTTCTGTGATTTTATTCTTTAAATTTTTAAGTTTCTTTTTTTTTTTAATTGAAGCATGGACTATGCTTTATGGACTAATTTAGGGACTCCTAGTTGTGTGCTCCATTTGACAGGAGATCTAACATTGCAGCTGATAGCTGAGGTAACTCAAAGATTCTCCAGTGGGAAGGATGCAGAGGCAGTGTGTGTTGGATGCCTGCAGTTGGGAATGGGGGGCTTTGTGGGAGCTCTTTAAGAGGAGGAAAGCTGAGAGCTGCCTGACAACACTGTCCTGGATAAAAGAAAACATGCTTATAGAATATCACCAGTATCTGTTTTCTGTAGATGAAATCCTGACAAGGTTGTCTTACAGAATACCCAGTAGTTTGTTCTGGGCTGTGATCTCTGTGTCCTTTGCAGCTGCTCAGGCAGTTTGGTGAGGGGAATCACAAGCATCTTGCTCTGTTATGTGGCACCTG
Organism: Zonotrichia leucophrys gambelii; assembly: GCF_028769735.1. NCBI lineage: Eukaryota > Metazoa > Chordata > Aves > Passeriformes > Passerellidae > Zonotrichia > Zonotrichia leucophrys. Next base: position 14,076,308 of record NC_088181.1, read on the forward strand.
AAGATAATCTCCATAACTGGAGAGTGAGCTAAAAATAGGAATTCTCCTGCACCTCATTCCCAAGCACATGGCCCCTCCCTGCCATGGTCTGAGCAGAACTGCTACTTCTGTGCCTTTTGTGTGATTTGGTATTACTGCAGGGCCAGTTTGTCTGTTGTTTTTCCATTTAAATTTCATACCTGCCTGGGCTCTTGTTCTGCTAATATGGAGGTAGAAACAAAATCAATCTTCATGAGATGGGAAGCAGGAAAGTGGGAAAATGTCACACGATGACAGCATCAAACTAAACACCAGCCCTGAGTTTTAAATTCAGCAGCATGTCTTTCAGTCTGACTTTGTCTCACTCCTTACCTTAACAGGAAATAAACAAATAAAACTCTGAGATGCAGGACAGTTGCCCTGAGGAAAGTCAGTATTTCTGAGTTTCAGTTAAGACTTCTGTGGGTGTATAATCACCCTTAGCAGATCCTGGTGATTCTGCTGGTTTCTGCAGTGTGCAGCTTCCCTTTTGTACAAAGAACAAATGTCTTTGTTCTCTGAAGAAATATATATACTACTCAAGAGGAGATATTAGTGACTTAGGCAAGTATCTTCTTCTAGATATTACTCCCACCTAAACAACTATAAGAAGCAAACAGTAGAATAAATTGCCTGTCTGGTTCTATAAATCAAAAATACAACCTCAGTCCAGTGCAACGCAAGGCAAATACAATAATGGCAAAATCTATAGCTGTAGAGATGATAAAGTATCAAAGGGGTCTGCCCTCTACTGAGGCCTGAGCATAGGATACATTATTTAAATGTACAGTAGGCAGTGAAAGTGATCAATACTTCACAAGCATCAACTTCTAAAAAGTGGTGAATTGATTTGATCTTAACAGTGGATGGCTGTGGGGGCAGTAACAGGGATTGCTGAAATACATGCCATGGTCTTTATTCTCTTGTTGCAGTCTTTGCAGAGCTGTTTAAACCTGGGGAACTGAACGTGGGAGTGTTTGAATTGGTAGTAAATAACCAACTGAACACAAAGCATTGGAGAACCTGGCTAGCCTTTGCATTCTCATGTGGTTATGGGCATTAGGCTCCCCTGTAATGGTAATGCCATTAATTCCACTTGTGCCAGTGTCAGTGAAAACACAGAACCGCTGTTCGAGCCTTTGGAACATACAGACCCTGCTGGGACCCAATTTGGGCAGAACTTGCCCTTCCTAAGCAGTCAGGAATTCCTTTTGGGAACCTTTTTATTTTCCCTGCCCTTGACTTGGTCTTCTCAGGTGGTTTTATTAGCATTAAACTGTTGTCTCTGTGTTACTCATCTGCTGTAATATTTCCTCTGCTCTGTAGGCTTCAGGAAAACTGGTTTGAAGCATCTTGGTATTTTAGGCGACTGATTTTCAGTGCAACAGATCTCAGCTTCCCGAGATGCTAGAAATGCTTAAGACTTTTCTAAAAACAAAGAAAAATGCTTTGTAATTGCTGAACTACTTCAGCAATTTTGCATTGTGACAGTTTAATTAGTAAATGTTCTCAAGGACTTAGTGGCTAGTGCAGTGCAATTACAAGTCCACTCACAGCTGATAGCGGTTCTGATATCCAAGATGGCAAGCTTTCATTTTATTTGCATTCTAGTTTTTAGGATACTTTTTACTTCTTCATTATAAAGTGGGATGCTAATGATATCTTTACATGACAAAAGGTTAATAACATTGTGTCTATGCTTATGGCTGTTGTAGATTTTTCCTCCAACCAACTTTATTGGTGATCAGTAGGTTCTTACTACAATTATGTAAGTGGTTTTACATAGAAATTATTGTGGGGCTCTAAATAGAAACTAGCAGAGCACAAAAAATGGGGTAAAATACTTGGAAAACATGAAATTAGCACTTTGAGTTTTCCAGAGAGCTGTAATTGAGAGCTACATTTTCCTGCCTGTTACTCTTTGCGGTATATCCATGTTTACTGTTAATGCCCTGCTAAGCTTCCCCATGTGACCAGCTGCAGTTTTAGCCTCTTCTTGTGACAAAATGAGGATTTGGGGCTGGATGCTGAGAAGCCAGGGCAGTGCTCAGCCTCCAGACACTTAGGTCAACTTCTGTTATCTGGAGCCGCTGCTCTGAGAAGTAGTGAGGGGAGGGGACAAAGCCAAATAAAAACCCAAACAAAACCCCAAGGCTGGATAAGTTTGAGTTTCTGCTTCCAAACCCTTAATATTGGTGAATCATATGGAAGACTCATCACAGCAGGCTGGACTTTGTAGCTGTGCTGTGCTTGAGTTTTCAAAGGACTGGAAACTCAGTGGGTGTTATGCTTAAGGATCCTATAATGAGAGATAAATGAAGTGAGTAGATGAACTTGAAAAGTATTGGTGATCTGCTAGAAAATTATATGCTAATATGAAAAAGATGCTAATTCACAAATGTGGTGAAACTTGCAATGAAGATGAAATAAAGCTGTTGGAGGGGTGAGAAGAGGGAAGAGGATGTGGGATGGATGGCAGTGAAAAAAAGATGAGGCCCAAGTATTGCAGGGCTGGAAAAGAACCTTTAGGCCCCTCAGACACAGCACTCTTGTTTCTGAAGCAGGATGAAATGGCACCCCCTGTGCTATTCCTGTACTCCCTGTGCACCTTCTGAGTTGTCTTTTTATACTCTTCATTACTTATTCTGGGGATTTTTGGCTACAATTTAGGAAAGCTGCCATTATCCTCATTCCACATGGACACAAAGGCAAACTGTTCTTTGCAGCAGATTTTTATTGCCTCAGTTTTCACTTCTTTACACTAAATTGTCCATTTTATTGCAGCAGCAGATTGTGCTGAAGTCTTGGGCCTTTTGGTCATAAGTTGTTTTCCAAAGCACGTCTCCAATTAAAAATTATTGTCAGTCTATCCAGGCTCCCACAGTATTCCCTGACCCTTCCAGCTTTGGTAGTTTGAAAACTGAATAATAAAAAATCGTTAGTTCATCAGCCAGGCCATTCTGGTTCTTGATAGGGCTGACATAAAGGGCTCATTGCTGCTGACTCCCCTTCAGAGCAGCCTTTCTCTTGGCAGGAAATTGCAGTGTCTCCACTCCAGGCTGCTCGTGTGCACAGACTGTTGTACACTGCATAGCTGTTCTGATGCCTTAATTCTAATATTCTTTGTGCTTTTATTTGTCAAGATGAAGATAAAGAGTTATTGCTATTTTATTTTCATAAAGCGTGTTACCTGTCTACAGGAAGAGATTAGATTAACTTGATGTGTCTTTGTGATAAATCCTGCTTGCTGTGCTTGGCCTTCGTTGTTGTCTGTAATGCAGTGAAACCCAGTCATTATTTGCTTTCTCACTACCCAGTTCTTCCTCTTTCATAGGCGCTCCCCATTCTTTAAGTTTAACCTTTTGCACTGTAGCCATTTCTCCTGAGCTTTCACAAATAAACTGCTGAGGCTCTAAGGAATTCACCACCTAGTTCTTTAAATATCCTAGGGGGAAATTCATCTTGCCACATGGATTTGGGTGTTTGAGAAAACAAACCGACCTATCTTCATTCCTAGTGGTTTCATTTACCTCTCTTGTGCAAAAAGTTAGTGATCAGTGCACACAGAAGTAGAAACTTGTGATTCCAAGTATAAACAATAGGTGCAACTATAGGTAAAGTGAATTTTTCTTCACACAAGACAAAATTTTCATGGAGATTTCTGTGGGTGCAAACAATGTACAAAACTAAGTAAAAACAATAACGTACAAAGACCGCAAAAAAAGCCTTAATTATTTTATTTTGGGAAATGTCTCTATTCAGGTCCTTAAAAACATGAAGATAAGGTCAAACAGGTGATTATACGTATAATACTGTGTCAGTGTTTAATTCTAAACATTAAACGTTTTTCTATGCAAACTATGTCTTGCTGGAGATCAAGATAAGTGTGAAAGAACCTGGCATAAATTTAAGGTGCACGGTGACACCAGCTGGTGGTGAAATACATGCAAATAAAAGTGTGGGTTCAGGTCTTTCCAATGAGGTGGATGGAGAAAATCCTGCAATGGTGCTCACACCATGTCCCTGCATCAGGGAGATGCAGGAGTTGGGTTCCTTTCCAGAAGCTGTTGTGTGCTGAATTCCATCAGTGCATTGGTGCCACTCACAAGCCTGACAGAAAGGGAGAATCTTTACTATCATTATTTAAAGCTTTGTGCACATTGAAACTCCTAAACTGCACCTTTTCTTCCAGCACAAAGGAACAACAGTATCTTCAATAAACTAGTGTCAGATTGAACACTCTTGGGGCTTCACTGCTGTGGACTGAGTAATCTCTTGAGGTAGCCAGATAAACTTGAGGTTTAGTGGTTTATGAGGAATATTAAAAAGGCTTGAACTTGCATATTTCCTCATGTGAAGACCTTATTAGTCTTAGCCGTTTGTGGGGAGGCGTGAACGCTGGCCCATTTTTGGTTTGAGTGGTGTTTATTTAGGAGCAAATGGAACTGGAGCTGCCATTGTTTGATCTGGAATAACTTTCACCCATGTACAGACCAGAGTGTAAAGCGGGGACAAGCACTCATAGAAGAGCAAGGTATTTTAAACAAAAGGAAACTACTCCCCAACTGTGTCTTCCTAAAATACCAAGGTTCTGTTAGAAATGTGTTGGTTTTAATGATATATTGTCACTTAATCTGCACTATTCTCTTGAATTTATTAGAGCTTTGGCTTTGCTTGTTTATCATATTTAAGAAAGAAAACATGGCTTTGAAATGTCTTAGTTGTGTTGTAGTGACTGTCAAGAATTTTCATCTCTGTGTGCTTCTAATGGAATAACTCAGAAACATGTATTATCAAACAGTGTATTAACACCTAAAAGCAGTCCCTGATGTGCCCTATATGCTTCTGTTTTCAGTGCTGCAGGCTTGAAATACACCAAGCAATTTAATTCTCCCAGGCTGCATTGTTTTGATAGGATTTCAGTATCTGATATTTCCCTGCCTTTAATGGCTGTGGGGATTGTCTCTGCGGAAGGGAGCAGCTGAGCTGCCTGTTAAGCAGTTTTCTTGGAAAACAGTTTTCTTGTGAAAGGGAAAGCCTTGCTTGAGTGTATAACATGTGGGAAGGGCGTGATCTTTCAATATAATTGCCTCAAAGGCTCAATACACAAAAATTAAATGTTTAATGAAAATGCTTTTTTCTCCCTTCAGCCAGTAGTTGTGTTTAACCTTTATGCTGCTTTCCCCTCTCTCATTTTTCCTTTTGCATTACTGAAAATGTTGGACATTAGGAATATGCAGCCCAGAAAGTCAGATTATTTTTCTGTTTATAACAGAGAATGCACAAATCAAATTGACTGCAGTAGTATATACTTCTGAGGTGCAAACACAACTGAGATGATAGTTGGGAGTCCAGCATGCAAACATAGACAAAAATATTCTGCTTTGAATTCTGGTAACTTTTACAAAAGGTAAATTAATTCTTGTAGTGTTATGATGATTGGCTTCTGGTTTGCTTCCTAAGAACAAATTACTCTAAATTATGTTTGCTCCCAGAAGTTGTTGGCATGACCCCAGTCCAGTCTGTGACGTCTCCCTTACTGTTTCATCACTGTCAGTTTTTGAGACATCAGCTGTGACCCTGAAGTGGCTCAGCTGACGCCACCAAGATGGGAAGTTGTTTCTTGCTAATCACCAGGTGCCAGAGTGGTTTGTGTTTTTTAAAAATAGGTTTCAAGGCCAACAATAAAATAATTAAAAATCCCAATCAGCCAAAAACTAAGAACCACGCCCCCTAAAACCCCCCAGGCAACCCTCCGTGAAGCAAACCTCCTTCCTTGTGCCTCCACCTGAGCTAAAGCACCCTGCAGTTGCTGTGTGAAGAATGGAGAATGACTGGGGTTATGGTGGTTGTTGTGTTGTTATGACAAAGCTCTTTTAGCTGCAGCCTCTAGCCTCTGGAAATTGTGAAAAGCTGTGGGCTTTGCTGTAATCAGTGAAGCTCCCCTGAAGTATGACTTCAGTGTGGATAAATTCTTGGATGTTTATCTGCAGATTATTTCGTTTTCTGCGCTTGGAGTTGTTCTTCCTTCTCTCCTGCTGAGTATCCCAGAGGAAGTTTGTGAGTGCCAGGGAATTCCTATCAATCCCCTAATCCACTGTCCCCTTTGGAGGTGTTTTGTGTGTCAGCCCTGCTCAGTGTGTTAGGGCTGTAAAAAACTTTACAGTGACTCAAACTGCAGCACACCAGAGAGGTCAAAGTAATGCACTTTGCCATCTCTCAGAGAATGCTTAGGGGGTTAGAATACTGACATGTCGTTCCCATAAAACAAGGATTTTCACAGCAACATTGGTTCAAACCTGTGGAAGGGTGTTTTTCCATAAAGACTCTTCATCCTCCCAGTTGGTTGGCTGATCTAGGACAATGTCATAATCCTCATCTTGAAATTAAACCTTAAGTATGAAATGCAAGAGCAGCAGTGGCTCTATATCACTAGCATTCTTGCAAAGAGCTGATGGCAAGACAAGATAAATGAAGTCATTTATAGCATGAGATTATCAGTATGCTTAATACAATGATATGTAAAAGCACTATCAAGAAATAATACTTGATATGCAAATTATACAAGATAAAGTAGCCATTCATGTAAATCTGTTAAAATTACTGAGGATATAATATCATCTAGGGAGTCTATAAGGTGTTGGTAGCTGCTGCAGTTGTTATTCTGTGCTGTTCAGGGTAAGACTGAACCAGCCACGGCCATAAATTTGTTTTGACCATTTATTCTGAAGCAGGTGGAATTTACCCAGTTCTTGTACCAAGTTACACCAGAAGCTTGCACCTACAGTGATCCATGGGCTATCTGCTGCTTCCCTGACAAATGGATTCATCATGGTGGCTTGCATTTCCTGTAGTCATTTGCAATGATATGAAAATATCTGCCTCATTATTAAAAAAAAAAAAAAAAAATCCAGAGATGGTGGCAATCCCAAAGGAACTTGTACAATGAATTAATTTTTTGTAGTGGATTAAAGTGCACGGATTCTAATTAATTCTGGCATTACCTTTTTCATAAAAAGAACCATCACATAATAAATTCATAATTAAGAAGGATTGAGCATGGTGAGAATGACCTTTGTACCTTTACTCTTTTTTTATTTAATGCAACTGTCTTCAAAAAGAGATTTGGGCCTTGAGTAATCTTAGTAAGAAAATAAGTGGAATGGAAAATGTCATGAATATTTACAAGTACGTTGCCTTTTTGTTGCCAAAGTTTGTTTATGGTTTGCTTATAAGCCCTCTTATAGGAGACTATAAATGTGCTTTCTGCTGCTAATATTTTATTCATTAAAGATGCTGTTCAGACCTCAACTGAACAGTTGGGTGTTGTCATCTCCCCATTAAATTCATTATTCAACAAATTTTTCCCCGGAGAAAACAAACTTTTGTGGCTTTTCTTCAATCTTTTCACCCTCTTCAATGCTCTCCAGGTTTAAAGCATCCTCTACAGCAGTCACTCCAGGGAGCCTGATGAAGAAAAATAACTTAAATGAAGTGTTATGTGTCCCTTTTGAGTGGCTGAGCTCTGGAGTGGCACTGTCCTTGTGGCTGCAGTGGGGTGACAGCACAGGCAGGGGAGAGGGTTTGGGCTCCCCTGTGCTGGCTCAGGTCTGGCTGCCAGCCTGGAGCAGAGCTGGGGCTGAATCCTCTGGAAGTGTGTGAGGGAAAGGGCCAGAAAAGCTCAAGGTGTGCCAAGTACTGATATCTGGGAAAATGTCTCCTATGAAATGTGCTACAAGGCAACTGCTCTCAGTCCAGTTTTCAGCCTCCAGCAGACTCAGGAATTGTTCACCTGGGTGCTTGGTTTGCTGAACAGCTCATTGGGAGGTGAAAATTTAGCACTGAGCCAGCAGGAAACAGAAAAATTTGTTTTTCTGCTCCTGGGAGTGATTTTTGTCCCTTTATATTCTCTCCAAGTGGTTCTGCAGTTTGGTTTTATGAAGATATTATTTTAACTTGGTGCTGGAGCTTGTCTACAAATGAGTGTTGAAATGCAGATCTGTTATTCTGATGAATAAATGGGATGACAGATGCTAGGGAAGAGTGAATGGATGCTTTATTGGGAGAATAAAGCCACCACTAAATAAATGCTGCAAGAAATAGAAAAAATATACTCAGGTACATTTGTTTTGTGTCCAAAGACAAAACCTATACATTAGAAAACAACATTCATAAAAGTAAGTGAAAACCCCCTTTTCCAGTCACTTTTTACAGCCCGTGTTCTGAAACAGTCCAGATGTCTCAAAATTCATCCCATTTTTGCCATAGCATTGTCGATGATCTATACTTTTGACTGTATTAGACCATCACAGTCCTATATTCACATTTCTTGTGTCCCTCAAGATACTGATATTCCTAGCAGGTGAGATTTGGACAGAAAGGGCTGTCAGACTTGTTCTGATGCTCATGGGGGTGAAAGTCATCGATCCCAGGGATGGACACTGAGGGCTCAGGGCACACATGGGATCAGGTTCATTAGGACTGGCTGGGCTTATCCCAGATCCCAGTGAAAGCTGAGGCGAGTGAAAGTATCCTTCCCCCAGGTTTTGGGTTTCTGGGTTTTGTTTTGCATACAGCTAAACATTTTGGTTAAAATGCTTCCCCAGGGATTGGAGTGAGCTGCCTGCAATGAGTTGATGCACACAAATTGGGTAATTAATGATGCAATTAGCTTTGCAGCGCTGTTTTATGGTGGAGCATCACTAGATGGTGCTGCAGAGTAGGTTTGGTTGGGGCTTGGATGTTTAAATTCATGGAGCCCCATCGGCTGCTTAAAACCAGGGACCCCAACGGGACCACAGTGCCTGTGATTGCAGGGTTTTCAAATACTTTTAATTTTACTTTACTAATTTATTTATTTCTACTGAAGACAACAGCAGGCCTTCCATTGAATGCACTGACTATTAAATTAAGTGCTGCCAAGAATTTTTGACAGTGTTGTAGTTTTGAATGTGATTTAACACCAGAATTGTGGACAAGCATTTACTGAAACTTCTTATTCAGGGCCAGACCTTTATAATATATATCTGACATAAGTTTTGTACCATACTGTTATAGAAAGTGGTGAGTTTTAAAAAAGCATGGAATTGAAAGTCTAAAACACTTTTGTGTCATTGCTTTATGATAAGAGCTGTGACATCCAGGGTTGTCCATGCCACAGTGCCCTGATGTCACCTCCCTTCTGTCCCACTGACAGCAGATCTACCAAAACTCCCAAAATAGGTGAAGTCAGAGGTTGCACTGGCACACATAATGGCTTTACCTGTCTCTTGGTAAAAATCCTCACAGGTCATTGTCCAGCATTGGCTCTGATCACAGTTCATTTCAAAAAGTTTTTATCTGCCCAGATGGTTTGAATATTTATTAAACAAAGAAAAAAAAAGTTCAACTACTGGTAATTCTGGCCCACTGCCTTCAGCTGTCCTTCAGTTATTCTTTCCAGGTAATATCTTTAAGCCACATATTGCACATATTTTTTCTCTCTGCATTAGGCATAAATAACAACTTCTAAGAGTTAAAATAAGTCTTTAAGCTCTACAATCTATATCCTAGACAAATTTAGTAGATCAAAACCCATTCAAAGGTTTGGTGTGTTTTTATCTAAGCTTTAGCATTGTAATTAGAGATAGGTGTTGAAAGTTCTGGTTGAGAATTCAAGCTTTTGTTTTGTGAGCTGTGTTTAGAATAATGACTTTGGAAAACAAGAAAAGCAGTTATTAAATACATATTGATGTGGGGTTCTTTTTCTCTGTAAAATGTTGTTTAAACTTTTTGTTGTATTGGATTTTATTTTATAGTTTTAGGATTTGTTTACCTTCTGTGACATTGTGAAAACTCATTATCTTTGTCCCACTCAATCTCCCCAGCAAATCTGAGATAAGGCAACCTAAAAATGAAGTATTTATTTTGCTCTGTAAGAACAATATCTAAAGTATTTTTAACAAATACAGCCCTTTAACTCTCAGTAATAGTCACTATTTTAACACTCTGATAAAAGCATTTATATTCAATATACAAGAGAATACTGGGATATGCTTAGAAGTAATTATTCCCTGCCCAGGTCTCCCAGGAATGCCTCTGAGGGCAGCTTAGAGAAGATCTGGGACCCAGCTGCCTTCATCAATGACAGTTTATTAGGTTCACTCCCCCTCAATAACAGCATTCATCTTACTAAGACACTGTGGCAGAGCTATCTGATAGTGGAAGCAGATTAACATCAGTGCCTTACTAATTGCTGCATTTTATTTAAGAGCTGGTTTCACAAAGGATGAGTTTCACCCCTGAAGATTGCCTGGAACCCTCTCTTCTCCAGGCAGGCAGGAAGTGCTTTGTGTCTGTGGATGATTTTGTTTTTTCTAGGCTATATTTTCCATTGTGCCATCCTTTCACAAGGCTCATACCAGGCAGGGAGGCAGTGGTTATTAAAGGGGGAGTTGCAGGATTTTTTAGGTGGCACCTCCAGGAGGTGACACTGGAGTGGCCGCTGTCACTAGGTGGTACTGCAGAATCGGGAAACACCGGATTGCAGAACACCAGACACCAGAAATGTCCTGTGCCAGCACAGGAGGGGCAGGGAGAAGTTACAGCAGCCATGAAAGTACTTCTGAGCAACACCCTCAGATGTGGCCCTTCAGAAGTGCCGTTTTCGCTGCTCGGCTCCTTTCCCTGTTCAGCACACGGGCTGCAGCTTGCTGTGGTTAGGAGTTATGCCATACAAGCTGGTGCTTGGTGACATGGACACGCTTGGGGAAGTTTTCCTGCTGTTCAGGTGCTCTCCCAGCCAAGCCAGGAGGGCTCTGTCCCCTCCTGTCCCAGGACAAGGCCGGGCAGCTCTGGGAGCTCCTGCCCGCCCTCACGGGCGCTCTGGGCCGCTGGAGGCTCCTGCAGGCCTGACTGGAAATTTGAGCCAAATTTGTTTTTACTTCATAGGTAACCAAGAAAGGGTTGGGATATTTTAATTACCTGCAGTGCAATATTTTGGCCAAAGTTTAGTTGTTTGTTTTTATTGCCGGCCAGGGGTTGTGTACAAATCACAAACAGGACGGGACTACTGTGGAACGTGCCTTGAGCTGGTGTATTTTCCAGCATCAGCCTCATTACATGGTTATGACAATGGGAAGATGCCATCAGCTCACATCCCAGGCAGCAGACCCAGAACTTAATGTTACAACTTACTTTATAAGCTTTTTGACCAATCACACAAAGCAAAAGCATATTGACAGTAGTTCTATCCAACTACTGTAAGCACATGTCCCTTTGGTTAAAGCAATGCTTGCTTATTTCAAATACAGTACCTGCTTGTAAGCCTTAAAACACATGCACAGAACTCTATTATTAAGCTTCAAACTTCCTAATATCTTGCTAGATAACTCCTTAAGCTACAGAAAAGTTTATTCTAGACAAGTGTTGATACACAGACCATTGGTCTATTTATCCTTGGTTTTCTACGTTTTAAGTAATTTTGCTGCGGACCTATCTCATGGCTACTGCTTAGCTCTAATCACAGTTCTGCTGTCTCTGAGGCCTGCCTTTTGCAACTTTCCCAAAACCCTATGATTTTGTAGATTCCCACAGTTTGGTGTTTTTTTTTTAAAGTAGAATTTCTGCTTTTACTTACTGTTTCTGTCATTGTAATCCAAAGGCTTTAATGCAGCCCTTACTGGTGCTGTGGCTCATTGTGAGGAGGACTTGTAGGGATTTTTCTGCAATAATTCCTGAATCCTTTCCTTGGTCACTATAGTGCAGTTGCATTTGATGTTGCAGACATTCTCTCCTTGGACTTTATTGTTCCAGGACCTCTGGTGATCACATAACAGAAAACTTTCCTTTTCTTCTCCCTTCTCTCTAAAAGTTTGCAAATCTACTTTGGAGTTTGAGTGGCTGTTGGAAGAAATGGGAGAGAAAAGGAATGGAAAATTGGAAACAAGAGCTTTCCAGCACATGTCAAGACACAACAATAAGCATTGCCATGCCCTTTAACAGTTAGATGTGAGAGAATAATTTAAAATTGATCACCTAGTCAACAAAGCCAGCTGCCTTTTTGGTATGTAGAAGTGTGGGAGTTGTATTTTTTCAATTTTCATCAGAAGAACCTTATTTTGTAAGATATTTTTGATGGAGTAAATCGTGTTATGAACCTGACCGCAGCAGTGTCAGTTCAAAACATGGAGAATTCTTGCATTTTCTCTAAGGAAGTGATTTAGTGAATGTAATTCTGTACAAATTCAGAACAAAACAGAATTGGAGCATGGAGATGTCTATACTCTTTCTTTTCTGCAAAATGTCTGGCTTTGTATAGTCCTGGCCAGCATCTCATCTGCTCTGCCATCTATATTCTGCTGTGTGCAAGAGAAATTTAAGTAACTAACCTGGTTAGGATTTTTGCCTGTCTTGTAATAACTGACATGCGCATAAATGTTTGATTTTTTTTTTCTTGACTTCTTTGCCACTCTTTTTCACGCCTTCCAAAGCTATTGTATAGGTAATATAGAAAAGAGAATTAAAAAAGAGACATTATTTTATTATGGAGCAAAATGGATCTAAATTCCACAACAAAAGGTGGTTATTTCTGCCTTGCTTTACTAGAAAATGGGGATTTGATTTGTGACTGGACTGATTAGAGGAAAAAATTGAGAACTTTAAATAACTGAGATTTTCAAGCTAATGAAAAAAAATGAAGTTTTAGTCCTTTCAGTAGTATATTTAATACTACTGAAAGGACTACTACTATTTTTAAATATTGGATTCAAAAACTAATTTCTTTCCCTGAATTAGATCTGCAACAAAGAAGCGTGTGGCTCCAGAACCAGTAACACAGACCATGAGTTCAGAAGTATTTTTATCACTTAGCAATTGAAACCACAGGGCATCTCCTTAAGAAATGGATATTTTCACTCCTTGATGAACAGAGATTTAAATTTTGCATGCACTGCAGTTGTTTAATTGATTTTAAAACAAACAAACAAAAGAATCCAAACAAACCAAACCTATCTCTTCTTTATCCAAGTCCCTTGTGTGAGCAGTTTTGTGCCCTTTCAGTTGCTAAGCCTAAGCACAGAAGATTTTAACATCCACCAATGAAGATATCTTCATTTGTACTCTAATTTATTGCTCTTAGGTTTGTCTCACTAGGAATTTTATCTTTTAACTTTCATTTGATGGCAGATCACTTTATTATATGAACTTTGCTCTGGGTTCTTTTCTGTTTAACTGGCAACTTTTCTCATGGATTTGTGCCTTTATTTCCCCAGCTCTGGTAGGAGTTTTAGCCAGTTTCTCTCTTAGGTCTATTAAAATACCATTATTGCAGCATTTCTTCTTGAGGTCTTTTTACCCTTATCACATTTGCTATAAATTCATGAACTCTCACTTCACTTCAAGATATTTATGCCATATGGGTCATTTTCTTTTATAATCAGAATGTAAAGGTAAGTTCCAATGTTAAATGCCTGTTACAAACTTTTACTGTAGATGAATGATCTCTGCATTTTTTGCAATTGCTGCCCTAAAAGAAATGACATAATGATAAAGACATTGCTTAGTAAGACAGAAAATGGCAGTAAAAGCAAAAAGCTTGAAGGGGAGTTTTGCTTTTTTTGATCCTTCAATTACTTTCTAAGCGTGAAGTTAAATTTAATACACATTTTAATATATAACAGCACACTGAATGATAGGGCAAGTTTTGCAGCCATCAGAGATTCTCTTTCATTTGAAATCTGCCCATTTACTCCAAAGAGTTTTATTCTTCTAATATCCCAGAGTGAATTGGGATACAGGACCTTACAAAAAAATGAACTCCAAAACACAAAACTGGAGATACCCAGGCAGTGCTGTCCTGTCTTGGTGTCCTGGTAGGTGTCAGATGGCTTTTCACAGCCATGGCTTTTTACAGCCATTTTCTAGGTGAGCCATGGAACAAAGTGATCTACCAGCAGTGCCAGCAAACCTTGCAGGACTGAAAGCTCCAACCTCCAGGAAGAATGTTCCAAACACATTTACAGAAGGCAGCCAAAGCTGTTTGAGTCAACTGATGGTTGAGCAGGAACCAGGCTGTGTTTCCTGACCCCAGATCTGCTGGGAAGGATGGTACAGTGGCTGGAGCTCACATTGTTACCTTGCTCTTGGGATAAGAACTGTCTTGGACAAGGCTGCAAAGTAAATGTGACCAAAGACTTAAATTGCTTTTTTGTTGTCATTTTTTTTTATCTGAAGACCATAAAGCAGGAATCCTTTGGCCATTGCTGAAAAAGGACTGTTGCTTTAAACTAGTCAGAAATGTTCAGATAGTTGTTTCCAATATGCAAAATTCAGTGCAGTAACAATTCAGTTCTGTGAAATGAAAAGGGTTGCTAGAAAACCATGACTTTTAAGATGCGGCAAATGCCTTTGTTGCTGAAGCAGGAAACATTGTCTTTGGATTTAGAAGCTGGTGGCATGCTCTCAAGTGCAGAAAATTTGGTCTGTGATACTGTAGTATTATACTTGCTGGGAAGAAAGAAAAGCCAATAAAGGAAAGAATAATAGTACATTGATCAACCCTTTATCACAGCAGGGTAACTAAATCTGCTGTCACCAAATCTATCACACAGCCACTTGATTAAACTCATGTAATTTGCTGGGATGGATGCAGGAGTTTAGCTGTCATCAGCAGCTGTGGATGGAGGCAGATAAGGAACACTGAAACTATAAGAGCTTCCAGCTGAAAATTTCACTTTGCTTTTCAAAGGAGGAGGGTGTTCCACTGTTGTTGTCCATAGTAATAGCATGAATTGTTGTCTTCTTGGGGTTTGTAAATCACTAATACAACACAGCAGAGACACTGCTGGCTTCAATTGGCCCTATTCAGTTATTGAATCAGCTGGGAGGAAGGGCTGGTGGTTTATATTTAAAAATAAAGGAGAGGATGGGGAGTTGTAGGTGAGTTCCTGGAGGGTGATGGGGTTGGGGAATGAGGAGTGAAGGCGGGAGGGAAATGTTCCCTTTGAGCAGCAGAGGGGGCTTTCATGCAGCAAAGCCCACACTGAGTGAACAGTTCTTTCTTTTCCTGCTCAATATTGAAGAATGAAAGCGAACATGGATGGGAGAGCCTTAGGATGTGTCAGTGAGTCCCTCCTACCTTACCAAAATGTGACTTTGCTCATAAGTGGGCAAACACTTGTTTGGAATGGGAGGAAGTGAGTCACTGGGAGCTGGAGGGCACGGCTGGCCTGAGCTCACCCCTGGGAGCTGGGCTGGGGCTCTCACCCAGCACGGCTGCTCTGCCTGGCCTGGCTGCACAGAGGGACCTTGCTGCAGCTTCCAGCTCTCCTCTCATGCAGCATGTCTGACTCCTGGCTTATGAGCTCTGCTGAGATTCTCCATCCCTACTGATGTTTATTATTAGTCCAGATTTCTTTACTTGTCCACAAATCACTGAGTATCAGAGCATCAGCATTAAACATGATTCTGCTGTACATGTTTTGAGAAAATGTAAGGCAGATTTTTAATGTTTCGCTATTCTTCCACTGAAATACCACTTCTAATTGGTCAGTGTTGGCTGGTTTTGGAACACCTTGTCACACACTGAACTGAACTCTCAGAGGAAATCCCAAACTAGGTTATTTATAAGCTTCAGTTTGCCCACAAGGAAAAAGCAGTGTATGAACATGGCCATTATTGTACTGTAATGAGCATAAATACTGAGTCAAGGTGCTTTGATTCTGGCACAGAATTTAAGGAGCAAATGCAAATATCTTGATATAGGATTGTACATCAATTCAGAAGATAATGCAAGTGAATTAAGCAGCTTTTGGTTAAAAATTTGTGCAGCTGAAGTTTTATAGGATAATACAATGGGTCATATTTGTGAGTGATCTATAAGGGTGGGAGAAATTGCTAGAAATCAGCTCAGCCGTAGTGAAAGACTTTCTCATTAGATTGTTGGGAAGAAATATGTCCAAAGCATTGTGCCTGGTACAAGAAAAGGGAATGGGGAGTTCAGAGGTTATGGAAATACCAGGATTCAAATTGCATCTTTGTGCCTATGAGAACTGTAAGCTAAAGCATTTAACTCTTCTCTAATTAAGGTAAGTGAGCTCTCCCTCGTTATTAATAGAGAAGGAATTTCTGCAGTATCTCTCAATCTGTGGTTTAGCTCAACATTCCCCATGTTAAGCTTCAGTTGCAGTTGGTTTTGTGTTTTCTAATCACATTACACTCCTGAGATTATTGCATGTCCAAAGTGCTGAAGGATGTATCTGAACTCAGGGACTATTTTGGGTAATTGCAATTAGACATAAGTAGCTGTTACGTTCTTGAAATATTTTCTAAAGAACTCAGAATATATATATAGATCCACATTTCTGCAGTGTTTAAATGAGATAATTGATCTGGGGTAGTATGGTCAGCTCACACCATATTTTTTTACTGATGGACAATGCCAAGTTACTGAATAAAATCCCATTTCTCATGTGTTCCTCCAAGTAGGATAAAGATATCATAGAAAATGACCTAATGGTATAATTTCATGCAATAGCTAGGTAAATTAAAGCAATGAAATACTTCTCATGTTTTCTTTAGTTCTCTTTGTATGTTGAAGAAATTCATAGTAGCTCAAGGGTACTTTTCTAATTGGTTTTCATGAAGTTAAAAGATAAGGTTTTGCAGCTTTGCTATAGAAAATAGATATTTCATTTCTTTCATTTATTAAATCTTGTTGTTACGTACATATTGTATAGCAGTGTTCTCCATAGTTAGGGAACATTGTGGCATTGAAATAGATTTTTTAAATTAATCATTTTTTGTTATTTTGTTCAGCATTATCTCATATTTTTTGAGAGTAATCACAGTCACAAAGTGATTGTGACTTTAAATAATAAGCTTATGATTCTCCCCAGCCTAAAAGGGGAAATGAAACTTGAACAGGTGATAAAAACTAGGTGTTGGCAACCTTGTTTTTTGTGCTGAACTTCACCAAAATGTTTTCCAGAGCTTCTCTTGTCCATATGGCACTCCCAGTGGAGTGAGGGATGTGTCCCCAGAGGGACAGTGAGGGGGCACTGCTCAGAGCAGGCACTGCAGCTGTGCTCTGCAGCCCCTTGGCTCAGTGCTGTCTCAGTTCTCTGGCTGTGGATGTCTTGGTGAGCACCAGAGGACAGGATGCCAGCTACAGCGCCTCTTACTGCTGCTTTCTGTCTGGAAAATCAATTGTGGCTATTTGTTTTTTTTTTTTTTTTTTTTTTTTTTTTTTTTTTTTTAATATATAGAAGGACAAAATAGGCCATGAAATCATTCCTGCAGGCTTTGGTGTGCTTTCAGCTATTTTTGGGCCTGTGCCCTTCTCCTCTGCCAGGAGCAGAGGAAATGTCTGTCCAAAACTTTCAGCCATGAGCTGGTAGAAAGGAAGAGATTCCTGGGAGAGATTAAGGTGTGACTTTCAAGGAAGGAGGAGCCGCTAAAAAGTCTGGGAAAGACAAGAGTGTCAGAATGTGTATTTGTAGGCCAGGGGAGGGCAGGAATAGGAGTACTCTTCAGAGAGGTAATGTGTTGGGTGCTTATCCCTCAGCACTTTGAGTGCTTGGAACACCATAAGATCCCCAACTTTAGCACAAGAGAGCTATGGCTCCATTTGGAGAACCTAATGGTACTTAGGGGAAGCATATTTCATAGGCAATTTCTAGAATTACAATTAATTAGTGGCAAAGACATAGCTGTGGTATGTGGGCCATTCATTGCCATATTAGAGAAAAACTGCCAGCTCCAACATGCACTCTACAAAACCCTGGTGTAATTAGGACTTAATGATTTTTCTCATTTGAATTATTTGTTTCTAACTTTCATGATCTCCTTATTTAGTCCAACCATTTATTATAGGCAAGGTCTAAGGCAGAACTGAGGTGTTGGGTTTGCTGCATAAATGTGTGTCTGCCTATGTACAAGAAGATGAATATGCTGTGAATGCAGTTAGTTTCTTTTGTGTGTCTGCAGTTTTATCATCAAATCGCTTGCCAAACTAGAGACTGTAGAAACTCAGAAATTCTGAGCCAAAGAGTAAAAGGTGTAAGAATGAGTAGGACAGGTGCTTATCTCAAGCATCATCAGGTCTTGATTCAAGAACTATCAAATTTCTCATTGTTGTGATTGTGTTTTGTGGCATTTAGGTTTAGAATTTTCTTCTGCAGCACTATCTTGATGGACTGTAATAGCTTTTGTAGAGTTTGAATACTTAGTGTGGCTCTATAAAATGAACTAAACTGCCTGGGAAACAAGCAGCTGCAGGAAGATATTCTGAACAGAGTCACTTTTTGCCTTTGGAGTTTATGAAGTTTTTTTAATGCCTTTTTCATACTGGGGGGAAGGGACCTCATTGGATTTGTTTGTTGGTTAGTTTTTTACTTTAACATCCACAATACAAAAAATGTGCTAAATCTGACAGTGAGGTGCAGTCCTGAAGGACATTTGTCAGTGTCTGCTGTGTGTGTATATATATATGTATGTATATATATATGCACAGGATATATATATATGTATATAGAGGAATATAATGTGCAGTGCAGAGCAATGCCCTGCTTTGCTGGGAACGAGTCTCTGCCTGCCTGTCACTGCAGTTGAGTCATCTGCTCTGCTGTGCACTTTTCCACTCCTGAAAGGATGATGTTTGTGTGCTTACCCTGCCTTGCTGCAGTGGAAAAGCAGGGCCCTGCATGCCGAGGAGAGGCAGATGGTGCCTGCCCTGCAGAGCTGGCAGTGTGTGTGAGCCTGCAGGAGTGTTCCCAGAGCACTCCAAGCTCTCCCTGGTGCCCTGCTGCCAGTGTGGGGCTGCCCAGCTGCCCTGCCAGCCTGGAGCTGTGCCACCAGGAGCAGCTGCCCCAGCTCCTCTGCTGCTCTCAGCAGCACCTGGGGACAGCTCCTGGCCCTGGGGTCCCTCAGGTGAGGAGGAGGGCAGGGCTTGGCCTCAGTGCCTGCTTCCAGCAGGAATCAGTTTCTCTGGACCTTACAGTCACTGAGTGTGGGAATAAAATAATATTCTTTTCCACACAATAATGGTGGGAAAAGCCCATTATTATTCACATAACTCATTTTTATACAGTATTACAGACCTTGTGTGTGACTCCCATTGGTCAGTAGTTTTCTTGCCAATTACTTTATTGGTTAGTAACAAGTTATCCTGTATTGACTGGGCACTCAAACCCCTGGTGTGTACGTGCAGAAAAAGTTGTGAGTGAGAGATAGTTTTCATTTTTCCAGTTTATACAGGTGCTGTTTGTTTTTTACCCAGGAATAGATTGTTATGTTAACAGACTGCTCACTCCAGGATTGCTTTCACATGGGGACTTGCAAAAAGGACTGGCCTGACAAGGTCAACCACTGATTTTTAGGAGAGCAGGCTTAATTTTATGAAGCCTTTCTTTATGATTTTTCTACCTTACTGCAACAATTCAGCTTGAGGGCATTTAAGCTTTTGTATTCTAACTAATCCATAATATAACACAAAAAGAATCCTTTCTCCTTTATGCAATACCGTATGTCTATTTGAAGTAGAGAATTAGACATCTTTTGTAACTATGAACCAAGGTATTCACGTGCCACAAGAACAACAGGAGATGACAGCAGGGATTGCATTTTACCTCCTCTGTACAAAATGTTTTGCTGTCCTTCCTGTCTCTTAGAAGAACATAGTGACCATGTCAAAGCAACTATTTATGTTCTGTCATCGTATCATGATTAATTTGTTTTGTTGTTTGTGGAAAAGAAAAATATTGCCTTGGCTTGGGCTGGATGTTCACATCCTGTACTGAGTTTTCACCTATGACAGATGCTTCAGATGGTGCCAGATTTTAGTTCCCCTGCTTTACTTTTAATTGCTCACAGTCTCCTACAGAAACAGTTAACAAAAATTTAAAACTCCAGAAGCAATGCAGTGCTAATGGATGGAACAGTCTGTTACTTGCTTAATTAGTTATGTTAAACAACTTGAGCTTTGGTGTTAACAAATTCACTTAATCACAGTAAATAATGAGGATTATAATTGAAATTGTGCCCTTTTGCCCCTTGCAGAGTTACTAGATTGTGCAGAGTTTGCTTCACACCTGCTAAATCAGGGCTGATCAATGACAGGCAATGGCTGGACATAATAATGTATTTGCACCTCCTAGGAACTCTAGAGGAAGGAAATCCAGTTCAAACAAGATTTGAGGATCTGAGGAGTAATGTGAACGTGGAAAGTGACTGCAAAAGCAGAGAAGTGCTGGTACATGTTGCCCATGCAAATACAGAGAGGCCAGGAAAGCTGATTCTGAGCCCAGACTGGTTACAGCACAAAATCAGGAGCTCTTCCTGAGCCAAGGGGAGTGGGGGAATGTGGAACTTAGGTTTGTTGTTACTGTTTTCTGAAACTTGATTGAAAAGACTAAACTGAAAAAGTTGTAAAGACTATGGAAGGCCTTGGAAAAACTCAGAATCTTCATTATGCAGTGGTACAAATGCATGTTCATAGCAGAAAAAAAACCCTGATGGGTTTAAAAAGATACTGTCCAGTGGCTATTCCAAGCTAATCCAGGGCTGTACAGTACTGGCTGCACATTTTGCACCTTTTCTGCAGTGTGAGATCAAGGAATGCATTTCCTCTTTACAGATCTAGTGACGTGTATTCATCCACAGCATAAAAATATCAATGTAAATATGACAATAGTGGCTTAAAGGGGTCCAAAATGTGTTTACAAGTCATTTGCATGAGGAGACTTCATTTGGATGTATACGTTGTGATCTGATCAATGAGGAGGAAACTTTGCCCTTAGCTTCCCTTCCTACCTCCCTCTCTTTTCCTCTCAGCTGTAGTGCACGCTACCTCTCATCCAGCATATTTTGCTGTTGCCCGCCTTCCCTGTGACCTTGCTTTGGTTTCTGTCTAAATAAAAGCCAAGTGTGCCCATCTGTGGGGAAGAAAAAGGGAAGAAAAACCAACCCAAACCTAATTTCCCAAGGTAGCTGCCAATTGCAAGTTTCCCAATAATTGCTTTGTGAGATGGAGCAGAGTAAAACAAGTTCCCCCGGCCTCAGACCTTGGGCCAAAGGATTGTTTCCAGCCCTGTGGGGAATGCAGAAAGGAAACCTGGCAAAATGACACTGCTCAGGAATATTGGGGAGCAGAGACCTCCACATGAAGAACCTGAGCTGGGGCCAGGCCCTGCCATGGGAGGATCAACATGTGAAAGAATATCAGCTCTTCATTGCCATAGTAACAAGCTGCAGGAATCCTCTCTGCTATCATTAATTTGGGAAAATGATCTCCCTGTGATAAAAGCAGGACCACCAAGCCCACACCTAAATAGGTTTAGCTTGTTTCCCTTACACTAAAATCCCTGAGATTGCTGCGTGGGTGTAGGGCTGTGTTATTGGGAGCCTTGAGCAATAGGAGCAGTTACCAAGTGATTCAACAAGCACTTGGTTGAATTCAGAGCCTCAAGTTTCTCATCTTCCCCAATTTTTAATAAAATCTAAATCATTAAAAAACCCTAGCAAAACATCACTACTATGAAAAAACTCCCATGCCTCCCAACCCCCAAACAATAACAATGCAAAGAAACAAAGCCCCCAAAAAACTTGAAAACACAAATAGCCCGCACCAACCCACCAAAATCCCTGTTGACCTTGGATGTCTTTGACAGAATCTACATAATATATCCTGGATCTGGGGCACTTGTTTTTGGAAGCAGTGGATAAAGCCATGGAAGAATTGATAATTCTTGCTATGAAAAAGACTTTGAGAAAGATATTATGAAACATTTCATGGCAGTTGCAGACTGGGGGCATGCTGGAGCTCCTTCTAGCTTACTTAAGTGCCTGAGGCAGAAATTTGTTTGCCTGCAGAACTGAACATTAGACAAAAAAACTATAAGCTATCCACTAGCAATATATGAAGTACTAGGAATGAATATGTCAAACCTGACTTGAAATGAATCTACTGTGGAGCCTGTGATCTCTCTTTAGATATGCTTGGTCTTGTCTGAGATAGGAATAAACTTTCTGATGAGTATAATGAATGCCTGTGAATGAGGGAAGGCCTCAAGTTGCACAGGAAATGCAGCAACAAGAAATAAATAGCTATTGCAGGCTGGTGAGATCTCAGAGCTGAAGATGCAGTCAGCAGTTGTGTGTCACTGGAGCTGGTGCCTGTGCACATTAAGGCAGGAGCCCAGGAACTGTCCCAGAACACTGACAGAAGCCAGTGGAATTGATTTTTCATTCTTAAGCCTGAGCAGAGGAGCCCCAGCTTTATCCCAGGACCCCACTGTGGTAGGTTCTATTTAAATGCAAAGCTAAAGAGATTTTCTTCTGGAAAGATCATTGTGTTCGTGTTGTGAATGAGACACATCCAGTTTGTGCTGCAGTATGAACACATTTATGATTTATTTAACATTTACACTGACTGCAAACAGTGACCCCAATTTTACATGCAGCTGAAAACCACAGAATCCTCATTCATTAGCCAGGTAATGCTGGCTAAAAGGTGTGGTGGGAATGCAAGAGAAGCAGACAAGATGGATAAACAGCAGAAAGAAACAGTGCAGGCAGCTGGGGAGGTTGTCATGTTGGTGTGTTTTTAAGAAAGGTTTGAACTGGGCTTTGCACCCTGAGCTTGTGGGAACCAGCTGGTGAAAGCTGCTGTAAAACTATAATTTCTTGTTGTTCACAAATTTTTGTGACCTTCATATTGCACCTAATGAAGGTTGCTGGTATCGACTTGTGCAACATCAGGCATAAAACTTGGACCAGTTCTTGTCAGGAGGGCTGCAAGTGAATTATTAGAAAATTGCTTAAAAGGAAAGCAAGAACTCTAAACCCCATATTACTATTCCTATAAAATATTGTCATTTCCCCCAGACAAGAGACCAAGTAACAGAACCACAGTATTAAAATATCTGTAAACATTTAAAATAAATCAAACATTCTCCTTTTGGTTTGCTTTAGATTGCTTTATAATTAACTAATGTGCTTTCCTGAAACCAGTTTTATATTGTCCTAATGGCTTTGGCTACAAAATGAGATCACCAACTAAATGACTGCCTAACCACAAGGACCTTTAATGATCTTTTAGGAAGCTCTGCATTACCTTGGACTGAAAAATTTTGTTGCTGCACAATAACACTTACATGCACTACAGAACATTCATATTGCATAAGAATCAGGAGAATGAAATTCCACATACAAGTATTAATTTCTGGGTTGTCAATACTCCATGAGAGTTTCAGGAACAGTTTTTTGGAGTTTTTTTTTTTTTTTTTTTTGTAATTTCTTTTTAATAACCTGGTTTACCAATGTACTGAGAAAGGATTTAAGTCCCACTGAGGTGGATGCTGAAGCTCCATAAATGTGATATATATCAGCTGAGCATTTGTCCCTGTGGCACTTAAGATATAGTTACCTGCTTTCCTGAATTGAGACCACAGAGAACTACCTCACATTAAGGTGGTTAAAAGTGCATAAAATATTTCAAGGGGGTTAAAGTGAGGGTAGGGTTGGTGGTGGATGTTCTTAATAATATAGGGAAAAAATAGAAGCAGCATAAACACAAAACAGACTCTGCCTTCAGAGATAAAACCTTTTCATAATTAACCTTTTATCACAGGAGATGTTTGGTATCATTAGTAAATCTCTTCTCTCCACTGAAGGAATTCAGTGGTCTATAAAGCAATTACAATTCAGAATCATCATTTCATTTAATAGCCTGTAGCATTGTTCTGGAGTTTTGCTCACTCTGGGCAGTGTACTTTTAATTAACTCATGTAGTACCTTATTGGGTTTTGTTATAGAGAAGCTAGAGGTCACCAAATGCAGTCTATTCCACTATAATATGTTTTTTTGTTTAATTATACCTCTCCTGCCTTGCTTTCTCCACTAATACTGTGAGACAGAATATCCATCCTGAACTAGGTAAAGTGTCTAGGAGAGGTGAAGGGTCTGTGGAGCTAAAGCTGAAGGAGAGGCCGCGTTCCAGAGACAGCAAGGAGACAGAGAAAGAAAAACAGAAAAACCACGAGGTCAATCTGCCCCCGACTTAGGAATTCCTTCGATAAAGAAGAATTAGTGCTAAATGTCATGTGGAATGAATATGTATGAACTTAATTTGAAACTGTATGCATATGCATTTGGAAGGGGGGATAAAAAGGGGACTCGGAGTCTCCAGGGGCACGCATGCCCTTTTGGGGAGTCTTGCGTCCGGCGCGCGTCGTAATAAAGCATACCGGGCTTTACAACTTTTACAAGTTGTGAGGTTTCTTCTTTTCTCCGCAAAACATTTTGGCGAGCCAAGGCAGGAGTTCTCTGTCCCCGCGGGGGCAGGGGGGATAGACGGACCTCCAAGGCGCGCCCCAGGATTTTTTCCTGGTGGGGCTCCGCTTGTCTCAACTTGCCACCTGCGAGGACAGACAACGACCCGCTGGCCTGCGGAGGAGAATACGGTATGTATGGGGCCCCAGGATGGGGCCCCAGGGGGGGAAGAACAAGGAAAGAACAAGGGAATTAACGACCCAGAGACGTCTGGGATCAGCCGATAGAGCGGCTGTATTAGAGACGGGGTTCGTTCCATCGTCCTGATAGAGCAGGACTGCCAGCGGCTCCGGGGTAAGCTAGCTGCAGCTGATAGAGCGGCTGTATTAGAGACGGGGTTCGTCGCCTCGTCGTCCTGATAGAGCAGGACTGCCAGCGGCTCCGGGGGTAAGCCGGGTGAACCCGTGTATGCGTGTATTAGAATTCAGATTCTGATAGGGCAGAGCTGAATTCGCGTATGTTTCTTCTGTTTGTGCGTGTGTGAGTGGTGTCCGGACACTGTGTTGCTGTATGGTTAATGTGTGTGGCCAGTGCACTGTGTTTGTGATCGTGCAGGTGATATGTGTATGGTGTATAAAAGAGAGTAAATCTACAGTGCCCTACAGTGCGGGGGGGTCAGTACTCCCCGTGTTTGAAGCAGCCGAGTGAGGCCAGAGGCGCCGGCTGCAGCAGGCTGCGGGGGCAAGGAGAGAAGTGCCCGCGGAGAAGTGAGTGGAGGAATGTCAGTGATGGTATTTATCGTGTTTGAATGTAGTGATTTGTGTAGATTTGGTACATTTTAACCGTGAGTATGAGCTCAGAGAGTTCCTTTGCCTTGGATGTTTGGACTTGATCTCTAGACTGTGTGCTGTTATTTTGATTGTGTCCAAGAAAAATTGATTTGAGTAAATGCCGAATTATGGTGTGCTGTGTTGTGTTGAGAAAAGTGAGCACTTTGAGAAATATGCCCTTTCCCAGTGATTTTGTGTGGTGATTTTCTTCCGCTGCATTGTGGTAATTTGATTCTCAGACTGTATAGTGGTGTTTGTGGAGATTTTAAGATTTTGTTGCAACAAGAGTAGCATTTTACATAGGAGAGCTATAGTACGGTGATTTATGTTTAACTTCGATAAAGTGAGTTAAAGGAATTCCAAGAATTCTCCCCCTCACAGCAATTCAAGCCTTGGCTCTAGTGAATTTGAGATAAGGCGGGGGGGGGAGGGGGGGGGGAGTGCGTGTGTCTGTGTCTGCAGGTATATCAGAGTTTTGGCTGTGACTAGCACAGCCCTTTTGCAAAGCAGCAAAACAAGTGTAAGTAGACACAGTGCTTAATTAGATTGTGCAAGAAGAGAACTAGAAAAGACTGATATTTTGTAAAACAGAGTTTATATAGAAGGGATGAATGAGATGAATTAGTTAATGAGAACTTATGAGATTTATGAGACTTCGGTTGGTACTGCAGTAAGTCTTTACTGGAAACAATCTGCTGAAAGGATTTAAAGTTCTCTGTAATAAACAGAATAGCCAGCCTTTGTGGGCAATTTTGGGGAGCCTTTGGTACATCAAGAGGCCAGCAGGCTGTGTGAGGTGACAGTGGCTGCGCCCTGGGCACAGGGACAGCTCTGGCTGCCCTGTCTCCCCAGGGAACACGGGAATGGCCTGTGAGCAAAAGCTGGATGTGCAGGTATTATTGCAGTGCGGTGTTTATGAGAAACACTGGTATTGCTGTTTTGCTGTTCCAATAAGTGTCAGGGTACACGCCCCGAGTGTAAATTAAAGGTTTCTGGTCAAGCGGATTCAGAACCTAAGGTCTTAGAGCTTGTGTGTGGGAATCACATCTGATACCTGCCACCTGGAGCTGTGTGTATAGGAGGAAAACTGAGAAACTACTGTGAAAGTCTGTAAAAAAGTTTGAATAGAAGCAGGATAAGGCAAGGAGAAATAAATAATAAGAACTGACCAGAGCAAACAGGTTCCTAAATTAGCCCCTTTTGGGAGGGGCTCATTGGGAGGAGGTTGCCAGTAAGAGCAGCTCAGAAAATAAAAAGATTTATAGTGCTTCATTGCTGTTAGTACTGTTTTATAACAGGAAGATAAATGGGATAGTTTTTGTATGCTGAAATGTCTTTTGTTTTAAGAAATCACCCAGAATGACAAAGAGACTGTGAGATCAGACTGCTCTCTGGTCTTGGCCCCTGAAAAGGAAAACAAGGCAAAGAGAAAGCAAATCAAACATGTTGTTCAGCATGCAGCATAAGATAGCAACGTATGAAATCAGGCAAGGATTATCACGCTGAAATGCGAAGCAATCACAGTTCGCAAAATGAGTACATATGATTTGTAAAGGCTTCCTCCCAAGGTAAGGGAGGAGGGGTAAAGGTAACCTTCCCAAAAGGGAAGAATTTTTGTCAGCACAAGGGTCATGTGTTCAGTTTCAAATAAAGCTTTAGTACCTGTGGAGAATGTTTATGTTGTAGTGTGGGGAATGAACAACTGGCCAGTCTGAAAAGGCATACTTTTGAAAACCTTTAAAGTAACATGTGTACTATGTGTACCTAAAAGCTTTTGTACAATTCGCTCAATTTGCTAAATATTCTCAAATGAGAAAGGTTACTCTGGAGGCAAATAATATAAAGATGTTAGGCTTAATATTAACAGACACTGAAATTAAGAAAGACATTAGTAAGGAGATATTAGAATAAGTAAATAAGTGTTTTCAAGGGTATGGGCCTCTGCTGCACCAGGGAGAGTGAAAGATGCTCCCCCATGGGATGCTCCCCCATCAAGCTTAATGAAAGAACACAACCAGTGAGAACTGAGTAGTACCCTCAAAAGGAAGGTAAGGAAGGAATCAGTCCAATAACTGGTAGTACTGGATTAAGGGCTGTCAATAAGATAACACAGAATTTGTACCCTGTGGTAGCAAATCCATAGACCTTACTAACCTTGTTTAACACCTGAGCTAACCTGGTTCACTGTTTTAGGCCTAAGAGATGCCTTCTTTTGCCTCCCTATCCATGAAGCCAGCCAGAACATTTTTGCATTCAAACACAAGCTCACACAGTCCATGTGCCTGAAGGCTTCAAAATTCTCCACTCCGATTGGAGAACAGCTTGCAAGGACCCAGAGTCCCGGGAAGCTCCACAAGAGGAAAGGAGGCTGTTGCAGTACATGGACGATCTTCTAGAAGCCCCTCGGACGAGGGAAGCAAGAGAAGCCTGGACGGTAAGCCTTTTGAATTTCCTAGGACTCCAAGGATGCAGAGTCTCAAAGAAAAAGGCACAGGTAGTGAAACAGAAGGTAATC